>NC_140588.1:652300209-653779057 GCF_964204655.1 Triturus cristatus | reverse complement strand
TGCAAGCAGATAAACAACTGAACCTTGTGGGTTGCATGTTTGGAACTGTGTGTGTTTGTGCACAAAAACACAAACACTTTTCCCATGGTCAGGGTCTAGCAGTCACTCATTCCACACCACTCTCAGCAAGCTAAACATCTTAAGATGTCATTAAGAATTCGACCCAAAGCTTGTCTGAAGGAAGATTCAGGACAGCCAAATTGGACTTAGGCACATCTAATCTCATTCCCAACATAATTTCAATTGCACCCTCACTTCATGCACTTACTGCATGTGTAAACTTGAAACATGTTCTCACAGTTTTCAATAGCAAAGGCATCACTGAAATATAAGACACTTTGGGTGGTAATGTGTGACTATTTCACATATTGGTTGTGTTGCGCCTGGTTGTGGTGGGAATAAGTTGTGTTTTTGTGCTGCATTATTGCATTATATTGTGTTGTTGCGCTATGGTGTTTGTGTTCAGTTTGAGCTTTTTTTCTTGTGCTTATGTTTTTGTTATTTTGCTCTGTGTGATATTATTGTATTTTGTTATTTTTATGCTTATTCCAAGAAATGCTTACCAGTGCAGTATGAACAAGGAATGCTTTTGTCTGACTCAGACTTGCATCTATACTCAGGTAGCCCTATCATGGATGGAACTCCGTAAAATTGGTTTTGGCCTGTAAAGGCATTATAATTTAATTGGACATCCAATAAGAAATGTCCATTTCTTTTTGACTAAAGTTTAAGGTTCTGATTTAAGGTTTTGTGATGGGATGGTCTGTCAGAAACGTGATGGTTATCCTGTCTGCCGTATTACAAGTGCATTATGTTCTATGACACTTCTAATAAAGATATCCATCATGTTTGATACGAGCATCCCATCTGCCAAGCTCTAAATCAAAGTCTGTAGTGCTAAATGTAATTAGACTTTGGGTGAAAAAGCTTTAAAATACATTTTGGAGTGGCTCAATATAGTAAAGCCATCGATGTGACATTTTCTATTTTTCCCTGGTCACAAAATGCATAGTAAATTTGGATTTTGATCCACACACATATGTTTATAAACTTGTTTGTGACATCATCTAGCATCAGCCTCAATAGGATCTGTTTTCTTAACTACTCTGCTAGATTAAGTTAATGACTAGGGTGGCCAGATGGCAGTTAGGGATATCAGAAATGAACGTAATTATGCAAACTTAAAAATATGCATAATTGACCGACATAAAAAATATATAATTTTATACTACATTTTAATGAAGGCTGTATCCGAGCATACATTTTTGGCACTGAGGATGAAGGTAAACAAAAGCACCTCATACAACGACTTCTCATTAGAGAAGGATTATCATTAAGCGGAGAGAGGAAGGGGCAGAGGAGGTATCGGCATAGAATTGTCAGCTGCCAAGCTTGGACATGCCTTTCTCATAGTGACAAAGGGGGAAGAGTAACAATTCTGGCACTAGTTAAACCAGGGCTTCCCTTAGAAATCTTAAAGGGTAGAAACCAGTTTTACAATGTCAGTGAGGGGTGGAACCAGTCTAAAGTAAAAAGTCTTCCAGATCATCACTTGATTCTGTCATTTTCAAAACTTCTAAATTGCTATGAAGGGGGTGGGCCAGCTTGTGGGATGGCTCCCAGTAAATATTAGTTTGGAATGCAGGGGTGAAATGGCATCTCAGGATTGGGTAGGGACTCCCATCTTGTAGAACTGTGCCCCTTCACTTTAAAATCCTGGACAGGGGTGCTGACTACGAGAGGAGAGGTAACCACAGAATTGAAATGAAGAATTCCCTCATTGATGAACCTCTGCTAGGGTCAACGGATTCTGAGTGCGTACTTCTTGGACTTGAAATCTGTCTCTAGAAGCAGTGGTCTGCAGTTGAGGGTGGATTTGCTGGGAAAGAAACCTCCTAAGACTTATGGGTCGGGTTTGAGCAGTTTGTGCACCGGGGAGGGTCACCCTTGACTCCTTTAAGACACACAGGTGCCCTGAAAGAGGTCAGGGTGCTTTGGGGCCTGGGTGGTGCTGTCAGAGTTTGTTGTCTAGTGCTGTCAATGTTTGTTGTTTATTTGAGGGCTGTAGGATGTTGCTGCTCAGGAAACCATGATCAGGAGACTGTTGGAACATGGTAATCAAGGGCAGGTCTACAAAGCTATTCCCCAAAGGAGGAATAGCACTCTAGATAAAGCTCCAGAACAAAACTACTAATACTTTAGAGGCCATGTGTCTCTGTAACAACATTCCTGGTTGCTGGAGTCCTCAACCAGAAGCAAAACAACACAAACTCTGCTCAAATTGGCCAACTGGGGCCAAGAGGAGAGGCAAAAGAGCTTTTCTATGCATGGGCTAGCCAGACCTCTGAAGCCACTGGGCTAAGAAAGCCTTAACTGAACCCAGCATTTTATCACTTATACTAACAGGAGTCTTTGGACAGTTGGGTCTCCCAAGGAGCTATAAAGGTTTAGAACATGATGTGCCTGATTCCCAATATTGGCTGTTGTTGGAGGTGGGGGACGGGACAGGCACCAAAGGATGGCACTAGCCCAGGGAGCGCTTTGGCATGACTGACATGTCGGGTAAAGCAAGAGACCCCCATGTGCTCCAACACACACTGTGTTCTGTCCCCACTGTCCATGAGGAAGGAGATGCACAGGAGAATGAAAGTCTGCTGGCTCCTGCACATAATCACATAGAAAGAATGTGCTGAGCTAGAGTGGCACCATCTTGACCTCCTTGGCAAGAAGCTACCACACAGTCAGCTGTGCATAAGTACTCCAGGGGCAAGCAGGGCATCCAGTGTACATCCTGCCTAGAAACACCAGATGAAAAAAGGAAAAGTTGCCCACTGACAAGGGGTAGCCCCGGGCAGTGAATCACTCACTGCAGGTAACTTTGTGAATTTGCAAGAAATAGACACCACCTACAGCAGAATGAGTTTTTGGTGAGAGCACCAGGGACTACCAGGAGAATGGCATACCCCTATGATGCTCGGCACAGATGGCTACATCTTTAGCACTGTAAGAATACTGGGGCACAGACATGGACCTCGGGAAAATGTTCTAAAGCACTTCTGGAGTGGGAGAGTTTACAGAGGGACTCTGGTGTGCATGACCCCTTATTGTTCAGTTGTTTGCGGTTCAAAGGTAGCCTTTTTAAAAGCAGAGATAAGGCCCTTGAATGAACTTTTCACTGTTTTAATGTTTATTAGTGCAGTAATAATATGGTGAATAATGAAAGTTAAATTCAATACATTTCTATTGTACCATTTGAAATGTTTTTCCGTGGTTGAAATGCTTTATGATTGTGGGCTTATGTTCTGCAGTTATATTCTTTGTTTGCACCCATGCAAAGCTACTCGGCTTGACCTTATATTATTGTGCTTGTCATGCTAATGAGATGTAATAGGTGGGTAATTTGCATATAGTGGTTGGCCTGCTGGTGCATAAACCATTAGACGTGCCCGTCCTTTATTTGGTATGTGCCCCCATATCAGATTGTGATGCCCTTTAGAGGGTGTCCTTCTAGGCATTCTCACTGGCCAGGCTGCAGATGTTAGCTTCTGCATTCATAGTATTTAGTTTTATGTGTAATAAAGTAGATTTTGATTTTGGAAGTACAAACAAACTAATTGAACCATGGTTTATTAAAATATATTTGTTTCATTGCTGAATTCAGAGCCTTTAACCACATCACTCTGCTGAGAAATCCTGAAGGAATACGACTTCCTTACCTCACTACTCTGAAAGTCAAATGCTAAAAGTTCCCAGTTTGGAGGTCTGGAGCAAGGGTTCTAGGTGAACAGAAGGAAACATGTCCAGTTGTTACAGGTGTGTGCTAATACCTTCTGATTGCCCTGGGGCCCTGCGATAAAGATTTGTCACAGTTTATCACATCAATTCAAGATTGAGTCTGAAAGCTTTGTGGTTGATAGCCAGAATCAATGTGGTTTTACTACATTGAATGCACTGCTTGCCATAGCTTGAGTGATCAGCTGGAGGATGGTAGAGATACATAACACTAAGTATGGAGGGTTAAGAGAGATCAGATTCTTATTCGATCACTAGGCATTAAAATGTGGGGTAGGATTTATTCAGTGTTCAATGTTCAGGTTGTGTACTGCTGTAACTCCATCACTCGTTCTGCCTTTACAGTTGAAAAGAATGAGAAAGCAGGTCCATTATAGTTTGAGGTTCCATTTAACTAGGTTCATGTAATTAGATCATAAAGTTCAGCTTTTTTGTGATGACCTTGTCGCCTACATCTCACCTCTCTTTGACATCCAACTGACACTTCACCAGAAAGCACAATTAAGGGCATTTGAAGGGGGCTTGGCTTGCACTGTAATGTGAAGTGGGACTGTGAAGCGGTACTGAGAGAGTCATAATATTCTAAAATGACATGGAGGCCATTGGGGCAAGGTTTGGAGATCAATGCTCTTGATTATTTCTAGCAACACTGCACATGACCAGTGCTGGAAATAGCCCGGCGTGCAATGAGAACATAGATGATTTTTTGAACTGGGAGACAGTGAAGGGCTAAAACGGCTGGTCTGGCTGAATGGTGCATGGGTATTTTTTTGAGGATTCTGGAGGTGGCGTTTTGTACCACTCGGAGAGTTGCCATAGTCTAGGCAGGAGTTTATTAGACTTTGTACCACAACCTTTCTTGTGGAGAATAGTAGCATCTTTTAGAATTTCCTTGGGGATCTTTAAATGCCAAATTATACACTTGTCAATTTTTGTGCCTGTGGCTCCATAGTGAGCTTTTCGTCTACCAGATGCTTAGACCTTGTACTGCTTGGGCTGGCTTTGGACTTCTGCCTAGATATTGAGGCCATCAAAGTTCCTGCCACCTAGAACCTTTATTGCCAACCACCAATACCTCTGTTTTGTAGCCAGTAAGCTTCAGCCTACTGCCAGACATCCAGTCTGTAACCTACCTAACGCATGAATTCAGTTGGGTGGAGGTTTTGGATGTAAGGGCCAGGATGATCTGGGTATCATCTGCATATGGCATTACAGCAAGCCCACGTGAGCGTACAATTTCTACTAGGGGTCATATATATAACTAAGTGTGGGGCTGAGGGAAGAGCCCTGTGGAACCCCACACTGCAGAGGGTGGATAGATAAAGAGAATGAATCTTCGCATACTCGGAAGCCCCTGTCAAATAGGGAGGCTTCCAGCCATTTGATGGTGGCCCATGAGATGCTGATGTCCAATGTCCTCTAAATGAGGATGTGATGCGACACCATATCGAAGGCTGCACTGAGGTCCAACATGATCATAGCTGCTGATCCACCTTGAACTAGAAAGGAAAAAGTAATTTACAGCCAGATTTAAATCCTGCCTGAGTGGGGTGGAACCATCATGCACTTCCAGAAACCCAGACAGAGGTTTGTTGACATACTTTTACTCACTACCGGGAGCAGGGAGATGGGTCTATAGCAATTTCTTCAAAAGCAGCTTCACTATTGCATGTTTCCCAGTTTAAGAAATGTGACCTTTTTCAGGTGAGTGGTTAAGGATATTCATGAGTGTGGCTAACAAAGAAACAACTACCTGGAGCAAGTTAGCTGGAGGGGTCGGGTTCATAGGTGAGCCTATTTATATAGATTCAAGAGTGGATTCCAAGGTACTCAAAGCAGGGAAAACTGATGAGGTGGGACCAAAGTGTGGCATAGACGTCAGCAATGGGTGTAATAGTTGACGGAAGGAGGTTCGAACTTTTCTTAATTTTGTTGCTGAAAAAGTTACCAAACATGTTACAGCATTCAGTAGAGCGTGAGGGCGCCACTAGAACATGACGGAAGGGTCATGAAGTTATTGACTATTTAAATAACTCCTTCGAGGAATTTGAGATGGGTCTCTATTTTCTCTTCGAGGTTGATGATTCTTGCCTGCCTTGTAGCTTGTTTCTAACTTTTTATGACTATTCTGTAGCCTCTTTTGCTGCTGTCATTATAAGATTTCATTCACTCTCTTTCCTTCTTTCTAGTTTCTCTTTTTAGCCGGGTTAGCTCTGATGAGTACCAAGAGGGCCTGCCTTTGGACTGGTTAGATTTAGGGGATTTAAAGGGGACTCTGGGCCCTAAAGATTCAATTATCCTCTACTCAAATGTGTTATATCTTTCTGTTGTATCACCCTTTAAAGTGGGAGAGGATTAAATGAGGACACCCTTCCATTCACTTATAATAAGTTTGGACCATGCTCGCCTGGGTTTTTGGAAAGGAGAATGCTTGGCTGTTGTCTCTGGAATTTCGCAATAGAAGGGGACAGAGTGATGATCAGACCACAGAATAGTGAGGGGTTCCTCTGTAGTTAGGCTGTTCACATTAGTAAATACGGTACATGACAATTCTGGAAAACATAAAGTTAAGGGCGAATTCGAGTGAGAATTGAAGTCACTCACAATCCAGTATTTCAATGGTAGTGAAGGAGGCCGAGAATTCCTTTCTAAATATTATGGCTACCCCTCCCCCTCGTCTCTCTTCTATGTTTTGGTTGGCAAATGAATAGCCAGGGGGGAGCCATAATTAAGTCAGGGGTTGATTCAGTGGTTACCCAAGTTTCAGTAAGAAACGTGGGGGAAGACTTACAAGAAAGTTACTCAGTGCGGAACGCAAGCCATTTGGCTCTGCCACACTGAGTCATTTTCAAAGCACAGGGATGCGACATATTTACAACAATATGTTGCATCTCTGTTCTTCCCCCTGTGCTGGCGCACAAACTGCTGCCATGCGCCAGCGCAGGCACCCTTGCACCATGGTGCAAGAATGTCTGCATTGTGGGGAGATTTCTTTGTTCAGGAAGGATTCCCTACCTGCACAAAAACAATCTGAAGTGCCGTTTTTAGGTCTTGCCTACGCAGCGCGCATGCGCTGCATGGGAAAAAACCTTTTGAAATCGATTCAGTTTTGCTGCCAAAAACGTGCACGCATTGCATTGCTTTGAATGGCAACGCGTGTACTTTGGCGATTCCCTTGCGGGAGCAAGCTTTAAAACCATCTGTTTGTAATTAACAGATGGTTCCTGCTTGCTCCTGCAAGGGAAACAGGTGCAGGCTCCCTCATCTTTCCCCTCCCCCTGCTTAACAAATGCCATGCCCAGCTTTCACTTTCACAATGTCGGCCGCACATTTCTTTTGTACTACACAGCTCGCCGTGTTTTAAAAGTTGACAGGCAGTTGTTGAGTTCTCAGTTGTAATTTTAATATATTTTGAAAACTTCAGGAAGTGTATATCCAAGGTGACATTTTTCTTTAATAATATAATAATTTTAGACAAAAAGACTGTGCAGGCAAAAAATATATTCCTTGTATTTATTTCAAGGGGGCTATGCAATTTGCAACATGGCAACCTTATTGCTTGCGTACTCTCTTCTGTTGTCGTGAGGCGTTCTTCAGATTCTAAAATGAACTCCTGCTGTTTATTAAGCCAGCATGTGTCAGTAGCATTTCTTTTTATGAAGAATGACAGTCAAAAGATGGCAGCATTTACAGTAGCTTTGTCCTCCCAATATGGGCACTATTGGCACTTCCGGAAGATTGACGGGGCGTATGTCGGGAAGTAGGAGGGGGTACTTTCTATGGGCAGAGCGTCGCTTGACGGACCTCCGGGCTCTGCAAGAGAAGCCTTCTGAGTGCCTGGGCGGGACACAGCAGCTGTCTCCATGGTAAGCGCCTGCTAAAGGGGGGTACAAAAGGGGGTGGTGATGGACGGAGCATCAGAACCAATCAAACACTCACACCCAGTCAACAGATCTGGGTTTCTTCCATCACCGTTCTTTAGCCCACTCTGCCACCCCAGTTCAGACATGGCCATATGCAAATCAGTCTGACCCTGTGCCTCATGGGAACAGTCCAGCCCGAACTGCCAAGTCATGCCTTCCCTGGACCGGAAACAAGCTTCCTAGGACCGGTTTCTGGCATTTCAGCCGTCTTCAGCCAGGCTTGCTTGAATCCAGTGGCAAAGTGAGCAAGGGACTCACGTCTGAGCATACCCTGCCAACTTATGGCGAACAAAGCGGTACAAAAGGGGGTGGTGATGGACGGAGCATCAGAACCAATCAAACACTCACACCCAGTCAACAGATCTGGGTTTCTTCCATCACCGTTCTTTAGCCCACTCTGCCACCCCAGTTCAGACATGGCCATATGCAAATCAGTCTGACCCTGTGCCTCATGGGAACAGTCCAGCCCGAACTGCCAAGTCATGCCTTCCCTGGACCGGAAACAAGCTTCCTAGGACCGGTCCCTTGCTCACTTTGCCACTGGATTCAAGCAAGCCTGGCTGAAGACGGCTGAAATGCCAGAAACCGGTCCTAGGAAGCTTGTTTCCGGTCCAGGGAAGGCATGGCTTGGCAGTTCGGGCTGGACTGTTCCCATGAGGCACAGGGTCAGACTGATTTGCATATGGCCATGTCTGAACTGGGGTGGCAGAGTGGGCTAAAGAACGGTGATGGATTAAACCCAGATCTGTTGACTGGGTGTGAGTGTTTGATTGGCTCTGATGCTCCATCCATCACCACCCCCTTTTGTACCGCTTTGTTCGCCATAAGTTGGCAGGGTATGCTCAGACGTGAGTCCCTTGCTCACTTTGCCACTGGATTCAAGCAAGCCTGGCTGAAGACGGCTGAAATGCCAGAAACCGGTCCTAGGAAGCTTGTTTCCGGTCCAGGGAAGGCATGGCTTGGCAGTTCGGGCTGGACTGTTCCCATGAGGCACAGGGTCAGACTGATTTGCATATGGCCATGTCTGAACTGGGGTGGCAGAGTGGGCTAAAGAACGGTGATGGATTAAACCCAGATCTGTTGACTGGGTGTGAGTGTTTGATTGGCTCTGATGCTCCATCCATCACCACCCCCTTTTGTACCGCTTTGTTCGCCATAAGTTGGCAGGGTATGCTCAGACGTGAGTCCCTTGCTCACTTTGCCACTGGATTCAAGCAAGCCTGGCTGAAGACGGCTGAAATGCCAGAAACCGGTCCTAGGAAGCTTGTTTCCGGTCCAGGGAAGGCATGGCTTGGCAGTTCGGGCTGGACTGTTCCCATGAGGCACAGGGTCAGACTGATTTGCATATGGCCATGTCTGAACTGGGGTGGCAGAGTGGGCTAAAGAACGGTGATGGATTAAACCCAGATCTGTTGACTGGGTGTGAGTGTTTGATTGGCTCTGATGCTCCATCCATCACCACCCCCTTTTGTACCGCTTTGTTCGCCATAAGTTGGCAGGGTATGCTCAGACGTGAGTCCCTTGCTCACTTTGCCACTGGATTCAAGCAAGCCTGGCTGAAGACGGCTGAAATGCCAGAAACCGGTCCTAGGAAGCTTGTTTCCGGTCCAGGGAAGGCATGGCTTGGCAGTTCGGGCTGGACTGTTCCCATGAGGCACAGGGTCAGACTGATTTGCATATGGCCATGTCTGAACTGGGGTGGCAGAGTGGGCTAAAGAACGGTGATGGATTAAACCCAGATCTGTTGACTGGGTGTGAGTGTTTGATTGGCTCTGATGCTCCATCCATCACCACCCCCTTTTGTACCGCTTTGTTCGCCATAAGTTGGCAGGGTATGCTCAGACGTGAGTCCCTTGCTCACTTTGCCACTGGATTCAAGCAAGCCTGGCTGAAGACGGCTGAAATGCCAGAAACCGGTCCTAGGAAGCTTGTTTCCGGTCCAGGGAAGGCATGGCTTGGCAGTTCGGGCTGGACTGTTCCCATGAGGCACAGGGTCAGACTGATTTGCATATGGCCATGTCTGAACTGGGGTGGCAGAGTGGGCTAAAGAACGGTGATGGATTAAACCCAGATCTGTTGACTGGGTGTGAGTGTTTGATTGGCTCTGATGCTCCATCCATCACCACCCCCTTTTGTACCGCTTTGTTCGCCATAAGTTGGCAGGGTATGCTCAGACGTGAGTCCCTTGCTCACTTTGCCACTGGATTCAAGCAAGCCTGGCTGAAGACGGCTGAAATGCCAGAAACCGGTCCTAGGAAGCTTGTTTCCGGTCCAGGGAAGGCATGGCTTGGCAGTTCGGGCTGGACTGTTCCCATGAGGCACAGGGTCAGACTGATTTGCATATGGCCATGTCTGAACTGGGGTGGCAGAGTGGGCTAAAGAACGGTGATGGATTAAACCCAGATCTGTTGACTGGGTGTGAGTGTTTGATTGGCTCTGATGCTCCATCCATCACCACCCCCTTTTGTACCGCTTTGTTCGCCATAAGTTGGCAGGGTATGCTCAGACGTGAGTCCCTTGCTCACTTTGCCACTGGATTCAAGCAAGCCTGGCTGAAGACGGCTGAAATGCCAGAAACCGGTCCTAGGAAGCTTGTTTCCGGTCCAGGGAAGGCATGGCTTGGCAGTTCGGGCTGGACTGTTCCCATGAGGCACAGGGTCAGACTGATTTGCATATGGCCATGTCTGAACTGGGGTGGCAGAGTGGGCTAAAGAACGGTGATGGATTAAACCCAGATCTGTTGACTGGGTGTGAGTGTTTGATTGGCTCTGATGCTCCATCCATCACCACCCCCTTTTGTACTGCTAAAGGGGGGAGCAGTGTGTGAGGATGGGGAGGCCTTTTCGTCAGCTCTCTTTTAGCGCAACAACAGGCGTACACTAACGGGGTAACACTGGGAAACCGAGCCCTGTTTCTGACCTTCTCAATACGGCTCAAGACTCAGTATTTTCATAACGTCATTTTCAGGCACTGTTTGAGTATGCCTGGACTTCGTTCTTTACAGCAGTGGGCATTTGAGGCTCATTGCATTCTGGGGCGACTATTTTGCTTTATTCGGTAATCGCTTCCCCCATTCCTTAAAATCCCTATTAGTGCAACCTCACCTAAATCGAGAGCGGGTAGCTAGTGATGTTGATATACTATCTTAGCATAATGGGAACCTGATTTGGAAAAGGACGGGTTGGATACAACAACTCACCTTTACGTACCCACTTTGGTGGAGTTTTGGCCGTTTCTGGTGCCCTTTTAGTGGACTGCCACACTTAAGATGGAACCGCTTCCGCTTTAGCTCATTCTGGATTGTCAAGGGCTGGGGATTTTTGGGGAAAGCCACTTCTATTTTTTTTCTCATAAGAGCACGGCAAACCATACAAACTACTTATTTCCACTTAATAGCCACACAAGGCTCTATACCATTCCGAATAAACGTTTTTTGTGAAAATTGTAGGATATTACTATTCAACGTGAAATCAATTACAATCTGGTGCTCCGGATTCTATGCTTGTAGTTCAGTCTATGCCTGCAGTAAAAAGTGAAATATAACAGCACCTAAGTAATCAAAATTCAACAATCAGGCTGTGGGTGTTTTTCCGTCGTCCAATTCTAGTAGCTTCATGGAGATCAGATATTTTTTTCGTATTTCTGTGCAGTATGTATCCTTTTCATCCATTTTGCTTAATTGTAGACTGGCTCATGAGACTATAGGCCTAATAGTGAGGCCCATGTTCTCTCACGTGACACTAATCAGCGATCTAACATTGAATAGAATGTGTCATATGAAGTAAGGCAAGGTAATCGGATAACTGAGTCGGCCCTTCTCTGAGTCTAATTTGTAACCTGGGATTTACAAATGTCTCTGTAACCTGTCCTAAACAACTGAGCTGTTTTAGTGTCAAGGTTGTCATACAGTAGGGAAATCGAATTACAAGCTCTTATTGCAGTGGTTGTGGATTAAAACGGTACAGTTCATTTGTGACGAGGTGTAACAAGCATTGGCATAGCCAATAGGTCTTGCCTTTGGGACCTTATAAGTGTTTAGCCATGCAACAGTTGATGTTATTGCACCAAGGATATTGTGCTGCATAACTAAATACTTATAAGGCCCCAAAGGCGAGACCTATTGGCTATGCCAATGCTTGTTCAACTTCTATGTGTGCTGCATTAGCACATATAGAAGTTGGAAAACGTCATTGTTTCAATGATTGTTTATGTGCAGGAAGGGAACCCTTCCTGTACACAAACAATCATTAGAGGTGATTTCCTCTTTCTATGCATGCTGCAGAATGCATTTCCAGATTCACAATTCCTCGTAAATCTGGAAATGTGTCTGGATCCATGGGTGCTGCATAGGAACACCCACAGCAACACCAATGGAACGCCCCTTTCACTCAAAGTGCTGCGTCTAAAGGAGCCATATTTACATGTACAGGAAAAGTCACTCAGGGTGGCTTTTCCTGTCCTTGTAAATATGGAGCAGTAACATGAGCCACCGGTACGACACAAAAAGTGACGAACCGGTGGCGCAAGGGGCTTGTAATTCTGCCCCGTGGCAGCTAGATGCCTTTCCTCTAAAGGACTAAACAGCTCAATGCTGTGTTTGGTAAGGGATCTGCAATTCAATAGGTACATCTGAAGTTTATGAGGGGGGTACATTTCCTTAAGGCGTTTAGTGCTGATGGTTGGTTTAGGTCCATATGCTAGCATGCAGCTGCATGTAGTGCAAGTTGCAGGAGTTTCAAACATAGGTAGAATCTTCTTACAGCTATTTACCTTGAGCCTGTTGATTTGCGAAAGTATTTCTGATCTATAGGTTAACGACATTTTTTAAATGAGCAGAGTTTCTGGCCCCTGGCCTGGGTCAGACGTTGTCGGGCGCAGAAGGACTTGCCTTTGGAATTCTGGCAGCGCGTCCGCTACATGTCCTCGCTGCGGTGTGCCTTTTGTAACAGGGCGGTCTACTCTAAAAATACTGGACCACACTTCCAAATGGCAGATCTAGTCGAAACACTAGCAACCAGGAAGTGGCTCTGAACAATCAATGCGATGTTTAAATCAATGCAATGTTTTTGACACATTCTAACCAGTCTCCCAATAGGTTGCATATGACCTCACATGTACAATACCAGTTAATACTGAACTCAAAACAATACAAATAGGGATGGAGATTAGCGTTTTTCTATACATGAAACTCCTATATTTTCTTTGCAGTCCCACTAATTAAAGGGACAGTCCCAATACACTGCGTCACTTCTTACGCCTGCTTCAAGCAGGCGTAAGGTTTTGACGCAGTGGCGTCCTAAAAGTCACACAGTGAAATCTTGTAGATTTCACTGCGTCACTTTTACGAGCCTTTCCTGCGTGGGAACACCTAGCCTGCATACATTATACCTGATGCAGGTATAAAAAATGCAGCAAATTTACAACGTCTGGGGAGATGCGTCACGTTGTAAATTTGCTGCATTTTTTACATTGCCGTTGCATCACAAAAGTGACGCACCAGCATCGCAAAAGTGTCGCAAGGGACTTGTAAAACATCCCCTGTGTTTTGACGTCTGATTATATCCGAGCGATGGGGGTCTAAATTCAGCATTGTCATGTACTTCTGCAGATATGCTGTGTCTCCCGAGAAAACGCAGGGCCATATTATCAAGGAACGGCGAGAACATTATCGCCACTTTAGCGGCAGGAAACTGCCGCTAAAGCGGCGATAATGGGCTTGATAACATGCCCTTGTGAATTCCCATAGAAGCCCAGGTTCTTGTGTGAACATGGGCTTCTATGGGAATTCTCACGGGCCTATTATCAAGCCCATTATCACTGTTTTAGCGGCAGTTTCGTGCCGCTAAAGCTACAATAATGTTATCGCCGTTCCTTGATAATATGGCCCGCAGTTCGTTTAAGAAACCAGTCAGGGAGTGAAAGAGGGCCCGATTACACGTTTATTCAGCCTCTCATTTTTACCGATTTACTCCAAGAAGTGTAGAGCTTCTGCTTTCACTCTACAAAGTATTTCAAGGCTTTCAGCTGAATTTCGTTAATAACAAATATGATGTAAACGCTTGGAAACTGGCAGGGGCTGCAAGCACCTAAAATAGAATTACACAAATTCTGTTTTATATCCTCCCATCGTCATTAAAAGCCAGTTATGTGTGGTTAGCATTCCTTTTTAGTGTGCATAATATAGTACTCTCAGCCCAAACCATCCTAAGAGGCTGCTGTGATGAAAGTGGAGTGAACTTAAAAAAATCAATAACAACTTTTGAAACCTTCCTATTTAATTAATAGACATTCTACATAGTGTGACTGCATTAATGAACCCACTTGTACCGGGCTGCTTCTCTCACTAGCAATCGCTTGCCGAAGAACTGAAGGACATGACCTGGCAGACTCTTCCTCCAGTCTCTCCGTCTCCCCTTAATTCCTGTCTAATGCACTCTGTCTGTGCTGTTACTTAAATATTTAACTAGATGGCTTTCTACGATGCTGCTGACGTGTAGTAAGATCAGTTCCTTACATGCAGCAGAACTGTTCGGGAATAAAAAATAAAAGACTTGCAGAAGGAGTGTTGATGACAGACCAATAACAAAACAGAAACATCCGCGTTTTCAAACTAGATCTACTGCACTTTTTAAAAGACTCAACGCGATTCAGTCTTTCAGCGCGGGCTTTGAAGTAAAGGCCAGTTAATTAGGATCATATCTGGAATGGCAGCTTTTTAATTAATGGGCATTTCTAATTTGATCAATTACAACTATATTTTCATCATTGCTATTAATTACGTAGAGGGCTACATTTAAAATCGTTAGCACATTGAAGTCAAATGCATTCGCAGATATAAATAAGAACATCTTATTTTTCCCAATTATTTGTTTATTAGAGTTTTACATGAATATAGCTTCGTCCTCTGCAACAAGGCTCTGCGCGGGCCAACCTTCGGAATCAAGGGGCATATTATCAAGCCAGGCGATAAAATTATCGCCGCTTTAGCGGCAGAAAACTGCTGCTAAAACGGCGATAATGGGCTTGAGAATATGCTCTATGGAATTCAAATTGAAGCCCATGTTAGACGTCCTTCACATCTAACATGAGCTTCAATTGGCATTCCATAGAGCATATTATCAAGCCCATTATCGCCGTTTTAGCGAGCGGCGAAAATGTTATCGCCTGGCTTGATAATATGCCCCCAAGTAATCCCCAACTCCTGGACCCCACCCACTCCCCTCCCTTATAGTGAACACCCCTGCATTACCTATATTCATTCTAATCCTCTCATTCTTTCCCCCATATCACCTCCACTTCCCCAATGAGTTCACTACCAAGCAGGCTGTTTCTAGGGCTGGGGCTCTATCCATTTATCCATAAATCCAAGCCTGTTGCGTTCAGTCCAACAAACCCAAAGCTCTCCATTTCAACAGGAGCACTGTGTTTGAAAACCACGACATTTTACTTGATATACTGGTTTCCATCTGGTCTCGAAATGCACGTGTGTGCCATTCATGCGTCTGTTTAACAGCTCCATCGCTAACAGGGTTCAAATCATACAATACCATTGGGAGACTGGAGGTGTTTCCATTTAAATGCTATAGTTAACTTTCATGCCCCCAGGCATTGGATAACTATGAACAAATCACACTTGGTCATTGCTTGAAGAATGTCTGTCTTCAGGCCCAGTAGTACTGTGTCTGCATAGCCAGGATTGGGTATCCCAGAATAGCATAACATGTATATTTGTAAAGCACACGTTGACCCCAACGGGGTCTCTTGGCGCTGAATAACAGATGTTTCTTGTTACCCAACTCAATGGTACTCATTTTATCAACCTCAGATGGACCAAAGGCTGAGTGGACCCACCAGGATTTGAACCTGTGACCATGAGGTCGAACACAGGCCTCTGTATTGAATGCATTAGGCCACTGAGCCACCAGACCTGGCTGTTTAAAGGCAGCAGAGACCCCCTCCCAATAAAGGTGATTGTTAGGGCATTTCCTCCATTCAGTAAAGGCAGAGTGGATTATAATACGGCATATACCATAGTTTGTTCCGGAATCGTCTGCCTGCAATGGATGTGGAAGATAAATGTATATCCCTTCCCGGCCGCTCACACCGCTTGCAGGTAATTTCCCTACCACAGGATTGTTCCCATTCCCCATTGTGCCTCCAATGTTGTGCCTCCTCACTTTCAGCAAGATTTTGAAGACTATAAAAAAATTCCCTTGGTTCCTATTAATTTTGGGAAGTGGTTCTCAAAATGGGATTTCTCTCTAGTGGCAGCCTGTCGAATCAAATAAAATGGGGAGTGATCCAGTGGCAGCCTGTCGAATCAAATAAAATGGGGAGTGATCCAGTGCCCCGTCAGTGCATATTCTAAGCATTCATTTTTATTTACTTATAACTCAGCCTTGTGTGGCTCAAACATTTTTGGACACATGTTAGATGTCACTCTCACTATACATTTTCCCTTTCTCTGGTTTAGAAATGGGTGATCCCCTTTTGCTGAGGTAATTTGTTATTGCTGTGGATGGCAAAGGATATATTGTCAAACCTCTGCCCAGCGCAGGCCTGTCCCAAACCCTCAAAGTTGAGATGTCAGGGTACTCAGAAAGATGTTGGGATGCCTGAATTTCTTCTCTACCAAACCTCAATCCTAAAAGGGCCTGCATACTATTGCTTGGTCAATTTAAATCTTGTTATTCTCAGATTCCACTTTGGATGATTCCACGGCTATCCTCCGTTGGGCTTCTGTATAGTAGTAGAGAAATTTTAAAACGGGCTAATTTATCATTGTCTCTAGACTAGTGAAGAAGCCTCTTGGGCTGTCTGGGATTTTTACTTCTCCAATAAAATCTTGAAAGGAGCTTAAGGATACTATCTAGATTGGGTCTTTCAATCCCTTTAATCCCTATTGAATATGCCTGAAATAAGTGTATAGCCTGTGTCCAATCAAATTTCTTTGATAATTTCCTTTTCTTATTTGTCTTGCAATAACTTTGTCTCTTGTGTTACCACCTTGTCCTGCATGCCGTATGTTCTCCAGTTTAGGTGAAGCTGAATTAATTCAGTTTTGTTAGTAGGGTGTATTCGAAGTTGTTCTCTAGCTGCAATGGGTTTCCGTGTAATCTGTGGAATTAGGCATGCCATTCTCTGTTGATCGAGTTCTATCATTTCCTCCTTGTAAGAAACTGATGTATTATTTGTCACGTTGAACCACAAAAGTCACAAAAAAACCTGTCCTTAATCCTCTGTAAGCTTGGAACAAAGCCAGTCAGGCTTATCGTTGAGACAATGTGTAAAGTGTTTAGGCAGTGCTCAAACAGTAATAAAGTGAAATTATAACAAAAGAAAAACCCTAAACTTAATAGAACCGGAGTTATGAGTTTTCACAATGTAAGGTTCAAAATAGCACCAAAAAGTGTTAAGCCCAACTGCAGTTATCTAGTTGTGAGAGACCAGGACAAAGTTAAAAGTTAAGGCTGATGCATAATGGAATGTGAGTCAGATACATGTAAAGTAAAAATATTTACCTTCCGATCTGATGAAGTAATTGCCTTTTGAAGGGAAAGCTCTGAGCTGCAAACATTTGAATTATATACCCAGAAGTTGGATTCTTTTTGTGTCTTTGCCCGGTAAAGATTTCTACCTTCAGACTTAATCCTTTTTTTGGAGCTAGGGTGCTTCCAGCGGGGCAATGCTGCAGGCTGTAGCTGAGAGGGCTCAATGAGGACAGACATCTTCTACACAAAGTCCCACTGGATCAGATTTGCTGCTGTGGAGAAAAATGTTGTGGGAGCAACCTGAATATTTGGTATAGCAGCAATGCACCTTTCTGAAGTCCAGTCGGTGTTTTAGGGTGGTCTGAGAGGTATCCTAGTAAATAGTGCAAGTGTGTTCTTGGAAAGAGACATCAGCTTTCTAGCATGCTGCCTCTAGGACAAATTATTTGTCTTTATAGTAGTGGAGATCTCTGTCTCTGCACTGTACAGAATCTTTTATGACATATATAATGTAGTTTTTTGAATCGGACCTCCTACTGTCTGTCACTTAGGAGGGAGGAAAGTAAGCTCACCACAAAGGCTTCCAAGTTACAGTTCTCTCTCTCAAATAAAGCGGATTATCAGATTTTTGCTGCGGGATCAAGTTTCTCGGTCTTAGCTAGTGGGTTTTGTCGTTGTCTCTCAATAGCTTCGCCCTCTGAGGAGTCCTCCTCTAGTTTTAATAGTTCCAGGCACACTGGGTCAACATCGGATCTAAGTTCACAATGTTTTCTGCCAAGATCACTGTACAAATCTGCCGAGCTTTTCTCTATTTCCCCTTTAAGCCTCTGAGCTCTGACTTGAAAATACAAAGATATTCCAGGAGATTTATCATTGTAAGACATATTGTGAGGGACTGTGGCTGAATGGTTATTGATTATGGCCTATGCTTGTATGTGTACATCAATTCTGTTCTTGCTCTTGGTTTTTCTAAGTAGGCCAAATGTCTGCCCCAGGACGGCTTCCTATTTGGCAGCCACATTTCTCAGATGAGCACTCCAATCCAACTTGTGGTCTCAATTGCAGCTCATTATGGTCGAGCCCCTCCACCTTCATTCCCTCTCACCACATCACATCAAATGTAAGGTGTTGCTGCATTTCGATGGATGATCTCTCAGGTTCTCACCCCCTTTACGTTTCTCATAAATCCCTTCCCTTGTCTTGGCCTGCTCTTCATCCCATGGCCTCCCTCTAACATTCAGAGCATTTCCATCCACTGCACCTCCTGGAGGCAGGGCTATCTCACTGCTCACCTCAGCCAGTCGGGTTTGCACAAGCTTCGGGCTCTCTTGCTGCCCAGTGTGTTCACAGCGGTTCTCAACACCACCAGTTCTTGGCAGTCACCATTATCAGGGGCTGCAGAATGCTACTCTCCTCACTGGCAGCTAAGACGACCCCAGACCAATCAAGGCCTCTTTCACCACCTCGGCGTACCAGTGGGCTGCCCCAGGATCATCTCCTTGTGTTAACTTTATCCAGCCAGCCCCGGCCACATATCATCAGCTGATTACACTGGATGGGCTAAACAGGGCCAGGGGTTATGGTGGTGTTTTTCTACTTACGCCATCTTTTCCATTAACCCAAAAGAACATCTTTAAAATGCATAGTTTCACAAGTTAACATTTTTCAAAAGCATCTGTGTTTGTTTATAAGCACAGTTTGCCTCATCCTACATTTCAATGTTCAGCATTAAGGACTATTCAAGCTGTAATATCACAGTCTAATAACACAAAATACCAAGCACCAACAATTAACACAGAGGAGCAAGTCTGAACATGAGAGTCAAAATGTGCCCTTAATAGATCTGAAATTATGCAATAATTCTTTTCAACTAGCTGGGCGGTACAGGACTGAATAGCATGCAATTTGCAAACCCTGATAGTATGTCTCCTTGCCAAACACAATGTTTTGAAATATGTTAAAGGATTTATAATGTGCCTGGTTACTCGAGGAGTGTTCCCGCCCTAGAGAAGTAGCACCATATTGGTTGTCAGGGAGAGTCAGGTTCATCTGACAGGCCAGAGAGTTCTACTTTCTTTGCCTAAATAGCCAGGTCTTGAGATTTCTGCAGAAACTTGCTTCTGATGGTTTGAGTCTCAGGTCCAATGGCATTGAATTCCAGAGTTTGGCTGGCAGAAGTCCAAAAGAACTGCCCTCCTGGCGCATTCTGTGCACTCTTGGGATCACAGTCGGGGCTGCTTCACAAGACTTAAGATGTCTGGAGGGAGCGTAGGCTTGATGAGAGTATACAAGTAACTTGGACCCTTCTGATTACGTATTCTATACATAAAACAGAGTACTTTAAAAGAGAGTCTGTGCTTGATGGGGAGCCAATGTAGTTTAGCAAGACCATGGCTTATGGCGAGCCACTTTGCAGTTTCAGTAGTAGCCGGGTAGCTGCATTTTGTACTCTTTGAAGAATTCCCAACTACCCTTTAGAGACCGCCAGATAGAGTATATTGCAGTAATCGAGCTGAGACACCAAGAGCGCTTGAATTACTTACTTTTTTGTTGAGTCCGGCAAAAGCCCTAGAATATTCCTTCACAACTTTAACACTCCTAAACAAGTGGCAGCTGTGGCCTTCATCTGACTCTCAAAAGCAAGCTGCGCATCAAAGATGATGCTCAGATCTTTAACTTTATGTTTAGGAATCAGAGTGGGGTCCATTTCACAAGTACACCACACGGGGCACCAAATTGTGGGCTGTTTCCCGCTCACCAAGACTTCTGTCTTGTCTGCATTTAATTTCAGAAAGCTGACATCCATCCATGCCGCAAGGTCTACCAGGCAGGATTTGAAGTTTGCTGTGGCACTGCTGTAATCTTGTGCCAGTGTAATGATCAGCTGAGTGTTGTCAGCATATGACACAATCCTCATGCCATGGTGTTCGATTACGTCGGTCAAGGGATGGAGAGACAGGATAAACAGGGTAGCACTCAATGCTGATTCCTGCTGACGGGGGATGATGTCTGAGGTGTATGGCATCTGGAACACCTGGAAAAAGCACTTGTGCACAATATTAGCAGGTCATTCAAATGCTCTTTCCCCATATCCTGTGACCACAGCCATTCTAGCAGCAAACCGTGTGAAACAGTGTCAAAAGATGCACTTAAGTTTAGCATGACAAGTGCAGCAGTTTTACCTTCGTCAGCCTATCTTTGTAGCGCTTCAGAGGCTGGAGGGAGGGTGGATTCGATACTGTGGCCTAAAACCTGATTGCGCCTCTTGAAGGAGTCTGTGATCATCAATGAACTTCATTAGTTGAAAATTGACATGCTTTTCAGCAATTTTCACAAACAATGGAAGCAGAGAAATAGGGCAGAAATCTGAAGTTTAAAAGGGTCCAATGATGGTTTCTTGAGGAGAGAAACCACCATAGCATGCTTCCACCCAGCTGGAAGTTGACCTGCTTCAAAGGATAAATTAAGCAGAGTACATAATGTAGGGGCAAGGGCTATAAAGCCATGCTTCAGAATAGCTGAAGACGCAGGATCTAATGGGGAGGCAGATTTACTTTTACTTTAGATAGGAAGCACATTTTTTCCACTGAAATGTTCTCTATAGTTAATGAACCTTCTGGTGAGGGATGAAGTGTCATTCTCAGAGGAGAGTAGTTATAATTCTTAGCACTTTCTGGAAAAGAGGCATAGAAGGATGATATTTTATCAGAAAAAAATGAGCAATAGTTGGAGCTATGACCGCCGACTCTGCATCCAAAGACGAGAGAGATTTAACTATCCTAAAAATCTCCATGGGGAGTTTTGTGCCTTGTCTTTCTCTCATGTGAAAAATTGGGTCCGAGCTAGTATGATATGCTTACGACATTCCTTTAGGACATGTAAGTAGATTTCTTTATGTAGATTGCAATAGCTCTTACGCATTCTAGGCATTTAGATGACTTTTTCATCCGCAGAAGGTCCTCCGTGAATCAATCAGCAGAAGATCTAGCGTGAGAAATGTGCCGCATTGTACCAGGGGTCTATAGAATCTAGAGCCTCCTCAATCCAGGCAGAAACCTGCTGATTGTCATCCTGAGGAAAAGCATTTAGGCATGAATGCCTGCCTCTCAAGGCAGAGGTAAGGGCCTCTTGAGTGATCGAGGTCCCTTTCCGAGTTTTAATAGAGTGAGCAATTAATGGTTTTGGCAGAGGATAGGTGTAAAGAATCTGAAAAAGGATAAAAGAGTGATCTGACTAGTCAATGGGAACCGGGGGAGCTACTTTAACTAAGGCTGAAATGGCAAACATAGGTTGAGGAATATGCACCTGAATATGAGTTTTATCCTGTACTAGCTGTTGGAATTGAAGCATCTTTAAGTCCTCTGTCAGGCTTGTAGCTATATGAGAGGTCAGATCATGAAAGTGTAGGTTAAAATCCGCTAGGATTAGGAAGTTAGAATACTGTAGGACATACACAGGGATGATATCTAGTAAAGCTGTGGTTAAAATATACTTTGGTCCAGCTAGATATGAAGTCTGGAGTTATACCATACAGGAAGCTGTGAAATATGGTGAGAATTTTGAAAGTGATACACTTTTGGATTGAGAGCTAAGGAAGGGGTTTAATCAGATGGCAGAAGAAGAACTTAACCTAAAAACTGTAACCAACAATCCAGTTGCTTGATTTTGAATGGATTGCAAAGGATGGTGAGTTTTCATGTTGACATACAAACCCTCAGTCTGGCCACCTTATTTAGTGATGGGTGGACCATAAGTATTCTATAGAGAGAGCCCGGATTGGCTCCATCAGTGGAATACTTCCTCTGACTGCCCTCCAGGCGAAAGGCTGTATGAGGAAGGACAGTAGGCTGTCCGTCCAATTTAGGGTTAATGGTGTAATTCATTTTTTTCCTGTACATCACTGCCTGTAAAAACCTAGTGGTGAGGACAAGAAAACTACGAGACCCACACACCATGGAAGAAAACGCCAAACTCCTGTTTGCTGTTGTTATTTTTTATTTTCCAGAAACAAACTTCCACTTGGGGAGTATTTTTCTGAAAAACAAAAAAAGCCAGATGTTTGGTAGATGGCCATCAAAACCAATGTTGATCGATGCTTGGTTTCATTGTGTTAGAGGCACTTAATGCTGTACTAGCTGAATGATACTGTTACTGTTGGAATACTCCTTACTCACATTGTTAATGTACTGTTGCACAATGTAACAATGAATAACAGCAGATCACAGTTGCATGTTTAGAAAAATGCCCGATAAAAACATTGCTAAAAAAAATCAAGACCAGTGTTTCTGATGAACACATTCTCTGGTCAGGAAAGGACAATATTCATTCCTAAAACATACCCTATGATCTAGTTTGGCATGTGAAGTTCAAACTCACATCCTGTGTACAATGAACCAAATGTTACAGATAAGGTGCTTAGTGTCCAAATGGGTTTAACACAGAGGGGCATATTTAGAAGGCCCTAAGCCACAGGAAAGCCACTTTTAATGACGCTCCTGTGGTGATAGGGGCTTTGCCTTCTTTACAAGGCATCGTTAAGCCACTCTCAGACCACCCAGCCTTATGCACCATGAGAACCTATGAACACTTCTACCCAATCAGGAACTGGATCTAAAGCAAGAAGTAACAAATAAAATATGTGTGAAAGGAAAATCAATATATTCAAGGGTTAGCAAAATCTCAAAACCCATGAAAAATCAACTATCCTTTTAAATCAGAACATGACATTGCGAATACACTGAGTGATTGATCCCCAGGCCTGTATACTTGGCTGCAACGCATTTAGGCATAATATTTGATAGTGTGATGAATATATATTGTTTCTCAGTGTTAGCTACTTGCTTTAAGTGTATGTGCTACTTTGATGATGTAGACTTGCAGCCCAAAAAACGTTCACATGTGAGTGTTTCTTTCCTCCCAATGAACAAATCCCTGACAACCCCAGAAAATATATATACTCCACCTACTACCCGTAGATAAATGACTGCTATCAATCTGGCTTCTGGCAGATCTCCCCAGTTGTAAGTGAAATTTGTTTACAGGCAAATCAGTGTATCTGTGTTCCTAATTTCAAAAAATGTTTGGTAAAACTGACTCTACTTGTTTACTGAAATCTATTCGAATAATTTCCCCCAGAATAATTTCACACTTTATGGACCAGGAAATGGTAATGTAGATTACTGGAATGTCCCCACAAAAACTGATTTGTGCCGGAGAATGAGGGAGCAGGACTTAGATCAGCAAGGATAGTGTTGGGCAGGTTAGGCACGCAGTATCCTCATGGGACATAAATACTCCGGGAATATAGTTGAGTGAGCTAGGAAAAGGGTTTGGAAGAAAATGGTAGGCTGTGTGGCTTGGTGATATAAGGCCTTCAGGGGCTCATATATGCACCCTGTCCAAGTAGGGACTAGACCTAGACACATCTCAGAGGCAATGTGTAAAGTATTTGTACATAACAAACACAGGAACATAGTGAAAACACTACAAATGGACAACAAACTAGTTTTAGAAAAATAAATAATATTAGACCAAAACAACAAAAATCCAACATATATGACTCAAATTATTCCTTTTAAAAGATTGAAGCAATTCTGTCCATAGAACTCTGTGGATGCGTTGACCTTAGAGCAAAGTTCCTTTGCTGCATGAAAATCCGAGTAGAAAAACAGCCACAAAGGAGAAAAGCATCAGAAAACACAGTGACGCATTCGTTTTTGTGTGCCAGGGAAATGGATGTGTCAGTTCTGCTGCATGGAGGAGAAGTGTTGCGTCAATTCCTTACTGTGAGGAGAAGTGATGCATCAATTTCCGGAGGTGACTCCTTCCGGTGGGGCAATGCGTTGGAAATTGGGCACACAGGTGCAATGAGTGAGAAAATCCAGCGCTGCAGGTCGATGCAGGGGCAAAACAGGCGCTGTATCGATTTCCACTCCCACAGACAGGTGATGTGTCGATTCCTTCAAGCGCACAGCAGGGCCTGCGTCGAAGTTGGAGGGGGCGTCTCTAACGTCGGAGACTAGGTGCTCTGGACCCGAGCTGCAGCGGTTAACCGGCGCTGTGTCGATTTTTCATCCACACCGCGGTGATGTATTGGTTTCGCTTACGGCGGTAAAAACACAGCTGGAAGGGTGCTGCATGGATTTTAGAAATTGAGGTCTCTACTTGGCAGGGTTAGGTACCTTTGTCTGACTAGGGACCCTTGCTTCTAGTCAAGGTAAGGGTGATACACACTCTACATAACCCCTGCCCACCGCCAGGGTAGCTTGGCACGAGCAGTGCTGCGTTGGTTTAATCAGCCGTTATCCCACGATGTGTCTTTTCTTGCGGCCATGACAGGTGCTGCATCTTCTCTGCAGTGGTGCAGCTATGCGTGGAGAGTATTCTTGCACGGCCGAGCTGCATCAGGGAAAACAGCCACAAGAAGGGCAATGCATCGCTTTTCTTAAATTTTCAGGTTTCTTCCACCTCCCAGCAGCAGCAACAACCTCCAGAGGCCAAGAACTGGAACAGGCACCTCCTGGCAGGTCAGAATTCTCAGCAGCGGAATTCATGGAAGAAGGAGGTGAAGTCTTTGTGTCCCTGAGACTTCAGAATAGGAGGCCAGAACACCCAGGCCCTGGGAGATTCTTCTGCAAGCAGGTTCACAGCAAAGTTCCAGTCTTTGTCCTTTCCTTGGCAGAAACAGCAACTGTAGGCCAACCGCACACAAAGCATACAGCAAAGGGTCAGTGCTTCTCCTCACAGCTCTTCAGCTCTTCTCCTAGGCAAAGGTTCCTCTTGAGTCCAGAAGTGATGTAAAGTTCTGGGGTTTGAGGTCTACTACTTATAACCCATTTTGTCTTTGTTCTCTTCGTGCAAGGGTATCTGAACCCAGTCCAAACCAGTTATTTCCTCACTAGTGAATTATGACCACAGGGGGTGGAGATAGCATTGTGCAAGTGAGACAGGCCCTATTCAGGTGTGAGGAAAACTCATCCCACTACTCTAAATGCAGACAAGCCCAATTTAGCTCAGATCTGAGTCATCCAGGAAGGGTCAGGCACACCTCAACCACCCCAGTGGCTGTTTACAGTGAATGCACATCCCCAGCCCCTGTCACTCCAAAACCACACAGTCAATACACAAACAGGCAGTGGCACACAGAATGGTTACACTAGAAAATGCCTACTTTCTAAAAATCACATTTTCAAATACACAATTTAAAAACCCTCTGTACTAAAAGAAGTATTACTAAATTCTGAGGTCAGAGAGCCTAAATGTATATCTCTCTCTTGCCCCAATGGGAAGTTATACTTGTAAGATGTTAGAAAGTACCTCCCATTCTATCCGATGGGGCAGATAGCCTTACAATAGAGAAAAACGAAATTGGCAGTATTTTACTATCAGGACATGTCCCACACACCAATATATGTTCTACCTTTCACTTACACTGCACCCCACCCAGGGCGGTACCTTGGGCCTAACTTAGGGGGGCCTTACATGCAAGAAAAGGGAAGGATCGGGCCTGGCAAGGGGGTGCCCTTGCTAGGTCGTCATGGCAGTTTACAACTGTGCACACAGACACTACAGTCGTAGTTCTGAGACACACTTACAGAGCTACCCATGTGGATGGCACAATCAGTGCTGCAGGCCCACTGGTAGCATTTGATTTACAGGCACTGTCACACTCAGTTTACTTTACTATGGACTTGCTAGTAAATCAAATATGCCAATCATGGAAACACCAATGCATAAACACATTTTCCACAGAGAACATATGCACTTTAACACTAATTAGCAGTGGTAAAGTGCCCGGAGTCCTATAGCCAACAACAACTGGTCAGGAAGAAATAGGAGGAAGAAGCAAAACGTTTGGGGATAACCCTGCAAAAAGGGCCAAGTCCAACAGTGGATTTTCACATACTGAAGCAGCAAGACCAACTCCATGGTCACGAACTGGAACTGGCACCACTTGGCAGGTTGGAACTCCCAGTTGCGGAGTTCAGAGATCCTGCAGGTGATGTATTTGATGGAACTGAGACTTCCAACAGGAGACAAGCACACAGAGGACCTTGGAGAACCTCGGTAAAGCAGGATACAAGAAAGCAAAGTCCAGTTCTTTCACTGCCCACAGACAGAAGCAACAACTGCAGGCCACCCCAGCAAAGCAACACTCTAAAGTTGTCTCACCCCTGAGGCGGATGCCGGGGGCTTAGCAGTGTTCCTATTTTAAACCTGTGTATATTTTTAAAATTACCTTATTGCATCTGGCGATTAGACTGCAACACATCCTCCCGCACGTTTCTTTGCCCCTCGCGCCCGTTGCACAGCGCGCATTGAAAGATTCTGGTGCTCGTGGACAAGAGGTTCGGCCATCTTGGGTGAGGGAGGGTTAGCGCTGTAGCTGCTGGCCGCCTCCCGCCCTCCCAGAGTATTTAACTAGGCGAGTAGCACTGCGCCTTGACTCTAAAGTTGTCTCACCCCTGAGGCGGATGCCGGGGGCTTAGCAGTGTTCCTATTTTAAACCTGTGTATATTTTTAAAATTACCTTATTGCATCTGGCGATTTGACTGCAATACATCCTCCTGCACGTTTCTTCGCCCCTCGCGCCCGTTGCACAGCGTGCATTGATAGATTCTGGCGCTCGTGGACAAGAGGTTTGGCCATCTTGGGTGAGGGAGGGTTAGCGCTGTAGCTGCTGGCCGCCTTCCGCCCTCCCAGAGTATTTAACTAGGCGAGTAGCACTGCGCCTTGACTCTAAAGTTGTCTCATCCCTGAGGCGGAAGCCGGGGGCTTAGCAGTGTTCCTATTTTAAACCTGTGTATATTTTTAAAATTACCTTATTGCATCTGAGGATTTGACTGCAATACATCCTCCTGCACGTTTCTTCGCCCCTCGCGCCCGTTGCACAGCGCGCATTGATAGATTCTGGCGCTCGTGGACAAGAGGTTCGGCCATCTTGGGTGAGGGAGGGTTAGCGCTGTAGCTGCTGGCCGCCTCCCACCCTCCTCACACCGGATATAAGGGCATGAACACCCGTCCGCGCAGCGGGCGGGCGCAGCGGGCATGCTGGCAGCGCGCCAAAGGCGCGCCAAAGGCAAGCCCGTCTGCGCCCGTCCGCACCTGGCCCGCGCCTAGGGCCACGACTCCTGCCCCAGTGCCCTCACAGCATAAGCTAGCTTACACTCGCATGGCTTTGATGAAGCTTCAGCCTACCCCCTCCTCACGCTGCACCAAACTTGACTTATCACAAGTACCGATGGTTGCTAACCTGACCTGTTCCCACTGTAATACTACGATTTGTATTAATAACTCGAACACGCCCCATAAACTACAAAGTGACGTCAACGAGGTGGTAATTCTTATGGCCCTCATTAATGCTCGGTCATTGAGCAAACATAGCCATGAAATCGCTGACCTAATCACCGATAATAAATTAGACGCCCTTTACATTACGGAAACGTGGACTGATGATGCATCGGCCCCTGACCTAGTAATTGCAGTTCCTCCCGGCTACAAAGCCTATCGACAGGATAGGGTTGGCAAAAAGGGAGGAGGTTTGGCCATCATAACAAGAGATCCGTTTGAGGTCCGAATATCACCTATCCCGGTTACCTCATGTGAAGCCATGCATTTCAATATAAAGTTCACAGCCCTTTTTAACTTCAAAGGAGTTCTCTTATACCGCCCCCCTGGAACCAAAGCAGCTTTTCTGACTAACTTAAGTACTATTACTGAATCAATAGCCATCGATGAGGCTCAGACAATTGGTCACTTCTCCCACCCACCAGGCAGGACATACGCTGGATGGCATCTTCTCCAACGTAGAGGGCCTGCAGATATTAAACATTCAACCTATGTCATGGACGGATCACTTTGCCATATTTAGTGGCCTGACAATTAATGATTCATCGAGGAAGAAGGTCACACTCCCTAAGCCAGGCTCTTTCAAAGACTGGAAGAATATAAACTACACTGATCTAAAAATACTACTGGACAAAACATACCCAGCTCTATCAGATGAACCCAATACTGCCACCTGTCAATTCCATGAATGGCTGGGGGATGCTACGAATCTCCTAGCACCCATTAAATGCCATTCCAGGAATAGAAGCACACCGACCGCACCGTGGTATGCAGAGGAACTAAGAGCTCAAAAACAATTAAGTAGGAATAGGGAGAGGCAATGGCGTAAAGCTTATGACACCGAAAGCAAGACTAAATATAAAGAATCATTGGCCATTTACAAAACTATGATTGTTGCAGCCAAAAAAACATTCTTCTCACAACAAATTGAAACTGCAAAAAATTCCAGCAGGCAACTATATGACATCACTAGAACCCTATCCGGTAATGCACCAGATCTAAACCCTCCCCCTTCACAATCACTCTGTGATGCTCTGTCTGAATTCTTTTTCTCTAAGGTCAATGACATCTATCAGTCCTTTACGTCAAAAATTAACACCACCACAGCCTCCACCTTTCACATTCCCTTGGGAAACATCTTGTCTAGTTTCAGGGCTCTCACTATTGACCAAACAAAAATCATTATTACATCCATTAAATCGGGGTCGGCTCTGGACCCTTGCTCTTCTTCAGTCCTTTCCTTGGTGATGGACACCACTGCTCCGGTCATCACTCATGTCTGCAACACAATATTGAGCTCCGGGACCTATCCAGATCCCTTAAAAAACACACTGATCAAACCCTTGCTGAAGAAACCTAGTTTAGACAAAGAAGAACTTAAGAATTACAGGCCAATAGCAAGCCTCCCTTTCCTAGCTAAAGTGGCAGAAAAAGCCATGAACCAGCAGCTTTCTGAGCATAGAGAGAAACATCAGCTACTGGATGATACACAGTTTGGCTTCCGTAAATTTCATGGTACGGAAACCGCCCTCATCAAGGCAGCAGATGACATCAGAATTATTCGTGACCAGGGAGGGACAGCATTACTTGTACTGCTAGATCTCTCGGCAGCTTTCGACACGGTCGACCATAAGATCCTGGTGGACTGTGTCGGAAGGATGGGCATTCATCACACTGCGAGAGAATTGCTCTCTTCCTTCCTGGCCGATAGAACGCAGGTGGTCACACTGGGGCCATTTCAATCGGCCAAGCGGTCACTTCCGTGTGGGGTTCCTCAAGGCTCCTCCCTCAGTCCGACACTATTTAACATCTATGTGTCGGACCTTGCAGGCGTAATCAAAGCATACGGGATGAGCCTAACCTCATACGCCGATGACACGCAACTGGTGTTGGCCATCAAAGGTGACGGCCGGGAAGCGGCAGAGCGTTTCCAAAATGGAATGAAGGCGATCGGAGAGTGGATGGCAGGCAACTGCCTGAAGCTTAATTCCGATAAAACGGAGGTGGTCATCTTTGGTTCCCTCTCTCCGACCTGGCCTACATCTTGGTGGCCAACAGCCTTCGGTAACCCTCCCAACCCAACCCCCAAGGTTAGGAACTTGGGAGTAATTTTTGATGATCATCTTAATTTCATGGCACACGCAAATAAAGTAGCAGCCACAGCCCACCATATACTTAGAATGATAAGGAAAATCATTCCTTTCCTACCAGAGGCTGCTGCTAAAACATTGATCAGCTCCCTGGTCCTCTCTTCCTTAGATTATTGCAATGCTCTCTTTCTAAACGCCCAAACTAGAGTAACAAAAAATTACAGACAATACAGAACGCAGCAGCACGTCTGCTGTCAAGAACACCAAAGTTTGCACCTATTTCTGACACCATTAGGACTTACCATTGGTTGACGACTCAAAATAGGATCAAATTTAAATCTCTTTGCATTGTCTATAAGGCACTCCACGATCAAGGACCACGTCCTCTCAAGGATCAGCTTATACCTTACAGACCGGCCAGACAGCTTCGATCCACTACTCTCAATCAATTATTGGTTCCACGTTCCAAAACAGTCTCCTGGGGTGACCGCCGATTTTCAGTTGCGGCTCCTAAGATATGGAACACTGTGCCACAACATATCAGAACCAGTCCATCACTCTCTTTGTTTCGCAAGAAACTGAAAACCTGGCTGTTTAGTCAGTAACATTGCTCATGATCTTTTGACGTCTTCCACACCTCGGGGGAAAGATAGCTGCCTTTGTCTAGCGCCGAGACGCCTACGGGTATTCGTTCGCGCTTAATAAATGTCAAAATAAATAAATAAATAAACACACAGCAAAGGGGCAGTACTCATCCTGATAGCTCTTCAGCTCTTCTTCTAGGCAAGGTCCTTGTTAGAAATGGGGGTCTCTAGTTGGCAAGGGCTTGCACCTTTGTCCAAATAGGGACCCTTCTTCCTAGTCAGGATAAGGGAGTTGCACTCCTAAAATAACCCCTGCTCACCCCCTTGGTAGCTTGGCACGAGCAAGCAGGCTTATCTTAGAGGTAGTGTGTAAAGCATTGCACATAACCCACAGTAATACAGTGTAAGCACTACAAAAGGACACCACACCAGTTTAGAAACATATCCAATGTTTTTATGTACTTAAGACAAGATCAAAACGATAAAAATCCACAATACAGTACTTAAAAATCTTCAGTTATCAAAATAACCTTGTAAAACAGTTCCTTGATGTCGATAGCTCCGTCTGGGGCTATCACGGCATCGTGAGCAAACAAATCCAAACAGTTCTGGCTGTCAGCGGTGCTCGTCACGGTGCTGGCAGGTCACGGTGCAGGCAGCAGCGTCGTCATTTCTGAAGCGCTGTCGTCGGCTGACGAACTGGAGTCGATGGCACCGGCGTCGGTAGGCGAAGGCTACGATGTGGGATGAGGGCGTTGCATCGTGTAGCTTTAGCGGTGTCGATTTCAGTGTGGAGTGGCATCATCGGGGAAACCAAGGCGTCGTCATGAAGCAAGGCGGTGCGGAGTGCGGTTCCCGCAGGTCGCGGTGCGAGCAGCAGCTCGGTGATGGCATCAGCAGGCGGCATCGGTGAGACCAGGCTCGCGGTGCGTGTTATGGCGGTGCCCTCTGCGGTGCCTTCAGGTCACAGAGTTGACAGCAGCGTCGTAGACGGCGTCGAGCTTGAAGTCTTTGCTGTTCCTGAGACTTCTTGAACAGGGGGCAAACTCTACCTCAAGCCCTTGGAGTAACTCACAAAAGTAGATTGCAGAAAGTTCAGTCCTGTCCTTTCACTGCCCAAGACAGAAGCAGCCACTACAGGCCAATACAGCAAAGCACACAGCAAAGTGGTAGTTCCTCCTCACAGCTTCTCCAGCTCTTCTTCTTGGCAGTCTTCTTGATCCAAAAGAGTTCTGAAATCTTTGGGTCTGGGCCTCAATATGTATACTAGCAAATTCTTTGTCCTCTGCAGGCAGAGGGTCCTGTACCTAGTTCAAACCAGTTCTGGGTGCATTCTGCCAGTGTGCACCTTCTTCCTTTGTCAGTGTGGCCCAGGGTCATCAGACGCACCACAGGAGGTGGAGCCAGCATTGTAGAAGGCAGGCACAGCGCTATTCAGACCCAGGTGCTACTCCTCCCACCCATCTACATGCAGATGGGTCTATTCAGCCCTGTGCTGACTCGCCCTGTCTCCTGAAGTCTTCCCCAGCCCCTTGCACTCACAAACCAGACACACAATATACAAGCTAGCGGAAGCAGGCTGGATGGTTAGGTAAGAACATGCCTACTTTCTAAAAGTGGTATTTTCAAACACAGAATGTTAAAACTATCTTCAATAAAAGATGTATTTTATCATTCTGAGTTCAGGCATACTAAACTCGAATTTCTACCATGTTCCCTGGGTCAGTTAGGATTATAGGATGTTATAATCAAACTGCCCTTTCTGGCCTATGGGGAACAGGTAGCCTTGCAATAGTGAAAAACGAAGTAGGCTGTAATTCATTATGAGGACATGCCACACACACCAGGGTATGTCCTACCTTTCACATACAATGCACCCTGCCCACAGGGGTACATTGGGCTTACCCGAAGGGTGACTAACATGTAGAGAAGGAAAGGTTTAGGGACTGGCAAGTGGGTGCACTTGCCAAGTAGACATGGCAGCCCCAGGCTGCACACAGGCTCTGCAATGGCAGGTCAGAGTTACACTTTATGGGCTGTTTGCATGGTTGGCACAATCCAGTGCTGCAGCCCACCAATAGCATTTGATTTTTTGGGCCCTGGCACACGCAGTGCACTTTACTAGGGACTGACACATAATTCAAATAGGTCAATCATGGAAACACCAATCCATAACATGTTTTACTACAGGAGCACTTGCACTTTACCACTGGTCAGCAGTGAGAAAAGTGTGCAGAATCATTACACCAGCAAAAACAGAGTAAAAACCGGGAGGTCAAAAAGCAAAAACTCAGGGGAAGTACGCCAAAAGATGCCAAGTCTAACAGTCCTCAGTCCAGAAGTGGTCTAAAGATGTAAGGTTATAGTTCCAATACTTACACCGCTTTTGGTCTTTGAAGTAGGCATACTTCAAAGGAAAGTCGTACTTGTCCACAAGATCTTGCCTTGACCTGCCTTGGCTCCAGATGCACTACAGGGGGGCAGAGGCACCATTATGAGAGGCCAAGCATAGCCCCATTCATGTGTCAGTGACAACTCCTCCCACCACTTTCGCTCCAGAATGCCTATTAGCCTGGTGATGGGCCATCAGGATATGCAGGGCACAACTCAGCTCCCTTTGCGTTACTGTCTAGAGTGAATGCACAAACAACCCAGCTTCATTCCACAGGCACGCACAGGCAAAGGATTGTAAAGCAATAAAATGCCCACTTTCTAAAACTGGCATTTTTAAACACACAATTTAAAAAACAACTTCTCTAAAAGATGTATTTTTAAATCCTAAGTTTAGAGAGCCCAAACTCCAAATCTCTATCTGTTAGAAATGGGGGTCTCGAGTTGGCAGAGGTAGGTACCTTTGTCCAAATGGGGACCCTTACTTCTAGTCAGGGTAAGGGGGATACACACTTTCCATGCTCACCCCCGGGGTAGCTTGGCGCGAGCAGACAGACTTATCCCAAAGGCAATGTGTAAAGTATTTGTACTCAAAACACACAGTAATACAGTGATAACACCACAAATGGACACCACGCCAGTTTAGAAAAATAAAGTATTGTTAGCTCAACTCAACAAAACCCAAAACAATAAAAATCCAACATCCATGTAATAAGAATATGACTTTAAAAATGTTTCAAGCATCTTGGTCCATAGAAAACTATCGATGCTTGATTTCTCACAAAGTACCTATAGATGTGACAAAATTCACAAGGCCAAACAGCCGCAGAGATGGGAAACATTGAGAAACAAACGGGATGCGTCAGTTCCTGAGAACTTAGGGAGGCAATGCAACAGTTCTGCTGCACACAGGGGAAATGATCTGTCGTGTTCGTTCTCTAGGGTGAAGTGATGCGTCAACTCCAAGACGATTCTGGCCCGCGGGTGCTGAATTGTAAAAACAGCTGCAAGAAGAGGGATGCGTTGATTTTCTTAGTTCTTCAGGTTTCTTCCAGCTCACAGCAGCAAGCACAACCTCCAGGGGCCCGGAGCTGGAACAGGCTCCTCCTGGCAGGTCAGAACTATCAGCAGCAGAGTTCATGGCAGCTGGGGGTGAAGTCCCTGAGACTTCAGTACAGAAGGCCAGCACACACAGGCCCTTGGAGATTTTCTTCAAGCAGGTTCAAAGTGAAGTTCAAGTCTTTGTCCTCTCCTTGGCAGAAACAGTAACTGCAGGTCAACCCCATACAGCACACAGCAAAGGGGCAGTACTCCTCCTCACAGTTCTTCTGCTTTTTTCCTTGGCAGAAGTTCCTCTTGAGTCCAGAAGCAATCTAAACTTCTGGGGTTTCAGGTGTAATATTTATACCCCAAAATGTCTTTGTTCTCTTTGTGCAAGGGTATCTGAGCCCAGTCCACACAATTTCTGTCCTCACTGGTGCAGTGTGACCACAGGAGGTGTAGACAGCATTGTGCAAGGGAAACAGACCCTATTCAGGTGCAACAAAATCTCCTCCCACTACTCTAAATTAAGCCAGGGTCTATTCAGCCCAGCTCTGAGTCATCTAGGAAAAGCCAGGCACACCTCAACTCCCCCAGTGGCTGTTTACAGTGAATGCACATCCCCAACCCTTGTCATTCCAAAACCAGGCAATCAATCCACAAACAGGTAGAGGCACACAGAATGGTTAAACAAGAAAATACCTACTTTCCAAAAGTGGCATTTTCAAACCACAATGTAAAAAACATCTTTACTAAAAGTTGTGTTATTACATTCTGGGGTCAGAGAGCCTAAACGTTATTTCTCTATCTTGTCCCAATTGGAAGTTATACTTGTAAGATCTTACACAGCATTTCCCATTCTATCCTATGGGGCAAGAAAGCCTTTCAATAGTGAAAAACGAAATGGCAGCATTTCACAACCAGGACATGCCACACACACCAGTACATGTCCTACATTGCACATACACTGAACCATGCCTAGGGGGGTACCTTGGGCCTACTATAAGGGGCGCCTTACATGTAAGGAAAGGGAAGGTTAGGGCCTGCCAAGTGGGTGCACTTGCCAAGTCGACATGGGAGTTAATAACTGCGCACAGACAGTGCAGTGGCAGGTCTGAGTTACCTTTTCAGGGCTACTCTTGTGGGTGGCACAATCAGTGCGGCAGGCCCACGAGTAGCATTTGATTTACAGGCCTTGGCACACTGAGTGCACTTTACTAGGGGCTTACCAGTACATCATATATGCCAATTCTACAGAGAGCATATGCACTTTAGCACTGATTATCAGTGGTAAAGTGCCCAGAGTCCTGTAGCCAACAACAACAGGTCAGGATAAAATAGGAGGAAGAAGCAAAATGTTTGGTGATAACCCTGCAAAAAAGGGCTAAGTCCAACATTATCTTTTCCGATTTGAAAGTTACACTTGTAAGATGTTACAGGCAACTCCAATGATAACCTATGGGAGACCTAGTCCTTACACTAGAGAAAAATTAAATTGGCGGTACTTCACTATCACAACATGTAAAACCCATCAGCTCATGTTCTACCTTTCACATAACCTACACCCTACCCATGGTCTTAGATGAAGCCTACCTTAGCAGTGCTTTACATGTAGAAAATGGGAAGGTTTGGGCCTGACAAGTGGGTGCAATTACCAGGTCAACATAGTAGTTGGAAACTGCACTCACAGACACTTCAGTGCCAGACCTGAGACATGTTTGCAGGGATACTCATGTGAGTGGCACAATCAGTGCTGCAGGCCCTCTAGAAGCATTTGATTTACAGGTCCTGGACACACACAGTGCACTTTACTAGGGACTTACTAGTAAATCAAATATGCCAATCAATGATAACCAATCATAATCACAATTTACACATGTACACTTGCATTTAGCACTGTTCAGCAGGGGTAAAGTGCCCAGAGTAAACAAACAAGCAAAAATTAAGTCCAACATGCAGTCAAAAATACAGGGGGTAGAGTCAAAAAGACAGGGGAACCCACGGCAAGGATGCCAGGTCTAACAGGCATCCTATTAAAAAAACCTCTGTGTAAGGCATGAGTATCTGTAGTTCGAAAACAAATCTGCACAGTTGAAAGACTTCTGTATTTGCGGCTTCACCCACTCCTAGTCACAGTGCTGCACAGGACACCTAGGCACATTAGAAATACTTGCTGAAAATGGCCACTGCAACCAGGTCCTGGCATGAGGATAGCTGCCAGGACCAGACCCCATTGCTCGCGTGGCACTACAATAAGATTTCCATTCGACAAAAATATAGGACTCTTCACTGGCCATGCTTGGTCGAGATTGACACCTAACCGCTCACTTCTCATATCCCCTGACAGTGAATAATTAGTATTTGCGATATAACTGCTCCTGGCACATGGAAGAAGAGCCACGCTACGTTCTTCCTTACAAATAACTATTGTGAGAGAAGGCATAAAAACATGCCTAGCCTTTTCGTTTTTTACTCACAAACATAATAATCATATTTAAGGTACAGAAAATGCTCGACACGCAGAAATTTAACAAAGGCCCCTACAGCACAAGGGGCTGGGGGCAGCCGAAAGTGTGCCCCAACCATACAAGAGGGGCCCCAGTCACCCCAAGACCAGTGAATATCTGTGGATTATGGGAATCTTCAAGGCCGCTCATCACATTCTGCAGGGGCCCTGTCCTTTTGCGTTATGTCACTGGTGACATTAGTCATTATTGATTCTGAGTACTGTAGGGCACAGCAAATCTAATCTGCAGGGCACGACAAGTTTCGAGAGTAACACGAAATTCGTGATATTTTCGCAGTGCCGTTGTTTTTACGTGATTACGTGTAATTTGAGCGTTTTACACCATCATAACAAGGACATATTTCTATTTTTGTAAAACAATGCTCAGTATTTTATTGTTTCTTAATTTAAAACAGTAAATTAGTTCGTGACCTGAGTTGTGGTAAAACCGTTTTCCAGTGAATGCCAGGTCTCGGTACCATTGGCTCTAAATGTAAAGCTAGTGCCCTTTTTTAAAGTCAAGCTTCTGAAACGGACACTTAACCGCCTGCAGGCAATGAGCTCCTACGGATATACACAGAAACATCAAACGACGTTTATTAAAAAGACCAGGCTAAAATAATAGTCATGTTACTGGTAGGGGTGTCGCCAGGTGGAAACTAGTAGTCCTAGATGCTGCACACCATTTTATATGAGGAAGGTGGAGGGGGGGGGGGGGGGGGTTAGAAAGTTGAGGCACATAAGGAAAACTTGAAGAACTCAATAGCATGGTGGGAAACAAACACCTACGTAAGTAGAAAACATGGAGCTAAGCTAGTGCCAAGAAAATAAAAGAACCGCGCAGAGCTGATCACTCTCCTCACCCACTGACAGCATCTTGACGGAATCTTGTGTCTGCAATAGGCCTGGGCTAATATTCCGTTCCGGTCGCGGAAATTGCGATAATTTGACATTTTCACGTTCCGTGGAGAGTTCGAAAAAGTCAAAAGTTCCGCAATCCGCATTTTACCGGAAATTTTTTGCTTGTTCGCACTGTAAAATAATACATTCTTGCGTGCGCGCGATCGCCTTACCTGAATCCCCGCGTTCGCCGACAAGTTTTCCCGATCCGGTCGCGTTCTCCATGAGATGTTGGATTGTTGGTAGCCATTTGCGCTGTCTCGCGACAGTCCGCGCCCGCAGTGACGTCAATCGTCGCGCGATCACGTCTTTCTTCTCGCGATCATGCACTGCGAGACAAGTGAAAACAAGATGGCCGCGCCCGCGAGCAACCACATGGGTAAGTTGGCGAGCCGCGACCATGCAGAATATACCGCGAACGGGCGGGAAGAAAACTTCCGCATCTTCGCGATATTTCCGCGTGTTTGCGGAGATTTTTAACATTTTCGCGATAATTTGCGAAAGTGAATTTCGCAAATTCCGCCCACCCCTAGTCTGCAACAGACCGGGATGCAAGTGACGCATGTGTAACTCGTGTTATGATGTGAGAGTTGTAGCATTCGTTTCAGATGCAAGCGCTTGGGATGGCTAATGCAGGGAACCAGCAAAAGCTTCCCAAAATAATGAGCAGATTTTTCAATCTCAGTAGAATCTTTCATGCACGAGCACAATGCTCCCTCGTCAGTCATTCATGTGTTGATTTCAGTCCTCCAAGGATTGCCTCTTTAGTAAACGAGAGGTTCTGTTCCTCAGTCTTCCTGCGTAGCTCTATGTCTAAGATGTCGGAAACTGCACTCCACTGTCATGAAAGTCCAACCCGCCGTAAGTCCCTCTTCAAAACCACACTGAATGTCAAAAGGATTTAACCAGCCTTACAGACCACGAGCAGCACTAGCATGACCATTTCTATTTCAATTATCAATAAAAAAAAAACACCGTCTCCCACCCGGTGATATGCTTTTGAAAATTGTTTTTCATTCTGGATATAGTCATGTAACTGGCCAATTGTGATTTTATTTTATTTTGCATTCAAAGGGAAAACTTGAAAGCTCAGGGATAGCACCTCAATGTAATGTGTGGTTAACTTAGCAGGGAACATTAACATTTTTCTTAGGTTTTACTAGTCCCCTTAGATTACCAAAGGTTACTTTTTCAAGCTTCAGTCTAGTCTAGTGAATTTACATTAACTATTACATCCTTGCAGCTCGTGACCACACAAGAAGACATATCCTTTAGTAATACATCATTTTGTAGACAGGCCACCAGAGACTATAGATGGAGTCCAGGGGTAGAGATAGCATTAACAAGTATCTACCGGCCAATGAATCAAAAATCAGGGAAAAAAAGAGTGAGTGGTTTTGCACAAAACTCCTTTTTGTCACCTGTTAGAAATGGGTTTTCCTGTTGGCTAGGGTATGCACCTAAGCCAGGCAAAATACAACACTCTAGCCAGGATAAGGGGATTACAAGTCTAAAATAACCCCTGCTCACCCCCTTGGTAGCTTGGCACGAGCAGACAGGCTTATCTCAGAGGCAATGTGTAAAGCATTTGCACAATACCAACAGGAATATAGTGAAAACACTACAAAAGGACACCACACCAATTTTAGAAAAATATCCAGTATGTATCTATGTAAAGCACGACTTAAAACAATACAAATCCAACATACAGTGATCAAAATACCAATAAAGGAAAAATTGACTTTATATACAGTTCCTTGAAGTTCATAGCACCATCCAGTCTCGGTGTGTGAAGCAAGCGTCCTGAGGCGGAAGCCGGGACATTTAGAACAGATTAGTATTGTTGGAAAATAATTGTAAATTGTTTTAATCTCACTTGTTATTTCAGTAAAGCTCACTCGTGTCTGCTTTTATCTTTTTAAATTCCGCACTTTCTGTTCTGGGCACTTGAACCCCCGTTTGGAGGCGTTCCGCTCCCGAGGGTACCGCCATTTTGGGTTGGGAGCCGGCCGAGCAGTGCAGTGCTCCGCCCCTCCCGCCCTTCCTCCTTTAAAAACTTGGCGCTTCCTGCCGGAGACTGACTTGACAGTCTCGGTGTGTGAAGCAAGCGTCCTGAGGCGGTAGCCGGGACATTTAGAACAGATTAGTATTGTTGGAAAATAATTGTAAATTGTTTTAATCTCACTTGTTATTTCAGTAAAGCTCACTCGTGTCTGCTTTTATCTTTTTAAATTCCGCACTTTCTGTTCTGGGCACTTGAACCCCCGTTTGGAGGCGTTCCGCTCCCGAGGGTACCGCCATTTTGGGTTGGGAGCCGGCCGAGCAGTGCAGTGCTCCGCCCCTCCCGCCCTTCCTCCTTTAAAAACTTGGCGCTTCCTGCCGGAGACTGACTTGACAGTCTCGGTGTGTGAAGCAAGCGTCCTGAGGCGGTAGCCGGGACATTTAGAACAGATTAGTATTGTTGGAAAATAATTGTAAATTGTTTTAATCTCACTTGTTATTTCAGTAAAGCTCACTCGTGTCTGCTTTTATCTTTTTAAATTCCGCACTTTCTGTTCTGGGCACTTGAACCCCCGTTTGGAGGCGTTCCGCTCCCGAGGGTACCGCCATTTTGGGTTGGGAGCCGGCCGAGCAGTGCAGTGCTCCGCCCCTCCCGCCCTTCCTCCTTTAAAAACTTGGCGCTTCCTGCCGGAGACTGACTTGACAGTCTCGGTGTGTGAAGCAAGCGTACTGAGGCGGAAGCCGGGACATTTAGAACAGATTAGTATTGTTGGAAAATAATTGTAAATTGTTTTAATCTCACTTGTTATTTCAGTAAAGCTCACTCGTGTCTGCTTTTATCTTTTTAAATTCCGCACTTTCTGTTCTGGGCACTTGAACCCCCGTTTGGAGGCGTTCCGCTCCCGAGGGTACCGCCATTTTGGGTTGGGAGCCGGCCGAGCAGTGCAGTGCTCCGCCCCTCCCGCCCTTCCTCCTTTATATGGCCCCCCTCACGAGGAAGCGCAGCGGACGAGCGCAGCGGGCGCGCCGACGGCGCGCCGAAGGCTCGCCAAAGGCAAGCCCGTCTGCGCCCGTCCGCGCCGGACCCGCGCCCAGGGCCAGCCCCCCTGCTGCTCCCACGCCTCACCCCTTACCCAGGCTTGTTTACAATACAGACAAACTGCTAGCACTAAACATCGTATCTCCCGGTAAGGACTGCAACATTTGGGAACCTGGGACCAATTACCCTCCCACACTCTCCCACTGCCCCAAGTGCTCGTCACATTTGCTCAAACCTCTTTGGCTACCAATCACGCAAATTAGAGACCAGTTCACCTGTCCAATAACCAACTACCCCCTGACTAAATGCCTCCTCCTTAATACAAGGTCTCTAGTTAAGCATAGCTTAGAAGTCGCCGAGTACATTCAGGACACAGGCATAAAAATTGCTTTCATCACGGAAGCCTGGACCGACGCAGCATCAGGTCCAGATATAGTCAAAGCCACCCCACAGGACTTTATCTGCTACACCCAAAATAGGGACAAAAGGAGAGGGGGCGGCCTAGCCATTATATATCATAAAGACATCAGAGGCTCCTTTCAACCCGGTCCCTCTGACCTAGATGAATCTCTGCTATTCAACTTTACCCTCTCTAATCACCAGTCTTTCATAGGATGCCTTGTTTATAGGCCCCCGGGCGAGAAAACTAGATTTCTAGCAGCCTTGAGTAAATTACTAGAAGCTGTAGCCTGCTCCCAAAGATTCACTCTTCTGGGTGATTTTAATTTCCATCTGGAAAGCAAAACATCTCCCGACACCCAGGAACTTATCGATCTTTTGACTGGGATCGACATGACACAGTTAGTAATGGATCCTACTCACAGAGCAGGACACACCCTAGACGGGATCTTCTCTAATCAGCTTAATTTGAAAGTCTCCTCGGTCCTACCAGTGTTCTGGTCTGACCATTCAGCAATTCACTTCTCTATTCCTCTCACCATTTATGAAAAACCAGTCAACAAGATAAACACCCCGAAACTAGCGAGAAAATGGAAAAACATCACTGGGGACTCGCTAGATAACACACTAAACACTACATTACCCCCCCTTCCAAACAATGTGGAGGAAGCAGCTAAGACCTATACTACCTGGCTGGACCGGCTTGTTTATTCTTAGCCCCCCCTAAAACCATCCACACCACTCGGGCCAAGCCTGCCGCCCCTTGGCTCACAGATCAAATAAGGGAACATAAAATAAGGTGCAAAAAACTTGAAAAAATCTGGCGCATGCACTATAGAGCAGCTGACAAAAAAACGCTTAATTCGGAACAAAGGCGTTACAAGGAATCCATCCTTCAAGCGAAAAAAGCCTTTCTCATGAGGCAGATAGAAGATGCAACTAATACCCCTAAAGAACTCTTCCTCACGGTCGCTTCCTTAGCAAACCCCAAACCTATGGAAATCCCAGCAAGCCTCTCACTCTGCGAAAGCTTGGCGACCTTCTTTCGTGAAAAGGTGGAAAACATCTTTCTCCCCTTAGATAGTATAGTGATGACCTCTTCACCAAGGGAGGCCCTTGATTCCGCCAGACCTGAACCCACGCTTCTATATTTCCCACCCATCACGGAAAAAGAAGTGAGAAGTCGCCTACTAAAAATTAAATCAGGCTCCCCTCATGATCCCTGCCCCACAACAATAACTAAACTTGCACCAGACGCAATTGCTAGGGGTCTCACTCCCCTCTTCAATCAGATGCTGGAGAAAGGGGAATATCCCTCTAGTTGGAAGCAAGCCTCCATCTTACCCCTGCTAAAAAAAACCAATCTTGACATCACGGAGATGAACAATTATCGCCCGATTGCCAGACTCCCACTCCCGGCCAAAATAATAGAAGGTTACTTGAACACACATCTTAGTACCTTCCTCAAATCGGCGGATGTACTGGACTTTTCCCAACACGGCTTCCGAGAGGGGCATAGCACGGAATCCGCCCTGATTAAATCTATGGAAGATATCAGGCAGGTGATGGATACAGGGGGCAGAGCAGCTCTGATCCTATTAGACCTCTCGGCAGCCTTCGATACGGTCCACCATAAGCTTCTGGTGGACCGGTTGAGGGCATGTGGAATTCAGGGTAAGGCCTTAAAAATCTTACAAGCATTCCTGTCTGACAGATCCCAGACAGTGGCGCTGGGCGGCCACGAATCTCACTCCTTTGTGCTTCCTTGCGGAGTTCCTCAGGGGTCTTCGTTGAGCCCAACCCTTTTTAATGTATATGTGTCCACCCTCGCCCCGGTGATTCGATCATTTGGCTTTCAACTCACGGCTTACGCCGATGATACACAGATTGTGGTGTCCCTCCTTCCCGGTAACACAGAAAATACCGCCGATAGATTCAGAAACTGCATGCTTGAAGTTGGCCGCTGGATGGCACAAAGCTGCCTCAAGCTGAACTCCTCCAAAACCGAGGTTCTGCTCTTTGGTGACAGAGACAACTTTTGGTCCCCAAGATGGTGGCCAGATGAATTGGGACCTCTCCCTGATCCGGTGGACAAAGTGAAAAATCTCGGTATTCTGGTGGATACCTCCCTGACCTTTAAAGCCCAGGTGAATGCTCTTTCCTCCTCCCTCCATTTCATACTCAAAACCATCAGAAAAATACTACCTTATCTTGAGAAGAAACACAGGAAAACAATAGTCACGGGTCTAGTGCTCTCACGCCTAGACTACTGTAACAGCCTGATGTTAAACGCCCAGCAGAGCGTTTTAAGTAAACTCCAGCTTCTGCAAAATGCAGCTGCTCGCCTTATCACTGACACACCCAAATTTGCCTCGGTATCTCAGGAGCTGGTCAAGCTTCATTGGCTGCCGGTCCGTAAAAGAATCATTTTCAAGGCAGTCTGTATGGTCTTTAAGGCCCTCCACGATTCGGGACCTAGGCACTTGGAATCTCTTTTCCGCTGGCACAAACCAGCAAGAACCCTGAGGTCAGGACAACTGGCGCTGGTCACGGTCCCCAGAATTAAAAGAGCTCGCTGGGGAGGCAGGAGTTTTTCTCTTGGGGCCGCAGAGGCCTGGAATAAACTTCCACTTGCGCTTAGACAAATCCAGAATCTGATGGCCTTTAGAAAAGGTCTAAAAACATGGCTCTTCACTCAGTAAGCACGCTTCAACACACCAGTCTATCTTTCTAGCGCCAGGACACCTCCGGGTATCAGAGCGCTCTATACATGTGCAAAATAAATAAATAAATAAATCCAGGGCTATCATGGCGTTGTGAGCAAACAAATTCACCAGTTTTGGCCAACCGAAGAGTCGCGGGCCAGCTACGGTGTGGGGGAGACCCGTAAAACAGTTCCTTTAGAGATACAGCACCTTGCGGTGAGCTCCGGGAGAGTGACATCGGCAAGCTTCAATTACGGGATTTGGTGCAGGAGTTGTCAGGCCCTTGAAGTCACATGCGTTGCAGGTCTACTCCTTGAGTTTGAAGTCAGGAGAGCTGGCGTTGGCAGGCATCGGGACTGCAGTGTGAAGTGGAGCGGTGTGACGTGTGGTGTAAACAGGTCAAGGTGCAAACGGCGTCGTTGCTGAAGTGCTGTTATTGGTAGACACAAGGCCGTGGTGTGGGATGGAGCAATGCGTTGTGCATGTGCAGAACCCACAGGTCATGGTGCAGGCTGCAACGTCGGTTGGCAAACTGGAGTCGGTGGTGCTTTCATCACTGGGCGTAGTCTGCAGTGGGAGTGGAGCAGTGCATTGTGTAACTTCCGAGCAGTGCCCCCAAACTACGGTGCAGGCAGCGGGATCAATGTCAGCTTGGAGTGTCGTCACCAATGAGACCAGGGCTGTAGTGCAAAGAGGAATGGTAGCCTTGGTGATGGTGTCACGCAATCATCGGGGATACCAGGGTAGTGGTGTGAAGTGAGGCAGTGCGGTGCCCACAGGTCATGGTGCCAGCGCTGGCATCAGACTGCATCGTCTGTGAGACCAGGTCTGCGGTGCGAAGTGGGACGGTGCCCTCTGTGGTGCCTTCAGGACACGGAACCGGCAGCGGCATCGTTGACGGCGTCAGGTTACCTTTTTCCTCTGTGGCAGCTGAAACACCCAGTTCCAGAAGCTGGTATCCAGAAGATGTTGAACTCTTTGATTTCCCTGAGACTTCCAACAGGAGGCAAGCTCTACATCAAGCCCTTGGAGACACTTTTGAATGCAGAAAGCACAGTTCAGTAATTTCCTTGCTAAAGACAGAAGCTGCAACTGTAGGCCAATCAAACAAAGCACAACAGCAAAGGGACGGTACTCCTCCTGGCAGCTCTTCCAGGTCTTCTTCTTGGCAGGTTCCTTAGTCCAGCAGTTCTCGGGTTAGGCTGACAATATTTATTCCTTATTTTCCTTTACAGTTGGTACAAAGTACCTCTGGCACACGTAAACCAGGTCAGCCTGGCTCAGGCCAGGTTCACCACAGGAGGTGGAGACAGCTTGTGAGAGGCAGCCACAGTCCATCCAGGTGCAAGCGACAACTCCTTCCGCTACTCTAAATGCACCCAGGTTTATTCAGCCTGGCTATCAGTCACCCAGGAAAGGCAGGACACACCTCAACACCCTCAGTCTAGTGTGAATGCACATCCCCACTTCCTGGCACTCCAAACCCAGAGGCTGAACACACAAATGGCAGAGGCACAGATCCACAATGTAAAAATCATCTTTACTAAAAGATGTATTTTTAAATTCTGAGTTCAGGAAGCCTAAACTCCATTTCTCTATTTTGTCCCATTGGTAGGTTATGCTTGTAAGATGTTACAAGCCAGCTCCCATGTTAACCTAAGGGGCAGACAACCTTTTAATAGTGAAAAACAAAATTCACAGTCTTTCACTATCAGGACATGTAAAACACACTAGAACCAGTTCAACCTTTCAAATACACTGACCCTGCCCATGGGGGTACCTTGGGCCTGCCTGAGGGGTGCCTTACATGTAAGAAAAGGGAGGTTCTGGGGCCTGGCAAGTGGGTTCACTTGCTAGGTTGACATGGCAGTGAGGAACTGCATGCAGACACTGCAGTGGCAGGTCAGAGACACATTTGAAAGGCTACTTCTGTGAGTGGCACAACCAGTACTGCAGGCCCACTAGTAGCATTTGATCTAAAGACCCTGGGCACACCTGTGCACATTCCTAGTGACTTATTAGTAAATCAAATATGCCAATCGTGGATATTCCAATCAGTAACACAATTTACATGGAGATCATATGCACTTTAGCCCTGAATAGCAGGTGTAAAAGTGCCCAGAGTTCTAAAACCATCAAAAACGAGGTCTAAAACATGAGGGCAAAAAGTCTGGGGGTAACCCACTGAAAGCACCAAGTCTAAGAGTACCTAACTTCATTTTACACGGCCATGGATGTACAGATTAATTGGAGTGCAAAATGATAATGCAGTCAGATTTACAGAATCCTGCCTCATTAATATTAACGGGGCATAAGTCTGCACACTGCTTTGCACAAGCTGCTAATGCCAGCTGGAGGTCTGTAAAAGACAGCAGGCCCCAATTCCTCAATTCTCATAATTCCTAATGTTTTAATCGGGCAGATTCAACACCTTGTCTTCAATATGCCGCTTTGGGTCAGCCACCTTCATACCAATAACTTACTTCGGGTAACACCCTTCAACTTTTCATATGAGACACTGTGAATCGCGCTTTGGATAAGAAATATTTCCATATCAACCAAGAAGTGCTTCAGTTTGAATGCACCAGGGACTATTTACATTTGAACAGTACACTATTCAATTTCTATCTCTGCAATGCATACATTGTGTACAGAAATGGATCCTGTTTTGTTATATTTTTCATTGCATGATGCATATTTTTACTCTCCTGCAATTCACAGGAGTTGACAAGGATATAAAAGGATCGTTCTTTTAATGGTTTCCTTTAGAAAAAGCACCCACTGGCATCCCTAGCAACCACATCCAGCCAAGGGACACTGATACCATTCAGCGCAGCTTGCAGCTGGGGAAAAGCTTATAAGTGATAATACAAGCCCTACTTTTGGCTGTGCCAATGCTTGCTGCTCTCCTCAGACCAGACAGCCCTCATTCACATTTGGAGTCTGTCCGATGGGGCAACTCCCACTTTGTGAATGAACACCAGCCTGTTTCTGGTGTTGGCACATTGTAAGGTGTGGGCTCGCATGCGCAAGCACAACCATTCATACATAGAGTTGCATTGGGAAAGGGTGGAGGGGCACCCATTTCAAGTTGCTTCCATCTTCCTAATCACAATGTGCGCAAAACATGAATTGTGAGTCAGAAAGTCTCTTAGGGCTTACAATTTATCTTTAGTACATTGTAAGTTGCCTTTCTGTCGCCGCAAAGCCTGTGATTTTATGAATTGCATACTTTTCGACCACGGAAATGCTTTCAACACCAGGCCTAAAATTACCTTTTTGCCAACTGCCGTTGTTCAACATGTACATTGAGTACTATTCCTACAGGCCCAGGTGCGCATGTTGATACAGACCCAAACAGTGAGAAGAAACCTCATATTATATTAAAAATGAAAAAATTAGTAATCAATGAAATATCTAAACCTTTACTGATGGCTTTTTGGTTTAGAAGGATGACAACTGTGTTTTACTACTGTCTCCTTCAACTCGAATAGCTCCAACCCACATCAAATTACATTCATTAATAGTTCCTAGCAGCATTCTTTTACTACAGCAGTAGTAGATTCAGATTTAAATGTTTTGCTTATTTAGACCTTGGTCTACAAACAGCAAACTTAGTTATATACATAACTATATCCTACAGCAGAAGTATATATTATCATTCCTAATGGTTTGACAGCGTGTAAAGATCACCATTGTAAAAGTCTTTCTTACAATTAGATTACCTATGTGTGCTCAAACATGCCACTGTTACAATGACTCATGCACCTAGTACAGTAAAGATGATGGGAGAATCTCTATCAGCAAGCATGCTAGGCTGTGATCAATGGTACAGACCAAGATGGCGGCAATTTTGCTCGGCCAAACACTCTCCCCTTTAATCCGCAGTGGTCTGCGGCCACTAGTTCAAATCCAGCAGGACCAACTCAGCCCTTTATCATTCAAGATTAGTGAATATACTGTCACTGAAGTGGATATTCATAAAACCTGTTAGTCACAGCTCTTAGTGAGATATAAGTATACACAAAAATTACAGTGTTATCCTTCATCAAGTAGACAACAAAAATGTGATGAGGCTTAATGCCTGATTGTTAGACCTGGCATCTTTTAGCGTATTTCCCCTGTCTTTTTGCTTTCTGACCTCCATTGACTGGCGCGAGTGGTCTTGTTGTAAAGTGTGTTATGGATTGGTGTTTCCATGATTGGCATATTTGGTTCACTAGTAAGATCCTTGTAAATTGCTCTGACAGTACCAGGGCCTGTAAATCAAATGCTGCTAGTGGCCTGCAGCAGGATTGTGCCACCAACACAAGCAGCCCTGTAAAGGGTTCTCAGACCTGCCACAACAGTGTTTGCATGCAGTTGTGACTGTCATGTCGATTTGGCACGTGCACCCACTTGCCAGGCTCTAATCTTTCCCTTTTCGTACATATAAGTCACGACTAAGGTAGGCCCAAGGTACCCCTGTGGGCAGGGTGCTGTGTATGTTGAAGGGAGAACATGTACTGGTGTGTGTGACATGCCCTGGCAGTGTATTACAGTGTATTTAGTTTTTCACTATGGAAAGGCTATCTGTCCCAGAGAATAGCATGGGGAATACTTTGTAACATCTTACAAGTATAACTTCCCATTGGGACAAGATTGAAAGATGAAGTTTAGAATGCGTAAAATGCATCTTTCAGTGAATATGATTTTTATATTGTGTGTTTGAAAATTCCTCTTTTAGAAAGTGGGTATTTTCTTGCTTAGCCATCCTATGTGCCTCTGCTAGTTTGTGGATTGACTTCCTGGCTGTGGAGTGACAGGGGCTAGGGATGTGTATTCTCTTCGGACAGCCACTGGAGGGGGGTTCAATGTTTGTCCTGCCTTTCCTGGATGAGACAGGGCTGGGCTGAATAGACCTGGGCTGTATTTAGAGTAGTGGGAGGGTATTTCCTTGCACCTGAGTAGTCTGCTTTAGACAATGCTGTCTCCACGTCCTGCCAAAAAGCTGGGTCAGTGAGGACCAAACAGGTTTGGCCTAGGTACAGACACTCTGTACCTAGCAAAACAAAGAGAAACTGAGTTTAAATATTGGGGTCCAAACCCCAGAACTTTAGAACTCACTGGGATCAAGGAACCTGCCGAGAAGAAGAGCTGGTTGAGGTGAAAGGAGGAGTACTGCCCCTTTGCTGTGTTTTTGCTTTGCCTTGGGCAGTGAAAGGAATGGACTGCACTTTCTGGTGTTGTGCTGAGTATCTCCAAGGGCTTGAAATATAGTTTCCCTCCTGTTCTGAAGTCTCAGGGACTGAAAGACTTCACCAACCTCTGCCTACTGCCTCTGGAACCGTGGTTTCAGTTACCACAGAGGGGGGAAAACCACCGGCTCCATCACCGAGTCTGTCACTGGCTCTGTGTCCTGATGGCACAGCTGAGGGCACCGTCCACATCCCGTACCACAACCCTGGTATTACTGATGACGATGACCGATGCCACTGCTTGCATGTGACCTGTGGGCACCATACACTGCACCGTCTCACTTCACTTCGAAACCCTGGTCTCACCGACGCAGTCGCTGCACACTGACTGTGACTTCCGTGACCGCATCGTGGCTTGGGGCAAATCTCATAAGTCTCATGATGCACCGCCCCATCCCACACAGCAATCCTGATCGACCAACGGCAGCTCCTTGCCTGCACTGTTATCTGTCAGCACCGCATCGAGCAGCGCCTTCACTCTGCACTGCAGCCCTTGTCTCACCGATGCTGCTGGACGACAGTCATGAGTCGCTGCCTGCACGCAACTTGAGGGCACCACACGCCCCTCCGCTTCACACACCGCAGCCGCGACGGTTGCCACAAATGTCCGGCACCGACGTGTCAGCCGCAACATAAAATGTATTGTTTATGAGTCTGCCGACACCCCCGACAAACGCAGACAGACGGAACTGTTGGATCATGTTGGTTTCAGAACTCTGGTAGCACCAGACAGAGCTAACATCTTCAAGGAACTGCATTTTTAAAGTATTCTTGCAAAGTGCATATTTAAGCAACTGTATGTTGGATTTTCATCATTTTGGTCTTGTTTTAAAATATATAAAGTATTGGATATTTTTCTAAACTGGTGTGGTGTCTTTTTTGTAGTGTTTACACTGTATTACTGTTGGTTATGTGCACATGTTTTACACACTGCCTCTGAGACAAGCCTGAATGCTCATGACAAGCTAACAAAGGGGCGAGCAGGGGATATCTTAGGATTGTAACTCTCTTACCCTGACTTGGAAGAAGGGTCCCTACTTGGACAAAGTTACCTACCTCTGCCAACGAGAAACCCCCATTTCTAGCACTGATTTTCTCATAGCACTGGTATTTCCTCTGGGTAGCAGTACATACCATTATGTTTTAGCTTTTTGTTGCCTTTATGGTAGTTTTTACACATTAATATTTATCACATATGCATTTATTTGGTAAGTGACCTAGATCGCAAAAAATAAAAATGAAGCTGCACTTCACCATACAGATCTTCTTAAATACATTTTTCCAAAATAATATGTGCCTGCGAAACTATAATTTCCAGCTTAAAAAAATCCAAAATCAGCCTACATTAGACAATCGATTGTAAATCGAAAGTTTATGGGCACTCTCAGTCATTGGGAATCACACATTAATCTACCCTATGGAACGAAAGGGTCAGTGTCTTCACAGGGTGGTAAGAAACAGGAAAAAAATGAAAAAGTAGTGTATAGACTTAACACAGCTAACATACACATGAACAAAATGCAAGGCCAAAAATGCTTTCCAGAAACCATTGTTTTAAAGGTATGCATGTATAACATTTAAAATAACACAAGGGATTGTTAGCATCTTTGAGGAGAACCTCAGGTCCATCCCCCCTTTGTATGATACTGTCACTAGAGTGGTATTTCATCGCTTGCAGACACTCAGTCAAAGGGTATCTTCAACAAATGAATTCGTTCTGTAAAAGCTGACTGTGTTCTGTGCTAAACATTTATCTTTATCAACAACCAACAAATTCATCTTTCATGCTAATAAAGAATTCATAAAAGCATCACATTAAAACAAAAGAAGAGAAGACAATATAGTAACAAGAATGCCTAAAGCATTCAAATTAGCAAGAGAAAGGACACATTTTGTGCCAAGTATGCTTGAAAACGATAGTTCAAGAAACAATTTTACAATATAATTCAGATGAAAGAACTGAAGGTGAGCTGTGATTAAATAAAATTGCTTATACAAACAAAGACATAAGTGGTACTACTTGGATTTAACTTGTGAGCGAATTTATAATTGGTGTCTAAAACAAAGGTGCGGTAATTTAGTTGTTAATTACTTTAAGTGTCAACTGACATTGCAGTCGAAAACAGTGTATGCAAATGTGCCTTCACATTGCATGCAGTAATCTTTTTCATAAGCGAACAGCAGTATCTATTGGCGGTAGACAAGATTCAAAATAATAATAGGCGTTCAATAACTGCATGGATGTGTGCTTCTGATTGCACAGTTCACTTTGCACATAATATAGCCAAATACTACAAAGTGGTACTTTTTCTCTCATTTGAACTCACAAGAAATACACTGATCAAACTAAAAATATTTAATAACCGATAGAGTATGCCAGGTGCTTACAGAAAGAGGTCTGATCTGCTCACCCTTTAAAAACCTATCACATCACAAGGCTGTTTTCTTGTCCCACCTTTAGTGTATGAGAGAAGGGGCACATGTGAAAACCAGAAATGCGAAAGAGGTCCCTGTCGAAATTATTGAGAACAGGGATTACAAAGGAAATTGTGGGCATACTTAATGCCCTGCTGTTGTGGCAGCTGATACCCCTGGTTACCCCGACGGTTGTTCATGTCTGAAACAGGTTTATTAACAAGTAATAGGTGGCTTTTCATTTCTGTCTTCAAATTTACAAACATCTACGAGGCAGAGTTTTGTAAACACCAATTTTGGGAGTCCCATGAGTACTTCTGTCACAGAATACCCACAAGAGTACAACAATATACGAATAGAAAGGCTGTGTGCTGTGGGGGGGAGGTCAGGACCTGTGGAAATCCTCGTGCTGCGCACGTGGGAAGGCCGAGGACAGCAGGGGGTTGGCTTCCAGCCATGGTGGGAAGAAGGGCCTGGCCGCATGCCACGCCTTGCGGCCAGCCCCACGCTGAGCACGGCTGAAGGCCGTGTAAGGTGGGGGGTTGGCTACCCCTGGGGATTGTGTGTAGGCCAGGCCCTGCAGCCAACCCTGCATTGCGTACGACCAAAGTCGTGGCACTGCCTGACAGGACGATTGTTTCCCATGGTTGTGGATGCAGGCCCTGACCAAAGGCCAGGCCCTGTGGTCAACCTCAGGCCATGTGTGGCCTAAAACCATGTGTGGCATGCAGTTGGATTTATGCATCATATTAAAATATTACTTTATGTTTAAAAAACATTAGACAGTCACTGAGAAAACAAAAGATTAAAGGGAAGTTGTAGTTAGATCAAATGTCAGTTAAAATATTCAATTTTAAACTAAAATAACATTGAAATTCACCAGTTATAGTAATCCCATGTAACTATATTTCGTGCTGTAAAGTATATCAAATCTTCCCAAGGTTAGCCAAATAAAGTACTGACACTGGATGGCCATTCATAATCTGCATTGTCTCTACATTCCTCCCAATCCTTTGCTCTTCCTTAACCCTTTGCATGCTCAGGATGGCCTGGAGCCATCCTGAGCCACGGTGCTCGTGTGCTCAGGATGGCTACCTGCCGTCCTGACACATGGCACCGGAAATCCCTCTGGTGCGGGCACCAGAGGGATTTCTTTTTTCCCAGAACAGCTTCGGGAGCTGAGGAAGAGCTTACCCAGCTTCCGAAGCTGTTTCTTTGGTTTCTGTGAAATGAAGATCAATTGCGCTGATGTCATTACATAGAAATCTAAACTGAAATGTCACTTACTACGTGCTAGTGGATTCCTGCTTCGGGATCGCCCCAGGAGGGCGATACCAAAGCAGGGATCCACCCACTAGACACCCGGGAGGGGGAGCTGCCCATTGGGCTGGGGGCTTTTCTCCCCCTAATTTCTTTTTGGGAAATTCAGGCTTTCTGCTCCCCTGGGGGGCAGAAGCCACCAATCTGCCCCCCACGGGGCAGAAACCCCTCTAGATCCAGATACTTTTTCTTGTATGCTATAAGGGTGCCCCCCAATGAAATTCCAATTGTTCTGCCCTGGGGCAGATGGGGGCAGCAGGCCCCAATCTGACACCCTGGGGGCAGAAAGCACAAAAGAATCCAGGGATTTTTTTACATTTGATTTAGGGGTGGTGGCTGCCCAAGATAGGCATTTCAATGCCCCCACCCCCTCTCAGCATAATTCCAATCTTTCTGCCCTCCCTGTGGCAGTATCCCACAACCTGCCCCCCGGGAGTCAGAAAGCCATGGGAGTCCAGGGAGGTGTGGCTTGTGTTGATCCTCCAACATTTTCCTACCTAGAATCCCCTGTAAACCTGATATTTAACTGAAATATCAAATTGTTCGCACATTTAGCATGGGAAAGTTGTGGGATCACCGAGCTGACACAAATTTCCTACCACCCAGTGTTCCCCCAGGTCTCCCTACAAAAATTGTACCTCACCCGTGTGGGTGGGCCAAGTACCTGGGACAGGCAAGAGCCCAAAACATATGGTGTGGACATCAAAATTACCTAACACAAAACGACCTGGTTTTGCAAGGGGAGTCACCTGGGTCTTTGGCCCCACGCTCGGCGGCCATCTAGGGAAATCTACCAAACCCAGATATTTATGAAAACTAGACACCCTGGGGAGTCTGGGGAGGTATGGCTTGCATGGATCCCCCAGTGTTTTCCTATCCATAATCCCCTGCAAACCTCAAATTTAGCCCCCAAAACCAACTTTTTGACACATTTTTGTGTGGGAAAGTTGTAGGATTACCGGGCTGACACAAATGTCCTACCACTCAGCATTCCCCCAGGTCTCCTGATAAAAATGGTATCTCACTTGTGTGGGTAGGCCAGGTGCCCATGGCAGGTAAGGGCCCAAAACGTATTGTGGAGACATCAAAATCACCTTTCACAAAATGACCCGGTTTTGCAAGGGGTGTCACCTGGGTTTTTGACCCCGTGCTCGGCTGCAATCTAGGGAAACCTACCAAAGCAAGACATTTCTGAAAACTAGAGACCCAGTCGGTCCAGGGAGGTATGGCTTGTGTGGATTCCCTCAAAATGTTTTTAACTAGAATGCCCTGCAAACCCCAAATTTAGATGAAAAAACACATTTTCCTTACTTTTCTGTGTGGGAAAGTTGTCGGATCACTGGGCTGACACAAATTTCCTACCACCCAGTGATCCCCCAGGTCTCCCAATAAAAATGGTACCTCACTCATATGGCTGTGTCAAGTACCTGCGAGGTATGGCTTGTATGGATCCCCCAAAGTTTCCCTACCCAGAATGCCCTGTAAACCTCAAATTTAGCTGAAAAAAGCACTTTTTTCACACATTTTTGCGTGGGATCATCATGCCGGCACAAATATCATACCACCCAGTGTTTTCCTTCTTCACCCGAGTAAAATGATACCTCACTTGTGTGGGTGGGCCAAGGGCCTGTGACTGGGAAGGGCTATAAAAATAGGGAATACAGGTATAGCACAGCAAATTCTAAGCGCTACATTTAAAAACAAAATGTTTAGCCAATTCTGCATTGGACAGCCACACAAGTGAGGTATTAATTTACTCGGGAGACCAAGGGGAAGGCTAGGGGGTAGGACATTTGTGTGGAATATTGATTTGTTGAGCTAAATTTGAGGTTTGCAGGGGATTCTGGATAGGAAAATGTTGAGCCAAACCTCACTGTGCTTCCCAGGGTGTCTAGTTTTCAGAAATGTGTGGATTTGGTAGGTTTCCTTAGATGGCCGCGAGCCCGAGGCCAAAAATCCAGGTGCCCCCCCCCCTCTGCAAAACCAGGTTGTTTTATGATAGGTAATTTTGAAGTCTCCACAGTATGATTTGGGCCATTTCCTGTTGTGGCCATTATGCCTACCCACACAAATGAGGTACAATTTTTATTGGGAGACAGGGAGGAATGCTGGATGGTAGGAAATTTGTGTCAGCCCAGTAATTCCACAACTTTCCCACACAGAAAAGTGAGGAAAATGTGATTTTTTTCATCTAAATTTGAGGTTTGCAGTGGATTCTGGGTCGGAAAACGTTGGGGATCCACACAAGCCGTACCTCATTTGACCCCTCCCGGGTCTCTAGTTTTCAGAAATGTCTGGGTTTGGTAGGTTTTCCTAGATGGCCACTGAGCCCGGGACCAAAAACGCAAGTGACCCCATTGAAAAACCAGCTTGTTTTGTGAAAGCAAAGTTACCTATCTCAAAATGACCTGGTTTTGCAAGGTGGGTCCGCTGGGTTTTTGGCCCTTCACTCACATTTTCCTCCCTTTTCTGTGTGAGAAGGTTGTGGAATCCCGGGCTGACACATATTTCCTACCACCCAGTGTTCCCCCAGGTGTCCGCATAAAAATGGTACCTCACTCGTATGGGTGTGTAAAGTACCCATGACAGGCAAGGGCCCAAAACGCATTGTGGAGACATCAAAATGACCTAACAGAAAATGTCCTGGTTTTGCAAAGTGGTCACCTGGTTGGTCCACGTTGTGTTTTGGGCTGTTTCCTTCCACGGGCACTAGGCCAACGCACACAAGTGAGGTACTATTTTTAGCGGGAAACTTATGGGAACATAGAATTGTAGAGCAACTGTTTTTACCTATTGACTTTCAATCCATTTCTGCCTTCCAAATATAAGACAATGTGTAAAAAAAGTTACTTTGAAATGTGCTATAATTCACATGATAGTATGGGTACATACAATTTTGGAGATGTGCAAATAGCTACTGTTTCTAAACTCTATATTTTGTTCCCCTTTCAGAAATATATAGGTGTCTTTGATACCTATTTTTCACTCTTTATATTTTACCAAATGAATTGCTATATACCCGGTACACAATGAAAATCCATTGCAAGATGCTGCTCGGATATTGGCTCTGGGTTCCTCGGGTTCTCGGTGAACCTACAAGTCCTATATATCTACACAACCAGAAGTGTCCATCGGATGTAATGGTATATTGATTGAAAAAAATCTGTCATACTTACAAGAAGTTACATGTGAAAACGTTGGCAGAAATGGCTGTCTTTTCAACTCATTTTCATTTTTTCCTATTTTCAACTGTTAGTTTTTATAACAAAACCTTGAAGGATCTAGACAAATTACCCACTGCTGAGTTTAGAATATTGTCTACTTTTCTGAATTGTATAACTTTCCAGGATCCATTATTGCTTTCATACACATTTCTACCACTAACTGGAAGAAGGTTGAAAATACAAAAAATAGCAAAAATAGGCTATGACCCATTAAATTGCCAAAACTGTGTAAACATTTTTGTTTTCTGACAAAAGTCTGTCAGTCCATGAAAGCTGGGAAGATGGCGATTTTGATTTTAGCACCACAAACCCTTTGTTGATACGATTTGCAGGTAAAAAAAACAGACGCCTTCTTCTGCAGCACTTTTTTCCCATTTTTCCCCCCAAAACTACAATTTAGCTATGTTTTGGCTACTTTCTGGGTCCCCTCCAGGCAAATCAACAAACTCTGGGTACCATTAAAATCCCCATGATGTTGGAAGAAAAGGATGCAAATTTGGCATGGATACCTTATGTGGTCAAAATGTTAGGGGAGCCTAAGTGCGAACTACCCCAAATAGTCAAAAAAAGGCTTTGCACAGGGAGGAAAAGGCCTAGTAGGTAAGGGGTTAAACAATGTGAAAAGAGGTTAGGATTTTAATTTTTTTTTTGTAAACTATTTTTATTCTACCTTTCCATTGAACTGCCTTCATTCATTAAATTGATACTGCTTGATATGCTCACAATGATGCCAATGTTACACCTGTATACTTATAGATTTGCCTCTGCCCGTGACTCACAAAATATGGAATATAAATATAGCATGCAATGTTAGTTATATATATTTTTTTTAACATTGCATTATGTTCTGTGTTTATTGTACTCCAGGGCTCCATTACAAGTGGATTAGATTTGACATGGAGATACTTTGTCACTAGAGATAATATCTCAAGACATTATCCCCACACCTACATCTAATACACAGAAAATGGGTAAAACCATGTGGACCTATGCCGTGCTTTTACCACCTGATCTTCGTGAGTGGTAAGTGGGAGTGCGGGTCGTTGCAGGCTCTGTAGAGGTGGATTTATCATTAGCAGTGTGATAGCAGGAAAGGGAGGCTGTGAGCTAGTAAAGGGGAGCATTGCATGCCCTCTCGGCTGTAAGGGGGTTGGACATGGGCTAGGGTCCAGAACAGGGCTGCTCATTCTATTTTCTGGCTGGCTTTTGCTCACATTGAAATCAGGTCAGGTATTCCATGCAGTCTTGAAACTCGGTGTGCGGCAATACCAGACAATTTGTAATTGTGTGAAGTTGTATAATAATAGGGGATACAACACATAGTAGAGGCGAAAAGAAAAACACATAGGTAGTAAACAAGCAGATACTTTCTCCTCTAGTCACCAATCTCCAGATCAGACAAAGATATTTAAGGCCATTTTTGCCAAAGAAGTAACATGTGCTAGTAGACACTCCTGGGACACCTCAGTAACTAAAAGACCAGAAAGCAGAAAATGGTAACTTGCAGTTTTCATAGTTTATGCAGGAAGGATGACAGGGAGAACAATTTACTAATAGGATATGAAGACCATCTGCTCCTCATAAGATCATAATCATCGGTCAATTCTTCACTGCTACTTATAGCAGAAAATATGCCGTAGCAAGTTATTACAACATTACATAAAAGTGCAACCAGGCTTTATCACTGACTGATAGTATGTATGGAGACGAGAGAGAGGCTATCTCTTTTTGTTCAGTTAGTTGTTCTACTTTGATAATTATTTGCCAGTTTTTCTCACCATATTAACTCATTTTATATAATGGGCTCTTCATTTAGATCTTTAGAGTAGTCGCTATATAAACAGGCATTTTAGTGGACATCTTTTCTGAATGAGAAGGGGTGTGATGTTGACCTGTCGTTCAAGAACAATTTATTCTTCAAGCTCTTTAGGGAGTATTTTATAATAGGTAATCTCATTTTAGCTACCAGGCACACACAAGCATTCTTGCTCCCCTTCTGTATGCCTGTGTGCCAGGCATAGATCAGAAATTGCTCATAAACAATAACATGTCACTATCAAACCAGGTGACTGTGGCCTCTGTGACGTCAGGATATTCAGGCAATCCTAGTGACAAGTATTGCTACTGTTATTAAAATTCCACAAATTTAGAAATATGGTGAAGTTCCTTGATTTGACAAATAATCCCTCTTTTTCAATCAATTCAGGGGCATAATGATGCTGAATAATCAAGGTTTACTCTTGAAGTGTGCGTCAGGGTAGATTGTCTACTTCTACCAGCACATATTTCCCTCTCAGTAAGTACATTGCAGTGTTAGACCTTTCGAAAAGGACAAGACTTGTATTGTTGTTGTTGTTGTTGTTATCATTATTATTAGCATTAACCTCTTCTATGCCCATGACGAGATAGTCTCGTCATGGAGCGCGGTTGCGCTGTGCCCATGACGAGACTATCTCGTGATGGACCCCGCCCGCTAATACAATGCCCGGCACAGGAGGGGGAAAGGGCGGGCCACTGAAGGGGTTAATAATATTGTTAAATAATCAGTAACTAACATTCTATTTCTCAAGCAATATTCTTTATTGTGTGTGCCTTACTTGATACATCTTCTTTCCTTCACAGGATCACTTGCAAAAGCAGGGATGCAGTTATCTGGCATTTCAGTCACTGATGCCAAGTAAAAGAGAATTCCCAATTTTATACGCACAGCCACTGATCAGGGATCCCAGTACATCCTCGCCAGGACCAACTGTAGTTCTCCTTCAAGCTCACCTTCGTACCTTCTTGCAGTCGTTGAGACCAATCCTCCCTGAGGATCAGCTCCTTTGGAGGTGCAGACCCAGCAGTGGATATGTGGTGCCTGCAAAAAAGGATGGGAAGCGCAGGTGCCCCTCTGGAAGTGAGTCGAGGATCAAAGCCCATCATAGCATTGGAGGCTCTTCTGCTAAGGAGGAGGAGCATCACCCCACTGCTGCTGTGCAGCAGTAAAAGAAAGGAAAAAGAAAATGATATTAACATGATGTTATTATCATTTTATTCTTTGCTGCTGCTGCAGCATGAGGGCGAGCTGCTCTGCTGATGAAGCAGGGGAGGAGTGGTGGACACACTAAAGTGTGCATGATACTTGGACCAGCCCTATGGGCCAGCCAAATAGTCCTGCACACTTTAGCATGTTCTCCATGCAGGCTGCATAACAGCCTGCACAGAGAACATGCCCGGACCCCCAGTCCCCATCTGAGTGTGACCAATCACAGCACTGCATTGCAGCATTGAGATTAGTTTAAGGGAGCCAATCACCACGCTGCATTGCAGCTCTGGAGAGCCTGGCTGCTTACTGTTCAGCAAAGGAGAGATGACATGGGACAGAGCGGTGAGGAGGGAAGTGAGTTTTTATTTTTTTGACAATTATACCTCCTTACCCCCTCGCCCCTACACCACCACCCCAGATCCGTGCTGGACTCCACACCATCATGGTATTTTCACTTGGTACCTCAGCTTCCTAACACCGCCTGTTACTCTTCTTGGGCATGCATGAGCCTCAGAGGGATAGCTGCATGAGCACATGTGCAATCGAGCAGAAGCAGCAGATGATTTAGTCAGTGGGTTTGAAAAATTGTGGGTTGCAAGGCAAATAGGGCTGCTTGCAACCAAAGGTTTGATGAGAGACTTTACAACTTCATGCATTTAACTTAGTTCATGCCAGGGGGATTTGTTAGTCCTATCACTAAGGGACTGATTATTCTCTCACATTGAGCTCGAGACTTACTAATTTAGTTCAGGCAATGAGACGTTTCAGTTCTCAAGTGGGAGACCTATTGTTATAAAAAGTCATGCCTGTTTTGGTTAGGCAGAGACCTTATGTTATGTCAAAGACAGTAGGCCTCATTCTTTACGGAGAGCCACTGAAGGCAAAGACAGTAGGCCTTTGTGTATTGATTGTTAATACCCTTTGTGAGACAAGTAGGCCAGTGATTTGTTTTGTTACATCCTATTAAACAATGTGGGGGGGGGGGCAAGAGTTTTGGTGTTTGTAACTGATCTGACAAACATAAAAAGTGAAATATTTTGCACTGTGGCAAACCTCGTAAAACCCACTTAAAACGCCTTTTATATATCTACATCCTGTCATTTTCTGGATATTGATTTTGGCCCGATTCACAGAACTAACTTAAGACAAAATCCTAAACTTACTACCGTTTACTCATTTTGGTATTCACAGAAGGCACTTACTCATTTTGGTATTCACAGATGGCACTTACTCATTGATGAGTAAGAGCCTTCTGTGAATTACAAAATGAGTGCACTTACTCCTTTTGGTATTCACAGAGAGAAATTAAAGTTTTATTTAGTGGCAGTTTTCACGTACCATAAAGTAGTGCAGAGACTTAATAAGCCTGCTGCAAAGAAACTCTAACTAAGCAGATCACAGATCTGTATTTTATGTAGATGGCTGAGTGGATTATTGCTTTTGCCGCCACAGTTCATAAGATAGAACCCTAATATAGAACAGTGACTGTTATGAACTGTAATCAAAGAGCTTCATGTAAACTGCAAAAAATAGGTTAGGACATTATGTTTTTCCCCCAGTGTTTCATTATCAATTCCTAATGTTGCTGAAAAGGGTTTGTTTGGGTAGATATACATTCTTTTTAGTAAAGTCATCCTTTACCAGTGTTTTAAAACAAAGTAAATGTATGTCTGAGGAGCGATCACTGGCACTTTTGCCGTTAATTAGGGAATCCGAGGAGGAGGTCATAGCGCCAACAATGCTAAAGCCATCCCTGATCACTGTTATCTCACCAGGCTGAGGAGCTGCAACAGTGCTATTTTACCACCTCAGAAAGCGGTAAATGGTTGCTTGTCATAGAGCTTTTTAAGACATTGTACCGATATAAGCTGGGAGATATAGTTGCGTTTGTCAACTTTTCAAAACTAAACTACTAAACATAACACTATACCATACACAAAGCAACAAAACAATGAAATTAAAACATTCCATGGCACTTCACAACAAGACCGTCTAAAACAACACAACACGAAACTACAGCACAACAAAACAAAATAACATTGCCATAATGAAGCACAAAAACACAGCAGCAAAATAAACAAAACATTATCAGCACAGCCAAATGCCTCTCATCAAATGTTCACCAATATTCCTGTTACACATTACCATGCCAGAATTCTGTTTTCATAGTACAGTGTTAAAAAGTGTTCAGAGCAAAACTACCTCATAGCCCCGTGATCCGGCTCTTGAACTGCAACGCTAAACTCATCCCAAGGACCGACTTCTATTCTTTTTATGTGCAGGAGTACAGGTTGAAAAGTCTACCTTCTCAACATATGATGTGATAGTCTCCTGAACTTTAACTAATTAATGTCCAATTGCATCACCTTATTCGGCTCGTAATTTCCATTGCAATATATCCATTCATGTGCGCTTATGTGTTGGTCTCTATTTTGTGGTAATCAGCTTACATAAATTCCCTGGTTTAGGGTAAACCAAGTGCTTTCACATCTGGTTTGTGCTAGAAACACACAATTAAATATATACATATAAAAATACATACATATGTGTCTTGTATTTAGAGTCCTTATTTAAATCTTCACAGAAATTGTGATTGTCACTGAAAAATGCCAAATCATATCTGATTGTGTATATATGGTTTTGATGGTCTTAAATAAGACAAGTAATAAGACACCTAACTATAACTCTTAAGCACCCTATTAAATTGAACTTCTGGCTGCTACAACTCAGTTCAAACAATGTAATTAGAATTGTAGATTAACAATTTTAATTCAAGTTTATTATATTGGTAACAAAGAACATAAAAAGAAAAAAGCTAGAAATGATGTACAATTATTTTAATGATACTGTTCTTTAGTAATTTATGATGCGGTGCTCTAGATAAAGCCAAACGTTATGCAGAAACATTTATTTAAATGTCAAAAATTAATTTCTGATTGAAGGAACGTGAAACATTTGGATAGTTGACCTACCTACATTTCATGAGGTTCCCGGATGTTTTAGTTAGTTGATGGTATAATACGTGTTTGTGCACATATTATTAATCATGCTACATTGCAAGGTTAATGTTTGACATTTTAAATGGAACCCCAATAAACTTGAATTTTTCTGTACTTTTAAAGTATTTTCTTCTTGTTATTGACCTATATTTTTTAGAAAACCTAGTCAATACTACATAATCCCTTTGCTTCTAATAACTTGAACGATGCAGGGGAATGGGTGTGGTAGAAGGGAAAGTTGATTTAACATTTTCCACGGAGATCAGGAAAGGCATCATGGGATTATCTAAGAATAAAGCCTCTGACCCTGATGGGATACCACATGATTGCTATGTACAAGATGTGAAGGTTTGGGCACCAATCCTGACCACCCTCTTCAACGCGGCAGTGATGGCTTGTCCACCCTCTTCTTGGGCACGTCCATCATTATACCCCCTTTTAAGAAGGAAGATAGGGATAGTACCCACTGTTATAAGCCAATCTCTTTGCTTGACTCGGTGGTCAAGGTAGGGGGGCGTATCCTCCTGGATAGATTTCTAACTGTGCTAATTATAACAATGTTGTATCCAAAGTCCAGTATGGATTTCATCCTGGGAGGTTAACTTTAGATCAATGCCTGAATTTATACGTGGTCCTTAGTAAATACACCATTGCTCGCCCCAGCTCCATTCATTTGGCATTTATGGACCTCTCATCAGCGTTCGACTGAGTTATTAGATCTAAGCTTTGGCAGATCATGCTGCCTATGGGGGTGGGCCAGGACATTGAGCTATGTTTGAAGGACCTTCTCAGGGACACCGTGGCATTGGTATGTTATTTTAAAGATCTAAAGGTTACACGCTACACCAAAAGCCAAAGAGGGGTACAAAAGGATTGTATCCTGGCCCCCTTTCTTTTTAACTAATATATTAATGACCTGGGTTAGGTCTTAGCCAATCTAAATGTAGATTACCCACAGGTGGGGCAGCGTTGGCTACCGGTCTTATTGTACACAGACAATGTTATTCTGATGTCCAGAACCGCTAAGGGTCTGCAGTCTCCATCAATCTCCTTTGTCTTCTTCATGGAGGAGATGGATCTATCAGTTGATGATATAAAACTTTTGTGATGGTGGTTGCCTCCTGATCCACAAAATGACCCACATTTAAAGTTGGGTCCTCTCCAGTGCCAAAGATTAGTGTGTTTTCTTATCTGGACTTTTTGATCGATTCTACCTTAAGCTGCCATCCCCTGGTTAGTAGCAAGAGGGAGGATTTTGTCAGGGCTAATGCTGCAGTTTTTAACTTTGCTTCATGGTTAGGTAGTAGACCCACTGGGGTTCTTCTACAGGTTTACAGGGACAAGTGCATTTCCTAAGAAGCTTATGGGAGTGAGATTTGGGGATACACCCACTGGATGAGCCGCAATTGTTTGAAAACACTTTTTTGAGACGATTCTTATGCCCCCACATTTTCAGTCCACGAAGAAATGGGAGTTGCCTATTTGACAGACATCACAGCATCTTATCCTATCTCCCTCTGGGTGAAAATTTGGCCTCGGCATGGAATCCAATTGAGCAAGGAAATTATTAAGGATTGCCTTGATCATTTCCTTCACAGTCTATGGTTTACATATATTTGGGATTCACTTTTGAGTTTAGGCATGGTAGATCTATTTAGTAACCCAGATGGGATTTGTAAGAAGGATTACAACCTGCTTAAAGACCACTTCTTTAGACAGATGTTGTTGGTTAGGAAAGAGGGTGCTCTATTGAAGCCCAGTGTTTGTCTTTATGTTATGCTGAAAACTGTGCCCTTTACCGAGTGCTACGTTTGGTGCCTTAAAAGTAGGTATGACCGTTATTAATTAATGAGGTTTCAGCTGGACCTCTTTCCTTTTTTGTGTTATCCTATCCTGGTTGTGGGTATAGGGGCCATAAGCTTTTGTCCTGCAACTGCGACAATAGGTCATGCGGCATTTTACTTTGTTGTGCAGTTTCTACGCTCTTCCCAGGAAGCTTTGCCTCTTGCCCATATTAAAAAGGGCTCATTTTACTCAGGTCCAACCTGCCCCAATTTATTTGCAAATGCTTACTGGGGAATTTATTCTGCAGGTTCTTAGCTTTTTTAAAGGTGCCATAACGTTAAGAAAAAGCTGTGATTAACTTTTTTGAGGTAAGAGGTTGTTTATTACTTTTTAAATGCTTTGTGTTTTTTTAATGTATTTTTATATATTGTATGATTTTCAATGTAACCTGGATTTTTAGTGATTGTTTTTTATTGGATTTGATCTGCTGTGGCTCGCATTGCTGTAATGGTTTTTATTCTTAAAACTGAATAAAGTGTATATTGGTTCATTGATTGATTGACAATCAAATGGCACCTTATACTTATTGCTAGGAAATCAACATTCTGTTGCACAGCAAATATAACAGGCCAAATAAGTTTTCTTCAGATTGCAAGCAATCAAGTCACATACAGAGGGAGATATTTACAACAGAAGTGGCAGAGTGTTTTGTTAGCCTCCTTGACTTAATGACACGCTCCGCACTTCAGAAACGCAGGGCTACACCATATTTAAAAGAATATGATGCAGCCCTGCGTTTCCCTTGTGCTGGCGCTACATTTAGCCGTGTAGCGCCAACGCAGGCACCCTTGCCCCATAGTGCAAGGGAGTCTGCATGCAGGGGAAGATTGTTTATGTACAGGAAGGTCACCCTTCCTGCACATCAGCAACCTTGAAATGCCGTTTTGTCACTTCTATGTGTGCTGATTAATGCAGCACACATGGAAGTTACAAAATGTCTTTTTTTAGGTCTCGTCTTGGCAGCGCATGCGTTCTCAGCGAGACATAAAGTAATCTGTATGTTGGGTGAAACTCCATGTAATTTGTCATACTGCTTGCGATTCGTTGAACTGTGGCATTGCTGTTCTTATCTTGCTTTCTGTTGGCTATTGATCAGTTAAGAACTTCTGTGTAGTCCCGAAGCAGCGGTGCCTAACTACAGTTTTTGTCCGCTCACACTTGTTTGTTTAAGCCCTGTCTCCTTGTTTAACAGTGATGGTGCACTCACCTCCGTTTTACTTCCCTTTTGTTCTAATTGGGCATGGGTGATGTGCCCAGGGTGTACAGCTAGTGACCACCTCTGTGTGCTCAAAAAGCTGCTGTGACTTGAGTTGCGGAGAGTGGTCTTGGCCGTGCCTTTCCCCTGAATGTGCACTACATTTCGCGCTCCATTCGAGGACTACAGTGATACGGAGGCGCTGCACACGGCTACTTTCAAACACTTAATTTAAGGATAGTTCACGCCTGTATGTCTTATGGGCCCTAGAGCGCACGTCAGAGTGAAAGGGCCGGAGCTCTGTGTGTTGTGTGTGACCCACGTCCCGTGAGTAGCTTGTGTTGATGTTTGCATCTTTGACTCGCACTTCGAGCTATGGGGTTGATACTTTGTACCCCACATGTGATGTTTAGTGCCCACTGGAGATGGGATCTGGACCACCAGCATAGGTGGGGGGATGTGCCCGGCTCACTCTGCCCTCGAGCTGAACTGCTCTCTAACGAGGTCTCCAAATGTTACGTTTCCGCCATCTCCACCCGTCTTCGCAGGTTTCCTGCCGCTGGCAGCTATGACCCTGGCACATGCCCTATCCGCAGCGGCCGGGGTGACCTGGAAGTGGCAGAAAACACAACCATGACTTTAGCAGCAGGTCAGGGCTTTGCTGCACAACCTGCCCATCCCTCAGCGTGCCCCTCCCTTTGCGTGCCCCTGGTGCCCTTTGTGCTGCGGTGATGCGAGCAAAGCTCCCCACCAAGGTCCGAGACAGAAATATAAGTATTCCTCGATAACTCAAAGTTGGTCAACTATTTGGTGCCACTAAATGCACGGACCCATTTCAGCCTCAAAGTATGGAAAAATAACCGAGTTGAGTGATTGCCCCCTGCTGTAGTGTTTTTCAAACGAGTTTTTACTTTACTAAGGCCGAGTGCACTGTGTTCATGCTTTTCATTAGGGCTGCCGTACATCAGACCTTTTGACTTTACTAAAATGATATGCATAATAGACCTATGTAGGCTTTTAGCCAGCATTTTCATCCATTTTTCTGGTGATGTTCGCATTTTTCTTCCGCCCACCACACCATACAGCATCGGCCACTGAGTCTTCCCACATAAGTCATTGGCAAACTCCATTGTGAGCGCATTATGCTCTTTTACCATGGGACGTGTGCACAAGAATTATTCTTTCAGTGGTTGGGCACTACTATGGCATTGTATGCCTTTAGAGATCCAAAAATGTTTGCTTGCAACCATTTATTATATTGATGATGGCACAACAGCGTCCCTAACAAAAAGGTTTAAAAAAAACTATGATCAAACTAGCTTTGATAAAACGAAAAATTGATTTAGCAACGCTGCCAATTCTAGTTTCAGAGCCAGCCTTTGCTAAAATAGGGCCTTGGGCGTGAGAGGAGAGACATTTGGCGCACTTGTGTGGTGAATTAAATGAGTTAGCAGGGGGTCCCTTTTGTGTTTACAGGTCATTACCCTGAGGAGCAGGGATTGAACACTAACATCCCGGGACCTCCCCCAGCTCGCTTAAATCACCTGAAAGCTTGGGCGTCTCACGCAGATGATGGTTTTGTTGACGTGTCAGCAGGGGTCAGAGAGTGAAGGGAGGGCAAGGAAGGGAGCTAAAGGGGGTGTTAAAAACATCGCCCGATGATTAATAATGAAGGATAAAACCATTTTCAACTGACAGAAACTAACAGGCAGGGACATGGGTTAAACAAGATGAGAAGGGTGCTGTTGGCATCACCTTAATGCACACAGCTTCTGCACCCCTCAGAATATTGGCACCCTGGGCTTAGGCCCAGCCGGCTCATGCTAAAGGTCTAGTCCTGGTCTAGTTTTCCCGTGTGATGGTTAATAGCACTCGTTCTGCCAGCCCGCGTGCTATTCTCAGTCCTTCCACTGCTGAGGGGTTTCCCCTTGCTGCTGTTTCCCCGCCGTTTGAGAGCTTGGCTCTGCCCGCCCCTCCTTTTCTCCCTTCTTGTGATGGCTGTGCCCGAAGCCACGCATTCCACCCTTCGACAGAGCTCACATCGGAAGTCATCTTAGAAGCGTTCACCGTGGAGCTGATGCTCGCCTCCAAGCAGACAGGCACGTGGTGGCAGCAGCAACTGCCCTGTGAGCAGGTGGTGTATCCTATGAACTTGGGTATTGTGCTTATTTGAATCTTCCACTGCTATGTGTTTTATTAGCTTGTGCTGTGCCTTGTTGACTCCTGTGCTCGGTCTCTAGAGCTGCTGCTGCTGTTAGTTGAAGGCCCTGATTTTATATTAAAAACAGAGCTTTGAACTATACTGTTTCATGCTGAAAGTCAATATTTCTCTCTATGTGTTCCCATACCTTGCGTGTCACGCAGTTTGGTGCTTACTTCCCCTCCATGTTAAAGTACAGTAGATGTTTCAGTACCCATGCTAATGTGCTGCATAGCTAAATACATATGAGGTCCCAAAGGCGAGTTCGATTGCATTGCAAATGCTTGTTTAAAGATTGATAATGTGCAGGAAGGGTCACCTTCCTGAACATAAACAATCCAAGACGTTTTGCTTTTATCATGTGTGCTGCACAAGGCAGCACACATGAAAAAAGCAAAAATGAGGAGCAATAAAGCATTTCACCTAGTTTCGCCAAGTTAAGACCAGGTTTTCCCTGGCCTTAATTTTGGCGCTGTCTCCCATTTACGTTGCCCTTGTAAATAGGGGACAGCGTCAAAATCAAAGGGTGTTTCGGTGGAACGCCAACCGCAACACCCACTGCCCACCCCTTTCACGCTAAGTATAGCGTGAAAGAGGGCCTTATTTACAAGGCAGCGCTAAGTCACATTAAGTGGCTTAACACTGCCTTGAAAATAAGGCGAAGCCCCTATCGCCACGGGAACGTCGCAAAAAGTGACATTCCCATGGCAATAGGGGCTTGGAAATATGCCCCAGAGAGTCTGATCTGTGGGGTGAATACGCTTCCTCAACATAGTTAATGAATGGGGTTTATATAGGCATATATGAGCAGTAGTAAAAGCTCGGCATGTTTTTCTTTCCTGGAGATGATTAGAGAATCCTTTGCAGATAGCGACTTCTGTAACTGTTGACATTAAACAGATGCAATCTCCTTTATCATGCATATTGTAGCTGCACTAATTGCAACAGCTCCTCCAGGATAGACTTTGTTTGTGTGTAACAGATCGTTTGCAATCATTTTACTGTGGCACAGTGTTTCAGGGGCCTATAAGAACAACAAACCATTGGATAGAATATAAGCAAAATGATAGCTAAGTAAGGCAGGTTTTTTTTGTCCTCAGATGCCACCTTAGCTATTGGGAAATTATAAAAGCTTACAGGCTAATTATGAGTCTATGTGACTCTGAAGGTTTCAGGTATGTGAAATCCAAGGTGTAGGAAATCAGCCTTTTTCGCCCAGTCACTGCAGAATGTTTGCCTTTTTCTGAGCCCTATTTTTGATGGACTTGAAACTCTGTTCACTTTACCACTGCTAAACAGAGTGGGTAGAAAAAGACGTGGCTTAAGCCTGCCCTGTGTAGTCTGACAGCAGCAGCTTGAACTCTGCTGCACAGTCCTCTAAAAATCACCCATTTGACAGGCAGAAAAACCTAGAGTTTAAATAATAAATAAAACACCCCTAACTACTTAAATATATGTGACATTAGAAATCACATGTTCCCCAATTGACTAGGCCCAAAAACAACATTTTCACTCATCAGGCTGTGACATGCACATTGTTATGTTAATAACACTTGGTAGATTGTAAGTTCGCCAGTGGTTTATTAGAGCTTAAAGAAAACTGATTTATGAGATTTTTCTTGAAATTTTCAAACTCAGTTAACGATCTCAGTTAATCTTGAAGAGAATTCCTCAGAGTAGATGTCGGGACAGAGACACTCCGAGCCCTATCCCCATTCATTTCTTTGAGTATCTAGGAATCTCTAGAAAATTTGCACTTAGAGATCCTACGGTGCAAGAAGGTGTGTATTTCATAATTTTCATGGCAAAAAAATCCAGCGCGTACCATTAATTGCTTTAAAGGTGGTGCAACAGCTTTTAAATGTATCCTCTGCTTGACAGCAAATGGAGTTGTTTTAGTAGGGGTGTCACATAAGGGTTTCTCGGTAATCTATAAACGAGGAAAATCACCTCATTTTGTACCACGTGAAGTGCGTGGAGTGCATTATTAGCGAGGCCTATGTTGATAGAGTGTGCACAGTCCAACCACAACGCAATGGTAGCCATAAATTACTGGTGTCAAGGCTTTGACAGGAAGAATAATGGAATATTCGTTATCGTCTTCAGTGAATAGAAGCATTCGGAGAAAACTGCTCCAATCTTGGACAACAGGGCCAATCTGCTCTCTATCGATATTCCAGGGCTTTTGTCTTTCCCAGAGGTGACCCAGAAGTGATCCAGAGGTGACTCTACCAGCCCGAAAGGCCAATGGTGGCTAATCCAGAGATTTCTTTTGTGTTTAAAATCACAATCTCATTCAGTGTGAGCTCGTTATTATCTATACAACTCCAGATAACTCATGATGTTTTAGAATTCCATGGTGTTATCTAAGTGGAGAAGAAGCTGTGAATCATCTGCGTAGTTCTATAATCTACAGCCGCTAGACACTAGTTTTTGTTTTTAGAGGTCTGGCATAACCGTTGAGATAAGGAAGATCCCTGATAGACTTCACAAGTTAAAGGAGTGGCAGTAACTACAAATGGTGCACATGGGACTGCCTGGGCATGGTTTTGTAGTGAAGGTTCTTTGCTAGCTCAATGCAAGGCCCTTGCACCTAGATACCTCCTCCTGTTTGGCCAATATCTTGAGGCCAACCATGTTTAAGGCTGCAGATAGGTCCCGTAGCACCTGAATGGATGTCTGTCCATTATTCCCATCAAGCCCTAGAGCATTCATTGGGGCAATTAGCCCTGATTCTGTGCTTGGCCATGGCAAAAACCGACTGCAGTGGGTCAAGCTTATTGGATATATGTAGATGATCCAAAAAACCTGAGTCAAATGAGACTCTAGAATGTTAGCTGATTATCATTCAGTCAGTCCCATACTTTTATTGGCTAACTTAGCTAGCCATAAAAGTCAATCAACACCATGTCATATTACATAAAACATTGAGATCATTACAGTTGCATACAATATTCCTGGTTCCTAGCCAACAGAATTATTCTCTAAGAAGCACATTTGTACAACATCCCTTAACACAATATATATTATGAATATAAAAGCATCTGCAGTTGTGTTCCTGCCTAAATTCATACAAGAGCCACCATTAAACTACTGTTGTACCCTGGAAACCCCATTATACCAAATACATATATTTCAATAAAATCAATGAGAGGCATTAGAAATTTCCCTTCCTAACATACAATGCTCCTCATCCAATTTTCTTCAGTTGTATAAAATAATTTACTATTGAAAACACATCAAACAAAAATTGAGTTGCTGTAAATACATGTGGGCTGGAGTACATTGCACAAAATGTAGAGATTTTATCAACGGTATAATACATCTTTTCCGTTGGCTTCCTAAAAAACACCAAAAAAGGTTAAAAGAAGCAAGGATTAGTCCGAAAAGCTATTACCTGGACAAAGTGGCAGTTGCCTTTTAGGAGAATTTTCCTCATTATAAGCACATAAATAATGTAAGTATTCAACTGAAATCTAGTTATTAAAAAACTATGCTGCACACTCTGTACCATGTTGAGATAAGGCTGTACTCCTTGTGCTGTTAACAGGGGATTGTGTGCTACCACGGACACTTTCACTGGTATCCCTCTTTTCTGATCTCACCTTAATAATCATAGAGGAGAGATTCCTTTTAGATGTGCCTTTCATGGATTCAAGGTACTCAAAAAAGGTAAGCCTCTCAATAGGCAAATGATTTCTTAATATAGTTCAGCCGGGGGATTAGCACTGGCTCTAACAGGGCCAGACAATCGCCTATTATCCTCCTGTTCAATGAGCTGCTCTTTTAGTCCGTACCACCTTCCACAATAGAAGATGGGCTGCCTGAAAGTTGTCTTTAATAAATGGGGACACCGAATTCAGCATAACAAATATGATTAGAACAACTGGGATGTGGGGGGACTGTGGGCATCTTTTTTCAGACACCTATTTTCTACTTGCTGAATCACATTCACATTGCAATAGTCACAAATGTTTGCTCAATTCTTTGCCTGGGTCACACATTTACTTTTGTAAATAGTAATAATTTCTTAGTGCTCAGTCTTGCAGCAAATATGAACGCTGTTGTGATCGCTTCATCAACATATGTTCTTCTATTCTTAATACAGTGGTTTACAATTGCAAGTAGTTTGAGCACTACACAGCAAGTGTAGGTAGGAAAATATATTTGAGGGCAAGATCTGTTTACCATTCAGGAAAAGCACAGCTACCTTTTTTTCCTGTTCCTATGCAAATGGTAAACGATCAATGAGCCACGAATGTTGCAGCAATAGCGCTAGACCCTTCTACCCTTTATCACTCACTCTCATTCGCTGCTTTCCAGGATAACTCTTTGAGACTTCTGGGAGACGTAGTCTCACTCATTTGAGTTTAATAAAGATGTCTTTTCATATTTCAGCTTCTTTGCCAAGTTCTTTGTTATATTACCCTGAGAATGAAAATTTTTCAATACAACAGATGGCGCAGCCAACGCGGGGCTCATCAGAGAAGTGACTTTCTGTGGGAGTGATCTTGTCAGGAGACTGAAATCTACTGAGGAGGACAGAACAGGATTCTACCAAGAAGGTACTCTGTGCACAGGGATTCTGGAGATTCTTTTATTATGCAGCCCAGTATATTTCTGATCTTCCTGATTTTGATCCTCCACATGATGTCACTCCTGACTGAGAACCTTTTTGGCGTAAGTAAAAAAAATAAAAAGACTGTTAGGGCAGTTAGAACTTGGCAGTTAGAATTTGGACAACTATTTGTTTGGTATAGCTTTGTATAGGTTTGTATACGCGAATTGCAATTTGTGTAGGCAGGTAATGAAGAGACTTTTTCTCCATCTGCTTTAGTTGAAGTATAAGTGGGTCGCTCCCAGTCCTTACTTCTATGGTCCTTTGGTTCTTAGTTTTTGGTTCTTAGTATTGGTCCTTAGTTTTTTTTGACGATTGCAATTTTCAAAAACCGAGGGTCTCGTACATTTGCGAGTGTATCGATAGAGATAGCCCCTTGAAGTTTGAAGCTCGGTTAGTGAGCGAAGATGCCTAATCGTAGCAAATTTGGTACTTGGTTTTGTTTTGGTTGCAACAGGGATTCCCGATGGGAGGATTCATGTCTGATACCTCCGATTGGAACTCCAACTTATGAGCTCTATTTTAAACACGGCGTGGGCCCCATCACGTTTAATAAAGTATGGGTCCGCTATTCTTGGAAATAAAGGTCTGTGAGGCTGTTTTTGCAGTTTTTTGGAACACTATTGAGAAAAATTTTCTTTTCTCTTGTAAATATGACTTACAACTAGTATCTGCAAACGGTTCTGTGAGTAAATTGCGACGGCGCTATTTATGAAAAATGGCTAAAAGCGCGCTGTATTATGTGTCCTGTGTGTTTGACCCCTTTCTGTTTATGTCTGAAAATAGCTCAATGTGTGTTTGTGGGTCTTCTTGATGTTTTCAGTCTGTTAAGTAAAATGTTGGTTAATTAATATTAAGTAGAAACTTAGAAAAAATCCAGAAATGAACCATGTGATGTGCTAAAATAGCTATATGTTGCTCTTTAATTTATAGAATGAGCAATTGTGCACATATACAAAACTGCCGTTAAATGCTTAAAGGATAAAATTAGAAAACACATTCAATAGATATAAATAAGGCCCCAAAAACGAAATTATCTATTTTTGCAAAAATAAATAAATTTACAGCATTTTCCTTAGATGCATTGTATTAGATGTTCACAGGCAAACTTTTCAGCTGCAGTATATTTGATAGGAAAGTTCATTCAGCCAGCACTTTCCCAGTTAAACACGGGTGGAATTTTGCAGTGGCGCAAAAATGTGACGCGTTTCAAGTTAGGCTTATGCGCTTAGGCTTGTGAGTTAATGTGTCCAAAATGATAGGCAAGGGATGCAGCTTGCTTTTATATGTGGAATTATCACAAAAACGAATAATTGGGTTTTTTAGAAGAAAATTATTTTTTTAAAGAAAAATATGAATCATGGAAAAATTATTTTAAAAAACAAGTGCTTTTCAAAATCGTTTTTTAATATTTATAAAGCTTAATACCTATACTATGACCTCCTAGCGTTAAAATTTAATTTAAGTTGTGTTGCACCGCTAAAATGACATTTGTATGTGCAATTTTCCCTTGGCGCAGGAGCAAGCAAGCTCATTTCTATAAAGTATAAGTTAATATTTTCAATGGCTGACTCATGGGTTGTGTAATAGACATTCTGGTAATGCATATTATGCAAGAAAATTGTAGGATATTCATTTTTTAATGCCTAAAATATCAAAGTCGATTTTGGGCAAAAGCACTGTTTAAACTGCATTTTCTTTCATTCAGAGTAGCTTTTAACCCCTTCAGCGCTGGGCGAATTCCGCCGCGGTGCTGAAGGGTTCGTGCGCGGGCGGGCCGATGACGGAACGGTTCCGTCATGAGCACAGCTCAACCGTGGCTCATGACGGAACCGTTCCGTCATGAGCATGGAAGGGGTTAAAGTGGCTCAGACTTTAGTAAATGCATACATTTAGGTATAATACAAATTTGCAGGATTGTTCCCATTTGGGGTTTGTTTTTTGTTTTTTTAATGGCCCAGTGAGATCCATTTAAGGTTGATGAAATAAGTACCATTGCAACAAGCATTTATTCTAAAAACTGGTATGTGTGTTATTAGGTTTTGTGAATTATTCACAGTAAATGTAGTTTAATAAACTGGGAGTAGAGATAATTTTTAGCGCCTATAAAGGAGAAATTATTTTTCAAAATAGAGTGAATTATTGCAGGTTAGGAGGAGTTAGGAAGGTCTACTGTCTTTGACAGATTCAGAGTGGCAGAAGCTGGGAGCTGCAGAGGCTGGCTCAAGCCGCGCTGAGATGCTATCTTTTGTTTCCCTGTAAACAATGGAGAAGGCTGTCATGTTGACATTTGTGACCTTTTAAATTAGGGCCTTGTCTCTGTGGAATGCAGAATGACCTTGCTAAACGGGCCTCTAAAGGTGGGGTTTCTGGTTTCTCCATAAGAACATCAATACAATTAAAGAACTTAATTCCAAAGGGAAAATATAAAAAAAAGGGTTTCTTCGAAAGTCCCAACATCATGTTAAATACTCTGCAGAACTGATACATTTGTGTCTCCGCTCTAAAAAAATAAAATGATGCCTGCTAGTTGCTTTTATTTGACAGTAAACGAAGTGTTGCACTAAGTCTTAGACAGAAAATAAGATGCAGCCCTTTTCTAAAATTTTGAAGGCTACATGCCTAAGTCAGAACGATTTGCCAATTAAGAATTATTTTTCACAGTGGAAATTGTAGGTGCCAAATTAATATGGAGTGTCAGTGTAACAATTTTTACTTTTAGAAAGGTAAAACTACGGTGGCTTGATGTTGCGAGGTGACTGACAAGAGGGTAACAGTTAAGTAATGGAAATTTATTTTTGTGTATTTGGTCCTATCATGAATTGTTCTTGCTGGTCCTGTATGTTAGAAGAGAAACAGTAAAGTTATATTTGACAGCAGATTTCCATTGCCTGGTGATCTACTGTCAAAAGGAGGGTAAGGATTTTAACCCCTTCAGCGCTGCGCGGATTCCCCCGCGGTGCTGAAGGGTTCGAGCGCGGGCGGGGCCATGACGGAACGGTTCCGTCATGAGCACAGCTCAACCGATGCTCATGACGGAATCGTTCCGTCATGAGCATGGAAGGGGTTAAACCTGACAAATTAAACAGGCCCAAATATTGGGTTTTGGGCTGCAGGTTTTCAGTGCATAAAGTACATGACATGGTGTTGTGTGTCACCGCTTATTCACATATGCTATTGTTTTGTCTATGCTTCTTGTGCTTGATATACAGCGAGTATATCTGATGGCTTGACATGTGCATTTTTTTTATTTGTGCATTTTTTTTATTTTTTTTATGTTTTTGTATTTTTTGTTGCTGCTTTTGATATAATTACAAGTTTACCTGTGTTGTGGAGGGATATACATGACGATGTGTATTGCTACACTACAGTGGGTTGATTTGCTAAATTTCACAAATATGATATTTTCATTTTTATGAACACGACACAGACAACACTTCACCAGTGTATGTCAAATGTGGCTATAAATAGTATTCAAAAAAATAAAAGAGATATACAGGATCAAAATGTGTCACTTGCTCCCTCTTCCCTTAAAGGAACAGGCAGCCCTAAACTTATGTATCCTGATTGGACGTAAGGATAAAATTATAGATCTGTGACTCTTGTACATGGTGACCTAATTTCTATATTACATTTGTTCTGCTTCCTAAGTAGTGTATGGCTTTGTACCATAAAGGAAACCAGGTTTCATTTTTTCCTGAAGAAGGAACTGGAACATTACCTAGGATTATCGTATATGGTGTAGTCGCAAGCGGTAGAGTTAAAATTTGTGTAACTTTGGCCTTTTGTGTATCACCCGTACTCTTGGTGTTGTGTCACATGCCTGACTATCACCCAAGTAAATTCTTGTTCTTCCTATAGATTTTTTTTCTTTTGTTGCTTCTCCCCTGACCGATGTCGCATCATGCTTAGTTATTGGGGATTTTAGTTGTGTCCTAGTTCCAATTCCCTTTTCCGTATTCCTTTCACCAGTCAGCCCATTTATTATTGTAGGTGTATTGTTCAGGTACACACTTCCAGACTGCAGTGATGCACCAGGGACCCCCATATTATGTATAATTCCCTTTTGTATGACCAGACTGGTTTTCAAGAATTTTCCTTAGGCCTGCTTCAATGTTTTCCAGCCTGACTGTCAGGGTAGCGATAGACTGGTTAACTGACTCAATATTATAATAAGACAAGTTTTCCATCTCAATAGGAGATATCTTATGTTTACCTTTTTGAACATGACGAATTATCAATGTCTATTTTAATTTGGTTTTCAGTTCCCTTCTGTTCCTGCTGCTCTAATTTTTGGTGGGATCAGATGTGTTCTAATCATGCAAATATCAGGACCCTCTAGTTCTTGTCTTGCATAGTGCACCTGATGTGAAAGTTTTCTACATGTCCCTGATAATCTGTATCATGTGATTTCTCTATTGAGATGTTCTAAGATAAGGAGGAACACCTAGACTTAATCATTGAGGAAAATATGTGTTTACCCCATTAGACAATGCCACTGTGTGAGGAAATCTATTCAGATAGAATTCTCATGTAGCTATAAATGGCAGAGAATAATGGAGAGAACCCAATTGAAGATGCTAGAGACCCTGTTTTGCCCTTCTGCCTTTGTCTTTGTATTCTATTCCCATGGTGTATGGCCACTCCTTTGAAGATCGCAGGCCACCTGTTTGCAGTCCCCTTGTTATACAATGAACTGTTTAAAGCATCGCACTTGCTTCATCAGAAGGCGTTCAACATCAGAAAAAGAAGGAGGAGCTGGTTTTGCCACAGAACCAGAATTTCAGTGCAAAAGAGCGCCTGTCATGTGCTGGTAACCTCTGACAGTGTGCAGTCCCTTGAGCCCCTTGGCCTGAGTTTTTGGACACAGACCCCCCACTTTTTCTTTTGCTCCAATGGAAGTACAGTGCACCGGCGGATCCAAGATTGACAAAAGCCACTACATTCTGGTGCCCATGAAAGAGCAGCCTGAGCGTCCTCTGACACTGAATGATGAGTGTTGGAGCCTGAGAATGGTCCCGGGTCTGCACGAGATGACCTGTGCCCTTGATCAATGGAGAGCACACTACCTGTAGTGCCTGCCACAAAGGAGAGATACTGGTGCACTGCCTTGAGACATTGAGACTTTTGAATGAGCTATGAGTGTTTGCCAGGAGGGCACTCCAACGGATCATGAAAGGCTTGAATGAAGAGGCCCATGCGGAAGAAAACAACAAAAGAAGATTTGATGGACAATAGAAGCCTGCCAGAGAGGCTTTTTGAACGGACTCTGGGCATAGTTGGTTTCACAAGAGGTTTCCGTGTGATTGTATAGACTAGGTGTTAGAAGACTGATTGTTTTGCTGGCACTGTTTTAAAGTACTATTCTGTTTAGTAAAGGCAGAATAAAGTCCATTTTCTGTGGAAGAGTACCCCCTTTTCACCTCAGAGCATTGATGAGGGTCACCACTGTTTCACCTGAACATACAAAAATTACTGAAATACATAGGAGCCCTAAAAATGTTACTAGATAATTTTAGGATTTGCTTTTTGCTTAGGGTTCTGAAAAATTAATATTTCATTTGTAATAGTGGTCACTACTTTCTCCCGTTGTCTATATGTTCTTAATAACGTGTTTTCTAGTGTCTTTTTAAACATGGCGTTGTCATTTATAGGTGGGATTGTTTTTCTCTACTCAATTGACTTCTGCACCCACTTCCCAACCTATGTCTTTTCCTACTACTGCTTCTTTGCACTCTTTTCACCCTTTTCCTGAACATGAGCATGTTAGAAGATCAGAATTCGTAAGCAATTCTTTTGCACAGCTTCTGCATCAACACCAGTTAGTAGTGAACATCACTAATTGTTGGGTGTGTGATCTTATGCCACCTACTACAGATAGAGGTATTCCTTATTTTGTCCTGCCATATGTGGCCTTTTGTGCTACTTCATGTTCGAGGAGACCTGTCCAGAGAGAGTTACCAAGTACTAGGATTTTGCTCCAGCAACATCTTGATGATCTGGTAAATATAGACCTGGATTCGGATTGACGTGAATTTAGGTTATTGCCTATGTAAGGGCAAAAGGAGGGTCTGTGGTACTGAAAATTCTGGACCCGTATTATAAACATCATCGTATCATGATGATTTTGGTATCAGCGAACCGCGAATGATGAGTGCGGTATGCATGAGTGTTTTCGTCATGTTACACCGATGGATTCACTGTGTATTTGAAGATTTCGTTCTGAACCATGGGATCCATTTTGTGCATAGCAGCCATTTTGTGGTTGCCCTCACATAGGCTGATGACTTTAGCTGACTTATAAATGACCTGAGTGAACTGACCCTGTTGCCTGAAGCTGACCTCGTTGAGCCAGTTCCTTGTTAGGCAGCTGATCAGATAGAGATCAAAGAACAGGAGATTGTAAAGTTTGGTATGCACATATAACCCCCTTATCCTACCTCTCATCTGTTTCTGTTCTTGTTTTTATGGTCTATTTACGATGGGGAGGTGACCATATTTATTAAGGGTTTGTCCAGCTTGTCTAAAGAAGAATGTTGGTTTTGTCCGGTCTTTTTACCTTTGTCAACTGTAACCTTTATGAAACCCTGTAATTATAATGTTTTGCTCATATCCTGCTAAAACCCCAAAGGCTACTCACCTGTTGCCTCTCTAGCTTTTTCATTTGTTTAGGAATGTGACTGGTACAACTCCATTGCATTCCTAGGGCATAATAAATGGTATAAAAGGTCTGAGCTAAGACCATTCTGGAGACTGCCTCTTTCAGTTGCTATAAGTCAGCTTCTGGGAGACGTAGTCTCACTCATTTGAGTTTAATAAAGATGTCTTTTCATATTTCAGCTTCTTTGCCAAGTTCTTTGTTATATTACCCTGAGAATGAAAATTTTTCAATACAACAAGACAGAGGATAGAATTCTTCTTGCTACCAACCAGAATCACTCTCACCAGCATGTCAGCACCATGCCTGAAAGCTGTAGGATTTAACTCTTATACTATTTCTTACCCCCCCAACCTATCCAAGTCTGCCTCAAAAACCTTCAAACACAATCCCCTGAGAAGAAACACTTTGATTTCCGAGCCGTACTTCAACCAGGATAAGGGCACCATTGTCAATGACCTAATATTTTACACCAGGAAAACTGCACTATGCCGATCAACCATATTAAACTTACTGAACATTACTGAAACCAGAAACATTCCGTATGGAACCAAAATTATGACTGCTCCCTCGCAATACCTAAGAGCTGACCTCAACATCACAATCTACAAAAACGGCCCTATTCTGATCCAAGCCCCTCAAAAGGATCTTAAAAAATTTGATTTACATTCCCCCACCCTAATAGGTCAGATGCTTGCTTCTGTGTCTTCCATTCAGCACAGGACTCAGAGAAGCATCTCCCCCAAAGCAAATAGTCCACCTCCTAGCTCACCACCTCAATCTTCCAATAATGTCATTAGAGTACCACCTACCTCACCACCTCAACCCATCAAAAAGACAACGCCTATTATTACACCTTCAGCTTTTCGTCTCCATCCCACATCCCTCGCTGAAAACGATCGGACCATCCGGAATTTGCAGCCCTCCCCCCCAAAGTCCACCCTACTTCCATGCATAGCACAATAGGCCCTCGACTCACCTCTCACACAGAACCACAGCCACCCAGAGACTGAACTCAAAGTCTCTCACTGGGATCCCCGACTATTACATTCCAAGCCCTGACTCCTTTCCCTTTTCACCACTAGTGCACACGTCACTAACAGACCTGGAAGCTCTGAACCTACTCTCTACTGAACACTCACTCGCTAAACACAAACATAGCCATCATGCAGCACCCTATCCACATACTAAGCCTCACACTCAACCACTGTTGCTGGCTTATAGACAATACCGCCCTCGCAATCAACTTAACTATCTATCAGAAGATGAAACCCTAGCTCTTCTTAAATCCTATGAGGAAACTCCTGCTGCCCTGAATCCTCCTAGTAAGGAAGGCAAACACAAGATCGATACGATCTCAATCAACACAAACAGATTCACCAGCTACAGCAACAGAGGGGTAATCAGCAGCAACCTAAAACAAATACCCTTATCCACCCCTATCCACGACTTAACCCTGGGGAACTCTACATCTCCGCTCTCGGATCTCCTTCTTAACTGCAGATCAGCAGTGAAGCATGCCTACAACATTGCCGAACTCATCTTGAGTCCAGAAATTGATGTGACAATCCTCACAGAATACTGGCTCAATGAAGCTTCCTCATTGACCTTCTGGTCCCTCCAAACGACAACATTATTAGACTTGACAGACAAATTGAAAGAGGGGGAGGTATTGCTTGCATCCATCGCGACAACCTCTCCATTACCCAGTTCAGCTCCGACCCTCTGGACTCCTGCGAATACCTCACACTCTCCATAATTGACGACTCAAACCGCTTATGCAAACTGCACACCTTCTACCACCCACCAAGTAAAAATAACCCATTCATTGACCACCTCATGGAAATCATTGTAGCAAATGCCTCCTCTCGCTCCAATGAAATATTCCTAGGAGACTTCAACCTTCACTGGAATGACCACAATGACGCTCAGGTCAACATCTTTATGGTTTAAATCTTTTATTGATATTTCAAAACACAGGGAAAAACACCCGCCAAAGAAATTATCAGCACCCTTTGCATGCAAAATAAGTGGCCAAACCCCTTAACCCTATGACGGTATTCGAAGCTGGGATCTCCCCCCCTGCCCCCCCGAGATCATCTTACGAAATACCAACATGGGTGCACTCAAACAATAAATTCTAAACCCCGCCCCCCCACCCCCCAACACCTTTAAAGACTTCCTGGATGGCTAATCACTTACTCAAGCCAGCACTTTACCCACACACTCTAAAGCAGCCACGCTGGACTGGATCATCTCAAAGGACACGGCGGTCAGGCTAACTTCAGTTGCTCCCTGTGACCACCATGCTATCTCTTTCCAAATACTGGCTGCAACTAAGAAAGGATCAGCACAACCAGTGAAACCGTAACTATGGATCCTGAACACAAAAAACCTAGACGCCGAGAAGCTGGCAGCACGATGCGAGACGGAACTCCCCACTGCCATCAATCTTTCAATGGTCAGTGAACTTACTGACCACTACAACTCAACAATGTCAGATATAATTGACTCACTAGGCCCGTTGATACTAAAAAGAGTCCAGACCAAAGACAAAAATCCCTGGTTCAACGGGACCCTAAACGCCGAAAGGAGAAATCTTCTGCTAATAGAAAGAAATTGGAGACAACGCCCCTCCTCCTCCCAACTAAAGCTTCTTAGAAAGACCAGAAATGCGTACAATAAGAGCATTTATAATTCAAAAAAATAATTTTTCAGAGTAGAAGACCCCGCAAGCTCTTCCTATTGGTAAACAACAATTGAACAAAGTGGCTGAAACCTCTAAAGAAACAACCAAACCCTTAATTAGCTCTGATGAGTTTTCCTCATTCTTCGGGACTAAAATTAACTCCCTGGGCAATGAGCTATTTTACGCCGGCATCGTCCTCCCACATCTCACAGTGACACTCCCAACTGGTGCTATACACTCCCCACAGACGTTACCCAAAAACCAAGCCCACTGGATCAACTTCAATCTTTACGAAGAGCGTAGCATATCAAAAATCCTATCATCCATTAAACCACTTCAATGAACCGCTCCCATCCAACTGCTTGTCTGCAGCTAACCATGTCATTATACCCATCTGGACTGCAATAATCAATTCTTCCCTAATGCAAGCGTCTATACCAAACTCATTAAAAACTAGATAAGTCATCCCCATTCTAAAAAAAACCACTCAAAACCCTGCTGAACCAGACAATTTCAGACCAATACCCAACATTCCTCTACTCGCAAAACTTCTTGAGAAATGCGTGCAACAACAACTTAGCCTCACATTGCCTCCTTCAACTTGCTAGATGAATGCAAATCTGGTTTCAGACCTGCCCACAGTTCGGGAACCATTATTCTCCATATAGTAGAGGATGCCCTTCAAGCCCTAGACCAAGGCAAAACTTGTCTCTTAATTCTGTTTGATCTTTCATCAGCGTTCGTCACAGTCAACCATGAAAAACTTCTAGAACGCCTGGAATCCAGGATGGGTTTAGGGTGAACCGTTCTCAAGTGGTTCAAATCCTTCCTACAGAACCGCTCCCGAAGATTCTTAGTTAATCATAATCTATCCTTCCCTTCCCCGATTACGATTGGGTCAACTCTCTCCCCAACTCTCTTTAACCTCTATCTCGAACCATTAGCTGAAATTATTCGTATCGCAAACATCTCCTTTCATATGTATGCAGACGAAAATCAGATCTACATCAAAATCTCTTCTCTTGAGGAGGTCAAAATAATGAATGATGCTCTGAAACAGACGATTCACTGGCTTGCCAACAACCAGCTCAAACTTAATGTGCAAAAAAATGAATTCCTGTTAATCTCTCCTCCATAAAGCTCCCCTGACATGTTTGAATGGATCCTCGATCACCGTGCTGAACTGCACCCCGACCTTAGTGGACTCAGCCAAATCACTAGGAATCTCACTGGACAAAAACATAAACATGTGAGCCCACATAAACACTCTGGCTAAAAATGCCAGGTTGCACCTCAGCTATCTGAGAAATCTTAAACTGTTCTTAGACCCTTCGGACCTACAAATGGCAGACCCAGGTCTTAGTTATCTCTAGGATTGAATACGAATGCTCAACCTTATCTAGCCTACCAAAGATCTCAACAGCTCCCTTAAAGTCTCAATGGAGCTGCAAGACTCCTATCTGGCTCAGGAAAATTCAATGACATTACGCCGCACCTACACTCGCTGAATTGACAGCCGTACGAAGCAAGAATCCAACTCAAACTGCCCTGTATCACTCATAAAGCTGTACACTCCAACTCTCCTGCGTACCTTGCTCAGAAAGTCATGATCTCCGGAGGTGGCAGGCACTCTCGGTGTGCCAGGGATTTTGTTTTGAAACCACCCCTCTTCTGGAAAAAGAAAACATACAACAGAGCCTTCTCTGGAGCTGCCCCCAGAATCTGTAACTCGCTGCCACCTTACATCAGAAGAATACCTGCCCTATCAAGTTTCTTAAAGGAAGTGAAGACCTTCCTAATGGGCAAATTCCTACCCTAATCCCTCTCAATGCTCCTGCAGCTTCAGGAGTTCAGCAACTTGGTTTATCTCGTACAGGAACTCTGCCGGGATTCTCGACTCTGCTCTCATGTCTACATGTTAATTTTGGGATCTCTCTTGTTCTGCTAATTCTTGTAATTATGTACTATTGCTGTAAAGTGCTCTGATACCCTCACGGGTCATGTTCGCGCAATCCAAAACACTAAATAAATAAAAATAAATGAATACATTTCCCACAATTCAAATTCAAACTCAAATTATCCATAAAGTGAGTAAAAGAATTTATTAAACACTGGTGGTATTTCTGGTCCATGCCATTGAAACAGCGTCAATGGTTCCGTCGGGTACAAGCTGATTTCTTCAAAAAAATATACACTTGATATAAACGTCCAAAAGGAACACATTCAAAGCTTTTCTTTTATGTCAAATTCAATCATAATATTTATTTAGTTAAATTTCTCAGGCTGTCAAAAATAAACAGTGACATATAGTCAAGTGAAATAGGTGCTCAGTGACTGTAGTGTGGTGAATGCATTATATACAAGTGCAGATAAAATATGTACAAATATTCACAATAAATTGGCAAAAATAGCGATCAGTACAAATATAATTGGTGTCTCTGGCGACCAGCTGGAATGCTCATTATTCAAAACCAAGAGACTCGATATTGCTGAACCAATACACAATGCCAACGTTTCGACCCTGAAGATAGCCTAATTCATAGATGTCAGGGTGGGTCTTTTTCAAGGCTAAAAGTTAGATGTAGACAGCCTGTAGATAAGAAAATTGTGTCAGGGTATGTGTTCCAACTATGATGTACAATGAATGACATCACCACCAGAGTGAATTACTCACCCAATTTGAGGCATGAATTCCTCAAACACAAACTCTTCTTCTTGAGTTAAAAGAATATCTGGAAGGAATGGGGAGGATTAATCTACCCTTTCGTATAGTGTTTGAATTGTAACATAACTTGTCTGAAAAACTTATTCATGGCCTTACCTTATCTAAATCAGTGACCAGCGTGGTCCTTATTATCAAAAATGTAGGAACGGGGAATTAAATAAATTATCCCTTGGTCCAAAGGCGTGTTACTTTCTGTAAAGAAATACGTAATTTTAGGAGCACGTTTAAGAACATGTGTTGAATTAAATGTTTTAAAGAGAATGGCTGTTCTTTGGTTCACCAGGGTGGAGCTGCTATCGTGTCTGGTGTAAATAAATTAAAATCAATGTGAAAGAACAGCACTCATCTATGCCTATAGAAACGTGATACTTTCATGAGCGTTTTAGGAATTCTCGGTGTGCATGTACGCGTATCTGGTACAAATGGATTCGTTAGTAACCCAAAAGGAGCAGCGCTCGTCTTTACGTAGCGATAAGTGATACTTCCCATGGGTATTTCCCAATAAGATGAAGTCACGGGTGAAAATACAATCTTAACACTTATAAAGCGTTATAGCGCATGCGACGTTAATGAGCGATACTAGCGAAGCCATTAATCATACGTGGCATGTGTTCTCTAAAGCATTAAAAAGTTAAGAGAGGATAACTCAGGGAGCTTACTTACTAAGTGATGCGTCCTCTGTGGCCGGCAATCTTGAATGTGCTTGCCATGCACGCGTAATTAGTAGCAGCATACTCCAATCACACGCAAAGCATGACGTGCTTGCGTGCGTGGTGGTGACGTCTCTCAGCACATACAAGACTGTATTGCTACCTAGCGATGTCTCAATCGTGTGAGCAGAATTGTTGCTTAATAAACGTGATGGAAAAGGATTACTTTCTTTATGAAAATGCGTGATGGAACTACCGTTCAGTGAAAACAGAACTGTAATGCTTCGTCACGAGGCCCAATGGATCTCTATCAATCGGTAATGGCAACATTGGAATTAGGACAGGAAATCTTTGTAAAAGCATGTATACACTACAGTGTGACTAACAGACATTTTCAACCGTAAATCATAAATGTGCAACCATTCAAATAGTACAAATATTAAGATGCAAACAGGATTATGCATAGCACTGTGGAATAAAGCAGTGTGTGCAAATCCAGATGCAGTTCCTTTTCTTGGTTATTATCACCCAATGTATACATAATTAACGGACATGTTAGATTACTGGTGAGTATCAAACTGTTAAATCATAAAATTGCAACCATTCTAATAATACAAAAATATTAAGATGCAAACAGGATTATGTATGGCACGATTCCTGTTTCTGTTTATTATCACATAATGTATACATCATTACTGGACATCCTAGATTCCTGATGAGCATCAAACTGCCAACTGACCCATTTGTCTAAAAGATTCTTCCTGTTCGTTCGGACCATTTTCAATGGTTTTCAGAATGTGCATCCATCTGCACTCTTTCATGTTTAAAGACATAACCACTGAACCACCCCTAGGATGTGGTTGAATCTTTTCTAGCACCCACCATCTGAGGCTCTCCGGTAGGTGACCCATTTTGTTAAAATGCTCAACTAATGGGGCACCCTGTACTTTGCACCTGATTCTGCTCATATGTTGAAGTACCCTAGCTTTCACCTTTTGCGTGGTCTGTCCCACGTATAGCTTGTCACACGGGCATTGAATTACACATATAACATTGACACTGTTACAGTTTGTATAAAGGGAAAGATTGTGAGTCCTGCTCTGATGTGTGAAAGAGATGCCTTCGATTGTTAGGGGACAAGCCTTACAGCTACCACATCTATGGTGGCCAATGAAAGGTGGTAAATTTAGATCAGGTAAGACCATGAATCTGTTTTTCAGACAAGTTATGTTACAATTCAATCACTATGCGAAAGGGTAGATTATTCCACCCCATTCCTTCCAGATATTCTTTTAACTCAAGAAGAAGAGTTTGTATTTGAGGAATTCAAGCCTCAAATTGGGTGAGTAATTCACTCTGGTAGTGACGTCATTCATTGTACATCATAGTTGGAACACATACCCTGACACAATTTTCTTATCTACAGGCTGTCTACATCTACCTTTTAGCCTTGAAAAAGACCCACCCTGACATCTATGAATTAGGCTGTCTTCAGGGTTGAAACGTCGGCGTTGTGTATTGGTTCAGCAATATCGAGTCTCTTGGTTTTGAATAATGAGCATTCCTGCCGGTCACCAGAGACACCGATTATATTTGGTCTGACCTCTATTGTTGTCAATTTATTGTGAATATTTGTGCATATTTTATCTGCACTTGTATATAATGCATTCACCACACTACAGTCACTGAGCACTTATTTCACTTGACTATATGTCACTGTTTATTTTTGACAGCCTGAGAAATGTAACTAAATAAATATTATGATTGAATTTGACATAAAAGAAAAGCTTTTAATGTGTTCCTTTTGGACGTTTATATCAAGTGTATAATGTTTTGAAGAAATAAGCTTGTACCCGACGGAACCACTGTAGTTTTGTTGTTTGATACCCAGGTTCTGAGGGACACAGGGTTTCCCCATTGTTTTGTATGAATTAAAACAGCGTCATCAGCAATATCGGGAGTATATATGATCCTATATGTGGCATATCCTGTGCTCTTTTTACTCAAAAGACTTCTAATTAAATAATAAACAAAGTAAACAACAACGGCGCCTCTACTGACCTTAAACAGTTCTGTACATTCTCCCTGTCTCCCGTATCATATTCAGGCCTTAGTGTCATCAAAAGGTTTTCACAGATAACCAAGAAGGGGCTTATGCACACCCATATCTGAAAAACGTCTCCAAGAAAAAACTGACCTGTTTACACAATCAAAAGCAGATGACATGTCCAAAGGGGCATACAGAAAGACGCATTTTTAACTAAAGTATTGTTGTTCACCAGGAGGTGAGAATTTAAACACTGCTCCACAGTGCCAACTTCTTTATGGTAGTCATTCTGCATGTCACCAATAATGATAATAATTTTATTATCCTCTGCCCATCCTTCCAGCCTGGCCAAAACTTTCGTTCCCACAACTTAAGGAAGCTGAATTCAGCAAAGAACAAGCATTTGCAATGCAATAGGTCTCGCATTTATGCGAGTTTGAGCTATTGACATTGCAAATAACAATGCCTTTTATTTTTGTTTTTCAAAACATAAATAAAAGGCATTGTCATTTTCAATGCCAATAGCTTAAAATCGCATAAATGCGAGACCTATTGCATTGCAAATGCTTGATGCTTTGATGTCGTGTTCCTAGGAGAGGGTAGCGGGAGGCTATTGAAAAGCCTGCGACTGCAAACAAGTGTATCATTTTGTAGGTATTCACCTAACTACCCGATGTGTTTCATCTCCACATGCACAAATATTTACTTCCAAAGTAGAACAGAGTCCAAATGCAAAAGGGGAGGGGCTGGTGGCTCCAAAGAATGTTGTATTTCATGGGGGTAGAGGTTTCATCCTACTGAATATTTCTGTGCATTGAGCAATCCGCAGGTAGTACGGAGGAGTGCATACGGAAATCTATGATCGGTATAGATTAACAGGGACACAGGAGTCGAACCCTGATAGATATTGATATGGATGGGGAAAATATTCTCAGAGTTAGCAGCGTGAAACACCAGAAATAAACAACGAAAAGGGGAAAACCCTCAACCGTAACACAGGGATACCATCGAGCTGCCATCTTTGAAAGTAGTATTTCCGTGGGATGAGGAATCTGGGTCAGCTGTATGGGTGGGGTATTGAGCCTAATACTAACTCGTAAACCATGGATGGTGGTGACGGGGAGGGCGAGAGGGAGGGGTAGAAGGAAAACAAAGATATGGGGAAGGTTTAAGATCCCAGCGTTGCTCGGGCAGACATGCCCACTGTCGACCAAAACAAAACACAGTGGGTTGTGAGACTTCCACTGACATCCTGGGGAGTTTCTAAAGCCCTGATGGATGTCGACTTGCCAGTCGCCACAGCTGCCATGTAATGAGATGGAAACCTGCTCCCCGCAGGGGGTTCTAGCTCACTGTAATATCGCCTCTTCACAACTGAACAGTGTGAAGTGTCCATATTGTGTGTACACCGTGGTGCCATCTTAGATGGCAGCCCTGAAAAGAGCATGTTAATGAGTAGCACAGATAAAATAAACAAGCACAGTGAGAGCCTAGGGTGGTGCTATGTGAGGCTGCAACATGCAAAACCGACATCCTACATAGTTAAGCCAAGACACACAAACAGACTTCAAAGAGCAAGGCAAAATAGAATATGTGTCCTTGTGTAGCACAACTGGTGCTCATGGAAAGTGCTCTGATACCCGATTCCTTTGGGTGAAGGTCGCGCTATTAAAAAAAAGAAAATGCTGAAACCAGCCCACCGTTCCTCTAGGAATTACATTTTTCATGTTTGCAGACTGACCTCAGTCACAATACCTTTCAGCAGGGCTGGGGTAGCTGAGCTGAAGTTTTGGCCAAAGCACTGGTTAGAGGAGATAGTCCCGCCACTGCGAACAGGCAGCCGCGGCATGAAAGGAGAAGATGTGCACAATGAGCTTCCTGAGCAGAGACACGGCGGCCACCTCCCCTCACTGCGGGGCCATGGTCACCCTGTGACTGCCAGACACCAGCAGCCCTGCTAAAAAGGTATTGTGACTGAGGTAGGTATATTCAGCAAACACCCCAAAAAATGTACAAGCTACCAACAAGGGGCGGGCTGCCATTCATCTCTGTCCTGTCGGTGCAACCAATCTGAGCCAAGGGAGGCGATAGATGGTGGTGGTGGAAGGGAGAGTACAACAGAGGGAGATGCAGCGCACAGAGGCAAGTAACACAAGAACGTTATTGTAAAAACATGAGAACAGGCGCCATGGTAGGCGCTGTGGTGGCACAGGTAAAAGTAGTGCCAAAAGAGTACAAATGACTACTTCCAGCGTAGCAAAACTGTAGTTGGTCAGTGCTGCTTCCGATAAAAACAGAAGTGATGAATCAAAGCATCAACCAATAGGGAGGCCGGAAATCTGAGTGATTCATAAATAACCCAATTGCAAGCAGCAGGCAAGCACTCTCGAGTTTAGGTCTTGCAACTGCGTATGCACCATCTAGGCTCAACCTAAAAAGGTCTATAGCAACATGGGTCCGATTTGTTCTTTTTTTTACAGATTTGCACAATTACAGACTGTGACCAGATGGGAAAAGGGCCCCACAGTGTTGGACATTTATCACCAGTGGAGCCCAGAAATCTATGTTCTCTATAAAAAAACCATCTAAAGGAACATGATCCAGGCCTGGCACTTTCATTTTCCTACTTGCCCTCATCGGCCCAATTACTCTACTTACTTTACTTAAAGTAAGCGCAATGAGAGTAGCCAAGCATCCCTCTGTCTTATGCAAAGGCTCAGTAATCTCTGCCTCCTTCTTTTCTTCTCCCATAGAATAAATTGAGTGAAAATGCCTAACACATTCTTCATCCGTATTCACAGTGTCCACAATGGGACTAGATGCATCACTAAAATATAGGGCATTACCCCTTTTCCAGAATGCCACTCTGTCTGTGTAGGCACCTGCTTCCTGAATAGCGTCCCAGGTTTCCACTTACATTTTCTTTTTCTTCATAGCTAGAGTACGTTTATATTCCCTTACATTTGTAACCAGCACTCTAACCCAAGGGGTGGACCCTGGTGCCCCTTTTAAAGCCTTATGGGACTTGCTACAGGTTGCATCAAAGCAACCTTTACCTTTCCAATGAAGTTTACCTGGGTGTCTTGTCAAAGCATTTTCAATGTAATGTGCCAATTTTCCAAAAGCCATGAAGACAGCCACATCCTCTGCTGCATCATTAAGACAATTAGTTATTAAGTCACGCTGGTTCCTTATTAAATCAATAAACAGCCTCTCTGCATCCACACCCTCCCAGCGATTCCATTTTGCCTCCCCACACTTATCTCCCAGCACAACAATTTTGATTTAGCCCCTACATGTTGCTTCTTCTAAGACACAGATAAAGGGTTATGATCACATATACCTGATAAAAAAAAGGGAAATTATTAACACAGGGGATAAGGTTCTCCGAGATTAAGATATGATCTATGGGACCACTATACCCATCCTCTATATAAATTGGTGGTGCACTTGGCCCTGTCACTCTCCGTACAGTTTTGCCATCTTGTATACCCAGAAATATTCACTGTTAGATTAGTTACTTCCTGAATTGCCTTAGTTGACTTGGTCTGTCAATCCTGATCCTTCAGGGCAGGCAATTAGTGTACTGATTATGGGTGCACACTGGGGGAAAGACAGCTAGAGGGGCAACATCCACATTGGTGCAAATGTCCATTCATAATTTGCTCAACACCGTGCCATGGCGGATGCATCACCTCTCCCACAATGTCAGGGAGATAAAGGAAAGCCTAATGGAACCACCACAATGTCCTCAGCATGTGGTGATTGGGGTGCCAATGATCATACAGCTTTTCCAGCATAAAATGCCAACAGGACATTAAGCATCATACAATCCTCCTGGCAAGTCTTATGTTGTATCCCTATCCAGGGGGCACGTCTCACAATGTTGATGCCATTCAGCAGTTATTCAAACCCTAAGACTCTGTGGTTCATCCAGTGTCTAACGTTATGACTCATTTCATGGTACCTCTCAATCTGACCTGTCTTCCAATGTGGTACCCCTTTTATCACCAGCAGGGTTGCTTCCGGTGGTAAATGGAGGAACAAACTTCCATTACGTAAGTTATCTAGATCCCCTTTTCTTCCTGTTCTTTTACATACTTGTTGTATTTCACACCTTTGATTATTCAAGACTTTGGTATGAGATCTGACCTCCGGGGGAGAGCTTATTCCTAGCCATTCTGCACCCGACGGAGCTGCCCCACTAGGATTCAGCCTAACGCAAGGTGCTATATTCTGAATACATGTATTTGAAGCACTCTGGGCAGGCCCTCCTCTCCCAAGTGCGTACTTTGTGTATTCTTCATTAGGGATTGTTTAACAAGATCATAGCAAACATTCATAGAAGCCTGTAAAATGTCACTCCTTTTAAAATCTTCCTCAAATGACTCTTTAATAAAATGTTCCATAGCTTTAAACATGCTTCACATGAGCTCTTGAATATTTTTCTTTACAGGTGTAACATCCGCCGCTTGTTGGTTGAGACTGTTCTGTTCGACCTTCCGAGTCTCTCCCCCATGTGACACAGAACCTAGCTTATCATTCCCTCTTGTGCTCTGTGCCACCCCTTTTCATTTCTTAGCGTGGGTTAAATTAATGGTGTCCGAAGTGAAAGCCAATTCCATAGGTAGGGTGTTATTAGTTACACAGGGGTTGGTCCTCCCTGCTATCAGCTCAAGAGATGTAACTTCCACAAGGCTGGCCCCTATCATGTTTGGGCCTTCTTTAGAGATAGCAATATCCCTCACTTCCTGTTGAGTAATAGCTAATCTTTCTTCAGCATTACAAATTTCCTTATGTATCACCCCTATTGCTTTGGTTACAAAGGTGACAATACTGTTTGCTGTGGGTTTTTCCTTACTTGGCAATAGCAAAGATGATTTCCTGTTCTCCAATTCAGAAACATCCTCATCAAGGGATGGTAAAAGGAACACTGGAAAGGTAGAAACGCTAAAAACTTCTTTCAAGCTCTGTACACGCAGACGGGCCTGCTCTTGTCCTCGTCTTCTCACAGGCGCGTCACACGCAGTGGGATAGAAGAGCCCCGTAAGAAGCAGTGGGAGAGATACTGCCTCCAAACTGGAGGCCAAGTGCATTCTGGTCAATGGAGTCCCCCTCCTGTCATGGCTATCGCTGCCACCAACAAAGAGTGTGTCCAGCAGAGTAGGATGGAAGCGAGCGTTAAGAAGTGTTGGGAGAAGTTCTCCCTCCTTCTGGTGCCCAACTGCAGTCTGATCAATGGAGTCTGCCTCCTGCCACTGCTATTGCTGCTGCCTACAAAGAGCACATCCAGCGCAGTGGCAGGGAAGAGCTCCTTAAGATGCGCTGGGAGAGGTCCCGCCTCCTCCTGGAGGCTAAGTACAATCTGGTCAACGAAGTCCCCCTCCTGCTCCTGCTATTGCTGCCCCCACCAAAGAGTTCATCCCCTGAATGTCACAGCAGAGATGAAGGACATTAATTTTTCAAAACCTTGGGGTCATCACCTTGTGTTTTTTAAAAGATGAATAATCATAGCATTTTTAAAAGTTTTGGGTTTATGGTTCTATATTCATTCAGTAAATGTATAAATAGAGCTTTTATGGACATTGCTAGATTGCTCATAATAGCTAGTGGGCAAAGGTCCATTAGTGAACATGGTTTAATCCTTTTTATCAGCTCTTGAAGATGGTTAACGTTGATGTTGCTCGAATATTGATTTACCATGAAAAAACAAACGACTAGAGCCATTTGACAAAACAGGAACAGTTGGTTTATTTACACGTTGCGAGTGGGTGCGCAGTGACATGAGTGGGTCTGAGGACTGTCTCAAAGTACAATCAATTTGAGTCAGTCTTTATACAGTTTTTGGGTATCACAAAATACTTCCAGTGATCCTTGTTTGGTAAAAGAATGCAGGCCTTGTCTGTGGGGTCATAAATAATACCCCTTTTAACAAATGCAGGTGGGACTCGACCTTGGATGGACACAATGTGGGTCAATGGGTAATGTGCCCAGATGTCCAGCATGAGGGGCATGTGATCACAGTGGGTACTGTGTGTGCAGGGTCTTGATTGGCAGTGTCCTAACTTCATGTGGCATCTGACTTGGTGTTTTGGGAATGCGTGTGTCCCTCTGCCCATGTGTGTTTTATTGGGGCAAATTTCCCTTGACCATTGTGATGTTGCTGCACTTATCTGGGGGATAGATCTGAGTTTCCTGTTGGCTCATTCTTCTACTGGCTATGTGCCACCCCACCTGTGACCTGTTAATAAGTCATCTCAGGACTAGGTCGCATGGGCTGCCTGACCGCATATTTTGAAGTTAGGGTTGATGGAGAGGTCATGATGGGTGATTTGATAATAGTGATGTGATTTTGTTCGTATATGCCAGTGTATCATTATAAGCATTGGCATCCCTTTTAATAATATACACATTGATAAGGTTGAAAGAGAGAGGGTGGTGGAGATATTTATCTCCTTCCCTTGGAAGCAGAGGCATGTTTTTTTCAATGATGCTTGCTCTAATTAACTCTGTTTTGTTTATAAAAAAGCATTCAAGATGTCATAGAAGTCTTGAAATGGTTACATGGTCAGAGTCTCTTTCTTGAAAGATAATAATCCATTCAGAATTTTAAAGGTCTCATTCTGTTTTATCATAGCCTCTGAGATTTATTAGAGTTGTAGGCAGATTTTGTTTTAAGCTGTACACTTTTAGACTCCACCATGCCAGCATTACACTTTGATGTATTTACTTTGTTATAGTTTTTACACTAAAGGTGTTCGATCAGCGTAAGTGATGTTTCACAGCTTTGAGGTCAGGAGTAAAACAGAGGACTGGCTTAGTTCATTTTGTGAGTCTTCATTCTTTGTACAGGAGGGTGCAGGTTGTCAGCCTCTTGTAAAAATTCAGCATTGTTAATTAACCTGATTAATTACCTCTGGTTCTGTTGCCTTTAACGTATTGCATAATGTTCTCAATGTGTCTTTTATTTTTTTGTTTGATACACGAAGGTCAAATTTATTTAAATGATGGTCTGAACGTAGACAAGGGCAGACAGTAAGATTGGTCATATTGATATTACAGTTCCATACGTAATATGTGGGATCCAGTATAAGTTGTTTAAGGGTTAGTGATCTCATTAGCTTGAAGAATTCCTGGTCTTTTGTGCCTGGGTTAGAATACTTTATTCAGTGTTTGAAATCCCCAATGACAAGCAGAGAAATATCTAGTGCTGACTCATCAGAAAGGCATGCCTTCATCCTTATGTTTTCCAAGTGTGCATGTGGTAAGGTAGATTACATGTAGTGGTTGTTCTAGTATTTACTGTGCAGTGTATTTGCCATGTGGGGCTTTGAAACTCGGAGCTGTCGAGGGAATTTCCACAATACTCTGGATGATTTGTTGAGAGCAGACACTAGGCTTTCTGAATGTGATTGCAAATCCAGGGCTTATATTGGTACTCACCGATCTGTGCTACTGAGTAAATTTTAACTCCAGAACCTAGTCCCTTGTCCCATTGGGGCACAGATGGGTGCAGATAAGCTTGCCTTTTGCGTGCTTGCTGCCTGAATGTTCAGCCACCTCAACTAATAAACAACACTAATGATGATGTCTTGGATACTGATGAACTGACCTTGCAAGATGAAACTTAGCAACAAATGTAACAATACCGATCACCACATGCAATCGTAAAGTGCAAATGCTATATCGAAAAATCTAAACTGGCAGAAAAGAAATTAATAAAGAAAAAAAAATGGTGATCGCTTCCACACTCGTAAAGTGCAAAATCTATGTTAAAAATCAAAGTCAATGCTTCCCAACAATAAAAAATAAAAGTTAAAGTATATATTATGTACTCAAATGTAACTTCTGTCCTTTACCAGCTACAGACTCTATTCACAGATTTATTTGTATGTTTAATAAAAACCAGGAACACTATTAAGTTCAAAAGGGTCTGCCCTTACAAAAGCAAATGTTAGGTGACACCTGGAAAGAGTCCCACTTTGTCCCCATAGTCAATATGGCACAAAACCTAGTATGCGAAAAGCTGGTCGGGATCAGTTTTTATGTGACCACCTAGGAGAGAACTGCTTATTACCAAGGCCATTCTTTTAGGTAGGAACACAGGCGCTGCACAAGGAAGGGAGGGCTTCTCCCTCTTGAATTTTGAGATTGAGGGTTGAGGATTATTTGCACTGGGGCAAACAGTAATTGCTGAAAAAGTGGGTAGGTTCACCGCCAGGAAACCTCATCCTATTGGTTAGTGAATACCCAGGAGTGACCCCAAACTACAAGCTAGTACCAACCATAATATACACTTCTTAGAATACTTACTGGACATGCAGAAGATCAGAAGAGGACTGTGTCTGCAAGCTGCAAGAGGCCTTTTCCCTGAGTACCCAGCTGACCAATGGCCGCTGAACCTGAACTAGGCTTTGCTGTTGACTTCTGCCTAACATCCTGAGAGTCTCTAAGTACCCACACTTGAGGTTTTGGGCACCTTAGAAGTATACATCTGTGGTTTCTGGGGCGCCAGAAGAAATTCAGAAACTTTTCAAAACATTTCCTACATAGACTCCAGCGGGACCTGATGGGAAAAGTGCCTTACTGGCTGCTCCACAGAGTCGGATCAGACTTCTAGTTCATCTGATCAGAGCAGTGTTGGGAGATTTTCAGTGAGTAATCTCCAAAGCTCCAGTGCACCAGTGTGTCCAAATTGCTACAATTATTCATTCGGCCTTCGGTTCCATAAGGGCAGCAACTGTTTCACCAGCGTCCCACGAGGGAAGGAATTTTCTTCTCAAAAAGTGATAAAGTCATTTTTCTAAAGGGAGACTTTAAACTTTTTTAAACACTTTGACTTGTTGTATTGCAGCCCCCCTAAAATCTTGTCTAGGTTTTAGTCTATTGTGACATTGACTGCAATTGGCAATTTGTGCTTTTTGATTCTATTCTTACTTAATATCTCAAGTTCCCCTTATTGGTGTTTTTGTCATTTTGGTCCCATTCTGTTAATTAAATGTCACTCTATTTTTCTAGCTGGTGTTTTATAGCTCAGTGTTTTTACTTTATTATTATTTTGGAACTGCATAAATACTTTACATTGCAGTAAATTAAGCCTGTGTGCTATGTGCCATAGCTAACCGGGGTTGAGCTCTGGTTAATTTAGGGACCTTTAGGGTTCACCCTGACAAGAAGTGCTATTAATTCTTGTGGTGGGCAGTTACTCAAACCAAGTAATAATCCTCTTTCTTACACAGGTATTAAGAATGCACTGTTTCTTTGTAACATGGATTTTTAACATGTCTAATCCATCATTGTCACACTTCCTGCTGGAATGTTTACCAATGCAACAAGCTGATAGTTAGCCTGAGTAGCATTTCACTTCATTTGTATCACTGTGCCAATAGAGTGTAGGACAAAAACCTTAGAAGTCAGTCTCTTCACCCTACAAAAAAGACAGTTCTACCAAATGTTCTATGTTGTGAACCCAGCATTGAGAACAAATGCAACTTAGCACCGGTTCTTACCTCATTTGTGAGGTGTAACTTTAGTCACTGTGGCAATTAGAACTATGATAGCCATGTCTGTGCATATCCATACCACCTACAACATCGTGTTTAGAAATTTAAAATTATTATGAGGGGATGAAGGGAATTGAGACTGTTAATTACTCTAGGTAGCATTCTATTCGACAATATATTTGCTCTTTCTGTCACCTCAGTAAAGGACGAACCATGTGTTTGATGTTTTATTTTATTGTGTTGAACATTCCTCTGCTTAGTTGTTGCCAAAATGTACACAAAACAAACATATTTTGAGAGGTTTGAGACCTTAATCATGTAAATCACTTGAATATCAGGATATTTGACAGTTCAAGTTTGCAGTAAATTCATTCCTTCCATGCTTCAGCACTCTACATTCCACTCCCTTAGCATTCTTTAACAATCCTGTTTCTCTCTTGTGTACTCCTTGCATGTACAGGACAACACAATGGGATTTGTTTGTGTTTTACCTGGAGTCTCATGGTAAACTAGCAAGACTCTGGACTACAAGCCACTGGTTTCACCATATTAGTTTTAGACGGGAAACGTCAGGGTTTCTGATGATGAAGTCTCAGTTGACTCAGCATTTAGGAACCATTGACCCAGCAACCCACCTGCAACAAGGCCAGTGGATTAAACAATCTGAAGGCCCATGCTAGCAGTATGGGTCTTCTGATATAGATTTCTCTTGCCTGGGACCACCATAAAAGAGAAGCTGTCACCATAAGAAATGTTATTTAATGGCTCAAAGTTGTACTGTTTCCACAAAACTAAGTTCATGCACCACTCTTGCTTCAAAGATCTCTGCCCTCCCAACAGGGATTTTCTCCAGGAAGGCTCGGAGAGAAGAGACCCCTTAATAATTTCCCCGCCTTTATATTTTATTTATATACTTGTAGCTTTTTATAGCGCGACTTATCACCCGGGAAGTTATCTAGACGCTGTCCATGGGCATGGGGAGATTAAGTGATTGGCCCAGAATCACAGGATGTTGAGCTGATGCTGAGACTCAAACCCAGATTATAATCCCCAGCTCTCAAGTCAGCCGCGGCACCACATCCTCTCCTTCCTGTCACAAACGCCCCCTTTAATGCCAGACACTCACATTTTGTCTGGTATCAGCATGAATATTGGGGGCCTTGGTACCACCTAGATGAGCTGTCTACCGATCGCTCATGAAAAGTATGTAATGTGGCTCTGGAATGCTAGGGCTCCCTTTGGGTTACTTTTTTTAGAAATGGAATATTCACAACCACTGTATGCTGTTGTCACTGGTGCCAACCTAGATAACATTAGTGTGATTGAGATTTATGATGCCACAAACAATATCTGTGTACCTATTGTAGGGTTACCCTTATTTTGTTCACAAATGTTTGCTTTGCAGGAAGTATGGGGTTTTAAAAATTAAGGATAGGCTCTGCCTGTAGACAGCCACCCTATTCACTTTCTGTTTCCCTCTGCTTCATGATGGTTCCACTAAAGACTGGGATCCCAGAGGACTCCCTGATGAGGGATACTCTTCCTCGGCATCATTGGCTACAAAGTACTTCAACCTGTGAGATGCACTGGGCACAGTTTGACCCAACTTTCGGAAAATATGTATTTATGTGGTTATTTGCATGTAAGCCCACTTCAAATAGTTAGTTGTCTCTAGTCAAGCAACTACATTGCATTATTACAACAGACACATTCTAATGTGACAGTGAAAAATAATCTATTGGCATAAACCTTTGGGTCATTTTTGGAAGAAAAGGTTTTTTAAGGAGGTTTCCATAAAGTTATTTAATGTTGATTTTTATGAGTGCAAGTGTATCAGATTTTGGGCCATATTAATGTACCTCAGCTATCACCTTTTCACCACAGCTGTGTTTACGGCATTTTAAAAAGCCACCTATACTGCAAATAAAGTTTGGCAATTATCCCATAACATATTCCCTAAGATACAGGAGGGCTGTGCCCTCAAGGCATATGCCAAGTGGTTAGTTTAACAGTAATCTGTTCCTGCAGATATGCTGTCAAACATTCCCAACTTTAAGACCAACTTTAAGACCACTGTTGCTACCATGTGTTTCAGAAGGTGTTGGCGAGCAAGTTGGCCCTACCATTAATGCACTGGTATCACCTTGGCCAGGGTATGGCTGATCAAGCGCTGGGATGCCCGAGGGTAACTACGCGCTATTCAAGACTGCTTACAATACAATACAATACAATCTAATTTTGTGTTGATAAGTGATCAAGCTATACTGTGACTTTGCCAGTCCTCAAAGAATGTTAATGTTTGTTTTCTGTTGTTGTAGGGAAAGTGGTCAAATGCATCACTGGGCCACAAGAGTCTCTAAAATCAGATCTGTATTCCATATCAACTCAATATTACACAAATGCTTTTAAAAGAAGGGTGAAAAAGAAACGGCTCTGTGGTCTGTGGCAAAATGGTATTTAGAATTGTAACTTGAGCACATTAAGAATCAATTTGTTTCTTTGAAGGTTTGCAGAGCACTGCCAGTTACCAGTTCGATAATTCAGAGTATTACAAGTCAATAACGGTTTGGATATTGAGCTGATGGAAGGAGTTAGAGTCCAATCAGTCTCAGAGGTGATCGATTCTGATTTTGCATGATCACACATTTGAGGGCATCTTGAAATATTACTCTTCAGGGTGGCAATAAAAACGATAGGACGACAGTCGTTTGCGTCACTGTTAGAAATGGGATTCCTGTTTGGTTGACGTATGCGCCCAGGCCAGGCATGAACCACCACCCAAGTCAGAGTAAGCAGATACACACTAAAAGATAACCTGTGCACACTACCTGGTAGCTAAAGAAGCAATGTGTAAAGTATTTGTGCAAAACACACACTACAACATAGTGAATACACCACAGAAAAGCTTCACGCAGGCTTAGGAAAAAAGATTATATTCTGAACAAAACCAGCCCAATACAACAATAATCCAATGTATAGAAGTTGAGATATTGAATTGTAAAGGAACTAATGCAATAAAGTACTTCTAAGCAAGTAGCATTGTGGTGGTGGACCTGGCCACAGTTCAATTTCAGACCAACCGCGATGAGCACTAGCTGGTTACAGGACCTCAACAGGCCTTGGTGAGCAAATACAATTCCTGGTCACAAACAGTGAGATGTGTTAATGTTGAGGCCCACAGGTGCAAGATGCATCGATCTTCTCCGAGCAGTGAAGGGTATGTGTCAGTTCCAAAGATGGGTGCCGGAGGCGAGTGACATCGAGTGATGCACCAGATTCTGCCATGCAGTCAAGAGGATACATCAACCTACCAAGCTGCAACTGTGTTGATACATTGTCAGATTTGTCTATCTCTGGAGGCAAAGTGCTCGTTTGATGTGATGCACCGATTCTACTCTGGCAACTGGGTTGATGAGCCAGTTCTGCTACAAGCATCAGGAGATGCATCAACATCCATGTTGCAAGTATCTGGGCCACTTCCAGTGACTCAGGGACAGGAGCAGGGGTAGAGACTTTGATATCCCCAAGACTCAACATAGAAGCCCTTGGAGATCACTTGGAGTGTGGGCAGAGCCCATCTCTCCTTCGCATGTGTCAGAGAGCAGCAGGGAAACTAATAGAAAAGCAGGCCTTCCAGATCAGCAGTCCAGTTGCAGTCGTGGCTGGTGCAGGTAAGAGCGGTGAGGCGGGGCAGGGGAGTCGACAGGAGACAGAATAGGGAAAATAAAATAGAAAAATAAATAAAACTACTTACCTTGCTGCATCGCTGAGTCAGACTTTTAGATCTTAGCCATTCCACAGACCCAACACCTTGGTACGTACCGTTTTGGATTCTATTAAAGTTATGGAATATGCAGTTAGGATAATCTATAAGAAGAACAAGTTACTTACTATCATACCACTCTTTCTGGTTTTACTCCGTCTAACCACATATTCCTCATTGCCCTCCCTGTTATGTGTAATGTTTTTTTTCCTCATCTAAAAGAGGTTCCATTTTAGAGATCTGCACTCTGGTCATAAAAATTTGCTAATGGGCTCTGCATTTCAGGGTGCAGACAATTCTATGAAATAAACTGACGTCAGCGCACTTAAGTGGCACCAATGTGCTGCTACATTCTTCCCTTTCGAAGTGGAACAACATAGATGTTGACCTGCAAAATGTCACCTATCAAAGTGCTGTACACAAATTTTCAGGATCAATGTCAGACACCTGGGGAACAGTCACAAAGTAAGGAATTTATAGTTAGATAGAGTATAGAATTTAGCCATTAAAAGGAGGTTGGAAACTGGTCTGTATTTATTAGATCAGGTGGATCCACAATATTTTTTTTATTAGGAGTGATACTTTACCCATTTGTAGACAGCAGGGGATTTACCCTCAAGAAAGAGAGATGTTGATCAGGTTTGTCTAGTAGAGAAGGATAGGGGTATCGATTCAGCCAGGGAGACCTGTTTGAAGTTGGTCCAGGAGCCTTTTCAGGTAAAATTGTTAAAGACCTTGTGAGTTTGGGGAGGTAAAAGATAAATCAATCGTTATCACTTTCTCAATGAAGAAGCTGTGGAATTCCTCCCTTCTTTTTGCTGACACATTGCATAAGTGCACTGCATAGAAACAGGCATTGCTAACATGCTGAATGATACCTTTCAGGAAGTTGATCATTACTAATTTCTGCTGTGTTTTCCTGTAAAGCTCGTTGGATTAGATTGTAGCACTTGAGGAGTTTGGAGTTGGAGGACATACCCATTTTTGTAATCTAAATTGGGTGCTTATGACACCAGATGTATTGACATAGAATATTGTAATTTACACAAAGATCTATTATTAGTGACCTTCTCAAAATCGGGCTGAATCTCTAAAGATGACTCTACTAAGTGGCATCAAAGGATTCCAAGCAGACCAAGAGCATCTGTGAAATACTAAGCAATGGTCATTATGGAAGTTGCAATTGTTGAAAGCTTAGCTTGTGGAATTGATTACTTTTATTTTATCATAAAGCAGACGCACAAGTCAGAGCCAGTTATCTGGAAAAAAAGCACATTCTTAAATTGTTTTTGTCAATCTTCTAATCTACAGCATTTCAATCTATTGCCAGAAGTAAATCTATTTCAATGATTTCTGTATTATAAAAAAGCTTCAATTTACATTTTCATTTCTCAAAACAAATGTGGATGACTGGTGTTCACAAATGGATGGTGTGGCTAGATTGCTTTTGCTATTTGAAAGAAAACAGAGCATGATAACTAGTGTTTTTCAACAGAAAACATAAAATAGTCCAAATAAATTGGTACAGTTTGGACAGTTATGATTTGTTGGTAATAGTAGCAGTTGCAGCACTTATTTTTCGTAAAGAGAAAAGAGAAAAACTCTGCTATATACTTCAGGAAATGACAGTAAAGCATATGAAGTGTCTCTAATGAACAGGGTTAGAGTGTGAGAGTCACATAGAAGCTCAATTTTTTAACTGTTTCAGAACAAAAGGTATGTTCAAATGCTTTCCAGCTGTGAACCTTTTGAAAATGCACTAGATGGTGATATTTGTAAGTATATATATATAATGACCGACATTAAACCAGCACTTTAAGCACGCAATTGTTGGGTTGGTCCGCATCTGCTCTGCTTGAGAGACTTTGTGCGAAGTGAGGAGCAGCATTCAGGATATATATATATATATATATATATTATCTACTGGCGGTCGCCAGTAGATAGTTATAGTTAGGACCACGTTTCCATAGGAAATCCGCAACATTCTATTTTGAATAACTTTGGCGCCGGTTGACGAATCCTCGCGAATTTTTCAAAATAGGTGGGGCGCTACGCTCCGCTCCTACCCTGAAAGTCTCGGGGGATTCGTCAAGCGGGGGCTGAGATAAAAGGGGGGTCCCAAAACGCGTTTTTCCCATGCATTTTTCCATAGGACCTTTAGACACAGCTACAGCCCGAACGGCTGAACAGAATTACTTGAAATTTGGCAGAGAGGTAGTCCTCAGGTCAAGGAAGTGCCTTTTGTAGGTTTGGTGTAAATCTGTTCAGTAGATCCTGAGAAAATAGCATTTAAAAGCATATATATATGTGGGCGGAGCCTAACCACACATCTCATCCTGAGATCTGATTGGCTGTCAGCACTTCATCCAAGAAGTGTTGGCAGCCATCTTGGGACCAATATACATGATAGCACCTCATTAAAAAGCATTGCAGTTAATAGAAGGTTTTAAGACTTTAGTTACATTATAAATCATTTGTTGATGGTACCATACTCATTTTAGGAATTGTGGTATGTTCTAAGGTGATTTCACCATGTGAAAAAGCCTTCTGCTGGGATATCATGATTGAGAGAAAAATATTTTCTCATGCTTTTACCACAGAGGTTTGGAAGGTGATCTATAGGCTAAACTGAGAGCTTATTTTCTGTAAATTCACATTATCTTTCTCAGTCATGTGAGAATGAAGTCTGACATTCTCAGTAAAACATGTACATCCAACAAGGGCAGAGACTGTCAGTTGATTCCTTTGTGTTCTACTGCAGCCTCCCAGAGTGTTCCAAAGAACTACTAGAGCGCTAACAGTCCTACTTATGATAAACGTATGGCACACCTGAAGCCATCTTGCTTGGATTAAAGTGGTAACTCTTAAAACATTTAATTTAAAAAGGAACAAAATGAGGGGGTTCATTTTTCAATAAAAAGTATGATTAGTGCTGCAGAAAGAAAAATTAGGGCACATTTTGAGTGACTTCTCAAATCCTCTTCTATTTCATTAAAAAATTCTGACATGCAGACTGAAACATGCACTTTCAATACCAGCAGCAGTTTTCCCTGGTGAGCAGTAGCTTTACTACAGTGATCTAATGAGCAAAAAGAGTGCTAACATTCTGAATTTATGGCAAATGTGTGACACATCTGAATGCCTTCTTGATGGAATCAAAGTAAAAAACTGAAAGTATTTCCTACTGAGGAGACTGCAGTAAATGAGGAAATTAGGAAACTTCATAACAAATAAGTCTCCCAAGATGGCCACCAGAGACAAAAGAGCCCAAATGTAGCCCAAATATCACCCAGATGTAGCCCAAGTATAGCCCAATGACAGAATGTCCCAGAATGTTCTTAAAAACAACTAGAGCGCTTACTGTCTTCATTATGACAAAAGTATGGCACACCTGAAGCCATCTTGATTGGAATAAACTGGTAACACTTAAAACATTTAATTTAAAAAGGAACACAATGAGGAGGTTCATTTTGCCATAGAAATTATGATTAATGCTGAAGAAAGAAAATGAGGGCACATTTTGAGTGACTTCTCAAATCCTCTTCTATTTCATTAAAAAAATTCTGACATGCAGACTGAAACATGCACTTTTAATACCAGGAGCAGACTTCCATGGTGCAGTAGTTTTACTACAATGATCTAATGAGCAACTAGAGTGCTAACATTCAGAATTTATGGCAAATGTGTGACATATCTGAATACCTTCATGATGGAAGCAAAGTAAAAAACTGAAAGCATTTCCTACTGAGGAGACTGCAGTACATGAGGAAATTAGGAAACTTCATAACAAATAAATCTCCCAAGATGGCCACCGGAGACAAAAGAGCCCAAATGTAGCCCAAAATCACCCAGATGTAGCCCAAATATAGCCCAATGACAGAAGTGTGCAAAACACTTATTATTTTGTGTTTTTGCAGTGTTATATAGTGCAGACTTGTCAGGTATTGGAGTGCTTTACATGAGCATTGGTTACATCACACAAGAACACATTCATTTTGGTTGTAGACATGGGGAGACTAAGTGATTTGACCAGAATCACAGAATGTCGAGCTGAAGCAGAAACTTCAACCTGGTTCCCCAGTTGCAAAGTCTGCAGTTCTGGAAGTAACACCACATCATCTCCCCTAAGTGCAACATTTAATCAAGTGGTCAACTGGATAAAAAAACATAAAGATAACAAATAATTTAAAAGTGCTTTGTCGCTATTTGAAAACTCAGAAAATATGTCCTTATTTTAGCCTTTTAGAGCACTAACCATAATTTTGATGCCAATAAGACCCTCTCATATATGTAATTTCTAAAGGAAATGCTCTAGGTATTACAGTTTTGATTACATCAAGATGATGTCAGGCGTTCCACACTTTTGTAATAAATATAGAATGTTAGCAATCTAGTTGTTCATTAGGATACTGTTGAGAGGCAGAGGCCAGGGGCACGGACTCTGAAAATTGAAGGCAGGTAGGAGGGTGCAAAGGCAACAATTTAACCACACTGAGCAGGCAGGAAGGGCCGTGGAAGCACAACAGACTATGGAGGGCAGTGGAAAGGGGGGCAGGGGCAACAAACCAACAATACAGGACTTGCAAGAGAGGCTGTTGGAGGCAAGATCTATTACGGGTCAAGGAAGCTAGGGGCGGTCCCCAGATCCCCGGGAGCCACCACAGAACTGAGCAGGAGAGTGAGTCAGGGACAAAAGGGGCACCTTAATTTGAGCCGGGGTGCCTAGGAACGCTTGCTCCAAAAATGAAGAAAACAGACATATGAGACATGGAATTGGAGGCAGAATACAATGGCAGTTTAATGAGAAGATGCAACTTCAAAGAAACCGCAGAATAGAGACATAAAGTACAAAATACAGAATCCAGATAATCATACAGCTGTCATGATATTCTCTGTATCTCAATTAATGTACTGACAGAGAGAGAGAGAAAACACATCTATAAATGCATCATGAGAAACAACTTACACCAAGGAAAATGTTACCTAGGAACACTCACGTTTACTCTTAGAGCAAGCATTCCTGCAATTACAATACAAAATCTTTTAAATGCAAAAGTAAAGAGAACAATGGTTAAACATAACATGACATTTCATATAGGTAAAATAGAATAAGATACTTCAAGCAAAGCAGAGCAAGACATTTTAAGCAAAGGAAGACAAGAGCTCCCAGCTCTTGGGGAAAACCTGCACTGCCTGTTAACCTACATACAGACGGCGAGGTAGTCCGTCGATATCTGTGGGTGCTCCCTTTTTATATCATTTTGTGGGCTCCTTTGCACGCTACATCTACCTACGTATGCTACCCAAAAGCTTCGTCTGCAGATTTTACCAGACATTTCGTCATTTACCCACTTAATGCTGACAATGGACTGGGTGAAAAGGTCAGTCTCTCAGGCCAATCGCTTATCGTAAGTTCCATAGAGCAAGCAGAAAATAATGGGTATTGTACGGGAATTCAATATATTCATGTATAAAATCTCCTCAGTTCTCCTAACTTGACGCTCTGCGGTTGCCACTTCCTTAAAAGCGGGAAACCTGCCCAGGAAGCAAGTACCAGTCCAGGATGCAGCCTACTGTATGTCGACAGCTTCAGGGGGATGTTGAACTTTGATACCGAGCACGGAGCACTCGGGTAGGGTGGGGGCTACTGGTTTGGAGCAGAAGGCCTCGCAGACCTGCCTTCAGACTGCTATACACTAAAATTGCAGAGCTATGGTCAATTTAACAAAGAGGCCTACATATTGAACAGAAGGGCCTACACAGGGGTTTTATACTGGCTGAGTGGTAAGGATGTCTCAGGATAATTATATAGCAACACAGGACCCGCTGGTCAATTTAATACGGCCTACAAATGCAGCTGGCAGGGCAAGGACAAGGGTCTCATACTTCAGGTGTGGACAGAACGGGCCAGGGGCCCCCTGTGATACAAAATCTACCCTCCTTCAAGCCTGTGGCAATGTAATAGACCATTGTGGGCAGAAGGAAGAGGCAATGGTAGTACAACCATACATGCCAACAGACCCGATTCAGCCAGGAAACGTCCAATGTTTTTAAGCTCAAATGGGCTTTATTTGATCTGTCTCCTGTCTACAATATCCTCTTTTTCAATGTAACTCAAAGGGGAAAATCAATACCCCAGTTTTTTTTCAAAATCTCCCTCTTACCAAGTTCAAAATGTTCGCAAGTATGGTACATTGGATCATGGAAGGAAATGGGATAGGGACATGGACTTGGATAACAGAGGACAGGAGGGACATGGAGAGGTGCACCAAACTGACCCTGCAGGGCAGGCATCAGGGTTTGCAGCAGCACAATACACCACATGGGAGTGCAGCACAACAATCCATAGAAAGCAAGAGGGAGGGGACAGGACCATGCACATGGACAACAGAGAACAGAGGGGCAAGAGGCAATGGTAGCTAGCTGACCATAATGGACAGACAGGAGAGAAAGCTGCAGCATAACAGACCATAAAGGGCAGGAGGGACGGATCAGGGGCATTACAATGGAACAGACAAGCCAGGAGGGAGGGAGTAGGGCTGGGGGCAAGGGGGCAGGGCAGGAGCAGCAAGATAGCCATGGAGGTCAGGCAGGATGGGCACTAGAAGCAAGATACACCATGAAGAGCAACAGTGAGACTGTGATGGCATACACACAGACCATGGAGGGAAGGTGGGAGGGGGTCAGGAGCAGCTAACTGACCACACAGGGAAGGTGGGAGGGGCCATGGCAGCACAGAAGACCATGCATGGCAAGTGGGAGGGTTTGTGGCAGCACAATGGCTATGATGGGCAAGAAGGAGGGTGGAGGGGCATGCACAAAGGACGATGGAGGATAGAAGGGAGGGTCAGGACCTGTGCACAGACAAGAAAGTTCAGGGGAAGGGACCTCACAACAGACCACACGGGGCAGGCAGGAGGAGCAGCTGCAGAACAACAGACCAGGGAGGGCAGAAGGGTGTGGCAGTACAATGGACCATGTAGGACAGGAGGAAGAGGATAGGGGCATGGCATGTGGACAGGCAGGGTGGAGGTGACAGGGACAGGTTACAGTCATCTGACAATGCTAGGCAGGTGGGAGGGGAGTGGCAGCTCAACAGAACACTCAGAGTAGATAGGAGTGGCAGGTCCATGGGACATGGTAGGCAAAAAGGATGGAGCAGGGGCATGCACAAAGACATCGGAGGGCAGGGGGAAGGAGAATAGGGGCAGCAAGCTAAGCACAGAGTTTAAGCAGGAGGTCAATGATGGGGCATAGAATTGGGCAATGGAGGGCAGGAGGAGTGGACTGGTGCATCATACTGAGGGCAGTGGCAGCACATCAGACCATGCATGGCAGGAGGGAGGAGGCTAGTCCATGGATTCACACAACAGAGGATAGGGAGGAAGGGGATGGGGCAGCAAGCTAACTGTTCAGAGAAGGCGGGTATTAGGAACTTTATTGTTTTTAAAACATTGTGTCTGTGCGAACTACTTAAAATATGAACAAGTATGCAGCATAATCTCACTTTTATTCAGGAAGAAGAGGACGTTTGTGACTGTGACTCCGGGCTCACTTGGCAGAAACACCCCCTGACCCTCCACCCCCTATCGCAAAATGTAATGCCCGTGAAAAGGGTAGGTGAACACAGTGTTATATAGAACATAGTCCTGAGAGCACGATTGAAAATGAAAACTAGATATAGTGTATGGTATAAACTATGCACCAAAAAGTGTGATATAAGATGAACCGGGCGTGAAATATAATATGCAATACATTGTGCGCAATGACAGATTCATTGGAGAGCGCGAGATAGCACAGGCACTAGCGCGTGCTATGCGATATGCGCCTTGGAGTGTAATATGCACAGGGCAGTGTTGTGTAACCTAACTAGTCTCTAAAGTTGTAATATAAAATATGTGCTGGGGAGTGTAAGGTTGCATATGCACTGTGACAAAGATATGGATCCCAGATTGTAATATGTATGGCATAGCACTGTGCGTTATAATATAGGCATCGAGAAAGGCACGTTAGATGGGGCAATATAACCCGTGCGAAGACAAGTGTGGCATGACATATTCACGGGGTGGTGTTACAGTGCACATGGGCTAGAGAGTGTCATAGCATATGCACTAGCTAGTGGAATACAACACAGAGGTGTGTGGCACACGGCAGGCAATGGTGGGTGTAACACAGCATTGGGCTCTGTCAGGAGCGCGCTGTGACTCTCAAGTGATGTTCGTCCCCTTTCCAGAGAGTAAAATAAAAAGTATTACACATCCGGCAGTGGATGTGTGTTTTATTAACCGTGAGGGGGGTTTCTTGCATAGTTTTGGTCGAATTTTTGTTGAATCCCCTTTGAATGGCTTGGTGTGCATGTGTATTAAATGTGCCCGTCAATAGCTACCCAAGTTTGTATAAATAAACGACAAGGGTGTCTACCGGGATTAGGCACGGTAGGGCATCAGACATGTCAGAGCTTCACTAGTGGTGTAAATACATTCCACGTGGATTCATTGCATGCATAGTCGCCTTTTAATGAATATCACGCAAATCGTCATGGTGATAGGTACGTACGGTTTGTCCAGCATGTCCTAGGTGTGTCTATAAATATATATTTTTTAAAAATAATAAAAAACAGTGGCCGGCCCTGGGGATTGGGGTCAAAAAAATATAATTAGGAGACTGGCCCTGGGGGATGGGGTCATCAGGGCCAATAAATTAGAATAAGAAGGGGAACCAAACAGCCCCCCTTCTTAAAAAACTAAAATAAATAAAAGAGTGGCATCGTGCAGGAGGCTATGCCCCCTCCGTGCAGCACTCTGCAAACGCGCCCCCAACAGGTATCTCCAGTATGCGCCAGGGAGCTGCGCTGCAGCCAGGTGTTCTGAGGCCAAGCCCCTTTTTACATCTCTCTGCAACGCAGCTCTGTGGCGCTTACTGGAGGTACCTAGTGGTCTAGTTTGACCCTAGGGACCCTTAGGATTCAAGGGGACTTAATCTCTCAACTTAGAACAGCCACAGGGCGCGTTTACACAGTGGTGAAGGGAGGGGACGGGGCCTGAGGTGACGTGTGCAAACACGCACTATGGCACGTTTTAAATTGGGGATATAATTTCCCTTCAATACTGAGGGCCCCTGGGGGCTAACTAGCCCACCAAGTGCTTCCAGTAAGCGCCACTGAGCTGCATTGCAGAGAGGTGGTCCAGGCCGTGCCACTTTTTACACCTCTCTGCAACGCAGCTCTGTGGCACTTACTGGAGGTACCTTGTGGGCTAGTTGGACCCCAGGGACCCTCAGGATTCAAATGAACTTAATCTCCCAACTAAAAATGGACACAGGGCGTGTTTACACAGTGGTGAAGGGAGGGGACGGGGCCTGAGTTAACGTGTGCAAAAACGCCCTGTGGCCTGTTTTAAGAGGTAGTTTTAATCCCCATGCCCTCTTATATACTAGGGGCTTACAGAGGAGGTCATGCTAATCACAGGGGGACCCCAACGCATAATGTTCCCTAGTGTATGTAGGTGTTTTCACTGTATTCTAAGTGTCTTTTAACATAGCACTGGCTCTAGGACTGGTTAGTCAGGCTCAGTTACCACCAGTATCCGTCTGAAAAGTTGAGGGTACAGGATGATTTTGCAACAAGGCTTCTTTCTGCTCTTCTTTTTGTTCTTTCTGCACGTTATCCTTCTTCCTGCACTTATCTTCGTATTTGAGGACTTCTGTTGCTTCTTTCTGCACTTCTTTTGTTTCTTTCTGTGCATTTTTTCTTCTTTCTTCACATGTCCTATCTCTGTAGGCATAGTTAGAAATTAGCATTTAAAAAACCTTTGAAATTCACAGAAAAAACCATAGGTTTCAGGCACGTTATAGTTAGGAATTAGCATTTAAAAAACCTCAGAAATTCACTGAAAAAACCATAGGTTTCAGGGGTGTTATAGTTAGCTGGACTTTTCACTTGTACAAAACCATTGAAATTCCCCCGTTATAGTTAGTTCAGCTAACTATAACTCGGGCGCCCGCAATGCACTGCTGATGACGTCACATATTACATCACTCATGACATGGTCAGTGACATCACTCATGACATCACTGATGACATCTCAAATGACATCACTGATGACATCACTGATGACATCATCCTTGTGATAGAGTGGCAGACCTCCTCTAACCCTAATATAACCTTTGATACACACATTCAAAAATAGAGACTAAAATTTTCAAAACAATGGACATACCAATACCAGTTACAACAACCTCTTCAGTAATTCTAAGATCCACATACACATCCACTCATTCACCAACAGTCCTATACAGTCACTCATACATGTACTCACTCATCATATGTACTCATACACCTATACATCCTGTTACACAATGCCACTCATCCATAGAGTTACTCACACACATAGTCACTCATGCTAATAAAGAATCAAACATACATTTACTTGCATATACAGTTATACACACACCACCATACTTACTTCTACGGAAACTTACACATACTTAGTCTTTTAAACAATCACTTATAGAAACACATACTTATTCATACAGGAACTCTTTCAATCTCTCACTCTCACATATACTCACATATATACACCAATAGTCACATATACTAGTTTAAAACATATGTAGTTACTCATAAAGACACTATTGAGACAGTCATTCACTCACTAACACACCCATACACACACTCATCCACCCATACAGTCCTGCACACATGCTGTGTTCAACACATACAAACAGTGAGTCACTCATTCATGCACCTATGCACTACGTAATACCCCCCACCGAACCATGCAGACACTCAGACTGATACTCAAAAAACCAACTAATAACCTATATAGACACCCATGTAGCTACTCACCAACCCATGCAGCCACTTATACACAAAGTGAGAGACTGATACAGATATTTACATATTTAAACATTACTCACTAAGCCATGTATTCACTATGATACACTTAATCAGTCAGTTACACAATCAATTTTTCAAAAACAAATCATCCATTTAGACACTTATATACCCATTTATTCTTCCATCGACCTTGAGATATACATATATAAAACATATTTAATTTTCAGAAAAACACACATTCACTGGATGATGTCATCAGTGATGTCATCAGTGATGTCATTTGAGATGTCATCAGTGATGTCATGAGTGATGTCACTGACCATGTCATGAGTGATGTAATATGTGACGTCATCAGCAGTGCATTGCGGGCGCCCGAGTTATAGTTAGCTGAACTAACTATAACGGGGGAATTTCAATGGTTTTGTACAAGTGAAAAGTCCAGCTAACTATAACACCCCTGAAACCTATGGTTTTTTCAGTGAATATATATATATATATATATATATATATATATATATATATTCACTGAAAAAACATAGGTTTCAGGCACGTTATAGTTAGGAATGAGCATTTAAAAAACCTTAGAAATTCACTGAAAAAAACATAGGTTTCAGGGGCGTTATAGTTAGCTGGACTTTTCACTCGTACAAAGCATTGAAATTCCCCCGTTATAGTTACTTCAGCTAACTATAACTTGCGTGCCTGCAATGCACTGCTGATGACGTCACAGGCAGACCGGCGCCGTTAGGATTGTCGAGTGGAGTGGCTGTGTGTTCCGGACTTTTTAGTCGGACTTCTTTCAAAGTAGTGATCATTTTGCAAAATTATACAAGTCGTTGCCAGCCAGTGTTAGCAGGGAGGACTTCCTGTTGAAGGAAGGGTCGGCACCCTTCTGGGTATCTGGGGACCCGGATGATCCGCACGTAGGAGCGTCTATCGGGCCACCCTACCACTTGTGTGTACATTCCTTGTATTAACCCTGTCCTGAGGAGGCCGAGGAAAATATATGGCCGAAACGCAATTGCGTAGACCCGGTTTTGAAGGAGGAGTCCTTGAAAAAAAGTACAGTGTGGTTACTCACTGTTGAGTGTGCTGAGAAAGTCCGACAATAATTTGTTGAGTCGCAGCGCGCTCTGTGGACTTCCTTCCAGTGGTTCGTCCTGAAATTATTAGGAGGACACTAACAGAAAATTATATGTTTGTCTAGGGGTTAACTTTTTTGTGTTTATTAGTCTTTTCATGTTTGTGACGTTCTGCACATGTTCAATTTATGTATATTTGTATTGTTGTATTTTTTGCTTTGTTGCTTCCATCAAGGTCCGTGGTCATTTCGGATGCAGGAAAGTCCAAATATTTTGATAAAATCTGTCTAGATTAATAAACTAGATATAGAGTCAATTAGTGTGCTCTTGACCAAAGTTATTTTCTTATCTCTTCCTTTTGTACCAATTTGTTGCTTGCTCTTCATTGTTCCTTACCCAGGTATTAAAAGGGTCAATTGGGTATTACCCTGTTGTTTGCCAGATGACGTCACATATTACATCACTTATGATATGGTCAGTGACATCACTCATGACATCACTCATGACATCTCAAATGACATCACTGATGACATCACTGATGACATCATCCAGTGAATGTGTGTTTTTCTGACAAATTACATATGCTTTATATATGTATATCTCAAGGTCGATGGAAGAATAAATGGGTATATAAGTGTCTAAATGGATGATTTGTTTTTGAAAAATTGATTGTATAACTGACTGATTAAGTGTATCTTAGTGAATACATGGCTTAGTGAGTAATGTTTAAATATGTAAATATCTGTATCCGTCTCTCACTTTGTGTATAAGTGGCTGCATGGGTTGGTGAGTAGCTACATGAGTGTTTATATAGGTTATTAGTTGGTTTTTGGAGTATCAGTATGAGTGTCTGAGTGTCTGTATGGTTCGGTGGGGGTATTACGTAGTCCATAGGTGCATGAATGAGTGACTCACTGTTTGCATGTGTTGAAGACAGCATATGTGCAGGACTGTATGGGTGGATGAGTGTGTGCATGAGTGTGTTAGTGAGTGAATGACTGTCTCAATAGTGTCTTTATGAGTAACTACATATGTTTTAAACTAGTATATGTGACTATTGGTGTATATAAGTGAGTATATGTGAGAGTGAGAGATTGAAAGAGTTCCTGTATGAATAAGTATGTGTTTCTATAAGTGATTGTTTAAAAGACTAAGTATGTGTAAGCTTCTGTAGACGTAAGTGTGGTGGTGTGTGTATAACTGTATATGCAAGTAAATGGATGTTTGATTCTTTATTAGCATGAGTGACTATGTGTGCGAGTAACTCTATGGATGAGTGGTGTTGTGTAACAGGATGTATAGGTGTATGAGTACATATGATGTGTGAGTACATGTATGAGTGACTGTATAGGACTGTTGGTGAATGAGTGGATGTGTATGTAGATCTTAGAATTACTGAATAGGTTGTTGTAATTGATATTGTTATGTCCATTGTTTTGAAAAATTTTGTTTCTATTTTTGAATGTGTGTATCAAAGGTTATATTAGGGGGAGAGGAGGTCTGCCACTCTATCACAAGAATGATGTCATCAGTGATGTCATTTGAGATGTCATCAGTGATGTCATGAGTGATGTCACTGACCATGTCATGAGTGATGTAATATGTGACGTCATCAGCAGTGCATTGCAGGCGCGCGAGTTATAGTTAGCTGAACTAACTATTATGGGGAAATTTCAATGGTTTTGTATGAGTGAAAAGTCCAGCTAACTATAACACCCCTGAAACCTATGGTTTTTCAGTGAATTTCTAAGGTTTTTTAAATGCTAATTCCTAACTATAACGTGCCTGAAACCTATGGTTTTTTCAGTGAATTTCAAAGGTTTTTTAAATGCTAATTTCTAACTATGCCTACAGAGATAGGACATGTGAAGAAAGAAGAAAAAACGCACAGAAAGAAAAAGAAGAAATGCAGAAAGAAGCAACAGAAGTCCTCAAAGACGAAGAAAAGTGCAGGAAGAAGGATAACGTGCAGAAAGAACAAACAGAAGAGCAGAGAGAAGCCTTTTTGCAAAATCATCCTGTACCCTCAACTTTTTCAGACGAATACTGGTGGTAACTGAGTCTGACTAACCAGTCCTAGAGCCAGTGCTATGTTAAAAGACACTCAGAATAGAGTGAAAACACCTACATACACTAGGGAACACTATGCGTTGGGGTCCCCCTGTGATTAGCATGACCTCCTCTGTAAGCCCCTAGTATATAATAGGGCAGGGGATTAAAACTACCTCTTAAAATGCGCCACAGGGCGTGTTTGCACACGTCACCTCAGGCTCCGTCCACTCCCTTCCCCAATGTGTAAACACGCCCTGTGGCCGTTTTAAGTTGGGAGATTAAGTCCCCTTGAATCCTGAGGGTCCCTGGAATCCAACTAGCCCACTAGGTACCTGCCAGTAGGTAATGAATATAAATAGATATATACTCACATATATTAATATTTATATATTTATTTTTCCACTGAAAAAAACAAAGACTAAGGGTGTTATAGTTAGGATCACATTTCACTCATTGAAAGCCAGTGAAATCCAGCAGTTATACTTACCTGATGTTAGACCTGACGCACTTGAGGTAGTGTTTCCCTATACTTGTTGCTTTTTTTCTCATGGTTTTTACTGATTCTCTTTTTGTTGCCTTAGGAATCTGAGCACTTTCCCACTGTAATGCAGTGTGAAAGTCTATGCAACCTTCCTACATATGTTAGGAAGTGGTGTTTACCTGATGCAATTATACATGTCTTAAGCCTACCATTGCGGGCCTGTGTGTGTGTGCATTTGGAATTATGCTCAGGCTGCCCTTTCTAAATCATTTGCCAGTTTGTGGGTGCCTTTCACTAACACTAGAGCATCCATAGGGTGAGCCCTGTGAGGTGGAGCAAGTGATATGTGAAAGGCAGGCCAGTTGCACATGGGTGTTCCCTGCCCTGGTAGTAAAGAACCCCCATGTCTGCTTTCACTACCTATGAGGTTTGCTTCCACCATAGGTTAACATGGGGGAATGGCTGGGATTTCTTTTAGCTGCAATGGTGGCTTAGAGTGGAGCAGCCTCATGTTGTTTACTACCATTGGATTCACAATGACTAATTCTCCTCAGGGGTAAATGTGGATTTGTCAATAATAGTAGGGAAATGCCACTTTTAGAAAGTGGGCCTTTATCGGTGATAAACTATTTTGCGTGCCTTTTAGTTTGACTCCGGTCCACTCTGGAGGCTGGGTAAGCACATCTGTACATTCCCCAGAGACAGCCATAAACATTGGGCATGCGATTGGAACAAGAGATCTCTGCCATTTGAGGACTTGGCTGGATAGGTTGGGGGAGAGGTTTTGACACTTGGCCTCTGGGAAGCCAGATCATGGCCCCACTAAAGATTAAGATCCGCATTCCAATGCCTCATGGCAGACAGAACTAACATTTAAGGGAGACATCTGTGGTTCACAGGGGAACCCTCTGAACAATCCTAACCTTTAAAGGCACACTATAGTATAACTACTGGTGCCATACTTCAGCAGGGCAGAGATACACTTGTGGGAATGTGGGACCAGACATCGTGCTGTGTGGCACCCTGAGGTGTGCTCTCCAAGGGCTTGTTGGTTTGCCCCCTGTTCTTTATGGAGGTCTCAGGGACATCAAAGACCTCCCATGAGAGACCTACACCATCTACATGTTCCACCTGGAAGCGGTGTCCTCTCAAATGCCTATTTCATCCAATGGATGCTGACTACAACATAGTGTGAGCGTGGAATTAAGAATTGTGTCTGGAGATCAGATTGGCTTGAACAGAGCCCTCAAACTGTGCCCACATATAAGGGTCCTCAGCACGCACAAGTTTCTTGTTGGTGGTGAGTGAATTCTCTGTTTGCGGGACTCAGTGTGGCCCGCTTCCTCATATGTGCTGAATCTCTCTCGTGCGACATGTCAACTGCATGCTCATTGCGTAAGGTGTCCGATTCACAGATTCCGACCCTTGGAGGGAGGGCGCACCTGTAGTAGTGCCTAATTCTACCTCATATGGTACTATTGAATTTGCACCTGTGTATGTGGGACTGGATTGTCTGGTGCGACTTGCATCATCACGCACCAAACGCAGTGCCTCATTCCAGAGAGGTACGGCAAACCCGACTGTTGGTTGATTGTGACTGCATTGTCTGGTGCAACCGTATCATCGGGCACAAGATGTTGTGCCTCATTCCAGAGAGGTATAGCGAGCCAGACCATGGGTTGATTGTCTGGTGCAACTTATTCCAGGGAGGTACAGTGAACGCAAGCGTGAGTTGATTGGCACTGGATTGTCTGGTGCGACTTGTATCATCATGGACCAGACATTATGCCTCATTTCCAGGGAGGTATGGGGAACCCTACATTTGGTTAATTGTGACCGGATTGTTCGATGTGATTTGTATCATTGTACACCAGCAATTGTGTCTCATTGCCAAGGAGGTACAGAAAATATGACTTGTGGTTCATTTTGACCAGATGGTCTGGGATGAGTCAGATCAACGTGCACCAAAAGTTATGTATCACTTCCTGAGGGGTGTGGTGACAGCTGCATCCCCCATTCGCAGAGTGTTACATCTGGTACTCGGTGCAACTAAACAACTGCCCTCTCTTCATCTGGCCCTTTCTGTGCCCAGGTAGTATCGCCCAGATCGGGCCTGGGTTGTTACAGTAAGTGACAGGGCTGAGGAACAATTCTGAGAGTGATCAAAATCAGTTTGAGAGACTGCCTGATCCCCTTGTGCTTCACAGAACCGGGCTGGTGATGGAAGGAGAATTGAAAAGCATCTTGATTTCACTGGGACAGCCTCTTGCCCATTTCTGCTCTGCATAAAGTGGGTGAACCTTCCCAAGTGATAGCCGACCAACCATTTGTCGACTGTTACCTGGTTACCCTGATAGTTACTGAAGTCTTCTCCCTGTGGCCCCTGACTCAGGAAGACTCTGAACTTAATCTGGTATAGTAAGGGGTGTATTTTTGTTTTACTCCATCCTATGGGCAGAGTAGTGGAGAGTTAACTGAGAGGTGTGGGAGGGATTGTGCCACGGGGTCTGCATTCATATTGTCAACTGATCTGCAGGATAAAATGTGTACCGCTTTATGGTGCCAAATGAGTGTGCATGTCCAAGTGTGCTTCATACAGACTCACCCATATCCTTTGCACTGTGTTATGGTGCTGTGCGAGTGTGGGAGAGTGTGCTGCATGAGAACAGCCTGCTAATAGTTGCACCGCACATAGGTGTTATTTTACTGGTTTGTTTCATTACCTAATGCATACTCCAATTTGACATTAGTTTTACCCATGCTGCCTTGACTCACAGTACTGCTGAAAAGTGTTATAAATTCCTGTGTGTACACATTTCTGATATAGTTGTAACATAGGGTGCTCCCTAGAAGTGCATCCCAGGCACAGTCCTTTAATTCAGGCAGATGTGTTTCGGTGATAATGCCTTCCTCAATGCTTATCAATTGAAATACAGTCGGCACACAAAGTTCCAGGTCTCTTAAAAGTTCATATATCACTCCCATTGTAGGGTTTCACATTATGAACATTATGTCATTAATTTCAGTTTGCCATGATGGTATGCTGCTACTCCTTTGTATCCCAAATGGCAGCCCCTGTATTTTTCTTTCATCAACTTCATTAAATATTAAATGCTTCCATAAACCATGTCTCCGTGACAGGGATCAGAAAACACAGGGACTCGCAATTTTGTTGGCGATTCAAGGGGCATCATTTACTCAGTCTCGCCACTTTGTGTTTGTATATATATATATATATATATATATTAGGGGTGGGCGGAATTTGCGAAATCCACTTTCGCAAATTATCACGAACATTTTAAAAATTATCGCAAACATGCGGAAATATCGCGAAGATGCGGAAGTTTTTTTCCCGCATGTTCGTGAGATTTTCTGCATGGTTGCGGCTCGCCAACTTACCCATGTGGTTGCTCGCGGGCGCGGCCATCTTGTTTTCAGTTGTCTCGCGGTGCATGATTGCGAGAAGAAAGACGTGATCGTGCGACGCATGACGTCACTGCGGGCGCGAACTGTCGCGAGACAGCGCAAATGGCTAAAAACAATACAACATCTCATGGAGAACGCGACCGGATCAAGAAAACTTGTCGGCGAACGCAGGGATTCAGGTAAGGCGATCGCGCACGCGCGAGAATGTATTATTTTACAGCGCGAGCAAGAACCAAATTATCGCTAAGCTACGGAATGCGGAAATTTTAGCCCAGGCCTAATATATATATATATATATATATATATATATATATATTTATGTGATCAAGACCGGGGTGACCCGGTCGAAACGCGGCATGTTACTGTGGGAGAAATAAACTACACGTAAAGAATTCATCATTTTCCTTGTGGTCCGTTCCTGCACGTTTGGTCAAACTAAACTCAGTGCCTGGATTGTGTCTTTATATATATATAGACAGGAACTATGCCGCCACTGCAAGCAGCACAGCGCTTGCGAGATAATCAGCCAGCACAACAGATGGGGGCACACTGGAGTGCAAAATAATACTTTTAAAAGACACAACACAGAACCTACTAAGGTAATAACTATTCTTCGATCCCAGCATGCACTGTACTATACTACTGCACTTACCAGGATCCACTGCGGGTCTTAGCATGAACTTTACAAAGGTTAAAAGGTGATTGAAGCCATCTGTGTGATCGTTAAGTGTCCATGAAGAAGAGGCTGCCCGCCTTGAAACGCGTCGGTCTGGTTACCCTGACTGAAAATGCTGGCTCTCTGTTGTTAAGAAAGCCTCACGGCTTTGCAAGCGCTGTTGAGTGCGCCTTCAAAACCCCTGGGGCTTTGAAATACAATATATATATATATATATATATATATATATATATATATATATATATATATATATATATATATATATATATATATATATATATATATATATTACCTACTAGTTTATAGTTAGGAACAAGTTTCCATAGGAAGAGCATTTTTGGTTTTGCTTATAACTTTGGCGTCGTTTGATGAATCTTCATGAAGTTTTCCAAACTAACTCTTTGTTTATATCAGCTCCTATGTGGGAAGTTTGGGGTGATTAGTCAAGGGGGGGCCGAGAAAAAAGGGGAGTCCCAAAACATGTTTTCTCAATGCTAATTTCCATAGGAAACTTTAGACAAGGCGAAAGGTCGAGCGGGTGAACGGAATTGCCCCAAATTTGGCAGGGAGAAGGGTCTTGGTCTACAAAGCACGCTTTTGTTTATTTGGTGTAAATCTGTTCAGCAGTTTTGGAGAAATATCTAAATTTACAGATATCGATATTTGGGAATTCTGCCATCTGATTGGCTGAGGCGTTACGAGCACAAGCTTGCTGCTTATTGGTTGTGAGGGCTGCGAGCGGTTGCAACTAGGAAGTGTTGGCCGCCATTTTGTTATTCCATTGAAGCGAGTAAGGGGGAAAAGGGTGAAAAGAGTAGGAAACAGGAGGATAGGAGCACTGTAACCTCTGTGGGGGAGTGCGAAGCGAAGTAGTCACACCTACCGGTCTGAAAGTGCGGTGTTGCTCAGAGTGGTGCTGAGATGAGATGCTGCTACAGTCGGGTATGAAACCTAGAGCTTAAACCGGGAGGTCATTGCTGTAAAGTGATGTGCTCTGGTGCTTGTAGGATACCTGTGGAAGTAGTGTTAGTGGGTGTTTATACCATAAAGGGAGTGGGAAGCGAACTACTCAGCTGTACCATGCGTTTATGCTTTACCGGAAGTGGGAAGCGAAGCACTACGCCTACCGGTGTGAAGACTCTGGGATCAAACAGAGCTGATTGTTGTAAAGTGATGGGCTGTGGGTGCTGTAGCATACTGACCGCTGTAGTATAACTGTAAGTAGTGTTAGTATGCGTTTATACTATTCAGGGAGTGGGAAGCGAACTACTCACCTCTACTGGTCTGAAGACTCGGGGATTAAACCGTGAGCTCATTGCTGTAAAGTGATGTGCTATGTGTTCTATTTCAATGTAAGTCATAGTACAATGTTAGTATGTAATGATACTATAATGTAAGTATGTAACATTAGAATGTAGGGCTGTCATGAGGGGAATCTTGGGGAGTTTGCACATGGTGCTGGAGAAGACGGATGCCTTGGTGTCTGGTCCTGTTGGTGGCTGTTTAAGCTGTCTTCTTTTCCTGCAATAAATCTACTTATCGGATCCACTGCTGTCTTCCTGTTCACTACATACATTTGGCGATGAGCGGGAGAAGGTGAAAAGAAGGCAGCACTCACCAAGATTTTGCACTTGCTTGCGTTGTGCTGAAGACCCGTTTTCTTGGTGAATCTGTTTCCACTCATCCCAGGGTCGTCGGCTGATCGAACTATGTGATGCTACCTCTGGTAGTATTTATATTTTTTGATTTTGGGCTTCCTCTGCCTCTTCACTACACTCTGGTTGCTGTACCACACATGTGCAAGTAGTGTTAGTATGCGTTTATACTAATTCTGTAGTTATGCATTAAACAATGCATCATGGTCCCATGGAGCGCCACCTCCCAGGCGCAGGTCATACAACGTCCCGGGGTGTGCAAGCGTGGGATATTTATGTTTGCTATTACAGGGCGGGAGCATTGCTTGCACCCTGTGATAGTAAATTCGTGTTTGCCTCGTTGATGCAAGAGGAGGAAAACCTAGTATTGTTTCAATAAAGTGGAACCGGATGGTAAAAATGGAGGAAAAATAAATGAAGCGGGTCTCACCAGTTCATTTAAATGAGCCTCCTGGTGGGTAATGTTCCGGGGCCCATCCTATTATGATATTGCGGGGTCTCTGCAGCACCGGGGATCTTAATCTCACATGTAAATTAGGCGGGGCAGGGCACAGAGACGTTTCACAGATTAGAGGATCGACACTTCCCCGGGTATTGTTTACGAATTGTTCGGGGGGCTTTGAGGCCAACTCAAGACCGGGGATCGGCAACCTCCGGGGCTTTATTTAAATATGCAGGGTGGGCCTCGCCAGTCCTTGAAGCGTCGGTGGCCCTAGGCAGTGCCTTATTGGTTCTGAAATCACACAGGCAGTACTCATGGTGTTATAAAGTGATACACTCATAGAACTCTTGCCGTTGTACAACGACCCAGGCTTCATTTATGTAATAGTCTGTTGGTTTATATTTGGTAGGTGCAACGGAAAATTAAACAAAATTTCCCTTATAACCCACTATCAACCGCTGATTTTCACAATAAACTACAGACAAGTGTTGTTAGAAAAAGAAGACCCATACACTCAGTTATTTATTGGTAAAAAAAATAACTTTTATTAACACAACACAAATAAATGGAAATGTAACTTTATTTGAACAACAGTAAAACATGAAGGAAGTGGTTAGGACTCCTCCGGAAACAGCGTACAAAACCTGCGAGGCAAAAAAGAAACATAAGTATGTGCACCATGTCTAAGAGAAAAAGAAAGGTAGTGAGAATGAACGGAGGAAAGTGAGAGAGTGGGTGGAAGGGAGAAGGGGAGGGAGAGTGAAAAGAACAGAGGGAGGAGGAGACAGAGCGCCAGCCTTCTGCACCCAGCCCTCACTGTTCACCTCCCGTCACCCGTGTGTCTGGGACGCTGGGGTCCGCGAGAAAGAGTGCGGTCCAGCAAGTCCTTAAAATGAAACAGAGATATGAATGAGACCAGAGATTACATTATCATCTATGGCAACATCGCTTGCCTGCACCTGTGCACCCAGGCTGCTGCACCCCAGCCCCTTTCTCCGCACTGTGCTCAATTGCAGCTCCTGCGCGCCGAGGCTTGACTGCTCACCTGCCACAACCAAGGATGTGCCGGAGCGAGCTCCAACTCCGGGGTGCCGCTATCAGGGTGGCCCAGCAGGTCTCCGGTTGGGGACGGTGTCTTGATACCACGGTGGAAGGAGTCAGAATGCCCAGGGCATCATCACGGGGTGAGCACCGCTCTGACCATTTTGGCTCCACTAACCCAGTGTCTGAAAAGGGAGAAAAAATATAATGTTGGAAATGTCTTGAGGTAAATGAAGGTTTCTTTCAACGTTAATAGAGAACACCAGTTGAGTGCATCCTTCCTTCTTGAAGTACGATCTTCAAACTGTTAGTGGTAATCGTGGGTCAAAGAGGAGTTGGAGTGCACGAGAATACACAAGGTTAAATAATAATATGTTATACCAACGTTCACATACAAAGGAACAGAGCGCATGGTAGAAGCATAATGTGCACGTGTAATGCAGTGGCGCAAGCCTGTGCGCATGTACACTTAGTAATCGGCTCACTATAGTGCCCCAAAAGTCAATGCTACGTGTCTGTAGGGCAGCACTGCCCGCTGGCTCAGGCCTACAGTACGGTCCAGCAGGTCCTTAAAATGAGACAGAGATGTAACTGAATGAGGTCAGAGATCACATCGGTACGCAGGGTAACATCAGTTGTTCGCACCTTTGCACACAGGCTGATGCACCCCACCCCTTCCGCAGCATTGCGCTCAACACTTCTCTGTAAGGCAGCGCTGCCTGCTGGCTCAGGCCTACAGTATGGTCCAACAGGTCCTTAAAATGAGATAGACATGTGACTGAATGAGGTCAGAAAACACATTATTGAGCAGGGCAATATTGCTTGTTTGTATCTGCGTACCCAGGCTGATGCACCCCACCCCTCCTGCAGCATCGTGCTCAATTGCAGCCCCTGTGCACCCCGGCCCCACTGCTCACCTGCTGTCATTGTTGTGTGTCCAAACACGACGGACAGCAGTGTTCACAATTCAGGTGCAGTGTTGATTGCGATGATGGTGTACGCCTTATGGATCCCTTTCTGCATGGTGCATTGTGATATGCAAGGTGGATGCTGCCATATCACCTGAGACAGTGTAGAAGAACTGGGACATGTGGCGTCATCGTTATCCTATTTATACGTAAGCAAAGTGGGCTGGGCTTGCATATTCCAGGAGAGCGTAGGGGTGTGAATAATAGTTCCGGGGACCTGGGTGTTGTTCAGTTCCTGCCTGGCCAGGAAGTGTACTTATGTGTGTTTCTGTTGCAGTTTTGACATTGCAGAATGCGCAATTTACATTAATGTAGCATGTACCGGGAGGGCGGCAACTATCGCTAATGAGATGCTGTTCGAAAACATTGAATGGCCAACATCCCATGTCGTTGTCAAGGTTGTGGGTATGCGCAGACACTCATGTCAATGGTGTGTGGTATTATTGAAAGGGTTGCTATCGCGAAGCGCACACATGTGAATGTGCTCGAATGGAGGGAGGATCAGCAGTGAGGCTACTTCATAAATAGTGATAACGTTCATTATAGTCAAGCAATGCACGCCAAACATGAATCTGAATGTCTCCCATATGACACACTACTATACTGTTAAGCCTGACAACAGAGAATACAGCAATACAAATGTACACATTGCTGTTTACTGTTAGTCACATGTGATCTAGGATGTGCACTCTGCCCGAGGCTGATGATACCCCTTTGGGCCAGCAATACCCAGGCCGAAAGGCAGCACAATAATGTGCACACACACACACACCAGGGGCATTGTGTAACACACATTTGATTTTTGATGTAACATTTGAGATGCATGGCCATTACACGTGGAAAGCTAATGTGCAGACCATGAATATTGATCAAGATGATCGTTGCATGTTGTGTGTAGTAGAAGATATGTGTACACAGCAAAAAAAGTTTTCAAAAAAGCTCTCTAAGCAGAAGTGGTGTGTCTCATCAAACGCTGTAGAGAGAATGACTAAAATGGGTGGGGTCTGCCAACTGTTACAATGGGAAATGTTATGAACTAATCAAATGCTTTTTTTTAACCCCTTCGCTGCGGCGCGAATTCCGCCGCAGCGCTGGGGGTGTTTGGGGGGGTTGACGGCGCCGCTGTGCTCATGACGGAACCACGCCGTCATGAGTCACAGGCGAGCTGTGCTCATGACGGCGTGGTTCCGTCATGACTCCACCCACTGCGCTAATCGCCCACACAGGCGGGGAATTAACGCCGCGTGGGAGGAGCGGCCACCAACGGCCGCAGCATGACGGAACCACTCCGTCATGAGCACAGCGCACCCGTGGCTCATGACAGAGTGGTTCCGTCATGAGAGGGGAACGGGTTAAGGTCACATGGCAATCGCGCATCGAGGGACCAGGGAGGCAAGATTTTGAGAAAATATATTTATCATAATATAAGTTTATTACAGTTAGAAATATATAAATGTTTAAAATATTTTAGATTATCGCTTGCTCTCAAATACAGTTTAAAGTTATTTAGATATAGTTTTGAGACATAAAAAAAACCCGAGGGAAGGGCATACCCGGCGCGACATCATACGTCTCTGACGTAACACAGGGCCTGGCAGCGTACCCGTCAGATACCTATGTAGCAGCTGGCACAAACTTATACGTATATTATGTTATGTGGGACGCGGTGCCACGAATCCATCAGATACGAAATGAGCATCCTTTACGAGTTTAGCAATATGGCGGATAGGATTCGCGTGGTGATGGAGCTTGGTACACTACCAGTATGGGAGTGCAGTTTTCTAAAAACAAAACAAAAAACAGATATACATATATAAAACATTACTTAATTTTTGAAGTTAAAAAAAAGAAGAAGAATAGAGTTCAAAAATATTACAAAAAATAATAGAAAATATATAGGTTTTATAAACATTAAAATATGAAATTAACATTTAAAAAACCTTCAAAATTCACTGAAAAAACCATAGGTTTTACAGATGTTATTGTTAGGAATTAGCATTTAAAAAACCTTTGAAATTCACTAACAAAACCATAGGTTTCAGGGACGTTATAGTTAGTTGCACATTTGACTCATATAAAACCAGAGAAATTCTCCTGTTATAGTTAGTTGAGCTAACTATAACTCGCGCTCCCGCAATGCACTGCGGATGATGTCACATATTACATCACTCATGACATAGTCAGTGACATCACTGATGACATCACTGATGACATCTCAAATGACATCACTGATGACATCACTGATGATATCATCCACATGATAATCTGATGCACATACTGATGCCCTAATATAAACTTTGATACACCCATTCTAAAATGCAGACTACAATTTTTGAAACTATACACACAACACTGCCATATACTACATACCACTCACTGTTTCCTAGGTCTACACACACATCCAGTCACTTATACATGTAGTTACTCATCAATACAGTAGTATAATATGCACTCATACATCTATACATGCAGTCACACTCCACCGCTCATCCATAGAGTTACTCACACACCTAATCAGTAATGCAAAGAATCAATCACATATCCATTTACTCATGTATAGTTATACACACCAAGTCTGTTACTTATAGACACACCATATCACTTATTTATAGAGATACTAACACATATTCACTGTCTTATACAATTACTGATACAAGCAGACACTTATTTATACACAAACTCTTCAAAGAACTTACTCTCATGTATAGTCATTTATATATTCCAGCACTCACATATAGTGCCTTAAAACATATGTAGTTAGTTACACATATACCAAATGAGACATTCATTCACTCACCAACACACCCATACACACAGTAACTCCTCCATACAGCCCTTCCCAGATGTGCTTTTGAATCCATACAACCAGTGAATCACCCACTCAGACATCTATGCACAGAGTCATACATCCCCACCCACCCATACAGACATTCAGGGACGCATACAGATACTCAGACAACAAATCAGTAACCCATATAGATACTCGTGTAGCTATTCAGCAACCCATGCAGTTGCTTACACACCAACTGAGAGACAAATACAGACTTTCACACAGTGTAGTCACTAACCCAAGCATTCAGTAAGACACGTTCAATCACTCACTTATACAGTCAGTCATGCACCTACTAAATAATCCCTTCAGGCACTTGTAAATGCATTCATTCTTCAATACACCTTGGCATAGATATATATGAAAAATATTTCAACTTTACAGAAACACACATTCATTGGATGATGTCATCAGTGATGTCATTTGAGATGTCATGAGTGATGTCATCAGTGATGTCAGTGACCATGACATGAGTGATGTAATATGTGACATCATCAGCAGTGCATTGCGGGCGCGCGAGTTATAGTTAGCTCAACTAACTATAACAGGTGAACTTCTCTGGTTTTATATGAGTCAAATGTCCAACTAACTATAACGTCCCTGAAACGTATGTTTTTTTTTGTGAATTTCAAAGGTTTTTTAACTGCAAATTCCTAACTATAACGTCTGTAAAACCTATGGTTTTTTCAGTGAATATATATATATATATATATATATATATATATACATATATATATATATATATATATATATATATATATATATATATATATATATATATTACCTACTGGCTGTCGTCAGTAGGTAGTTATAGTTAGGACCAAGTTTCTATAGGAAGAGGATTTTTTGTTTTGCTTATAACTCTGGTGTCGTTTGATGAATCTTCATGAAATTTTCCAAACTAATTTCTTGTTCATATCAGCTCCTATGCTGCAACTTTGGGGGTGATTCATCAAGGGGGGGCCGAAAAAAAGGGGGTCCCAAAACGTTTTCTCCCATGTTAATTTCCGTAGGAAACTTTAGCCCAAGCTACAGGTCGAACGGGTAAACAGTATTACCCCAAATTTGGCAGGGAGAAAGGGCTTAGTCTAGAAAGCACGCTTTTGTTTATTTGGTGTAAATCCGTTCAGTAGTTTTGGAGAAGTATCAAAATTTACAGATTTCGATATTTGGGAATTCTGCCATCTGATTGGCTGAGGCGTTACGAGCACGAGCTTGCTGCTTATTGGCTGCGAGCGGTGTGAGCAGTTGCAACTAGGAAGTTTTGGTAGCCATTTTGTGATTCTGTTGAAGTGAGTAAGGGGAGAAAAGGGTGAAAAAAGGAGGAAAGAGGAGGGTAGGAGCAATGTAAGTGTAGAGGGTGTGCTATACAGGGATTCAAAGGAAACTACTCATCCCTACCGGGCTGAAAGTGCTGGGCTATGGAAATTAAGTGAGGTATTGCCTAGAGTCTGATGCTGCAAATGTGAGCTGCTGTGGGACTCAGGGATGAAAGCGTGAGCCCAAACTGTGCATCTAATGCTGTGAAGTCAGGTGCCCTCTCCATTGCAACACACCTGTGAAAGTAGTGTCAGCATGTGTTTATACCTACTAGGATGAACTACTGACACCTACTGGTCTGAAAGTGCTGGGGTATGTAAAATATGTGAGGTATTGTCTAGAGTCTCATGCTACTAAGCTGAGCTGCTACCGGACTCGGGGATGAAAGCGTGAGTCCAAACAGTGTGTCATATGCTGTGAAGTCATGTGCTCTGTCCGCTGTGCCACATCTGTGCAAGTAGTGTCAGCATGTAGTTATACCTACTCGGAGGAACTTTTGTTTTCGAATATTGTAAGTTGTGTATTGTGTTTAGGGGGTGTTGTACAGTGAGTGCGAAGTGACATTTGCGCGTATCAAACCAATTCGGTATTTGGAAAGTGCAAACTACTCACTCATATGGGTCTGATGGTGCTGGGGGCGTAAGCTGAGCTGCTGTCGGACTCGGGGATAAAGGCGCTGAACTACTGACCCCTATGGGTCTGAAAGTGCGGGGTATGGAAATTAAGTGAGGTATTGCCTAGAGTGTTATGCTACTAAATTGAGCTGCTGCTGGACTCGGGGATGAAACTGTGAGCCCAAACTGTGTGTCCTATGCTGTGAAGTCATGTGCTCTGGGCGCTGTGCCACACCTGTCTAAGTAGTGTCAGCAATATTTTATATGCAGTAGGAGGAAGTTTTGTTTGGAACACGGTAACTTGTATATTGTGCTGGTAAGTGATCCCCAGCACTTGCAAAGGCAGTGCACCCAGGACATGCAGCAGATGTGCAAGGTATAGGTGGACGTGAATGGAGTCGACCATGTGTTCAGGATGCCCTTCTATGCATCAGTGGCTCTGCTTGTAGCTGCACTGGCTTGCCGTGTGCCAGTCTTGTGGATGAAATGGCACAGCTTGGTGCAATGATCCGGGTCTGTGTGCAATGGGAGCAGGGCAGGGTTGTGGTGGGAGTACGTGTCAGGGCAGGGTTGTGGTGGGAGTACGTGTGAAGGCCATTTCACGCACGCTAACTACGACGAAGGACTTTTGAATGTGGGATGTCCACTCGTTGTTCTCAAATCGGGCAGTGGGTAGTGTGGGAGATGGATGCAAATATTATCATATCTGTCAGGGGGAGTTGGCTACTTGCAAGTTCCTTCGCGGAGCAACAGATGTGTTAGCGCAAGATAGCCCAGACAAAGAACCTTTCATCCTTACAGTAACTTCTCCAGGTGCGTTCATACAGGATGTGTACAAAGGCCGGTCGTGGGTGTTGTGGGATGTCTGCGACCCTGGTCACCATGGATGAGATGCCCAGCACGTGGCACATGGGTGGGTTCAGTGTGTGTTATGTTGCCAAACAGCTGCTCCTCGCTCCAACGAGCCCCCACACTTTTGTGCGCTGCGCTGTTGTATCCCGTGCACTCCTATGGCACACCTTTGTAATGCCTATAGGCGTATGTTCTGTGGCATTCCAATCATACTGTGACACTGCCATTTGGAGGGGGTGCATGCCACTTTACAACATCGACTGCTGCGGCCCTTGTGGCAGCCGCAGCAGAACACAGAGACACACTTACCGCACTTCTTGCACATGGACATGTGTGAGACACCCCGTTCCCTTTGCCGCTTGTGAATGCAGGATGATGCGTGCGTAGCTACATCTCCAGGCTCACTGCCAACGCTGAGGTGACATGGTAATGTCCGCTCAAGGCCGCACACTGTGATGTTGCATGGCCGGTGCCTATCATGCTAACACAATGACCGCACGGACATACTTGCTCAGATGCGGGTTTGGGGGGTGGTGGCGGTCCTGGGGTTGTTGCGAGGAGTGTTATGGCCCTCTTGGGTATCCGTGTATCATGCTCATAGCCTCTATGGCACCTGTGGGTGTTCAGGTGTGGCTCTTGGCTGTGTTCCTTTTCATGCTGCAGGTAGTGGTCCTTCTTACCACCAGCAGAAAGCAGGTGTAAAATCTCTGGTGCTAACTCGGCTTATTGCCGGAATTTGTTTTGCTTTGTACTTTTTGGCTTTCATTGTGAAAGTTGTGATGTGGTTTTTTCTTGTACAGAAAAATAAACAAACTGGGCAGTGTATCCCGTCAAGATCCAGCACCTGACCTACTATTCCCAATCAATATAAATACAATGAGATTTCTTTATTGATTTTGTGTGTACACTGTAAATGCACCCACTACCACAGTGGAATTCAATACAGGATTTTAGTAATTAGAATAGATCGCAAAGGTGCACCTCGTGTGTTTTTGCACGGGAATGCCTACTCTGCATCTCATTATCAGCACTTTAATGCAACTAAAGTTGAGATAAATCTAACACACTATTCAGAAGCTGGTGCAAACTACAGACATCAACAGTATTTCCGTGATAACTGCCCCAAAATTTAACTTTTAGAGCCGCTAACCCTGTGCAACACAAGTCAGCGCCACGTGGTGGTAGGCCGCTGACGGCCATACAACTTAGGGTGCGACTAACCCTGTGCAACTCAAGTCGGCGCCACGTGGTGGTAGGCCCCTAACGGCCACATCAGCTTCGTGTGGCACTAACCCTGTGCAAGTCACGTGGTAGTAGGCCCCTGATGGCCATGAAGCTCAGGGTGCGACTAACCCTCTGCGCAACTCTTCATGGACTCTTTATGATTCAGACCCCTGAAGTGTCCGCCATCCAGTCACCACCGGCAATAAAGGATGTGACGTTGTTGATGCATTATATTTGCGTGGTCACATGGCCTGTGACGCATGTGCCAGATGGGTGTGGTGTGTGTGCAAACCTATCCTCAGGGAGTGGCCGTGACATGTTGACAACTAGAGCACTACCTGCACACCAACAGCGAGTACGCCTGCATCAGGTAGCTATCACGCTGCCTCTCCCCACATCAGCAGGTAATGCACCCTCTTCCCACATTACTAACATACCCCCAACAACCTTCTTTGGCCCAGAAGTGTCCCTGAATCTTAGCCTTGTATAGGTTTACATACGAAACATTTTATTTAAAGAACAACAACAAATAAAACTGAAGGGAGTCAGGTGCTGTGGTCGCTGCCATGAAGTTGGGGTTACTGCCATTCAGGGCTCAGGACACAGTTACACATGTGGGATCGGCTTGTGTTGAACAGGGTTAGTGGCACCACGTGTCGCCGGCCTTGCATATGGAAATATGCCTAACTGATCATAGGGAGTTTGCTGCTGTTGGAGCTGCCACAGACTTGGGGTTACTGCCATTCAGGACTCAGGAAACAGGTACACATGTGGGACTGGCTTGTGTTGAACAGGGTTAGTGGCACCATTTGTCGCCAGCCTTGCATATGGGAATATGCTAAACTGATCAAAGGGAGTATGCTGCTGTGGTCGCTGCCACGGACTTGGGGTCCCTGCCATTCACAACTCAGGACACAGATACACATGTGGGATCGGCTTGTGTTGAACAGGGTTAGTGGCACCATGTGTCGCCGGCTTTGCATATGAAAATATGCCTAACTGATCAAAGGGAGTATGCTGCTGTGGCCGCTGCCATGGACTTGGGGTCACTGCCATTCAGGACTCAGGACACAGTTACACATGTGGGATCGGCTTGTGTTGAACAGGGTTAGTGGCACCACGTGTCGCGCCTTGTGTTGTACAGGGTTAGTGGCACCACGTGTCGCCGGCCTTGCACATGTAAATATGCCTAACTAATCAGAGGGAGTCTAGTGCTTTGGTCGCTGCCATGGACTTGGGGTCACTGCCATTCAGGACTCAGGACACAGTTACACATGTGGGATCGTTTGGCTTGTGTTGAACACGGTTAGTGGCACCACGTGTTGCCGGCTTGTGTTGAACAGGTTAGTGGCACCATGTGTTGCGGCTTGCGTTGAATTCTGCCTGAATAAGTCCACGTGGTGATGACTTGTGGTGCAGTGAGTTAGTGGCACTTGAAGCACTCAGCGTGTGCACACCCTGCGATGATGTGTTGTATGGGCGGGCCTCACTGGTAGCAATGTCTTTACATGCTTTGAAAGAATCTTCATAGCAGTCAAAATCTCCAAGTAATTCCATTTTAGTCCTCCAAGGTTTGAAGAGTTGGTGAAGAGCTAAATAGAAAAACTCTCTCTTATCTGGAGTATCACACCTTAATTTCCCGTGGTTAATCAAATTTCCTTTGGCATTCTTTAAGAAACATCCATCAGATCCAATTACAGCATATTTCCCTTTATTTATTTTCTCTGTAACATTTTTTCTAAAGCTATAAAGTTGCAGTATTTCATATAGACATATGTTTTCCAGGTATGGACTTCTATTTGGATAGTATGCGAGGAACAGGAATTGAGTTATCTACAACATACTGTATGTCCATATTTGCATTCCACATCTTCAAAATTACTGAATTGTAATCATTAATGTACTTTGATTCTTCTGTTCTTTTTATATTAGAAGTATTTTAGGGTGATTGTCGAGTGATAGTATGCCCCACTGCTGACATAAAACTGTTCACTCTTCCTTGTGATGACTTATGGTGCAGTGATTTAGTAGTACCTTTGGCGTTCAGCGTGTACGTACCCTACAATGATGCATTGTCTGGGAGGGCCGCATTCGGAGCAATGTCTTTTGTCTATTGGATTCTGCCTCAGTAAGGCGACGTGTCAATGTCTTGTGATGCACTGAGTTAGTAGTACCTTTGGCACTGAGAGTGTACGTACCCTGTGATGATGCGTTGTCCGGAAGGGCCGCATTCGGACCAATGTCTTTTGTCTATTGAATTCTGGCCCAGTAAGGCGACGTGTCGATGTTTTGTGGTGCACTGAGTTAGTAGTACCTTTGGCGCTCAGCGTGTACGTACCCTGCGATGATGCGTTGTCCGGGAGGGCCGCATTTGGACCAATGTCTTTTGTCTATTGAGTTCTGCCTCAGTAAGGCGACGTGTCGGTGTCTTGTGGTGCACTGAGTTAACTATAACGGGCGAATTTCTCTGGTTTTATATGAGTCCAATGTCCAAGTAACTATAACGTCCCTGAAACCTATGTTTTTTTCAGTGAAAAAAAAAATATATATATATATATATATATATATATATATATATATATATATATATATATATATATATATATATATATATATATATATATAAACCAAGAATCCTGAAGGAATGCAGATCGCACAAATCATGTACAGACCACTCAATTACGTGAAAAAAGATGAAAGTGCTTTATTGCTCCATGAATAGCAGCATGACGCGTTTCGACCGGGTAAACCCGGTCTTGATCACATGACATGGCTAAGGACCAATGAGCTAAAATGCTGTAAGGTACATAGTTAAGGCTCCTCCTTCTAGCCATAAACACTGAAAACATACTGCAAAATAAAATCGGATTTTTAATAGCTTCAAAAAGTTTTGGAACTTAGCATAATATAAGCTAAATTTTCAAAAAAACACTGCTAATCAAATAGCATTATAAATATCATTTGATTCAAGAGAAAATAAAATTATTTTATACTCTTAAAAAACAGTGGTAAAACAATGGTAAATCAATTAAGGGCAAGTGCCCAATGAATACAATACCAGAGAAAATACCGCAAAAATTGCAGTAAAAAAGTTCATATAAAGGCCTGAAGTTCAATAACAATGACAAAACGTATTTAACAGCAGATAAAAAATTAGTGCATTAGTGTAATACAAGTCACAATCATATAAACAGTGAATATATTGTTTTTTTAACTTTACATTTTTCTGATGAGCAGATGCTAAAGTGCAAAAAAGTGAAGTGCCTAGTGCAAAAGAGGGAAATTATTTATACCAGATCGACTTAAAAGTCAGTGTCCAGGAAATTTAGAGGCACTACATTATGATGTTAAAAGCAAAAGGAACACACAATTTTATATACAACATTATAGTCCCAAAAAGATTAATCCGTAGATGGTATAATTCTGTCAAAAAATGGTGGTGCTAAAAGCCTGCTATTGTCAAATTAAGTGGCCACCCTGTCCCCACATCCTATCTTCAATGAATGAAACAAATAAAACTAGAACACTAGTAAAATCAGTTGTAAAATCAGTTACCATCCAATAAAAACAAGACATGGAAAACCATAGGTAAAAATTCACTTAAGACAATATAAAAAAACATAGAATTCTTGATAGCAGCAAAATAGGTCATAGAATGGCTGGGGTAAAAGATAACACTAAAGAGATGATGGGACAAGCCTGCCCCATGAAAGGATCACTATTTATAAAAAATTATAAAGATCTTCCCCTGTATTCAGGCCATTAGGTATCTTAGTGTCCAGAAGCAAACTATATCGGCTCTCCAACTGCCTGAGTTTCCTCTCTCTATCCCCTCCTCTTTTGGATAATGGAACTGCATCAATAACAAAATAACTCAAATCTTTAAGATTATTATTATGAGCCAGTTTAAAATGACGCGCCACAGGATAGCTGGGATCGGAGTTAACAATAGCCCGAAGATGCTGCAGAATCCGGTTGAAAACTTGGAGTTTAGTACTACCAATATATTGAAGATGACAAGTGCATTGTAGTACATAAATTGCATAATCAGTTTTACAGGTAAACAAACCATTGATTTTGCAGACATCTTGGGAAAAAGCATCCTGATATTCCACAGTGTTAACTCCAAATTTACAGGCTCTGCACTAACTGCACTTAAAAAAGCCGGATCTGTTGGAGAGCCAATTCAAAGTTTTAACCACTTCAGGACTAGTTTTGACAAGAGCATCGCTCATAGAGTGTGCCCTCCTAAAAGTAATAGATGGAACCTCACCAAGGAGTGGAGCCAGAGTAATATCAGTTCTTAATATAGGCCAGTTAGACTTCAGAATGTTTCTGATCTTTTTTTCATAGCAACTGTAAGTCGTAATCAGTCTAACTTCAATATCTTCCCCTTTAGGAGTATTAACTCTATTAGAAATAGAAATTTCCATATTAGAGGCTTGTGGGGATTCTTTGTTGTTTAAAATCATTTTGCTCAAAGCGTCTTTAAGATCACTTTCTTTATTACCTCTGGCCAAAAATCTTTGAAATGATTAATTGAGACAAATATTAAGATCAATATCATTGCTGCAAATTCTTTTTATTCTTAAAAATTCCCCGTAGGGAATGCTCTTGATAAGATGTTGGGGATGAGCACTAGAGGCATGGAGAATTGAGTTACCCGCAGTAGTTTTCCTGTATAATCTGCTCTGAATAATGCTGTCCTTAATAAAAATTTCAACATCTAAAAACTCAACTTTCTCATTGCTGATGGTAGCTGTAAATTCCAAATTGAGCACATTTATATTAATGCTAGCCACAAAATCTTCAGCAGTTTCTTTAGACCCATGCCATATTATGAATACATCGTCTATGAAACGCCACATGTGAACTATACCTGATCCTAGGCTATCAGCATTAAATATAGCGCGATCCAGAACATGCTCCTCCCATCAGCCCACGTGTAAACACGCATAACTGGGGGAGAAGCATGCTCCCATCGCCACGCCACGTAACTGCTGGAAAACTTCATTATTGAAAAGGAAAAAATTGTTATACAGGCACAATTCAATCATTTTCAATAGCATCTTACTGTGTTCATTACATTTGATAGCTCTGTTAGATAGATAATGCTGAATAGCATGTAAACCATCCTGATGATCAATAGAGGTATAAAGAGAACAGATATCATCACAATAAAATAATAATCTGTACTCCAAGAGACCCCCTTCAATTTAGTGAGAAAATGACCTGTGTCTCTAATGTACGAGGGTAATGCCTCCATATAATCATGCAAAAAAAAGTCAACATTTAGAAATGGGTTCAAGTAACCCATTCTGGGCTGAAATAATAGGCCACCCAGGTATAGGAAGTACACCCTTATGAACTTTAGGTAACAAATATAGGGTGGGTGTCATAGGATGGTCGTTTTTTAGAAAACAAAATTCTTTTTTGCTAATGAGACCTACCCTTTTCCAATGGGCCAGCTGCTTGTGAACCAAATCCTTGACTTTATTTAATTCATTAAAGGAGGCCTTCCTATAACACAGAGAGTCATTGAGTTGCCTTTCTGCCTCCGTGATATAGACATCACGGGCCATAAAACAACATTACCCCCTTTGTCAGCCTTATTTACAATGATGTTCCCATGATTATTAATTTTGCGCATAAGCATGGAGTACTGGATCTCAGCATAACTCCTCCGCTTCTGATTAAGTGCAATAGATCTATTCAATCCCTCTAGGTCTTCAACCATACGATCACTAAAAACGCCAATCGCGTCTCTGAGCATCACAGGAACAAAAGTAGATCGGGGGCAAAAAGGATTCACAGCTACACTACTACTATTAATACCCATGGAACGGAGTTCATCGTGGGTGTCAGAAGGGGAGTCATCAACTACATCATGCAGTGAATACATATTTTTCAAAGTAAGTGTATCAGAGATTAATAGATTCTTACTAGGTTGCGATTCAGCAATAACAGAAATAGCAGCACTACTAACTTTATTCAATTTATGGAATTTAATCAATTTAAATTTTCGTATAAATTTAAATACGTCAATACGAGATTGAACATATTTAAAATTATTCCTCGGACAGAAGGATAAACCCAAGGCTAAAATTTGCGTTTCTGCTGCATCTAGATCTAAGTCTGTAAGATTGATGACAGTGTTAGCTGTCTCGGTGGTGATGGTGGCATTGTTTAATTCAATTGGGGGGTTCCTCTCCCTCTCCTCTTTTTCGTGAAACCGCCTCTGTTTCCTCCTCTCTTTGCAGCATTTGTTTCATTGGCGACGTCTTTCGCCTGAGGGGGCCCCCTTGGTTTGAATCCATGACGCCTGTCCTCTATCATAAACCCCAATTCCTCAGATGGGGTAAAGCCACTGAGTGCAGGTTGTTGGCACGTTGAGGGATTTCCATCATCTGAACCAGCACTGCTTTTCGCTGAACTTAATTCTGTATCAGAGGTTTCAGAGTCCATTTGTTGTAAATGAGTTGTGGGTGTTTTAGATGTTAACGCCTGTCGTTTAACAGATTCAAACTTTTTAGAGAAAGTAAAAATACGTCCATTTTCGTAATAGCTTTATCGCGTGAAAACTTAAATATATATATATGAGATGGGTTTTGGGGTGACAGTGCCATTGGTGAACTAAGAGGCAAGTTAGTAGTCATCTGAACACTGTATGTGGTCCAGAGACTAATAGAGCAACATTATTGTCTAGTAAATAAAACGCAATATGTTTATGGACAGCCTTGTTAGAAATGGGATTTCTGGTTGGCTAAGGCTTGCTCCAAAGCCAGGCAGAAACCACCACTCTATTCAGGGCAAGGGAGTTACACGCTGAAGATAACCCCTGCTCACCCCCTTGGTAGCTTGGCACGAGCAGTCAGGCTTATCCCAGAGGCAATGTGTAAAGTGTTTGCGCAACACACACACACAGCAGCAACACACTAGGCACACTACAAAAGAAACTCAACACAAGGTTATATAAAAATAGCCTTTGTATTATCATAAACACATTAGAAACATAATCACACATTTACACTGTGCCAAATGGCACTAGGCAATATTCACAGGGGATTATATACAGGAACAGGCCAATCAGGCCACGGTCAGAACCATCAAAATGTCGGTAGTAAATATAAGACACAACAAGTAATTACTGGTACCATAATGACCTAAGCATTATCACTTTAGCATTAGACACCATCCTAAAATATCACAGCATGACATTAGGCATAACCACATTAGGCCCAAACCTCATTAGCATAAACAAATTAGCAATTATGCCTCACCAGCATAAACATATTATGCAATAACCTCATACGCATAAACACTTTATGCAATAAATCAGTAGTGCACCAGAGTACACTGAACAGGTGCATACATCACCTTAGGGCCTTGCGCCCTTTCACCATCACATAAATGACCCCAGGCCAACTGGCCTTTCGCTAGGGCGCAAATGCCCTATGTCCAAAATGTCAGGGCAACCAAGGTGCACAATGGGTTGGGGCGTGGGGTGCATCTCACCCCTTTCTTAGCAAGAAAAAAACTGCCCCTGCTCCTGTGGTGCTGCTGAGTCCATTACCAAGCACTGGCACTCTCCATGCCTGGGGAGCCCCCTTTACTGGGGCTCGTCTGGTTCCATTATCAGGCGCCAAAATGCGGCCACAAAGAAGATCACATGGGCACCCACCGTGCCTTGGAGAGCACCCACAATGCTCCTGAAGCCCTGCTCCAGGACTTCAAACACAAATGCCCCTCCTAGCACCAGGCCGCCGAACTGGCCCTCTGGCTGCTGGCGCAGCCAAACAGTGCCCCTCAAAGATACTCCAAATGCTCCGGGGACGGGGTGCCACTCACCCTTGTTTCCTCACATTGCGGGGAGAAGGCAGCTGTCTGCGATCGCGCAGCGCAGCGGTGGTCAGGCCAGACACATGGAGCGACTTCTTCTCAGGGGCCTCCGTCGAGGTTTGGCCTGGTGCCTCACTTGCATCAAAAGAAAAGGAATACCACAGTCGGGTATGGAGCGAAGCCTCATTTGGCCCCACCCACCACCAGGCGTCCATCGCCTGCCTTCCGCTTTACCTCTCTGGGCTCAGACAACATGCGGGGCTCCCCTCCTCCTTATGGGGAGCCTCGCCCACAGTCAGGCAAGCACCGCCTGACTTCCTATGTTGGATTCGCAATGCGGGATGGGCTCCCGCCGGAATATAGACTCTGCGGCGCCTCTCTCACAGCCAGGCAACGCCTGGCTTCTCGTCACCCGTGCCTGACTTCCGGTTTAAAGCAAAACCAAAGGGGATGATGGACGGAGTGTTGAACATTGCAAGCACTCACCCCCAGTCAACTGATCTGGGTTTAATCCATCATAATTCTTTAGCTCACTCCGCCACCCCAGTTCGGACACGGCCATATGCAAATCAGTCTGACCCTGTGCCTCATGGGAACAGTCCAGCCCAAACTGCCAAGCCAAGTCTTCCCTGCACCGGAAACAAGCTGACTTCTGGTTTAGGCACTGAAGCGCTCACCGTGCGCTCGGTGGAAAACAAAGGAAAAGTGCCCACCACGCTTCAGGCAGGCAGGCAGGCAGGACTGTCCCCTCGTTTTAGGGGTAAAAAAAGTGCAGCGTTCCCCACAGCAAGGGGGAGGCACTATCATGGAATCCTGCGCTCTCTTCTCACCCAGTATGCTGAATGCAGCAGGGCAGGATCGCCCAAGCCCTGGAAGAAGTGAATCCAGCACTCACCACACTCTGCTGACAAGGGGACAGCAGGGCATTCCCAATTGCTGATGGCAGGATGAGAAACCTCCGCCTGCCCAGACCAGGGGCACAGCTGCACTCTTCGAAGAGTGCTTGGGGGACATGCAGGTAGGGCGCAGCAGGCAGGCCAGCACAAGGGCAGAGGGGCAGTCCTCTCAACAACAAAGTACCATGGCGGCTCCTCCTGGATCACTGCAGCCCATGCAGTGTCCCCTCTTCCGTTCCCAGTAAGCACGAGGAAAAAGCACCAAACATGGGGTCACAGCCCCTATATTTATATCACATTTGCTATGTCTGCCCTGGCACAGGGCTTGGGGGACCCAGTCTAAACTGGTTCTGTTTTTTCTTGGAGCATTTTGTTGACAAGGCTGCTCTTCCCCTTTGTCCGGTGGGGGCTTGTCATCAGACACACCACAGGGGGGTAGAATCAGCATTCACTAGGGCAGGCACAATCCTATTCTGGGTCAGGGGACTACTCCTCCCACTACTCCAAATGCAGATGCCCTATTCAGCCTAGCGCTGACCCACACTGCCCCTCCTGGAGCCACAGACACCTCACCAGCCCCTGTCACTCCAAAGCCAGACATGCAATCCACATCAGGCAGGCAGACACATAGCACACAGAAATGCCAACTTCTAAAAGTGGCATTTCTAAAATAGTCATAATAAATCTGCGCACACCATTGCGTAGCATTTATTATCTCTATTCAAAAAATACCAAACTTGACCACGCTGCTCTTATCATGTCAGGGATTACCACTGAAACACTTATCAGGGATTCCCCAATGCATTCCTATGGGAGGGCAGCCCCAGAGTAGTTAGAAAGCAAAATGGCTGTTGGTCACTACCAGGACATGTCACACACTTAAGGTACATGTCCTATCTTTTACCTACAATGCACCCTGCCCATTGTGCTAGCTAGGGCCTACCTGACATGTAATAAGAGGGGGGTCACAGACATGGCACACACTTTTGGTGCCAAGTCACAGCAGCAGTAACACTGCGCGCACAGACCCTGCAATGGCAGAGGCCTGAGATAGGCTTGAAAGGCCACTTTGGTGGGTGGCGCAATAAGCGCTGCATGCCCACCTGTAGCATTTAATTTACCAGCCCTGGGTATATGAGATACCACTTTACAAGGGACTGACCAGTAAATTAAAAAGGCCAAACAGGTGTAGACCAATCTTACCATGCTTATCACAGAGAGCACAAACACTTTACACTGGACAGCAGTGCTAAAATGCCCAGAGTCCGAAAACCACCAACACCATGTCAGATAAGCTTTGGCATAGCCAATAGGTCTCGCCTTAGGGACCGTATAAGATGTTAGTCATGCTGCATATTATCCTGGATGCCCTGCCGCTCTGCAGAAATAGCGATCAGAGTCAAGGTGTGGGACGGCTGATAGAGGAAAGGAAATGCAGACAACGGGAGGGGGGCGGGAGCATGGTGAACACGGAGGGAAGTGTCCATGTCATTATGGACACTAGGTTACAGGCCTGGGCTTTCCCTACAAAACAAATAATTGTGTTCAGATGGGTTGATGACACACTAGGGTGGAAAGTTACAGTTCAGTATACTTCTATGCGCTAGGTTCTCATCCGTGCCGTGCAGGATCGCCGTCCACGGGGACTCCATGCAGACACTTCGACACGTTCAAAACCTCGTTGGTCCGGGTTTCTGTACACTCGAGTGGCCATGCAAGACATATTACAAGTGTAAATGCCTGCAGCCTCTGCGTCAGCGGGGTCGATACATGTCTGAATGAGTACACGATACGCCTGACGCTAAGTGTCATACACCCTCCTCAGACGGGGCCCGGTCGATGCAGGAGCACACGGTGGCCTGCCAGAGGAGCCACAGTGACTACAAGGGCAACGCATCTCTGACATCCACCACATGAGCTGGAGGAGTCCGGACCGTGTACACTGAATTGCCTGGCAGGGGAAATAGTGTAAAAAAATGTCTTGTGTAGATGAGCAGAACTTAAGACTAAAACTTCAGAAAACGCGGGCATTGAGGCAGCTTTCTTGAAGTTGGGTCTGACTGTACTGCACGCGTCAAAAAAAACTGGGCCCAGGAACATCAAGTTGTAGCTATTCGGGAGTCGGGACACAAAAGATCTGTCAGATCGAGAATCTGAGTGATTGCTTCCCACAAGCGCCTTGGTTCTGTGACTACATTTTAACCAGAAGGCGCTATGGATGAAATAAAGTATGTCTTCTCCTCAGGTCACAACAGAATGGAACCCGTCTCTCCGAAGAACTGGCAAACTGACGAGCATCCTTCAAGGCGCTCTCGGAAAACGTCCTTAGAAGAAGCGAATGACATTTAAAACAGTTTCAAGAACACAAAAGGCGTCTGCTTAAAACAGAGTCAAGAATGGTAGGAAGAACAGCATACACAGGGGCAAGACGGACGGAAGGCTTCAAAGAGAGCTGGTTCCATCTAGTGTTATCACGACCGCTGTTTATTAGTGATAAGATCTTTCTGAGTTTCAAAGCGCCCCGAGACATCCTGAGGGAAGCGCTGGAGCGGGAGGAACAACAGGGTCTGAACGAGGGAGAAAACGAGTGGTGCGCACGTGCGCGCTTGGGAGAGCAGTCTTCACTTTTTAAGCACTGCACTCGTGCTTGTGGCGCGCCGCTGCTCTCTCCCGCAAGGTGAATGCTGCCACAAGCATGAGTGCAGTGCTTGAAAAGTGAAGACCGATGGCTAAAGGCCCTCACAGAGCAGCACATGCACGCAGTCTAGTCGACACCTAAAAAAATGCTAGGAGAAAGGCAAAATGTTTAGGGATGACCCTGCAAAAAGGGCCAAGTCCAACAAGCCTATATTCTGAACTCACGCATTTCAAGCTGCTTTCATTTGCGATAGTAAAGAAAAATGAAGATCAGTATAATATACTATTTTTTTAAGATCGCACACTTTGGAGTGGGGAAGCCACAATTGATCTAATTTTTATGGTTTCACTTTGTACAATTAGCCACTAAATGTATATCTGTTTGTTTCTTATTATTACCTTAATTATTAAAGTTTTCTCCTCTGTGCATGATGCTCGTCAACTCTGAAAGTGGAGTGGCATAAAACTATCCTACCATGGCTTCCTTTGGCTCCTCCCAGCTAACCTTTAAAAACAAATTGGCATGAAAATGTGCTTTTTACTACTCAATTCTCTCATAATTTTTTGATTTTCCTTTAACATACATTATTGAAATTATTAAAACAAAAGCGTTTTTCACTCTCCTCTACCAACAATCTCCCATCAGTTTAGCAGTTCAAAAGGCCTGTTCATGACTGCTGATATTCACACTTGCATTGCACTCTGACACGCACATATTTAAAGACACAGTCACTCAACTCATTTAACACCCAGACTACTTACCTCTCCCCATGTGCAGGCAGGTATTTGTCAATCACAGCTTATGGCTCATGGTTACACCGAGCAGCTTCCAAGGGTTATTGTATATTTTTCTTGTTATTTTTTTTGTTATTATTATTGTGTTGCTTGTTATTGTTCTTATATGTACGAATTGACTTTATACATTGTTTGTTTGTCTAATTGCAGTTGGGTGTTGAGCATATCACTGTTTCTTTCATATCATTTTTTGTGTCAAAGTTTATTCTATAATGTATTTGGTTTTATATGTAATGAATGAACATTAGTAGTGATTTCACTACAATATTTATAACACTATGTATTGTATCATTTTAGATAAATAATTAAAATGAAAAAAACAATTAAAATTTTGTTTTGCTTGGTCTGTGGACACAGTTTAATTTATGGACTTATTGCCTATACATATTGTACCAGTGGGGGGAATGTGTTCCTGCATCTTAAAGTTTGAAAACTCCCCACTTGATTTTGTAATGCAAGTAAAGCATCAGTGGTCAATATCCTATATAAACCCCCTAGAATTTACGATTTTGGAAGAGAAGCCTTCACACCAGGATACCACAAAGGGTCCTGCAAAACTGCCAGAACATCCACTCTTACGCCAAGAGTTTATCCAGTGAGGAGAAGAGCTGTTTCCACCTGAGAGTGTGTTTTCTTTTTGAAGGCACATTCTCTTTCCGACTGAAATCTGATAAACACAGCTGAACTTCTGTGAACCGATATGCACTGCACAGGGCCCCAAGTAACTCTAGAACTCTAGCTATTCCATGCTGTCATAGTAGCTCATATAAGCATTAGGATGGTAGGTTTCTAGGAACATTCTAAAACATGTTAGAACTGATTATTTTATTCTTGCTTCTAGCAACATGCACAAGTGTATTTTAATTAGATTCTATGTGGTCATTATTTTGGTACCAAGCAACAGAAAAGGGCTGTTGAAATAAACACAGTTAAAATAGTAAGTGTCATTCTTAGTTCAGTGTGCTGTTCTAAGAACGAAATTGGGCTTGAATTACCCATGTGTCCCTGAACCATTTTGGGCCTGTTGGTAAATCTAAAAACTCCATCCTCACTTCGAATTTTAAGTGGTTTTTTGAGAGCCTTCAGTTCAAATTCACTTAATTCCTCAGTGATGGTGCTCTGAAATAAGTCCTTGTAACCGTGGGTTTAGAACCCAAGCACTGAGGCCTTGGTCTAGAATCCAGAATTCATATGACTTAATTTGCTAATCATTTCTAAATCCATTTTACTTGGGGAGGGGTGAGGGGGGTTGAAATAGACACAAGATAATGCCGGGTTAAAGTGATTCAAAGCAGGCGCCCGTGTTACGGGGGTGGCCGTGCTGCTTAAAAAACACAAGCGGTTTCAGCTGAAGGAACGCATGTCTGGCCTGCAGTATGAGAAACTCAATAAAGTAAATAGTGCTTACAGACTAAATAACAGGTCCGCTGAAAACAACTGAAGTAAAGGGTCCAGTCGCCATGGGGGGGTACAAATGAAGACAACGCCTTACTAAGGAGGGACTAGCAAGCCTATCAAGGAATCAGAAGGCAGCATTTACGAAAGAAAATGACACAAGCCAATGAAAAATATGGGAGGAGAGTGGGCGCGGCTTCTCTCCCATATTCTACTACAGCAGTCTTGCAGAGTGAGCAGTGCATGCATACTGCTGGTAGGCTCCACCTAAAAAAGGCTATGTTTTGAAAAACAGGTTTTAGGGCAATAATTAAGCTTTCATTCAAAGGAAGTGATTAAAATGTGACTACACTGTGTATCAGCATTGCATCATCATTTTGGGATTAAACCAAGAGCAATGATTAACTATACATTCCTAATAAAAGATGTCCCTATTGTTGAGTTGTTTAGAACAAACAGAAACGTTCGAACATTTATTTGCATTGAGATGCAAATAAATGGTAAACACCATCGGCACTGCAGCAAAATTCAACCGTATTATGTGATGTTAACCCAATTTTATAAAGCGCACTCCCTCCTGAAATTCTGTTAGCACTAAATTTGGGTTACACAAAAATGAGTACATGGAAACAATGTAAAATGGTGAGAAAAGGATTTAGGGGCATATCAACAAGCAGGCGAAAAAAAATTATCGCCGCTTTTGCGTCCGTTTTCGGCCGAAAAGCGGTGATAATTTTATCACCTAATCAGCAAGGTCATGCTAACGCGTGAAACCTTGCTTTAGCGTCAGGATTCCTAACACCCAGCTTTGCATCTCTAATGAGATGCAAAGTGGGTGTTCCTGACCTGGCATGACAGGAGAAATGTCGCTAAGCGACATTTCTCCTATCAGCAAGCCTAACGCTATGAAGCATAGCGTCAGGAAAAGTAGCGATAACCCCTGTTATCGCTACTTTCCTTACGCCTGCTTCAGGACTGACCTAGCCATGATATCCTATGGAAGGTGGATATCATGCCTAAGTTTGTGAGTCTCTATCAACTAGCTAACGTGAGATTATCACTGGGTTTTCAGCGATAATCTCACGTTAGCCAGTTAGCACTAGGATTTTTATCGCTGATGAGATAAGCGTTGCTAATAGCACGCTATCTCAGCGATAAAAATCGGTGCTAGCCGGCGATAATTATCCGAGCGCTAAGTGCGCTCAGCGATAATTATCGCCGGTTGTTGTTGATATGCCCCTTAGATTGTTTTCCTAAAATGGAGGTGGTAAGAGATGTGTCTAAGATCAGAAGGCAAATCATTTGAAATCCAGGGAGCCATGACCAAGAAGGCCCGACTCCTAAAAGCGTTGGCACAACCTAGGAAGGAGGAAAGGTGAGGCCTTGACAGAATGCATTTGTTTAAGCGATTAGCAGTGAATCAAGGAACTGTAGAGAAAATGGAAGGATGGAGGGAGCAGAGAGTTCGAAAACTGGCATGGCCTCAATGGCGTGTCAATCCAATGCTGCCATTAGCAGAGTGGTACCGCAGAAACAGGGTGCAACTACCACTTAGTGAGCCGCTTCATTCTGGAGTGGCTGCCGCTATTAATCAAAGATGACTTAATGCCATTACAGTAATTGAGTCTAGAGCTGATTAGCCCCAAGTAACCTCATGTCAGCTGGCTTCAAAGAGCCGGTGGAGCATAGGAGAGATATTCCTCATATAGAAGTACAGCAAGAAGTAACTGCTATAATGTCACTGTGCGTCTGCAGAGACGGCTCAAATGTAACCACAGGACTGTGCATTGGAGGAAGGAGCACAGTCCACAGTAAAGGGGTCCCGGGACAATGGAACCAAAGAGAAGAATCACCACGGGGAATAAGAATGTCCTTTTTGTCTGTTTACATCGTGTACCGTTCGGGGTCCACACACCCTCACGGTGCTGTAAGGAAACATTGTCAGGGGTATGATTGCTCAAGTTGAATGAAAGTTGAATATGGTCCACTTATGGTATACGAATTAAAAAAGGGTGTATGAATTTGCACAGCTTATTGTCTGATGTAGATGTAGATATAGTAGGGCAATGTCAGGGAGCTCTGAGATACCTGGCAGATGGCCTCAGCGGCAGGGTAAGTATGCACACCAAAGACTACTCTTTGAACACTCTCAGCGAGATAGCAAAGCAATCAGTTGAGCTCTGTACCTGAGACACCTGCATTGTTGAGTTCATTATTTCGAAGCTTATAGTCAACAATTTCAAATGCAAAAGAAAGTTAGCAAAATCAGTGCACTGATGCCATCACCTTAAGCATCCGACTGCAGACCACCCAGAGTGGCAGTGGTCACTACCTCTGTACAGCGGTTCAGATGGAAATTCCACCTGGACATCATACAGTAATTCAGGGTTTTCAAGGACAGAGCACAAAAGTCCAGCTACATGAGATTCCCCAAGTTTGGAAACTGCAAGAAAGCACCTGAAGCAGTAACTTGATAGTAGACGGCCATTGTTTGACCTATGTTCCCACTTCAAATGTCAAACAATTATTAAGTCATTGGGGACAATCTGCCGGTTTTTGTCAAAACATGTCCCCTTTTCAGCTGTTTCTTATTTCCAACACAGCCTGTCATGCTTTACAGCTGCATGTGCTCTGGTTGAAAGCTTAGGTAGAGCCCTGAATCCCTTAACTGCGGAAGCCTGTCTCATCCATGATGGCCATCTGTACAAATCTGACTAGGCTGATGATGTGTGACCACTGATCACTGCAAGGGTGTTGCTTGTTGCCACCTCTGTGGCAGCCTAAAAAGATACGGAACAGCATATAAAAACTTGAAGAGGCAATCCTGCAGACAATGTACAATGGTGTGGTATTTGTTGAGATTACCAAGGGATTGTCATAGGAGAGTCTATTTACATTTACCACTCACCACTCCTGCTGTCATTTCCTGAATATTTTGAACACAAGTTATTATTTCCCCCCTCATTAAGAAGTGGTATAATCACAGTCGCTTTTTATGTAATGACATCCAAAAGTACAATTTAGAGAGCTGTGTTGGAGACTTCAGTACGTATATGTAGAGGTGAAGATACAGGCCATTCCCTTTTTCTTAGGCCTCCGATTGTGCTGGTGTGTTTGTGACCATGGTGCAAGGGTGCCTATATTAGGTCTAGGCAGACAATTGTGCGCTAGCATAGGGGGAAAGGACAGAAATGCACCATATGTCATTAATACGGTGCATTCTTGCCCTTTCACATTGGTGTAGGGCAGTGCAGCACGAGGATTTGTGGTGCTGCCCTACGCCAATTCCTCCTAAATTAGATCCTAGAGGGCTTATTTACAAGCCCCTTGCGCCACCCTTATGTCACTTTTCACATTTTAAAAATGAGTTAAAAGTGGCGCAAGGGACTTGTAAATCTGCCCCTAAGTGTTAATCCTGCGAGTGGTTCTGTAGTAGCCATATCAAACGGTAAAATATCCTTCTGTTTAACAATCTATTGCCCTAGGATGTGGCTTTCCCTCTGCTCAGACTGAGTTCTCCTACACAAGTGGCGAGTGAAAAACACCAGTGAAAAAGTAGATCAATTAATTGGTATTATGCACATTTTTCAAATGGTAAAGTACATTCTTTCACTTAAGTACTTCTAAAAAAATAAAACCATTCATAACTCAGCCTAATAAATTTGGCCCTTGGTCCCAAATCTTAATGTTTATGAGGATTATTCAAATATGAAAGACTGCTCCACGAGCTTTGCCATTTCTGTTAACTCATCTTTTAAGCGTTCAAATACATTATACATTCAGCAAAAAAAATAATATTTCACAGCTCTTATCTTCATTACCCTTTGGTGACCAGTCTGAATCACCTAGGGAACATTATTAAAAAAACATTCACAACACTAATTTGGATCACTGACATAATATCGACTACAAAAATATAGACTTACAAAAATATCGATGCCAAAATATAGAATACCAAAATATCGACTCCCTATCTCCAAACAGGAAAATACAAAAATATAGAATCCAAAATATCGTTGTAAATAATATAGTTAGTCAAAATATCGAATTTTTTAAATGTTTTAAAAGTAATGTAAAATTAATGAAATAATACATATAATTAACTGACACATACTTAAAAATACTTAAATAACATTAAAATGAATAAATAATTAATGTAAGTAAAAAAAAATTTTTATACATATATATTAACGTAATATTTATTAAAAATATTCAATATTTTCTGCGTAGGATAGCGGGCGGGTAAAATTTACTATTACCACTCCAGTAAGTGCAATAGTAGGGAAAGCGTTGGATAGCGGGAGGGTAAAAATTACTATTCCCACTCCAGAGAATGCAACAGTAGGGAAAGCGTTGGATAGCGGGAGAGTAAAAATTACTATTCCCACTCCAAAGAGTGCAACAGTAGAGAAATCGTTGGATAGCGTAGGGGTAAAAATTACTATTCCCACTCCAGAGAGTGCAAACGTAGGGAAAGCATTGGATAGCGGGAGGATAAAATTTACTATTCCCACTCCAGTGAGTGCAACAGTAGGGAAAGCGTTGGATAGCGTAGGGGTAAAAATTACTATTCCCACTCCAGAGAGTGCAACAGTAGGGAAAGCATTGGATAGCGTAGGGATAACAATTACTATTCCCACTCCAGAGAGTGCAACAGTAGGGAAAGCGTTGGATAGCGGGAGGGTAAAATTTACTATTCCCACTCCAGTGAGTGCAACAGTAGGGAAAGCGTTGGATAGCGTAGGGGTAAAAATTACTATTCCCACTCCAGTGAGTGCAACAGTAGGGAAAGCATTGGATAGCGTAGGGGTAAAAATTACTATTCCCCCTCCAGAGAGTGCAACAGTAGGGAAAGCGTTGGATAGCGTAGGGATAAAAATTACTATTCCCACTCCAGAGAGTGCAACAGTAGGGAAAGCGTTGGACAGCGGGAGAGTAAAATTTACTATTCCCACTCCAGTGAGTGCAACAGTAGGGAAAGCGTTGGATAGCGTAGGGGTAAAAATTACTATTCCCACTCCAGTGAGTGCAACAGTAGGGAAAACATTGGATAGCGTAGGGGTAAAAATTACTATTCCCACTCCAGAGAGTGCAACAGTAGGGAAAGCGTTGGATAGCGTAGGGATAAAAATTACTATTCCCACTCCAGAGAGTGCAACAGTAGGGAAAGCGTTGGATAGCGGGAGGGTAACATTTACTATTCCCACTCCAGCGAGTGCAACAGTAGGGAAAGTGTTGCAAAGCAGTAGGGTAAAAATTACTATTCCCACTCAAGTAAGTGCAAAAGTAGGGAAAATAATAAATTAATATTTTGTTAACAATTAATTAATTATTAATACCAAAACAAGTATTACAATTAATTACCAATCACACAAGATTTAATAATTGATTATTTATAAATACCAATATATTTTTGTTTAATTAATTACCTATTAATAATTAATTAACAACCAATTGTTTTTCAATAACAAACATTAATAAATGCTAATAATACCAATTAATCATTAATTAATAATATATTGATTAACGATATACACAAATTATTTAAATAATTAATTTTTTACAATTATATTACTTCTCGCCATATTCCCCTATAAACACACTACCCACTACAAATATTAAATAAATACAATTAATATAATTATCAATTAAACAATTAATACAAATTAATTACCAATTAATACAAATTATTTACCAATTAATAATTAATCAACCACCAATTAATTTTCAATACCAATTAATAATTAACTAATAACAATTAAATTACTTCCCACCCTATTCCCCTATAAACCCACAACCCGCTACAGAAGTAAAACGCTAAATTAAATTAAAGATATATTAATTAACAATATACACACATCAATTAAATAATTAATTATTTACAGTTATATTACTTCCCACCATATTCCCCTATAAACACACTACCCACTACAAATAATAAATAAATACAATTAACATAATTATCAATTAAACAATTAATACAAATTAATTACCAATTAATACTAATTATTTACCAATTAATAATTAATCAACAACCAATTAATTTTCAATACCAATTAATAATTAACTAATAACAATTAAATTACTTCCCACCCTATTCCCCTATAAACCCACAACCCGCTACAGAAGTAAAACGCAAAATTAAATTAAAAATTATTAATAATTCCAATAAATTATTATTTAATGTATTATAATTAAATTACTTCCCACCCTACTCCCCTATAAACCCACAACCCGCTACGGAATTAAATTACACAAAAATATTCTAACATAACATTCATTACTTTAAAAATATTCTAACATACATTACAATATTAATACATACTTTTAACACATATACTAACACTTAAAACACTATAAAAAATTCGATATTTTTAACAACTATATTATGACTGTCGATATTATTTACTTCTATATTATTGCAATCGATATTTCTTACCTGTTTTTCGATATTCTTCACCACTATATTTTGGTAATTCGATATTCTGTCCATTCTATATTTAAAACTCGATATTCTGTCCACTCGATATTTTTTTTTCGATATTATGTCTATTTACCGTTTTTTATAATGCAGATGTGGCAACATGGCACGATTGTTCTTTTTGCAGTGTCATGCTGTTTTTTGTGTTTGTAGATTATGAAAAATAACATTTTTATAAAAGATTGATCTCTCAAAGTGTTATTTTTCATTTGAGAACAAAAAACATAATACATAAAATATATCAATTAATTTAATGTTTCATGTGTTCCTAACGCAAGGATTGAATCTGAAAGAATGTATCGTTAAAGGATACCATCTAATTAATTTCATAGGATTGTGTCCTTGCTCTGAATCTCCATAGCCAAATTAATTGGCAAAAATCTGGACAAGTCCTTGGCGAAGGACCAACAGGAATAAGACATCACTCTCTCCTCATGCTTCTAATACCCACCACTTTGTAGCTGCTAACAAAGCGGTTTTCTGTTGCACCAGTGGTTGCTTTATTATCTTTTGTTTTCACATTGTCCATGGAGATTACATTCGGTCGCTCCATTTTTACAAATTAGTTTGTACTTGTAGGCCCTGATAACGAGTGACTCAGAAAATTTACCAGATTTTCTCCACCACTGAAGTAACTAGGTCTAGTGGTTCTGGTAATTTTGGAGGTGGGGAAAACACATTTGACCCTAACCACCAAAATCACCGTACCTTTACCAGATAGCAGATCACCTTATGGGGGGGGCAGGGACATGGACTTGTATAACAGAGGGCAGGGGCACTAAACTGACCTTTCAAGGCAGGCGTCAGGGGTTGCAGCAGCACAATACACCACACTGGGCAAATTGGATAGCAGTGCAGCACAACAGACCATGGAAAGCAATAGGTAGAAGACAGGGCCATGCACATGGACAACAGAGAGCAGAGGGGAACGAGGCAAGGGCAGTGAGATGACCATACTGGAAAGTCGGGAAGAACAGTTGTAGCATAAAGGACCATGAAGGGAAGGAGGGAGGGGGCAGGGGCATGACAATGGACCGGACAAGGCAGGAGGGAGTGGATAGGAATCTGCAAATGTAAAATAGAGGGCTGGGGGCAAGGGTGCAAGGGGCAGAGCAGGAGCAGCAAGCTGACCATGGAGGGCAGATGGATGGGTACTGGAAGCACAACACACCATGGAAGGCAACAGTGAGACTATTATGGTATACACACAGACAACAGGAGGGAGGGTGGGATTTGCTGTGCACAGCGGCCATGGTTGGAAAGAGGGAGGGGGCAGTGGCATGCACAAAGGACTGTGGGGGACAGAAGAGAGGGGTAGCGGCTGGACACAGATAAAAGAGGGCAGGGGAAGGGGTTTCACAACAGACCACGAAAGACAGGCAGGAGGAGCAGTTGCAGCACAACAGAGCATGGAGGTCAGAAGAAATGGCAGCAAAATTGACCAGAGAGGACAGGAGGGAGGGGATAGGGGCATGGAGCATGAACAGGCAGAGTGGAGGCAGCAGGGACAGGCGACAGCCATCTGATGATGCTAGGCAGGTGGTAGGGGCAGTGGCAGTTCCATGGAATATGGTGGGCGAAAAGGAGGGAGCAGTGGTATGCACTCAGACATTGGAGTGCAAGAGGAAAGGAGAGCAGGGGCAGCAAGCTAAGCACAGAGACTAAGCAGGAGAGCAATGACAGGGCATAGAATTGGGCAACAAAGGGTAGAAAGAGTGGGCATGGACACCAAGCTAAATGGAGAGCAGTGGCAGCACATTGGACCATGCAGGGCAGGAGGGAGGGGGCTGGTGCATGGAATCGAACAACAGAGGGTATAGAGAAGGTGGACGGGCAGCAAGCTATCTGTTTAGGGCAGGCTGGAAGGGCAGTGGCAGAACAACAGCCACACATGGCTGTAATGAGGGAGCAGGACATTGGCTTGGACAATGGATGGAAAGGAGCAGGGGGGGCAGAAGCAGCAAGCTTATGTGGGGCAGCACAATGCCAGGTCAGGCCCTGCGTTAAATCCGCCTACTGTCCATTGCAATGGGCATCTTACTTAACATTTAAAAAAGCATAGAAATTCACTGAAAAAAACAAAGGTTACAGGGACGTCAAAGTTAGGCTCAGATTTTACTCATACAAAACCAGTGAAAATCAGCACATATAGTTACCTGAGTTAACTATAACTCACACCCCCAAAATGCACTGCTTATGACATCACATATTGCATGACTCATAACAAAGTCAGTGAAATCACTGATGACATCAATAATGACATTTCAAATTCTATCACTGAAGAGAGGGAGGCTGAACGGCCATCCCTCCCTGAACCTTTAAAGGACCCGGGATCTTTGGCCAACGACCCCCCCAAGACAGCCAACCCACTCGTGCAGGGCCTACGGCCATGCACTGCAGTGAGCTGGCCATAGACCTGTCCATGCGAACAACCCCCCCGAGTGCAGTCAACTGCACGCTGCGCAGGATCTTCGGCTGTGGCAACCCACCCGACAGGCAGCCAACTCCACACCACATACAGCCTTTGTTGATGCAGTGTAGGGTTGGCCTCAGGGTCCCAGTTACCCCATCCCCAGGACCAAAGTTTATATATTAAAGTCCCCCCGCGCAGCTGATTTTTGTCCCTGGGGCCCACAACCCCCAGGCGCTTTCTTTCAATAGGTGGGTGCCCACCCAGGACATCCTCCAAGACATATTTTGGGGGAGCCCCAGTGCCCCCAAAGCCCCAGCCAGCTCCCCTCATGGTGCCTGGTAGCTAACTCCCTGCCACGCACGGCTGTACATAAACAGGATTGTCTGTCTTTCAGGGGCGTGGCCCTGTGCAGCTTCGGGTCTGCTGCATGTGAGGAGTTGCTTTACGTATGATAATAAAATATTACTTTACGTAAAAAAACTGAAAATTTACTAAAAATACCAAAGGTTTAAATAACGTTTGTTATAGTTAGGTGAAATGTTCAATAACAATGTAACATTTTAAAAGCTAAAATCTCCAGGATTGTACCAGTTATAGTTATCTCAAGAAACTATAGCTCATGCATGTTCTAAGGTAACTATAACCCTCACCCTCGCCATGCACTGCTATTTACCCCGCATATTAAATCACTCATGTTATATTATATTATGTTGACATCTATTGTGTGCTAATCACCCAAGAGGGTACCTAGGCGCTTGGGCAAGGTGTTTAGATGTGTGGTCCCAAGGTGCTTATATGAAGAAACAGGTCTTCAGCCTCTTGCAGAACTCAGTAAGTGAGGAAAAGGCTCTGCTTTATTGACATAGGTCGTTTCAGGTCTAGGAGAATGAGCTTCTTCCAATTTTGCTGTTTCTGTGTTGAGTAGGGTTTTGTATGTGTGCGTGAGAAGTAGGATTGGCTGTGCTTGTAAATCTGGCCACACATGGCATCGTCTATGATATCATTTATAATATATTTGCAACATTTGTAATGAAATTATTGATGCGAAAACTGTGCATGGCAGGGGCGTGAGTTATAGTTACGTTGTCACTGTACATTTCAACTAAAATTTACCTTTGTTTTTGTCAGTGAATATATATATATATATATATATATATATATATATATATATATATATATATATATATATATGGAGAGAGAGAGAGAGAGAGAGAGAGAGAGAGAGAGAGAGAGAGAGACTTGTTTGTAAATGCTGGGCTCAAAAGTATTTGTCCAGGTGTAGCATTTAAACACATATGTCTCTTTCATTAATAACAAAAATGTTAGCAACTACGATGCAAACTCGAACACACACACACAGACATATGTATGTGTATGTGTGTGCGTGTGTGTGTGTGCAAGTGTGCATCCTAGTTACCAATATTTCTGTTATTAATGAAAGAGATATAGGTGCTTAAATGTTACACCTGGACAAATACTTTTGAGCCACACATTTACAAGCAAGTTTTTAGAAAATTAATGTGGCATCTATTCTTACAAAGCAGAACATTGGCAGTCACTTGCTACATGAGCTGCCAATAGCTGCATTTGTGACACAGTGTCACGAACAGTTCATTAATAAAATTGGCTAAATATGATCAATTAAGCAAGCGATGCTACTAATATAATAACAGTCTCTTGAGGAGAATTCACCCTCCAGATGGAAAATAAATGAACCAACATCCAAGCCTTCGCTTTTTTCGAGGATGAAAAGTGGAGCTGCAAGTAAGTTTCTAAATTGTTGGATGCGCGCTACTAGACATACAACATAAATCAATACTTCTACGTTGAATTACATCAACTATTTCTTCCCTTTTGTGTGGGATGAGACTCTTTTGTTACTGCTTCTCGATATCTTTCATTTCAGTGTTTGTATCTTTAAAAAGTTGTAGCTCGCTAATGCAGAAATAAACATTTCATTTTTGTTCTATATATGTGTTCATAGTGTAAAAAAGAATACAACTACATTTTATTTCTGAAGCTCGCTGCACTCTTTTATTTTACAAAACATCATAAAAAGATGAGTAACTTCTGCTGTGAAATACAAGTTTCTGTACACTAAACTGTGATTACAGTTTCGATCAGCGTTGTAGCATGTCTATTCTGGTGCTAAAAACAATGCTCCATGTCTTAATGTAAGACACCAAATGGAACTACCCGCACAGTGTATTCAACATTGTTTTTTGCGCTCAATGGCAAATAAAATGTGCATGAGTGATGAAGTTCAGACATATTAGTTTATGCAGCTACATTACGGGGAATAGAAAATTCACCAAAACAGAAAATTGAGGATTGCATCTGTGAATGAATCTATTGCAATAGAAGAAATCTATTGTAATTAGGCAAAGGAATTCCACAATCAAGATAAAAACAAAGATGTACTTAAAGATTAACTACAGTAGAAAAATACAGCTTCAATATATATCCCGAAGAATATATCAGAAAGGAAACTGCCCTCTCCAAGAATATATATGGCAAGGATGCACAGGGGTGGCCCTGCGTAATTGCGGAGGAGCTCGCCCAACAGCCCATGCCAGCAGATGATATAAATAATGACAATAACACAGTTATTGGCATTTTATTTATGGTGTCTGTCTGAGTCCCACAATAACTATAGGGCGGGCTGGGGCTGGGCATTTCAGGGAGGAGGAGAAGAGTGCACTCATAAGTGCGCATGCGTGCTTGGCCGGCCATCCTATGCTGGCCAAACACATATGCCCATTTATGTTTCTCCAACTCGGCTCTGTTACACAGCAGGATTGAATAAAAGGCACAGGCTCCAAAGCAACATCTGAGTGGCAAACCAGGCAGTTCAGACCAATCCTGGAGCTGCTCTCATGTGAGAGTTGCAAAAACAACAGTTGATGGACAGAATGCAGAACAGTCATACATTCACTCCAATACAGAGATCTGGGCCTAAATTCATCGTTTTTTTGCTCACCATGCCATTCAAGTTTGAACCCAGCCACATGCAAATCAGTCTTGACCCTGTGCCTCATGGGAACAGTCCAGCCCGAACTGCCAAGCCAGGTCCTCCCTGGACTGGAAACAAGCATCCTAGGACCGTTTTTGGGATTTCACCCCTTTTCAGCCAGGATAGCTTGATTCCAGTGGCATGGAGAGAACGGGACCCACGTCTGGGCATTCCCTTCCCACTCGGGGTGACAAATGCAAAAACAACAGTTGATGGACAGAATGCAGAACAATGTCATACATTCATCCCAATACAGAGATCTGGGCCTAAATTCATAGTTTTTTTGCTTACCATGCCATTCCAGTTTGAACCCAGCCATATGCAAATCAGTCTTGATCATGTGCCTAATGGGTCAGTCCAGACCAAACTGCCAAGCCAGGTCCTCCAGGGACTGGAAACAAGCATCCTAGGACTGGTTTCAGGGTTTCACCCCTCTTCAGCCAGGATAGCTTGATTCCAGTGGCATGGAGAGCACGGAACCCACGTCTGGGCATTCCCGTCCCACCCAGGGTGACAAATGTAAAAACAGTTGATGGACAGAATGCAGAACAATGTCATACATTCACCCCAGTACAGAGATCTGGGCCTAAATCCATTGGTTTTTTGCTCACCATGCCATTCCAGTTTGAACCCACCCATATGCAAATCAGTCTTAACCCTGTGCCTCATGGGAACAGTCCAGCCCGAAATGCCAAGCCAGGCCCTCCCTGGACTGGAAACAAGCATCCTAGGACCGGTTTCGGGGTTTCACCCCTCTTCAGCCATGATAGCTTGATTCCAGTGGCATGGAGAGCACGGGACCCACGTCCGGGCATTCCCCATCCCACTCGGCTGACAAATGCAAAAACAACAGATGATGGACAGAATGCAGAACAATGTCATACATTCACCCCAATACAGAGATCTGGGCTTAAATCCATCGTTTTTTTGCTCACCATGCCATTCCAGTTTGAACCCAGCCATATGCAAATCAGCCTTGACCCTGTGCCTCATGGGAACAGTCCAGCCCGAACTGCCAAGCCAAGTCCTCCCTGGACTGTAATCAAGCCTCCTAGAACCGGTTTTGGGGTTTCACTCCTCTTCAGCCAGGATAGCTTGATTCCAGTGGCATGGAGAGCATGGACCCACGTCTGGGCATTCCCGTCCCACTCGGGGTGACAAATGCAAAAACAACAGTTGATGGACAGAATGCAGAACAATGTCATACATTAACCCCAGTACAGAGATCTGGGCCTAAATCCATCGTTTTTTTGCTCACTATGCCATTCCATTTTGAACCCAGCCATATGCAAATCAGTCTTGACCCTGTGTCTCATGGGAACAGTCCAGCCCAAACTGCAAAGCCAGGTCCTCCCTGGACTGGAAAAAAGCATCCTAGGACCGGTTTCGTATATATATATATATTATCTACTGGCAGTCGCCAGTAGATAGTTATAGTTAGGACCGTGTTTCCATAGGAAATCTAAAAATTCTATTTTGAATAACTTTGGCGCCGGTTGACAAATCTTCGCGAAATTTTCAAAACTAATGGGGCGCTCCGCTCAGCTCCTACCCTGAAAGTCTCGGGGGGATTCGTCAAGCGGGGACCGAGAAAAAAGGGGTGTCCCAAAACACGTTTTCCCCATGCATTTTCCCATAGGACCTTTAGTCGAAGGTACAGCCCGAACGGCTGAACAGAATTACTTGAAATTTGGCAGAGAGGTAGTCCTCAGGTCAGGGATGTGCCTTTTGCATATATGGAGTCAATCTGTTCAGTAGTTCCAGAGAAAATTGCAGTAAAGAGCACATGCATATCTATAGCCGCGAACCGTGCGCGCACCGTGCGCGCAGCCTAACGTGCGTGAGCGTAATTCTGATTGGTTGTTACATGTCAGTCAACGTTCGAATCGGTCGAAATCAGGAAGTGTCGGACGCCGTTTTGTTTGTTTTCAGTGCGAGAGTGGAAAAGGAAGGTGGCGAACGTGAAAAGGGGGCAGGGTAGAGAGTTCCTGACCCCCTAGCCTTTGTCAGGGGGTCCCTGAAGGACCCCGAAGGCAGAAAAAAACATTTTAATTTTTTAAAAAAAAAAAAATAATCATTTTTAATACGTAGTTTATTGAAAAATAAATATACAAAAAAAATAATAATGCATACATAACTTAGCATTTAAAAAACCATACAAATTCACTGAAAAAACCATAGGTTTCACACACGTTATAGTTAGGAATTAGCATTTAAAAAACCTTGCAAATTCACTTAAAACACCATAGGTTTCACACGTTATAGTTAGGTGGATATTTCACTCGTAAAAAACCAATGAAATTCCCCCGTTATAGTTAGTTCAGATATCTATAACTCGCGCGACCGCCACTTTATCACAAGGATGATGTCATCAGTGATGTCAAGAGTGATGCCACTGACCATGTCATGAGTGATGTAATATGTGACGTCATGAGCAGAGGATTGCGGGTGCGCGAGTTATAGTCATCTGAACTAACTATAACGGGGGAATTTCATTGGTTTTTTACGAGTGAAATATCCACCTAACTATAACATGTGTGAAACCTATGGTTTTTTAAGTGAATATATATATGTATGACTCAGATGAAATGTGTGAATATATTTACCTTTGCTGTTTATTCCTTTAGTTAGTGGAGTTGGGCAGAGGATGAATTGGAGTGGTTAACGCTTAAATGAGTCTGTAGTTGTACGTGTGTATATTATCGAGTGAGGTGCCCACACTTCTAGTATGATGCTGTACAAAAATGCATGGTCTGTTGATTTTCAGAACCTTTCTGAATAATAGGAGAGGAGGAAAGGTGTTCCATAGGTCAGAACTAACGACTGGAATGCCCACTCCTCCCTACTTTTAATTCTTGAGGACAACTTTTTGTTTGGTTTTGTTTTGTTGGAACTGAGAGTTTGTTACTGTTTATACTTCAGGTTTTCAACTATGGTAAGCTCTGCCAGTGGAATTCCAAGTTTTGTATTTCAATTTTTCAGTAACTGGAAGCTTCTAAAGTGAGAGGTGACCACTTTTCTAAGGTTGACATATCTAAAGGGACTAGTTGCCGCATGATGTACCTTTTAGAGTTCTCCTGTTCGGCAAGCCTGGTTGCCCAATATAAGCTTGTTCTAAAATCTAGCTGAGAAAGGAGAAAGCAAATTCTGGGCTTCCGATTTACATTGTGTGCAAGGTAGTGGAGGATTTGGCGTAAAGTGTGTTGTTGATAGACACACCTTTGGAATACTTTCTTGACATAGGTTTGTAAGGAGAGTTCTGGGGGCATGATTACCCCACAGTGTTTTAGAATATTGAGGATGTCGGGAATAGTAGAAGCCAAAGCCAAGTGGCCCAAAGTAATACTACGATCGGTCAGCAAGGGCAGATGATGATGTATGTTTTGTGTTGGTTAAGTTTGCTGGATTTTGAAGTGTAAATTAATTGGGGCTTCAGGAAATAGCTTGGTCTGCAAGACCTTTGATATATATGCCCCTCTCCATATCTTTTGAGTTGGAGAAGACCGTAGTTAGCTTATAGTAACAGCCCTAAAATCAAATGCGCATTGCTAGCTCCAATGTGGCCAGTGGCTTCCATTCAGAAAGAGCAGAGTAGAAGAGCAAAAGAGAAGGACCCTTTAAGGATTTCTTTGCCTCTGCCATAAACCTGTACATGGTACTTTTATTCAGAAATATTTTATTGAGGTGGCACTATCAGTTAGACTTTTTTCTGTGCTCTTTGTGAGACCAATCAGTTGGTATACAAACAAATGAAGAATTCCTTTGTTTATTGTTTGGATTGGGAGGAGTCTTGGGGAAGAGGACGCCTTCAGAGTAAAGATGCACTCCATTTATTTTATTTTAATATTTCCACTGGCCCTCTGAAAGACATCTCAGGTTTGAAAGCAGAAATTACAGGAATTTAGTGACAACATTCTAAGAAAATGCCTCTTTTCAGCAAAATCACCCCCTTTTTTTTGATTGATGCTGATGTGTTTTATTGACTGTGACAAGGGCCCTGCTACCCAGACCCTATTGTATGTGCTCTGACCCCATAGCATGTCAAAATTGCATATACTCGTGATTAACCCAATAACTTTGCCTATAAGTCGCTAGTGTTTGGCACTATGTGCTCCCAGGGACTGTAAGTTCACTGTAAGTTAAAAGTCATTAGTGAACTGCAGCATGTGTTATGCCACCACTCAAGTGACAGTAGAAAACATGACTGCACCCCTGTCACCATTAACCTGGTTGGGCAGGTTTAAACTGAAAATTGAACCTGTCAAATAGCCCCTTTTGACAGGCCTCCTTTTAAATATTAATAAGTTACCCCTAAGTAGGCCTTAAATGCCCATAAGGCAGGGTGCATGCTATTTAAAAGAAGTACGTACAAAAGTTGAATGTTAAACATGCCCTCACAGGAACAAAGCATAAAAGATATTTGTAATGTTGTAGCAAGGTTAGCTGTTCAATCGGAAAGCATTATGATACTTTATTAAAGTCAATAAAATTATCTCCTGCTTGGAACCAGATAAAAAGTAAATTGTTGGACTTTTCAGAATATTTATTACAAATACAATTAATTGGTTAAGTCAAATTTGTAGCAAATATTTTGTACAAGGTACTTTTAACAATGTACCTGCCTAAAGCCTCTATTTATTGAGCTTCCAACTGTTACCCAGGAGCTGACTAGCTCGCTGATTTGAAGTGAATTGGTTCCCAGAGCTGAGACAAGGGGCTTGGGTGTGGGGAGGTGTCCTGTTCCTTTGGCAGAATGATCTCCAGGGCAGTGCCCAGGAACTCAGTTATCTTCAAAGACACCTGCCCTGTCACAGGCAGATTTAGTTCACACCTGGACTACCCCCTCTATTGTCATTTTAGCCAACCAGACACCACTTCCAGTTTGACTGAGCCAAGGGGAGGGTTTACTCATTTGCCTGGCCACACCTTTAAGTTGGACACAGGAGCTCGTCACAAGGGAGAGAAGGTTTTTCCATGTTTGAATTAGGTAGGGAGAAGCACTGTGGAATTGTTTGCTGTACGGCACATTGGAACTGCTGCAGAAGTGATTGGGTCACCCCTGGGACATTTTTAAGTTTTGACCACGGAGAGTTTCAGGAGTCACCTCTACCCACAGACTAGTGCAAGGAATAAATATGGAACCCTTTTGGCACCCTGCTGAGAGCCCTACTGGAACTGTGGAAGACTGCTGGAGTGCTTTCTGGCATTTCAAAATATGCTTCAATCTCGGAGGAGACTAAAGGGCTCCACTGGCTACCTGTCAGAAAACGAGTTCTGTTTAAGGCTCTGTGTGTGGTCCATAAGACACTTCATGGAAATGGGCCTTATCACCTGATTCAGTGCTTCCGCAGGTATGTACCTATAAGATCTTTGCGTTCTTCGGAAGCAAAATTTGTTTCTGTACCCTTTGTAAAGAAACGCTAATTGGGGTGGCAGAAGTTTTTTGGTTGGTGCAACCAATGCTTGGAATGACCTTCCTCTGTCTCTCAGATCCATGACAAAGCTCCTGGATTTAGGAAGGCCTTGAAATCATGGTTGTTCAATGCCTAATTATTAGTTGGACCCTTTCCGTACTTGGGCCTGCAGTATGACATCAATCATAGCGCCAGGACACCTTCGGGTAGCATTGCGCTCTATAAATGTCATTAAAAAAAAGAAGGACTGCACCTGCTGTTGTGTCCTATGAGGAGAACCTCTGAGGGCTGGACCGGCTCCCACTTGAACTCATATTGAGACCTCAAGAGTCACTTGCCTGACCTCCTGCTAAGCTACAGGGACACAAAAGCTGCAAGAAGCCCACTTTTTTTAAGGAGCCCAGCTGACTAGTTTCAGCTGGATCTCCTCTGATCCATGCTGGTGGCTTCTGTGGAGTGGGTCTTGACCCACAAGTGCTTTTTCTGAGGTCCTGGAACTCTTGGCAGGTGTTAGAGTGTACTTTGCCAGCCAAACCCAAAAATCTGGGAGTTCTTCAAGGATTTCTGCCTGGAGAAAAGAGAAAAGACTGGGACTGACCACCCAAGCCGATCTGTGTGGATCACTAGTGGGCATGCCTTTGTTGCAGCTCTCACTACATTCTTCTCTATAGCAGCAAATCCAACCCAGTGGGCCTTCGAGCAACCAACGGCATGCAACCTTCTCAGGGGATTGCCTGCAGCCTTGCTCCACTGAAGGAATCTGTCTTCCAGAAGTCTGAAGGTAGAAATCTTCACAGGCTTGAACCCTGAGCAATATTCATTTGACATTGACAGTTCCATGGGTGCGAACTCCAGACTTTTCTTCATATCTGAATGAGGCTCCATCGCAGTCCGCCTTTTATTAACATTTCGCCCAGTTGCCTGCAATTGGCCCTTTGCACTTCAGAAAATCATACCTCGCATTCCTTCTAAAGGATTTTTGGCAATTTAGTGTCATTTTGTTCACGAAAATAAAATTGAAGTGGGATTTTATTGTGCTGTGTTTTAGACGTTGTAGCTGTTTTGGTGATTCTAAATACTTTACAGATTTTCCTAAGTTGAGCCTGTCTGCGCTGTGCCACAGCTACCAGAGCTTGGGTTGTGGTTTAAATTACTGAAACATTAACTGGACCTACATGACTAGTGATATTACTACTTGTGGTGGACTGCCATCCACATCAACTAATGATCCACTTTCCCACAACCATTATATTTAAAAAATGGGATAGGTGAATGTTGGGAACTTGCGTAGGGTACTGTCGATTGTGTTTAGCAAGGGTATTCACAGATTTCTCCTTAAGCACTCCTGCCCAGACAGACGTCCTTATATGAAGAATGCTAAGAGGAAGAGAAATGAAGACTAAACCACTTTTGCTTTTGTAAAATCATTATCTACCTTTGGGGAAGAATGAAAGCGTTGTTTCCAACTCTTACTTTTATTCCTGCTCTAAGAAATTGATAGAGAGCTTGAGAGTCCAAATTCTCAGTTTCACCTCCAGGGGAAGTGAGACATTAATGTGGGTTTATACGCTATTTAACCTGACTAATAATTAGCTCATGGTAAATGTTACGGCTGGTGAAGTCCTGTGATCCAAGAGGGAAATGCAGGCTTGTGTAAGATACTCAGCTAATGTACGTGTTGCAAAAACTGAGTGACTTGTAACACTTGCATGGTTACTTCTCTGGTCATGAGATAGGTATTGATTCTGAAAAAAGGCACACACAAGCAGTAGAACTGGAATTTCCAGTTAAGTTTTCTACCAGCGGATTCTGGCTGGGTGATCTTTTCTAAATGTTTATGGCATTGCTTTTTATGATAAAACTAACTACGTAAGGGGCCACATTTTTAAAGTGGAACAAGACTCAACATCAATGCCATTGATTATGACACATGTTGTGCAACTAGAGATCTACTCAAAGCACTTCAAAGCTTAGAAAAATAAATGGAATTAAATTTTGTCTCCTACAAAGTCAGACTGGCCTGTTACAGCCCCCAGTGAACACTGCTTTCAACTGTCTTACTGCACTGTTTGGAGTACTTCTCTGGAGTGGGATTCAACAGAAGATTTTTTACTTGAGTAAAATGTCTTTGTCAGTTCTTTATTGTCAAAGCATCTTTTACTCCATTGTTTTTGACCAACACTGCCTCAAATTAAGCCTAGTCTGTGCAACCATGTTTGTCTGATCCTGGACAACATGAGATCATTGCTCTCCTTCGCTAAAATCTGGCTTGCTTATAGAAACCTGCTTAAAATGGATCATACATCTAGGATAAAACAAAATCTCCTATGTCCTGACCCCATAATTCAACACTTACTTATTCTTATAATCAACAAAAGTTCCTAAGGCCTAGAAGCAAGCAGTAGCTACTTCTATTCTAAGGAAACAAACTGTAGACCCAAAAATCGGAAGTTGCAATCAATTGTGTTGCTTCTAGTCACAATCAATATTGTTAAAAAAGATGTCTGACTTTAGGAATAAAAAAAGAGCTTCTTGAACCAGTAAAATCAGGTTTCAGACAAATGTTATTGTATAGAAACTAAGGTTGCTCCTCTCGATTATTGACAATATCTGATACATGCTGGATGAAGATGGCAGAGCAGTCCTGATTTTATTAGATCTTTCCAAGAAACGTTGAAACAATTTCACGATAGTCGCTGATGAGGCTACATGAGGTCGGAAATAGGTGCAATACCTTGGCCTAGATTAGATCTCTGGGCATATTTAGAGTTTGGTGGAAAGGCAACTCCATCACAAAGAAGACAGAGTACCCTTTACCCACAAACTGAAGGGCTACCCGCTTGAGTTACATACAGGCGAACCTTAAGTATGTCAAGGAATGAAGACTACTCAGTATCCAATGCTGACATACTTCTAAGATGGCACAAAGGAATAAGGGCAGTCAGAGACTTGTCTATCACAATAGAGCCGCTCCCAGTGAGGTGTCGCTAGTGCTAATTAATTTGTGAGAGCAGGCATCTCACAAAAAGTAAAGGACTGGTCTCACACACCACCTTCATCATTGACAGTCAGAGACTTGGCCATGTTTTTGTCTGCCCAATTTATAGTGGATAGCCGAATGGCCAGTTTTTACTCTCTTATTCCCCTAAAAAACTTGGGAGTAAGGACAGTAAAAATGTTTAAATGACCCACACACCAAGGGATAGAATACTGACATGGTGTGGGGGTCATTCGTTCCCAAGAACATGTTTAAAAAGTTTGACAGATGGTACGTTTTTATACATTGACAGGAACTGCAGTGACAATGGTTCCTGTCAAGGTTAAGAGATGTCCGTTGGGCTGACTGACATATCTAAATTCAGAGTAGGTTACTCTGTCACCCTGGCAGAGTGAATAATCTACTCTGACCTTTAAATCAGTCCCTTATTTGGAGGATAAATACTGAGCTGTGAGAATATGTCACTCCTCTTACCTGCTTAAATATATGTAAGTTAACTTCACTTTTATGTCTTATGCAAGTGATACTCAGCTGGCCTTCTCTCCTGAAGATGTTACGGGCTCTATGAAAAAATGGCTTGAATCTTGCTTGATAGCTGTGGCTTCCTGGGGATAGGAAAATGCATCAAAGTTAAATAAAAAAAAGAAATTCTAGTTTTAGGAGACTGTCCTGAGTGTGGTCATTGTATCGGTGGCTGGTGCAGCTTGAATCCTCACCCATCCCTGATATAGAGGGAATGGAACCTTATGATCATTATCAACAACTTTCAAGCACATTAACTGAATAATCACATCCCGTTTTCATGAATTAAAATTACTTTCTGAAATTTAGCCACTTGTGGTTGCTACCAGACATAAATAAGTGGTTCAATCCATCATCCTTTCTAGGCTAGATGTTGGGCTTGGGCCTTTCTGCAGGGTCATCTCCAGGCGTTTTGCATTCCTCCTCATATTTTTGCTGAATTCATTTTGTTAACCTTGTGACTCCGCACACTCTACCACTGCTAACCAGTGCTAAAGTGCTTGTGCTCTCTGCTAAAAACATGTTGAATTGGCTTATAACCAACTGGCAAATTGAAAGTACATGTAAGTTCCTAGCAAATTGGCATAATTTGTACCCAGGAACTGCAAATTAAACCCTACTTGTAGGCCTGCTGCACTGATTGTGCCACCCACTTAAGTAGCTCTTGAAACATGCCTCAGGCCTGCCATTGCAGCCTGTGTGTGCAGCTTTAAACTGTCATTTTGACCTGTGAAAGTAAACCTTTTGCCACACCCAAACCTTCCTTTTTAATACATTTAAATAACTTATAAGGTAAGCCCTAGACACCCCAGAGGGCAGGTTGCAATGTATTGGTTGGTAAGTGTGAGTTTTACATGTCCTGGTAGTAAAAAACTCTTACATTTGTGTTTCGCTACGGCAAGGCCTACCATATCCATAGGATAATATTGGAGTTAACCTATTACATTTTTATAACTGTAATTTCCAAATGGGAATAGGTAACCAGTTCATGTTTGGTGCCACTAGAATCATGATTTAATCTCCTAACCTATATTGAAGTTGGGTTTTAAATTGCAATTCTGAGAATTCCACTTCTATAAAGTTGCCATTTTCTTGACTTGGCCATTTGGTGCCTGGGTCACATGGATGGGTTATAGCTGACAGTTGGGCTTTGTGTATTACTCTTAGACAGCCACTAACAATGGGCAGCTTAGGTGTGACTTGAGGGGCCATCACTGGCAGGATGGGAGTAAGTAGCTGGGCCCAGCCCTACTTGAAAACTTGAATAGGGTCTGTCCTGTTTCTACACAAAGGGATGAAACCTCCTGTAATTAGTCTAGAGTCAGGGCCAGGACGGTAGGGCATGTGTGCACATTTAAGGCAGGCCTCTAGAAGCTTCTCCCCACTTGAAAGGTACAGCTGGGTATAAATACTGGACCTCAGACACCAACTCTTCAGTACACTTCTGGAACTGTGGATACTCTGTCAAGAAGAAAGACTGCTGTGCTGCTACAGTGACTGCCACTCTGCAGGACTGCTGATCTGGAGGAACTGCTGCACTGCTGTGTTGGCCTGCTGCCCTGTTGCCTTTGTGAGAAGGACTGGACCTGCATCTCTTGATCCCAGAACCGAGAGTGGCTCCAAGGTCTAGTTGGCTGGCCTCCTGATCTGAAGCCTCAGGTACATAACAGGCTTCCAATAACCTTGTACCTGCACCTCGACTCTGCCATCTGTGAGTACCCTGCCAACCCGAGTCCTGGCCCCTTGGAAGTTGGCTTAAGGGGTTTGCCAGTCTCTGTGGTTTCAGAAGAACCGATGCATCTCGTCTGCAGTGCGACGCAATCCCAAGGAGAACCAACGCATCTTCTTTGCTGTGTGGTTTGGACCCATTGCAATGACCTGCATCGCTGATGCAGTACGCATCCACTTCAGAACCGCTGCTCCATGACACATCCTTGGTGCAGCCCCTTGCATCTCTCATTAACTGCAGTCTCAACAATTATATCGTATTTCCCGTCACAGACAGCCTCACAGCTTCTCAGAACTGACACATCTCCCTGACTGCGTGCTGCATCCTTGATGCCAGACATTGCATTGCTTGGCCTGTTGACAGGATCCTCGACAATGATGCAGGTCATCGCATCTCACACTTGCCACATTTCAGAACTGACGCATCGCTTCGAATGCGCATCACATCTTTGACACGGAAACTTCAATGCTCCTCAAACCAGGATTTATGGTGCAGTGTTCAGAGGGCTTAACTGGGTCTTTCTTTGTAGCCGGACTGTGTTCCATTGCGGTCGGCCTGAAATTGTGACTTTATCCCAGTCCGACATGACCAGATAACTACAATTGGTGCTTTGTGTTTTTTGGCACTATTTTCATTGAAATCTGTTTGATTATTTTGATCTTGTTTTATGTATTAAGGAAATGTACGTTTTTCTAACATAGCGTGGGATCTTTGTGGAGGGGTGTTTTCACTTTATTACTCTTTGCAACACAAATACTTTACACATTGCATCTAAGTTAAGCCTGACTGCTCTGTGCCAGCCTACCAGAGGATTGAGCACAGGTTAATTTGGGGTTGGCTTGAGCCTCACCTTGACTAGCATTGTGGTTGCTGCATCATCAGGGTTCATTTCCCAGCCAGCTAACTAACCAAATTCTCATACTAAACTTCTGTAATATCTTTTGTTGGGGGCTTCCTAAATGCCTGATTGCTGAATTACAACTGCTACAGAACTTGGCACAAACTGTGGTATGCTTACCGAGAAGGATCCACATGTCTGCAGTTTTGAGGGCCCTTCACTGACTCCCTATTGAAAGGTGGATTATTTTTAAGAACCTATGCATTAGTCATTATGCCCTGTTACGACAGAAACCTTCATACTTATAATATTAATCGTGACTGTACAACCCACCACAAAGCCTTTATTCCTCCATTGCACACGTAGTCTTATTCCCTTGTTTTGAAACGTGCAGGACTAGAGGCTGCTTTTCAGGGTCTATGCAGCAAATGGGTTGGAAAACACTGTATATGAAAATAAGTACTGAGATAAACCACCTAAATTTGACCGCTCAGCCCTCCACAGGGCTTGGTCGCCCCACTCACTGCTGCCGCTCCTGCCTGTCTTTGCCGCCTCCTGCCTGCAGATTCCTTCGCTCGCTGCCCGCTGCTCCTGGGAATTTCCCGCTGCTCCTGGGAATTTCCCGCTGCCCGCTGCTTCTTGGAATTTCCCGCCACTGCCTCCCTGCGGCCCCGCCCCCCTGTGATTCCATTCGCCGCCCCGCTCCCGCCACCCAGCTGCTCCTCCCTGCGGCTCCTTACTTATGACGCCCCCAGAGCGACCGCGCAGCGGACGCGCGCAGCGGGAGCGCCGATTGAGCGCCGAAGGTGCGCCAAAGGTAAGCCCGTCTGCGCCCGTCCGTGCCTGGACCGCGCCCAGCGCCAGACCCCCTGGTCCTCGCCCTCGCCAGCACACCCTGCACATTTACGATGCCAAAACCCTCCACGCACTCAACGCCGGCCGAAACACCACCTGCTACCGAGCCACCCCGAGACGCACCCACGGACCCTTCACCTGCCTCCGACCCAACACCGCACCTGCTAAACCGAGCCCCAGCAACAAACACCTGATGTGCATCCTGCTCAACACCCGCTCCGTTCACAGGCATGCCGCCGAACTCTGGAACCTCCTCGACTCGACAGCACCAGACATCGCCTTCCTGACGGAAACCTGGATGAACGCCTCCTCAGCGCCCGACGTCGCCATCGCCGTCCCGGAAGGCTACAAAATCACCAGGAAGGACCGCGTCAACCAGACAGGAGGAGGCATCGCCATCATCCACAAGAACACCATCCGCATCACGACCAACTCCGATGACACCTTCACCTCCGCCGAACACCTCCACTTCCAGATACACACCAACCCCAAGACCACGCTCAGAGGCACCCTTGTCTACAGACCACCGGGACCACGCACACAGTTCAGCGAAGACATCACAGACTTCGTCAGCCCGCACGCCATCAATTCCACCGACTACATCCTCCTGGGGGACCTCAACTTCCACCTGGAGGACAACAAGGACCGCAACACCACTGCTCTGCTGGACAACCTGGCCAACCTCGGACTCAAGCAACTGGTAACCACCCCCACCCACTACGCCGGCCACACGCTTGACCCAGTCTTCTCATCCAGCAAATACGTCACCTTCAGCCACTCCACCAATCTCCAGTGGACTGACCACAGCTGCGTCCACTTCAGCTTCAGTAAAACGACGACCCACCACCACCCTCAACAAGCCCCCCGCAGGAGCTGGAACAAGATCACCGGCGACCAGCTCGCCACCTTCCTCAGCCAGAACCCCCCCACCAGCTCAACGGACCCCAACAAAGCCGCCAACAACCTCACACAGTGGATCACCAACTGCGCAGATGCCCTCGCACCACTGAAGAAGAACCCCCCCAGCAGACGCGGCAGCAAGAAAGCCTCCTGGTTCACCGTCGAGCTCATCACCTCCAAGAAGAACTGCCGCTCCCTGGAGAACACCTGGCGCACCAACCAGACCACAGACAACATGACGGCCCTCAAACACGCCACCCGCAAACACCACCAACTGATCCGCGCCACAAAGAAGACAGCCTTCAAGGAACGACTGGACAACAACAGCCACAACAGCAAGGAACTCTTCAGCATCGTCAAAGAGCTCTCCAACCCCGACGCCGGAAACAATGACATCACTCCCTCGCAAGACCTCTACGACTCCCTCGCAGCCTTCTTCCACGACAAGATCGCCAACATTCACAACAGCTTCGGCCCACCAACCACGAACCCCACCACCGATCTGATGCCCCCACCGCCACCCTCCGCACCTGGACCCCAGTCAGCACCGAAGACACAACACGCACAATGAACACCATCCACTCCGGATCCCCTACGGACCCCTGCCCACACCACATCTTCAACATGGCCGACCACATCATCGCACCCCACCTCCGTGACATCATCAACGCCTCCTTCAACACCTCCACCTTCCCGGAGTGCTGGAAACACACCGAGATCAGTGCCCTGCTGAAGAAACCAACTGCAGACCCCTCCGACCTCAAGAACTACCGCCCCATCTCGCTCCTCCCGTTTCCTGCCAAAGTCATCGAGAAGACCGTCAACAGACAGCTAGCCGCCTTCCTCGAGACCAACGGATCCCTCGACCACTCGCAATCCGGCTTCCGAGCCAACCACAGCACGGAGACTGCCCTCATCGCAGCCACAGACGACATCAGATCCCTAATGGACAACGGGGAAACTGCGGCCCTCATCCTCCTGGACCTCTCCGCAGCGTTCGACACTGTCTGCCACCGCACCCTGGTACAGCTCCTGAACAACACCGGCATCCAGGAGAAGGCCCTGGAGTGGATCACCTCATTCCTCACCGGAAGAACCCAGAGAGTCCGCCTCCCCCCGTTCCGGTCAGCGGCCACCGAAGTCATCTGCGGCGTTCCACAAGGGTCATCGCTCAGCCCCACCCTCTTCAACGTCTACATGAGCCCCCTCGCAACCATCGCACGTCAACACAACCTCAAGATCATCACCTACGCTGACGACACCCAGCTGATCCTCTCCCTCACCAGCGACCCGGACGCCGCCAGAGCCAGCCTACACGAAGGGATGAAAGACGTCGCCGAATGGATGAAGAACAGCTGCCTGAAACCGAACTCAGACAAGAGGAGGTCCTCATCCTGGGATCATCACCCTCCGCCTGGGACGACTCCTGGTGGCCCCCCGCCCTGGGAGCCACCACCAAGCCAACGGACCACGCACGCAACCTAGGCTTCATCCTGGACTCCTCCCTCTCGATGACCAGACAAGTCAACGCCGTCTCGTCTTCATGCTTCAACACCCTGCGCATGCTTCGAAAGATCTTCCGGTGGATCCCCACCGAGACCAGGAAGACGGTCACCCAGGCCCTCGTCACCAGTCGGCTGGACTACGGGAACGCCCTCTACGCCGGCACCGCCGCCAAACTCCAGAAGAAACTCCAATGGATCCAGAACGCCTCAGCACGACTCATCCTGGACATCCCCCGACACAGCCACATCTCCGGACACCTGAGAGACCTGCACTGGCTCCCCGTCAACAAAAGAATCACGTTCCGACTCCTCCACCACGCACACAAGGCCCTCCACGACCTGGGCCCCAAGTTCCTCAACAGCCGCCTGACCTTCCACAAGCCCACCCGCCAGCTCCGCTCCGCCAACCTCGCTCTCGCCACCATCCCCCGCATCCGCAGAGCCACCGCCGGAGGAAGATCCTTCTCCTACCTGGCAGCCAAGACATGGAACTCCCTCCCCATCCACCTCCGGACAACGCAAGACCATCTCGCCTTCAGGAAGCAACTCAAGACCTGGCTGTTCGAGCAGTAGCGTTCCCCCCTCCCCCCAGTGCCTTGAGACCCTTCGGGTGAGCAGCGCGCTATACAAATGCCTATGATTGATTGAATTTCAGAAAAGGACTTTAAACCCATTGTTTTCCCCTGATTGTTGCTTTTGTCTGCTTTAGTTGTTACTTGCTTTGCATTTCATTCTTTAGTACCTGTACACCAAAGAGTAGGAGTGTGTTTTTCAAATTGTTTAAAATTAGACGTCACATCCTTGGTGTGGTTTTTCCCTAAACATTTTGCTTTCTCCCGTCCTGTTTTACTAAAACAAAAATGTTTGGCTTTAGGTCTCTGTGAGCTTTACAACTGCTAACCAGTGCTAAAGTGCTTGTGCTGTCTCTCCTAAACTTGGTAATATTGGCTGACACCTCATTGGCACTTCTACCTGGAAAAATAAACTATTTGCCACAACAAAACCTTCCTTTCTAATACATATAAGTCACTACTAGGGTATGCCCAAAGCAACTGATTTGGCAGGGTGCATTGTAGTTGAAATATTGGGCATGTACTTTTAAGTTTTGCATGTCCTGGTGGAGAAAAACCCCTAAATAAATGTTTCTCTGCTGCAAGGCCTATCTCTCCTATAGGATAATTTTGGGTTACCTCATTACACACTTCAATAGGGGTTGCCTTCTGCACTCACAAACAACTTCACACTAGCCTTTTGCCAGCCCATGACATCCTGGCACTAGGCCAGGGAAGAACAAAGTTCCAAAAACAGATGTGGTGGGAAGTCTAGAAATGCTTCCCACTTCAAAGCTGTCACCATGTATAAATATTGGACCCTCAGACCAGCTCTTCAAGACAATCCTAGACCTATGGATACTAAAGAATAAGGACTGTGCTTCTGCCAGAGGGCTGCCTTGCTGCCTGTAGCCTGCCTCGCTGTCTGAGAATTAAAATGGGAACTGCTTCCTTCATCCCAGGCTACCTGAAGGGACTCCAAGGGTCAGCTGACTGACCTCCTGTTCAAAACTACAAGACAATATCAAATTCCAGAGGCCTCCTTGGAAGTGCCCAGCTGACCTGCTGCAACTGGTCCAGCCTGGATCTTCAATCTGGCAGGCCTGAGCACTGCTGACCTCTTAAAAATTGAGTATCTGATCCCCAAGATGCAGATTCCCAGGCATCAGGCCCTTCGCTGGCATCAGAGAGCAGGCCTCTGAAAACAAAGGCAAAAAATATAGAATTTTTGTGCTCTCAGCAACCGTGAACGGGCCTGTTTGCCCTGAGATCTTGCCGCCCATCAGTGTCAAGCTCCGGTGAACTTGGTTCTTCCCACTACAGCAACCACCAGCGATGACCAGTAATGCAAGATCTGCTCTTCGTATTACAGTATCAACAGCCCGGAGTGAGCGCTAATGTGAAGCTCCAGCAACAACTGCCCATGACGCTCGCCATGATCTTCGTGCTGCAGCGATGTCCATCCACAGCACCTGGGAAGCTCTTCTCACTACAGTGAAGACCGTTCGTGATGCTCTTCCTGCTTCTCGCAGCCTCCTATACTCCAATTTGGACTCTTCATGCCAGACTTGGGAAAAGTACCCATTTTAGCAGAACTAACTTGGTCACTGTATCTGGCCTACACTCTATTGCGGTCATCCGGAACTTTTGATTTTTACCCAGTCTCACACGACCAGATAACTGTGTTTGTTACTTTGTGCTTTTCGGGCCTATATTTACCTTAAATCTTTGAAATTGCATATCTTCAGTTCTACTGATTAGATTTTTGTCGATTTGTTGTCATATAATGTATTGAAATTTACACTTTTTTCTAAATTAGTATGGGATTTTGCTTGTGTTGTTTTTTCACTTCATTATGGTTTGAGTGCTGCGTAAAAACTGTACACGTTGCCTCTAAGTTACACCTGACTGGTTTTGTGCCAACCTACCAGAGGGTTTAACACACGTAATTGAATTACTTTGTTTTGGTTCAAACCTGACAAAGATTATGGTTGCTGCTTGAGTAGAGTTTTACCTGACTCAACCAATAAGCCAATTTCTCAATTTAACATATCATTACTTAACAAAAATGTTAAAAATCACATTGTAGAAACTCAGATAAGGGATAACCTGCACCTTCAATCTAGGTTGACTACCTTGCACTGCCAACAATATTCACAGCCAGGTACCTGCATATGATCACTAGTTCCTTCAAATACATTTGATCATGCTTGACTATTGCTTTGGCACAACTATCACACTGGACCAACCAGCATTTCTTGGATTAATCCTCAATTATGATTTTTCTGAACATTTCAGTACCATAAGTATGTGTTTGCTTTAGTGTGGATGTCCATTGCTACATAGGGGCAAAGCCCAAATTTGCTATTGGACCACGTATGCTCATTTGGCATCTGCAATGGAATGCAGCGCCTGTTGATATTTTCTGAAGGGCGTATTGAAACCATTTGAATTTTTTGCCATTTTTCCAATTTCTTCTATACATTAATCTAAATGTATTTACCCCACGATTAGAAAGGGTACATTTAATACTTGTATCCCTTTTTTGTCTTCAAGCTTGGTCCTGTTTTGCATATCAGATTTTTCAAAAATGTTCACAGATACACTTTCTTTTAACCACTCCCATTTTTCATTGTTTTTGCCATTATTCTAAACAAAATATTCTTTAATAGGTTAAAGGGGTGAAAGACAGAAATCCGAGTCGTGCATATCAGTAGCACATGGAGTACATTTAGTTCGACCCGTCTGCTTTGAAAAAAATCCTTTGGAACATCTTACCAGATGTGGTATACACTTATCCTGCAATGCATTATGCAGATGCAGTACCGTTTTGTCACATTTCATTTAACTTTGTGCTGATATGTATTCTCATTCATATGCACGGCCATGGTGGAAATCTTACACGTGATATATGCTGATGATATTCATCAGAGGAGAATTTTCATTTTATTTAAGGGTGCCTATGCATTGCTCTTAGACCTGTCATCCTTAAGGTGGTCTCCCCACAAATTGTTTGCTTTTTGCCTTCACGTTTTGCTGGATCTTTTTGTTGGCCTTAGGACTCTGAGCACTTTACCACTGCTAACCAGTGCTAAAGTGCATGTGCTTCTTCCCTAAACATATGTGTAATTGATTTGTTTATGATTAGCAAATTTAATTTACCTATAAGTCCCTTGTAAAGTGGTACACCATATACCCAGGGCCTGTAAGTTAAATGCTACTAGTGGGTTTGGAGCACTGATTGTGCCACAGAGAGAGGTAGCCTTCCAAACTTGTCTCAGGCCTGCCTCTGCAGTGCCTGTGTGTGCCATTTACCGCCACATCGACCTCTCATTTAAGACTGCTTGCTAAGCCTTAAACTCCTGTTTTAACTTACACAAGTGTCAGCCTTAATGTAGGCCCTAGGTAGCCCTAAGGGTAGGGTGCTATGGAAGTACAAGGAAAGACATGCACTTTTATGTTTTGCAAGTCCTGGTAGTGAGAAACAGGTAGATGCATTTTTCACTACTGTAGTGTATAGTTTACTACCCCCCAACCTGCCCCTCCCCCTCCCCACGTCACCGCCCTGCAGGAACTCCTACTACTGACCGCGGCTGGTTGCAACACTCCCTCTGGCCCCCCCAACTCCTCGTATTTCATACTGGAGATGCAGACTAATATAATGGCATTCCAGATGATTTTGATGACATATATTCCACCAATCATGCTAAACTCCTTCTGTTGTGTTTCACAGTTTATGTTAGAATTTAGAGAAATGTGTCCATTCAAGAGTGCATACATGCGGCTTAGATTTTACTGCAGCGAAATTAAGTTTGATTTATGCAGTATTGTTTTCTGGTGAGTTCTAAGATACAGCAGATAAAATATGTTTTTTACCGGTGGCTTGGATTCTAAATCCACGTTTCCACGTTACCACGTTGCCAAAGGTGAACAGAAAGCGGCATATTGTAAATGAGTGACAACATTACTTCATGCCTAAAATGACTGCCACAAACACAGAGGGTTATGCCAAGCCAAACATTATTGCCCTGATCGTCGCGAGAGTTCCACAGATTTAACATTGGTAAGTGACGAGAACATTTCGTCCTTCTCTTACGTAGTATCAAATCCATATAAATTCGATGGTTGAGTTCTTTCTACAATCTTTGAACATTATATGATACAGAGTTGATGTCACAATGATATGAATATTTTGTATCTAAAAAGCAAACCAGATATGTCAATGAGTGTATGTATGGTGTAGATGAGAGAGAGAGAATCCCTGAGTTCAGCTGTATTCGTCTTGCCAGAAGCTGGGGAGCACAGCAGGGGCGTGAAAGGCCATTCCTGATTTGCAAAACACTAACTGCTTGCTATGGCAGCACCTCTCTGCCATGTATTTATCACAACAGCATCCTTCTAAGCTATAAAATTAAAGCTTTGAAGGCTGAGTCGTGCTGTGCTTAAAAAATCATTTTCAAAATAAGAGTGCCATGACAACCGTAAATGTAATAAGAAAAGTGTAGAGTATACACCCCACTTCTATACATTAGCGGTTAAAAGGGTTTTAACCAGGACTTTTGAGCAGCTCCACATCTAAGACAATCCATTCACCCCTCCTAGAAACGTATGGCCATTCTACAGGCAGACTTTCTACATTGAAGGGACCATCCCTCTAAAATATTAGTTTATTCCAGAGCGGCCACCATTCAATTCCAAAAATAAAATCACTGGCAATAACACATTTGATAAAGAGTATTGATGCACAAAATTGCATCTTTTTTCTCAGCAAAATTTCGTGAAATACCGTATCATTTGTGCGACATTACTCTTTTAGGGTGAAATATAATTTGCAAGTATCTTGCATTATTTTTTATGAACTTGAGAACACCCATCGAGTATAAGAAATGTACTGCAAGATACCGGCAGGAGACTGGTTCAAACAATAAGTAGCAACTACTTTATGCACAAGCAAACCTCTCACATGCAAAGATAATATGAAAGTACAGATAATTTAAGAAATTTAGCATAACAGGAAATTCGGGAACTAAATGAATTTCACCTGTATAATTAAGACTTTTCCCAGGACTATTAAAGAGGTGAAGATTCCCCGTTAGGCAGAACAATGAGAACATTTCAAGCCAACAAGAAGTTACTCGAAACAACCTAACAGAGGTGCTCATTACGATGGCGGAACGATCGGCGGTGGCGATCGTTTTGCCATCGTAAGATGATTTACCCACCGCCATATTAGGATGGTGGTAGTTATCACGGCGGACGCAAAGTCCGTCCGCCGCTTTTCCACCAATGGCAATCGTTACGATTGCCTGCTGGGCGGAGCTGGGCCACTAATATGGAGGTGGTTCCTAGCAGGCACCGTCCGCCATATTAGGATGTGGGTGATGTATAGGCCTTTCCATGGCAGCGATGCCGCATTGGAAAGGCTGGCGGGTATTGGCTTTGGGGGGCCGTTGCTGGCCCCCTCTGGGTGGGGTGGGGGACTGCATGGTACCCCCCTGCAGTTCCCTACACCAAGTGACTGGCACCGTATGGTGCCTGCCACGTGGTGCAGGGAAATGCTGTGCATGCCCTTTTACCATTGCGGAACGGCGCTGCAGCCAGCAGCACCGTCGACAATGGTAAAAGGCCAGGATGCGCCCGCCATACTGGAGGGAGCATCCTATTTGGACGGGTGGACCACCGCACGTTTTGCGGGCGGTCCCATCACCGTAATGATGGTGGGTGGACAGATGTCCGCCCGCCATCATAATGAGCCCCTAAATAACCACCACAGAATGCCGTAAGAACTTTAAATACCTCCAAGACAATTTCTTTATATTTTTATGCATTTTAGTCCTTAGCATGCTAAGAGCATCGGAATGTCTATTAATGGTGTTAATACCTATGCCCCCTTAAACAGAAGATGATATATTGCACATAGTTTGTCCTTCTTCTCTGTCAGTTCCTCTAAAGTTCACCACCTCATGAACATTCCTGGGGCCAGAGTCATTGAGGGTTTTGCGACACAGGGTGACTCAACATCTAGAATGTGTTTTATAAAGCCATGCAAGGCCACCTTGCGTTGCCCTGCATGACTTTGTAAATCTGGAGTAACACAAGGCAGTGCAAATCACTGCCTTGTGTTACTCTGCTCCAGGGAAGTGTTCCATGGGTGGAGTGTGGTAGATGCCATGCTCCACCCATGGATTTTGGCTCCTTCCCAGATTTACCATGATTGGTAGACCTAGAACAGCATCAAAATGCTACTCCTTCCCAAGGGAGGTGCAATAAGGAATAATATAATTAATTATTTCTCCTAGTTTTTTCCTCTTCCTATGAGCAGGAAGAGGATAAAGACTAAAAGTATTGTTTTTATACAGGGTGGTGTCCCCTCCTGCACAAAAACAATCCTGCTTGCAATGCAGGTATTCTTGCTCCAAAGTGCAAGGGTGCCTGCGTCGGCGCCAGGCAACTAACGCAGCATAGTAATGTGTCTTGCTGCATTGCGTTATTATTATGTGGCTAGCAGCACCAATATACGTACGTGCCGGCAATATTTTTTTGTCATAAACAAAAAAGCAACTTTTCTAGCCTATAAAAAGCCAAGTACTTCAACAGAAATCTCCTGTCCTGGCAAATGAAAGAATTAGCTACACCTGGGACTTGTCCTATCATGGAGGAAGCAACTGATTAAATTTGGCAACTCACTGGCCTTTTGAGCATCATTTGTTCTGGGTGTGCTGTCAGTAGAACCTGACGTGTTTATTTCTTAATATATGTGCAAGAAATATTGTGATGGTTTATATGAAGTGTTTGTGTTTTGTGCTTAGTTATATGTGCTTTAAAGAAATTCTAAGTCTGTTTTGTTTTTGAAAATGTATTGTAAAATCCTTATGACCAAGACAGCCTCAGTGAATTTGGGGCAGGATTTGTATCACTTTTTAAATGCACAGGGCCTGAATCACAAAGGGGCCCTGCACTTGTGACTGAGACCTCGCAGTCATGGGGAAGTCTCTGCACTCAGGAGTGTGGAGAGTCCCGCATGACTGCAGGGTCTCCAACCACGAGTGCGGAGTCCCTTTGTGAATAAGGCCCACAGTTTGCACAAGAGGAGCTCTCAACTAGGGTAGGCTTCAAAGTAAAGTTTGTCTTTAAGAAGTGAGACAGGTCTCAACATTCCTCCTGTTGGTTAGTCTCTAGGTCGTAGGAGAGAGAGGACCAGAGCTCGACATAGTAAACTAGATGTCTGCCATCAGGTGGAAGAAGTGTACGGTGGTAGAGGCAGCTTAAATAGCTGTCAGTGCGGCTTGCCTTGGGGACCCTAGTCCTTTTGTTCACCAAGGGGACAGAAACTAGAATGAGCAGAGGGCAGAACCAGCAAACTGCAAATCAGAACAGAACTAACAGATGCCTAGAACTGAAAGCTGGAGCTAAAACTGGAGCTTGGACCAAGAAGCAGCCAGTGTGGTCTTCCACTCTGTTGGTATGAAGGCAAGATGTACCAGGTCCTGTTGTGATATGTTGTGAACATGGGAAATTGTAGACCCCCAGTTCTTGGGCTTTTGTGTTATCACAACATTGTGTGTGATAAGAAGGTTGGAGGATGAAATAGGCTGAAGGGGATACAAGAGATAGATGACTGTTTGCTGTGTTACAGCATAATATGCTGGTAACCAAGTAGCCAGCTGCACATTAGCCACACCAGGTCCAAAATGATCAGCATTTTCACCTACGAGCTCCAAACTCCCTGAAGCCCCCTTGACATGTCCTGGCACATATGTGCTACACCACATTCCAAGCACTTGTTCAGCAGTTTCCTACAGTACTTTTCCAAATAGCTCTCACATCACCCTCTGCCTACTCTCTCCACCCACAGGTACTTGCTTAATCAAATTATTGTGCTGTTTGTGTTGCACATGTTTGTGCCCATATGTGCTTTTACTTGTACTCCATACTCCAGTGCCCTCCAGTGCTCTCCTGTGGATATCCACTTGCTGCCTATCTGTTCTTGTAGCCAACAGTCAATTGCATCCCTGGAACTACTGGAGCCAACTAAAACTTACCCTAATCAAAACAGGTACTCCAACTGCTCTGCCCACTACAGAATCTGAAGCTTGGAATCTCCACCCATCCATGTGGCCTCCCCTCCATTCCAAACTAAGAAGGCCTAGGAGCCAAAGGATCAACTCTTGCACCTCAAGTTATATGTGCCCCTTAAAAAAATTCATTGAGGAAGTCAAAGACAACCAGAGTGCTACCAGTTCAGTCCATCAAACGTAGGAGTTAACCCAGGTTAGCCAGGTGGGGCACCAAAGCAGGGACGAGAATGGTACAGAAGAGAAAAAAGAGATGGCCAGTAAAAGAAACCACAGTACAGGTTGCTACTGTCACCCCTAGTGACCTAGCCAAGGATTTAGCTAAGAAGGTGCCATCTCAAATAATCTCATGAATAATATTGAGCAGCACAATTGAAAGTAAAAATCTCAGGGATTGGGGGCGTGGCTACGGCGCCGGACAAAATGGCCGCCTAGACACTTCGCTCCGCTTTGCCGGGACAAGATCGGAGCTTGCTGATGCGTTTCCTGCTCTAAACGCTCGGAACATTTGCCTGCATTATGCACTGGAAGATGTGGGGATTCCGGTGAGATAACTTTTATTACAAAGTGCGCTGCGCTTCATCCCGTTTTCGTGACTGCAGCTTTCTCCTCACGGCGCCGCCATCTTAGGTGCGTGCGTTTCCTCACGCTGCGAGCTTCCCTGACATCACCAGCAATGCGTGTGCCATGCAGTGCGGCTGGACTATCATATTTATTGCTATGAGGCAAATGGATATCAGTGATAAATGCCTTTGTCCTTCATTGCTTGACCTGCTGCTGCCCTTTTTAATGATGCCTGCTTAACATTTTAATCTGGATTGTGTGGTGCTTCCAGTGAGGATTCAGTGAGGCTGCTTCTGGACATACCTGGATAGATCTGTTTTTGAGCATACCAGAGGTTTCATGCTTGGTGCCCTTTTCTCACTTACCTGAACGTTTGCTTCTCCAAGGTGCTATAAGACTATAACCTATCTGGAACTGCTAGTTTCAATTGGATAATTACTCTGCTGCCTGTTACCGTATGCTCAACACCTGGTTATTTTACGTCACCTTCTTATATTATAATTAGATGGCTCCTCATATACTTTTGTGACTTATCAACACTCTTCTAGTTATACAGACTTACAATTCTTTCAATACTTGTCTAATTCTACTGCCTCCAACACATGTATATTTTACTCTTGCAAACTGACCTCTGTCATTTATGGGAAGGTTGCGTAAGCCAAAATTTGTTTTTGTACCATCAAAACATATCCCTCTGGCTTCGCCTTCCTCTTCCTCAGCATCGGACTCTTCCTCTAATATTGCTCAAATGGCTGGTGTAACTTCTAACCGCTCTTCTTTGGTGCCATCTACTTCGAGTAAGCCTTCTCCACCCACTTCTTCAACTAAACGTCTGAAACATGATCCTTCATCTCCGGATAAGACACTATCTCCCATCTCTATGGAGTTGTTATTGGAGGAGATACGTGCTTTGTGCCCAATTGTGGAGGAAACTAACAACAAACTACAACTCCTTGAGGGTAAATGGTCTACAATGAATGACAGAGTGGGTTCGTTGGAGCAGCAGACCTCGGAGATACAGGTCAATTCCCAGCGCATTTTTTCCTTGGAAAAATCGATCCTTAGCCTCCAACAATATACTAAGGATTTGGAAAACAGAAATCAGAGAAATAATCTACGTATTTATGGTCTGCCGGAGTCCTTGGAAGGTGATGATCCTGTGTCGTTCTTCTCCTCTTTTCTTCCGAAACTTCTGGATATGCCATCTACTGCCTCTTTCAGCATTCAAAAGGCTCATAGACTTGGTCCTCGCTTGTCTTCCCCAACTAATCCAGTTAAGCCTTGAGGCGTCATCATTCTCTTCTTGAAATGTATGGATCTTCTTTCACTTCTTGCTGCAGCCAGGTCTAAATGTCAAATCTCCTGGCTGGGTCAGAGAGTGTTCTTATCTCAAGATGTTTCCAATGCTACTGCGTCAAGACAGAAAGAGTTCCTAAATCTTCGTGCTCCTCTTCGAACTCTTGGTGCTAGGTTAGGTTTATTTCACCCATGTATTTTCAAAGTGACATATCAAAACCAAACATGGTCTTTCCAAGATCCTGAAGAACTTAAGAACTTCATCCGTATTCATACTTCCAGTGGCATGGATACATCTAACCCTTCTAATGGTTGAATATCTAACCTTTCTTTTTCTCCTTACAGGTTGCTTCCTGATGCTTTTACATTTCTTCTTTTTGCATGCTATGTAGCTATTTTATCTTTTGATATTTTATAGAAGTTGTGCAATGTTCTTTTTATTGTTTGCTTCTTTTTGTAACTGTTCATCTTAGAAGCGTAGTTTTTCAGAATTAGCACTTATTGTTATTTGTTACATGCTTGTATTCTTTATCTCTTTTCTGTCTTAAGTCTTACGTTGACTGTTTCCTTTGTTTATTTATACAGCTTTACGTTCTTTCATTCCGTATGGCTCCCCTTCTCCTTCCCTACCGTCCCGATGAAGCCCAGATTTACACTTCCTGGTGGTTCATTTTGTCGTGTGTCGCCACCTCCCCATTGTCCTTTTTTATTCCCCTCAGGTATGTTGTTCTCAGTCGTCCCTTTTGGATATGTACTGTCTCTTCTTATGTTTTTTCTTTCTTCCCTTTTTTCTCTCTTCCCTCTCTCTCCTTTCTTCCTAAAAGCTCTATTCTTCCTTCTTCTTCCTATATTTACCCTCTTTTTTCTTTTCCTTTTCTTCTTCCTGTTCTATCTTTTATCATTTTGTCATGAAATGTTTCGTTCTCCTTGGTTCGTTAATGTTTTTACATTCAGTGTTAGCTTTTGGAATGTGAAGGGCTCCGTTTGCCCTATTAAAAGACAGAGTATTTTTTCTCTCCTTATCACTTATAATCTTGATTTGGTTTTCCTAGACACCATTCCTTTGACATTTTTTCTGTTTTCATATTCAGAGTCATCTCCTGGAATGTAAAGGGTTTTATCAATCCTATTAAAAGACAGAGAATCCTTTCCCACCTAGATTCCTATAATCCTGATATAGTTCTTTTACAAGAGACCCATCTTACGGAAATCGAATCACTTAAGTTAAAACGAAGCTGGGTGGGTACGGTTTTGTTCTCTCCTTCTACTAATAAAAAAATTGTGTTGTCATTCTATGTCATAAGAAATTGAAATGTAAAGTTTTACTGCAAGAACATGACACAGAAGGTAGATGGATACTAGCCAAGCTGATAATTAATTCTGTCTCTTTAACTGTTTTTAATATTTACGGTCCTACACAACCTGATTGTTCTTTTTGGTCTTTGATTACACAAAAATGTATTCAATTTCAAGATGATTTATTTGTTTTAGGTGGCGATTGCAACCAAATTGTTGACCCATTTCTTGGACTGCACTGACTAAACTGAAGAACAACAACGACATAGTCATAAAAGCAGCCGACAAAGGCGGTGCTATCGTTATCCAGGATACAACAGCATACAAAGATGAGATTATGAGACAGCTCCAAGATGGGGTGAGCTACTCAAAATTGCGATCTGACCCGACCAGCGACTTGGCAGAGGAAATCCTGAAAATTACCTCTGAAGCTTACGGACAAGGCATCCTCAGCAAATTGGAGTTTGATTATTTGAATCAGAAGCATCCCCGATTGCCTACCATATACACCTTACCCAAAATCCACAAGGATATTCACAAACCATCGTCTCAGGGTGCGGCTCCTTACTGGAACCCCTATGCAAATATGTGGATTTCTTTTTGAAACCACTGGCAGAGAATACTGAGGCATATCTAAGAGATACGATGCAAACGATTAATCTGATTGACCAACTACCTTTTGATCCTAGTGGGCAACTACTCGTGACCTGTGATATCGTGTCCTTATACACCAGCATTCCACAGGAACCGGCCTTGACAGTCATGAGTGAAGTTCTCAATGCACGACCATCACCAATGAGAGTACCTACAGAATTCATTATTTCGCTTCTGACGATTGCCATGAAGAAAAACTTTTTTTTCTTCCAAGGAGATTACTACGTTCAGACTAAAGGCGTAACCATGGGAGCTGCCTTTGCCCCGGATCTGGCAATCATTTATATGGACCCCTTTGAACGACTGTTTATTTTAAATAACAATCCATTTCCCGACAAGATCAACCTATGGAAACGGTATATCGATGATATACTCTTGATTTGGAATGGCGACTCCACGGATCTGGCAGTTTTCCATGAGTGGCTCAACCAATGTAATCACAATATCCAGTTTACAATACACTCTGATGATAAAGAACTTGCTTTCCTGGACATCAAGATCTACAGTGAGGACAACAAATTACATACAACGTTGTATCGCAAACCGGCCGAACGCAACTCTTTACTTAGATACAACAGCCATCACCCACGCGGTCTAAGAGACAATCTACCGTTCGGCCAGTTTTTGAGGATCCGCAGAAATTGTACCAAAAGGGATGATTACACGGCTGAATCTGAGGATCTCAGCAACAGATTGTTAACAAGGGGACACCCGAGGAGATTGGTGAAGAAAGCACGAAAAAGGGCATGGTTTAACCCTCGAGAGACCCTTTTAACACCTAAGGATAAACAAGACTTGGCACTACAGAGAATGATTTGTGTCACTACCTTCTCCACAAGAAGTAATGCAATTAAGAAAGTGATAAACCAGCATTGGAACTTGGTAGCGGATGATATTGACCAACCGAATCCACCAATGCACTCATTCAGGAAAGCCAGGAGCGTGAAGGATCATGTAGTCCACCACTTCCTGGAAATGGCAACAACACCCACTATCCGAGAACTTTGGAATCTCCCACCAGCAATCGGACATTTCAAGTGTGGACATTGTAAGGCCTGCGAAACAACTAATACGACGAAAATGTTTGTCTATAAAGAACATTCGATCACTCTCAATTCTCTTACCAACTGTAACTCGGTCAATGTGATCTATGGCATTCTCTGCCCTTGCGGGCTACTCTACATTGGGCAAACACAACAGAAAGTCAAGTCTAGAATTCTGCAACACCACAGTAGGATCCGGTGTACTGTAGTTGGGGCCCCCCTGGTTGAACACTGTGGTTCAAAGAACCATAAGCCTGAAGACTTAAAATGGCTGGTACTTGAAAAAGTTAGGGTGGGACCTAGAGGTGGTATTCTGTCTGCCATTCTAAATGTGAGAGAATCCAAATGGATGATACGCTTGGACACTGTAGCTAATGGGTTAAATGAATTTGACGGTAGTAACGCCCAATTAGCGGTTCTCTGAACCTAACCTTTATGCAATTCTTGGTACAGGATTCATTTCCTTCTTGCTCTTCCTTCCAACCTTTTCTAACTCCAGTGTCGGAGGCTTTGGCACTTCTGCAATGGTTGAATTATTAATGTACATCAATGTATACTGACTCCAATGTCATTTTGTGACATATCGATGGTTTACACATATAGGTATAAATCTCATGCCATGTCGTCAAATCATGTCTCTCTCTAATGCAAGTGTCGAACTGTGCTTTATTCTTGTTCCAATGCAATTGTTAAAATGTGTTTTATTGTTGACCTATGATATCTGATTAAAATGACCAATTGTAATGATACATATTTGTATTCCAACGAATCAACTTCGTATGTTTAGCGTTAGTGAGTAATCATCCGAGATACATTCTAGTATTTGATTATTCATTCTAAATGTAATGTTTATGGCCCTTTGCATGTGACAGTTCAGTTACCAACATGCACTGCCAAATAGAATCATTAGGTGTGGAGACTATTGCGGATTTCATACAGAATTTCCTTTCAAGTAATATACTATTACTAACGTCCAACTCGACTTCACAGTCTTTCTTTCATTACTTCACCTAAAACCGGCATCTAGCGCCAGCACGGTAACGGGGGTCACGTGTTATTCTCGCGTCTCCCGTCAAAAGGTTACGGTGAGCTCGCGCGCTTCCCTTTCCATTAGAGAAGCGGGAGGAGAGAACGAGGGTAAGCGCTGCTCCTTTGAAGTTTTACATATTATGCCATTAGGGCTCATGAAGGGAATCTCTATTAGGCCTTTACCGCATCCCGTCTAATTTGGTTAGCCCTATCGCGCAGCTAGTGTTTTCCCCTACACACTCAGACTCCGAACGCTTTTAGCAGCATCCTACATGGTCCCTCCTTGGGTGAGCCAGCGGTCTACCCTTACCACGGCGCTACACTTGCATGTTTGCCTTGAACTTAGATTTGGCTTGTCCTTGGGGGAGTCCATTTGAGCACTATGTGACATTTTAACACACTCACCTTCGAGTTTTTAAATTGTTGCAGGGTCCACATCACTGATTTCCAATCCTCCTCTTGTATGTCTAGATTCATTCACCGACGGGGAAGCAGCCGAGGCCCCGTTCTTTATCCCGTCATGATTAACACTGACCCCGGCTTCGTCTAGGCTGATCTCTGACAGTTCTAGTATCAAATACGACAGAGGATTTATCTCTCTGCGGCAGAGTAAGTTATTGTAAAGCATTTACACTGGATCGATCTCTTAGATTTGGGAGATTGTTTTTTTCTTTTGTTTACAAATTTACCCTATTTTCTTTAGGTGGCCATCACTCTCTCCGCCCGTACCGTTGAGGAGGTTTCAATACCCCTCCATCTCTGACGAACATTTGGCGTCTTAGAACCCTGTCCTTTGACAAACACGGTAGTCCTTTGGAGATCACAATTTACTTGTTCCTCCCCCCATGATTTGAGACCGATTAGTCTTATACTTGCTCTTTTTGGGGTTATTTAGGTGCCCTCTTCTTCTCCACACGCACCCCAGTCTTGAGGAAGACCCCACCCCGTAAGGTCCTATCGAATACCTACATAAAACAAGGGGTCGAAACGTCGACATAACATCATTGCCAATACTATCACCAGTACATGATGCACTGTGATCTTCTGTATATATGGCATTCTTCAGAATTGTTTATACTGTAATTTACGATTGGATCTGTATATAATATGCGGCAGTGATTTATTAATGCCGACCAATTTGATTGTGTTCTAGTGGATTTATCATTGTTTTCACTTCCCTCCAAATTCCACACTCAATCACTAACCCCCCCCCCCCGCTTCCTTTTCTCTGGGCACTTTCATTATTTGTTGAAAAGATGTTGCCTGAATTGCTCAATTAAGTAAATGTTTACCCTAGTTCAATGTGATTAAATGACACTTGAACTTCTTTCAGTTGTTTGGTCTAAATGTTTTCTGATGTTTATTTTGTATGATTTGTTTTTGTGCTGGGACCAGTTTCTCTATACCATTTCTTGATCGCACATCTACAGTCCGTTTTATTCCACACAAGCCTCACAAACAATTTCTTAACACTATTTCTCAAACACATCTCATTGATTCTTGGAGACTCTCTCATCCTGACACTCTCTCCTCCTCATGCATCTCTTTCTCGTTTAGACTATATCTTTCTCTCTCAATCTTTGTCTCAAAATCTTCTGTCCTCTTCTATTGAACCCATAGTTATTTCTGATCATGCCCCAATTGTTACGGACCTTGAATTACTCCCTCCACATCCAAAATCTTCTCGATGGCGTTTTAATAACTCTTTCCTTAATGACCCTCTTTTTTCCTCTTCCTTTCGCTCTTTTATTAATGAATTCTTTGAACTCAATTGTGACTCCACCTCTTCCCCCCATATTCTTTGGGATTCCTTTAAGGCGACTGCACGGGGTTACATTATAGACTTTGTCTCCAAGAAAAAGAAACGCTATCTACAGAACCGGAAAACCACCCTCGCACATATCAAGTTTTGGAGCATGAATTTTATATATCCTCAAAGAACTCCATTTCACCAGAATTGATACGAGCTAAGCTAGAGTTTAACAAAACTACTACGGACAATGCTTCATCCGTGCTTCTTCGTAGTAGCGCTCGTTTCTATGGTGGCCGTAATAAGGCAGGGAAACTCTTAGCAAATTATCTAAAAACTCGCAGAGAGCGCACTCTCATAGACTCTATTTATTCTTCTAATAACTCCCTTCTACATAAAGATCAGGATATACTTAATGAATTCAAACTTTTTTTATCAAAATCTTTACACGCCAGAATCTCCTCCCTCCTCTGATCTCATTCAAGCTTATTTTGATAAAATTCCTTCTCCTTCTACTTCCCATATCAATTTACTCAATCTTGAAAAGGATCTTCCCCTAATGAACTTTCCAATGCATTACACACTCTTACTAAAGGGAAGACACCTGGCCCAGATAGGTTTTCTGTGGAATTTTATTTGCACTTCTCTGATTTGTTACTCCCTAAGCTTTTTAAAGCTCTTTCAATCATTTTATTCAACTGGTAAGTCAGAAGGCACTTTTCAGGAAGCTACTATCTGCCTTATTCCTAAAGAAGGTCGTGACCCCCAATTTTGTAAAAACTACAGACCGATCTCTCTAGTTAATGTTGATTATAAACTATTTGCTAAGTTGCTTGCTTTATGTTTAGATCCCCTCATGACTCATCTTATTGGTAAAGAACAATGTGGTTTTGTTAAGGGTAGGCTCACTTCTGATAATTCACGTCTTCTTCTCAATGTCTTAAATAAAATTTGCTCCCTTTCTATTTCTTTGGCTGCTATATCTGTCGATGCAGAGAAAGCCTTTGACAGAGTAGGCTGGTCTTTTTTGTTTGCATCTTTACGTTGGCATGATTTTGGTCCTAAATTCATATCGCTCATTTCTTTATTGTACTCCGCTCCTCAGGCTTCGGTTTTAGTTAATGGCCGGGTCTCCTCTTACTTTTCTCTTCAGCGTGATGTTCGTCTAGGCTGTCCTCTAGCCCCTCTTCTTTTCATTCTAGCCCTTGAACCCTTTTTGACTTCCATCCGTAATAATGATTCCATTTCTGGATTTCCTTATGGTGATCATCAATTAAAACTCTCTGCATATGCAGATGATGGTCTTTTATTTATTTCTGCCCCTGAAACCTCTATTCCTCCATTATTACTTGAATTTGAATCCTTTTCGCTGGTCTCCGGTTACAAACAAGACTGAAATTCTCCCTCTCACAAAATTCTTTCTTCCCCATTCCTTCTCTACTACTGGTTTTGCTTGGAATAGTTCAAAAATCAAATACCTAGGCATATGGTTTTCCAATTCCATCACCTCTTCAGTTAAATTGAATATGTCCACTGTCTTATCTCGGATTGAGAAATTACTTTCTTCTTGGAATCCTCTTTTTCTTTCTTGGTGGGGCCGGTTGGATTCGATTAAAATGATGATTACCCCAATTTTAATTTATGTACTCTCCATGCTCTCCGTTCATATTCCAGCTAAATATTTTAAACGCATTGACTCTTGTCTTTCTAGTTTTCTCTGGAAAGATAAAAAATCCAGAATTGCTTTAACCTCTCTTCGAAAACCAAAATCTAGCGGTGGAGGGAACTTCCCGGCCTTTCGTCTTTTTCATAAGTCCTCCTCTTTGGTTTTCCATTGAACAAATCTTATTATTACCCTTCTCTTTCAAGGAAGTTATAGGTTTTTCTGCCAAGACTTCTCACACTTCTTTTCCCCTATTTAGACATACATGCTCTCTCCTGAAACCTTTGACTTACCCTAATTCTACTTCTCACAAATCTTTCAGATTCCCCTATCTGGCATAACTCGCTTATTCTTCTTAAAAATAGACCGATTTTTTGGAAGGAGTGGAGATTAAAGGGTATTATATGGGTTAAACACCTTTTCAACTGAATTTCTCCTTGTACCTTTCCCCACTTTCAATCCTTATTCCATTGCCCTCACTCCTTTTTGCAGAAGTTTATTACTCTTATGGCGATTATTCTTGGAATATATTTTTCTCTTCCTCCCTCACCTTCATCTGTCACCCAAAATCCGCTTCTCAAAATACTTCTTACTCTCCCTAAAGCCTCTCTTATATATAAATATTTTTTAGCCCCCAATCCAGACCGTGCTAAATCTAAATTAGAACTTTCTTGGGAATCGGATCTGGGATGCGAATGGTCTATCACTTTTTGGGATAAACTTTGGTCCAGATCTTTAAAAATCTCTTGCTCTGCCTCTCTTACCCAATCTATGTTCTTCCTTTACCACAGGCTTTACCTTTCCCCTGTTTCTTTGGCAAGGTTCTCTTCCTTCACTGCTGACTCTAATTGTTGGACTTGCGGCTCTTCTAATGCCAATCTCATTCATCTTCTCTTTCTCTGTCCTCCTGTTTCAGATTTTTGGGAGAAGGTCTGGTCATACATGTCTCGTCTGTTTTCAATTTCAATTCCTTATTCTATACCCCTTCTCTTTGCTGGAGGCCTTTCTGACTCTTTAGATATTCCCTCACATAACCATGGTCTTTATGATCTTATGCTTGCTCTAGCCTTTCAACTGGAAAACTCTCACAAAGCTTTCCATACAACATTGGTGGAATACCCTCTGTCATTTCCATAGACTTGATGTTGCTTTCGCCTCCTCATGTAATCCGAGCATTAATAGAGATCTATTCTGGTTACCTCTTACCTCCTATTTAGACCGTATGGTTTTTCAAAATAATTCGCACCTTACCTCTGATAAATTTAAACCTCCTTGAATTTTTTTTATTATTCCTATTTCTCTCCTATCAGAATATTGACATCCCCTTTCCTCCCCCTCTTCCTGTCTTCCCTCTCCCCTTCTACCTTGTTTAAAATTCAAAAAATAGCTTTTATTCTTTTCTTTTAAGTATCAGCTACTTACTATGTTATATTTTTTATATTTGTATTTTTATCAATATATTGCTGATATATTTATGTGTCATTAAATGCTCATAAAGCTTTTCAAACTCAAAAAAAATAAAAAATCCCAGGGATTAGAAAGCTCCCTATATAACACCCAACCAATGTGAATGGCAAGAAAACACAGACATTGTTCTGACAGTATACAATGGATCAAGGCAAGGCATACAAAGTACATACACAACCGCCACTCTACAATTTAGGGATGTAATCAGAAATGGTGCTCTAGCAAGATTCAACCTGTTGGCCTTGCATAAGCAAAGCCTCAGGTGGGGCTAGACCATGCAGATAGAATACCTCGGTAATGGGAACTTAATTGAAAACATTGTGTAGAGGCTTCTAAACAGAGAATTTTACTGAAAGAGTAGACCTTTCTGAGAAATCAAACCAATCATTAGACCATAAAGCACTCTAACACTGCACTTGAGGGATTATCTCCCACAATTATTCAAAAAGGCACATGCCTTCCTCAACACAGCCAGGAAAACTAGAAGATCTAAAATCACATTGATGGCCTCATTTATGAAGGAGAACTCAGGAGAGAAAATCGTAACTCTTGACCTACAAAGCATGAACAAACCCAGGCTAAATAGTTGCCAGTTGGGTAGCTACATTCATCGCTACTCATCCCGTCATCAGACTGAGCTACAAACCTCATGGTGAACTAAAAGGAATACAAATGGGCACAACTAGGGTAGCCTGCAAAGATGTGAGGCCATTGGAAAGAAGACAGGCACAACTTCTGTCTTTGCAAGGGGTTTTTCCCTTCACATGTGTTCAGCCTTTTCTACTGTCCCCACTAGATCACACCTAAGTAAACATGCAACAATGCTAGGGCAGGAAGACTTCAATTGAAACCATCTCTGCATGGGATTCTTTACTCATCACAACCACGTGTGTCCACCTTTGCACTTTTCAATTCCAAGGGCCCTTCTATATGCAATTCAAATCAAGTCAAGTAAAAATAACTTTATTTTGGATGCTAGGGCTATAAAAGTGTGCATAAAGTGTACATAAAACCACATAAAAATAGCTAAAATCCAGGATACTCATGAAAAGACAACAAGTTCATACACAGTGCAAACCTGCATGTAAATATCAAGGAATAGAAGAATAGAAATAACATTGTAGTTGTAAAACGTTCAACAAAAGCAATTGGCAGCAACTCTAGGTAAAATACAGCACATCATAAAAGTGCAAATCAAGAGCTAGATGCAGTGACTACACAAGCGTCCCCTTGGAGAAACCGAAACATACAACTCCTCTCATACTTCTTTAGCTTCCTGCTCCCATTTTGCTGTCTCTATATTGCTGCAACACACTTTTTAAAGTATTTTATGGAAAGGTCTAAAGGAGTGAATTCAAAATAAAGTAAAGTAAATATTATTATCAAACCTAACCTCTGCAGCAAATTGTTTAGCTTGGTAATTTTTCTGGTTCTTGAGAAGAAGGGTCAAGTCTAAAACTGATATCAAATGAGCATGGAGAAATTCGACCTGGCCTGGTTATAGGCCACCAAATCTTCTCCTTACTTTTTTTTGGTATGGAAGTTCCCTATGTAAGGATAGCTCTTTGCATGATTTAAGGATTCCTGTGCTGCCCTTATTTCTGCGTACAGATGCTGTCGCTGGAATAAATGATAAAGTTTAGGCTTACCTTCATCAATAGTTGGTTTCATCAAAATATGTTTTTCCAGAATATGTACTCATGTTGAGTTGGTGAATGAGGGGGACACGTGTGTTGGATAACAATCTTAAAGGGCCTTAGGAAGGAGTTTGTGTTTCAACCCCTGTTTACTGAATGTTTTTTCAGAACTTCCCTTTTTTCTTTCACAGTTTGAGCATTCATTCTTAAATCTACATGAAAGTATCTAAATATACTTTTATTGAAGATGATTTTGGCTTCTTGTATCACTCCTTCCTAAGAGTCGAGCATGAGTTAGAACATCTTGAACACAGGTGGTTGTGTGCGTATTTGATTCTAGAAATAAATTTGGTTGCAGGATTGATATCTAAATTGTATAAAATGTGCACTAATTGGTGCGAGGGATCTGATCTCTCTTTCAAGAAATTGTGATAATGTGATCTCATTCAAAAAATATGTTAAAAACCTATGGTTATTTTGTTGCTTGCAGGTTGAATTAGTATTTCTGTATTATAGGCATAAGTTTTTGCATTTAAAAATTCTCAATAATACATTCCTGAGTTGATGTCTAAATTTGATGTTTCTGTAACTGTTAATGTCAGTGCTGCCCTACCAATCCAGCATGTTTCCTGCATTTTTCATGGCAATGTCCAGGCACACATGCATTTTGGCAAGAGGTGAACAGTATACGAGGGATGTTTTGGGATACCCCATTTAACCGTCCCCATATGGAACTGTGCCAGACTTTGCCAAGCAGGAGCCAAGACTGGAATCCCTTTTACTCTTACATGAAAAATTCAGAATTGCCAAGGCTTTATTGAACGAATGGATTAAATCTGAGACAATATTTCTGTAATGACTCTGCAAACTGTTATTCACAGGTGAAACTTACATGTAACTGCCCCAAGGACTTCTGGGGGAGCCTTAAAACGTATCTTTATGGAAGGAATTTAACTGAACCAGCACTATTTCCTGGGACAATAATTGATGCAATAAGCTTGACACTAGCTTATGATACCTCCAGCTCTAGTGACATAACTCTTTATAGGTTTGTAAAGTGGTGACCTGACCTGCTTGTATTAGAATATGTTTTGTTGTCTGATTGGCAATCTGATTCTATGGCTATATTGAAAAAAGCTATATAAAGGTTTACAAAATGAGCATTAATTCTAGAAACAAGATAGTGATATTTGACAACAGAAAGATGTAGTACTTGTGGACACTGGACAATGTCCTGGTCACCCGCCTTTAACCAGTGATTATTGCTCATAATTTGAAGTAAAATGAGGGCAAATTAAACATTGAAGACTGCCTTTAGGACTATATATGGATTATTGTGATTCAGTCAATTATATAGATGTATCTCAGTATCCCCTATAGCTATCTCCAATTAGATTTGCCAGTTTAAATTTAGACAAATTCCTTCAATGTCAGATACTTGAGAGTAAAAATCTCAAGAAAGCTTTACCCTTGCCATGATCTTCAATGCCTGGGCCACTAAGATAAAAGTGGAGCTTGAGTTCATTTAATAACAATGTAGATGCTTTCAGAGTGAAGGTCTTAGTTGGTCTGCCTAGCCCTAACATTATTGATCCATTATACTTTATATTCTATAAAGTGAGATGAATAGCTAAGAAATTGTCTAATTAAGGAAGATGTAAATACTTCAGTTGAACCTCTATGTACAGGAAATATTAAAGGTGGCTTGGATCTATACAAAATTAAAAGAAACTTGTATTAATTTACTTTCAATTAAGACAATGAATGCATACATATTTGTACTCAGTATTAAGGAGAAACTTAATTTGAGGTGGATTTAGATTTTCTGTTTAATGTTAATTGCCCGCCTGTTTATGTGATATTTTAAAGTCAATGTACTGGAATGGGGTGTTTTTACATAGTAAGAGCGAATATGATGTACGTTCCTATAATTTATTGTTCATTGTAATGAAATGTCTCTTTTTGTATGACCTCCAACCAAAGGTTTGGATTGATGCTACTGTTTTTTTAACTCTGGAATGCAATTGACTCTGCTGACCAGGTCCCTGTGCATGTGCTCTGACCCCTCAAAGTGCATGTGCAATTGGATAAAACCTGACAGGTAAAATGAACTTACCAATCAATTCCTAGTATATGGTACAAAGTGCATCCATGGCGACTAAGGTAAATTTCATGAGTGGACTGCAGCACTCAGTTGTGCCACCACTGCAGTGACAAAGTCAAAACATTGGTCTGGCCCTGCCGTTCCAGCCTAGATGGGCAGCTTCAAAACTGCTAGCCCACCGTAGCAAAATAAACTCTTTTGCAAAACCCAGACCTTCTTTTTTAATATTTAATAAGCAACCACTGGGGAAGGCCTTAGAAGCCAATTTGGCGGGGTGCAATATATTGAAAAATTCGATGTTTCTTTTATGTTTTACATGTTCTGACATTGAAAACTCGCCAATTTCATTTTAACTTTAGCAAGGCTGGTAGTCTCATAGTCTAACACGGGGTAGCGTTAGCCCAACTGTTAAGTTCGAACTTCCATTTGGAACCACCAAATTAAATATTTCATGGTATCAAATCAATTGTTACAATAAACCCAACGTATTGCTGAAGTAAGTTTTAAAGTGCCTTTTAATATGTTTGACTTTATAATATCACCACTTTCCTGTCCCAAAAATCCCATAGCCACTTCTAAATAACTTCAGCAATTGTCACCTAAGACAACCTGCTGCCTTCCTGCCAAGGGGTGTGATGTGCTCCCAAGGACAGGGAATGCACGGCCTGTCAGAGGGGAGGATGTGTGACATCCCCCTTACAGGATGGCCAGAGGGCTGTGGCCACAGATTACCCAGCTTCAAATGGGCAGCAACCTCTGATAGGCAAATGCGAGTCACACTGTAGCCTGCCTTACACTTTGTGCAGGTAGACAGGCTGGCTTCCCATCAAGCAGGGAAAACCCCATTGCAGAAATGGTTTCCCTGGAGGAGGAGCTCATTATATTAGACACACCTCAGGGGTGTCCTATAGCTCTAATCTGCAGAATAAGGGTCCTGACATCTTGGATTTGGGCAGAGAGATGCACTGTGGGATTGTTTCATGCCAACCCACCAAGAAGTGATGTAGAAGTGGGAATTTTTACCCCAGTAGTTAGAGACTCTTCCCTAGCAATAAACTTGAAATTGGCATAAATGTTGTACCCTTGGCTTTAGCCTGAGAACACTGCAAAACCCTGAAAGAGCTGTAGATGAACCTGTGAACCCCAGAATGAAAAGATGCACCTGCTAAACCAAGACAGGACTTAAGAAAGAGAAGACAGCTTCTGATGTTGTACCTGTAGTGATAGCCTCCAAGGGCTGGACCTGTTCCCTCTTGTGGTAAGGAGAAGTGACTGGACTCCAAGGGCTAGTTGTTTAGTCTATGGTTAAGCTTCAGGGGCACCCAAGCTAAAGAAGTCCTGCACCTGCACAGTGCCCAACTGACCTGTTGCCATTGGACTTGCTCTGTACTCCTCTGGTGCAGCCTGTGGGAACTAGTCGTAGCCCCTAAGTCGTAGACCCTTGTTTGAAGCTAGTGAGTAGCCCCCTGAATCACAACATGTCCTCCTAAGCAAAAAGATAACACTTTTGACACAGTCTCTGAAGCTCCTACACTACTGCTACTTGACGGTTTAAAGTAGCCTCGAACGGCATCGATACCCAAGACTTCCACTATACTACTGGACTTCGCCTGTCTGCCGATCTCGAACCTAACACCTGACTCTATCTGCAGGGAACTCACCAATGAACCCGTTGATGAGACAAAGACCCAGAAATGTGTCCAACTGCAAAGTTAAAAGTTTGACCGGGACCAACCAAGTGCCTGTGTCCGACCCATGCCTTATTGTGGTCGGCCTAAAACTCTGTATTTGCCCTGGACCCTCGCGTTTGAGGCTCACAGCCTACCACTACAAGTGATAAGCAGTAACTTACAGTGAATTACAGTGATTTTTACAAACATTTAGAAATTAATAACTCTGGTACTCATCATATTTTTGCTGAAAAATATATACTATTTTGGTAAATGGGCGTGGGGGTTTTATTGTGCTGTGTGTCTTAATTTATAACTGTTTAGTTATTGGTGAACGCTTTACACTTTGCTTTGATTTAAGCTTCACTGCTCTGTGCCACAGCTACCCAGGACAGCGCTAAGGTTAAACTTGAAGTAATCTAGTTGTCCGTGATACAGAATAGGAGTGACATTATTACTTGGTGTGGTCTCACTACGACTCCCACTAATAATCCACTTTCCTCACATTCCCTGTTTACAATGATTTAATAAACTCACATTTTAATGAATTGTTTTTAGCAATCAATTTCATGCAATCGCTGTGCTAGTAAATGCAACTGACATATCTCGAGTAAGGAAGGCCACACCATAAATGAGTTTACTGAATCAGCTTCAATTATTTGAAGACGATTGTAATGGAAAAAATCTATTATATTTCAATGCTGTTTACTTTCAAATGTGTATGACCTTTACTTTAGTTTACTTTGCTTGGTAGGCTAGTTTGGGGCATTTCTTATATCATATTTCACAATTTACTTGGCACTAGTAACACGCTCACTGACCTGAAGACAGTTGTAAGTGAAGGCATACACTTTGCACATAACCTGAGACAGGTTCAACTTGATGACGGACAAAGTTTCCACACTTTTCCCTAGATGAACTTAATTTTAGGATGATGTATTGCAGCAGAATATCCATTCCATGTGGGACATAGTATACTGCTGCAGTCAATTGTTTTGTGATCACGTTCAAATAATAACTACAGGTTCTGGGGATACAACATTGGCTTCCGAGGAGGGAATTAATTCAAGGGACAGTGCTCATACCTTTCATTAATCCAGTGCAACGTACGTTTTATATATAAAAAAACATATCATACTTCACACTACATAAATGTTTTGAAATTTAGAAAAATAAAAATAAACTGCGAAGCAGCAGACTTGCTGTTTCTCACACAGTAATAGATCAATGTGAAATCACACAATGAGCACAATTCACAAAGAACTAATCTGGAAGGTGTTACTTTTGGGCAAATCCATAATAATATCATGGAGTAGTCCTCTAAGCTGCAAAAGTTAGACTGTACCTTGTGCAGTCACATTATTATGCATTTACACTTTTGTAAATGTGCATGGCCTGCATTTGTGAATATGCAAATGACTAGAAAAAAGTGCATTTAGACTAAAGTTTTACTTTCTTCCAGGAGAAAATATTTGCCCGACTTAGATACCCTTTTGCAAATATATGTGGCATTCCCTTTATGTCCCATAACTGGATACACATGTACTGCTGCTGTTGAGGGAACTCACTGTTCAACCGTATCCGGGACGGGAATGCTCCTTGCAAAATTAAACGGGTGTCCAACAAATTTTGAAGAATGGAAAGTACTATTCTTTGCCCCAATTATCCGATTTTCCTAATTGCATATTATTCCAAAGTGGTTTAATATTATGTGTGAATAACTCCATTTTGAACTTTAAATTCACGTTTTCTGAATAGACAATATTAGTTTACGCTCGTGAGTCGAGGCATTTGCACACCAAAATAGGTGCCCTAGTGGGTTTTTGAAAAATGACTAATCTTTTCAAGCGAAGATAAAGAAAATAGAATGTAAATGCCTCATCAAATGTATCTTAAGATATTCTGCTTTATTTAATCACTGAGCGTTCTTGTTAGGCTCTGCCACGATTGGGTGACACAGCAGTGCCTTGAAACAGGCAACTGGAAGGAGCGATACCCCACCTCTAAAACTGCATATGACCCATCCATTCCTGGCCACTTGAAGCATATCCATACCCCTCCAAATTATCCCTTAAGGCAGTCCCAATTCACCTCCGTCCCAGCTGCTTGGTGCCCTCCATCATTATCCTTGCCTTTCAAGACTACCTGATTATCCCTTCTCTTCCCTCGCCACGGTCCATCTCACTTGCTAACTCATCATTGACTGCAGTACAACATGCTTTGCCCCGCCAGTCCCTATCTTTAGTCGATCCCACTTGCTAAAAAGTCCGCAGCTGCACTCGTTCTTGCCTTGACATCCTCCTCTAGGCAATCCAGCTTGCCGCCGATCATGCCCTGGGTACTCCCACTGTTGTCTCCTCCCAAGTCAAGGCAGTGAGCATGGTCAGCCAATAGGGAACAGCCATCTCTAATAATCAATCATCGAGAAGAGAGCAGGGACAGTGTAGACGCTTCCCAATGGGATGGTGCCCAAGGGAAGCAGGTACAGTTACCTAGGGAGTGGAGATCAGTACTACAGCCTTAGTGAAGACAATGCTAAATGTGTTGAAAGTCTTGCAGTATCACCTTATCCCCCACAGTTGGCTGTGACACAACTGAGCTACACCGACAGCAGGTCTAACTTGCGCAACAATTGCTGATTCAGAGAAGGTACTGGTCATTCTTGACCTATTCTACAGTTAAATGGCACAGAGGTGCCCAATCAGGGCATACTTACAATCATGGCAGAATGGTGGGAAATCTTGGACTGTTGTGGACTTTATTGCACGTTGGTGGCTCTGGAAGTGTAGTAAAGATGTTTCTCAAATACTTAGACTCTTGCATAATAGTGACATTCTCAACATATTGTAAGCAGGCATGTCTTTAGGCAGCCCATCCTGGCATACGTCTTGTCGTGGCTTTACTCTTGGTAATTCCTGACATATTGTGACAGATAAGAAATGATGTTGGCAAGGTACGCATATAGATAATTTTGAATATATGAAAGTTCAAGAAGTCACAGAAAAAAATGGCAATTAGTGCAATGGAACATTTGTAATGTTTACAAGCTGTTCAAAACACAAAAGTGAGAAATGTTGCAAATTCCCTGGCTTTGGAGCGAGGGTTGAACAGTGCTTAATTTAAAAAAAAAAAAAAGAATTGCAGAGGCCCTCATCAGGTGGCTACTGCAGCTTGCACCACCTACTGCCTCTTCCAGCACTGCCAATAACAGTACTGTCACACTTACTACCGATGAAACTCCTACAATTGTGACAGTTCAGACTATTCCAGGCCCCTCAATCTATAAGGATTGCTTAAGCGGCAGGTATTAGACATTTTTAATTTATATTGAAATTATAATCATCTGTTGTTATGCTAATCTCTGAATTCGAAAGACAGCTTCACCATGTGGCAGACTGTCATAAGTGCAGGTGTTGACAATTAAGTGCCGGTGCCGAGCACCGGAACACACCAGTACAAATTGAGCAGTGGGGATGAGCATTGGAAACTTCACTGTGTTTGAAAATGCTTGATTCATAATGTTTCATGCAAGCACTCACCATGACTATAATGTTTACAACAGTGGAGAATGGCCTTAAATTGTTCTTGAAAATACAAACCACAAGCAGCTTTAAAAAAAGATGCAGTTTATTATTTGTTTCCAAAAGTTATGTTCATCATGTGAAATATGTATGCTTGACTCTCTACCACATACACGCTTAGTTTAATACTTGTAGCTCCATTATACAGGAAAATGCATTTTATTTATGATGTACATTTACTAGAAAATATTGTTATTTCATCTCAGTGTAAAAATAATGAGAGTAAGGTAAATGCAATGATACAAAATACGGTCACAATAGCGTAGGAAGAGGTTGTAGTAAAATATTTAATTTATCAAACATGAGAGAATAGAGAAGCTGGTCATTATTTTTAAGGAGCAGGTTATCATGAAAGAGCCTCTGCATGTACATGCACGTAATAAAAGAAATACATTTTCCATTTTCCATTTTATATTTACTTTTGAGTCTTTCCTGTAGGACTGGGTTAGCTGTTCCCACAGTTCGTCTGCTGCAGCTGATAATAGATTTTAGCTAGCTCTGTCCTATTGCCGGATGCTGACAATCAGTTTCATTTCTCTGGTGGAAATCCCTAGTAAAGAAATTAGATGCTTGAAGATGGATGGACTTATAAATGTAGAGCAGAGAAAGAGGGCTAGGGGGAGAGAATATATATTACCTACTTTATTAATGATTTTCTTATCATCTGGGATGGTCCCAGATGAGATTTTCATGATATTCTGGTACACATTGACCACAATGTTCAGCAGATTAGCTTTCACACGCAATATCCATGCCACTTAAATGGACTTATTTGATGTTTCAGTTAAGAAATCAATGTGAAGATACAAACTAGCATGTATCGTAACAGTACTGCGGGGAATAGCATTCTCCATGCGGATAGTCATCGCCCACATAAACTAAAATGGAGTATCCCCTATGGGGAAATGCTTAGAGCCAAGCGAAATTGCAGTGCGGAGCAAGCCTTTCAGGAAGAAGAGGGATGCATGATCACAAGACTAAGAGAAAGAGGCTACCCCCAGAAGGCTCTTTGAGCAGCGGACAAGGTTTCACTAGTGACGAGGAAGAGCCTACTTACCAAGAGAAAGAGGAACGAGCAGGACCCACAGGACCCACATTAAGTCTAACACATTACCACTTACAATAGTGAATTTGCTGCCCTAAAAAAAAATCTCTATAGGCATTGGCATTTGGTTAGAAGTGACCCTGTTATAGGGAATATAATACCCCCCTACCCTTGGTCCTATACCACAAATCAAAATCTCTGCGGGACATTCTACACAGCTACATAGACACACCCAGAGACCAAAGGAGTCTGGTTACAGGAACAGCAAGGATTCTACAAATGCAGTAGATCTAAAGCCTGTTAAGGAAGGAGTTACCAGAAAACGTATAAGCTTTGCATGGACATGACATGCCACATAAACAAGTTCATCACGTGTGGAGGTGACGACTATGTTTACATTTTACAATGTCCATATGGTTACATGTATGTCGTCAGAACAATCTGCCATGTGAAAAAGAGAATTTTGGAGCATTACAGTCCTAAATTTCTTGATGTCAGTTACCTAGTTGCTACCCACTGGGCAATGGTCCACAGTCAGAATGCTGATTTCATGTCATTTTTTGGAATTGAAATGATTATGACAAATTTACAAGGAGGAGACAGGGAGAAAAGGCTCAGACTTCCGGAATCTGAATTCATTAATCTGCTTGGTAGCAAGTCTCCAGGAGTCCTCAGTCAGTATGAGGAATTGCATGTCCACATCAGCTGATGTAGTAGCAAGGTGTGTTCTTCTCTAGACCTATTTGAGGACTTTGCATTACAGTTTTGCTTCACTTGTTTTATAGTCTAACATTTTCTGGGTATTTGGTTTCTTTTAGAATCTTTTGAGGACAATGTAGACCTATTTCTCTTGACCTATGGTACCCCTAGTTTTGTTCTCCACTTTCCTCTATTTCCCAAGTCAGGTAATACTCTCCACTTTCAAATGTTTTATTTTAGAATATTCTTAGCACAGTGTATCTTCCCAGTAGCAGCGACTTTCACAGTGTGCTGTAATGTTATGTGTTCTGTGGGTGTGAGGTTATATTTATTTGTTTTGTGTGGTCAGAATATTGGTTTCTTGTACTTGAGGAATTGATAGATTTGTAATGTACAACCACTTGGTTTAAATTTTTACCTTTAGTATGACTTAGGAATGGACTTGTCACATTTACCGCCAAACCAAAAGTATGTTGATTTATTTGTCAGCATACATTCCTTTGAGTGATATTCACGATATGCCAATGAGAGAGATATCATTAGTGGCGCAATAAAAGTATAGCTTTTGGATTGCTTACACCTGATTTCTTATGCATAAATTTGAGTAATTTTCAAAGAATTCAGAGCACGCTACAATTGTACGGTGTACCACTTGATAGATATATAAGTGAAAGATGCTATCATGATAAATTCAAAGAGTATGTTCTCTAATTTATTTATACCACATTTCTCATATATTTAATGTGATTAACTTAAAACGTATGCAGTGCATGCTTCCTTTGCACTGTAAGTCACATGGCTAAGCACCGTATTGCATCTGTGATACATGAAATGACCTATGAAAATGAGTTAAGAGATAATGCACTTGCCACATGAGAGGGTCTTTAGCTCTACCTACATTTAGAATGTAAATTGACCCCTAATCTGCTTCTTTTTCAGATTAAACCTAACAAAATTTGATGATTCAGAGAAAAATGTGAATAATTTGTGTGAGACCTGGCATCATTGGCGTGGGTTTCCCCTGTATTTTTGCCTTTGCCGCCTGTGTTTTTGCTGTTTGTTGGGCTTTGTTTTGCTGGTCTAGATGCTTTGGGCCCTTTGCCACTGCTGTTAAGTGCCAAAGTGCCAGTGCTCCCTGTAAATTGTTGTTATAGATTAGTGATTCCCTGATTTACTAGTCAGTCCCTAGTGCAGGCTTCTGTGTGTGCCCAGGGCATGTAAATCAAATGCTGCTAGTTGGCCTGCAGCACTGATTGTACCACCCACATAAGCAACCTGTAACTGAGACTCAGATCTGCCACTGCAGTATCTGTGCGCAGTTTGGTACTGCCATGTCCACTTGGCAAGTGTACCCACTTGCCAGGCCCTACCCTTCCCTTTTCTTGCTTGTTAGTCACCCCTAAAGTAGGTCCAAGGTACCCATGTAGGCAGGGTCCAGTGTATGTGAAAGGTAGAACATGTCCTGGTGTGTGTGGCATGTCCTGATAGTGAAATACTGCCAAATTTGTTTTTCACTATTGCAAGGCTATCTGTTCCTATAGCATAGAATGGGGAGTTTGCTTATAACATCTTATAGGCATAACCACCCCTGGGAACCAGGTAGGAAAATAAAGTTTAGTATGCCTGAACTCAGAATGTTAAGATGCATCTTTTAGTGAGGGTGCTTTTTACATTCTGTGTTTAAAAATGCCACTTTTAGATAGTGGGAGTTTTCTTGCTTAGTCATCCAGTGTGCCTCTGCTAGGATGCGTATTGACTGTCCAGCTTTGGAGTGACAGGTGCTTGAGATATTTCATTTGTTCAGACAGCCACTTGGGGGGGTTCCTGCCTCACCAGGGTGAGTCAGGGTTATGCTGAATAGACCTGGGCTGCATTTAGAGTAGGGGGAGGAGATTTCCTTTCACCTGAATGGGTCTAGTCTGTCTTACACAATGCTGACTCCATTTCCTGCCAGGAAGCTGTACCAGAGAGGACAGAACTAGTTTTGACTTGGCACAAGGCTTGTCTGCCACCAGAGAGCAAAGGATTTTGCTGTATAAATATTGGGACCCTGATGCCAGAACTTTAGGTCACTTTTGGACTTCAAGAGGAACCTCTGTCAAGAAAAAAACCTGTCAAAACTGGAGGAGGAATACTGCCTTTTACTCTGTGCTGTCTGGGGTTGGCCTGCAGTGGCTGTTTCTGGCAGGGAGATCAACTGTGTGTACATCCTGTTTGAGAAAGCATCTCCAAGGGCTTGAAGTGGAGCTTGCCCCTTGTTCAAGAGGTCTCAGGAACAGCAAAGTCTTCACCATCCTTCTGGGCACCGTCTCTGGCTCCTCTGGTTCCAGTCGCCTCGTCTCGCTTCTCAATGCAACCCTGGTCTCACCAACTCCATCAACAAGCTGCTGCATGCACTGAGTCCTGTGGGCACCGTACTCTGCACCACTTCGCTACACTTTGCACAGACATCACCGGCTCCGTCGCTGCACCATGACCTACCAGCACGGAATCAAGCATCATCTCACTCTGCAATGCAAGCCTTGGTCTCAGCGACTCCGTCAATGAACCGCTGACGACACCGAGCCGTGAGGACACTGCATGCTGCAAAGTTTCCATCTCACATCGCAACTGTGACGGTTGCACCGACTCGCATCAGCGCATTTGCCACAACAAGAAAAGTATAGTCTCCGAGTCTGTCAACGATTTAGCTGACCCGTACCGACATGGTTGTCTGGAATTGTTAGACTCTATCGTGTTCAGAATCGTGGTAGCCTGAACGGAGCTACCGAGTCGGAGGAACTGTATTTTCATGCTATTCCTGCAAATGAAAGGTTATTTTGCACAGTAACTATTGTTACAGTTTTGTATGTTGGATTGTTTGTCATTTTTTGTCTTGTTGGTTTGGAAAACATTTTGCCTAATTTTCTAAACTAGTGAGGTGTCTATTTGTAGTGTTTTCACTGTGTTACTGTATGCATGCACAAATGCTTTACACACTACCTTTGAGATAAGCCTGTCTGCTCGTGCCAAGCTACCATGGGGGTGAGGAGGGGTTATTTTAGAGGTGTATCCCCATGCCCTGACTAGGAAGAAGGGTCTCTACAAAGGTAACTACCTCTGCCAACTAGAGACCCCCATTTATATCATTGGTGGTCAGCAGTGGGATCTGGACTTTGAACCTTACAAACAGTGATTGGTGTACACTATTAGCATAGTGCAGACCATTACGCAACCACATACAATTAATCAACTTTTTATTGTGGATTTTCTGCAACCTTAGAACTGCCAATTGTTTTCATCATGACCAAGCCAGCATCCATTGCATCTATTCATATTGAATTTGAAGAATCAGGAACGCCAAGTCTAACTATTTCAAACACCAATTAGATCTAGCAGCAAACCGCCCCAAGAAACTTTTCGAATTGGTCAAACAGCAATCAATTGTAGGTCCAAACCTATCGGAACCTGGAAGCAGTCCACCCTCATGTGACGATCTCGCTTCTTTCTTCATTGAGAAATCTAAACTCATATCATCTGACCTCGCTGCTAAGAATGCTGAACTCCTCTCCTGCAGGGCAGCATCTCCACCTGTCCTCTTTGAAAAGCTCTACTCTACCCCCCCAATCCCTAAGAACAATGCGGCCTGGGACACCTTTACCCCGCTCAGTGAACAAGACATCAAAAAGATTCTCCGGAATATCAACCCGTCCAACCACTTCAGTGACCTGTTACCCCCATCCATTTTCAAGGAAATCAAGAATGCACTCATCCCTACCTGGACAAGTCTCTGTCACAAGGCACAATCCCTGATTGCTTAAAAGCAGCTCAAGTATCCCCTATACTGAAAAAACCTAACGCTGATAGGACAGTCCTCAATAATTTCCAACCTATCTCCAACATACCAACCCTTGCGAAACTCCTTGAAAAATGTGTTCAGGCCCAACTCTGTGCTCACATTGAGAACTACCAGCTCTTGGACCAACATCAATCCGGCTTTCGGACAGGGCACAGCACTGAATCGGCCCTCATTCATGTTATGGATGACATTCTAAAGATTCTCGGTCAAAATGAATCCTGCCTTCTGATCCTCCTTGACCTTTCTTCTGCCTTTGATACGGTCAATCATGACAACCTCTTAGCCATTCTGCAAAACAGGTGCTACAATGGTTCTCGTCCTTCCTCCATCACAGATCGCAAAGAGTCAAGGCAAATCACTCTCTCTCCAAGCCTTCGCCTGTTCTCATGGGGGTCCCCCAAGGGTCTGCTTTATCTCCTATCCTCTTCAACCTTTTCTTGGAACCATTAGCTAACGCACTTAACTCCATGGATATTCATTTCCACATGTATGCCGACAGGCACGCAACTCTACCTGAAAATCTCATCCCCGGAAAACCTCATATCACTCAACACCATCCTAACATATACACAAAACTGGTTAACTGAGAACCATCTCCTGCTCAACACCTCAAAAACAGAATTCCTGCTCGTCTCCTCTCAGAATTACACCCCCAATCTTGACCTCTGGCTGAGCCACCTCACTGCTTTCAACTGCACTCTGCTCATCGTAAACTCAGCCAAATCTCTAGGAGTCACCATGGACAAGAACCTGAATATGAACAATCACATCAGCAATACATGTAAAGGTGCAAACCCCTTGATTAGGACACTCAGAAACATCAAACCTTTCCTTCCACTTAAGGATTTCAAGCAGGTGGTTCAAGCGCTTGTCCTACCGAGACTAGATTACGGCAGTGCTACCCTCTGTGGCCTGCCCAAATACACCCTGGCTCTGTTAAGGGCTTCACTGAATGCTGCTGCTAGATTGGTTACAGGCTCCAAACGCAATGAGTGCATATCGCTAGTCCTAAAAACTCTAAATTGGCTCCCCTATGAAGCACGAATCCAACTAAAAATTGCCACGATGACGCACATCAAGACGCCCAGGTATTTGGCGCAAAAACTTGAACTATCTTGTGGTGCTAGAGTCTCTAGAAGCGCTACTACCTTATTCTTGAAACCACCTATCTTTAACAAAAAGAGAATCTCTCACAGAGCCTTCTCTGGCGCGGCTCCAAAGATATGGTACTCTCTTCCTCCAGAAATACACAGAATCACCAGAACAACGGTGTTCAAACTGGAAGTCAAAAGATTCCTGATGAATAAACTCCCTCAGTAATTGAGCTAACACCTTGGCCCGTTGACATTGTTCCTACTTCCATTGTTTCAACATTTATTACTATACTTTTTTTTTTTGACATATTGTGTTCCTCTGTCATTACACTGTACTTTGTTTAACATAACTTCCATGTGAATCTTCGTGCACTTATGGTTCATTTGTGTTTTTAACTTGTGGTTGTTTCCAGTTCTAGTTTGAATGTAAAGCGCTCTGATATCCCTTGGGATCTGGTTCGCGCTATATAAAACTTTATGATTAAATAAATAAATAAAGAAGATAGTGTCGAAATCTACACTGTGTCTCAGCTTAAAGCCATCTGCAAGAAATTTAAAATCTCTGTGAAAGGCCTCACCAGAAAGGATGAATACCAAAAGGCGGTGAGGGCCTGGTTGTAATCTAGAAATGCCAGTGGGCACGGTGAGAAGCCTCTGTTGAAAGCAGATGATTTGGATGGGCAGCAGGAGGGGCTGTTGAATCTGCCAGTGGGGAGGGTACCTTCCAGAGATGGCAGCAGTGTTTCTTCAAGAGGTCTGTCTCCAGAGGAGTTGAAGGACAGACAAAGAAATAGGGAGCATGAGAGGGAGCTTGTTAAGCTCAGGCTGGGGAAGGAGAGGGACATTTAGAGCAATACATTAGAGTTAGAAAAGCAGTGATTGGCCATGGAAGAAATGAAGATGCTTTTAGAGCATGAGATAGGTTTGAGGGAGCTGGAACCGAAAGCAAAGAGTATAGAGTCCAATCCCCATAGTAGCAGTGCGCGATCAGTACCTGGAGAAGGGAGGGTATACATCCCCAAGAAGGTTATTAAAGATTTTGTGAAGCAGGAAGACATTGGTTAGTGGTTAGTGGTTTAATGCCTATGAGGTAGCGATGTGGTCCTGCAGAATCCCTGAAAGAGACTAGAGAGTGGGATTGTAGAGCTGCATTGTCTCTGAAGGGAGGAACAGGTTGCTAGCCTTGCCCACTGATGATCAGATGTCCTATGCTCCCATGAAGGAAGCCTTGATAAGGAGGTATGGTTTGACCCCGGAGCTATACAGGCAGAAGTTAAGGGCTTGTAAGAAGCTATAGTAAAGCACTTGGGTGGAGTATGTCTCCTATTTTTGCAGAGCACTGGATAGATGGGTGAAGGGCAGCCAGGTGAATGATTTTCAGGGGCTCTATGATTTGATAACATGGGAGCACCTGTCGAATTATTGTTTCCAGACCTACGCCAGCATCTGATTGACAGTAGGCTGACTGACCCCCAGGAAGCTTGCTGTGGAAGCGGACCACTGGGTCATTACCAGGGTCCAAAAAAGTCATGTGAGAGACTCCGCCAAAGGTGGGCAGGGTCGACAGTAGAAGAGTGGGGGGGACAAGGGTAAATAGAAGTAGTTTCAAAGAGGGCCTAAAAGTAATTCCCAAGGGAAAGTTTCCCAGACTCCCACTGAAAATAAGCCATGGGTCCTGGGAGGTACGCCTGCCCACACCATGGTCCCAGTAGGGCCCCAGTACATGTTTTGCTTGTGGTTAGGTGGGCCACTTCATAGGGGATCCTAGGTGTCCCAAGACAGCCACTACTGCGCTTACATGTGCTCCGCCCCATGAGTTGGCCAGTGTAGCCTTGGGGGAGGAATCGGGTTCCCAGGAGGGGTGGGGGTCTGCTAAGATGACCCTGGTCTCTTTAGGAGACAGTGAGATGTCCCAAGAGCTCATCTGCTTGATAACACTAAAAAATACAGGCAGTGGGTGACCATTTGTGGTCATAGTGTGGAAGCTCTGAGAGACACTGGAGCCAGTGTGACAACTGTCAGTTGTCGGCTAGTGTCTGAGGAGCAGGTGGTCCCAAACACATTCTACCCAGTAGTTGCAGCTGACAACTCTGAGTGCATTTATTATTCACTTTTTCTGTTTTTTATATATTTTTGGGGTGTCCCAGTCCCACCCAGGGCACTCAACATTTGTTTTTTCTTGGGGATGTCAGGGGGAGCCCCAGGTTCCCCGCCAACTCCCTGAACATAGCCCACTTTCATCTGAAATTCTTTTTTTTATGGGGTGCCCTGATGCCTTCTCGGGTCACCCCCACGATTATTGCTGTTGGGGATGTGGGGGAAGCTCCAGTGCCATTGCAGCCCCACCGGTTCCCTGCTTCTGCACGAGCCAGAATCTTTAATTTTACATTTTAAATTGGGGTGCCCCAGTGCCACCCAGGGCACACCACAGCATGTCCCTCGCTGTGGACGGTGCAAGAGGCACAAGGCCCCCACTGACTCACCAGTTCCCCTGCATGCACCCGTAGTGGGCACTGCATTAGCCAACATTACTACCACCCTGCTGGAGCAGTTTATTTTGCTCGCACCAGGCGGAAGGACTTCACTGCTTTACCCTGCCCGAGAGCAAGGACTGTGAAAATGTTTTGTGCTCTCACCTGGCAGAAGCTGCTTTGTGCTCCTACTGGGTGGGAGCACATTACACTTATCTGCTTGCAACCTCCGGCAGGACAAAATATAATGTCTTACGGGCTGGGGACCCCTGAGACACTGTCCCTGAGCCAGCCACGAGGGATGGGATCTGCAGGGCCAAAAAATAGCCCAGGGAGGGGGGGGACGAGTGCCCCTCTCTATGTTGTATACGTAAGCCCCAGGGGCATTTTCAGGCTCAGGGAAGGGATTGTACTCTCATCTCCCCTTTATTACAACGTCAACCCCGGGTCTCTTAGTGGTTCAGTGAAGGGGGCCACACGCTACCACCCCTATATAATTAAATCTGCCATCCCCCCCGGGTTTATTGTTTTGGAAACCTGCATATTTTTTACTACTTTTTCAGAGATTTGCAGATCCTCCATTAACTTGTAGCAAAATTAAAGGAAAAAAGCATTTTTGGCTTGGGGACCCTCTGGTTTCTCTACCAGGACTAGTGGGTCAGGCTATCCCTACCTTGCCCCCTAACATTTTTTTTCTTGTGTGTTTGTAGCACTTGGGACTGAGTCCTGAGTACTCACATGGCTGCCATCACATCCTTCTTGATGTGGTTGCAGCCAATCAAATCTCAGGTTAAGGTCTGTCAGCTTCACTGAGCCTGCATTGTGGTAAATATTTCATTACCGGTACAATTTTTTATGCGGTAAAGTCTAGTAAGAATAACTCAGTAAATATAAGAGGCAGAATCCGTGGTATTAGAGGTTCTAAAAGGCTTTATTCCTCTATAAAGGAATTACAGTTCGAACTGTAGGCTTCAAATTCCATCACCACGAAGGTTCAGGAAGGGAAGGCAATACATTATTGACAAGTAATGATATTTATATGAAAAGTATTACATTAAGACAGATGCAAGAGGCGTAACAACTGATAGTACAGATAATGATACACATACGTAATGAAAAAAGGCGTAAACATAGGCGTAACTAAATACGTCATTAAACATGATGTCACAAGTGGGTGGATCCATAAGTGAATCCTGCAATGTCAGCAGAAATACTTGGCAGAGATGCGCGCGCAGCCGCATGACGTGTGATTGACGTGCAACTAGAGGGTGAAGGGGACTTGACATTTAGCTCTACATGTGGAGACAGAAGTCTGAGGGGTCATGTCAACCTAATCCCAAATCATATCTAATATCTTATGTTTAAAGAACTGTATTATCCAAAAGGAAAGGTCTCTCGGACAGAATCTATTCTATACTGACTGTTAGTGCATGTACAAGCGTCTAAGTGTCTACATGAGATGCGAGGGGGCAGGAATCTTCCATGGTAACAGGGGCTATGAATTACTTGCATGAGGACAGTGAGGCCTGGCCCTTTGCACTGTAGCTGGAAGAATGTTTACCTAAACTACTAGACAGGAATGCATCGGATGAGGAGCGGAGCAGATAATCTTGAAGGTGAAATACAGTTTTTGGCAGGCAACAGGCTGGTTCAGGCACCGTTAGCCGCGCAGGGAGTAGGACAAAGTTCATGGATACAGATGCGGGCTCGGACTGGAGCTTTCAGAGGCAGAAGGCAGGAAAAGGCTTGATGGCAGAATTCAGGGCCTACTCGCCTGAATCTGTAAAATGTGGAAAGTGAACCACATAAAGTCGGTGGCCTTTCATACTTAGGAATGGAATATCTGACCCATTCATGGCGGATCTGAAAGAGGACATGTTGACGGTGGACGCACATGTATTTGCGTCTTCATAACTGGAACTGGAGGGAACATACATGTACTTATAGCATGCACATGGAGCCGTTGGGGTCTACGATAGGGGACATAACTGATCACAAAATTCATATTTCCTCATTCCCTCCTTGTCCCCTACGGACCCTCAGGAGATATCAATCTTCATCAGTCCATCGATCTGTTCATATAGCATCATTTGTTCTTCTTTCTTCTTCCGGGATCTTGAACGAAAACTTGGATGCGGGATACACGATGTGGCACACAGACCACAAATCGCTGGCCCACATTGTAGACATAAGCAGCAACTGAATAGTATGAGAAAGCCAATACCTAGGAAGGATAGGATCCTCCATCCCCAGGCTGACAACACGCTCCAGAACCAACCGGACCAAGTCCAGGTGCCTGGACTCTGGTGTATCTGGCTTATAATCTTATGAAGGCGAGTTATGGCTTTATATACTGACGGCGAGTTTTCTGGTATGAAAACACAGCAACTTGATCCGATGACCCTACAAGCTCCGCCCCTATCGGCCAGGATGACGTCAAGGACAAGACGATTTTGAAGCACAACAATCCGCATAGCAGACTGCTCTTCTGTTAAATTGCCTAAGGCGGAAGTAGTCTCGTTCACTACTGCTTCAAGGGTTCTAGTTAATCTACGTATCAGCTTACTATTAGTGACTGTACCTATATAGGGAAAGAAACCTTTATTGAAATCTGTGTATTGCTCCCATGCCGTTTCAGTGTAATCGACAATCGGGAGATCTCTCTGCTGTCTATTGTGTACTAAATGGGTATTTCTGTGATATACAGGAGGGGCTAGGAAAACAGGTGGTAGAAGGAATGCTATGTAACAGGTACCATCCCAATCTAGAGGTAGACGTATATATGCGGTCTGGCCACATATGAAGTAGGAATGACGGGAAGCTCTAAATGTAGACTTGCCTTGATCACTGAATTATATTACAGTGGTGCATTTACTATGGCCCATGTGTATGGAACCATTCTTTCTTACACATAATTCCCCTTTAACTGGGAATACTGACATAGCGGGCAAGATTGGTGTAGCTTCGGATTCGACATTCAGAATCAGGAGGTTAAGTGTAAAATTACCTAATCCATATACTTCATTTTCTAGATCAGTTCCTGTTCTTTTGGGAAGTCCCTCCTTGTTAGGGTAGCAGACTTTAAGCAAAACTAGGTTCAGGTTTCCCCATACCCAGTTGTCTTGATAAACTACTGAATTTGGATCTAGGGAATTGATCAAACTAAACCATGCTCCACAGGAGCCATTATGAGTGAATGGGTACGGAAAGAGGGGCAAAACTCCCTTATAGTTCTGATAGGGAGGGAGTCGGCCATATATCCAACAATTTGTAGCATTGCTGGTCTGATGGGAATGATGTAACATACTAATAAAAGTGTTGTTGCGCAGCGCAAATCTATAGGACAACTCATGCGGAGGTAATTCGCTAAAAGAATGTTCAGCAGTAACATTGTAAGCACGCTTAGAAATAGGGTAATACATATGAAGCAATACACTAATTATGATGATCAGAAGACTTAGAAGAAACAAAATTAATAATGTTACTGTGCAATGACTACGAAGTGATTTACAATACGCATGCTTTTTAAGCTGCATCTGTCGATTTCTTTCTCTATTCCGGTCTAGAGGATACATGTCAGAGACAAATTCAACCGATTCACCTTGGAGAGGACTTAAACAATCAAATTGTCTGACTTGCTAGACCTTAGCTTCAGTTTATAAAGTTCGGTTTTTGTTTGTTCAACCAAGGGAAGCTTTGAGTCTGTCTGTGAGGGAATGCAGGGCTGAGTGTTCACATCGGACGGTAGTCCATAAAATTTCTTGATATGACTCGAGTGCAACCACCCTTTACGTCCCTCAATCTTCACGGCTGTCCTTGTTGTCAGCAAGACGAGTTTGGGCGATTTCCACCTGGGCTCCAACTGGGTCTTCCGATCGAAGTTCCTCACAAGAACCAGATCACCTGGAACCACGTCATGGGGCTTCACCTCAGTGTTATCGGGAAAAGCTGCAGCTACCTGTGAACGACAAGATTGTAGTGCAGACATCAAGGAAGCCAGGTAATCTGTCAGCATATTACAGTCAACATCAGTGATTTTGCGAGGTATAGGCGTCCCCCACATATTTGGTGGTCTACCGAAGATCACCTCGTACGGGGATAGCCCTGTTCGAGAATGTGCTACCATTCTCATGTAAAAGAGCGCAACTGGTAAGGCTACTATCCAATCAACACCTTTTTCTCTACATATTTTGGACAATCTGATTTTCAGAGTTTGATTATGGCGTTCCACGAGACCTGCTGCCTCGGGATGTCGGACACAGTGGAATTTCCATTGGTAACCTAACAGAAGTGAAACGTGTTTCATTAGTTCGGATGAGAATGGCTGGCCGTTATCTGAGTAGACAACACGTGGCAAACCGAATCGTGGGAAGAATTCTCGAACTAGCTGTTTGGCAGTAGTCGGGGCAGTGTAATCTGAAACCGGGTAGGCTTCTGTCCAACGGGAAAGAGCACAGACAACTACGAGAACATATTTGAATCCTCGACATCGTTCCATCTGGATATAATCCATCTGGAGGACTTCAAAAGCATGATCGGGAGGTTGAAATCCACCCTGCTCTACGGGAATGCTTTTACCTGGATTAAACTGACAACATATCATACAGGTACGTACTTTATGTTTGGCTGCTGCTCGCAAGTGTTTGTTGAACCAAATGTGTTGAATACTGTCTAGCATAGCTTTTTCTCCTAGGTGCGCTGGACTATGTATTGTGTTAATGATGACTTGAACCATGGAGTCGGGAAGAAACCATATAGATTTTTCCTTCGTCATCCATCCTTGATCCGTTTGGATCCCTCCTAATTCAGTCCATTTCTTTATTTCTTCTGGTGTAGCATGTGTCTGTATGTCAATTACATCAAGGGCGGGATCCTTAACTGTCATGCAATGTGTTGGTGTTGGAACTATTGTCTTTGTCGTGTCAGTTGTATGAGTCTGATTCTGAGCAGTCTGTTTAGCTGTTCTGTCAGCTAGGTCATTACCCTGAGAAATGATATCGGTAACTTTTGTATGGGCTTTGCATTTCATAATCGATATTGCAATAGGTAGATGAATCGCGTCTAATAGGGCTTGAATTAGGGGTCCGTGTTGGATGTGGGCACCGTGAGAAGTTAAATAACCTCTCTCTCGCCACAGTACGCCGAAGTCATGGACGACTCCGAATGCATAACGTGAATCTGTGTATATGTTGACTTTCTTATTTTTAGCTTGAATACAGGCTTGTGTCAGAGCGATGAGCTCTGCTGCTTGAGCTGACAAAGTGTTAATACAATTTGTTTCAATGACTTCAGTGTCTGTTGTGACTGCGTAAGCGGCCACTAACTCTCCTGTACTTGTTCTCATACATGAACCATCTACATACAATGTCAGGTCCGGATCTGATAAAGGGATGTCTGTCAAGTCTTGTCTGGGTTTCGTCGTGATAGTAATGACTTCAATACAATCATGTGCTAATGGATCTGTTCCATTTACGGGCAAAAGTGTGGCAGGATTTAACGTATTACAACGTCTGATTTCTATATGTGGCTGAAACAATGTTAATTCATAACCGTTGAGTCTCGCTATAGTCAAGTGTTGTGTTTGTGTGCGGTTCAAGAGAACCTCTACTGCATGTGGTACTTGTACTGTTAATTGATGTCCTAACACTATGGCATCGCTTTGTCTGATTGCTAAAGCTGTTGCTGCCACTGATTTCAGGCACGCAGGAAGAGCCTGAGCTACTGGATCTAATGTACTAGAGAAATAAGCACATGGTTTGTGTGCTCCTGCTTGTTCCTGAGTGAGTACTGACAAGGCAGTACCTTCGCGTTCTGTAACAAAGAGTGTAAACTGTTTACTGTAACATGGTGTTGCTAAAACAGGTGCTTGGCATAAAGCTTTCTTTAAGCTTTCAAAGGCATGTGTGTGTTCTTGAGTCCAAGGGAGGACAGTCGATGTGGCTGCCTCCTGTGTTGTCAACTGGATGAGTGGTTTTGCTAGAAATGCATATTGAGGGATCCACTGCCTACAGTATGAAGTGAGACCTATAAAAACCCGCACCTCCTTTTGTGTCTTGGGTGGTGACATGTTAGCGATTAACTGGATGCGATCAGGTGTAAGCTGTCTTCCCTCCTTGGACAGCGAGTGCCCAAGGTAAACAACTTGCTGGACACAGAATTGCAGCTTAGAAGGGGACACCTTGTGCCCCTTGTCGGCCAGAAATTTCAAAACCGTCAGTGACGCTGTTTCACATTCAGGTTCGCTTCGGGCGGTGATCAGCAGATCATCGACATATTGAAGCAAGGCAGTGTTAACTGGCATGTGGATACTGTCAAGTTCTCGTTTCAGTGCTTGGCTATAGATGCTGGGGCTTTCTGTAAATCCTTGAGGTGCGCGTGTGAATTTAAAACTTCGTCCATTTAAACTGAATCCGAACAAATATTGACTTTCCGGATCTATTGGGACGCTAAAGAAAGCATTCTTGAGATCAATTACAGTGAAGAACGTTGCTTCTGAGTCAATAGCTGTTAGTAATGAAGAGATATCTGGAACCACAGGGTATTGTGGTACAATACATTTATTTAATTCGCGCAGATCAATAACTAATCGATATACTGGTGGTGCTTTTGGATCCGTTCTCTTAAGAATCGGAATTATCGGGGAATTACATACATTGGAGTCGGTTTCTACAACCACTCCTTGTGCAATGAGCTCGTCAATGATTTGCAGCAAAGCCACAACAGCATCTGGTGGTAACTTGTATTGTCGCATTCGTGGTAGTACCACTCCTGTTTTTAGTGTGACTCGATATGGTGTAATGTTCATGCAACCAACATCAGTCGGGCCTTGTGCCCATAAATGTATAGGTAAATTCTGCAGCCGGTGATCCATGTCTCTGGACACGTAGTGACCTTTGAAATCACGTAAAAATAATCGTACTCCTTCCGGAGAACAACATATTATAGCTCCTAGAGCTTTCAATGTTTTTATACCTAACAAGTTTTCTGGACATGATTTAGTAAGCAATAAATCTGTAGTTCGTGTCAATGGACCAACCGTAAGTGGAAGGGGTTGCGTTACTTCATTAATGATAGGCTTTCCTGAGAATCCAAGGGAAATATTCTGTGAGCCTGAGAGGGGTGCCCCTGGAACTTCACTGCGTCGTATAGTTGTTCTGCTTGCCCCTGTATCAAGTAAAAACTTTCTGTCTTCCCCTAATAGTTCACTATGTACATAAGGTCCCTCTTGATCTACAGGAACCTCGATAAGGGGTAAGCCAACTTCCCTCTCTAGGCTATTTCATGTGTATCGCTGATAATCGGGATAGTCATTTTGTGCATACTGGTACATCTGTTGTGTCGTTGCCTGTGTTGCAGCAATAGGCTGCGCTTGTGGTGGTGTGGCAAACATGTCTGTCGTACCTCCTGTAGCACCATCTGAGGTGCTGGGCAAGAAAGGATTTGTTGGATGTAAAATAGAAATTGTAGATGCGGGAAAAACAGTAGAAACGGACGGACCTGTGGGAATGGGCGTAGGACTTTGTTGTTGCGGGGATACAGACGGATGATCTTGACGTTGAACACCATCAGCAAGCGGTGTGTGTGGTATGGTATTAGCATACTCGGGAGCTACGTCATCTAAATAGGAGGAAAGGAAAACGTCTTTTGCTGTTTTAGGATGTGCTTTTATCGGGAGTAATGGAGGTGTCAGGTTTTTCGGTATTTCCGGGGTGGCCTGAGGTAACCCTTCGGCCAAAAGAGGATACATACCATTCATAAGGGTATTTCTTTGTCTATCTACTTGTTCTGATTTTACTCGGGTACCTTCCTCAATTAATAGATTTTCTCGGGCTTTATTTGAATTCTCCCTACTTTTCTCTTCCTGTCTGAGCGCTTTTTCTGTACGTCTATATGATTCTTTACGCCATAATTCAATGGCATCTTTCTGTGACTGTCTGGCTTTCTTTTTCCATAATTCTTCTTCTACTCTCATGATGCAATCTGCATCCCAGGTCCCCGCTGCGGGCCACCTCTGACTTTCTGGCAACTCTTTGGTGTAGTCCACCCATAAATCAAGAAATAACACGGCATCTAGGCCATGCTTATGATACATAAAGTATCCTGGAGTGTCCCTAGGTGGAATGGGAACAGCTTCTTCGAGTACCCCTTTTCTGGTTTTGATCTGTCTTAGTTTTGAAAAGAGCGGCATTTTTAGACCTTATTACTTGAACACACTTAATACAATAAGCACAATAATGAACAATCATTCACACCACAATATGTAGAACGTATTAAAACATTTAACATTTAACAGTTTTAACGAACGATGATAACTAACAGAAAACTAGTTACTGACATAATACTAACACTAGATAATACTTAATTATATACAAGACATACTAGATATACTGCTAAACAGTACAGATACACTGCTGAAACAGTGCAGACCGGATTTGTGTACCCAAACCCGTCTTGACCGGCACAACCTATGTGCACGTTTAAATGCCTCCCCGGCAATGGTACTCACCGGGTAGCGCGGAACGGAAGGCCTCGGAACTGAACTGAAACTGGACCGGACTGGACTCGACTCGACTGGACTCGGAACTTCGGAACCTGGTGGGCCTCTGTATACCTCGGATCTTGCTCTCTCAGCTAGGCTCTGGTCGGGATACTTCACACTTCTCACCGCCTCGTCTGGGTGTTGATCGCAGCCTCAGTCGCCCCCGCTTGGCCGGAGGGAGATACAGGAAATCCTGCAGGTACGCGTTTTTGTCCGTTCAGCTGTGGCAGGAGACCGGGCCTGCAACGCACCTCCGGCGCGTGAGATGAGAAAGTGTCCCTATTCGGGCCCCAATTTATGTGGTAAATATTTCATTACCGGTACTATTTTTTATGCGGTAAAGTCTAGTAAGAATAACTCAGTAAATATAAGAGGCAGAATCCGTGGTATTAGAGGTTCTAAAAGGCTTTATTCCTCTATAAAGGAATTACAGTTCGAACTGTAGGCTTCAAATTCCATCACCACGAAGGTTCAGGAAGGGAAGGCAATACATTATTGACAAGTAATGATATTTATATGAAAAGTATTACATTAAGACAGATGCAAGAGGCGTAACAACTGATAGTACAGATAATGATACACATACGTAATGAAAAAAGGCGTAAACATAGGCGTAACTAAATACGTCATTAAACATGATGTCACAAGTGGGTGGATCCATAAGTGAATCCTGCAATGTCAGCAGAAATACTTGGCAGAGATGCGCGCGCAGCCGCATGACGTGTGATTGACGTGCAACTAGAGGGTGAAGGGGACTTGACATTTAGCTCTACATGTGGAGACAGAAGTCTGAGGGGTCATGTCAACCTAATCCCAAATCATATCTAATATCTTATGTTTAAAGAACTGTATTATCCAAAAGGAAATGTCTCTCGGACAGAATCTATTCTATACTGACTGTTAGTGCGTGTACAAGCGTCTAAGTGTCTACATGAGATGCGAGGGGGCAGGAATCTTCCATGGTAACAGGGGCTATGAATTACTTGCATGAGGACAGTGAGGCCTGGCCCTTTGCACTGTAGCTGGAAGAATGTTTACCTAAACTACTAGACAGGAATGCATCGGATGAGGAGCGGAGCAGATAATCTTGAAGGTGAAATACAGTTTTTGGCAGGCAACAGGCTGGTTCAGGCACCGTTAGCCGCGCAGGGAGTAGGACAAAGTTCATGGATACAGATGCGGGCTCGGACTGGAGCTTTCAGAGGCAGAAGGCAGGAAAAGGCTTGATGGCAGAATTCAGGGCCTACTCGCCTGAATATGTAAAATGTGGAAAGTGAACCACATAAAGTCGGTGGCCTTTCATACTTAGGAATGGAATATCTGACCCATTCATGGCGGATCTGAAAGAGGACATGTTGACGGTGGACGCACATGTATTTGCGTCTTCATAACTGGAACTGGAGGGAACATACATGTACTTATAGCATGCACATGGAGCCGTTGGGGTCTACGATAGGGGACATAACTGATCACAAAATTCATATTTCCTCAGCATGGTGTGAAGTATACAAAATGTTTGAGCTTTGATTGTTCAAAAACTACTAAACAGATTTCCACCAAATCACTACAGGCATGCATTCTGGACCAATGTCTAGCTTTCTACCAAATTTGGTGTAATTCTGTTCAGCAGTTGTTGAGTTATCACTGTTATGGAAAATTAATCCTAAAACACATTTTGGGAACCTCTCCCTTTTTACTCAGGCCCCCCCACTTGATGGATTACCCTGACACTTTCCACAAGGGAGCTGTGGTGGATGAGACCTTTTTGTGGGATGTTTTGTGAAGATTTATCAAACTGAGCCAAAGTTATGAGAAAATCAAAAAATGCTTTCCTCTGGAAACAAATACCTAATTATAACTATCCAGTGGCAACAACGACTGGGATACATGCATACATACATATTCACTGAAAAAACCATAGGTTTCAGAGACGTTATAGTTAGAATTTAGCATTTAAAAAACCTTAGAAATTCACAGAAAAAACCATAGGTTTCAGGGGTGTTATAGTTAGCTGGACATTTCACTCGTACAAAACCAAAGAAATTCCTCCGTTATAGTTAGTTCTGCTAACTATAACTCCCGCGCCCGCAATGCACTGCTGATGATGTCACATATTACATCATTCATGACATGGTCAGTGACATCACTGATGACATCATCCATGTGACAATCTGATACACCTCATCATACACTAGTTTAACCTTTCATCGCTCACTGTAAAATACAGAGCTCCATATTTGAAACCATTGACACCAATACCAGTTACTTCGTACCCACTCACAGATTCCTAAGTCTACACACACAACTACCCATTTAACAACATAATCACTTATACATGCAGTCACTAATTAATAGAACACTATCAAATGCACTTATACACATATTTATATAGACATTGACACATCAGCAGTCATCTTGGTAGGTTATGCAGTCATCCTACTCACACTTACATTTACTCACTTACACAATTATACATACAACACCTCATTTAATCAAACACATAGTAACTCATGGTTAATATGTTACAAAATCACCATTACAATTATACACTCATTCATATAGTTACTCTCACAATCACTGACTCTTATATATACTTATTTATATACACCAACTTTCACATACAATGCCTTCTATTTTTTTACTTTGTTGAAGATGTACAACTAAAACATATATTCGCTCACCAACACACAAATAAATACACTCAGTAAACCAAACAACTGTTTCCACATGCACTCTTAAACCTATACACCTAGTCAATCAACCATTCACACATCTATGCATAGAGTTACACACACCCCATCCAACCACACACAAACTCAGTGTCCAATACAAATACTCACCCAACTAATCAATAACTAATATACACACTCATGTAGTTAGTGACCAACTGATGCAGCATGTTATACAACAACAGAGACAGTGATGCACACATTCACATAGTTTAGTTACCAATCCATGTATTAAGTGAGACACTTTTAATTACTCACTTAAACAGTCAGACAGCTACTAAATCCTCCATCCAGACAGTTATATAACCACTCAATCTTCAATACAGATTGGTATATATATATATATATATATATATATATATATATATATCACGAGTATTCCTCCGCCGAATTCCAACGAGTGGCTCTCCCAGAAGATGGACACAGACCCAGAACTTTGTGCAAAATATCTCCTTTATTCCTCTGTCGCCATTACGCGTTTCGGCTCGCCTGAGCCTTGATCACATGACAGTGGCATCATAGAGATAGCTCTTATTTAAAGTGAAAGTACGAGTGTGATAGTGACCACGTGATGAACATGACGTACTGGTTTCAGCATAGACATAGATAAAAGATCGGCCGTGTTTACATAGTACAGAGCCCCAAGGTATTTCTATATTAGTTGAAATCATTTTGTAATGTCTTTTGTGATGTTGCATATTGACACATTCATTGTTAGGTATACTATACATAGTCATAAATAGTACGAATATTATAGTGTGTCAAATCGTCGTTTCCACTATTGATGAGAATTACATTTGTACATAAGACATACATATCGGTAAAATACCACCTTGTTGCTCATATTAAATGCTGTGCCAATCCTCCATCTATGTATGTGAATTTTTTCATCGTGGTACAGTTATTAAAAGCAAAAACAATAAAAATAAAGCAATTGTTTCTGTAAAAGTGCAATGTGTTATGTGCAATATATGTGCAAAGAGAGCCAAATATATGTACCGGAATATCATAATTCAAGGGGCAATTCAGTTGAATTTTGTGGGTTCATGTTAATACATTGTTACCTCATTGCATTTTTTGCTCTGTTTTGTGAAGTGATATTTCATTTACTTATTTATTTGTCTAAATATATGGTGGGATCATACATTGCCTCAGGTTATTATCTTTGCGATCAATCTATCCTTGAAATCTGATTATTGAATACAATGACCTATACTGCTGTTATAATAACATTCATCATTTTAGGTCAATGAAGTCTTGAATCATAATCCTAATGTTTAGTCAGATCCTCTGTCTTGTTTACTGCTGGGTGGATCCCATGATCTAATATCAGGTTCGTCTTCACCTGTTCACACTGGATCAAACGCACCTGTAAAGTGCATAAGTGTCAGTGCATATTATTTGTGCAAAATGCCAATAAATAGATAAAAGGGTAATGTAGCCTTAAAAATACACCTATCGACCTATCCGTTTAATATTAAATCTGGATTGGTGCAAATTAAGAACATATTTGCAAAAAATAAATACAGTAAAAATTGGATTGCGTGATATTCTTAAAAAACGCCTTATAAAATTACAATAAATAGTAAAATATCGTGTTTTTGTAAGACATTTGAGGATCTGTTGATAAAAGGCAGTATGACAAATTGTAATTCAAATGATGTTAAAAAGATTTCTGGTTGTTATTAAGAAATGAGGTTTAGTATGATTAACGTCCAATATTGTGAGAACATATTATACTGTATTATATTAGACATGTGTACAGATCCTCCGTGGCATTGAGACCTGCGGGGTGCTTAGTATCTAGTTGTAAGATGTACCGAGTTTCTAGTTTTCTTAATTTGCTTTCTCGGGCCCCTCCTCTCCTGCTAGGTGGGACAGCATCTATGACATATATATATATACATACATACATATATATATATTCACTGAAAAAACCATAGGTTTCACACATCTTATAGTTAGCTGGACATTTTACTCATAAAAAACCAATGAAATTCCCCCGTTATAGTTAGTGCAGGCAACTATAACTCACGCGACCGCAATCCTCTGCTGATGCTAATACTGTATTTAGACACTTATTTGCCCATGTCTTCTTCCATTAAATTTTAGCTATACATATATTACAAATATTTTTTTTTGATAAAGACACATATGTCATCAGCAGAGGATTGCGGTCGCGTGAGTTATAGTTGCCTGCACTAACTATAACGGGGGAATTTCATTGGTTTTTTATGAGTAAAATGTCCAGCTAACTATAAGATGTGTGAAACCTATGGTTTTTTCAGTGAATTTGCAAGGTTTTTTAAATGCTAATTCCTAACTATAACGTGTGTGAAACCTATGGTTTTTTCAGTGAATTTGTACGGTTTTTTAAATGCTAAGTTACTTTACGCCATTCGTGGCGTGCGCGCCCACTTAACGCAGTTCGTTCCATGCGCGCACGGTGCGCTTCGCGCACTGTGCGCGCACAGTGAGCACGTGGTGCGCTTCGCGCACCGCGCGCCCACTTTACGCAGTTAGTGCCGTGCACCCACGGTGGGCACGCGGTGCGCTAAGCGCACCGCGTGCCCACGTTACGCTGGATGGGCCATGTACGCACGATGCGCTTCGCGCACCCTCCGCACACGGAGGACATATTCTGCGCTTCGTTGTGAAAGGTAATGTATTAAATTTTCTCTACTAGTATAAATGCCATGCACAAAAGGTGACATTCGGGCACCTTTTGCACACGGGGTGGGGAAAGTGTGGAAATTTTTTTTTTTTAATTATTTTTTACCATACGCGTACGGTAAGCGTAATCGGCGTTTTAAAAAAAAAAAAAAAATTGAATTTTTGCCTTTGGGGGATCTTTTGGGACACCTTAAACAAAGCTAGGTGGTTAGGAGCAGTCTAACCTGCCCCTTTACATGATTTCAACCTTTGTTTTTCCTCCCCCCCTCAGAGTGCGAGAGAGAAAATGGCGGCCGCCGCTTCCTGGTTTCGACCGATTCGAATGTTTACTAAGATCTAACAGCCAATCAGAATCGTGCTCGCGCACGTCACCGTACGCGTATGGTAAGCTTACCGTAAGCGCACGGTAAGCGCACCGTAAGCTGCCACAGATATATATATTGATTTAAATGCTATTTTCTCAGGAACTACTGAACAGATTTACACCATACCTACAAAAGGCACTTCCTTGATCAGTAGACTACCTCTCTGCCAAATTTCAAGTAACTCTGTTCAGCCGTTCGGGCTGTAGCTGTGTCTAAAGGTCCTATGGAAAAATGCATGGGAAAAACGCGTTTTGGGACCCCCCTTTTTTCTCAGCCCCCGCTTGACGAATCCCCCCGAGACTTTCAGGGTAGGAGCGGAGCGTAGCGCCCCATTAGTTTTGAAAATTTCGCGAGGATTCGTCGACCGGCGCCAAAGTTATTCCAAATAGAATGTTGCGGTTTTCCTATGGAAACAGGGTCCTAACTATAACTACCTACTGGCGACCGCCAGTAGGTAATATATATATATATATTCACTGAAAAAACCATAGGTTTCAGGGGCGTTATAGTTAGCTGGACTTTTCACTCGTACAAAACCATAGAAATTCCCCCGTTATAGTTAGTTCAGCTAACTATAACTCGCGCGCCCGCAATGCACTGCTGATGACGTCACATATTACATCACTCATGACATGGTCAGTGACATCACTCATGACATCACTGATGACATCTCAAATGACATTACTGATGACATCACTGATGTCATCATCCAGTGAATGTGTGTTTTTCTGAAAATTACATATGTTTTATATATGTATATCTCAAGGTCGATGGAAGAATAAATGGGTATATAAGTGTCTAAATGGATGATTTGTTTTTGAAAAATTGATTGTATAACTGACTGATTAAGTGTATCTTAGTGAATTCATGGCTTAGTGAGTAATGTTTAAATATGTACATATCTGTATCAGTCTCTCACTTTGTGTATAAGTGGCTGCATGGGTTGGTGAGTAGCTACATGAGTGTCTATATAGGTTATTAGTTGTTTTTTGAGTATCAGTATAAGTGTCTGATGTCTGTATGGTTCGGTGGGGGGTATTACGTAATGCATAGGTGCATGAATCACTGTTTGTATGTGTTGAAGACAGCATGTGTGCAGGACTGTATGGGTGGATGAGTGTGTGCATGGGTGTGTTAGTGAGTGAATGACTGTCTCAATAGTGTCTCTATGAGTAACTACATATGTTTTAAACTAGTATATGTGACTATTGGTGTATATAAGTGAGTATATGTGAGAGTGAGAGATTGAAAGAGTTCCTGTATGAATAAGTATGTGTTTCTATAAGTGATTGTTTAAAAGACTAAGTATGTGTAAGTTTCTGTAGAAGTAAGTGTGGTGGTGTGTGTATAACTGTATATGCAGGTAAATGGATGTTTGATTCTTTATTAGCATGAGTGACTATGTGTGTGAGTAACTTTATGGATGAGTGGCATCGTGTAACAGGATGTATAGGTGTATGAGTACATATGATGAGTGAGTACATGTATGAGTGACTGTATAGGACTGTTGGTGAATGAGTGGATGTGGATGTGGATCCTACAATTACTGAGTAGGTTGTTGTAACTGGTATTGGTATGTCCATTGTTTTGAAAATTTTAATTTCTATTTTTGAATGTGTGTATCAAAGGTTATATTAGGGGGAGAGGAGGTCTGCCACTCTATCACAAGGATGATGTCATGAGTGATGTCATGAGTGATGTCATGAGTGATGTCACTGACCATGTCATGAGTGATGTAATATATGACGTCATCAGCAGTGCATTGCGGGCGCGCGAGTTATAGTTAGCTGAACTAACTATAACGGGGGAATTTCTATGGTTTTGTACGAGTGAAAAGTCCAGCTAACTATAACGCCCCTGAAACCTATGTTTTTTTCAGTGAATTTCTAAGGTTTTTTAAATGCTAATTCCAAACTATAACGTGCCTGAAACCTATGGTTTTTTCAGGGAATTTCAAAGGTTTTTTAAATACTAATTTCTAGCTATGCCTACAGAGATAGGACATGTGAAGAAAGAAGGAAAAACGCACAGAAAGAAAAAAAAATGCAGAAAGGAGCAACAGAAGTCCTCAAAGACGAAGAAAAATGCAGGAAGAAGTATAACGTGCAGAAAGAACAAACAGAAGAGCAGAAACAAGCCTTGTTGCAAAATCATCCTGTACCCTCAACTTTTTCAGACGGATACTGGTGGTAACTGAGTCTGACTAACCAGTCCTAGAGCCAGTGCTATGTTAAAAGACACTCAGAATACAGTGAAAACACCTACATACACTAGAGCACACTATGCGTTGGGGTCCCCCTTTGATTAACATGACCTCCTCTGTAAGCCCCTAGTATATAATAGGGCAGGGGATTAAAACTACCTCTTAAAACGCACCACAGGGCTTGTTTGAACACGTCACCTCATGCCCCGTCCCCTCCCTTCCCCACTGTGTAAACACGCCCTGTAGCCGTTTTAAGTTGGGAGATTAAGTCCCCTTGAATCCTAAGGGTCCCTAGGTTCCAACTAGACCACTAGGTACCTCCAGTAAGCGCCACAGAGCTGCGTTGCAGAGAGGTGTAAAAAGTGGCACGGCCTGCATCACCTCTCTGCAACGCAGAGCAGTGGTGCTTACTGGAAGCACCTGGTGGGCTAGTTGGACCACAGGGTCCCTCATGATTGAAAGGGAATTATTTCCCCAACTTAAAAATGCGCCACAGGGCGTGTTGGCACACGTCACCTCAGGCCCCGTCCCCTCCCTTCACCACTGTGTAAACGCACCCTGTGGCCGTTCTGAGTTGAGAGATTAAGTCCCCTTGAATCCTAAGGGTCCCTAGGGTCAAACTAGCCCACTAGGTACCTCCAGTAAGCGCCACAGAGCTGCGTTGCATGGAGGTGTAAAAAGGGGCGTGGCCTCAGAACACCTGTCTGCAACGCAGCTCCCTGGCGCATACTGGAGATACCTGTTGGGCTTGTTGGCCCTCAGGGACCATCAGTATTGAAGGGGAATTAATTCCTCAACTTACAACTGGCCAGGGGGCGTGTTTGCAGAGTGCTGCAAGGAGGGGCGTGGGCTCCGGCGCGATGCCGGTCTTTCATTTTTTTTTTTTAGAAGGAGGGCTGTGTGGCCCCCTTTCTTTTTCTAATTTATTAGCCCTGGGGACCCCATCCCCCAGGGCCTGCACCCTAATTTTTTTTGTTGAAAAAAATTAATTTGGCCCTTCCAAGGCCTTAATCGGCCCCGGGGACCCCAACCCCCGGGTAATGTCCTATTTTTTTTTTTTATTCTTTAGGAGGGGGGCTGTGTTGCCCCATCCCCCGGGGCCGGCCTTTGATTTTTATTATTTTAAAAAAATATATATTTATAGAAACACCTAGGACATGCTGGACAAACCGTATGTACCTATCACCATGACGATTTGCGTGATATTCATTAAAAGGCGACTATGCATACAATGAATCCACGTAGAATGTATTCACAGTGAAGCTGTGACATGTCTGACACCCTACCGTGTCTAATCCCGGCGCCCCTGCTGGTGGGTACTCTCCAAGTAGACACCCTTGTCGTTTATTTATACAAACATGGGTAGCTATTGACGGGCACATTTAATACACATGCACACCAAGCCATTCAAAGGGGATTCGACAAAACTTCGACCAAACTATGCAAGAAACCCCCTCACGGTTAATAAAACACACATCCACCACCGGATGTGTAATACTTTTTATTTTACTCTCTGGAAAGGAGACAAACCTCACTTGAGAGTCACAGCGTGCTCCTGGCTGAGCCCAATGCTGTGTTACACACACCAGTGCCCGCCGAGTGCCACACACCTCTGTGTTGTATTCCACCAGCTAGTGCGTATGCTATGACACTCTCTAGCCCATGTGCACTGTAACACCACCCCGTGAATATGTCATGCCACACTTGCCTTCGCACGGGTTATATTGCCCCATCTAACGTGCCTGCCTCGATGCCTATGTTAAAAGCACAGCGCTATGCCATACATATTATAATCTGGGATCCATATCTTTGTCACAGTGCATATGCAATGTTACACTACCCAGCACATATTTTATATTACAACTTTAGAGACTACTTAGGCTATACAACACTGCCCTGTGCATATTACACTCCAAGGCGCATAAAAAAGGGGGGTCCCAAAACGTGTTTTTCCCATGCAATTTTCCATAGGGACCTTTAGTCCAAGGTACAGCCCGAACGGCTGAACAGAATTACTTGAAATTTGGCAGAGAGGTAGTCCTCAGCTCAGGGATGTGCCTTTTGCATATATGGTGTCAATCTGTTCAGTAGTTCCTGAGAAAATCAAAAGTAAAATCACATACATATCTGGGTGGAGCCTGTCCACACATCTCATCGTGAGATCTGATTGGCTGTCAGTACTTCATCCAAGAAGTGTTGGCAGCCATCTTGGGACTAATATACATGATATCACTTCATTCAAAAGCATTGCAGTTAATAGAAGGTTTTAAGACTTTAGTTACATTATAAATCATTTGTTGATGGTACCATACTCATTTTAGGATTTGTTGTGTGTTCTAAGGTGATTTTACCATGTGAAAAAGCCTTCTGCTGTGATATCATGAATCATGTTTGAGAGAAAACTATTTTCTCATGCTTTTCCCACAGAGGTTTAGAAGGTGATCTATAAGCTAAACTGAGAGCATATTTTCTGTAAATTCACATTATCTTTCTCAGTCATGTGAGAATGAAGTCTGACATTCTCAGTAAAACATGTACATCCAACAAGGGAAGAGACTGTCAGTTGATTCCTTTGTGTTCTACTGCAGCTTGCCAGAGTGTTCTAAAGAACAACTAGAGCGCTAACAGTCCTACTTATGACAAACGTATTGCACACCTGAAGCCATCTTGATTGGAATAAAGTGGTAACTCTTAAAACATTTAATTTAAAAAGGAACAAAATGAGGGGGTTCGTTTTGCCATAGAAAGTATGATTAGTGCTGCAGAAAGAAAAATTAGGGCACATTTTGAGTGACTTCTCAAATCCTCTTCTATATCATTAAAAAATTCTGACATGCAGACTGAAACATGCACTTTCAATAGCAGCAGCAGAGTTCCCTGGTGAGCAGTAGCTTTACTACAGTGATCTAATAAACAACTAGAGTGCTAACATTCAGAATTTATGGCAAATGTGTGACACATCTGAATGCCTTCTTGATGGAATCAAAGTAAAAAACTGAAAGTATTTCCTACTGAGGAGACTGTAGTAAATGAGGAAATTAGGAAACTTCGTAACAAATAAGTCTCCCAAAATGGCCACCAGAAACAAAAGAGCCCAAATGTAGCCCAAATATCACCCAGATGTAGCCCAAGTATAGCCCAATGACAGAATGTCCCAGAGTGTTCTAATGGACAACTAGAGCGCTAACAGTCTTACTTATGACAAAAGTATGGCACACCTGAAGCCATCTTGATTGGAATAAAGTGGTAACACTTAAAACATTTAATTTACAAAGGAACACAATGAGGGGGTTCATTTTGCCATAGAAATTATGATTAGTGCTGTAGAAAGAAAAATTAGGGCACATTTTGACTTCTCAAATCCTCTTCTATTTCGTAAAAAAAATTCCGACATGCAGACTGAAACATGCACTTTCAATACCAGCAGCAAACTTCCCTGGTGAGCAGTAGCTTTACTACAGTGATCTAATGAGCAACTAGAGTGCTAACATTTAGAATTTATGGCAAATGTGTGACACATCTGAATGCCTTCTTAATGGAACCAAAATAAAAAACGGAAAGTATTTCCTACTGAGGAGACTGCAGTAAATGAGGAAATTAGGAAACTTCATAACAAATAAATCTCCCAAGATGGCCACCAGAGACAAAAGAGCCCAAATGTAGCCCAAATATCACCCAGATGTAGCCCAAGTATAGCCCAATGACAGAATGTCCCAGAGTGTTCTTTAGAACAACTAGAGCACTTACTGTCTTACCTATGACAACAGTATGGCACACCTGAAGCCATCTTGATTGGAATAAACTGGTAACACTTAAAACATTTAATTTAAAAAGGAACACAATGAGGGTAAGTAAGTAATTTTTTGACATGCATGATTAATTAAAACCGTTGCATTCAGGACATTGTATGTTGATATCAAAAGAGGTTACTTTAGATAAAACTATTAAAAATTAGTACAAAATTAAAGGGAACCTTTATATTGGAGTTAAAAAACATAAAACTGTTCCAAATATAGAAACACTGCTGTTACAAGATTGCAGGCCCATTTAAAAACATTGTGTAAACTGCGTAATTTTTGGAACGTGTGGAACGAACCAGTTCAGAGACTGCTGTAGTCGTTAGTAGGTCTCTACTGTTTGAAGCACAAGCTTTTTCAGTCTCTGTGATGTCAGATCAAAATTTTTATAAGGCGACAGTTTAGCTGCACTAAGGAGAGATTAAAACACATCATCACTGCCTGTGTGCAGGACCTTACTCCGTGCTGCTTAAATAGTGGTTTTAACAGACTTTTCCGTATGTCGTCTAGCTTCTTGCATGTGCATATAATATGAATCAAAGTCTCAGTATCATTCGCACACAAGCGGCACAAGTAATCGGGCCCTCTTCTTTCCCACGGTGGCAAGAACGGATTGATCGGTCCGACTCCCAGACGTAACTTTAGAAATTTTTCTTTGGTCTCGAGCTTGATTCCGACCTTGAGGTAAGGCTGGTGTTTTAGAGCATCATAGTTGTTGAGCACAGCCCAGCCGTGAGCTCTCTTAGATACCGATTTCTTGTCCTCTATAGCCGATATGAGCCTTGTCGATTTTGTTACTATTTTTTTAAAAGCCAAGTGGCCCATTGGGGTGTTCCAGGCGTCTGCCAGGCCAAGGGTCTGCAGAGAATTCTGTAGGTAGACATTAACTGGTAGTTTGCCAGTGCGGGACAACTCTAGCCAGTTGGTTGTTCAAGGACCTTCTTTCACCAGCTCTGATTTTGTGCCAACTCTGTCAGAAATCTCCCTGCCTTTCTGTTTCCTGTTTCTGGATTCCAAATTCCAGCCTTATTTGGGCTGGTGAAACATATTTGGGGAGCTGAAATATCGCCCGGTAGGAGGTTGCGATTATACAGTCTAGGGTAGCGGCACCTCTTCCTGTCATGGATTCGCTCCCGTAGGTGATTACTGGTTGTAATTTTGCTTATAGAACCTTTAAAAGGGGGTCAAGTGTTAAATCCGGCAACAATTTCTTCAGGGGCTTTAATGCCAAACATGTCATTACTCCCTTCCTTCATAAAGATTCAAGGTGTGGTTTGAAGGAGTTGTTTTTATCTAGGAGTACGCCCAAGTATTTATAAGTAGTTACTTGGTCCAGGCATTTGCCTTCCATGTACCAACTAAAATTTGACTTCTGACGGTGGTTTACGCTCATAACTTTTGATTTTTTAAAATTTATTTTTAATGCGTTCCGATGTGAGAGATTGTGGGTGACTTCTAACAGATGCTGAAGTCCAATCGGAGTTCTGCTGATCAGCACTAGGTCATCAGCGTAAAGTAAATTTGTCAATGCCGTTGCTCCTAGCTTCGGGGAATGTGAGGAGCAAGCATCCAGTTCTGCTGGCAGATCCGCCAGGAAGAGGCTGAAGAGCTGAGGGACCAAAACGCATCCTTGCTTTAAGCCCTTCCTTGTAGTGATTTTTCTTGAGAGGTGCCTTCCAGCGCCTAATTTAATTCTGACCCACATGTCGGTGTGCAACTGTACGAGTTGGTCTAGAAGGGTCAGCGGAATCCCCCATTCTTTCAGCTTTAACCAAAGTATGGAGCGATCTACGTGATTGAAGGCTGTGGAGTAGTCGATGAAGCAAAGGTATAGGGGATATTTACCTTGCTTCGCTGCATCCATGAGCATGGTTAAGGCCATGATGTTTGTTGTAGTTCCTTGCCCTTGACAAAAACCCGTTTGGGTCATTGGTATAATGTTGTTTCTTGTAGACCAGGCAACCAGATCTTTAAGGACTATGCCTGCATAATATTTAGCCTCAGTGTCAATCAAGGCTATCAGGCGGTAGTTATTTGGGTCGCATCTCGATCCTTGCTTAAATATAGGACTGATAATAGTGCCTCACCATGACTCTGGAATTTCTGTTGTTCTTAGGGCGTGTCCTATTACTGGGACTAGTGCGTTGCTCCAGAAGTCTGTGTCCTGCTTATATAGCATCGGAGTATGCCATTCGGGCCCGGTGCTCCTGCCCGTCTGCCTCTGGAATTTTTTTTACGTATATCTTCGACCAAGGATTCTTTTTGCAGGTCTTCTAGACAATTTTGGCAGTCATGGTTTGGCGGAGGAGCTACCTCTTGCTGTGACAGGATTGGTGGTCCAGTGCCCGCGTCACATTGGTGCATTTGGCTTCTGCCCTCCCGAATATATATATATTTTTTTAACAGCGTGACTCAGGATACCCAGGGGGACTGTTGTTTCAGGTTCTTGGTCATTGAAATGTTTAGTTAAGTAGTCTACACAGGTAGCTTCAGTGATGTTGGAACTAATACCCTGATGATTGGGGTGCTGCAATTTGTTGACCGTTTTCCAAAATTTAGCACTGTTTTTCTGATTTGGGTCAAACATAAGTTTTGCCCAGAGGTCATTATCTTTTGCTCTCTTCTTCGGCCATCTACTTCTTTTTAGAGTTGTCCTTAACTCCCGGAGTGTGCCTAGCAGTGTCTGATTGTTTGGGGTTTTACGCAGTCGCTTAAAAGCTTGATTTATAGTTTTTTAGAGACAGGACTATTATATACATCAATTGAAGCAGCTATCACTTTCCCTTGTTTCTGGCCGTTGCGTTGTGAATATTTTTCTCCTATAGATTTGGTAAATGATACCCAGCTTTCAATTGGATGGATATAGTTGGTTTGGCTTTCATTATAAAGGGCTTGGGCATCTGTTGCTATTTTGTCTATGTTATTAGAGTTGCATCTAGGTTGGTCGTTTCCTCCGTCAAGATGGAATTACTGGTTTCTGGGATTTGGCAAGCTCTTGCTAGAAGATTCAACACTTGTGGAAGATGGTCACTAAGATTACTGTTACCGATCTTGAAGGTGGCTATTTTATTAAACAGAGACAATGTCAAGGTAAAGTCTAGATGTGATGATGTAACAGTTGAGTGGCATGTAGCTGCTGGTGGAATGTCGTCTTTAAACCGTCCATTCAGGGCTCTCATATTTAGGTGTACTAGGCCTCTAAGTAAGTTTGTTGCTACACTTGGTGGCTTAGTGGGCTGCATTTGGCATTGTGTTGGAATTCCCCTTGCTCTCGAGAGGTCCTGAGTTGAGTCTTTTTCCTTCGTAGTCCCTAAGAGGTGCATATTGAAGTTGCCAGCCAGGACTATGAGGTCCGTTGATTCTTCTTCCATTACTCTCTGTAGCTCGAGTAACAGCTCTTTTGCTGCTTTTGGGGTTTATTATTATGATTTCCTGTTTAAGGTGATTTAGCCTAAGAGTTGCCTTTATTCCTTGAATGCTGCTAGGTGGGGTTAGAGGTATGGTGACAGGGAGAAACTCACCAATTTTAGTTATTGAGGCAGAAAGCTGGAGGCCCCCCGAGCGACGACCAAAGGCTGACATCTTTGCTGCCGGCAATGAGTAGGTGGTATAGCCTTGCAGGTCTAGAGGCTTATCTTCCCAAGTATCTTGAAGCAAGATAATGTCAAAGGTAGTCAGATAATTTGCAAACTCTTGATCGTGCATTTTTGAGGCTAGGCCATTTACATTCCAGACACATATGGCAATTCCGTCGCATTCCATCTGTGAAGGCTGTGCTGAGACAGTTGGCTGTCATAGTGGGCGTGCTGGTGCAATTTGGCGATGTATATCAGTCCAGTTGTTGGACGTTGAAATGAACTGCGAGACTGAAGGACCTTGAGACGATTGCAGTGCAATTTCCAAGTTAGCTTCGATTGTAGTGCCTGGTGTGCTGTTTCTTGCTCCTTTCAAGACTGAAAAGGTCGTCCGACTTGAGTTGTTTACTTCGGCTTTAGGCTTTAACGAAAGGAGCTGGGTATAAGGGTTTGGGGATAGTTTCCAGGCCTGTCCCCCAGTTTATAAAACTTGCCCTTTCCCGTAGGATTCTGCCTGCGACCTCTGCGGTTCGCCAGGTTGTTCTAGTAACTTCAATATTCTGTATATTGTTAGATGGTAGAAATTCCACTGACAATAGGTCAAGGGATTCAATATTTGCTAGAGGTGTAATGGAATGTAGAAGCCGTAGAATATTCCCTCTGTTCAGTGTGTCCATACGACCTCTAGATTTGTATTGTGGGTGGAATATTATGATACTTGACCCTTCGGCCATTACTATGGGCTGATCTTGTATCTCTGGGCTGTTATTAAAAGTCACTCTATGGGCAGAAGTTTCTAGATTTTGGAGAGGCCGCCTTGTTTTGTTATTTACGCTGTCTTGGAGGAGCCCTTGACCAGAGAGGTTTGCTTTGAGAGCTCCAGAGATATGGCTGCAATTTAAGTATTCTGTGTGATTGGATAAAGTGTTATCTGTGGCGCGCGCTATGATGTCATTCTCGTGGCTGTGATAGAGAGTTTTTGGGGCCTATTTTGATCCTCCCAAGGAGCTCAGCCAAGTGATACTGTTGTTTGATGTGTTCCTTTGAATAGCACCTTTCTACCAGGTGAGGCTGTTGACGCCTCTTGCCCTATGTGTATACTCGTTTGATGCTTCTCCTTGACGGAGGCAATTGGAGGGAGAGTCATTTCAGGTAGAGGCCCTGTCTGTAGGCTCTTTTCCGCTTGTATGTTGCTGGATTTTAGTAGGCAGCTTGTTATATTTTGCTGTTGCTTTGATGTTTTGGGGCTTGTAATCAGGATCTTCGTGCTGTTTACCAAACCTAGCTCTTCTTCATGTGATATTTTATAATTTTCTAGTTCTATTTTGGGTAAACCTACCGAAATGGAGTCGGTTGCATAATGAGCCAGGACTGTGGATTTCTTGTTTCTGTCTTTCCTTTTTTGCTTACGTCCTGTTTTTGTTGCTAGGTTTTTGCTACCGTAAGAGTCAGTTTTGTTTGATCCTCGGAGGGGACTGCTACCTTCTAATAAAGAGTCACTATTTAATGATATTGGGGCTAGTGTCTGTGCACTCGGTGATATCGCTTCGTCCCTCGAAATTCCTATATTTTCTGTTTTCTGTGATTCTGTTGTTGGTTTCAGAGTCGACAAAATGTCTGCCAGTGTCGTGGGTAGCATTTGTAATTTGTCCACAATCAGGGCACAAAAGCATTCTTGTTGCACAGACTGTATATTCAGGGCCGCTGCCTGGCCTCTCTTTATTAATCCGTTCAGCTCGCCCAGCTTTTTATCAATCCCCGAGGTAAAATCGGCAAGAGACTGCAATACTGTTAGCTGAAGGTCCTTTTTGTGGGATTGGTATTGCAGGGCCGCAGTCAAGTATTGCATGGTGCTTAAGAGTGATTCCCAAATTAAGGTTTTGTTGTTATAGCCTGTACTGCTTCTTACTGGTTGCGGGTCTTTTGGACGGCTGCTAGGCTCATGTGTATAGGAGGTGACTTAGTCTTAACACTCTTGGGAGGCTAAGAAGGACATGTCGCAGTTGCTGTCAGACTGGGCGTTGGTTTGTGGCTGTTGTTCTTGCACTGATTACGTGGATCCCTTTGATTTGTAGAGGGTGGGTAAGTCTACAAAGGGGAGTATGTTGTCCAAGCTGGTAGGTGATGAAGTAGGTGATGTAGTCTGTGGGGGGTGGTGATTTGGTTGTAATGGTATCCTTAAGTTTAAATCATCTAGTTTGTCTGAAACTGATGATGAGTGTTGATGAGGCTTTAAGGTTGATCCCATATCTAGCTTCGTTTGTTGAGCGAAAGGGCTAGATCTTCAGTCTGGAGTATTCACAGCAGTATGACTAGGGAGTTGGGCATTCTGAAGTTCTGAACAGTGTCTTAGGCCCATGTGGGAGGGCGGGTCGGATATACAGACGCGGAGGTTGAATATATTTTCCAAGTGAGAATGTTTTATTATCAGGTAGGTCACTCTTTGCTGTGGTGGTTGGGAAGATATCGGGTCCTATCCACGAAGAGGTACTGGGGTAACGCTGTTCGTCGTCTTCTTCCTCGGAGCTGGACCTCAAGGGCGTCTGCCTCGCTTCTTCGGCCGTGGTTGGTTCTTCCCGAAGGCTCATGAAAAGAAGAAACAGTGGGCCGTCAGTGTCAGGGTCATTCAAATAGTTATAGGTGTTACTCTACCCGTCACCTCACCCGTGTTTCTTAGTCGGGTTTTTTTTCCGCTACCTGGAACAGCTTTCCTTAGCTGTATCGCGGAGGATAGGGTTGGAGAGTAAGGGGTTTTAGAACCCACTGGTCGTCTAAACAATAACCGTGATGAACCTAAAATAAAAGGGGGGAGGGAAAGGTTGTGTCAGAAGAAGCACACGTGTTGAGGAAGGTTTGTCCGAGGTTTAGGGATATAAGACTGCCGGACACACACTCTGTGCTCAGGAAAACCGGTGAGGGTGTACAGGGCTAAAGGTGCACGGGAAAACAAACTATTAGTGCCCTGGGTCCCAACCGTACCCGATTCCACCCTCCCTCTGTTCAGTTTCCTCCCTTCGCCCTATTCCCTGCCGGTCTTTCCCCTGGAATTTCGTCACTCACCGGCCTCGCCGCAACTCTCCGGAGTTGCGGCCGCTCCACAGCCTCCTCCGGGGGACACCACCAGTCTTCGCTCCAGAACTCCTCCGGGTCCTCTGATTCAGTCCCGCCTTCGTTCCCGACCTGGTCCAGTTCGCTGTCGTTCCGCTCCTCGTCTCTCAGCTCCGCTTCCGTCGTCCTTCGGCTTACTCCTCCTGCTCCGCTCCAAGAGATCACTTCCTGGGCCAGGTCTCCTTTGAATGGTGGAGACGTATCGCTTCCGGGGTTAGCCCCTCCCTCTTCCAGCTTCTGGCCTGTCTGTGGGAAGAGAGGAGAGGGGGGTGTGGTTGACGGGTGTTTCGGAGCTTCGCCCTGAGATCTCCGCTGTCCATCCGGCGCTCGCACTCCCCGTATTACAGGTGAGAAAGGGGTTGGACGCCGTGCCCCCCGGCCCCACCCCCTCACAGCCCAATTGCCAGTCAGGTGTTAGAGATGGCTTCTGTGTTCCCCCGGTTGTTGACCTAGATTGTTGAAGGATTGGAATACTAGTTTGAGCTGTAAATAAGCTTTCCTCAGAACTATGTTGTGGTGGGCTAGAATTGTTGTTAGTACTGTCCTCTTGGTGATTTTGTTGGAAAAGCGAAAGTCCTAATTGTTCACAGTTATCTGCCTTGTTTGCCTTGTTTGTTCGTGAAGTCATTGTGTCTTCAATTTCTTGGCTAACTCCAAGTTGGTCCTTAGTTTGAATGTGTGCGTATGGTTGAAGTGATTCTTTAGGATGAGTTTGTACTAAGGTTTCCTTCACAACCAGTAGTTTTTGGTCTAAGCTATTTGAAGCGAGTGGTAAAAGGGGGGATTGCAGCCCTTCTATACTGGCACTCTTAGAAAATATTGCTGTTCCAGGGTCTCTCAGAAATGAAAACTTTGTGTATATTTTCGGCTGGAATAAGCAGGGATTTCTCCTTGGGGGTGTTCCTTCTACCTTAATTAAGACCTGCTCCGCCGAACAGGTGCTTGTTATGGCATCTGTGAGCCTTGTTACTTTTGTTGTACTGCCTTCCAGGGGCACTGAGATACTACTGTTATAAGCTTTGGGATGCAGGCCGCTCAGGTGACTGTCTGCCTTTTCTTCCTTTTCTTCCGTTGAACTATTTTGTGTATCATCAAATTTCTCGCGATTTATTTTTAGACTTCCTAGATCGTGGTCCTGTGGGCTGCTGCCCTTAAGTTCTCTCCTGGAGTTGCTCTCGCTCTTCCGTTTTGTTAGTTTAAATTGTGATCCTGAATAAAATTTTGGTTTTACGAGAGCTTTTCTTACTCTGCCCAACCTCATGACTCTCAGTTAAATGACCAATAAACCTTAGGGCTGCTCAGGTCTCTTCGGAGCTGAATAAGAGCTGAATGAGAGTCGATGTAAGTCTATTAAGCGTTATGTTACCAGTAGTGGTGTGGGTGGGCGGCCTTCACTTGTCTCTGTTTGCTGTTTGCTCGTTAGGGCTCTGGTTAAGTACGGCTGAAAAGCCCCCCCCCCACAAGACCTGTAAGGGGGACAGGTAGACAGATCGACACACTCTCTTTGGTTGAGGCCGGAACTAATGTTTGCAGGTTCTCTAGTACGGTGGTGCACTGGTGTCGCTGTTAGTCCTGCAGATCCATCACTACTGCGCTGTCCCTTTTTTAAAACTGTTTGCTTGGCTGCCTTAGCTGGCTTTAATTTGACTTAGGTTAGGTTTAGCCCTTAGCTTTAGCACTTCTGAATGCAGTTTGACAAGGAAGGCACAATGGTCAGGCGGGACTAGATTGTGGCACCCTAGATCCAGGCCCACTCCACACAGCTCAATATTGCACCCACCTGCTGTTGGTCGGCGGGCGGATTATCTGGAAGGCTGTAACTGGTCGCTAGTGGGGTGTCCCGACAGGTAAACAGTTGGGTAAACAGCTCTGGGCAGCACGCCTTCCTTCACCTTCACCTTCCTTCGCCTGATCAGCTCGGCGGATGCTCCTATTTCTCCCACCCCTGCACTCTGCCGCATGCACGCTCCTTGAAGCGAGACTTTGCCCCCGCTTGGGGTGCGACTTTGCCCCCCGCAGCTGTAAGGAGTAGAGCAGGGGAAGCTGGAGTGAAGCTGGAGCGGGGGGATGAGAGCTGGGAGAAGGCGCAATAGTCGATGTCCTCGCACGGCGTCTCTCCCCGCCTTCTGCAGCACTTCGGACGAACGAACGAGCGGCGTGAAGACACGGACTGGAATCGGAATTGTTTGGGTCAGGAGTTCTGAATGTGTTGCCGAGGAGCGGAGAGGAAATCCGCAATGAGGGGGTGCATTTTCCCATAGAAATTATGATTAGTGCTGAAGAAAGAAAAATTGGGGCACATTTTGAGTGAACTGAAACATGCACTTGTAATACCAGCAGCAGACTTCTGTGGTGAGCAGTAGCTTTACTACCGTGATCTAATGAGCAACTAGAGTGCTAACATTCAGAATTTATGGCAAATGTGTGACATATCTGAATACCTTCTTGACGGCATCAAAGTAAAAACTTAAAGCATTTCCTACGGAGGTGACTGCAGTAAATGAGGAAATTAGGAAACTTCATAACAAATAAATCTCCCAAGATGGCCACCAGAGACAAAAGAGCCCAAATGCAGCACAAATTTCAACCAGATGTAGCCCACATGTAGCCCAATGACAGAAGTGTGCAAAACACTTATTTTTTGTGTATTTGCAGTTTTATATAGTGAAGACTTGTCAGGTATTGGAGTGCTTTACATGAGCATTGGTTACATCACACAAGATCAAATTCATTTTGGTTGTAGACATGGGGAGATTAAGTGATTTGACCAGAATCACAGAATGTTGAGCTGAAGTAGAAACTCCAACCTGGTTCCCCAGTTGCAAAGTCTGCAGCTCTGGAAGTAACACCACATCCTCTCCCCTAGGTGCAACATTTATTCAAGTGGTCAACTGGATAAAAAAACATAAAGATTACAAATAATTTAAAAGTTCTTTGTCGCTATTTGAAAACTCAGAAAATATGTCCTCATTTTAGTTTTTTAGAGCACTAACCATAATTTTGATGCAAATAAGACCCTCTCATATATGTAATTTCTAAAGGAAATGCTCTAGGTATTACAGTTTTGATTACATCAAGATGACGTCAGGAATTCCACACTTTTGTAATAAATATAGAATGTAAGCAATCTAGTTGTTCATTGGAATACTGTTGAGAGGCAGAGGCCAGGGGCACGGACTCTGAAAATTAAAGGCAGGTAGGAGAGTGCAGAGGCAACAATTTGACCACACTGGGCAGGCAGGAAGGGCAGTGGCAGCACAACAGACTATGGAGGGCAGTCGAAAGGGGGGCAGGGGCAACAAACCAACAACACAGGACTGGCAAGAGAGGCTGTGGCAATATAATAGACCATTGTGGGGAGAAGGAAGAGGCCGTGGTAGTACAACCATACATGCCAACAGACCCGTTTCAGCCAGGACACGTCCAATCTTTTTAAGCTCAAATGGGCTTTATTTGATCTGTCTCCTGTCTACAATCTCCTCTTTTTCAATGTAACTCAAAGGGGAAAATCAATACCCCAGTTTTTTTTCAAAATCTCCCTCTTACCAAGTTTAAAATGTTCGCACGTATGGTACATTGGATCATGGTAGGCAGGAGGAATTGGGGTAGGGACATGGACTCGGATAACAGAGGACAGGAGGGACATGGAGAGGTGCACCAAACTGACCCTACAGGGCAGGCATCAGGGTTTGCAGCAGCACAATACACCACACAGGGCATGCGGGACGGGAGTGCAGCACAACAATCCATAGAAAGCAATAGGGAGGGGACAGGACCATGCACATGGACAACAGAGAACAGAGGGGAAAGAGGCAATGGTAGCTAGCTGACCCTAATGGACAGACAGGAGAGAAAGCTGCAGCATAACAGACCATAAAGGGCAGGAGGGACGGATAAGGGGCATTACAATGGAACAGACAAGCCAGGAGGGAGGGAATAGTGGTCTGCACATGGAAACAGAGGACTGGAGGCATGGGGGCAGGGCAGGAGCAGCAAGATGACCATGGAGGTCAGGCAGGATGGGCACTGGAAACAAGACACCATGAGAGCAACAATGAGACTATGATGGCATACACACAGACCATGGAGGGAAGGTGGGAGGGGGTCAGGGGCAGCTTGCGGACCACACAGGGAAGGTGGGAGGGGCCATGGCAGCACAGAAGACCATGCATGGCAAGCGGGAGGGTTAGTGGCAACACAATGGCTATGATGGGCAAGAAGGAGGGTGCAGGGGCATGCACAAAGGACCATGGAGGACAGAATGAAGGGTCAGGACCTGGACACAGACAAGAGAGTTCAGGGGAAGGGGCCTCACAACAGACCGCGCGGGGCAGGCAGGAGGAGCAGTTGCAGCACAACAGACCAGGGAGGGCAGAAGGGTGTGGCAGTAAAATGGACCATGGAGGACAGGAGGAAGGGGATAGGGGCATGGCATGTGGAGAGGCAGGGTGGAGGTGGCAGGGACAGGTTACAGTCATCTGACAATGCTAGGCAGGTGGGAGGGGAGTGGCAGCTCAACAGAACACTCAGAGTAGATAGGAATGGCAGGTCCATGGAACATGGTGGGCAAAAAGGATGGAGCAGGGGCATGCACAAAGACATCGGGGGGCAGGGGGAAGGAGAATAGGGGCAGCAAGCTAAGCACAGAGGCTAAGCAGGAGGTCAATGATGGGCCATAGAATTTGGCAATGGAGGGCAGGAGGAGTGGACTGGTACATCATGCTAAATGGAGGGCAGTGGCAGCACATCAGACCATGCATGGCAGGAGGGAGGAGGCTAGTCCATGGATTCAGACAACAGAGGATAGGGAAGAGGTTGATGGGGCAGCAAGCTAACTGTTCAGAGAAGGTGGGTATTAGGAACTTTATTGTTTTTAAAATGTGTGTCTGTGCGAACTACTTAAAATATGAACAAGTATGCAGCATAATCTCACTTTTATTCAGGAAGAAGAGGACGTTTGTGACTGTGACTCCGGGCTCACTTGGCAGAAACACCTCCTGACCATCCACCTCCCATCGCAAAATGTAATGCCCGTGAAAAGGGTACATGGACGCAGTGTTATATAGAACATAGTCCTGAGAGCACAATTGAAAATGAAAACTAGATATAGTATATGGTATAAACTATGCACCAAAAAGTGTGATATAAGATGAACCGGGGCGTGAAATTTAATATGCAATACTTTGTGCGCAATGACAGATTCATTGGAGAGCGCGAGATAGCACAGGCACTAGCTCCTGCTATGCAATATGCGCCTTGGAGTGTAATATGCACAGGGCAGGGTTGTGTAACCTAACTAGTCTCTAAAGCTGTAATATAAAATATGTGATGGGGAGTGTAACGTTGCATATGCACTGTGACAAAGATATGGATCCCAGATTGTAATATGTATGGCATAGCGCTGTGCGTTATAACATAGGCATCGAGGAAGGCACGTTAGATGGGGCAATATAACCTGTGCGAAGGCAAGTGTGGCATGACATATTCACAGGGTGGTGTTACAGTGCACATGGGCTAGAGAGTGTCATAGCATACGCACTAGCTGGTGGAACACAACACAGAGGTGTGTGGCACTCGGCAGGCACTGGTTGGTGTCACACAGCATTGGGCTCAGCCAGGAGCACGCTGTGACTCTCAAGTGAGGTTCGTCTCCTTTCCAGAGAGTAAAATAAAAAGTATTACACATCCGGCGGTGGATGCATATTTTATTAACCGTGAGGGGGGTTTCTTGCATAGTTTGGTCACATTTTTGTCGAATCCCCTTTGAATGGCTTGGTGTGCGTGTGTATTAACTGTGCCTGTCAATAGCTACCCATGTTTGTATAAATAAACGACAAGGGTGTCTACTTGGAGAGTACCCACCGGCGGGGGCTGCAGGATTAGGCACGGTAGAGCGTCAGACATGTCAGAGCTTCACTAGCGGTGTAAATACATTCCACGTGGATTCATTGTATGCATAGTCGCCTTTTAATGAATATCACGCAAATATATATATTTTTTAAATAATAAAAAACAAAGGCCGGCCCCGGGGGATGGGGTCCCCGGGGCCATAAGTGGCCTGAAGAGGGGGGCAACGCAACCCCCCTCCTAAAGAAATAAAAAAAAAAAATGCCATGACCCGGGGGTTGGGGTCCCCGGGGCAGATTAAGGCCTTGGGAGGGCCAAATTAATTTTTGTTCAACAAAAAAAAATAGGGTGCAGGCTCTGGGGGATGGGGTCCCCAGGGCCAATAAATTAGAAAAAGAAGGGGGGCCACACAGCCCTCCTTCTTAAAAAAATAAAATAAATAAAAGACCGGCATCGCGCCGGAGGCCACGCCCGCTCCTTGCAGCACTCTGCAAACGTGCCTCCTGGCCAGTTGTAAGTTGGGGAATTAATTCCCCTTCAATACTGAGGGTCCCTGAGGGCCAAATAGCCCAACAGGTATCTCCAGTATGCACCAGGGAGCTGCGTTGCAGACAGGTGTTCTGAGGCCACGCCCCTTTTTACACCTCTATGCAACGCAGCTCTGTGGCGCTTACTGGAGGTACCTAGAGGGCTAGTTTGACCCCAGGGACCCTTAGGCTTCAAGGGGACTTAATCTCTCAACTTAGAAAGGCCACAGGGTGCGTTTACACAGTGGTGAAGGGAGGGGACGGGGTCTGAGGTGACGTGTGGAAACACGCCCTGTGGCGCGTTTTAACTTGGGGAAATAATTCCCTTTCAATCCTGAGAGACCCTGGGGGCCAACTAGCCCACCAGGTGCTTCCAGTAAGCGCCAATGCTCTGCTTTGCAGAGAGGTGGTGCAGGCTGTGCCCCTTTTTACACCTCTCTGCAATGACACTTACTGGACGTACCTAGTGGTGCTATTTTCCCCCAAGGGACCCTCAGGGTTCAAGGGGACTTAATCTCCCAACTTAAAAAACGCCACTTAGCTGCGTTGCTGAGAGGTGGTCCAGGCCGTGTCACTTTTTACACCTCTCTGCAACGCAGCTAAGTGGCGCTTATTGGAGTTACCTAGTGGGCTAGTTGGACCCTAGGGACCCTCAGGATTCAAATGAACTTAATCTCCCAACTAAAAACGGCCACAGGGCGTGTTTACACAGTGGTGAAGGGAGGGGACGGGGCCTGAGTTAACGTGTGCAAACAAGCCCTGTGGCGCGTTTTAAGTTGGGGAAATAATTCCCCTTCAATCCTGAGGGACCCTGGGGGCCAACTAGCCCACCAGGTGCTTCCAGTAAGCACCACTGTGCTGCGTTGTAGAGAGGTGGTCTAGGCCATGCCCCTTTTTACATCTCTCTGCAATGCAGCTCTGTGGCGCTTACTGGAGGTACCTAGTGGTTTAGTTGGAGCCTAGGGACCCTCAGGATTCAAGGGGACTTAATCTCCCAACTTAAAACAGCCACAGGGCGTGTTTACACAGTGGGAAAGGGAGAAGACGGGCCTGAGGTGACGTGTGCAAACACGCCCTATGGCGCGTTTTAAGAGGTAGTTTTAATCCCCTGTCCTATTATATACTATGGGCTTACGGAGGAGGTCAGGCTAATCACAGGGGGACCCCAACGCATAGTGTTCTCTAGGGTATGTAGGTGTTTTCACTATATTCTGAGTGTCTTTTAACAAAGCACTGGCTTTAGGACTGGTTAGTCAGGCTCAGTTACCAACAGTATCCGTCTGAAAAGGTTGAGGGTACAGGATGATTTTGCAACAAGGCTTCTTTCTGCTCTTCTGTTTGTTCTTTCTGCACGTTATCCTTCTTCCTGCACTTTACTTCGTCTTTGAGGACTTCTGGTGCTTCTTTCTGCATTTCTTTTTTTTCTTTCTGTGTGTTTTTTCTTCTTTCTTCACATGTCCTATCTCTGTAGGCATAGTTAGAAATGAGCATTTAATAAACCTTTGAAATTCACTGAAAAAACCATAGGTTTCAGGCACGTTATAGTTTGGAATTAGCATTTAAAAAACCTTAGAAATTCACTGAAAAAACCATAGGTTTCAGGGGCGTTATAGTTAGCTGGACTTTTCACTCGTACAAAACCATTGAAATTCCCCCGTTATAGTTAGATCAGCTAACTATAACTCGCGCGCCCGCAATGCACTGCTGATGACGACACATATTACATCACTCATGACATGGTCAGTGACATCACTCATGACATCTCAAATGACATCACTCATGACATGGTCAGTGACATCACTCATGACATCACTGATGACATCTCAAATGACATCATTCTTGACATCACTGATGACATCATCCTTGTGATAGAGTGGCAGACCTCCTCTCCCCTAATATAACCTTTGATACACACATTCAAAAATAGAAAGTCATTCACTCACTAACACACCCATGCACACACTCATCCACCCATACAGTCCTGCACACATGCTGTCTTCAACACATACAAACAGTGAGTCACTCATTCATGCACTGATGCACTACATAATACCCCCACTGAACCATACAGACACACAGACACTCATACTGATACTCAAAAAACCAACTAATAACCTATATAGACACTCATGTAGCTACTCACCAACCCATGCAGCCACTTATACACAAAGTGAGAGACTGATACAGATATTTACATATTTAAACATTACTCACTAAGCCATGTATTCACTGAGATATACTTAGTCAGTTATAAAATACATTTTTCAAAAACAAATCATCCATTTAGACACTTATATACCCATTTATTCTTCCATCGACCTTGAGATATACATATATAAAACATATGTAATTTTCAGAAAAACACACATTCACTGGATGATGTCATCAGTGATGTCATCAGTGATGTCATTTGATATGTCATCAGTGATGTCATAAGTGATGTCACTGACCATGTCATGAGTGATGTAATATGTGACGTCATCAGCAGTGCATTGCGGGCGCGTTAGTTATAGTAAGCTGAACTAACTATAATGGGGGAATTTCAATAGTTTTGTACGAGTGAAAAGTCCAGCTAACTATAACGCCCCTGAAACCTATGTTTTTTTCAGTGAATTTCTAAGGTTTTTTAAATGCTAATTCCAAACTATAACGTGCCTGAAACCTATGGTTTTTATAGTGCATATATACATATATATATATATATATATATATATATATATATATATATATATATATATATTCACTTAAAAAGCCATGGGTTGCACACATGTTATAGTTAGGTGGACATTTCACTCGTAAAAAACCAATGAAATTCCCACGTTATAGTTAGTTGAGATAACTATAACTCGCGCGCCCGCAATCCTCTGCTCATGACGTCACATGTTACATCACTCATGAAATGGTCAGTGGCATCACTCATGCTATCACTGATGACATCATCCTTGTGATAGAGTGGCGGTCGCGCGAGTTATAGTTATCTCAACTAAATATAACGGGGGAATTTCATTGGTTTTTTACGAGTGAAATGTCCACCTAACTATAACATGTGTGAAACCTATGGTTTTTTAAGTGAATTTGCAAGGTTTTTTAAATGCTAATTCCCAACTATAACGTGTGTGAAACCTATGGTTTTTTCAGTGAATTTGTACGTTTTTTTAAATGCTAAGTTATGTATTTATTATTATATTTTGTATATATTTATTTTATAATAAACTACGTATTAAAATAAAAAATAATTTTTTTTATGGTTTTTCACCGAGCGCGCACGGTGCGCGCACCCCGTGATTTTTAAAAAATGTTTTTTTCTGCCTTCGGGATCCTTCAGGGACCCCCTGACACAGGCAAGGGGGCCAGGAACTCTCTACCCTGACCCCTTTTCACGTTCGCCATCTTCCTTTTTCGCTCTCGCACTCAAAACAAACAAAATGGCGGACGACACTTCCTGATTTCGACCAATTCGAACGTTGACTGACATGTAACCACCAATCAGAATTACGCTCGCGCACGTTAAGGTGCGCGCACCGTTCGTGCACGGTGCGTGGCTATAGATATTTATGTACTTTAAATGCAATTTTCTCAGGAACTACTGAACAGATTGACTCCATATATGCAAAAGGCACATCCCTGACCTGAGGACTACCTCTTTGCCAAATTTCAAGTAATTCTGTTCAGCCGTTTGGGCTGTACCTTCGACTAAAGGTCCTATGGGAAAATGCATGGGGAAAACGCGTTTTGGGACCCCCCTTTTTTCTCGGCCCCCGCTTGATGAATCCCCCGAGACTTTCAGGGTAGGAGCTCAGCGGAGCGCCCCATTGGTTTTGAGGATTCGTCAACCGGCGCCAAAGTTATTCAAAATAGAATTTTGAGATTTCCTATGGAAACACGGTCCTAACTATAACTATCTACTGGCGACTGCCAGTAGATAATATATATATATATATACATATATATTCACTTAAAAAACCATAGGTTTCACACATGTTATAGTTAGGTGGATATTTCACTCGCAAAAAACCAATGAAATTCCCCTGTTATAGTTAGTTCAGATAACTATAACTCGCGCGACCGCAATCCACTGCTGATGACGTCACATATTACATCACTCATGACATGGTCAGTGGCATCACTCATGACATCACTGATGACATCATCCTTGTGATAGAGTGGCGGCCGCGCGAGTTATAGTTATCTGAACTAACTATAACGGGGGAATTTCATTGGTTTTTTGCGAGTGAAATATCCACCTAACTATAACATGTGTGAAACCTATGGTTTTTTTAAGTGAATTTGCAAGCTTTTTAAATGCTAATTCCTAACTATAATGTGTGTGAAACCTATGATTTTTTCAGTGAATTTGTACGGTTTTTTAAATGCTAAGTTATGTATGTATTATTATTTTTTTTTATATATTTATTTTACAATAAACTACGTATTTTTTAAAATTATTTTTGGTTTTTCACCTTGCGCGCACGGTACGTGCACCCCGCGATTTAAAAAAAAAACAATTAAAATGTTTTTTTCTGCCTTCGGGGTCCTTCAGGGAACCCCTGACAAAGGCTAGGGGGTCAGGAACTCTCTACCCTGCCCCCTTTTCATGTTCGCCACCTTCCTTTTTCACTCTTGCACTGAAAACAAACAAAATGGCGGCCGACACTTCCTGATTTCGACCGATTCGAACGTTGACTAACATGTAACCACCAATCAGAATTACGCTCGCACACGTTAGGGTGCTCGCACGGTGCGGCACGGTGCTCGCACGGTGCACGCACGGTGCACGGCTATAGATATGTATGTGCTTTTAACTGCAATTTTCTCAGGAACTACTGAACAGATTGACTCCATAAATGCAAAAGGCACATCCCTGAGCTGAGGACTACCTCTCTGCCAAATTTCATGTAATTCTGTTCAGCCGTTCGGGCTGTACCTTGGACTAAAGGTCCCTATGGAAAATTGCATGGGGAAAACGCGTTTTGGGACCCCCCTTTTTTCTCAGCCCCCGCTTGACGAATCCCCCGAGACTTTCAGGGTAGGAGCGGAGCGCCCCACCTATTTTGAAAATTTCGCGAGGATTCGTCAACCGGCGCCAAAGTTATTCCAAATAGAATGTTGCGGATTTCCTATGGAAACACGGTCCTAACTATAACTATCTACTGGCGACCGCCAGTAGATAATATATATATATATATATATATATATATAATACATATTTAAATTTCAAACTAAACCACATTCACTGGATGATGTCATCAGTGATATCATTTGAGATGTCATCAGTGATGTCACGGACCATGTCATGAATGGTGTAATATGTGACATCATCAGCAGTGCATTGCGGGCGCGCGAGTTAGAGTTAGCAGAACTAACGATAACGGAGGAATTTCTATGGTTTTGTACGAGTGAAATGTCTAGCTAACTATAACACTCCTGAAACCTATGGTGTTTTCTGTGAATGTCTAAAGTTTTTTAAATGCTAATTTATAACTATAACGTCTCTGAAACCTATGGTTTTTTCAGTGAATTTCAAAGCTTTTTTAAATGCTAATTTCTAACTATAACGTCTCTGAAACCTATGGTTTTTACAGTGAATATATATATACATACATATATAAACATATATATAATTTGCATATCTATATAAATACAAATATAAATGCATGCATACATATACATATACATATATGCATGCATATGCATGTTATGTACATGAAAGTTTGAAAAACACTAATACAAGCAAAGCTAAAAAGCCACCTAATTACAAACAAAATTGCATTAACTTAAACGAGGGTGAGACCTATTGCATTTCCAATGCTTCTTTACTTTGGTTCTATCAAGAAGGCATTCAGATGTGTCACACATTTGCCATAAATTCTGAATGGTAGCACTCTAGTTGCTCATTAGATCACTGTAGAAAAGCTACTGCTCACCAGGGAAGTCTGCTGCTGGTATTCAAAGTGCATGTTTCAGTCTGCATGTCAGAATTTTTTTAGGAAATAGAAGAGGATTTGAGAAGTCAAAATGTGCCCTAATTTTTCTTTCTGCAGCAATAATCATAATTTCTATGGCAAAATGAACCCCCTCATTTTGTTCCTTTGCAAATTAAATGTTTTAAGTGTTACCATTTTATTCTAATCAAGATGGCTTCAGGTGTGCCATACTTTTGTCATAAGCAAGCCTGTTAGTGCTCTAGTTGTTCTTTAGAACACTCTGGGACATTCTGTCATTGGGCTATACTTGGGCTACATCTGGGTGATATTTGTGCTACATTTGGGCACTTTTGTCTCTGGTGGCCATCTTGGGAGACTTATTTGTTATGAAGTTTCCTAATTTCCTCATTTACTACAGTCTCCTCAGTAGGAAATACTTTCCGTATTTTTACTTTGATTCCATCAAGAAGGCATTCAGATGTATCACACATTTGCCATAAATTCGGAATGTTAGCACTCTAGTTGCTTATTAGATCACTGTAGTAAGGCTACTGCTCACCAGGGAAGTCTGCTGCTGGTATTGAAAGTGCATGTTTCAGTGTGCATGTCAGATTTTTTTAATGAAATAGAAGAGGATTTGAGAAGTCAGTCAAAATGTGCCCTAATTTTTCTTTTTTCAGCACTAATCATAATTTCTATGGCAAAATGAACCCCCTCGTTGTGTTCCTTTTAAATTAAACTACTCACTCACTCGCTACTACTCTCTACTACTCACTCTCTACTACTCTCTACTACTCTCTACTACTCACTCTCTACTACTCTCTACCACTCACTCTACTACTCTCTGCTACTCTCTACCACTCACTCTCTACTACTCTACTACTCACTCTCTACTACTCTCTACTGCTCACTCTCTAGTACTCCCTCTCTACAACTCATTCTACTACTCTCTACTACTCACTCTCTACTACTCTTTCTCTACTACTCACTCTCTACTATTCACTTTCTACTACTCACTCTCTACTACTCACTCTCTACTACTCGCCCTCTACTACTCTCTACTACTCACTCTCCACTACTTTCTACTGCTCACTCTCCACTTCTCACTCTCTACTATTCGCTCTATACTACTCTCTACTACTCACTCTCTGCTACTCACTCTCTACTACTCTACTACTCTCTACTACTCTCTCTACTACTCACTCTTTACCACTCACTCTTTACTACTCACTCTCTACTACTCCACTACTCTCTACTACTCTCTCTACTACTCATTCTCTACCACTCTCTACTACTCACTCTACTGCTCTCTACCACTCACTCTCTACTACTCTACTACTCACTCTATACTACTCTCTCTCTACTACTCACTCTACTACTCTCTACTACTCACTCTCTACTACTCTCTCTCTACTACTCTCTACTACTCACTCTCTACTACTCACTTTCTGCTACTCACTCTCTATTACTCTCTACTACTCACTCTCTACTACTCTCTCTCTACTACTCACTCTCTACTACTCACTCTCTACTACTCACTCTCTACTACTCACTCTCTACTACTCTCAACTACACTCTCTCTATACTACTCTCTCTACTACTCTCTACTACTTTCTACTACTCACTCTACTACTCACTCTCTACTACTCTCTCTACTACTCTCTTCTACTCACTCTACTACTCACTCTCTACTACTCTCTACTACAATCTCTCTGCTACTCACTTTCTACTACTCACTCTCTACTGCTCGCTCTCTATTACTCACTCTCTACTACTCTCTACTACTCACTCTACTACTCACTCTCTACTACTCTCTACTATTCACACTCTACTACCCACTCTACTACTCTCTACTACTCACTCTCTACTCTCTATTACTCATCCTCTACTCTCTACCTCTCTCTACCTCTCTCTCTACTACTCTCTACCACTCTGCCTCTACCTCTCTACCTCTACACCTCTACCTCTCTACCTATCTACATGCACACATATGCACATATATGTATGCATATATGCATATGCATTTATATATATATGTATGTGTATATAGATATACATACATATATAAACATATCTATAATCTGCATATCTATATAAATAGAAATATAAATGCATGCATACATATACATATACATATATGCATACATATGCATGTTATGTACATGAAAGTTTGAAAAACACTAATAAAAGCAAAGCTAAAAAGCCACCTAATTACAAACAGAATTGCTTTAACTTAAACAAGGGTGAGACCTATTGCATTTCCAATGCTTGTTTACTTTGGTTCCATCAAGAAGGCATTCAGATGTGTCACACATTTGCCATAAATTCTGAATGTTAGCACTCTAGTTGCTCATTAGATCACTGTAGTAAAGCTACTGCTCACCAGGGAAGTGTGCTGCTGGTATTCAAAGTGCATGTTTCAGTCTGCATGTCTGAATTTTTTAATTAAATAGAAGAGGATTTGAGAAGTCAAAATGTGCCCTCATTTTTCTTTCTGCAGCACTAATCATAATTTCTATGGCAAAATGAACCCCCTAATTTTGTTCCTTTGCAAATTAAATGTTTTAATTGTCAACACTTTATTCCAATCAAGATGGCTTCATGTGTGCCATACTTTTGTCATAAGTAAGACTGTTAGCGCTCTAGTTGTTCTTTAGAACACTCTGGGACATTCTGTCAGTGGGCTATACTTGGGCTACATCTGGGTGATATTTGTGCTACAGTTGGGCTCTTTTGTCTCTGTTGGCCATCTTTGGGGACTTATTTGTTATGAAGTTTCCTAATTTCCTCATTTACTACAGTCTCCTCAGAGGAATACTTTCAGTTTTTTACTTTGATTCCATCAAGAAGGCATTCAGATGTGTCACACATTTACCATAAATTCAGAATGTTAGCACTCTAGTTGCTCATTAGATCACTGTAGTAAAGCTACTGCTCACCAGGGAAGTCTGCTGCCGGTACTGAAAGTGCATGTTTCAATCTGAATGTCAGAATTTTTTTATGAAATAGAAGAGGATTTGAGAAGTCACTCAAAATGAGCCCTAATTTTTCTTTCTGCGGCACTAATCATACTTTCTATGGCAAAATGAACCCCCTCATTTTGTTCCTTTTTAAATTAAATGTTTTAAGGGTTACCACTTTATTCCAATCAAGATGAAAGGTGATCTATAAGCTAACTGAGAGCATATTTTCTGTAAATTCACATTATCTTTCTCAGTCATGTGAGAATGAAGTCTACATTCTTAGAAAAACATGTACATCCAACAATGGCAGAGATTGTCAGTTGATTCCTTTGTGTTCTACTGCAGCTTCCCAGAGTGTTCTAAAGAACAACTAGAGCGCTAACAGTCCTACTTATGACAAACGTATGGCACACCTGAAGCCATCTTGGTTGGAATAAAGTGGTAATTCTTAACACATTTAATTTAAAAAGGAACAAAATGAGGGGGTTCATTTTGCCATAGAAAGTATGATTAGTGCTGCAGAAAGAAAAATTAGAGCACATTTTGAGTGACTTCTCAAACCCTCTTCTATTTCATTAAAAAATTCTGACATGCAGACTGAAACATGCACTTTCAATACCAGCAGGAGACTTCCCTGGTGAGCAGTAGCTTTACTACAGTGATCTAATAAGCAACTAGAGTGCTAACATTCTGAATTTATGGCAAATTTGTGACACATCTGAATGCCTTCTTGATGGAATCAAAGTAAAAAACTGAAAGTATTTCCTACTGAGGAGACTGTAGTAAATGAGGAAATTAGGAAACATCATAACAAATAAGTCTCCCAAAATGGCCACCAGAGACAAAAGAGCCCAAATGTAGCCCAAATATCACCCAGATGTAGCCCAAGTAAAGCCCAATGACAGAATGTCCCAGAGTGTTCTAACGAACAACTAGAGCGCTAACAGTCTTACTTATGACAAAAGTATGGCACACCTGAAGCCATATTGAATGGAATAAAGTGATAACACTTAAAACATTTAATTTACAAAGGAACACAATGAGGGGATTCATTTTGCCATAGAAATTATGATTAGTGCTGCAGAAAGAAAAATTAGGGCACATTTTGACTTCTCAAATCCTCTTCTATGTCATAAAAAAATTCTGACATGCAGACTGAAACATGCACTTTGAATACCAGCAGCAGACTTCCCTGGTGAGCAGTAGCTTTACTACAGTGATCTAATGAGCAACCAGAGCGCTAACATTCAGAATTTATGGCAAATGTGTGACACATCTGAATGCCTTCTTGATGGAACCAAGTAAAAAACTGAAAGTATTTCCTACTGAGGAGACTGCAGTAAATTAGGAAATTAGGAAACTTCATAACAAATAAATCTCCCAAGATGGCCACCAGAGACAAAGGAGCCCAAATGTAGCCCAAATATCACCCAGATGTAGCCCAAGTATAGCCCAATGACAGAATGTCCCAGAGTGTTCTAACGAACAACTAGAGCGCTAACAGTCTTACTTATGACAAAAGTATGGCACACCTGAAGCCATCTTGATTGGAATAAAGTGGTAACACTTAAAACATTTAATTTACAAAGGAACAAAATGAGGGGGTTCATTTTGCCATAGAAATTATGATTAGTTCTGCAGAAAGAAAAATTAGGGCACATTTTGACTTCTCAAATCCTCTTCTATTTCATAAACAAATTCTTACATGCAGACTGAAACATGCACTTTGAATACCAGCAGCAGACTTCCCTGGTGAGCCGTAGTTTTACTACAGTGATCTAATGAGCAACTAGAGTGCTAACATTCAGAATTTATGGAAAATGTGTGACACATCTGAATGCCTTCTTGATGGAACCAAAATAAAAAACTGAAAGTATTCCCACTGAGGAGACGGCAGTAAATGAGGAAATTAGGAAACTACATAAAAAATAAATCTCCCAAGATGGCCACCAGAGACAAAAGAGCCCAAATGTAGCCCAAATATCACCCAGATGTAGCCCAAGGATAGCCTAATGACAGAATGTCCCAGGGCGTTCTCAAGAACAACTAGAGCGCATACTGTCTTACTTATGACAAAAGTATGGCACACCTGAAGCCATCTTGATTGGAATAAATTGGTAACACTTAAAACATTGAATTTAAAAAGGAACACAATGAGGGGGTTCATTTTGCCATAGAAATTAGGATTAGTGCTGAAGAAAGAAAAATTAGGGCACATTTTGAGTGACTTCTCAAATCCTCCTCTATTTCATTAAAAAATTCTGATATGCAGACTGAAACATGCACTTTTAATACCAGCAGCAGACTTCCATGGTGAGCAGTAGCTTTACTACAGTGATCTAATGAGCAACTAGAGTGCTAACATTCAGAATTTATGGCAAATGTGTAACATATCTGAATACCTTCTTGATGGAATCAAAGTAAAAAACTGAAAGCATTTCCTACTGAGGAGACTGCAGTAAATGAGGAAATTGGGAAACTTCATAACAAATAAATCTCCCAAGATGGCCACCAGACACAAAAGAGCCTAAATGCAGCACAAATATCACCCAGATGTAGCCCATATGTAGCCCAATGACAGAAGTGTGCAAAACACTTATTTTTTGTGTATTTGCAGTTTTATATAGTGCAGACTTGTCAGGTATTGGAATGCTTTACATGAGCATTGGTTACATCACACAAAATCAAATTCATTTTGGTTGTAGACATGGGGAGATTAAGTGATTTGACCACAATCACAGAATGTTGAGCTGAAGCAGAAACTCCAACCTGGTTCCCCAGTTGCAAAGTCTGCAGCTCTGAAATTAACACCACATCCTCTCGCCAAGGTGCAACATTTAATCAAGTGGTCAACTGGATAAAAAAACATAAAGATTACAAATAATTTAAAAGTTCTTCATCGCTATTTGAAAACTCAGAAAATATGTCCTCATTTTAGTTTTTTAGAGCACTAACCATAATTTTGATGCAAATAAGACCCTCTCATATATGTAATTTCCAAAGGAAATACTCTAGGTATTACAGTTTTGATTACATCAAGATGACGTCAGGCGTTCCACACTTTGTAATTAATATAGAATGTTAGCAATCTAGTTGTTCACTGGGATACTGTTGAGAGGCAGAGGCCAGGGGCACGGACTCTGAAAATTGAAGGCAGGTAGGAGAGTGCAGAGGCAACAATTTGACCACACTGGGCAGGCAGGAAGGGCAGTGGCAGCACAACAGACTATGGAGGGCAGTGGAAAGGGGGGCAGGGGCAACAAACCAACAATACAGGACTGGCAAGAGTGGCTGTGGCAATATTATAGACCATTGTGGGCAGAAGGAAGAGGCAGTGGTAGTACAACCATACATGCCAACAGACCCGTTTCAGCCAGGAAACGTCCAATGTTTTTAAGCTCAAATGGGCTTTATTTGATCTGTCTCCTGTCTACAATCTCCTCTTTTTCAATGTAACTCAAAGGAGAAAATCAATACCCCAGTTTTTTTTCAAAATCTCCCTCTTAGCAAGTTCAAAATGTTCGCAAGTATGGTACATTGAATCATGGTAGGCAGGAGAAATTGGGGCAGGGACATGAGGATAACAGAGGACAGGAGGGACATGGAGAGGTGAACCAAACTGACCCTACAGGGCAGGCCTCAGGGTTTGCAGCAGCACAATACACCACACAGCGCATGCGGGACAGGAGTGCATCACAACAATCCATAGAAAGCAATAGGGAGGGGACAGGACCATGCACATGGACAACAGAGAACAGATGGGAAAGAGGCAATGGTAGCTAGCTGACCATAATGGACAGACAGGAGAGAAAGCTGCAGCATAGCAGACCATAAAGGGCAGGAGGGGCGGATCAGGGGCGTTACAATGGAACAGACAAGCCAGGAGGGAGGGAATAGGGGGTCTGCACATGGAAACAGAGTGCTGGGGGCAAGGTGGCAGGGCAGGAGCAGCAAGATGACCATGGAGGTCAGGCAGGATGGGCACTAGAAACAAGACTCACCATGGAGAGCAACAATGAGACTATGGTGGCATACACACAGACAATGGAGGGAAGGTGGGAGGGGGTCAGGGGCAGCTAGCTGACCACACAGGGAAGGTGGGAGGGGCCATGGCAGCACAGAAGACCATGCATGGCAAGCGGGAGGGTTAGTGGCAGCACAATGGCTATGATGGGCAAGAAGGAGGGTGCAGGGGCATGCACAAAGGACCATGGAGGATAGAAGGGAGGGTCTGGACATGGGCACAGACAAGAGAGTTCAGGGGAAGGGGCCTCACAACAGACCGCGTGGGGTAGGCAGGAGGAGCAGTTGCAGCACAACAGATCAGGGAGGGCAGAAGGGTGTGGCAGTAAAATGAACCATGGAGGATAGGAGGAAGGGGATAGGGGCATGGCATGTGGAGAGGCAGGGTAGAGGTGGCAGGGACAGGTTACAGGCATCTGACAATGCTAGGCAGGTGGGAGGGGAGTGGCAGCTCAACAGAACACTCAGAGTAGATATGAGTGGCAGGTCAATGTAACATAGTGGGCAAAAAGGATGGAGCAGGGGCATGCACAAAGACATCGGAGGGCAGCGGGAAGGAGAATAGGAGCAGCAAGCTAAGCACAGAGGCTAAGCAGGAGGTCAATGATGGGCCATAGAATTGGGCAATGGAGGGCAGGAGGAGTGGACTGGTACATCATGCTAAATGGAGGGCAGTGGCAGCACATCAGACCATGCATGGCAGGCGGGAGGAGGCTAGTCCAAGGATTCAGACAACAGAGGATAGGGAGGAGGTGGATGGGGCAGCAAGCTAACTGTTCACAGAAGGTGGGTATTAGGAACTTTATTGTTTTTAAAATGTGTGTCTGTGCGAACTACTTAAAATATGAACAAGTATGCAGCATAATCTCACTTTTATTCAGGAAGAAGAGGACGTTTGTGACTGTGACTCCGGGCTCACTTGGCAGAAACATCCCCTGACCCTCCACCCCCATCCCAAAATGTAATGCCCGTGAAAAGGGTAGGTGGACGCAGTGTTATATAGAACATAGTCCTGAGAGCACGATTGAAAATGAAAACTAGATGTAGGAGATGTCATCAGTGATGTCATGAGTGATATCACTGACCATGTCATGAGTGATGTAATATGTGACGACATCAGCAGTGCATTGCGAGCGCGCGAGTTATAGTTCGCTGAACTAACTATAACGGGGGAATTTCAATGGTTTTGTACGAGTGAAAAGTCCAGCTAACTACAACGCCCCTGAAACCTATAGTTTTTTCAGTGAATATATATATATATATATATATATATATATATATATATATATATCAAGTCGAAAGGTTGCCCTATATGTATATGGAAGAGCCACAGCAGGTAGGTTGTAGTTCCAACTATTTATTTCACAAAGGCTGCACACAGATTTCCGGCAAAATGTCATCGTGAAGTTTGCTGCCAGACACGTTTCGAGTCCTCCTGACCCTTAATCATTGGCAAAAGCACGTAGAACAGGACCGGCAATGTGCAGCTCGATTTAAATGTCTCTGAAACGCCCCAATGGGCGTGGCCACCACTCTGGCCTTATGGTTATTGTAGTTGCACATGATTAAAACTCCAGTGAGTCCGTCCTGAAAATACATGAAATTTACAGTTTATTAATTACCACAGTGGGATGATGCGATCCTGTCAAAAACTGCAGCACAATAAATCCTCTGTGATGGACTACCTCCCTTTGTCGATGACACTAAATAGCCTCATCTCGGCTATATATATATATATATATATATATATATATATATATATATATATATATATATATATTACCTACTGGCAGTCGCCAGTAGGTAGTTATAGTTAGGACCGTGTTTCCATAGGAAATCCGCAACATTCTATTTTGAATAACTTTGGCGCCGATTGACGAATCCTGGCGAAATTTTGAAAATAGGTGGGGCGCTCCGCTCCGCTCTTACCCTGAAAGTCTCGGGGGGATTCGTCAAGTGGGGGCTGAGAAGAAGGGGGGTCCCAAAACGTGTTTTCCCCATGCATTTTTCTATAGGACCTTCAGTCCAAGCTACAGCCCGAACGGCTGAACAGAATTACTTGAAATTTGGCAGAGAGGTAGTCCTCAGGTCAGGGATGTGCCTTTTGTAGGTCTGGTGTAAATGTGTTCAGTATTTGCTGAGAAAATAGCATTTAAATAAATATATATATCTATAGCCGCGCTCCGAGCGCGTACGGTAAGCTTACCGTACGCGTGAGCTTAATTCTGATTGGTGGTTACATGACTGTAAACATTCGAATCGGTCGAAATCAGGAAGTGTCAGCCTCCATTTTGTGTGTCTCACACTGATAAACAAAGGAGGAGAACGTGGAAAGGGGGCAACGAAGAGAGTTGCATACCCCCTAGCGTTTGTCAGGGGGTCCAAGAAGGTCATAAAAGTATGAAAAAGAAATTTAATTTTTTTTTTTTAAATCGCGTGGTGCGCGTACGGTAGAAAAAAAAAATTAAAATAAAATAGAAGTAAAAAACAAATTTAAGTGTTAAGATATTAGGGGGCTCTAAAGAGAGCCGTTGTGTTTATGAAGTGTTTTTTGGTACCTATAAGTAAGTACCGATGCAGAGTCTAAAGTTCAAGAGGAAGACTCTGTTGCCTTCATCAGTGAAATGTACACCGTCTCCTCTATAAATGCCTTGCATGTTGTAACGCAAGTTGTTGTGGTATATAGAACCCATACCATAGTCTCTGAGGAAAGCAGAAATAGATTTGTTGACGTGCTTTCTTGCTTTGTCAATCTGCGGACAAAATTGGTTGGACCAGTTCCACTTTTGCCTTTGGCATTTGTTAGAATATACAAAGGCAGATTGAGGAAAAAGCGACATCAATTGTACAAAGGTGTCCTTAATAAGCATTTCCAGACCTACACCAGTTAAAGTGCCTAGGTCATTTCCACCACAGTGCACAATAATAAGGTTAGGCTGTGGGAGATGTTGAAAGGTTTTCACCAAAGGCAATAATTGGTGCCACTTTAACCCTCTCTGACCAATCCATTTAATGTCTACATTTGGCAAAGCAAGGTCTCTCACCATACCTCTGTTTTCTGCATACTTTTCACTCCAGAAGACATAGCTGTGACCTACAATCCACACTGTGAACATCTTTCAAGGAGATCTGGATGCACTCAGAAGGTGTCTTTCAGTAGAATGGCAATATGAAATAAAAGACAGTTGTAAAATGGAGGCATACATATTTTTTTTAAATAAAAAGAACTCATTGGCTGATTCAAATCTTTTTACAGTAAAAAGTAGGCTGTATGTGTACATTTTTAGAAGCATGTTTTGTATTGGTTCAGAAAATTGTGTTCCCACAGAAGATTAGTTTGGGTTTGCTGTTAGGTTTGACAGGTGAAGCACTCTTGCTCTTTGGATTTGAAACATTGTGTGCTGAACTTCTGACCTCTCTCCTCACAGCAGTGTTCCATGAGCTGTTGCTATGGTAGCAGGCAGAAGTCAAGTTGGGGGAAGGGTACATTTGGAAAAGGGTTGAAGTTTTCAACCAATAGAAATGTGTGATTTCATTTGAAAAAAAGTGGGAAGCACTGAGATTTGTAATTAACATGTATATGTGTGAAAAAAGAGAGGGAAACATTGCCATTTACTGGTTCTGGAGAGAGGAGGGAGGTGTAGAGCTCTGATATTCTGACTCTGATAGTCTGCTGTTTGAGTGCCACATTTCTTTCTCAACTAACTAATTTTAAAGGTGAGTTATGAGTTTGAGAGGGGATGTATGTGGTGATTTTTGGTATAAATATTAGAATTGTGATTCTTCTTTAAAAGTTATGTTTTACATTTTGTGGTTTGGGAGATATTTAACTGTGTTTAACTAGTTAAATATTATGGAGTGTGTTTTTAACATAAGTTAAGGTGTACTGGTATCACTGAGGAATACTGTTTTGTGCCTAGAATCAACCCATGAGTCTGTGTGCACACAGGAATTGTTGTTAGAGATTTTAATAGTGATGGTCCGGTTCTGTAAGAATGGCATTTGTAGGAAAGGGGCAGCTTTCTTTTTGTAAATATGATGGTTTCCATTCAGCATAAATCAGTAAGACACAAATGGGAGGCAAATGCTAACACATTTGAAATTGATATCGCAGATTTTGCTTCTAATCATGCAAATGCTGAGCTTGGTCATACATATACAAAACTGCAATTAAACCTTGCCACACATGTACTCTTACATACATTACTACAATGTTTAAGCTGTTATGGATGCATGCATGAATATGTCTCTTGCAACTGAAAATACACAGTCTGCATAAGCAGACTGTTAGCACATACCCAGCAGTTTATCCTGTAGAATCATGCTGAGTATTCACAAGTGAGTGGTGTTTCAGGTAGCAGTGAGTAACGCTAATACATTCAACATCACTAAGGCTGATTTATTTTGCTGGAGTGTAGTCAGTCACCAAGGTCACACATGTTCATGGTCTCAAAAAGCTGTTTGCACATGTGCTGTTTTCTGTATCTGAAAACTGTAATGAAAATGTATGCGACTGTTAGAGTACTTAACACTTGCAGAAAAAAACTGTAGTAAGTGTGCTTTGAAATTGGCAAGCAAATTTCATTTTCTGCCTAGAATCACAGCATGAGTCTGTGAGCACACAGGAATTGTTGTCAGAGATGTATTTCGTGTCACTCTGGGTCTTTTTGGATGTATCCATGCATATGTCTCTTGTAACTGAAAATACACAGTCTGCATAAGCAGACTCTTAGCACACACCCAGCAGTTTATCCTGTAGAATCATGCTTAGTATTCACAAGTGAGTGGTGTTTCAGGTAGCAGTGAGTAACGCTAATACATTCAACATCACTAAGGCTGATTTCTTTTGCTGAAGTGTAGTCAGTCACCAAGGTCACACATGTTCATGGTCTCAAAAAGCTGTTTGCACATGTGCTGTTTTCTGTATCTGAAAACTGTAATGAAAATGTATGCGACTGTTAGAGTACTTAACACTTGCTGAAAAAAACAGTAGTAAGTGTGCTTTGAAATTGGCAAGCAAATTTCATTTTCTGCCTAAAATCACAGAAAACAGTAGTAAGTGTGCTTTGAAATTGGCAAGCAAATTTCATTTTCTGCCTAGAATCACAGCATGAGTCTGTGAGCACACAGGAATTGTTGTCAGAGATGTATTTCGTGTCACTCTGGGTCTTTTTGGATGTATCCATGCATATGTCTCTTGTAACTGAAAATACACAGCCTGCATAAGCAGACTCTTAGCACACACCCAGCAGTTTATCCTGAAGAAGAGGTTGTTGGTTGTCATTTTGAAAATAGCTCTGGTGTCAACTGCTACGCTAATGTAGTGCTGAATGTTGTATTTTATCTTGAAAGTTTGCAAGAGCAGATAATAGAAAATCATGAAAAAAGATTCTGTTCTGTGGTAAGTCTTCTTTATGAGAAGCTGAGTGTTGATAAAGCTAAAATAGAAAGTGCGACTGAAATTAGAAATCTATTAGATGTATGTTCAGGACGAACACAGTTTTCTCAAAATGTCCAGCAAGATGCACAGGAATTCTTGATGTACATCCTTTTGGTACTTGAAGATGAAGGGATAGAAATTGAAAATTTGTTTAGTCTCTGTTATAAATGGGAACATAGTTGTGAAAACTGTTTCTACACATGCAGCTCTAATGTTGATTCAGAAAGGTTTATCTATTTAACATTGCCAGAGACTAAATCAGTGACTTTTAGTAAATTAGTTAAAGATGCCAATCATAGCAAGGAATGTTCTGAATGTAAATCTGAGTGAGGGGGGTGGCCTAGTATAGAATTAACTAGGACTGCAATGTGCACTGCTGTGAAGTTATTTCAAACATTTAATTCATTTCACATCCAATTTACAGTGATCATATTCAATTTTTTAATATGAGTTTCTGTGATTCCACAGTATACATTGTCATTCAATATGTATACACTTGTACAATGTTAAACACAAATAGCAAATTAAATAACATTCCAAACACCCAATGCATTTCGGGACATTTGTGGTCCCTTCGTCAGGGGTAAACTGTTGAAAAAGAAAGGAGAAGATATCAAAATCTGCGCGTTGCGTGATCATAAAGTATTAATTTAAACTTAAGGTGAGGTATACGATACCTTTTGGAATTTGATTCGCAATTCGTAAGTGTTACGTGTTCACTCTCTAAGAAAAAAGTTAAAAATGAGAGTTGAGGAGAACTGCTCTCTCTTGTGATTAGTTGAAGTCAAAATGCAAAGAAACCCAACTTCGTACCTGGTCATTGTATAGTTCTACGTGTTTCGTGTTGCAGCGAAATTAAAGAGTTTTCGGAAATAAGAACTGGGTTTTAGCTGTGCTGTGTGAAACATAACAACGGTGAACGCTGTTGTTTAAAGCGGAGCTCACCTTGATTAAAGAGGTTCAGATGGCGGTGAAGCCGTTTGACGTAAGGAGAACCAGGACCGGAGTTGAATGTGAACAGTGAATCTGAAAATAGAAGGGAAGGATAAGACCTTGGGTTTCAGTAGAGTGTAAAGGTAGAAGCCCGTAGTGAAATGGAGCCAAGTGGAGAGATTTGCTTACCGATTCGGGAACGATTACTACCGAAGTGTGCTTCAACGGGCGCTCTCGACCGCGGTTTGCTGCTCGTCAGTTTCAAAAAAGTTTATCGTCACACCGTGGGCGTAAACACTAAAGAAAGACTGAAAGGAAACATGTTTTTGAAGAACGACTCGATTACTGGCGGCAGTGGGGCGGAAATCCGAGATCCTAATTGGTGTTTTATAAAGTATGCACCATAAATAGTTTCCGATCGTGAGACTAGGTAAAATAATTTGAAACATATAAATGTTCCTGATGATTCCCGGATTAAATGTAAGACGCACCGAACTAATTTAATGTGAGGAGGACCTTCCCAATAAAGTTATAGGAAACATGAAAACAAAAAACGCGAGGAATAGGGATTAAGCGAAGTGATGTTAGTGAATGTTATTCTTGGCAATTATATCTAATAAGTGAGTTATAACATGTTGCCAGATGGTTCCACCGCCTGAGGGCGAAATACATGATAAATTTCGACATCAACATGTAAATACAAAACGTCATCAAATAATACAGGTCATGTTCTATAGTATCAAACGCCTGAGGGCGCAATACATGATAAATTTCGACATCGACATGTAAATACAAAACATCATCACATAATAAAGGTTATGTTCTGTAGTATCATAACTGTGGGGGTTCTAACTAAGAGTACATGTGTGTGTAATGTCAGGTAAGAAGTGAGTATGGGTTAAATGCGTTTTGAATATGGATACTTTCAAATTGAGTGGGGATCCCGAGGTGGAGTACGAGTATTAAATATGGGTATTAGTTTAGAGAAAGCAAGCCATCTCGAATTTATCATTGAGTCCATGCGGAGTGAGGGTTTTAAGCTTCTTAATCCAAAATGCTTCTCTTTGTAATAAGTACTTCGAATTATCACGATCTGTGTGTTTTGGTACTTCTTCGATGATTTGGAATTTCAGTTGGGCGATTTGGTGTCGTGATTCCTCCCAATGTGTCGCTATACTAGACGTCGTGCTTTTGGTGCGTATTTTGCTTTTATGTTCTGTCAGTCAATTTCTACGCTGAATGTAAATCTGACATGTTTTCAACCTTACTTTTAAAGAAATATGGACAGTATGTAATTTTAATGATGCAACGTTGTAGAGCTGATGGAACAAAATTGGACACTTTAATAAAGAAATTTACAGGACAGCAATTATCAATTTCTGGAAAATCTTTTGTCACAGTTGCAATAATTTTCCATGATGGGCCTATTGTAACTTCTGGTCATTACACAGTTTTTCTTAAATGTGAAAAAGGCTGGACACTGTGTAATGATTCTTAATTGGTTTTCAAGCAACGTTTGCCTTTTGATTTAGCAAATTCCTATTTAATTTTTCTGAAACCAAAATTTTAGACAGAAATTGCAACATCTGTACAAAACATTATTGCAATTTAATTGGATTACCATTGGAAATGTCATCAAAAAATATTTTAAAAATTACCATTTGGCCTAAAGGAAAGGTAATAATTTGCATTGTGGACTTCTTTGACACAAATTATTTTGGTGATTATGCTTATGCAACAGAATTTTCGGACGATATTTATTAGAATTAGTTATTGTTCTTAGGAGAGATTTTTATTGCAAATGTTACATTTCTATTACGGTATGTTTTAGTGAGAAGAGATTCTGGGCTTTTTTTAAACAATCTTTCAGATTGTTATTTTTTTTTGCCCGCTGTTAAGTGATGAATGCTATTGCTTTCATGATTTACAGTGAAATGCAATATATTCTGAAAACAGCAAAAAAAGGGCAAAAAAATGTTTGTTGAAATATGAAAATATGTGCACTGTATTCTAAAATGTATTGTTAAATATTAATACTTTTTTCTTTTTTTACAGATTGAGAAAGGAAAAATATGAAAAATAAACCTCTTTATAGAAAGTTAAATAAATCACTTATTTTTAATTAAGTTATTTTGATTGGCAGGTAATTGTGAAATTTCTGGAATTATCACACATTTACTTTAATGCTCACTTTTTTTCACTACTCTTCTCTATGTTTTTCTCATTTCTGTAGTAGTCCCTCAAGGACCTTGTAGGGTGATTAAAAAAATTTTGTTTAAAAAAAAAAAAAAATGCGCGTACGGTAAAAAAAATAATAAATAAATAAATTATTACATTTTTTTTTAAAAAGTTAAGAGGTAAGGTTGGCTCTTAAAAGAACCGTTGTGTTCATAAAGGGAAAGAGGGAAGAAAGAATGGGAATATTAACAAGGACCACAGATGTGCTGGTCTATCCTATTGTTTATTAGGGAAACACTGGTCTCCGCATGAACAATTAGGCCATGACATCTTGTGCACCTCATTGAAACCCTCCCAAAACGAGGGTTTATTTCCAGAGGAGCAGAAGAGGGTGATGCTCCCACCGCGGAGGAAGGGCTCAGCTGAGCTGCCGAAGATGTACTCGGCTGAGCTTCTGCGGGTGTGCTCGGGTGACTTACTGGAGATGTTTCTCCAGTATGTCGAGCATAAGTCCTGGGATGTTTATCCTTAATGTGTCTAACCATAGAGTGATTACCAAAGGAATACTTCTTCCTTGGATTCCCTCTAGATAAGACACGCTCACAAAGTGAGCAGGTGACTAAAGGAGCATTTACCTTTTTCTGCCCCTCTGGATAGGTAAAATATTCCCATACAAAAGAAGTCTTTTGTTTCCTCCTTCTCTCTCTGATGATGCTGCTACCAGGCTCACTCTCAGAAGAGGATTGCTGTTCTGCCATCGTATCTCAAAGACAATTCAGCTCCTTCTCCTAAGGGGTCACAAGCAGTAATGAGGGGAATGGGTGTGGTGTAGGAAGGTTCTAGAACTGAATGTAGTTTAAACCAATCAAAAGTGTTGTTTCTTGATCACATGATCAACCGTACGCGCACGTTAAGCTTACCGAGTGCGTACGGTAAAAGTACGCATGCGCGTACGAAAGACATTCGCACTCGCGCATGCGCATTACAGGCACGCTCGAACACTTCCGCGTAACGTGCGCGCGCGCGTGCGCGTGTAAAGCATGCGATTACGCGTCGCGTAGGAAGTACGGACGCCTACGCAAATTGCGTAACCATACGCAAACAGAGTAGAAATATTACGTACATGAAGCGAACCGTGCGCTTACGGTAAGCTTACCGTACGCGCACGGTAAAAAAAACATTTTATGTCATGAGTGATGTCACTGACCATGTCATGAATGATATAATATGTGACGTCATCAGCAGTGGATTGCGGGTGCGCGAGTTATAGTTAGCTGAACTAACTATAACGGGGGAATTTCATTGGTTTTTTACGAGTGAAATGTCCAGCTAACTATAACGTATGTTAAACCTATGGTTTTTTCAGTGAATATATATATATATATATATATATATATATATATATATATATATATATATATATATATATATATATATATATATATATATATATATATATATATATACTTTCCTCATTCGCAGTAGGTTTTAACCATACAGAGAGAAAGAGGTCTTAAGGTTTTAAACAAGTGCAGAAATTGTAAATGTGCACTCTTCCTCCTCAAACCTTTATGTATCCTATGTATGTAACTTTTATTTGATTAGTAATATATCATATTCTTCTTATTCAGAGTGCAAATCTAGATTATAAAATTCTGCTCAGTTTAAAAAATTTATATTTTCCTTCGAGGCAAACTCATTCGCTTAGACTAATTTATAATTCAGAGGCACTAACTGTGCAAGCCGTAACCTCTTGCTGAATTCAGAGCAGCACAAAAATCAGACATTTTGTTTAAGCTCCATGGCCACTAAGGTTAAATGACTCCTGGTCACATTTATGAAAAAAATATCTTTTCCACTGAGTTCGACCAAAGGCTCTTGAAGTTTCGATTTGCCTTCTCAAATAGTATCAAAAGAAGTATTTTTTAAGTTTCTAATCGCGAAGTTCAGGGTGATTTATGTAGCATATTTCAGATCTTTATATTGAAGGGCAAAGAGCCTGGTTCGTAAATGGAAATTTCATGCTTCTAACAGATGTGGTGCCACTGCCTGACCAAAGAGACTATTCGCCGTTGTGAATAATTTGAAATAGTCTGCTAAATGGCTATTTTGGAGAATCATTTTCTCTTCTCTGGAATGGGTGAAAACATTCTCACCCTTAACTAGGTCGCGATTTCCTATTAATATCCACACACATACATAATCCTGCAGTACAAAAAAGCAGGCATTTCTTTATAGCTACATGCTGTGTTTGTAGAGCAGTTAAATAGTAAAAGAATATATATTGTTCTTTCAGTGCAGAGTGTTAGTCTATGCAGAGATTGGAATTTCAATGACTGGGAGAATGCAGACTGTTGAGGATATTTAGAGATGTTTGCCATTAAGTCTGCCTTATTTAGAGTATGTACATCTGCAGATGCTAAAAAGAGGGCAGACAAGGCGTCCACATATTCTTTGAAGATATCCTGTATCTCTCAAACTCTAAATAACTCCCTTAGTCTTTCAACATCTAAATAATAATGAAACTTTTTTAAATCTGTAAATAATAGATGCTAATATTTCGGAAATCAATTCACCAACCTTAAAAATATGGAAGGATAAGTGTGCCTTGCCAGGGTTCTAATTCATGACCTCCTGTAAATAGCATTTGTCAGGAGGGAGCATTCAGTTCAGTGAACTGTCCAGACACATAATATCAATTTACCTAATTGACAAGCGAGAAATATGTTGAATTCAAAATATCTACAACGAGTTCATACATTTCAGAATGATTCACCGCCAACATATCATCAATCTGGTTAACAACAAATTGTGACATTCTAGTGTCCATCTTTTTGAGAATCTAGAAAGTATTTCAAGAGTTCTCTTGCAGATGTACACTTGTGAGAGACAGCAATGAGAGCTGAAATGCATGATTACTTCTAAAAGTGCACATGCAGAAATGCAATAGAAAGATGTTTTTGTTCTTTTCTCTCTTCTTCTCCAATATGAAACTGGTTACCCTCTGCCCCATTACATTTTGTGTCTGTTCCCTCACCATTCAGACACTGATATCATTGTAAAATGTGGTTCTGGTACAGAGGAGAAGTGTTACATTTCAAATTCAAGTCGTGATCCAACCAGAGTAACTGAGAAACGAGGATGGCAGTAGCCACAACAATGAATTAGCTTAGTTTCTGTTCCTGGGAGTGCACCTACACTGGACCACCACCATCCCTGACATTCAACTTTGGGTAATCAGTAGCTTATTTTTATTCAGACTAACTATTCAGCAGACTTTAGGCTGTATTAATAGTACTGATTACTAAATACTAATTGATGTATTTTTTTGATTGATTTTCTTAAAGGCTGAGTATATTAAACTCAGTTCAGTTTTGGGTTTCGGGGGAAAATCACCAGAGACTGTGCAAAAGGATCTAAGGTACTTCCCAAATTCCATAATTGTCATAGGGACTGATTTGGTTGGGCAATAAGCTCATCATCCTCCAGATTCATATAGCTACCTCACAGGATTGTCCCAGCTGACAAGACATTACAGCAGACTCAAGTTTCTTCTGGTTCAGGAAATCAAATCAGAAAACTAACTTTACTTTCCTGTGAAGAAGTTGACACAGGCACAAGCAGAGTTAAGTACAAATCTCCTTATTTCTTTTTCAAGAGATGCCATAGTGACTTCTCTTGTATGTCTAAATCTTGTTTAAATATGAGGACGACTGCAAGGTAATGTAGGGATTTTCTTTCCATGAACCAACATCACTCGGCTGCTGAGCTCACCCACACTCACCTTTACCAAAGTGTGATGTCAGAGAAAGTCTATCAAAGTTAATGAAATGTTGGGTGAATTCCACTGGATAATTCCTCTATAACCCAGTGTGGCAGAACTCTGTCTTTAAATACACAGGAAACCATATAAATAGAAATTTATAAATATTGTGGTGTCATAATATCGCGGTATATATAGGTACATATAGATTTACTATTCTAAACTCCACATAGATGTACCTATACATACACCTTTAAAGTACAAATGTGTGGTATCAAAAATAGCAAATCTGCAATTGCCTATTTTTAATTACCTTAACAACATTTTGGTTTCCTATATTTCGGCCATGCTATTTTGGCGCAATGTAATATTCTGTCATACATCCATTTCAAAATCACTGTCTCTTGTAAATTTCCCCATGTCTGAATATTTAAGATCTACTCCATCACCAGAAAAGACGACAGGGAGACTACACATGCTTGATACCATGGAGTTGTGCAGAACTCTTTGGAAAAAAAAAGAAGGTGTCATTAGGATACTTAATACCTAAATATACAGAGATGTACTTTTAATCTACAAACAACTCATCCCAGAAGAAGTCTCATGGTGGTGAGAGATCTACTCGAACAGAGAACACCCTGCTCATAGCGACTCTTTGAGAATACAGTCAAAAGCCATGCTTTTATTAATTTCCTAATGAAAGATTTTACTCTCAGAAAGACTGATGACATTTGTTCCACAAAGTGGGGACAATTGAGACCAAATATAGCTGTTTCACAGGCTAAGAATGGTTGAAAACCATGGCAAGTGATCTTAGGGACCACGTACTGAAACCTTTGCATTCAAGGCACACTGACTTAAAAGAAACTTGCTTTTAAGAGACTTTCAGCTTTGGCATGTGAAGGCATTAGAGTCTAGCTATTTCTTTGGTTATGAACTCAAGCAAACGTGTTACAAATGTCAATGCGAAAATAATTAAAGTAATTGATAAAGAACATCTTCATGGGTTGTAGATAAGAATAGAAAGATATGCCAGATAGTGAGCAAATATAAAAAGCAAAAGCATAAATTGGTCAACACATCTCAAACATGAATGTCCAGGGAGTAGTTAATATACATCTGCACACCAAAATATCTATTTTCCTTCTTGTGAAATGGACATAGTATGAGCTGTTATAAATGTGCCACTGTTTTGGAAAGGGTATTGTGATCAGAAAAGCTCACAGAAAAGTATATTGCAGTGTCTGATTGTTTTATCTCCAGAGTCTAGTTAAGCCTTTTGCCTTTCTAGACCTAGCTAAATAAAATATAGCTTCTACACACTTCTATACTAATTTTATATTTGCAAGTTCATCCTCAAATCCACAATTCTCCTAAAGATTCCCTCATTGCAAAGCCCCAAAAGTTAGAAATCCACTAATAAAAATGAATTTAAACTGAACTGGTTAGTAAAAGCTCACAACTGGTAAGTGTTGCATTAGAAAATAGCCTGACCCAAGGTTGGGGTAGGAGCATTTTAATGATCTGATCAGTCGGACTGAGAATTATGCAGATTTCAGAGATTAAACGCCAAAAAAGTAGTCGTACAGTGGTTCTATGGACATATTTCTTGCATTTTGATGGCCCTGTATAAATACTGTGCTCTTAAATCAAAATGGTGAAATATTACAAACTCTGGGGCTGAAGACATGTCTAGTAAGTCAACGGAGTGACTTACTCTGTCACCCTGACAGACTTACCAACGTCTTCTAAAATCTAAATGAAACTCTATGTTTTCTTACCTATTTCCTATAAATAAATACTTACACTCATTAGCTCACTAACGTATACCTAATGCGTTATAATTAGTTGTTGATCAACTGCACTTTCTACAACAATCTAAAACCCTGTTACAAATAGACCATTATATACATGGAATACATTTATCACAAAATAAGACCACTGAACCAATCTATTTTATATAAGTTTAATATGCGTGATTTATTTGCTTAAACTAAAGCAACTCTCTTCAGGTTTGGCATAAAGGTAACCAAGATGAATCTCATTTTTTATATATTTAATTTATTTTGCGAGTTTTATATAGCCAGGTAGTACAGAAGACAGAATACAGAGTAAAAATATGATGCAATATACAATATAAAAATATAGGATAGGTGTTGTAGTAGAAGTGCGAAAGAGTTCAGTGGTTGTTTCAGACAGGGATAAGAGGGGTAAATGAACAACTCTATCCGGAGGTATAGGTGTTCAAGCTCATTGGAATTTGGGGGGGGGGTGTATCCAAGGATGTTGATTGCTTTAGGAGGTAGGGTTCATGTATCTGTTGAGAAGAAGTAGTACTAATGTGTGAGTGATTTGTCTTTTTAGAATTTAGGTGGAACTAGGAGTGTTTGAGCGTCACAAAGTTCTCTTTCGGTGAGCTTTTGATAGTTTGTTTGTGAGGTTTTTCAGCATTGAGAGCTTTATGGGTTATGTATGCTATTTTGAATATACTTCTCAATTCAATTGGTAGCCAGTTGAGTTTTTTGAGAGAGCAAGTGATGTTGTCAAAGCGGTTCTCCTTGGAGAGGAGTCTAGCCACTGCATTGAGTGTGGATTTTCTAGGGATAAGATTGGATTTTGGGGAACCAGTGATTGTTGTATTTCTGTAGTCTACCTTGGAGAGGACTAGGGATTGAACTACCGGCTTGAAGTCTTCCAGGGGGATGAAGAGTTAGATTTTTTTAAAGAGTTTCAGCGATAAGAAGGCACTTTTTGTTGAGGCTTTGATGTGGTCTTTCATGTTCAGATTTTTGTCTGTTGTAATCCCAAGAGACTTAACAGAATCAAAAATAGAGTTTGCAGTTTAGTGCAGTTAGGTTGTCAAGCCAGTTGTGGACAGGAAGCAACTTCCCTTTAGGTTGGATGAGGAGGAGTTCCTTTTAGCTTAGACTAACTCTGAGTAACCACTGTCTAGTGTCATGAAAACTATAATTTAGCAATTGTTGCTTGAAACTCCCCAACTAATCCACAAAACTGACCGACAGATTATTCAGTCTTGACCACGTCTCCCACAAAATGAAATCTGAAGCCTTAAAAAATCCAAATAATCTATCAAAGCCAATTTTACTCAGCATGTGTCAAATTAAATCATTAAGCTCTTTGTTGATATCTTTGTGCCAGTGAAGCTTAATTTTGAACTTATCACACTAAAACAACATGTTGAAGTGCTCCTATCCTCCTCTGATTTGAGAACTGCAAATATAATTGAGGTGGCATTCAATAATTCTTAGTCCATCATTTAATATTGTTAATATTGATTGAGGAAATGCATGCCTCTTTCTCCTCTTTAAAATGTATCATCCTCATTGAAGTTATGTGATTAAACTTCAAAATCAGGCCATTATACCTGCCTATTGAAATATGTAGTATAACATCTCAAATAATTATTGACTTCTGAACCATCTGATAACAGGAACTTGTTAAATGCATCCATCTTGTTTCGGTCCATGCACTACACACTAAACTCTACACCAATCCTTCCCCCTGAAGACAAACGTTCTATAAGTGAGTGACATAATCACCTACATGTTGAAATGTAGTTAAGTTATTACATACCTAGAGTGCAATTTAGAATGTTTATTTCAGACTCTACCAGGAGTTCTAGGTCAGTTGAGTCCTGGAGAGTGGATGGGTTGTTTTGAATAAAGCCATCTCCTCACATTTGCCTCATGAGATGCTATGACACTCAACTCTACAATATTATTGATGAGTTTCACCACAAACCTCAGTCCATATGTGTGAACAGCAAGGCAGATCACTTGACCTTTGGCTATAGGCTTGGAACATCTTCAGCTCTGCTTATCTAGATAGACTGCTAGCATTTAACTTATTGCTAGCTGCTGAGTGCAATAGTTTGGGACATTTTGAGTAACAGTCAGCACACCACCTTTACTTCTGCTGCCTATGCAGTGTATTTTCCTGCGGTTTTTACACTACTGTCCAATAAAAGTTCAGTTTGCATCGAGACCAACTATTGGAAAAAGGGGCATCTTACCCCTGCTTAAGGGTCAGTGATGAGCATTAAACACAATCGCCTACAGAAAGAAGTTACCATGTTTTATGCCAGTAACAGGCACACCTTCACTCTACATATATGAACTATATTGTGGACAGCTTTTGCCTGTCTGCAGTGACACCAGTAAGTATAATGGGGTTTTCCTGTGTCCCTCAGAACCTGGTTATATAATTATGAACTACAAGTGGTTCTGTCGGATGTCACAATTCTGCCAAGTATTGTGAAAAGATGCTATTTAATAAGCATATATATTAAGGGTCAATGACTGATCACTATCAGGCAGATTACGAGAGCTTATATAATTTCTTACAATCCTCTGTACTATGTACTTGCTATTGTCCATAAAATACGACACAGTTAGTAGTTCATCAATGATATGTACTATTAGGATGTCCACAACACACAGAATACATAAAATACTGTATTTTAAACTGACATATAACATGAAAAATCAAAAATTCACAGTGTTCATATTACAGACATGTAAATGTAGAAAACACATGTAGTCAAATGTCCACATGAATATTCTATGTCCTGAGTCAGCTCTCCTACAAATATAAAAAAGGCACAATACAGGGATACCTTGAACTTCATAAGTGTGGACATTTTACTTTTTTTTATCTTTCATGTGATATATGTCACCCTTAATATTCATGCCTATTAAATAGCATCTATTCACAATTCTTGGCTGAATTGTGACACCTGACAGAACCACTTGTAGTTAATAATGTCTGCAGTGACAAGCACACCTACAGTCTTCGGGTGTGATCTTAAGTCTTGATTTTGGGCCAGATACACAACCCTTATTTGCGCTCACAAACTAGTGATCAGCCCGTTTGCGACTGCAAAAAAGGGTCCTGGCATGTACGAACGCTATTTTGTGAGTCACTGACTCGCAAAATAGCATTTGCAACTTTCGCTATTAAGAAGAGGCATCCCTTCCTAATAGCGAGTTCCAATGCCATTTACTATTGTTTTGCGACTGCATTTGCAGCCGCAAAACATTCATAGTTTACGACCTAGTTCAAGTAGGTGGTAAACCACTCACAAACGGGAAGGGGTCCCTTTGTGAGTGTGTGCGAAGATATTTTTTAAGAGTAGGCAGTGGTCCCAGGGAGCACTGCCTGCCCTTAAAAAATGAAACTGACATGTTTATTTTTCTTTTTTAAATGCATCCCATTTTCCTTTAAGAAAAACTGGCTGCATTAAAAAAAACTGCTTTATTTAAAAAGGAATCACAGACATGGTTATCTGCTGACCTCAGCAGGCCTCCATCCCTGGGAGTGCTAGCCATGCCCAAAGGGGTCGCAAAGTGCGCTTGCCTCATGAATATTAATGAGACATGCAATTTGCAACCCCATTAGGAATCACAAACAGTGTCTAAGACACTATTGTACATGCACTTTTGCGAGTCGCAAATTGCAAGTGGCGATTCAACTCAATTTGTGACTCACTAAAGTGAATGGTCGTACACCTGGCCCTAAATGTTTAATTTTCCTTACAGTAGCACGCATATCACCAAAGCTTCACTGTGTCACAGCAGTCTCTCAGCAATTCTAATACAGAAAATGACATGATCATGCACACCTTTCTTTTCAAATATGATACTTACAAGAATGACCTTCAAGCATGTCACATGAAGTTAGTGGTAGTTTGGTTTTTGAAAAAATTGTGATATGCACACTAACACTGTTTAACTATGATTTATTTTGCAACAAAAATATTGCAATTTGTGATGTCAGCGTGCAGAACTTAAATCCTCCTCCACCTTTTATTCAGCTCCCTGGATAACCACAAGTCAAATGGAAAACATGTTTTAAAACATTTACTCAGTATTTAGGTGCAATTGGAGGAAATAAATATTGTGCATAACATGAACATTATCTTTTGGATCATGATTTGGGTTTGAAGGCCAAACCATTTTTGAACTTCTAACTCCATCGGATGTTAGTGACAAGGAAGAGAGGTTGACAAATATTGGGATGATGCCTGCAGATTATAAAAACAGTCTGATGAACAACCAAGTCTGGTAGTTTTGCAAAATAAATTCTTCAAAAGAGAGCAACACCAAGATGAGCCTATTGATATATATGAAGCAGCTCTGAGCATTTTAGCTGCTGAATGTGAGGTTGATCCAAGAGAACTATTTACTCTTAAGACCCCATAACTAGAAGAGACTATTGATATTGTTAAAAATATTTAAATCTCTCAGGCTTCATCTAGAGAATTTGTAAAACTAAAAAAAGGAAGATGATTTTGGGGTTGGAGCAGTAAAAGAACACATGAACAAGCATCTCCCATTAAGACAATTTCACAAAGGCTTGTTTCAAGGGAAAACAAAGGGTAAGATGAGGAGAAGAATTTCTTCAAACAAAAGAATATCAGTTTTAGGTGTGGGTCTTCCTTACACATTCCTACTTCTTGCACTTGTCTAGCTATATTGGTCACATGTTGCAACTGTGGTAAACGCGAGCATTTTGTAAAGGTATGTCAGAGTAGCTCCAGGGCCAATTGCATGTCTCTAGGGGTGGGCATAATTTGTATATTTTGCTGCACTGTATTTAAGCAAAGTACAGCAAAATTATGCAAGACAATGCAGAAATGTGCAGGGAGTGTAACCCTTCATTTTGTTTTCTTTTCTTAAGACAAAATGCACCCTGTGTCTAAAGCGGATGCAGGAATGCATTTTGAACTTACTAAATACTAAATGTAATTGAAATTGAACAGTAGCAGCCAGCTGTCACTCACACTCTGCTGCTGTGCTCTTGCAGTAGACAGTTTTGCTGCAAATTACTCAAAATTATACTTGTCAGCGTAATTGCTTTATTTTTAGTAATGTTTTGTCACAAGAGTAACGGAAAATTACTCTGATAACTCTGGCATAATTACATTTTCACCCCGGCCTATTCTCAAGAGGGCAGTGTCAGTGAGGACATGCACTCGGGGAAGGTACGTGTTAGGAAATAATTTTGTTGATCAAGGAAGATTCTGACAAGTGTGTATTTACTGTGGATAATAAAAATCTCAATTTATTAGTTAGCTCAGGAACTAGGATGATGATGAGTACCTATGAATTGTTTGAATAAAAATGGATTAACAATGTGAAAAAACCAGCTGATAGAAACTCAGTCTCTGATGACAGCAAAAAAATGGTTTGATACAATAAATATATTGTAAAACATTTTAAGATAAAATATTGCACAATAATATGGAAAATGAATGTAGCTAATAAAAGGTTTACAAATTCTTGGTTGGTACCACCAAGTTTTATTTGGTATGACACTGAGACCAGGAACCAGTGATGAGGTATCACTTGTTTGCGCAACGTATAAGTTTGAAAGGAAGTGATGGGTGGATTCCTTTGAAAATGTTACCTAAGAAAACGTAGGGCTATTCAAGGGTTACAAATGCAAGATTAAAGTCAAGGATGAACCTACACCAATCAAACACAAGTTGAGAACTATCACATTCAGTGTCAGAGAAGATTCAGATGATGAGCTTAGAATGATGTGTGAATGGGGAGTGATTGAACCAATAGAGTCATTAATGTTATATCCAATGGTCATTGCATGTAAAAAGCAATAACTTCATTACTACATTTGATAGAGTAAAGTATTTTACAACAAACAGATTTGGCCTCAGCATTTCATCAAGTTTTGTTAGATCCATCTTATAAACATTGGACTGCTTTTGTTTCTCAGGTCAGCACCTTAAAATTTAGGAAGATGTCTTTGTAATTGGCATCAGCTGCCTCTGTCTTATGAAGGATAATGAGAAGTGTTTTGTGGGGAATCAAGCGGACAGTAGTCTTCCAAGATTACATTTTAGTTGCAGGAAGAGCTTTTGTTTTTACTGTTAACTGACCATAAGCTCCTTATATACACATTGGATGGAAACATAGTCAAAGGTCATACACCAAGACTTGGTAGATTGATTTTTAAGTCTTTTCAATAGCCTTTGAAGTTCAACCTATACCTGGAGGAAAGAACATGAGAGAAAAGTATTTGTAAATGTCCCCACTCCCAGTGTATCCCTAGAATGATACTGACATAGATTATGAAGAATTTGTGATAGCAGCAGTAGATGCATACTTTGTAGTAGGATTTACAAAGATTTGTGGAATGGTTCTCTGAGCTGGAAAATTATGCAGTTCTTTGCAGAGTATCCAGTTTTTTGGTTTATGGCGGGCCCAGAGAAAAAACAACTCTGTCTTGACAGCCAGCTGTTTGTCAAAATTCCAGATGAATTGTTATTAGAGAAAAATAATATGACAATGCGTAGGGATAAATTAATTCCTCCCACTAACCTTAGACCACACATTATTGAATTAGGTCATGATGGGCATCTAGGTTAAACTTTCACAAAGTGAAGAGCTTGTAGTGCATTGTGGTAGCCATCAATGGATTCACGGATTGCTGAAAAAGTGAAATATTGCATCATATGTGCAAGTAGTGAGAAAATCATGAAACCCACTCCTCCCATGCAACATGTGGATTTTCCAGATTGTCCATAGGTCAAATTATCCTTAGACTTTGTTTGGTCATTTCACATGTTACCCAATACATGCAAACTTGTAGTAGTTCTAGCAGACTAATATAGCAAATGGTGGGATGTTGAGTTCATGGCTGATCAGAAGAAAAAAGGCACTATAAAAAGTTTCAAGAAATTTTTTGCTAGAAAACATTTTCCCTGGGAAATTGTTTTTGTCAAAGCTGTACAATTTGTTTCCAAGGAAACGGTTTATTTCTTAAAACAATCTAATATGTTCAATACCATACCCAGGCCAAGGATTTCGTTGAACATATGAATCGTACATCAGTTTAATTTATTCAATGTGCTGTAAATCAGCAGGACACACGTGGTGCAAGCTGTTTATAGCACTGTACAGCATCTAACGGGGTTACTGGTAAGAATTATTTTAAAATCTTGGGATTGAAGACTTTTCTAATATGTCCTGCCTGTATAAAAAAATAGGATTTAAGAGTGAGTCATGAGAAAACTATTAATGTTGGATTAAGACCACGAGTCGAGAAGTACTAAATTGATTCTGCATAAAGGTTCAATGTAAAGCGCACGTGAAAAACTGTTTTTAAAATAAAAATATGTGACTGGTTTATAGTCAAATACCCAAAGGTCATGCCAAGTTTGGTCCACCATTGAAAGTGGAAGTCATTAGTGGCAATGCCATTAAGGTCTAAAGAAACTCATGGTGGAATATGTCTCTTGTTTCCAGACATGGTAAATTTTACAAAGAACATCTCTGTGACCATGTTAACAAAAGTGATGATATTCATGGTTTGAATATTGAGGATTCTACTACTGATAGTTTGTGCAAGATGGCAAGAAGTTATAAAGGCCCACATGTAATGGGATGAAATAATTACCAGTGAAATTAATCATTGATGCTTCTTCCACTGATGGTGTGCACGAGAGCGTAGGTATTAATGAAATAATGTTTAAACTGGGATCTGATTTTCTACAAGCAACAATATCAGTTTTATGAATGGTTAACATATTTTGTTCATTTTAGACTTTCTTTGCAGTCTTGAGCACATGTGTATACATTTTACTTTCTTAATGTGTTGACTTAATTCCTATACAAAAGTACTTTAATTTATCTTACAATTTTGTTATTATACATTAGTATAATTTTCTTGTTTTTGATTCACAATTTATTTTCTTTTATGTAGCTCACTTTCTGTTGTAAAGGAAGGGAGAGGATGTTGCAATGTAGTTCAGTCACTTCATGCCAAACTTAACTTTAGAATGTTTACTTCAGACTCTAGCAACAGTTCCCTTTTATTAAATCCAGGAGTGCTGAGGGGCTGTGATGAATAAAGATATCTCCTCATGGCTCATGAGTTTCTATGAAGAACAACACTACACCACTGCTCAATTATGAATTTGCCTTTCACTAGTAAAATCCTAAAAGAGTATGTTACACAGCAGTGGCAAGAATATATGCCCTCCATTGGTATACTCTTCCATGAAGTGGAAGACTTCAGACTATCGAGATGAAGCAGAAATCTATAAAAACCTACTTAAAATACTTGATGCAACCAGCGTGCCTAAACAACCCTTCTTATTTTATCAGTCATGATATCATGTGAAAGAAGCTCAGATAAAGGATCAAATTATCAGGAGTGACACAGGAGTAAATACAGTTCTTGGTCCTGGAGTTCATATATACAATTTGTTACCAACAAACTAGCAAATAAGCTTCCACGGGACTCCTGGAAGCACCATTGGGTATCTGAGTGTGTGTTAGACCAGACAGCCTAAGGGTGGTCTTTCTCCCAACGTTTTGCCTACCTCCTCCATTCCTGAACGTGTTTGTCCTGGCTTAAGGACTGTGTGCACTTTACTACTGCTAACCAGTGCTAACGTGCTTGTGCTTTTCCCACTTAACATGGTAATATTGGCTCATCCCCAATTGGCATATTTAATTTACTTATAAGTCCCTTGTAGAGTGCACCATGTGTGCCTAGGGCCTGTAAATTAAATGCTACTAGTGGGCCTGCAGCACTCATTATACCTCTCCACTTACATAGTCCTCTATCCATGGTTCAGGCCTGCCTTTGGGGTGCCTGTCTGTAAAATGAACCCTGTCATTTCTACCTGGCAAAACAAATCTTTTGCCAGGCCTATACCTTCCCTTTTTATGCATATTAGTCACCCCGAAGATAGGCACTGGGTAATCCAGAGGTAAGGGTGCAATGTATTTAAAAGGCAGGTCATATACTTTTAAATTTTACATGCCCTGGTAGTTAAAACTCCCACATTTGCTTTTTGCTACTGCACGGCCTATCTCTACCATAGGATAACATTGGGATAACCATATTACATCTTTTGAGTGTTATTCCCAATTGTGAAGACATAGATTGTTCATGTTTGGTGTCTCTGGACAATTTAAATTCACAACTGATGGTGAAGTTGGATTTTAAATTGCAATATTAAAAAGGCCATCTTTTTCTTTTAGCTATTCTGTGCCTGTTGTCTGACTCTGAATACACCCCTGGGGAGGGTGACAGCTGGGCTTTGTGCATTCCCTCTATACAACTATACCCAAAGGGAGCTTAGATGTGACTAATGAGTTATCTACATCCTGATGGGCCATCCTGGGCAGGATGGGAGGGAGTTGCTGGGCATAGTCTAACACTTACACATGAATTGGCTGTGTCATTCCTCCCACAAAGGGCTGCATACACCCCTGTAGTGTGTCTGGAGCAAGGGCAAGAAGGAAGGACCTCTGTGCACTTTAAAGACCTTTCTTTAAAGTCCCTCCCACTTCAAAGGCACAACTGGGTATAAGTACATCACCTCTGACACCACCACCTCAGTACACTTCTGGACCTGTGAAGACTCTGCCAGGAAGGTGAACTGTTGAGCTGCTGAAGGTCTGCCAACCTGCAGGACTGCTGCCTTGCTGGGCTCCTACCTTGCTCTGTTGTCCTCCTTCCTGCTGTTCCCCTTCCTGGGTGAGAAGGACTGGGCATGCATCACTTGAAGCCAGAGTGACTAAAAGACATAAAGGGCTTCCAACTCACCTGAATCTGCACCTGGACTCTGACGTCTGTGAATCTGCTCTACCAAGTGGTTCCATCCCAGTCTTGGTCTCTTGGAAGTGAGGCATAAGGTGCTTCTTCAAGCCAACCCATCCATATTCTTTAGAACCGGCGCATCTTCGCCTTTGTGTGGGTTGGAATTGGTGCATTTTCACCTTTGTATGGATTGGAACCAGTGCATCCTCATCATTGCATGGGGCGTACCTGGCTTATCGCCTTCGGTTACAGTGGATCGTCCTGCGAACCAACGAGTTCTCTGCTGGTAGTAGCATTGCATTCAAAACCAGTGTATTGCACTCGGAACTGATACATTGCCACCATTGCGTGGAGAAAATTGACGCATCTCGCCCACTTCATGGCTCGATATAGACGCATCGCTTCGGCTGCACCTCGCATCTTCTTCGACGGCGACACAACCTAGATCAAGGTACTTTTGTTCAGCAGGCCTAACTGGTTCCCTGTATCTGGCCTTCTCTCCATCGTGTTCGGCCTGAACTTCTGATTTTTGCCTGGTCCATCATAAACAGATATCCTAAATAGGCACTTGTAGCTTATATGTGCTATTTTATAGTTTATTCTTTATAAATTCATATCATGACTTCTATTCATCAGATTATTGTCATTTTAGTCTTGTTTTATTAACAAGAATATACTTTATTTTTCTAACCTGGTTTTGAGTGTTTTATGCTACTGTTTGAATTGTTACACAAATACTTTACACATTGTCTCTTAAGTAAATCCTGACTGCTCTGTGCCAAGCAACTAGAAGGAGAGCACAGGAAAATTTAGGGTGTGTTGTGACTTACCCTGACTAGGATAGTGGTTCCTGCTTGGTCAGGGTGCTTAACTTTGCCAACCTGAAACCCAGTTTCTAACAGTGTGGATAAGCCCAGAAATTAATCTCCATATTTTCCATTTCCATGTACATGCAGAGATGGCTCAAGTACACCTAAGCAAGTTTGAAGGAGAATTAATTGATCTGATCAGTCTAAACGATATATTCTCCAGGATGAAAGAGAGCTACATTAAACAGTGCCTTTCACTGCCAACAATCTAATAACTTCTTTCAAGAGTATATAATTGTATTAATATATAATAATAATATATCATTGTAATATTATATGCAGTAGGATTCACAAGATGAAGACTAAACGAAAATAGACAATTCAAAACTGAGCAGGCTGGCAGTTCCTAAATCTTACATAAAACTTGAGCACAAAACATTGGAGTTAGTATCCATTCACTTGCTTCCAACGTAACAAAGAATTCAGATCAAAATATTGAGCTCCATACAAAGCTTTTTGCCTCCATAGTATGAGCTACTTTTAAATAATAATCTACCCATAAAGGGCACACACTCAAACATATATCTGACTGATTATGTGGGAAATGTATGTGCTACAGTACAACCTTGATCAAAATGAGAGGTCAATGTCTGCACGCAATGAGTGCTTGCATGCTGAAATAGGAGTACCAATTTACTCTACCCCACTTTTTACATATAACTACATCTTAACATCTCTGCAATAGTGACCTACAGAGCATTCTTCAAGTTGTACAAAGTCACAGATTTTCTCTATCTCCACATTTATCCAGACAACCAATTATCATGTTGTATAAGGGATGTCAAGAGTAGGTCAAGGAGGGCCAGGCCCATTCTAGAGTTCCTGGATTTCCACAAAGGATACAGTTAAATAAACTTACTTTGAAAATAACTAATTTACGTAGACAATAGATATCCTGGATCTGCAGAGAACATTTCTGTGTTAAAAGGAAGGATACCAATAGAAAGGCATAACAGTGCCTTTCAGTCATGCTTACTAAAGTTGGAAAACCCAATTTTCCTTGCACCCTTTGTGACATTTTAAAAATCATCAGATTTATGGAAAATTCCAAAGGTCCTTGAATGCTAACATTTCAGTTTATGCATAGTGGTAAATTTTGGCATGGCTACTATATGTCAATTTTCTAGTCTATGATTTAACTGGGTGGGGATACCCTGGAGTAGGAAATCATAGATAAGCAAGCTGTACTCAACTTGATCACTGGTAACAGGTGTTGGAGAGGGTGGCAAAATGGGTGATGCTGAGGAGGCATCAGCAATGTACTAATGGAAATGACTTTACATGGATTGGGGTGCAAGATGGCTAGTTTTCCAGCAGGGAAAAGCTCAGGATATGAGCAAGAGGAAAGAGGTGATTTATGCCGCCCTTTGTTGAATCAGGACATTTTCCCTTCTGCCGTAAAGCTGCCGAGGTCACTCATTATTTCTTACACCATTGGGATTCTCACACTTTGCAAGTTTCTAGTTATAAAAAGAAAAATGCAGATTAACAAATAATCAAACTACACAAGTGGGCAAATTGAATGCCATATTCAAGAAGACATATCGATATGTATCTTTGTTCTGACATTGAATGCTGAAGAAATACCAGCTCACATTTAACAACTGTTTTAAAAAACTGCACATCATGGGAGCGCAGTACACCCCACTCAAAATGGCTGCCCTGTTTTTCCAAATGTGTCGACCATGGCCAAAGTAAAAGAAAACAAGCATGACAAATCTATCCGCTGTAGGGTTAACATAATAAAGTACTTTTTTTCTTGATACACATACACTCAATGTGCTCCCGGGAATATATACATATTATCATGGCGTCTACAATGGAAACCCTCATAAGTTGGCTAAATTTGACAAAAGACTACCAGATAAATAACCTTAAGTAAGACAGCCCCTCTTTGACTATCAGGCTTTTTTATTTTATTTTTTTCTTGCTTTGTATAAAGTGGCAAAGTACATCAAGCAAGCCGAGACCAATTCAAGTTGGAATCTACACTAGCCATACGTTTTTACTATTGATGCTCCATTACAATATGGACCGCATTTTAGAACATCCATGTTCAACATTTGACCTGCTATTTTACTTCCTCCTCCCCTTTAAAAGAGATCCTTCATCTGTGAGCACTCTTTTATATGCTTTTGACTAGAACGTAGTGACCTAGTGGACTGATACGAATGAAAGATAGGCGTAATCTGTTGAATTCCCGGTACAAACGGTGTACTTGCTTTAAGAAATGGGCTATACCACAATGAGATACTAGTGATACATTTTCAAATGTGTCTCTTGCCTTCATTTTCCTCATTACTCTTATCCCATCCCTGTCCCCCATTTTCTTAAAATTTTGAATCTTTCAGACTAATATAGGCTCACCTTCAATCCATGTGAGATCAACAACGCTATTTTTGATGTACAAAGCATCTTAGGTAAAAATGCTTTTATATCGACAATGCTGCCTTTAAACCATTTGACCAATTTTAGAGACCCCCTCCAAACAGGGTTGCATGTCCCTATCAAACACTTTTTTGACTCATTATCTGGGACCCCTGCCTGAATGTCCCTGCCCTAAAACCAAATTCCATCAAATATAACATGAGCACAAAGACACCAAATATGACAGGTTGCTACCCTTTTTGAGAAAAATTCTCCCACGAAAAGCATTGAGTAGGTGTAAGCACATATTGTAGCACATGAAACATGGACTCAAATGCATGTAGTATTTCCTAAAACATATTTATATTGATGCCTCTTTCTCTCTTTTTTATCTCTGCTTTCAATTGTATATAATGTTCATCTGCATTTATCATTTGCTTGTACTTTATTTTTTTTTCTTTATGTGACATATATATGTTCATGAATGAAATTTCTGTAATTCTTCTACTAATAATACTAGATGGTTAATCTAAGTTCTCTGCTGCCTCACAATTAAATAGAGGTTTTTATTTGTTTTCAACAGCATTAAAATAAATGTATGTGAAGATTAGTACATAATCTCTGACCACAATTTTTCTCACGGAATATAAAGCACATGTTTATTATTATTATTGAGAATTACTTACTCTACCTTTAATAAATTAGACTCAAGGGGCTAATCAGCTGGCCTCCTCATCTGAGCTTAAGGGACAAAAAAGGCTCCTTAACAGCTCCTGGACCCATCTTCAGTGAGTTCCAGACCCCAAGTGGTGCCCCTTAGGTCCTAGACCCTTAGACTGACTCAACAGGCTCTTAATTCAAGCTTTTTGGCTCTCCGCGACCACAAATGACCCCGTTCACACTAGAATCTTGTCAAACACACTGAAAATCAGCGCGAGCCACCACAAGGGTCTCTTCGTACAGCAAGCATTGCTTGTCTGTGGAGGAGTGCCAACGCAGAGTACCAGCCCTCCCATCCACAGCATCCTCCTGCTCCTCGCGCCACGCTGGCCACCGCCAGTGATAATCTCCTTCTCCCTGCAACTTTTTTCAACATAAATGAGTCTCTTGACACAAAACTTGAGAAGGTAAACCTTCAGCCGGGCTAATCTGGGACCATATCTGACCTGTGCTCTTTCGCGGTCGCCTTTAACTTTGACCCAGTCTGCACCAGGTTGGCGCTTTATGCTTTTAGGCACCATATTGTTGTTTATTCTTTAAAAATTCAGAACTCTGGTTCTACTGGTTTTTAGTTGTTTTGGTCTAATTTATTTATTAAATTTTGCTTTATTTTTCTAACCTGGTGTGGGACCTTCTTCTATGGTGTTTTCACTGTTTTACTGTTTGAAGTGCTGCACAAATACTTTATACATTACCTCTAGGTTAAGTCTGACTGGTCTGTGACAAGCTAATACAGGGACAAAATGGGGTTTGTTTGTGTCTAATCCTGAAGGAATGTGGTTGCTGCTTGACCAGATTTGTAGATTCCCCTTCGATGATCCTTGATAGACTCTATTCATCATTTACAATGGCTGACAGTATTCAGTGCATACCTGTGTGCCATTCTTTTATCTCAGTATACAGTTTATGTACTTTAGTGACCTGTAAGAAGTGAACTTATGTGAGCCACTCCTTGTTGAAACAGACAATGTCCATACAACACAGGCTGAGCCATGCGTGCCATTTAGCCACAAGCAGAACCACGCTTGCCCTAACCACGCATATGCCATGGAAGGCTAAAGCAGTGCGTGGTCTAGATGCTGACATGGGTGGGCACAGGAAGAGGAGGGATCAGGAGAGGACACAGGCTGGAAAGTGGGGCTGGGGCAGGGTTTTGCGGGCCAGGAGGAAGTTTTTAAGCGGTGGTGGTAGTTTTTAGGGGTCCGAGTAGGGGGGTCGAATTTGGCTTCAAGGCTGGGGGTGGGGTTGTTTTTAGGGCACAAGGAGTCAGATTGATTTTCGGTTGGGGTAGTTTTATGGTTCACGGGGCTGGGGTGATTTTTAGGGCTTGTGGATACGAGGACGTTTTAGGGCTCGGGGGGGTCATGAAATATTTAGGGCTCGGGGAGTCGGGGAAGATTTTAGGGCCTGAGGGTCAGGGAAGTTTTTAGGGCTTGGGGAGAGGGTCAGGTAGTTTTTACTGCTCAGGCTGGGTCGGGTCGTTTTGAGGGCCAGGGGCGGGTGGCCCCAGTTGTTATATTTACCACACATCCCTTTACCAATAATGCCTTTATCACAAATTTGCATGGTAAAGGCATGCATGGTAAAGTAATGTGTTGTTCAGATGCATTCATTGCATATGCAGCGTAGCAGATACACTGCAATGCCTGTGTGTCACTCTCTTCTTGTTCCTGGGGGGAATTTATGGAGCATCAGCCATGACTGAGTGGAACTAGTGCATGCCTTCGACTTCTTGTAGTGAGTGCATGCCTTGGACTGCCTGTAACCAGTGCATGCCTAGGACTGCCCCCCTGTCACTCATCAGTGGATGAAATCAAGGCTTACTTAATAAGGAAAACCAATAAGCAATTCGAAATGTAACGCATTGTAACTCTCATTACTGTCCTTGGCCACTGTAACTTTTGAAGGTGGATCTATACTTCCTGGCCTCTTGTTCTGGAGCGAAAAGGGGCAACATAGACTTACACAGCTTGCCCCCGAGACATTATGGTTGAAAATGACCATCTTGTCTGAAATCTATTACTGTTTGTGCAGGCCACGCACATCAATGTCACTGAAAAGGCTGTACAAACCCTTTTGAAATATTGATTTTGGTATTCCCCCAGATTCTTGTCTTATTTTGCTAAACCTGTTTTTGGAGGCCAGGGGCCATGCATACTTAACTTCTGCTAACCAGCCGTAAAATGCTTGTGTTCTCCCTTTTAGACCTGGTAGAATAGGCATATACCTAATTGCCACATTTAATTTACTTATAAGTCTCTACAATATGGTAGAACATGTACACTGGGCCTAAAAATGAAATGCTACCTGTGGGCACCAGCACTCATTGTGCAACCCACTAAAGTAGTACTGTAAACATGTCTCCAGGTCTGCCCCTAAAGTCTGCGTTGGCAGTTTTAAAAGTACCATTTTGACCTGGCAAAGCAAACCTTTTGCCAGTCCTAAACCTTCTTTCACTGCTTATATGTTACCCCTAAGGTAGGCCACACATGGCATTCATCGTTGCCTTTCAGCATCACAAAATGTATTCGACATTAACGCAGAAGAAACTGAGGTGTACAATCATACACGTCAGTACCAATCTGTATACACTATGTGGTAGTTAATAATAAACAAGCATTGGCATTGCCAATAGGTCTCGCCTTTGGGACCTTATAAGTCTTTACCCATGCAACAGTTGATGTTGTTGCACCAAGGATATTATGCTGCATAACTACATACTTATAAGTTCCCAAAGGCGAGACCTATTGGCTATGCCAATGCTTGTTAATTTGTATATGCGCCCTCCAGCACTAACAACTAAAGGCAGAGACACTGGAGTGGAGGCGAGATATATTCTGGTGATAACCAACTACTGGTGAGCCTGAGTGGGGAGTCTAACAATGACATCATCTTATCCGACTGCCTATAAGTCTTGGTGCATATTAATAACCTCTATATTAACAGTGGCTAGACAGAATATGTGCTTCTGAGCAAAGACTGTGATACTGCTTCCTTACTGATGATTTGTCCAGACGACTTTGCTCCTGCATCGACCACTGTTAAGGTGGCCCATTATTTAAGGTTTTGTTCAATACTGAAATATTGTTTGCTCTGCAAGTGCATGTGGGCGTCAAGTCAGCTAACTACGATTTGTATGACTTGTCTAAAGTTCTATCTGTCTGCTCTGTGGATCACTGTAATCTTTTAGGCCAAACCATTGTGTTATCCAAAGTTTAATGCCGTCTAAAGGCCTTCCTTGGGCTTCCAAAGAAGGTTAACTTCAAACTCCAAAACCTACAAAATGCAGTGAAGCTTATTATTTTCCATGTTTAAAAAAATTATGCTTTAAGGCGGAGAGCAAGACGGCAGTGATGGACAACTGCGCATTCTGCTTAGTTTGGAAATCAGTGAACCACAAAGCGTCAAATCCCTCACAGTTCTCCATGCGTATCAACACCTACCCAGACTTCTCCAACAATGAGCAAACACTGTACGCCTATACAGATTCGGAGGAAGAATGGAGACAGGGCCAGGAGTCAAACTGAAATGCTCTCGCTAAAAATATAAAAATGGGAAAGGTTTAAAAAAAATGCTTAAACAGCACTTACTGCTTTGTCCTATATAGACTCGGCCTCGTTTATCTGTTTTAAGATGTTTGAATCGCATGGATTTTATATTTTTTTGTTTTATTATGTATATGTTGTTTGTTTTATTTGATCTTGTGCCTTGAAGGTAGGTTTTCTGGCATTTGCTTCACACTATAAATAAATAAACTAAATAATCTATCAACTTTAGGTCTACAGTGAATTGATGTAACAACTTTATATATCATACTATTGATGTATTAACCCAGTGTATAATGTATGAATATGATGTAGTTGTAGTTGATGTAGTACCGTATATTAAATTATCAACCAATTAGGGTACGGAATATCGATGTAGGTACGGCATTTATCGAACTATTAATGTATTAACTCATGGTTGTACAATATATGAACTATTTGATGTACTTACAGTTTGTATTCAAAAATTAATATAATAACTTCCCAGTGTATAATCTATCAATATGTTGATGTAGAGACGGGTTGTATTAAACAACTGATGTGCCCTTTATTGCTGTAGCAATTTATGAAAAGAAATATTGATGTATAAGCCTATTGGTGCCCTATATATTGATATAGCTTGATTATTTATCGAACTACTGGGTGCATCAGTATTTTACCATTTCCACGTGGATGACGTATGTAACAAACTATATATGATTTTAGATTATCTGTCTATAGATGGCTCAATATATTGTTTTAGAGACACTCTGCACTGGCTTGGGTAGGTATTAAGGGTGCGCAAGAAGAAGGGTGCGCAAGACCAAAATGGAGATGATGTCACTTAAAATTAATAATAAAGTTATGCGCCCAAAGATGGAAGGCCAGGAAAAGTCTTAAAATGCACAACATTAAAACCATCGAGAGGAAGACACTGGCGATGCGTGTGGGGCTGGGGGCGGGGATTCTCTGCAGCCTGGGAGCAGGAAAGAAAGACTAGAGTACGGGTATTTGCATGAAAAATGAAGAGAAGAATTTTAAAAACAATTTATGAATGGTTGTTAAAAGAATTGCTAATGCTGTCTGAATAATAATTATTAGAATAATATCCTTCTACACGCAAGTCACACACACGGAGTTTTCTTTTGGAACCTAAATAATAGATGGTATTGGGAAAGGATGCAATGGTCCTCATGTGATCGTCATTCCATGGTTTTCGACCCTTGACCTGCAGGTAACAGTAGCACTCAATTCTGTGCAGCAGACCCAAAACCGGCCGAGCTATATTACCAGGCGGAAGTCGACGATATGCTGCATCCAGCAGAAGTCTCTACAGGAAGAGTTGCCGGGTTGGGGGCACGGGCGGGGGGGAGACAAACAAGGCAGGGGTCCTGGGGGGTGTCTGTCATCAGCACCTTTCATTTGCCTGCCTCATGACTCGCATCACAGCCAGGGATAAAAATTGGCAATCGCCCGGCCCCTAATGAATTTTTTTCCACATTGTAATCATGCCAGGCCGTCTCAGTCGGCTGATTAATGAGACCCGGGAGGGCCCGGCCAGCACCTCGGCTCCTCTGCCAGCACTGCCACCCAGCACTAAATTAGCAGCAACTTGTCTGAGCTTCAAACTAAGAATCCATGATTAATTCTGAAGTGGAGGGGGGCCTGAAGAATAGCGCTCTCTAATAGACCCTGGCCTCTGATACTGTTGGAAATTAATACACTCCCCCCTATAGCTACCTGCTTCAACCTGTGCTGGGGGTAACGGGGGAGGTCCGGGGATCACCGGCTCTGTCGCCAACAATATAGAATAATCGACTCATGTCTGCAGATCAAGCAACGGCTGCAGAAGTGGGGCCCGCGAACATCCTCAGACACTCACATGGCCTGATTGGGGCACGTTGTGTCTGTTTATGGAGGGTCCTCTGTGCATTCTGTGTGTTGTGGTTAATGGTGTCCTCCAATGAGCACTCCTCTTAGGCGTGACGTGCCAGCAGTGCTCCGAAGTACGTTTGGTTTGTTAGCTTGACTCCCTTAGAAGCAAGTAATATTGCACGCCTGTAGAAGCTGAGGGTGGAGGGGTGCGGGGGAGTGCGGCTGAGAGCACACAGAGCATTTCCCTTGCGGGAGCGAGCAGGGCCACCATCCAAAGCTTGCTCCCGCAAGGGAATCGCCAAATGTGCTCACGCTGCTATTGAAAGCAATGCAACGCGTGCACGTTTTTCGCCGAAAATGCGAAATGATTACAAGAGGACCCCTAAGCAGCGCATGCGCGCTGCGTAGGCAAGACCTAAAAAGTCACCAGACCTGCTCCAGCGTTGGCTGTCCCCAAAGGGAATGTGGTCGATCAGGCGATGCTTACTTTAGGGTGTGACAAAGCAACAGAATACATATACCGTACTACACACAAAGTTTACTTTCTAGTCAGAGATTGACCACAAAAACTTTTCATGCTGGAAATCCAATAACCCCAATTAATTTCCACTGGTTCGCTGTTCCAAATAATTTAGGTACCAGGCAGATGAATGTTCAAAGTGGTGTAATGCGTTTCCGGTTTTTCTTGTAGTGGACCTCGGCACGAGAATTGACAGGTCAGAGTGCCGGAGTCTAAGCTGCTGAGATCCTAGCAAAAACCAACCAGACAAAAGTGGACTGAGTTTCACGTTGCAGAAGAGGGAGCTTTCCAGCTTTCAATGGGGAACAGGTCCAAGCAGTCTGAGCTCTCAGTGTGTAGTCAATGTGGCTATTTGTAGACAAGTGACAAGGGATTGCCAGACAATATTCAAGGTCAAGCGTTCACGGAGGCCATACATGCATGGAGGTGGGAAAGCACCATTGGAGTTTTCTGTTGAACTACCTCAATTTTTAGGGTAATGTCAACATCTTCCAGTGTCGGGGGTGGGGGGGGGGGTGCGCATGATTAGGGCAAACTTCCAAGCCCTTGTGTAAACAGTGATCTAATCCCAATGGCCAAAAATCTGACCTGTTATTAAAGAATCAGCATGTACGATTGATGCGATACGTCCTATGCAAATGTGCTAACTAGCAGTACTACCAAGTTAGTTTATGCACTAGTGATGTCGGAATCTCTTCAAAAACAGGTGCATTGCTCCCTTTCTGAACCAGTGCGCAGGCACAGATGGAACTGCAATATGGGCCCAGAGTCTAAACCACACTCAGTACCACATGTGGTAATCAATATTTTCGGTACAGCCTGCTCACAAATTAGAGACTTAGATGACATAAGAAAAAAAGTACTGTGAATTCCACAATGTAAAGTCTTGCTTAGTGAATTAATGGAGAAGAAATAAACCAAACTATTTTACATTCATGTGCAGATTAATGGCTGTATCGTGAACAATGTCTTCGTTTTCCGAGACAGAGAGAACCAATCACGGCTCACTGTCTCCGACTTGTGCTGTCTGCAGTTCATGTATTAAGTCACCGAAATTCCGAGTTATAAGTATGCAATGTAGAGCGTGCACGCTAAAACAAAGCTTGGCACTGCACCGAGCCTGCACACCTGTTCATGGCTGCCCCTGAGAGTCGATCCATGTCAGCGTCACTGTGTGCGAGGAACCACTGGTGTTCGGCTCCCCGGGATCAGTTCAGGCAGTGTTAATAGGTTGCTTTCACTAAGATGGGGGCAATTGCTGGTGAGATTTAAATTGCATTCAACGCACAATAAAGGTTTACAAACACAACGCAAATAGTTAACTTCACTAGCTGTTTTCCATTCAATGCACGAAATAACGAGACATATGGAAAACAGCAGAAAGCAGATACAAGTTCTCATGATTAGGATTTGAATTTAGCAGAATTCATCTGTTGAAATTAAATGAAGAATTGAAGAGATTTTTGAAAAACAGTTGACTAAAGATGATTGATTTCAGTGTTCAGGCGTGCATACTATGCAGGCCTGTGTGTCCTCTCTCGTGCTGATGGCATTTATCCCTATGAATACTTCTTGTAAACCGCTAAGCATTCTTTACAAATATGATGTCATAGTGCTTGACAACCATGGGAATGGGCAGTCAAAAGTAGATTTTTATGTTTTTTATTAATATTATTATTAGTAGTAGTAGCAGTAGTAGTAGCAGTAATAGTAGCCGTAGTAGTAGAAGTAATACTAGTCCCAGTGGTAGTGGAAAAAGTGGTAGATGCTTTTATGACACCAATGATATGCACGACTGCTTCAGGTCAGTGAATAGTGGGTTGAATAGAGGTAAACAAACGATTTTTATTAAGAAACTAGCTGCCCTTTACATGTTTTAGCTAGAGCTATCAATCTATGTATTGCAAAGCGCTTAACCTCATATGGCTTACATGAGTTTCCTTTTGCTTGGTGCCTCAGTGCACAGATGTCAAAGTGTAAACACATTGCTCTGTGGGCATACCAGAGCCCATTGTTATGCATCATCAGTGCCTTCTGTTAGATGATATATCTGGAAGAAATAATGGGCCCATATTATAAATTATCGACCATGGCTGGCAATAAATTGGACTGCTGGGTGGAAACATCCTACAGAGAAAGATTTGCAAACAAATCCCTCTCCTCTAGACAGGTGGAAAAAATGGTAAAGTCCTCAATATATCTCCCAGGAACTTCCACTCCACAGCCAGTGGCCTACCAAGTGAAAAATGTATCAACAGAAGCAGAAGGAGGTCCTCCTGGCAAAAGGACATCTGAAGGACCATCACAGAAGATGGATGGTGTATCAAGAGCACCCATAGGGCATTTTCTGATGTCGCAGAAATCTTTCACTAAAAATTAGACACCCATAACAATGTTGTAAATGCGGGCAATACTTTGCTTCTGAGTGCTTGCATCAAAACATAATTAGGCTATTCACAGAAGCATACTGAGAGTGTTGGTCCTTAGTTAACTGTGAATAACCCCTCCCACCCCCACCATGCATTGTGTGATAGACAAATTATGAATCCCAGAAGCTGATCAGCATCATACCAAATTGTAATTTGTCAATGTGCCACAAGATCTCGGGGCCAGGTGTACAATTTTACTGTTTGCAATTTGAAATCAGTATTTTAGTGACCAAAAATGTATTCAGTGAATTGACCTATGTATTAATAGGTCAGTTCACAAAATATGAAATTAAAGTGGGTTGACGGCTGACCTATCTAATTAATATTAATTAGGCTGAATCAAATTGTGACTCACACACATTGTCGAAATCACAGGCAGGATAGCTTGCAAAGGTAAGCAGAATACCATGTTTGTGATGGATTTTAAATTAAGTAAACCTTTTTTTTTAAGAAGACAATTTTCATTATAGGAAATCGAGCTGCTTAAAAAAAAAGTTACAAAAAAAGTTTCTGTGACAGTTGGTAGTGATCCTCTGGTGCATTGTTGTTTCGGAATCTTTGACCCCAGTTACCAAAGGTGGACTGGCCCAGTGGAGACGCCGTCCCCTTTCAAATACGTTAACACTCCAGTCAGTAACTTTTCAATGGTTTGCAACTGGAATTCCAGTCGCAAACCATTCATACATATTGTACCAATTCATAGTTCGGAAAGGATGCTCACAACAATGCCCCTTCCAATTTGTTCAGCGGTGGCTCATAACGATTACCAATAGTGTGACAGGCACAAACTGACACACATATGCACACATACTCTCACGAGTGCACACACATACTCACAACAATTCACATGCACCTACATGCACATACCCATTCACACGCACACAAATACACATATTCATATAGGAATGCACTCACCAAACATTTTTTTAAAGCACCTACTGTGCTGCAGCTGGGAAGGCAGGTTCAGCGGGTGGTGGGAGGGGAAGCAGAAAGCACCGGAAGGAGCTGGACATTTCAGGGAAAGAAAGGAAATGTTAATGGCCTTGCTGCCTCCTCTCATTGGTTGAGCTTGTCATGGGTCAGTCAATAAGTGATGGGCCTTCCTTAACTCGTGGCAGAGAGGGATCGGGTCAGTGAGAGTTGCAGACCCCACCCCATTCAGCCAAAGCTTGGCTCAGCCTGCCAGGTGCCTGTGCATTTAGTGCATGTAAGGCGACTGCCTGCATCATCCTGACCTGGTGGGTGTCCATCAGGCTGACCTTTACTCAGCCTCACAGACTCTCATGATGCTTTGCAAAATTGAGGGTTGTAGAGCCTTCCACTCATAATGAAGGGGCACCCCTGAAATAGCAAATTGATAACCATTGAAAAATCCATTTTAAAGGTCTGTAAAAGTTTATCGACATCTAAAACGGGTTTTATACATAAAAATATCTTTTATGGGGTGGTACGCATAACACATTTGTGAATCAAAGCGTTTGTGACTGCAAAATAGGTTAGTACATCTGGCCCTCAGTTAATGGATCATAAAAAAATGTAAGATTTCTAGAGCAGTATGGTAGGTAATTACTCCAAAATACACCACCATCCTCTGAAACCAAGCCTATAAACAAGCAATTTAGAAAACACACTGCTCATTATTGACTGAATTTTATAAGAGCTTTCAAGGGCTATCAAATTCACTTTAGCCTCCAAAACATGAAACTGCTATTTTTGCTGTATTATAAATTCCCCAATCAGAAGCCCATACTAAAGTACTGTTTATCAAATTGAATTCCTCTTGAAGCATTATTGTTCAAGTTGAATGATCCTCAGTTTAGGCTGAACTAACATTAGGTAACTAATTATTCATGTCTTTTTTCTTTAGACTGGCATAGAGACAGCTTTAGCATATTGGCCAGCCTTGTGTAATTAGTCAAAATCCTGAATAAAAATTACATAACTACATGCAGGATTTTTTGATCAGTCCTCTTCATTTGTTAGTCTGTTCAGCAGTCATCTTTGGCTTCCACCAACCCCAGCATACATCATGGGTAAGCCTTCTTCAGCAGTAGGCTCTCATGCACTATGAGTGACTGGAATTTTCCCTGATCACAAGTATGCTTCAGTACAGGGATGATGGGTCCACCTTATCTTTCCAATTATTTTCTCAATTCACTTATATATATTATTTAAATCATGTTTGTCATCCTTGTGTATTTTCTGTATGCATTCAAGTTACAGTAATCAAATGGCAAATGTTCCTTTGCTTTGTACCAATACAAATCATATTTTCCTGTGATGTACACTAAGCTAAGAAGGGTATCTAAACCTGTACTACACAGACCTGCTCTCTAAGATTCACCCATGCTGTTCTATAGAAATCATGCAAGATACTTATTTTAAAAACAATCTATTTTGTGGCCTACACATTTATTCTCTCTTCTGTTGAGAAATATTTACAAAAATAAAATAGCACCAACTTGCTAATGCCAGATGAGCAGGCTTTTCAATTGCACTTTTTTAGAAATTGGGTTTTTAGTTGGCAGAGATATGCACCCTGTCCAAGTGGAAACCACCATCCAAGTCAGGGTAAGTCAGACACACAACATAAATTAAACGGTGCTCACCCTCTGGAAGCCTGACACAGAGCAGGCAGGCTTAACATAAGAGGCAATGCGTATTTGTGCAACACATCAAACAGTAACAAGTGAAAACACCACAAAAAGACTCCACAGCAGATTAGGAAAATAGAAGTCAATATTATAAATGAAACAAGACCAAAATGACAAAAATCCAATAGGTAGAAGTTGAGAAATGATTCTTTACATATTAAATGCAAAAATAGCGCTTAGAATCAAATAGTGCCTGTTGGACCAGGCCCTTCTGGCAGGTTCACCCCGAAATTTTTTTGCTTTTTGTTGGTGACTTGGTTTAGTGATTTTATTGATTTCTGCGCACTTTACCGCTGTGTCCCAGGGTAAAGTGCGTGCGTGTTGTGAGGTTGGCCTGCCCTCCCATAGGAATGCATGGAGGAATGTATGTGTCCCGGTAGTTCCTGATGCGTGGGGTGTGCAGGCCCGTGTTTGGTATGTGCGGACTCGTGTGAGTGAATGCTGCGCGTTGATGTGTGCGGCGTGCATGTACCTGGTGTGGAAGTGCCACTTCTAGAAGTGGGCACTTCAGTGTGCAGTCTGAAATGTGTGGCTTGTCTGGCGATTGGCTGGTGAGGTCAGGTGACGGACTAGGGAATTCCCCAGAGTCAGGAGGAGTCACCCAGTGGTGAATGGGGAGTTAGCATGCTGATGGCTGGGGAGGAGTATACCTGGGTCCTGAATAGGACAGGGCTTCCCCCCACACAATGCTGGCACCGGCCCCTGTGGTGCGTCTAATGACCCTAGCCCTGCCAGTGAATAGGGAGAGGGGCTGAGCAAAACAAAGTGCTCAGGAACCTGTTGGAACTGGTTCGCCCCTTCCCTGCACCTTAGACAAAGCCTTATACTGTATAAAAAGGGGCTGTGTCCCCTTACATGTGTTCTCTTCCAGGATCCACTTGAGGGGGGCCTGCTGCTGCTGGGCGCCAGGAGAGACCGCCACTGGGGACTGCCTCCCTGCTGGAGGGCCCTGTGAGCTGGCCCCTGGGCCCAGGCTTTGCCCCCCTGCTTCTGAAGACTTTTGCTGGACTTGTTTGCTCCCCAAAGCGCCTGGAAGCGCTTTTATTTTACTGGCAACACTAGGAGCGCCTCCTGTGGGACCCCATCCTAGCGCCTTGAAAGCGCTCCCTTTGTGGTGCAGAGCGCTGTGTTTTTGCCCCAAGAAGACTGCTGGGGGCCGGCAGCGCGAAGCTGCATCGTGGGGGAGCCTACCCCGCATCGGCACCTTCGTTGGCGGGTGCCCACCCCGCTTAGTTGTTTTAATTTCACCGCGGGTGCCTACCCCGCTGTTCTGCCCTTTTTGTCATTGATCGCGGGTGCCCACCCCACTTGCCGCTGAAGCGAGTTCACCGCCGCAGCCGGGCTCCCGCAGGAAGTCAGGCAGTTCGTGTTGGGACGGGGGCGTGGTTTAAGCAGGAAGCAGGCAGGAGCCCACCCCGCGCTCCTGCGTGTGCCCCGGGGGACGCCGTGACCCACGAAACGAAGGAAGCCGGAGCGGGGCTCTCGTGAGTGAGGAGAGAGCCCCGCAGCCCCCGAAGCAGCAGAGAGTGCCGCCTCCAGAGGAGCTGAGTCCCCGCGGCGAAGTCCCGGTAAGGAGAGGGCTCGGGGTGGTTCCTGTCGGCATTGAGTCCCCCGTGCGGGACTCCAACGTCGGGGGCAGTCTTCGTGCAGAGCCGGTGAGGCTCCAACGCGCTGGGAATTGCTCGAGCCCCAGAGAGGCTCCACCATACGGGGACAGTTCTGGTTGTGAGAGGAGCGGCCCCGGAAGGCAGCGGGCCGCTCCGACGTTTTGGGGCATAATTGGGATAGAGTCCAGAGGGACTCCCACGGGCCTGATTTGTTTTAGAGCCCTAACAGGCTCCAACGGGCCCAGTTAGTCCCAGAGCCTAGGTGGCTCCAGCCCTGCGCAGGGTTGTTGTCGAGCCCACGAGGCTCCCACGTGTGACATATTTGTTCCCAAAGGCACAGTTGTGCCCACGCTCGTTTCCCAGCTGCCCAGCACTTAGTGGGCAGCTGCAACGTTTAGGTTGGGATATTTACGGTTTTTTTGGGCTTGCGCAGCAGGCACAGCTTGACTGGCACAGAGCGTCCTAGCCTGGACAAGGGCAGTTGGCCTAGGGACTGCCACAGGTGGTGGCTCATGTGAGTTTTCACGCTAAGGTCCCTACTTGCACCGCTGAATGTATTTTTGGATGCATCATGTGTTTTCCTTGCTTTACACCTCTGAATGTGTTTTCATGCATCATGTGTTTTCCTTCCTTACACCTCTGAATGTCTTATGCATCATGTGTTTTCGTTCCCTACACCTCTGAATGTTTTAGGCATCATGTGTAATGTGTGTTTACCCCTATAGGTATGGTGATACTTAGGTGGTTGTTTGTTTCCTACTAGTACAGGTGGTGCTAGTGAGGTCCTAGTTCCCTGCGCAGTATTCTCCTAAAAGTGGTTAGGGTTGCGTAGGTGATACTTCCTTGTCACCAGTAGTTACTGGTTGTGTGTTATATGTGTATTTTGTGCTACAGTAATTTTATATTCTAAAAGTGCTGGTTCTTGACAGTGGTCCATGCGGCCCTGTCCCCTGTATATATATATAATCCCTTGTAAATTCTGCCCGTGCCTGTTGGCACATTGTAAAGTGTGTGTTTTTATCTACTGTGTTTTATTATAATACAAAGGTTATTTTTATAGAATACCTTGTGTGGAGTTTCCTTTGTGGTGGGCCTTGGGTGTTGTTGCTGGGTGCGCGCGCAAACGCTTTACACATCGCCTCAGAGATAAGCCTGACTGCTCGTGCCAAGCTACCAAGGGGGTGAGCAGGGGTTATCTTTGGCGTGTAACTTCCTTGCCCTGACTAGAGTGGTGGTTTCTGCCTGACTTTGGCGCAAGCCTTAGCCAACCAGAAATCCCAGTTCTAACATTGGTGATCAGTGGTGGGATTTGGACTTGCGTTTGCTCTGTACCGCAGCGGCGACTGGCTACACCACAAAACTCTGCATTAGATAAACCACATTTTAGGGATTATTGTTTTTGAGTTCCATTATTTCCTCTCCTAAAGGTGTCCTTTTTGAATCATGTACTCCTGTGTTAGCTCAGACACTCAGGTTCCTTGTGTTAAACTCTTCTCAGGAACGTCCGCCAAAATGGAGCCAGCTTTTAATTTCTGTAGTCTGTTTAGGTACAGTAGGTTGGAGCTGGTAAGGTTCTGTGAGGAGAGGGGCATAGAGGTGGGTGAGTTAGATACCCAGTCCAAACTGAGGGACAACCTGATCACTTGGCAAAAGGTTGAGTGGGAGCGAGAGCGCAGCGAGGAAGATAGGGCCCGGGCCGCACGCCGAGAGGGTGGTGGGTCTGTGGGGAGCCCTGAAGATTCAGAAGAGGAGGAAGGTTACCTGACAGGGACGCCAGTAGAAAGTGAAGACCCCATAGATAGGGAGTCCCTTGCTGGGTCCAGTGTCAGGAGCAGCACCCCATCCCTTTACCTGTCCCCAGAGGAGTGGATAGATAGGAGGGAAGAGAGGGAGCATCAGCTGGCCATGGAGAAGCTCAGGTTAGAGCATGCCAAGGAGATGGCGCAGCTGGGTGTGGAGGAGAGGATGGCGGAGGCTGAGAGGGCCTTCGCCAGGGAGAGATTAGCTCTGGAGGGTAAGTTGTCCCCAGAGCGCAGTGGTAGTTTTCTGGATTCACCAGTGAGGGTAGAGTCCAGTGGTGGCAGCGATAGAGAGCCCAGTGCAGAGAGTCCCAGTTCACCCAGTCTGGTACCTGTTTCCCAAGAGGAGGAGTATAGGTTGAAGTTCAGGGGCAGTAAGAAGCTGTCTCACCAGGATTGGGGGAATTTTGTGGATGACTGTTATGATGCACTGTGCGATTGGGTGACGGTTAACGCGGTAGAAGATTTGGATGAAATGTTCAATCTGATTATCAAAGAGCAAGTGCTCAGTGGTTGTTGTCCCGAGTTGCGCCAACACCTGTTGGGGTGTGGGTTTGCTAGTCCATGGGACCTGGCAAAAGAAGCAGAGCGCTGGGAAAGTGCCCCAGGCTCTGAGGAGGTATGGGAGAGTGCTTCCAATAGTAGTGGCTCAGGTATCTTCCCATCCTGGATGGGGGTAGAGGTTCAGAGTAGCCCAGCTAGGTCCCAGAGTAGTGAGAGGGGTGTAGGGGCTCACGGCCTATCTCAGCGGAGTAGGAGTGAGCGGGTGACTTTGAGTCCCCAGAGGCCCGAAACCCAGTCTCAGAACCTGGATGGTTTCTTCAGGGAACACCAGGTAGGGGGCCTAGGCTGTCCTGTTAGGCCGCTTGAGGAGGATCGCCCAGAGGATGGAGAACCTAGAGTCTCTGTAAATAGAGCTCCAGTGGTTCTGGTATCAGGCAGTACCGCTCCAGTAGGGAGGGTGCGGAAGTCCAGCGAGAGGAGTGGCGTGGGGCTGTGTTCCCCGGTGGAGGAGCCAGTGGGTCAGGGACCAGCCGGTAGGGCTGAGTCTCCTAGAGATGACCATGGCGACTGCACGTCTGTCCTGGGGGATCTTCGTGCACTGTCAGGTGGACAGGTGGCGGGAGATCTGCGCCAGGCAGACTGTCATGCAACATATGAGGCATATGTTACTCTTGAGGGGATACTGTGTGAGTCCCCAGAAGTCCTGGAGTGCCAGGCAAGTATGCAACCGAAGGTTTTAGACCAGAGGTTGGGAGGCCAGGTTCAGGATCAGCCTGACCTGCAGGGTAGGACGACTGTAACCAGTGTCCTGACCAGTTCTTCTTCCGGAGGTACCGCCCCAGTTGGTAGGGAGCAGGACTCTGGAAGGGGGTGCAGAGGGTGGGAGAGCCCGCCTCTGACCCCGGTGCAACCTGAGGGGTTAAACCCTAGGTTGGGAGACCAGTTCTCAGGGAGGTGTCCTGAGCTGGTGGGAAAGTTGATTTCTGAGGGTGCCTCTCAGAGGAGGAGAGGACGGAACCCTAGAAGGAGAGGTAGGGGGAGGAGAGCCTCACCCGTGACTGATGGTCAGCTTGAGGGTTCAGGCCCTGGGCTGGAAGATCAGTGGATGTTTAGAACAGCCCTGATGAGAGGAAGAGTGGAAAATGGGCACTACGTGCCAGGGGTTACTACCCCCCACTCAGTGGTTAGGCAAGGACCAGTGGTGCCTAGATGGCCTAGGGCCTGGTCCTGGCCGCGGACAACTGAGGAGTACCAGTGGGGTAGCCCAGTTGGTCCGCCGAGTTCTTTTAGAAGGAACTCCAGGGGTTTAGAGTGGCGTAAAACCGGAGAGTGTCCCTGCCGTGGCGGGCCTGTGTCCGTGTTTTGTCGCCCAAAGCAGGGAAGACCTTCACGGTGGTGATTGGTCTACCCTGCGTTTTGGCTGGAAGGGGGTTGTGTTGGACCCGGCCCTTCTGGCAGGTTCACCCCGAAATTTTTTGCTTTTTGTTGGTGACTTGGTTTAGTGATTTTATTGATTTCTGCGCACTTTACCGCTGTGTCCCAGGGTAAAGTGCGTGCGTGTTGTGAGGTTGGCCTGCCCTCCCATAGGAATGCATTGGGGAATGTATGTGTCCCGGTAGTTCCTGATGCGTGGGGTGTGCAGGCCCGTGTTTGGTATGTGCGGACTCGTGTGAGTGAATGCTGCGCGTTGATGTGTGCGGCGTGCATGTACCTGGTGTGGAAGTGCCACTTCTAGAAGTGGGCACTTCAGTGTGCAGTCTGAAATGTGTGGCTTGTCTGGCGATTGGCTGGTGAGGTCAGGTGACGGACTAGGGAATTCCCCAGAGTCAGGAGGAGTCACCCAGTGGTGAATGGGGAGTTAGCATGCTGATGGCTGGGGAGGAGTATACCTGGGTCCTGAATAGGACAGGGCTTCCCCCCACACAATGCTGGCACCGGCCCCTGTGGTGCGTCTAATGACCCTAGCCCTGCCAGTGAATAGGGAGAGGGGCTGAGCAAAACAAAGTGCTCAGGAACCTGTTGGAACTGGTTCGCCCCTTCCCTGCACCTTAGACAAAGCCTTATACTGTATAAAAAGGGGCTGTGTCCCCTTACATGTGTTCTCTTCCAGGATCCACTTGAGGGGGGCCTGCTGCTGCTGGGCGCCAGGAGAGACCGCCACTGGGGACTGCCTCCCTGCTGGAGGGCCCTGTGAGCTGGCCCCTGGGCCCAGGCTTTGCCCCCCTGCTTCTGAAGACTTTTGCTGGACTTGTTTGCTCCCCAAAGCGCCTGGAAGCGCTTTTATTTTACTGGCAACACTAGGAGCGCCTCCTGTGGGACCCCATCCTAGCGCCTTGAAAGCGCTCCCTTTGTGGTGCAGAGCGCTGTGTTTTTGCCCCAAGAAGACTGCTGGGGGCCGGCAGCGCGAAGCTGCATCGTGGGGGAGCCTACCCCGCATCGGCACCTTCGTTGGCGGGTGCCCACCCCGCTTAGTTGTTTTAATTTCACCGCGGGTGCCTACCCCGCTGTTCTGCCCTTTTTGTCATTGATCGCGGGTGCCCACCCCACTTGCCGCTGAAGCGAGTTCACCGCCGCAGCCGGGCTCCCGCAGGAAGTCAGGCAGTTCGTGTTGGGACGGGGGCGTGGTTTAAGCAGGAAGCAGGCAGGAGCCCACCCCGCGCTCCTGCGTGTGCCCCGGGGGACGCCGTGACCCACGAAACGAAGGAAGCCGGAGCGGGGCTCTCGTGAGTGAGGAGAGAGCCCCGCAGCCCCCGAAGCAGCAGAGAGTGCCGCCTCCAGAGGAGCTGAGTCCCCGCGGCGAAGTCCCGGTAAGGAGAGGGCTCGGGGTGGTTCCTGTCGGCATTGAGTCCCCCGTGCGGGACTCCAACGTCGGGGGCAGTCTTCGTGCAGAGCCGGTGAGGCTCCAACGCGCTGGGAATTGCTCGAGCCCCAGAGAGGCTCCACCATACGGGGACAGTTCTGGTTGTGAGAGGAGCGGCCCCGGAAGGCAGCGGGCCGCTCCGACGTTTTGGGGCATAATTGGGATAGAGTCCAGAGGGACTCCCACGGGCCTGATTTGTTTTAGAGCCCTAACAGGCTCCAACGGGCCCAGTTAGTCCCAGAGCCTAGGTGGCTCCAGCCCTGCGCAGGGTTGTTGTCGAGCCCACGAGGCTCCCACGTGTGACATATTTGTTCCCAAAGGCACAGTTGTGCCCACGCTCGTTTCCCAGCTGCCCAGCACTTAGTGGGCAGCTGCAACGTTTAGGTTGGGATATTTACGGTTTTTTTGGGCTTGCGCAGCAGGCACAGCTTGACTGGCACAGAGCGTCCTAGCCTGGACAAGGGCAGTTGGCCTAGGGACTGCCACAGGTGGTGGCTCATGTGAGTTTTCACGCTAAGGTCCCTACTTGCACCGCTGAATGTATTTTTGGATGCATCATGTGTTTTCCTTGCTTTACACCTCTGAATGTGTTTTCATGCATCATGTGTTTTCCTTCCTTACACCTCTGAATGTCTTATGCATCATGTGTTTTCGTTCCCTACACCTCTGAATGTTTTAGGCATCATGTGTAATGTGTGTTTACCCCTATAGGTATGGTGATACTTAGGTGGTTGTTTGTTTCCTACTAGTACAGGTGGTGCTAGTGAGGTCCTAGTTCCCTGCGCAGTATTCTCCTAAAAGTGGTTAGGGTTGCGTAGGTGATACTTCCTTGTCACCAGTAGTTACTGGTTGTGTGTTATATGTGTATTTTGTGCTACAGTAATTTTATATTCTAAAAGTGCTGGTTCTTGACAGTGGTCCATGCGGCCCTGTCCCCTGTATATATATATAATCCCTTGTAAATTCTGCCCGTGCCTGTTGGCACATTGTAAAGTGTGTGTTTTTATCTACTGTGTTTTATTATAATACAAAGGTTATTTTTATAGAATACCTTGTGTGGAGTTTCCTTTGTGGTGGGCCTTGGGTGTTGTTGCTGGGTGCGCGCGCAAACGCTTTACACATCGCCTCAGAGATAAGCCTGACTGCTCGTGCCAAGCTACCAAGGGGGTGAGCAGGGGTTATCTTTGGCGTGTAACTTCCTTGCCCTGACTAGAGTGGTGGTTTCTGCCTGACTTTGGCGCAAGCCTTAGCCAACCAGAAATCCCAGTTCTAACAGTGCCCTGAGTTAATTGGTCGCTCTGGACAAAGTCACGATGGACCGCATGGACAGGGCTCACGCAGGGCCGGCTGAGCAAAGTACCTTAATCCAGGTCACGACATGAGATGCATTGATTTATCTCACACAATGATGGCAATGTGTTGGTTCCAAAGATGAAGTGCCAGTTTCGAGATGCACTCATTCTGAAGTGGATGTGCTGGATTTCTCCATGCAAGCAAAGGGATGCATCAATTGTCCTTTAGCAATGGTGGCGATGCAGTGATTCTGATGGCAATGAGCTGGTTCCAAGTTCTGTTGCATCAATTCTGCTCATCGCAGAAGAATATGCATCATTTCCAGTGGAGCAAGCACCTGGGTTTAATTCCAGTGAACCAGGCACAGGAGTAGGTTTAAAGACTTTGATGTTACTGAGTCTTTGAAGAACATGAGGCAAGCCAGATAGTTCTTAGAGTCACTCTGGGTCAGGTGATGTGGGTCCTGACAGAGGAAGCAGGAAACAGCAGAAAGAACATCAAAGCAGCAGTCCATCCAGAGCAGTAGTCAATCAATGTAGCAGTTCTCAGCAAAGCAGTCCTTCTTCTTGGCATGTTGGTTTCAGTTCAAGTGTACTGAGTTGGAAGGGTCATAGATTCAGTACTTAAACCCAGCTGTGCCATTCAAGTGGGGAGACTTCAGAAGGATCTTTGAAGTGCACAGAGATCCTTCCTTTCTGCCATGAATCCAGACTCACTAGAGGTCGGAATGCAGCCCTTTGTATATGGGCATGGCTCACTCTGTTCAGGTGTGTGTGTGAGGATGTGCCCGGTTCCTCTCTCATTTCCTCCAAAGAAGATGCATTAAGTCACACCCAGCCTTTCTTTGTGTGGGACTGTCTAGAGGGATTACAGAAAATGAATTGTTGCCCAGTCAGTAATCAGAGACAGGCAGCAGACATTAAATGTATAAGAGGAGGACATTGTCCAACTTCTAAAAGTGGCATTTTCAGATTTGTAACTTCCCTTAGAAGTCAGCCTTCAGAAGCCTGTTGCATGGGAATGCTAAAAACCCACCTGTTCTAAACATGACTTGAGGAAGAGGTCCAGCACAATTTTGTGGAGGGGTTGTTTTTTGTAACTATTGCTGGGAGGCCTGTGTGGGTAGCCATGCCCTTTACAAATAGACCTGAATTTCATTGAAATCCAAATAATGAATAACGTTGGGGGTCACAACTTGGTATGCACTGGTGAGTATTCAAATCAAAGTTAGATACAGTAAATATTACTGAATTGAGATGCTCAACTTCCTGTGGCCCACCGTCAAGACCACTCTCATACCTAAGACAATAAATAGTTAAGAAGGAGCGCGTTCGTCTAATCAATCAACAATCAGATACTGCAGTCCAATAATGAGACCTCATTGCCTGCTTTGTGTTCAGTTCTTTTTTTGCCACTAGGTGGGACGAAACGCATAGGCTGTGTAAACCAATAATTGTTTTGATTGATGTTGGATTACGAATCATTTCAACACTTTTGGAGAAAAATAACTCTTGCATATAAAGAACTGAACACGAAGCAGGTATAGGCATCTCATTATTGGAATACAATATCTGATTGTTGATTGATTAGACAAACGCGCTCCTTCTTAACTATTTATTTTCTTAATTGAAATCCAATTTTAACATTAAAGAGGTTTTGTCTTTACCATTCCAGAGGTACTAAACATGATAACTCTACCTTCTCTAAATTAGGAATTTCACCTTATTAAATGTAATAAGGAATCCCCAATGTTAAAATGATGCAGTAGGCCACTCAGTAGTGCAAAACAAGTTTGGTAGTTTTTGACTTCCAGTACATGCAAAACTCAAAAGTACATGTCCTATCTTTTGATTACATGGCACCCTGCCCTATGAGCTACGTAGGACCTATCTAAGGTGTGACCTAAATGTAATGAAAGGGACATTTAAGACTTGGAAAGGGGTTTTAAATGCGAAGTCGAAATGGCAGTGTACATTGCACACACAGACTCTGAAGTGGCAGGTTTGAGACATGGTTAACGTGCTACTTATGTGGGAGGCACAGTCAGTGCTGCGGAGCCACCAATAGCATTTAATTTTCAAGCACTGTGAACATATAGTGCACTGTAGTAGGGACCTACAAGTAAACTAAGTGTGTCAATTTTGGATACATCAATCAAATCATGTTTTAGGGGAGAAGCACATGCACCTTAGCACTGGTTGACATTGGTAAAGTGCTCAGAGTTCCAAGGCAAACAAAAAGGATCAGGAAAAATATGAGGTAAGCAGGCAACATGTTTGGGGGAAAGACCACCCAAAGGATGTCAGGTCTAACGCTAGTATTTTACTGTGATCATCATTTGAAGTGAATAAAACGATGAACATCTAGGAGTAGATTTACTAAAAATATGCACAGGGTTAGAGCCTCAAATGTGACACAAACGCAAAGCAAAATGTCTTTTTGAAATGCACTAAACTTTATGCATGCTGGAAAATAGCCCTAATGTAACAAAAAGTTGTGCAAGTGTTGCTTTGCGTGTCTTTTTTTCAATGGAATGGCCCATGGGTGTACACAGGCATTTCCAGGCAACCATCTATGGATGTAGGCACAAATCCCTTTCTATTTACATTAATAGGCAGGCATTCTTATAAAAAATTTAAACCCCTATGAGGCAGTAACATTAGAAAACAGTGTTCTTTTCTTAAATCCTTTCCAACTTTGCATGTGTGTTGTGTTGTACAGCACACATGCAACGATATAAAAGTGTGAGACTATGTTAAAGCATAATAGTTTGTGCTGGAAGGGTCTGCTGCCATTACACAATCTATGCTTAACATCACACACACATCCTTGCACTATGGTGCAAAGTTGTGTGTGTTGGCGGATAGCAGCCTAAAATATGCCCATGTAGTGGCAGAAAATAACAGAGCCATATCTTAGTATATATGGCACTGTTCTGCACTCTCCCTTCCACGGCATGCAGCTCAGAGACCTTGGTTGTTGCGTTGCATTAAAAGGCCGTAATTTTACACAATCGATCATCATATGTTACGTTTTTATAGATACACATAATGGTTCAACAAATGCAAAAAACTCTAAGAGGTATATTCACAAGAACTTGTGCTAAACATCACCATAAAATGCGAACGCAACTTTACACATCGCAGTCTATCTTGGGAAACTAACCCTGTGTCAACGTGGAATTCAGAACATGGCGGTACCATGCGATAGTCCGCCGAAAACGCGGACTATGTCCGAGATACAACCACCGTGACGGAGATAAAAACACAAATCCCAACGCGTAAAAAGATGTGATGTGCCCAAACGTGGAAAGAAAACAGTGACAACCAGTGAGAGGCTAGCAATACCCATGCGTAATGCAGGGAAAAGCACAAGAACAGCATATGGAAAATGCTACTAAAAACGACATCAACTACTGAGTACCACGGATGCCCCCTGACCAACTGCAGAGGACAACATGAACCCCATAATCCCCACGGAGAAACACCCAGGAATACACGGCCCGTGGAAGGGCGATGAGAAGAGGAAGAGGAAAACCCGACATTGGTGAACATTCCCCGGTGGTCTACTATTGCCCTCACATTGATGGAATGCGTGTGCTTTCTGTTGCAGTTGTGGTGTGCAGTATATGCAGGGGGCACAAGTGGGACATGTGTGCAGTCTATTGCCCCCAACACTGCCAGGAATCCAGCTATGCCATAGAAGCCTTGCTTGGTCTCCTGCTGCTCCTGCGCAGTGTGGGGGTATTGAAGGTACTGGGGTATGAAGCTGATGATGGCATCCAGGACAGGTGTGATGACCTTGGATGGGGCTGGCTGTGTGACTCCTCTGACTCTGACAGTTGTGGGTTGGATGGTTCCAGAGGCTGGCATGTGTTGTGCAGCCGGCAGCTTTGTCTGCGGAGGGATGCTGGTTGTCCGCTGGGTTGTTCCCGTCAGCAGCTGGGGGATATGGGTCAGGATGCAGAGGATGGTTGTCCTTTGGGGCCTGTAGTGGGCAATGTCCTTCTCTGGCGTTGGGTCTGGCCAACAGGTGCGTTTCAGGTGGGTCCACTGTCTTTGTGTACGCTGCCTCTGTGGTGTTCCGGTACGGGTCCTGGGGGTGGTGGTTGGCCTTGGGTGGTTGCTGAGGGTGAAGTGGCCCTCATGGGTATCCGCGTTTCATGATCATTGTCTACATGGCATCTGTGGGTCTTCCGGTGTAGCTCTTGGCTGGGCTCCCTTTTATGCTGCAGGTAGTCGTCCCGCTTAACACCAGCACAAGGCAGGTGTTAATTCCCTGCTGCTACCGCAACTTATCGCCTGTTTTTGATTCGCATCGCAGATCTGGCAGGTCATTGTGAAAGTCGTGCTGTGCTTTTTTCATGTGTTTTTGCACGGGAACACCTACTCTGCATCTCATTAGGGTTAGTTGGTGGTGTCCACCGTGGAGATACATTTTGGGCCAGTTATCGTGGGTATACTGGCGATGTCTGTAGTTTGCACCGGCTTGTGAATGGGGCGTTAAATTTATCTCCACTTTTGATGCGTTAAGGTGGAGATAAATCGGAGATAAGTCCTTGTGAATATACCCCTAAGAACGGTAGGTTAGCAGACGAATTCAGTAAGCGAGTTAAAAACACACATAATGTCTGGGTACACTTGTTCCACGAGAATACCAAAAACAGCATCATTTACAAACATGCATGTAAAATTCATAAACTATGCATATCTGTAGTAAAGAATTGCATTCTAGAAAAAAAGTAAATTTTTCTGTAGAATGTCAGAATGTGAAAAAGAGAACAAATAAGCCGAGAACAGAACCAGCCGTGGCTGCCTCAGGCATCGAGTAACATCATTGAACAGGGTGTCACAATCAATTTCTAGTGAGAGGCAGCACTATCTGTGCTGGCATCAGATGACATCATTTCACACAAATCAGACCTGAAGGCTGAAGTGGGTTAGCTCGAACTGATGAAAACATAAATGGCCTTGCTTTATTAAGGCCGGACTGCCTTAAGTGAAAACTCCTTATATAACTAATAGTTAGATTACTGGCAGCAGAGCTCTGATCTGTTGAGACAGACACTTGTTTGTGTCTCGGGTTTTCAAAGAGATGAGCTGCAGGAATACAGCACAATTATTTAGTAGCTTGGTGACAATTAAACATCTGTCCAAAGGCAAGGTGAACCATGACAAATAGGCCCATTTCAACACCGCCGCTTGCACCTTGGCAGCTCACTGGAGGGTCGAGTTCCATTTTAGGAGCTTCGAAAAAGCCACCACAGAACTGCAGTCTGGTGACGCTGTCGTGGCTTCAAAACGTGCAGTGAAAAGGTGAATAATGCTAATTCTGCACGATTTTAGGAATCCCGATTTACCATTGTAATTCAAAGTGTATTTAAGATATGTGCCGAAAACCATTTGAAAACGAGCAGTTAATTATCAATTAATTATGTTGTTTCACTTTGTTTCATGTTTTTCCTACTTGCTGCACCACTGGCATTGTGTTTCTTTCGTCTGGTTGATGTCTTTTAAATCGGAAATGCGTGTTTATTGGGAATTAGCAACACAACAAAGAAAAAGTGAAACAAAAACAAGAACATCACTTATAGAATCGCAATGTTAAATGCAGCACTGGGGATACCAGTCCTTTTAACAAGTAAAATATTTTCACTTTTGTATTTATTTGTTAGGACGAGTCAAATAGACGTCTCTTTAGGAGCACCTTAGGAGTTGGCATTGCTAATCTTGCGAACACCTACTTGAAAAGAGTATGAATGAGTCTGGAGGTAAGGGCCCATTTAATAGTCATGTATTTGTTGTAATCAAATGTGAGGATTCAGGGACTAATCTGGTAATAGTAAACTCCTGAGTCCTCCACTTAGGGACCTAGAGAGTGAAATATCATTCATCTGCACAGCGAGCCAGCCTGGGAAGGACTCCTTCTGAACTAACATGTCCTTTTTATTAATACAAGACCTGCATTTTGTACAACTTAGTGTACATCTGAAACAAGACTTTATTAATTGTCCAGAATGTGGCCTGAATGATGAAGATGCGTTACACACAATGTTGTTTTGTCCTGAGTACTATAATTTACGTCGCACATGGATGGTGCCCATTTGTCGTGACATGGGAACTCACAGACACCTGGTAGCTTTCAGGATTTAAAAAAGTGATACAACTCCAAAAATAGTATTTGCAGTAAGTAAGTTCCTAAAAGCAATCTGGTTTAAGAGAATTAAAATTCTAAAGGCCGCAGCTTAACGTTGTGCCAACTGAACAAGTGTTTTTAAATACCTTTTTTATGTCTTTCTCTTTTTAGACATCAAGGACCTTTTTATATAACATATTTATAGGGAGAACCCTTATTAGGTTACAGTAATTGTAAATCTTTTGCCCTCTTGCACATGATTGTTGTTTGCACTACGCACGGTCACTTTTGGATCTATTGCACTGTCTTTTATACTATGGGAACGTTGTTTTATGAAATTGTATGATGCTGTTTGGATGTTCCTATTTTAAGGGATTGATGATGTATTTTTACTTGATTTTATTAGAGAATATGAGATGATTAATATTATTTTATACATTTTCTTTTTTGGACGAAGTACAACAGGATTGATATATTTTAATAATATATATTTCAGTGTTATTGTATGCTGGTTTGTGTAAACTTTGATGGTTAATTATATTGAATAAAATACCACTACTACTACTACTACTACTAGTAGTGTACATCTGTATTGCACGCTCTCCAGGTAGGGACATGCCTTAATGCAGAAGTGCTGACTTCCAATCACTGAGCTATTTTGGAACTTTGTTTTGAACTTTTAATAAGGTCTGTAGTTGCACTCAGACATTATGACCTTCTCTTTGAATGCACTCAAACCTTCACCACTTTGCAACTTTATTGAGAACAAGAGTGAGGTCATGTACTAATTAGGTCTCTTGAAATGCAGCAGAGAATGCCAATTATTTATAAGTGCATCTTAGGACATATTTATTACCAAATGGGCAGACATCCAAGTCGTAATTCACAAATTTATGATTAATGACAGGTATTTGAGCAGTATTTAAAATCCATACCTCCTAAACTAGGTGATACCCACAAATGTGTACACATTGGAACATTTCCATGTCCTGTCGCTTTCAGATACTTTTCTTTGTGGAACCACACAAAAATGATACCCTAGCTAAGGTGAGCAGTATGTCCATTGCCTGGTTTAAATGGGAAAGGCACACTTCCTGTATACGTAACATGTTTTTAGGATAAGCAAGTTTTTTTATTGGAAAAATATTTTACCCACAGAGAACAAAAAAGAGTTGTGATTTGCTTGGCTGTTGTGCAAGTTATGGATTGCAGAGTTAACTATAATTTACAAATGTCTGTGTTTTCTTTATGTTTTAACCCTAGCTGTTTTTACTGTGGGTTTCTGTAGGAAACTGGCTCTCTATATAGTGTACTAAAATGAAGTACAGTGTACAGAGAGTCCAGTGGGTTCCTAATTGGTTTACAGAGACAAAAGTAGATCCAACTAACGCTCTCTTTTGGTGCAGTGTGGACGAGCAGTTAGGCTTATCAGAGGGTAGTGCTAAGCATTTGTTGTACTCACAGACCACAACCACAAGAGAAAAATAACACTTCTTTTTATGTATGTTTTAGAACCAAGAACTTTGTCACAGGTAAGCACAATTTTCAACCCTGTGCGCTTTTACGCATAATGAGATCCTAAGGGAGGAAAAGTCAAAGATGCAGAAAGGTAGGTACAATCGATTGCAAGGTTTCACCTTCAGAGTTTGGAGCAGTAGTTGGCCAAGGTCCAAAGCACTACTAGCAGTTTTTCAGGAACCAACCAGGTTTTACAGAGAGCAGGGTGGTGGTGAGGCTGGCAGCTGGTGCGCTTCTGTGAAGGTGAAGGGCACCCAAAAACAGGCTGCAAAGGGGGACTTGTGGACAAGTCTGATGATTCCCAAATAAGAGTTTAGGTCGAAAGAGATCTTGAAGCACAGGGGAACAGCTGGTTCATCGGGACCCAGGCTGGGTGGCTCGGGTGCAAAGCAGTTAGGACAGCTGGGGCTGGTGCCTAAAGATGCTCCTCATGGTCAGGGACAAACAGTGGGCAGGGGCCAAATGAAAAACAGCTGGACCACTCTCAAAGTGGTTCTCAATGATGATGGTGTCCCTCGATGGCTGCTTGGTCCTGGCGCAGTGAAAATCCGGACTGGACTCTCACTGTTGGTGTTTGGTGCAGAGTGTCCGGGACCCGGGGATTTGTGCTGTACAGCTCCAGTTGGTGCTGGTGTCTTCACACTTGGTGGGGAGACAGATCTGACTTTCCGGAAACACAAGCCCATTCTCCTGTTCATTCATGGTATCGCGTTGGCTTGGGAGCTGTAAGATGATGGACTGGACGGATGTACGTCGTTACAACGCACACTTTTACAATGCATGCACTTACAACGCATTTTTTACAACGCAACATCCACTACAACGCATTCCATTACATAGCATGACACTACAATGCATTTTTAAAAACTACCTTTACAACGCATTCCATTACATCGCATACTACCTTTACAACGCATACCATTACAACGCATAATATTAAATTGCATTTAAGGTAAGTATTGGATAGTATAGGGGTAAAAATTACTATTCTAACTCCAGGGGGTGCAACAGTAGGGTAAGTGTTGGATAGTATCGGGGTAAAAATTACTATTCTAACTCCAGGGGGTGAAACAGTAGGGTAAGTGTTGGATAGTATAGGGGTAAAAATTACTATTCTAACTCCAGGGGGTGCACCAGTAGGGTAAGTGTTGGATAGTATAGGGGTAAAAATTACTATTCTAACTCCAGGGGGTGCACCAGTAGGGTAAGTGTTGGATAGTATAGGGGTAAAAATTACTATTCTAACTCCAGGGGGTACACCAGTAGGGTAAGTGTTGGATAGTATAGGGATAAAAATTACTATTCTAACTCCAGGGGGTGCAACAGTAGGGTAAGTGTTGGATAGTATAGGGGTAAAAATTACTATTCTAACTCCAGGGGTGCACCAGTAGGGTAAGTGTTGGACAGTATAGGGGTAAAAATTACTATTCTAACTCCAGGGGGTGCACCAGTAGGGTAAGTGTTGGATAGTATAGGGGTAAAAATTACTATTCTAACTCCAGGGGGTGCAACAGTAGGGTAAGTGTTGGATAGTATAGAGGTAAAAATTACTATTCTAACTCCAGGGGGTGCAACAGTAGGGTAAGTGTTGGATAGTATAGGGGTAAAAATTACTATTCTAACTCCAGGGGGTGCAACAGTAGGGTAAGTGTTGGATAGTGTAGTGTAATATTATGCGTTGTAATGGTATGTGTTGTAAAGGTAGTATGCGATGTAATGGAATGCGTTGTAAAGGTAGTTTTTAAAAATGCGTTGTAGTGTCATGCTATGTAATGGAATGCGTTGTAGTGGATGTTGCGTTGTAAAAAATGCGTTGTAAGTGTAGTGCGTTGTAAAAGTTGCGTTGTAAAGGTTGTTCCCCGGACTGGACTCTACTTGTCAGTCAGTGGCGGCCGGTAAATTTTGGAGGGAGGAGGCGGACAGGACACACACACGCACAAGCACACAGACACATAAAACTCAAAGCCATGTATTCACACTCGTGCACACATACACACACACACACAAACACATCCATTCACAACATTATTTACCAAACATTAATTCATATACGCCCGCATCAAACATTAATTTAAAAGGAAAAAACACTTACCTGCAGCCAGCTCTGCCTCGGAGGTTTCAGGAAGCTTGGGATGACTGCCTTCCCTCATTGGCTAACCTGAGGTCAGCCAATGAGGGAAGGCAGCAGTCCCAACGTCATCACAGAGTGGGATGTGTCAGTGAGACTGCTGACCCCACCCCACTTTGTGATGAAGTGTCACTGAATGACACTCAATCCTGGGCAGTTCAGGGCTTAAAACTGAAGTGCCTAGGTGCAAGGCAATCAGTGACGCTACCCCTCGTCACTGAGGGGAGGGCCTCAGGGACCTTTGCTGAACTGAGGACATCACTCCCACAGGAGCTGTGACTTCCTTAGTTCAGCTCAGGTAGCCAGGAACCTGCATATTTAGAACATATCTGGCTCCAGGTTGCCTGACCTGCAATGAACAGTGTCTGTCAAGATGACCTTTGTTATATTTTGCATCACCACCAAGCACAGTTTTCTAGTCCATTATTTCACTGCAAATGTTGCAGTGATTTTATCAATGATGTCATGAGTGATGTAATATGTGGGGTAATTAACAGTGCATGACAGGGGCATGACTTATAGTTATCTTAGGGCACCAGTTATACTTACTTGAACTAACTATTACCATAGGTGGCTAATTTGAGTATTTTTTTCCATAACTTTAACACTACTTTAAACTTTGGTTTTCTCAGTGAATTTCTAGTATTTTTTCAACATAAAGTAATAATTAATCACCATACATAAATCCAAACCCCTGCGCTGAATACCATGCATGCAGCTAATCCTATGCAGTGCACGGCCTTTGGCTGTGCTCAGTGGAGGGTTGGCCACAAGGCTCAGCCTGTGACCAGACTCTGTGGCAAACCCCCATAAAGGCAGCCAACTTCACGCGGCGCAGGGCCTTTAGTCGTGCACGGCAGGAGGTTTCCCCCCTCCCCAAAGCTTTTTTGGCCTTGGAGACCCCATCCGCCAGGGCCAAATGTATTTTAAAGGTGAGGGGGGAGAGTGAACCCTCTCCCAAAGCCTCATTAGGCCCTAGAGAGCACATCCCACAGGGCTTTACCTTTTATAAAGGAGAGAGCAGCATGGATCCCTGCCATGAGCTTTCTCTGGCCCTGGGAACACACCCACCTGTGCTTTTATTTACTAAAGAGGTCTGCACGAGCTACCTTCCCGACCCAATCCCCAGGGTCATTTTTTTAAACTAAAGATAATGGGGGCTGTGTGTCCCCCCTTCCCTGAACCTCATGAGGCCCTGTTTATCCCATATCCCAGGGCCACTACCTAAAATGAAGGGGAGGGGCATAAGGCCCCCATCCAGGACCTTATTAGGCCCTGGGGACCCCATCACCCAGGGCCTTTTTATTAAAGGGGAGGGGGCATGCAGTAGCCCCCCAATCCTTATTAGACCCAGGGAACTAATCTCCAGGGCAATTTTTTATAATGAATGGGGAGAGGGGCTGTGTGGCCCCCATCCCTGAGCCTTGTTAGGTCCTGAAGACCCCATACACCAGGGCCACCTCAGTGAGCCTTGTTAGAGCCTTGGGGACCCATCCCCTAGGCCACTAATAGCATTAAAGGGGATGGAGCCACATGGACTGCGCTTCCCAAGCCTTTTCTGGCCCCGGAGTTTGCATCCTCAAGTGCCCACATTTCTTAAAGTTAGGTGCCCTGAGCACCCACCGTATACATGTTAGGAGCAATGGGGGTGCTCCCACAGCCTCACCCAGCTTCCCTCATGCAGTGGGGGCTGGCAATGTTCCTGCCCACAGAGAGCAGCTACCTGTGCTGCTCCCTCCATGCAGGAGCAATATTTTGATCTGTTTCCCTGTCTGCATCACTGTAGGCAGGGAAACAGATCTAAAGTCTCCTGCCAGCCAGTGAAAGCATTTAAAATACTCTGGCGAGCTGGAAGCAGACTTTTTGCATGCTTCCACTTCGCGGTAGATAAAAAATGCCAACAGGGATTCCATGATTGGCTGGCCGCAACCTGAGCAGAGAGTTGCAGCTGCCATTTTACTTCATCAAAGCAGTCTTTGGGGCTCAAATGAAATGTCAGAAAGTGGCATGAGGGTTCAGGTTGGATGTGCCCTGACTTCATGGCACTGCCCCGTGTAATGTTCTGACAAATTCACAAAAATCAGCAATAAAATAAAAAAATATACATTAACAGACTCACTTAGTCACTAATACATTCACTCCGACTCATGCAGACACTCATGGACCCACTCAGAGACTCATACACCTACTCACATTCCCATGTACCCACTCATAATCCCACTCAAGGACCCATGTACCCACTCACAGACCCACTCAGATACTCATGCACCTAGCCACAGTCACACTCGGACACTCAAACATCCATTCAGAGTCCCAATCAGAGTTCCATTCAGACCCATGCAGACACTCATGCACCCTCTCACATATGCACTCAGAGATGCACACATCCCCTCACAGACCACTCAGACACTCATGCACCCACTCACAGACCCACTCAGATACCCACTCACAGTCATGCACCCACTCACAGACCCATTCAGAGTCTCTTGCATCCACTTACAGACTCATATACTTATTCATGGACCCACTCAGATACTCATACACCTAACCCCCTCACAGACCACTTAGACACTCATGCAACCACTCACAGATACACTCAAAGACTCATGCACCCACTCAAAGACCCACTCAGACACTCACTCACCCACTCATAGACCCACTCAGAGACACATGCACCCACTCATACACCCACTTACAGATTAATGCACCCAGTCATAGTCTCATGCACCCTCTCACTGATCCACTCAAAGACTCATATACTTGCTCATGGACCCAATCAGATAGAGTCTCATGCAACCACCCTACTCACAGACCCAAACAGACAGTCATACACCTACTCAGGGACTCTTGCACTCACTCATATACCCACTCAGCCACTCACACACCCACTCACTGACTCACTCAGAGATTCATGCACCCACTCACAGACCCACTCAAACAATCATGGAATCATTCAGAGACTTATTCAGAAAATCAAGCACCCAGTCACAGACCCATTCAGAGACTCATGCACCCACTCACACTCCCACAAAGACACCCATGTACAAACTCAGAGACCCACTCAGTCAGTCACACATTTATTCACAGATCAACTCAGAGAGTCATGCAACCACCCACAGAGCTACTCAGAGACTCACTCACCCACTCACAAACCCACTTAGATACTCATGCACCCACTCAGAGACCGATACATCCACTCACAGACCTATGTTCACACTCATACACCCACTCACCCACTCAGAGACTAAGATGCTGTGAGAAAGTGGCTCTTTATATACTGGTCCCAAATAGGTACAGTGTGTACAGAGTCCACAGTCCCCAGAGGTTTGGCAGAGGTTAAAGTTAGATATAACATTACTCTCTAAAGTGGTAGCTTGGTCGAGCAGTAAGGCAGTATCAGAGGACAGTGTTAACCATTTGTTGTACACACTTAGTCAGCAAATGATCTCACACACTCAAGAACTGAACTCTAGGCCAATGGTTTATATAAAAATATATGCTTGTTTTATTTTAGAACCAACAATAGGTATTAAAATATACGTTCTCAGAATGAGAGGCTTTAGTTAAATATTTTTGCAATATGCAATTGACTTTTGAAGACAATAGTTACAGGTTGTTGCAATAGGCAACACAATTTCAACACAATAATACATTGGGCTCAATGTGAGTTTTTAAGTTATTTGCAATAGATTACTTTCAGGATTACTTTTCTAATTCCAGGACTGGATCCTAGATTCAGTCCTGGGACAGGTCTTGGAAACAAGTGATTACATTCGTTTCAGTTATTGTTATGATTTTTAGGCAATATTTAGCTATTTTAAAAGTTGACAGAAGAAATTTCATAGAAAACAGTCAATGATTCCCTATGGGAGAAAATTCAAGTTACAGGTAAAGTATGTTCTCGTGACTTTTGTAATCCAGGGTTGGGCTCCTAGGCTCAGAACTGGGACCTCTATCTAAAACTGGTAAGTAATTACGTTTTCACAGATGGTACGATTTTTAAAGAATATTTGTAATTTGCAAAAAACGAGAGAAGAAATTTCACAGAAAAACAGTCAATGGTTTCCTATGGAAGAAAATTGGGTTACTGGTAAGTACGGTTGTGAGTACTTTTCAGGGTTAGTGCTGGGCACCAAGATCCAGCACTGGGATCTCTCCTAATAGCAGGTGAGTATCTCCGTTTTCGTTACTCGGGTGATTTTAGGTGAATATTTTAAGTTTTAGTAACTCCACACAAGAAATTTCACAAGAAACCAGTCAATGTTACCCCATGGAAGAAAACTGGGTTATCCGCTTTTGGGTAAGTACTCGACTGGCAGAGTTAAGGTTCTGTGCACAGACTCAGGGGACTCCCAGGGTCAGGTTGGTACAGTTCTTCCACCCTCAGCGGCACTGGGGCGGCCGGGTGCAGAGTGAGTTAGGCCCAATGTTAGCCTATGGAAGGCAGGGGGGCCTTTGGTTGGTGGCTGCTGACTAGCAGGCCACGCGGCTGTGGGAGCTGGGCTCCTGGTCACTTGCTCAGGGCAAATGGGGAAGTAGGTAGGAGTAGAAGTTACACTGCCAGGGCCACTCGGGTGGCTGGGTGCAGGGTGCTTTTGAGCCTTCGGGCGCTCAATGGATTCCAATGGGGAAGCTCCAGGTTAAACAAAGGCTGCAAGCTCGGGGACGAAGATGCTTCTGGTGCCACCACCACTTCAAGAGGCAAGTTGGGTAATTGGAGGATAGGTAGGTACCCAGAAGATGGGCACAGGGGGCCGCAGGGCGCCGGATGCAGGGGTGCATTTTGGTGTCGGGAAATCTTACCCTCTGTTGATCGCAGTTGGGGGGGTCCCTGGTTCTGAGGCTGAAGGCGTCATCAGGAGCATCGAGGTGAGTCCTTGGGTGCCGGATTTGGGGTCACAGTCGCCGGGGGACGTCCTCGGGGTCTTTCTCCACTCCGGCACAGGCCAGGCTTGGCGGGTGCAGAGTGTGCAGGGTTCGCGGTTCCGGGCTGATGCCAGGGGTTAGAAACTTGTTTTGAGCAGAGCCACTGCTCATGCGCAGAGTCACAAGGTAGCCAGGTCCTCCGGGGTTTGTGAGGTTGCTGGCCACAAGAAGTGCCGCGATTTAACAGGAGCAGGTTCGAGGCCGGTTGGGCTGGGGTCAAAGCAGTTGGTGCCTTCCTCTTCTTAGCAGCTGCACGGCGGGTCTTCTTTCTTCTTGCTCTTCTTTGCCTTTTTGGAATCTGGAGAAGGAAGGTTCAGGGTGCATCTAAATACTAGATTTAGGGGCGTTACAGGTAGGTAAAGGGCAGGGACCAATGGGTCCCTGCCCTGGGGTGGGTACACCCCCTATCCTGCCACTCTCCTGTGGGAGGGAGACAGTAGCCTAGTCCTGATAGGGCAGGGCCTCCCATCTTCAATATGGCGAGCGCCCAGAGATGTGCTTCACCTCGCCTCCCCCTCCTGAGGGGTGGGGTTGGCAGGCTGGCACATCCCCTGTCCTTATTTGGGGTTTCCGGCCAGTCTTCCCACCAGAGTGGGGGTCAGAACCGGTGCGGGCCAGTTTGCTGGGTACAGCAAGTGGCCTGGAGAAGCTCACAGAGGCGGCATGCCTTTGAAGCTTCCCCCTGCCCATCCTGGGGAAGAGACCTAGCACCTCGCCCAGGATGTGCATTGTTGCAGGCCCAGGAGAGCGGGGGCTCTCCACCCAGGGATCCAGCAACATGTCTGCTGTGTGGCAGCATGGGCAGCCTCCCAGACCAGACGTGGATTGTAGGTTAGGTTTCAGGGGGCATCTCTAAGATGTCCTCTGTAGTGCTTTGTACATTAAATCCCACACTGGCATCAGTGCAGGTTTAATGTGCTGAGAAGTTTGATACCAAACTTCTCAGTCTTCAGTGTTGCCATTATGGTGCTGTGGAGTTCGTGTTTGACGGGCTCTCAGCACCATATACTCTTAAATGGCAGCACTGCACTTACAGTGCCCAGGAATGGACCTGGGTACTGTAGGGGCACAGGGCTCATGTTCCTGTGCCCACACCACTGGCATAGGGCACCCAGCTAGAGGGGTGGCTGATGTATGCCAGGGCAGTGTAGGTTGTGGGCATGGCACACAGGGATGTGTGCCATATTGACTCTTTGTTTTGCCTTGTACCCAGACACTCAGCCTGCGAGGGCAGTGTGGTTGTGTTAGGGTACAGGGCCTCTAAGGGTGACACAATAAGTACTACAGCCCTTAGAGGCCTTCCCTGGTCACAAGGGCATGGGTACCTAGGGTACAATTTACCAGGGGCTGACATGTGGCCAGGGTTTGCCAATTTGGGATTTTAGGTTTTAGGGAAGGAACATAGGCCCTGGGCACCTGGTTGGCAGGAGTCCAGGGCACACTCAGTCAAAGTACATTCAGCAAAAAGTGGGGGCATACCATGCAAGAAATATGGCACTTTCTCACACGACCCCCCCCCCCAAACGAAAGGTGACGAGACTAACCTTACCCTAGGGAGTCTTCATTGTCTAAGTGGAAGAACCTGGAAAGTCCATCTACGTTGGCATGGGCAGTCCCTGCTCTGTATTCCACTTCAAAATCCATTCCCTGTAGGGAGATGGACCACCTTAGTATTTTTGGATTTTCCCCTTTCATCTGCATTAGCCATCTGAGAGGTCTGTGGTCAGTTTGAACCAGGAAGTGAGTCCAAACAAGTATGGCCTCAACTTCTTCAGGGACCAAACCACAGCAAAGGCCTCTCTCTCAATGGCACTCCAACGCTGCTCTCTGGGGAGTAGCCTCCTGCTTATAAGAGCAACAGGTTAGTCTTGGTCTTCATCATTGGTCTGGGATAGGACCGCTCCTATCCCTAGCGCAGAGGTATCAGTCTGCACTATGAACTGCTTGGCATAATCTGGAGCTTTTCGAACTGGTGCTGAGCACATTGCTTCTTTCAGGTTGTCAAAAGCCTTTTGGCAACTAACTGTCCAGTTAACCTTCTTGGGCATTTTCTTGGAGGTGAGTTCTGTGAGGGGAGTCACAATGGACCCATATCCCTTCACAAACCTCCTGTAGTACCCAGTCAGGCCAAGGAATGCCCTGACTTGGGTCTGGGTCGTTGGAGCTACCCAGTCCAGGATGGCCTGGATCTTGGGTTGTAAGGATTGTACCTCGCCTCCACCTACAAGGTGGCCCAAGTATACCACAGTGCCCTGCCCTATCTGGCATGTGGATGCCTTGATAGTGAGGCCTGCGTTTTGCAGACCCTCTAAAGCCTTCCCAAGGTGGATCAGGTGATCCTGCCAGGTGGAGCTAAAGACAGCAATATCATCAAGATAAGCTGCACTAAAGGACTCCAGCCCACCCAGGACATGGTACACCAACCTCTGGAAGGTGGCAGGGGCATTCCTTAACCCAAAAGGCATCACAGTAAACTGGTAATGCCCATCAGGTGTGGAGAATGCTGTTTTCTCTTTTGCTCCTGGGGCCATGCCAATCTGCCAGTACCCTGCAGTTAAGTCAAAGGTAGTGAGGAATGTGGCTGCCTCCAATTTATCTATCAGTTCATCTGCTCTTGGAATAGGGTGAGCATCTGTCTTGGTGACAGAGTTGAGCCCTCTATAGTCCACACAGAACCTCATCTCTCTTTTTCCACCCTGTTGATAAGGTTTGGGGACCAGAGCCACAGGGCTAGCCCAGGGGCTCTCAGAGGGTTCAATGACCCCTAACTCCAGCATCTTACTGACTTCAGCTCTGATGCTTTCCTTGACTTGGTCTGATTGGCGATAGATCTTGTTTTTGACAGGTGCACTGTCACCAGTGTCCACATCATGGGTACACCAGTTTGTCAGACCAGGGGTCAGGGAAAAGAGGCTAGCATACTGCTGCAAGACTTGCTTGCAGTCAGTCTGCTGTTGGGCAGAGAGGGTGTCTGAAAAGACTACACCATCCACTGACCCATCTTGTGGGCTATAGGAGAGGAGATCAGGGAGAGGTTCACACTCTGCTTCCTGTTCCTCATCAGTCACCATCAGCATGGTGATGTCAGCCCTGCCATTGTAGAGCTTAAGGCGGTTCACATGGATAACCCTTTTGGGTGTCCTGCTAGTGCCTAGGTCAACTAAATCGGTGACCTCACTCTTTCTCTCTAGGATAGGGTAAGGGCCATTCCATCTATCTTTGAGTGCCCTTGGTGCCACTGGCTCCAAAACCCACACCTGTTGCCCAGGTTGAAATTCAACCAGTGCAGCTTTTTGGTCATACCAGTGCTTCTGAAGCTCCTGGCTGGCCTCAAGGTTTTTGGATGTTTTTTCCATGTACTCAGCCATTCTGGACCTTAGGCCAAGCACATGGTCCACTATGTCTTGTTTGGGCTCTTGAAGAGGCCTCTCCCAGCCCTCTTTTACAAGACAAAGTGGTCCCCTCACAGGATGACCAAACAGAAGTTCAAAGGGTGAGAAACCTACTCCCTTCTGTGGTACTTCTATGTAAGCGAAAAGCAGGCATGACAACACGACATCCCATCTCCTTTTGAGTTTCTCAGGGAGTCCCATGATCATGCCTTTCAATGTCTTGTTGAATCTCTCAACAAGGCCATTGGTTTGTGGATGGTAGGGTGTAGTAAACTTGTACTGCACTCCATACTCCTTCCACATGTGTGTCAGCTGGGCAGACATGAAGTTGGAACCTCTGTTTGAAACCACCTCCTTAGGAAACCCTACCCTGGTGAAGACACCCAGGAGGGCCTTGGCTACTGCAGGAGCTGTAGTAGTCTTAAGTGGAATTGCTTCAGGGCACCTAGTAGCCTCATCCACTCTACTAGAATTAATTTGTTCCCTGAGGCTGTGGGAGGTTCAAGTAGACCCACAATGTCCACTCCTACCCTTTCAAAGGGCACCCCACCACTGGTAGTGGGATCAGGGGAGCCTTTGGGTGGCCACCTGTCTTGCCACTGTCTTGACAGGTAACACAGGAGCTGACAAACTCCTTCACCTTTTGGTGCATCTGGGGCCAGTAAAAGTGACTAACTAGCCTTTCCCAAGTTTTGGATTGCCCCAGATGTCCAGCTAGGGGGATGTCATGAGCCAACGTGAGGAGGAACTCCCTGTACTTCTGTGGCACTACCACCCTCCTGGTGGTTCCAGGAGTGGGGTCTCTTGCCTCAGCATACAGTAATCCCTCTTCCCAATAAGCTCTGTGGGTACCACTGACATCTCCCTTTGCTTCTGAAGCAGCTTACAGCCTCAGGCTTTCAAGAGTGGGACTGTCTTGCTGACCCTGGCATAGCTCTTCCCTAGAGGGTCCCCCTGGGCCCAAGAGTTCAACCTGGTAAGGGTCAAGTTCCAGGGGCTCAGTCCCCTCAGGGGTTTCCAAGTCCTCTCCCTGTGGAGAGGGGAACTGAGTGTTCTGCTGTACAGAAGCTGGTTCCCCAGTCTTCTTACCTTTTCTCTTGGTTGGTTGGGCCATTATTTCCAGCTCCAGACCTACTTTTTCACCCTTCCTCTTGCTCTGTGCTCTGGTTTGCACACACACCAATTCAGGGAAGCCCAGCATGGCTGCATGGGCCTTCAGCTCAACCTCAGCCCAAGCTGAGGTTTCCGGATCATTTCCTAGCAGACATGCAGCTGGCAACTTTGGAGAGACCGCTACCTGTTTCAGGCCAGTAACCCCCCCCCCCCCAGCCTAATGTCACCATGGCCATGGGATGGCTAGTGGGGACACTGTCAGCACTGGTGACTGGGTAAGTTTTCCCAATCAAATATTGCTCTGGGGAAACCAGTGTGTCTTTCACCATAGTGACACTGGCCCCTGTATCCCTCAGAGCTTCTACCCTAGTTCCATTCACCCAGGAGTACTGCAAATATTTCTTTAAGTTGGGTGGCCACACAGCTACAGTGGCAAACTCCACTTCCCCCAATGAGACTAGACTTGCCTCAGTGTGTTTCCAGATTTGCTCATGGTACACTTCTGATCCCAACTGTAAACTTGCTGCCCCAGGAGTAGCTGTACTGGGTGCCTTAGGGGCTTTGTTGTGGGGGCAAGATTTATCTACAGTTAGGTGTCCTGACCTCTTACAGTTATTACACCAGGCCTTTAAGGGATCAAAGTTATTCCCCTTATAGGGTTGAGGCACATAGGGAGTAGTATGGGTCCCACCCCCCTGAACTGGTTTTTAGGGCCCTTTGGAAGACTCAGACTTTTTATCTTGGGGATTCTCCCACCTTTCCCCTGGGGAGGTTTTGTGACCACCTTCTTCTGGTCACCTCCAGTGGCTGTCCTGGTCACCCTAGTCTTGACCCAGTGGTCTGCCTTCTTTCCCAATTCTTGGGGAGAAATTAGACCTAGGTCTACCAAATGCTGATGCAACTTTTCATTTGTGAAATTACTTAATACATGTTCCTTCATGAACAAATTGTACAATCCAGTAAAATCATGCACACCATGTCCAGCTAACCAACCATCCAGTGTCTTTACTGAGAAGTCTGCAAAGTCAATCCAGGACTGGGTCTGGGTTTTGTGAGCCCCCCTGAATCTAATTCTATACTCCTCAATAGTGAATCCAAATCCCTCAATCAGAGTCTTCCTCATGAGGTCATATGATCCTGCCTCTGGCCCAGAGAGGATCAGAAGCCTGTCTCTGCAGTTACCAGAGAACAGTTCCCACAGGAGTGCCCCCCAGAGAGGTTTCTTTACTCTTCTTATTTCACAAGCCCTCTAAAAGGCTGTGAACCATTTGGTGATGTCATCACCTTCCTCGAATTTAGGGACAATCCCTTTGGGGATTTTAGGAACAGAAGTCTCCTCCCTATCCTTGTTTCTGTTATTGCTGCCACCATTGATGGGTGCTAAACCCATCTCTCTCCTTTCTTTTTCTAGAGGCAGGAGCCTGGACTCTAGATCCAACCTTTTGGCCAGCCTTGCTAAAAGGCTGTCCTCTTCACTGGTGGGTCCCCCAGTGATCTCTCTGGTACCTGGTTCACCTGTGCGAACTCTAGGTTCCCAGATGCTATTTCTTGGATTCAAGGGTATGGGGGCCCTTTCCTCCCTAGGGAATAGTGTAGGGGGGGTTTTATCCTCCTCCTCGTCTTCCCTTTCCTCATCTGACTGGTTATCACCATGTTCAGATGGGTGGTCCTTAGCATACTCAGCCAAGAGCTCCTGGAGCCCTAGTTTGGTTGGAAGCAGGCCCATTGGTAAATTTTTAATTTTGCATAGGGACCTCAATTACTTGAAAGACAAGTGGAAGTAAGGTGTGAGGTTGAGATCCTCCACCAGGTCCATGTTATTATTTTCACTAATAGCTGGGTTTGTTTGAGTCATTCTAACCTGACAGTTCTAATCCTCTACCCTGACTATAGTGACTTTTATTTCTCTAAAATTCTAATGGGACTTAGGCAAGGCCCTGACAAGACTTTTAGCATTTTGGAAAAGACCAATCAGAATTCTAAAGGCAATTTTAAGAGTTCTGTTGTGTGATCAGATGGTAACCAAGTTTGTATCCCACCGCTGATCCACCAATGTGAGAAAGTGGCTCTGTATATAATGTTCACAAATAGGTACAGTGTGTACAGAGTCCACAGTCCCCAGAGGTTTGGCCGAGGTTAAAGTTAGATATAACCTTACTATCTAAAGAGGTAGCTTGGTCAAGCAGTAAGACAGTATCAGAGGACAGTGTAAAGCATTTGTTGTACACACTCAGTCAGCAAAAGGTCTCACACACTCAAGAACTGAACTGTAGGTCAATGGTTTATATAAAAAATATATGCTTGTTTTATTTTAAAACCAACAATAGGTATTAAAATATACTTTCTCAGAATGAGAGGCTTTAGTTAAATACTTTTGCAACATGCAATTAACTTTTGTAGACAATAGATACAGGTTGTTGCAATAGGCTACACAATTTCAAACACAATAATACATTGAGCTCAATGTGAGTTTTTACGTTATTTGCAATAGATTACTTTCAGGATTACTTTTCTAATTCCAGGACTGGATCCTAGATTCAGTCCTGGGACAGGTCTTGGAAACAAGTGAGTAAATTCGTTTCAGTTACTGTTATGATTTTTAGGCAATATTTTGCTATTTTACAAGTTGACAGAAGAAATTTCAAAGAAAACAGTCAATGATTCCCTATGGGAGAAAATTCAAGTTACAGGTAAAGTATGTTCGCATTACTTTTGTAATCCAGGGCTGGGTTCCTAGGCTCAGTACTGGGACCTCTATCTAAAACAGGTAAGTAATTACGTTTTCACAGTTGGTATGATTTTTAAAGGATATTTGAAATTTGCAAAAATCGACACAGAAGAAATTTCACAGAAAAACAGTCAATGGTTTCCTATGGAAGAAAATTGGGTTACTGGTAAGTACAGTTGTGAGTACTTTTCAGAGTCAGTGCTGGGCACCAAGATCCAGCACTGGGATCTCTCCTAATAGCAGGTGAGTATCTCCGTTTTCTTTACTCAGGTGATTTTAGGTGAATATTTTAAGTTTTAGAAACTCCACACAGAAGAAATTTCAGAAGAAACCAGTCAATGTTACCCTATGGAAGAAAATTGGGTTATCGGCTTTTGGGTAAGTACTCGAATGGCAGAGTTATGGTTCTGGGCACAGACTCAGGGGTCTCCCAGGGAGAGGTTGGTACAGTTGTTACACCCTCAGCGGCACTGGGGAGGCCGGGTGTAGAGTTAGTTATGCCCAATGTTATCCTATGGAAGGCAGGGGGGCCTTGGTTGGTGGCTGCTGACTAGCAGGCCACGCTGCTGTGGGAGCTGGGCTCCTGGTGACTTGCTCAGGGCAAATGGGGAAGTAGGTTGGAGTAGAAGTTACACTGCCAGGGTCACTTGGGCGGCTGGGTGCAGGGTGCTTTTGATCCTTCGGGAGCTCAATGGATTTCAATGGGGAAGCTCCAGGTTGAACAAAGGCTGCAAGCTTGGGGACGAAGATGCTTCAGGTGCCACCACCACTTTGAGAGGTAAGTTGGGTAGTTGGAGGATAGGTAGGTACCCAGAAGTCGGGCACAGGGGGCCGCAGGGGGCCTGGTGCAGGGGTGCCTTTTGGTGTCGGGAAATCTTACCCTCTGTTGATCGCGGTTGGGGGGGTCCCTGGGTCTGGGGCTGCAGGCGTCGTCAGGAGCGGCGAGGTGAGTCCTTGGGTGCCGGATTCGGGGTCACAGTTTCCGGGGGGACGTCCTTCGGGTCTTTCTCCACTCCGGCACAGGCCAGGCTTGGCGGGTGCAGAGTGTGCAGGGTTCGCGGTTCCGGGCTGATGACAGCGGTTAGAAACTTGTTTTGAGTAGAGTCACTGCTCATGGGAGTCCCAGATGCGCAGAGTCAGAAGGTAGCCAGGTCCTCCGGGGTTTGTGAGAGTGCTGGCCACAAGAAGTGCCAGGATTTAACAGGAGCAGGTTGAAGGATTGACAGGCCGGTAGGGCTGGGGCCAAAGCAGTTGGTGTCTTCCTCTTCTTAGCAGCTCCACGGCGGGTCTTCTTTCTTCTTGCTCTTCTTTGCCTTTTTGGAATCTGGAATCTGGAGAAGGAAGGTTCAGGGTGCCTCTAAATACTAGATTTAGGGGCGTTACAGGTAGGTAAAGGGCAGGGACCAACGGGTCTCTGCCCTTGGGTGGGTACACCCCCTATCTTGCAACTCTCCTGTGGGAGGGGGGCATTAGCCTAGTCCTGATTGGGCAGGGCCTCCCATCTTCAAGATGGCGAGCGCCCGGAGATGTGCTTCACCTCGCCTCCCCCACCTGAGGGGTGGGGTTGGCAGGCTGGCACATCCCCTGTCCTTATTTGGGGTTTCTGGCCAGTCTTCCCACCAGAGTGGGGGTCAGAACCAGTGGGGGACAGTTTGTTGGGTACAGCAAGTGGCCTGGAGAAGCTCCCAGTGGCGGCATGCCTTTGAAGCTACCCCTGCCCATCCTGGGGGAGGAGACCTAGCACCTCGCCCAGGATGTGCATTGTTGCAGGCCCAGGAGAGCAGGGGATCTCCACCCAGGGATCCAGCAACATGCCTGCTGTGTGGCAGCATAGGCAGCCTCCCAGACCAGACGAGGATTGTAGGTTAGGTTTCAAGGGGCTTCTCTAAGATGTTCTCTGTAATGCTTTGTACATTAAATGCCACACTGGCATCAGTGCAGGTTTAATGTGCTGAGAAGTTTGATACCAAACTTCTCAGTCTTCAGTGTTTCCATTATGGTGCTGTGGAGTTCGTGTTTGACGGGCTCTCAGCACCATATACTCTTAAATGGCAGCACTGCACTTACAGTGCCCAGGAATGGACCTGGGTACTCTAGGGGCACAAGGCTCATGCTCCTGTGCCCACACCACTGACATAGGGCACCCAGCTAGAGGGGTGGCTGATGTATGCCAGGGCAGTGTAGGTTGTGGGAATGGCACACAGGGATGTGTGCCATATCGACTCTTTGTTTTGCCTTGTACCCAGACACTCAGCCTGCGAGGGCAGTGTGGTTATGTTAGGGTACAGGGCCTCTAAGGGTGGCACAATAAGTGCTGCAGCCCTTAGAGGCCTTCCCTGGTCACAAGGCCCTGGGTACCTAGGGTACCATTTACCAGGGGCTGACATGTGGCCATGGTTTGCCAATTTGGGATTTTAGGTTTTAGGGAAGGAACATAGGCCCTGGGCACCTGACTTGCAGAAGTCCAGGGCTCACACAGTCAAAGTACATTCAGCAATTCAGCAAAAAATGGGGGCATACCATGCAAGAAAGATGGCACTTTCTCACAGATACCCACTCACAGATGAACTCAGACATGCAGACATCTAATCAGAGCCCACCTTTAACACTTATGCACCCACTTACAGACTCATTCAGACAGTCATGCACCCACTTACAGACTTACTTAGAGACTCACGCACCCAATCACACACTAATTGAAGACTCATGAACCCATTGAAACACCTACTCAGACACTCACGCACCCACTCACAGCCCCACTCAGAGACACATGCGTTGACTTACACTTCCGCTCAGGCACTCATGCACCCACTCACAGACTTATACACCCTATCAAACACCTTTAGATAATTACACACCCTCTCACAGACCCACTCAGAGACTCATGCACCCACTCACAGTCTAAGTGTGCTTTTTACTTTCAGTAAGTTTTTTGTGTACTTGCAGATCTCTATGTCAAGAACTATATGCAGTATACCATCCATAATACAACACGTATATATGTTATCAAAAGCATAGAACCAATTTCTCACCCAGTCAGGCAGTTGCAGACACATTTACACACCTGTCTATTCACCAACACAGGCACTGAAGTATTCGTACAGTCACTTACATACACATTCAGAGCCATAGACTAACTGAAAGGACAGTCAAATGCCAGTACATTTACCTATACATCTCACACCTCTACTACAGTCCTTCCAGACAAAAAGTCCTCTAAACATGGGTCAGGCCTACTGGTGCAGAGCCTGTGTGTGCACTCTCATGACCCACTCGATTTGGCATGTAAAAGCCCTTCATCAAGCCTTAAACCCATGTTTTAGCACACATACCTCACATCTAAGATAAGCTTTAGGTATGTCATAAAGCACAGTGCATTGTGCTTAAAAGACAAAGCCCCTTTGAGTTTAGTAAGTTATTCATGCACTTGCCAACCTCTATGGCAAGCACTACATAGAGGATACCGCTGATAATGCAACTGACATACATGTTCACAGAGGCATAGACACTCTCTCACTTAGCCACATAGCAACAGAGGGAGTTATACATTCATTGACATACTCGCAAATTACTTAGGTATGCAGCAGTATCAAAAGCATTTGCATAGGCACGTACATACACCTCTATTCCATAACACAGGTACTCAGGTATCCGTTCAGCCACTTACAAACAGTCAAGTACTGGCACACTTATGTACACATCTTGTGGCACTGCTACAGGTGGTCTCCAACACTCACTCACATATGTAGGCAAGTAATGACACAACCTAGTCACCCATTCAGTGAAGTATCCTTTAAACATGAGAAGGTACACAGGAACTCAGTAATAGATATGCTAGTGTAGCCATGGAGAGACTAATGCACATAGTAACACATAGCAAAACTCAGAGAATTAAACCTGAAAATTAATAGAGAAAAGTTAGCTATATTATAATAAGAGAACTGTTTACAGAGGTAGTTAACTACTTAGAATATGTAATGTGAAAAAGAAAAGGTAAATGTGCTTATGGCTTTAATTTTCAGACATCAATTTCTAGTTACCTATAGAGAGTTACAATGCCATCAAAAAGTTAGAGAAGAAAGAAACATATACAAGTATACTCTCTACCCCAAATAAGAAATTAAAGGGGCAAAATGCAGAGAAAGTGGCGAAAGATAAAAGAGCTGCTGGTGAGAGGACAAAAACATTTCTTAAAATACTATTTGGACATCTTTAAAGACAGCAAAATCAAGTAAATAAAAAACAAAGTTTGAGATCAATTAGTAGAGGACAAAAACAATCCTACAAAAAAATGCAGCTATTTACCAGAAGCCATAGTCAGTTTACAGAAATCAGAGTTTGAATGATCTGTAGTAGAGTAATTCAGAATCTAATAGGAGCTATGAAGAAGTATAAAAGAAGGAGAGAAGTTATCAGATAAAAGGAACATGTTGAGGGTGTAGTCTTTGCTCTCAAAAGAAAGCTATTTATTTTGATTCTAAACAGAAGGAAGACACTGGATGAAATAATGTTGTGTATGAGGAGAAAAGCCAAAAGAAAATACCTGTCAATAGAACTAACTTTTGTAAAGTTTTCAGCGGTGAATGAATACATATTTCTAGAAATAAGCCTTTTGATTTGGAAGAAAGCTGCTTTCAAGAGAACACATCAATGCATGCAGTTGAAGAATCTGGACAATTTTATGAGACAAAAGATGGTTCTCCTATTCCAAAAGAGGTAATGGTACCTAGAAATGTGAAAGAAGTCATAGTTGAAGAGGTGCAGAGACGGAATAGACAGGCCCCTGTATAGAAATGGAATAAGTGAAAAGAGCTCTCTTGAGTGTGTGGGAGAAAGGTTTAGAAGTTCAATGTTACCGCATCTCTTCCTACTGGAATAGGTGGTAGATATGATGACCGGCCTGTACAAATACCTGCAACTGAGAACAGATCAACTAGACTATATTCAGATGATCCCACATGCTGGTATGAGGGAAAGATGCCCCAAATGTGGAACATACGCTGATGAGTCTGTCTTATCTTTCATACAACAGTATGTGACATGAACATCCCAAAAGATGGTGCTGACAGGAGCTTGGGAAGTACAGACGTCAAAAATACAGATGCAAAGAAAACGTTTGCATAATATGTTGTTTTGGATTCCTATGACCTGTCATCTCAGAAGGAAGAGTCAACAGCCTTGTGCCTGCAGTCAGACATACACGGAAAAGGAAATCACCAAAAAAGACATACAACTTCAGAAGAACTAATGCTTTCAAGTATATCCAAATTAAATAAAATAGAATATGAAGTACACAATCTGTTGAGCCCAAAAAAACATATGAGCATCTTGAAATGCACTTTTATCTTTAGGAAGTGATGCCCAATTTGACCTCCTTATCAGTCTAACTTTAACTAACTGTACGCTTTAACAACCATTCTACCTTAGTGTATTCTAAACTGCACCAGTACAAGCTGTACTGAGGACATTTATAATAAAAAAAGATTGCATAATATTTATAAACAATAATATAGTCATAAGAGGTAATCTAGTGTTCTAACATAGTTTAAAAGGCTGCATTCATTTTAAATTCAACCAGCTAGATCTAGTTTTGACTATTAAGAATAGTTATTAGGCCGTCTGTCATAATCAGGAAGTTCACTATAACTGTTCAGTTTCCAAGCTCCCATGTTGGGAACCCAGGGCATAGTCTACGGTTGTCAGCATGTGAACAAAAGCACACACTGTGGGGGCAGTGATGGTAAAACAGCAATCGTTCAACTGTAAAATCAACTGCTTTCAAAATCAGTGGGTAGTAAGAAGTATAAGGAAAATCTAAATGTTCAATTCTATAATTTTGTCATGGCAATTGAAGAGACGAGGTCTTCATTACATATAACTGGGAAAAAGCAATAAATTCAAAAATGGTAAACGTTACATTATATTTTGGTTTTAAACACTTTGCTCATGGCAGAGGCAGGGATGAATGCTGATTATCAATTTGCACATTGCTCAAGAGGTGTTTTAATTTGATCATTTGTCCAGACAATATTTCTAGGATGGTGCAAACTAAATTCAGAACATTTCGTGCTAAGCCCCCATTTAACGTTCAGAAAATCAACTGCTTTTGCATGTATTAAATATGCTGTTGGAGTTCCTAATGCCCACAGCATTATGCTGTGGGTGTACACATTGAAATGCCCACACCTTTTTCCTTGGCAAGATTTTGCCTTCCTTAAAAAGCAATGGGGATGGAGCAGGTGCAGTCTCAGCATATTATCCATATATATGGACTGTGTTGTTCCCACTGGCATGTTCCCACTCACCCAGAGCAGTAATGAACTAGTTCAGGTCTTCATCAGAAGAAGATATAATGCAATTAGAGGATTAAAATGTAACCTGCCTGCATTACCAGGCCACATATTCCATTGTTCATGCAAAACCTGAACCTGTGAATAAAGAATTGCATTACTACCTCTAACTCGAGGGTTGTAATTTGATTCAATGTCTTGAGTTTATATGCCATGTAAGGCAGCTCCAAGGGTTAATGCTGGGTTGGACTAGGATTATGCTGTCATCAGCAGGCCCTATCTGTCCACACACACAGTCCATGGTAACCTGTGCAGAGCACGCACCCAACAACCTTCAATGACTTAAGTGAGTATAGAAGGCAGGCCCTATTCTTTTGTTTCTGTATAATGAGTCAGGAGATGGGCACATAACCTTTTAGAGAAAAGGTTTACTGAACATGTCTCCTGGTATCAATAATCCTGTGCAGTTGTTGCAGGACACACATTTGCCTCAGAACCTGTACCTGAACATGCATCCCGGCAGAGGATGAGGAACAGTGTTTTGGAGGAAGCAGAAAGAAGGAATAAATCACAAAATCAATGAGTTTGTAGTTGAAGGAGCGATAAGATAAAGATAGACTATCATGGTTTAGATTCCAACCCATAACAACTGATATAACCCCACCAAAAGGGAAACAGCTCCCTCAGTGTAAACATGTAAACACTGATAATGACACATACAACCATAAAACTAAAATGGCATTTAAATAGGTGAAAGTGAGCTAGAATGAGTCATTTTTATTTATTTTTGAGGGAGCCAACAATGTAACATTGTTATACAAGGTAGCTGCAAAAAAGACTGGTCTACGTGTATCCTGCTTGAGTTTAGTTATTTAGAGTGTCACCAAGAAAATATTTATTTTCCCTTTTGTTTCCTCCACTCCTATGTTTTCGAATTGAAGGTGCAGGGTTTTGAAGCATGTTTTAGGTCTAATCTAATTATTTTGTGCACTGTAGAGCATCTGGCAATATTTAATTCATAGTTGATCTTTTGCCAGTGTTTAATTTCTTCACTGATTGGTGAAATGGCTGGCTCATAAGAATCTTGACTAATATGTACTTTGCAATTCACCAACACAAAGTCTGTTCAACCCTATGATACGTTAGCCCCCTTTTCTAACAAGTCAGCATTGATAGCAGATCAACTGCCAAACACCCTAAGCTTTAGAAATTCAATGTAACATGTAGTGACAGGTACCTGTGAAAAGAGTGCTGTCACCAAGCACATGGGATAGTCGTGAAAATACAACACAAGACTTTCTACATACCAACATAGTTCATAGCTGGAAAGTGTCCCATTTTTATGTGGGATACCTTGAGCTAATCCCAACTTTTTACCGAACTGTACTTTACTGCTGGGGTTTTTAACCTATAGTTACAATATTAACAGCAAAATTACAAGTCCCAGAATACAATGTGATATCTGTTAAAAGGTCAGGACTGACATTAGGTGAGACATTTGCCACCGGAAAACTTGACAGCTATGAATGTCCACAGAACAGTAGCACCTCCTTAGGGTATTCAGGCAAAAAGTGTAGAAAAGCAGAGGTGAGCATGTTTAAATCAGTAAGTGTAAGGTGCCTTAGAATGCAGGCATACAAAGTAATCTGGTATTAATTAAAGATGTTAATAGTTTTACAAGGCATGATGCTGTTGGCAGGGTTGACCACCCATACAAGGTCATAATATTCAGTAAGGAGTAGGTGAATTACGCCCAACAGTGTCCAGTAATTTGTTTATTAAACATTTGTATATAGCTGTATTACATTTAAACCTATAAATTGTCATGCAAACCAGGCAGAGTACTGAGTGAGTGAGTGAGAGAGATAATGAGATATGAGGGGGTATAATGAGATGTTAATGTGCAACACATAAATAAACTGACTATGTTTAAAATATGCTGCAATAAATTCCTTTGACCCACTCCCAATGTTATGACATTTCATACCCTGTAAACACTTGAATTGCACAGTTTGTGTCTATTGTGAGCACCAGGCAGGTGAATAAACAATGGTAAGGACTTATTTTAAAAAGTGTGGAAAATCTGAAAAGGTATCACTGAAATCCACAAAAAATAAACACCAAAAACAGAAGAGCCAAGATAAAGTAGCAACAGCTGTAAAACAAATACACAATTAAACAAAAAGAGAACCAAGGTGTAGCCAAAGGATAAAAAGGGATGGAAATGCTGACATTAAACGTAAGAGCACAAAAAGGGTCACCTCTAGAAAAGGAAGTCACAAAGGTGGAACAAATAAAACGTAACAGAAACTTGACAATGAATTTTGCAATTGGTGCTCACATCTAAATATTATAACAAGACTACTGGAACAGTACCCTAATGTACAATACAATTACAAGGCAACAAATAAGGCAAATTATACAGGAAAGAAAGACAATGTATGTGAGCTGTTATGAGATTTACAGTCAAAGTATCTAACACATTATGTTGCTTCATATTTAGAGCCCCTGGTTTTGTGGTATCTATTTTTTAAAAATTTCATGAGAATAAAAAGTAAACTCATATTTGAATGCTAGCTGGTTCTAGAAATTCCCTGTTCAATGCAATCATCTGAAACATTTGTATTGTACCACTGCTGAAAAATATATATATTTACAGTTATTTAAACTTTATTGGGAAATCTTTCTTCTTTTCCTCTTCCTTTCAAATAATGACCTGCACTTATGACTGACAGCAGTGAGAATTATCAAAAAGACAAGCTATTTTCCATTTTCCCATATTTACAAATATATACTTTGAAGAAAATGTATGTTTTACTGTTTGTATTTATCTGTAAAAATCTGTAAAAATTTGAGAACTGGGAGACTTCCTTATAGTTCAACTATTTTGACAGTTTAACACAGATTGATACAAAAGCATTAAAGATGCATCATGCTACATTCCCAATAAAGTTAGTAAATCTGCATGTATAGCAGTACTCCTTTCAACAGCTGCATGTTAACAAGTTTTAGTGTAATTCACAATCACTCCCAGTATTAGGTCTGGAATACAGCACCAGGCATAGATTTCCATGTGTGCTATAGGGAATGTCATGGGACAAGTGTACCATTCCAGACTAGGAATTGTAGTTTGGTGCTCACTGTTTTCTTTTCTGTTTTTTTTTCTCCATAGGAAAAACATTTTTCACGTAGAGAAATGCCTTTCTCTAGTGCTCCAAGTTTGAGGATGATCACTTTATTTTCCCTGTCTCAAAGGGGAATTAGTTCAGTCAGCCCTTTGTTGGAGTAAAACTCTGAGCATATTCAAGGTGGGAAAGTGTCACAGTGGTGTTTGTGAATGCACACAATATCACAGATGGTTACAAAGAGTGCATGCAAATCACACCTTGTTCTTCATCTGTCTTCTTAGGGTTTACTACTCAGATTTCTCTGCACTCATGGTGGAGAAAGTTGCAGTATAAGTTCCTGAACGGTGTAAATTAAGTAATTTTCATCTGTAAGCAGGCATTTAATGATGAACATGGCTTTGTGAATCAGATAGTTATTTTTTTAAGAAATAAATCTATACATGTCAGATCCTGTTAGCAATTTATCTGCAACTAATGACTTTGTTTTTCATGGACTATAGGAGAGACATGATTTTGCACATTGAGTATCATTGATTCTGGACTAACATCCAGAGAGCAAATACAGGTGCCCAATTGTTCATAGATCATACATTATTTGTACTCATATCAGGCAATGTTCATTAAGCATGTATTTCACAATGTTGACCTTTGGCCTAGATCCAGCCACAATGGCTGGATAGCGGTGCTAGGTGGTAAATTCACCAAGGATCATATACATTTATCCTCGCCCATCTCTAGTGCTGTCACCTTCTCATTTCCCCACAGTTCTCCCCATACAGAGACCCACCCAAACCTTGCAAGTAAAAACTGTGGATGTCTGGGGATACAGGTCAAAAACTGGAGCCCTAAGACCCCTCAAAATTCCCTCTGTGTATTGTTCGAGCTTGAGTTTACACTTGTGGATCTGGGCTGACCGGCCAAAATTCTCGGTCAGATTGAGACCCAAATACTCAAAAGTGTGAATACTCCAGAGTGGAACTTTGTGCAGGGATGGGTTCGGACAGGTTTTATGACTGCAGTTGAAAACCATACACTTAGTTTTTTGTAAATTGATTTCAAACGCTCCCAGCTCGCAGAAGACACATTACTGCTCCAGGAGATTTTGGATACCCATAGGGGATTTAAATATCAGTAAGGAGTCGTCAACGCACAGGAGGGATGGAATCTTTGTACCTGCTAGACTAGTTGCATCATGTTTGCACTTCTCTAGATGGACTACCAGGTCGTTGATGTACAAGAGAAACAAGGTTGGGGCAAGAACATAGCCCTGTCTTACCCCCTTGTAGCTGATATTGATGTAGTCAGTTTGCCATATCTCTCCTGTGCATAGTTGTTTTGGTGCAACTGCCTGATGACATCATCAAATACCTTGGGCACCCTGTTCAATCAGACCTTCCACAGGGCCTCTCTTGGGACAAGGTTGAAGGCAGTGCGAAGATCAGCAAAAACTACATACAGCCGAACACCTCCCAAGATGACATACTTCAAATATATAGCCTTCAGTCGAAATACTTGATCAATGGCCCCTGGTTTAAACCTTGCTTGGAGGGGACTTATTAGGCCTACATCATCTACCCATTCACATAACCTAGCAGTATACGGCAAAACAGCTTTTGAGAACCGTCAATAAGACTAATTGCTAGATAGTTAGATGTCAGGGACCATGAACCCTTCTTATACATAGATACAATCTCGTCCCCTGCCCAGGTGGAAGGGGGGAATCTTCCAAAATACAAATAAAGTTCTTGTCAAAATGTGGACCCCAAATTGCCTTTTCTGCTTTGGGTAGCTCGGCCTTTTTGTCACATCAGTGGTGTTGGTGTGCATGAGTCTTGAAGTTACCTCTCTTTTTATATTCACTAGTTTGGTGCTTCATCTCCTGAAGTAATGTTACAAGTGAGGGCGCTTTATCATTAGCATCATTATTATTATTTGTATGTTTTGTATGAACAGTTTTGAGACTATATATATATATTTTTTTTTGAGTGAAGTCACATAGCCTTGTAGATGTCTCTTCCCTTCTGAACATTGTATGGGCAAATAAGGGACAGAACACAGCACATAAAAACATATGTTTTTTAGTAGTTTATTTTAGTTTAATTATTGTTGTAGATTATATCCCCGTCCTGAGGAAGCCAAAAAGAAAGTGAAGGCAGAAACGCGAACACGTCGACACATAGATGAAGGAGGAGTCTACCTATTGTTGGAACTAAAACATGAGTTTTTTGGCATTACAAATTAAGATAGAGTGCTAATTCCCTTGTTTTGCCAACAGGACGACCTTCGAATGTATCACTAGGACCGAGAAGTGTACATTTTTATGAAATAGTTTTAAGGGGAAAAGATTTTGGATTGAGTTACTCTACACATGAGTATGTATATATGTATTGTTTTGTAACTTATTTTTGTATTTATGTAACGAATGTGTTTAGTTTTGTGTACCATTCGTTTTGATGCCCACCGATGGATATTTGTGCCTGTAAAAAATAATTATCAAAATTTGCCATAAGAAATAGGCTTTTTGCAAAGGTAATTAATAAACTCTTGTGCAAAAAACAAAAAAATGATCTATCCCTCCATACCATTTGTTTATATATTCTTGAAGAGGTCCTCAGGCACTTTATCTAAGCCTGCCGCATTTCCCTGAGTGATCCAGTCAATGGCTTTAACAACCTCCCACATAGTAATTAAGGGAAATTTGTGCACGGTTAGTTCAGATGCAGCCTCCCTAAACAGCTCGTTTCCCATACTGGCAGCATAGTAGTAGGGTCCTCAATACAACCAGAATGGGTCCTTGCCTTGTCTTTTTCTCCCCATCATACAGCCCCAAAAAATGGTTGATCCAGTCTACTACCAGGATGTTAGAGGTCAGTGGAGCAGCTGAATCCTGGGTCCTGTCGGCAAAAGTATGCTAAAACAGCCAATGATCTCTCCTATATTGCATCAAAAAAAATCTCAGCATTAGCAAAGGCATTCAAATTAGAAGGATTTGTGGCCAAAAATTAAAAAATCAATTCAGTACATTCAGCTTTAATGGTGTGAAAGGTCCCATATCTAGGTGTCACAACCACTGAAAATAGCACACAGACCTCTAATTAGCAGGAAGCCAGACGTAAGTTGATTATTGCACGTGTAGGTATTTTGAGATTAGGGCAATCAATGGGCATTGAGCTTCACCTACATATTACTACCATTTTCCAAAGCAAAATAACTTGCTGATGTGGTACTATAAAACAAGGTCTAGGACCTAATAGAGACTTCAATGGCATTTTGGACATATATCTTCATAGAAAAGCTGTTACATTCGACATCCACTGCTCCAAAGGATGGAGGTATTGGTATCATCAGCGTATACACCATAAAGCACATGCTCCTTTTATATATTTAGGAAAGTATTCAAAAGGAGTATGCAGATCTTACAAGTGAGGAACCCATAAAGGAGTCTTCTAAAATTAGCTGGTGAAAGGCTCCGAGTGCAGCTAGGGAAATGGACATGAGTTTCCAAATTCAATATAAGGACTGAGAATACATAACAGAAGTTGTCTGAAAAGTAATGAGGATTAAATGGGATGAAGTTGGAAGAATGAAAATCCAAAACTTGAAAAATGAAACACTACAATCCATTTATGCACCATAATATAGTCAAACATCTTGACTTTGAACCTCAGTGAAATGAGACATTTTGATAATGCAGAGATGATATAACCAAATTTTATTAACAAGTTTCAAGATGGACTCTAACCTTAAATGTAGTGTGGCTTTGCGATGATTGAACAAGGAAAGGATGGTTCTAATTGATGCAGAAATAACATTTTTGCAGATGTTGTAAGTAGCAAATTGTCCTCTATTTTACATAAGGAGGTACTGAGACAGTCAGAAAGGGCTATTTAGTTTTTACTGCCTGATTTATATTGCAATATGTCCACAAAAGGATACACAATCCTAGGGGAAAGCTCTAAACAAAATGTAATTCTTCTAAATTAAGTCGCACTTGAAATTTTCCCACATACAAAGTAAAACTGAATATTTATAAAGGACTTATGATTAAGTACATTTAATTTTTGTTTTTGGTTTCTGTGTTTGTATATGATTTACAATGCACAATTAGTCTATTTAGCATTGTTTTATTTTCTCATCCCTTTGTTTTTCATGTTATTAGCATTGTGAATATTCACTGCGCCATCTCCAGGTTAACCAATAGTTATCTCAATATTAACTGAAACTTCTGTTATGACAGTGCATAGGCAGAAATCAGGATATTTATTTTCAGGCATGCTAATAGGTGTGAAAGCATTGCTCGTAGATTTGAAATTGGAAGTTCTTATCTTTTGTAATGTCAGTTGCTGAGGTGAACTGGTTGTAGTATCTGAGGTTACGGGCTATAATTACATACATTTATAGAGTAAACAATATGTGTTTTCTAAGGTAGCAAGTTGCTTCATAGCTGGGGCAATAGAGTTTTAGGAATAAATGTTTAGCAGGTGTAGTGTTAGTTAAAAATTGACTAGAGGGATTTCGTAAAATAGCTGCAAGAGGTGGCACTGGTGAGCTGCAATAGGCCATTGTGGATCTCGTTCAGGTGTTCTAAAAATAAGTTTGGTGAGTATTTTTTTTAGATAAATACAGAAGTAGTTTCCAGTATTATCTGGGGATGTTTCCTTTCCATAATTAAGGACACGGACACATGACTTCTGAAGGGGAGGTATAAATGAGGTCAAATGTATAAATGTACTTCCAATATTGGGGAACTAGGGGTGTCAACAATGAGATACTGACAAAGTTGTGTACGAGTGGTTTTTATGTGGTCAATTTGAGGTTGATATTGTGCTCTTAAAACCGATGAGGGAGGTGAGCATTAAGGCGAGAGCTAAGGCGAGAGCTGCATAAGTATCCTCAGTAGATAAGATAAATTCTCATGGATGATGGTAAAGGCAGGTGCTTGGAAAGGTGCAAGGAAAGTGACTGAGATATGTTCAATTAGTGCCGGCAGTTTCATCTGAGGGTCTTATGGGTTATTGTAATAGATTTGTTGATAAAGATTCTGTCACTCATTCTTTGCAAATAGTGATGTGTGGCTATGTGGATCTGTGATGTCTTTGGTCTGGAGGGTAGCTGGAGTTGAAATATACTATGGATCAATCAAGCTCTTTGTGATGGTAATCTGTCAGATGGAGGGAAATAGGGATCACATTTCTTGGTGAAGGAGTAGGTCTGATTTGATATTGATCCGGCCTTTCCCAAGACCAGAAATTACGGTAAGGGAGTTGTGCCCGTGGTTCATAAAGTTAAGTGTCAACTCTATATTTCTTATATTTGATACAGGATGTATTAATGCACCAAATTAAATAGATGGGCAGTGCTGATAGACAAAGTTGGGGTATAGCGAGATCAGGGGGTATTGTTATTTTCTATGAAGCCAATGGACCTGGACTGGAGAAAGGCAAAACTAAGAATGAGTGCACTGGTCGGGAGAGCATCATGGATGAATTCTGATGTTGTAGAGAATATTAGTTGGTGGTTTGGTCTGAAATAGTAATCTTGAGATAACAGTACCAAGAATACTGGATTACATGATGTAGAGGCTTAAACTATGAAAAGAATGCGATATATACCAAGTGCAGTCATCTAGGACACATGAGGAGTTAGGTATTAGTAAAATTACATTAATGAAGCCAAAATGAATACTCATGCCCAACAATCACTCAAAGACCAGTCGGTCACATAAGTCATTTTGAACAAGGTTGAGAGGACATCCATCACCAAGAAGGGGAGAGTAAAGCATATATATTATTTAGGATGCAGGGGACACCATTCCCACACATTATTAGCACATATAGCTCAGTGGACAGGAATCCCCCATATTACATTTGATAATTCAGTATTTGAGGATTTCTGGCGCACTAATCATATAAAGGGTTGCACGTGCAGGGCAACCAATCATTCAAGTGTTCGTCAATGTTGGTGTTGTGGGCAAACCAGAACAATACTGTTCCCTACATAGAGAGTGGAAAAATCAGTCACCTTAACGATCTACACATTATGGTGAGGGGGATTAGCAATGATTTAGATCTGCAGTATATACTTGTCCAATGACGATGTAATCTCATCAAAGAAAAAATATATACATATATTAAGGGGCATATTATCAAGACAGGAGATAAAATTATCACCGCTTTAGCGGCAGAAAACTGCCGCTAAAACGGCGATAATGGCCTTGATAATATGCTCTATGGAATTCCAATTGAAGCTCAGGTTAGATGTCCTTCACATCTAACATGGGCTTCAATTGGAATTCCATAGAGCATATTATCAAGCCCATTATCGCCGTTTTAGCGGCAGTTTTCTGGCACTAGAGCGGCGATAATTGTATCTCCTATCTTGATAATATGCCCTTAAGTGAGTTAAAACGTTGATTCTGTTAGTTTGTGTAGCCAAAATGCAACATTCATGTCATACGTAGGACTTTCCGCAGTGAAAAAAGTACGCTGTTCAAGTGGGGTGCTCGCTGCAACGCATTTACAATCAATGTGTGACCAATAATATTAGCAAATAAAACTAAAATATCAAAATGAAGTTAAACGTTCACTTAATCATAGCTATTGAGAGCGCTATTCAGAACCACAGCCTGGGAGATGTTTCTTAAATATTTGATTCTGTGTAATTTCCTTCAATTTTATAGACATTTAAACAGTTTTATGACAGCAATGGATTAGTCTTTCTTAAAACGATATGCCAATTGCTGCTTAATTGATGGCAAGCAAAAGCCTCTGCATGAATAAATGCGTTCATGCTTTATTACATTAACGAATCACACTGCAGGAAGTGTAATGCTTAAATTACAGGCAAGATTAGCAGCTGCAGCTCTTGCCAACTGCTCAAAATGAAAGTATTACCTTCATCTCTGGTTGAGACTGGCGGATGTAGGGGTAAATCCTTCCAGTAATCATACTGTTACAGAACGCCTCCAGATATCATGCGGGGCAACATATGTCTGACTGAGAGGTCACTAAATGGAAAAAGCTTAGAGACCTCCTGACAGGTGAAAGAAAAGAATACTGAGTAACCTGCCTACAACAAAACGCAGCCCGGAGTGGATAAGGATGAGATCCAGCTGAAGCAAGGTTGCTAGAGATGGAGCTGGATTCTGTACTGATGTGCGTTCTAGTAGCGGGAAGGGCGGAGCGTGGGAGGAGCAGGGGAAGAGGAGGAGCGAGAAAGGGAAAGGCAGTTAGAGCAGGGACACGGAGGAAGAGAGATGTAATAAAGAACCCTCCATAAGAGAACGGTGTCTGTCGTCACTAAAGGGGGTCCCAGCTAAACACGACAGCTGGCGACGAGGGTGGGATGAGCGTCAGACTCTCCCGAAATCCCACGAACGATCGAGCCTGCCCAAGTGTGGACGGTTGAAGACGACGGCCGGAGCGCCGACACGTGTGCGGTGTGCCCGGAGCCTAAACCAAGGCCTGGAGGCGGAGGAAGAGGAGCGTAAGGAAGCGGGAGAAACGTAAGCCCCGCTCGAGCCTTTCTCCCCGAAAAAAAAAATAAAACAGTGCTCCATCGGAGTGACGTCGTGACTGGAGAGCCCCCCCCCCCGCGCATGAAGAGGGAGACGCGCGTGTGGGGCCCGAGCAGCAGAAGCAGTAAAAGTGAAGCCTTACCTGCCAGGCGCCGGCTGAAGCCTCACGGAGCTGGTGAGTGAAGCTCTGATAGCAGCGCGGCATCAAGCTGAACGTGACAGCTGAACCTCGTGTGAGGCCCTGTGGGTGTGTGTCAATCCGGCGGCCATCTTGAAACCAGGCAGCCTCCGAGGGACCCTCTCTATTAAAGTGAGTTGGCGGCCATCTTGGAGTCAGGCGCCCAGGGAAAAACAAACAAGCACGAGCAAAATCAAGATAATTCTGCAACAAGCACGAGCAAAATAAAGACAATTCTGCAAACAAGCACGAGCAAGTACAAGACAAACTCTCAACAAGCACAGGCAAATGCAAGTGTGAAACAAACAAGCGCAAGCAAATTCAAGACAAGGTAGCAACAAGCACAGGCAAAGGCAAACAAGGAATAAACAAGCACAAGCAAAGTCAAGACAATTCTGCAACAAGCACGAGCAAAGCCAGGATAAAGGAACAAACAAGCACGAGCAACTCCAAGACACGTCCAGCGACGTGCGCAGGTGGAACCACGTGAGCTGAGCCGACCGCACGTACCCACAATGTCAAACCACGGATCACCAACACGACAGGAAGCGAAACCCGTCGTCATGGGTTTATCACACCTACGCCCTCCGGAACCCCTGACGCTGGTAGTCGGTAGCAGCATGGGCCCCCGCTGGGAAGAATGGATCGAGGACTTTGAAGACTACATCAAAGGCTCCAAGGTGCTCGGGGATGAGGACCAACTAATTGCGCTCCGCAATCTCGTGGGGAAGGATGTCAGCAAAATGATCAAGGAAATCCCCGCTGCGGATGCAGGAACGTACATCAAAGTGCGAGAAGACCTGGATAAAAAATTCATACACAAGAAGAATGTGGACTATGAGAGGTATGTGTTCCAGCGGGCGCGTCAGGAGAAAGATGAAATAATGGGAGCATACATAACGCGACTACGGCGGTTGGCGCGCCACTGCAATTTTGAAGCGTTTTCGACGGACGACGCCATACGCTTGCGCGTCATCGACGGTTGTCAATCGGAGACCCTCCGAAGAAAATTACTAAAGAAGAGCCACACCCTGGACGAAATCGAAGAGCTCACGAGGGTGCATGACCAGGCCGAGGAACAGGCCAAGTCCATGGAATCGGGATGTGTTGAGCGCAAGGAACTCGCATGTCAAGTGCGCACCAGTCGCCCCCGCCGAGGGTCGAAAGGGCGCGAGCGACATGCCCGACCTCCATCGCCCCGCCGCCACCACGGACATCGGCGGCCAGACTCAGGGAGGAGAAACAGGCGGCATGATCATGCGAAGAAGGCGACTACACGACAATGCTACAGATGTGGATTTGACTTTCCACATAGCGGAGTGTGTCCGGCTATGGGACAACAGTGCCGCAAGTGTGGCCGAAGCCACCACTTTGAAGCCATGTGCGGGGAGTATCGCCGTGAAAAAGACAAGCATACATCGGAGTCGTCACGAAGCGACACCCGCCGACATCATGTGAGAGCAGTACATGATCGCCAGAAGTCATCCTCAAGATCCTCCCATTCCAGCAGGGAGTCGCGGTCATCAAGATGGTCAAGGAGATCTCCGTCTCGTGACTCGGGGTCAACTTCGGACGAACGTGAGTACTCGGTGGAGTACGCGAACATGATCGCCGACCCAGACCAACTAAAACAATATCCCCGGCTGGACATCAGTGTCGGTGACCACAACACGAAGTTTGTGATGGACAGTGGGGCGTCGCTGAATTATATCCCAGTGACAGAATACAGGAAGATGAACCCCCGCCCCCGACTGAGCCCTGCACACGTCCGCGTTTACACCTGGATGTCTAAGGAGCCACTTCCGTGCCTTGGGAAGTTTTCGACCACGCTGAGACATCAAACGACATCGGTCCCAGCAGTAATTCATGTCATAGAGGGGCCAGAGGCAGACTGCCTCCTCAGCCTGCCAACGGCTGAACGACTGCGACTGGTAGAAATCCTCTACCGGGTCACCAACGACAGCGACATCATCCACAAGTTCCCGAAACTGTTCACAGGACTGGGGAAAATGAACAGAGGTCAAATCCGCCTTCACATCGATGACCAGGTCCGACCTGTTGCCCAACATCCTCGGAAAGTTCCTTTTCATCTCCAACAGGCCATGGAGGATGAACTGCAAGACCTCCTGACTGCCGACATCATCGAGCGCACCGAAGGCCCCACGCCGTGGGTGTCACCAGTGGTGATTGTCCCGAAGAAAGGAACTCCAGGGAAAGTCCGGCTATGTGTGGACATGCGCATGCCCAACACAGCTATTGAGAGAGAGCGCCACCCAGGACCCCATCTGAGTGACATGATAGCCGCACTAAATGGTGCGCGAGTGTTCTCCAAGCTGGACCTTAACAAAGGGTACCATCAACTGGAACTCCACGAAGGCTCTCGGTATATTACAACGTTTGCAACGCACCTGGGGCTATTCAGGTATAAAAGACTGAACTTTGGTATATCATCTGCTGCCGAGATATTCCAAGAAGCTATCCGGCAAACCATCCATCATATCCCCAACACACTTAATTACAGCGATGACATCTTGGTGTACGGCGCAAACCTTCAAGCTCACGACACGGCCCTAGACCGAGTCTGCCACGCCCTTTTAGAAGCTAATCTAACACTCAACAAAGAGAAATGCGAATTCCACCAAGCAAAACTGAAGTTTTTTGGGCATATCTTCTCGGGTGCGGGGATGAAGCCTGACCCTGACAAAGTGAGCTCGCTGAACGACACCAAGAGCCCGCGAGATGTCAGCGATGTGCGGTCTTTCCTGGGTATGGCGAGCTATTGCTCACGATACATTGAGGACTACGCCACTCTCAGTCACCCCCTCCGGAGGCTGACCAAACAAGGGCAGACATTCGAGTGGACCCCAGAGTGTGAGCGAGCCTTTCAAGACATTAAACAGGCTGTGGGAAACGCTGACAGTTTGGCATATTTCAGCCCGGACCGAAAGACCGAAATCACAGTGGACGCAAGCCCCGTCGGTCTCGGTGCCATCCTGGCTCAATACGACAAGGACACTGACCAGCGCCACATAGTAGCCCATGCCAGCCGAAGCCTCTCCGACACAGAGAAAGCCTACTCCCTACCCGAGAAGGAGAGTCTTGCGGTAGTGTGGGCCTGCGAGCACTTTCACGTGTTCATATATGGAAAACACTTCACCATGGTGACGGATCACCAAGCGCTCATCACCATTTTCGGGAACCCGCGTTCCAAAATGCCACCCCGCATCGAACGCTGGGGATTACGTCTGCAAGAATACACATTCACTATTGTCCACAAACCGGGGAAGTCAGCCAACCCAGTGGACTATATGTCAAGACACCCCGAAGCCCCCCGACGTCCCACTCCGTCTGATGCCGAGGAGTACATCCACTTCGTAGTGGACCAGGCGCGGCCACCGGCTGTTCCTTTGGAGGCCATCCAACAAGCCACCTCGCAGGATGAGCTGCTACAGAAGGTGATCCTCAGGGTACAAGCACATCGGTGGCGACAGGATGACACACCTGAAGAGAGTGATCCGTTGAAGCGTCAAGAACTGCAGGCGTTCAAGAACGTGAGCGAGGAACTATCCGTCACAGCGGAAGGCCTGCTCCTGAGAGATCACCGGATCGTTATCCCACAACAACTGCGCCAGGGAGTCATCAATCTGGCTCATGAGAGTAATCGGGGCGTAGTCGCGACTAAGAGGGCCCTTCGCGAGCGTGTCTGGTTCCTGTTTCTTGACAAAATGGTGGAACTGACCCTTAAAGACTGTCCGCAGTGCCAAGTGGTGGGACGCGGTGATCCCCCAGCCCCACTTCAAATGACACCACTCCCATCGGGTGTGTGGCAGGAACTGGCCATGGATTTCTACGGCCCCATGCAGTCGGGCAAGTATGTGCTGGTGATCGTTGATGAGTACTCGAGATTCCCCATTGCCAGATTCGTCCCTTCCACCGGAGCAGCAGCCACGCTTGCCGTCCTGGACGAAGTGTTCGCAGCCTGGGGAGTACCCGAAGTGGTGAAGACGGACAATGGTCCTCCGTTCAATGGGCAGGAGTTCAGTGACTTCATGAAGCTAATGGATATTCGACATCGGCGGATAACACCGCTATGGCCACAGGCCAAAGGCACTGTCGAGAGATTCATGGCCACTCTCAAGAAAACATTCCAGCAGGCAGTGCTTGACAGAAGAGATATGCAGACAGCCCTCAATGACGTGCTCCGCTCATACCGAACGACGCCTCATGCCACCACAGGCAAATGTCCGTCGACGCTCATGCTGGGGCGCCCCGTTCGGACACGGATACCCACCTGGGAAGGAGCTCTACGACCAGTGTCCCCAAATCGCATCCATCGAGAAATGGTGATCACTGATAGAGCTCGCAAAGAAGGCATGAAAACGTATGCTGATGGCCGGAGACGAGCTAGGTCGCTCTCCTTCCGAGAAGGTGACTGTGTGATGGTTAAGCAGGAGCAATGCAAGAAAACGGACAGTAGGTTTCGAGCGGAGCCCCTGACAGTCACCCAACAGAAAGGAACCATGCTGACGGCAGAATCGGACAGTAGGCGCATCACTCGAAACGTGTCTCATTTTCAAAGATGTAGCCCGGCCCTGCAGGACGCGCTGGAGTCGCGACTAGAGTCACCGAGAACTGAACAGACTGGGCAGCGATGCGAAACCGTCACTGACCCGGAGGGAGGACGTGGAGGCAACCTCACTGCAGTACCAGAAAGCAGGTCTCTCAGACCACGACAAACAATTCGCCAGCCACGTCGGCTAATCGAGGAGATGTAAATATTTTGTAAGTTTGTTCTGTTAACAAAGGGGGAGATGTACTGATGTGCGTTCTAGTAGCGGGAAGGGCGGAGTGTGGGAGGAGCAGGGGAAGAGGAGGAGCGAGAAAGGGAAAGGCAGTTAGAGCAGGGACACGGAGGAAGAGAGATGTAATAAAGAACCCTCCATAAGAGAACGGTGTCTGTCGTCACTAAAAGGGGTCCCAGCTAAACACGACAGATTCCAGGAGAAGAAGCAGGATTTCAGAGGCAAGACAGAAGGAAAGAGAAACCAACCACAGTTACCAGAGTGTTTGCGATTCATGGAATAGCAAGGTGGGGCTCCTTTACTAGAGAGAAACGGGAAGTTGAAAGGTGGGAGGAACAGGAAGTGACAGTCGGGAAATTGTTCTGCCATGATTGATTTGGATAGTGCATTTAACTGAGAATATGCAGGAAAACATAGCAGTTTGGAAATAACAAAACTCCTCCTTCCTGTCATGTGACTCATAGGAAAATAACTTGTTACAGGGGCGGCCACATGCAATTAATTGCCATTGATATTAGAATAATTGTTGATGACATAAGAAACCTGTGACCGATCATAAAAGGGCACCAGGTAAGTGGAACTTTTATTTCTCACCAAAAGATGAGTGAGAGATGTAACATGATTATTGTATCCATGCTGATGCAGTAGAGTTTTCCGAAAATAAAACCTGCTCTGATTGATCCTCCATTGTGTGAAAATCATTAACAAAAGTTGTGAAATTAACAGAGAAAATATCAACATGGGGTACTTGGGAAGAGAATTGAAAAATGAGCAGCATATTGACAAATGGTTCCTGTAGACCGCAAATGATTTCTGCATGAGAGACAGTAGAATAAAAGAATGTTAAAAAGGTTTTGTTTTTATCATGAGAAAATGTGAAAGAAAACGTGTTTAATTAAGCAAATATTAAATTACATACAATGATTACGTTTATAATAGACTAATGAAAGATTGAAATGAAATTATGAAAATGGAGGTTTTATTTTGAGCAAATAACTGAATCTGTTTATTTCTCCTATATAGAATTGCGCGCTTTCAAAGAAGGCCCATAAAAAGCTGCCATAGGGTTAATTTACTTTAAAATGTAGAAATGCCGAAAAATGTGTTTTTATTTTTCATAGATTACTATTGTGTTCTTATTTTCAGATGGCTGCTACGTGTTCGGAGTATCTGCGGAATTTCCTACTGTCCTGGGGAAATGTTTATTTTCGTAGATAACTGTGCTAGTAAATGTTGCAATATTCGTTCTTATTCGCATATGTCGAGGAAGTAGAAGATTTGTATTACCTTGGCTAAAGGGCGATGAGGACAGCATGAGTCTGACCAAAGAGCTTTTGAGAGAAAAGAGCGCCAAGAGTGGTGTGACCTAATACCCCATACTCTAAACCAATGAGGAGAAAAGACTTTCCTGGATTTGTTACTAGAATAGGGCAGGACATTATAATTTTATGGTCTGACTATTAGTGTTAGAAATCATGGGGCATATTATCAAGAAAGGGCGTTAAAATTATCGCTGCTTTAGCGGCAGAAAACTACCGCTAAAGTGGCGATAATGGGCTTGATAATATGCCGCAAAGAATTCCAATAGAAGCCCATGTTCTGGTGTCAACATGGGCTTCTATTGGAATTCTCTAGTGCATATTTTCAAGCCCATTTTCGCTGCTTTAGCTGCTGTTTTCTGCCGCTAAAGTGGCGATAATGTTAACGCTGTGCTTGATAATATGCCCCTTTGTTTTTTCAGCTCAGTTTGGTTGCGGTGAGGTTCGACTTTTGTACGAGGCGTTCGTGTGAGCTATTTCTTTGCATTTCTTTGGCTAATGCTGTCTGAAACTGACTCCTTAACTTTGCTTCTCATACCTTTGTGAGGATTGCCCCAGCTTTACCTTCCAGCCAGAGGGTTAGCTTTTAGTCTATTAGCCGGCCGTGCTATAGTTTCCTTAAGTGTGTATGAAATTCTGTATTTGCATTAATCTTGTTATAATGCACTTTTGTCTCTTACTCCATCCACTCAACTCATGCTCCTTAAATGAGATGTTATTGTGAATTACTGTTTATTTTCTCTTGTGTGATTATTCTAATACGATACTGTTCTTGTGTTTGACCATTTTATATGCTTGAGAAGAATTAGATAAAAGCAAAGTAATAGAGAAACTGAGACTGTTGTTATTGATTATAGCAAATTTATGAGATTAACATACAAATGTATGTAGTGTGGTTTGTACAATGTTCCCTTTGTTCTAGGTCCTCCTGAGGGGGATATTCATCTAGATTTTCATCCAAATCCCTGTCAAGTCTCCGATCTGTCAGAGAACCTGATGTTTACATTGACCTCCCACCGCTCCTACAAGTGAAAATCTGGGACTGGGATCCCTCCCTTGGGGTGTGAGAGGTGAGTTTTTAGAGCGCATATTTAGGACTTTTGCTCAGTTGTTTATATGATGGGTGGAACAGCTTCCTCACTGTGCCCCTTTATAAATACTGGGTGTTCTTTTGGATGTTAATAGCGATTGATCGTTTGTTGTATTACACGTGGACGTTGGGGGCTCCTGTTTCATTTATTGACATATTAACTGGAAAAAATGTCGTGTTTGCTTCCTGTGAGGTCGTTGTGAATTTGTGGGTCGGCAATTTAGTGTGCGGGGAAAGGGAATCAGACTGAATTCGGAGACAGAGCAAAAGGTGTCACTGTCCACGTTTTGCAAGTAAACTGGTATATTGTCACTTATCGCCTCACCATTTGGCTATTGTTTACAAACGTATTTGAAGAATGCCCCTTTTAAAGTATTGTCTAATTTCAAGTTATTCACGCTGCTGGTGGTTTGTGGAGTTTCCAGTCACCTGACACTGTAGTGCAACATCCCATTGGCAGTGCTCTGAAGCGCTTCAATTAAAATGTGAAATAGCCCGCTCAAGAGTAGCATTCCCACGGCAATTCTAGAATTTGGCACACAGTGCAACGTTTCTATAGATACGTAGTGACACTGGCTCACTCGAGTGCAATATTTGTATGGACATGTCATCCATTTGGCACACAACAGGACAGTATTCATGTGGCAATGATGTAGATTCGAGTTATTGTAGTGTCCCATGGTAATACTGTGCATATGGGTGTCTATAATACAGTATACCAGGCCATTCTGTTGATTTACCTCACTACAGTGCACTATTCTCACGGTGATTGGGTGATTTTGGCACACTGTACTGCAGCATTCTGTTGATAATGCTGTGGCCTGCTACGGTGAAATACTACTATCGAGCTTTTGGGATCGATGTGGGAAAAGAAGATCTACATAATTCACTGGCCACTATCAACAAAGCAGTTACCTCCATAAATTTAAAACTCCAACATCATAGGATTTTGTTTCTTCTTTATTACACACCTGAAGTTATTTCAAAATGGGCGACGAACTATTCGTCATCCAAGTTATATTGTCCCAAATGCTCACTATATGCAGCCGACATTACACATATGTTTATTACCTGTCCGAAACTGAATATATACTGGGCTCAGGTAACGGAGGAATTGTGTAAATGGGCAGGTATGAATATTGTCATTTCTGATAAAGAGATATTAACGGGCCTAATAGACAACCCTGGTTTAATATCTAATGCTCTTTTCTCCATTATTAGGGCCTGCTGCCGTCTAGGTATTGCAAGGGCTTGGATTGATACGTGATGTCCGACACTTATGGAGATGCGAATAATATTGAGAGGGGTCTCTGAGATGGAACTAGCTTTAGCTAAAGCTAGGGGTTTTTCTTCTTGTGTTAAGTTTGAACGTATTTGGTCTAGCCTTCGCTGGGGATAATCAAACACTGATGTAAAAAAATGAAATGCTATTATTTGGATTTGCACTTTATTTTGTGACTAACGTTTATCTCCCTTCATGACCTTTTCTGCCTGTAGAGACTACTGTTTTTTTTTCTCTGTTTCTCCTCTTTTTTTTTGGCTTAATAAAATAAAAAAATAGTAAAAAAAAAGAAACAGCGCATGGTGAGCGCTGGGCTCTTCCCGTTGGTTTATCTTGCAGCACATGGAGAGTGCTGTGGTGCCCCTGGCCCTGACAACTAAAGCTCATGTGGGGAGAACTTGTGTTGGTTTACATTACTGCAGGGAGCGCGGGCGAGCACAGTGATTTTTCCCTTCGTTGGGGTAAAGCGAGTGAGGAGCACTTTTTTTTGCATCACGGCGGTGCATGCAGCACAGCACTCTCTGACTGGTCCTGAAGGGACAGGAGGGGAAAGATAAGGGGAGGAAGTGCTCTCCCTCTCCATGCTGGTGACTTCCATGAGGCACACGGGGAGGTTGCCTGGCAACCAAGAGAGGAAACCCCCTATGCAGCCACTTGTCAAACGATTGTGCACCACAGGAATACCAGGCGTTGCCCAGAAGTCCGTGGTGTGTAAGGAAGCCGCAGCCCTGCACAGCAGGACATGGCACCTAGCACTGAGAGCAGCAAGGATGCTCTTTTACAACCTGGGGCTTGGTGCCACTAAGGCTGGAGCAGTGCTGAAACCCGCCAAGGTCAGCACTGTCTATACCGTCGCTGGATCTCCTTCTTCCCACCGGCGGCCTGGCGAGGTTGGTAGCGGTTGACCAGTACATGGGAGGGATTTTCGACATTGGGCCCGAGTGGACTTGAGCAGTTTTGTTTGGCAGTGAACACGCAAGATCGGTGTTAGCAGCTACTCCGCATGATTGCGGACAGCTCTCCGAGTGACACCTACTTTGGAAGCCCTTGTTCTTAAAAAGAGCATTGCGGGGCGAGCCAGGGACATGGCCCCCGAGTAGGAAATTGACACATTCCCTGGGGGAATTGGCCCAGTAGACTATGGGACAAGGGCAGGAGCACCATATACCCTGTAGTGGTAATGTGGATATGCTGGTAACTCCTATGAGTCACACCTTACCAAGCTGCAACAGTTCGTGCCTTGATGGTATCATGTGTGCACAATACAGGTGATTACTTTAGTGTACTGCTGATGTTGTTATGACAATTGCCCAACTGTCAAAGTGATTGTGTAATCTATGTGGCGTCATGACAAGTGTCTAGTGTCACAGTGATTTATTTATGTGATTGTGGTCTAATGAGTTTTATGAACAATACAAAGGCTATTTTTATATAACCTTGCGTGAAGTCTCTTTTTGTGGTGTGCCTAGTGTGTCACTAGTGTGTGTGCGTGTGTTGAGCAAACTCTTTACACATTGCCTTGGGATAAGCTGGACTACTCTGCCTAACAACCAAGGGAGTGAGCAAGAGTTATCTTACGTGTGTAACTCCCTCGCCCTGACTTGAGTGGTGGGTTCTGCCTGGCTTAGGTGCATACCCTAGGCAGCCAGAAACCACATTTCTAACATGTATTATACCAAGTATAAGGGAGACTTTCACCTAGACATGCCACGTGTAAACAGGGCTCAAAATGTATTAGGGCATGAATTGCATATATATATCTAGAGCTGTCTGGCCATTACGGAGCAGCCTTATTGATCCTTGCTACATGGAAGAAGGAAAAAGTTCGCTTTCAGAAAAATGTAGGGAATTTAGAGTGGACCAGCTGCTTATTCACTGATTATACACCACACTTACACCAAGGTGTTGGACTTCCGCCTTTTCCTCATGATCAAGATGTTTCACCTTTTTCTGGACCCTGTTTTTACTAGTATTATGCCTCTATGCCTTGTGACCATGCTATGCAATACCACACTTTGTGTGTTCTAGGCCCTCAATTGTACTGTCTAATTTAGCATCACCTTGTTGGGCTATTTACCTTTTGTGTAAGGTCATGGTAGATGGTGCGAAATTTGCAATTGAGTTGAGAAAGCTAGTTGTGATACATAGGCAGCAGTGTGTATATTTACACCATCACAAATATGGCACACAATATGGTTGTCAGGAGCACCACAGTCCTTAGGCTGGGCTGCAGTCTAAAAGCATTGTAAGCATTGAAGTGGCAAATGGAAAGTAAAAGTGTCTTGCCATAAAGGAAAGCCTGTTTATATTAATGGGTCACCCCTAAATTGTGCCTTTTATGCCCACAGGGCAAGTTGTTAATACATGGAAAAGTGTCACACAAAGGGGCAGATTTATGTTTCCTGGTGCATCCCTGCAAATCAGCAGGGATGCGCCAGGAAAGATGCATCACGCAAGTTTACCCTTGCGCCACCACAGATGCGCCGCATTTACAATGCAGCGCATCGTGGTGCAAGGATAAACAGATGCGTGACGCATCTGATGGCGTAAGGGCGGCGCATTGCTGGAGTCGTGTCGCAAGCACGACGCAACTCCAGCAATGTTTAGGGGCTGCCCATACCTTACATGCTGCGTCATGCCTTACGCCTGCTTCAAGCATGCGCAAGGTTTTGATGCAGCAGCATCGGAAAAGTGACTGAGTGAAATCTTGTAGATTTCACTTTTCCGAGGCTTTTTCCGCTGGAACGACCACCCTGCATACATTAAACCTGACGCAGGTTTAATGTGGCGCAGGGCTTAACACCGTGACGCATCTCCATAGATGCATCACGATGTAAATAGGGCGCAACGTGGCGCAGGGTTTACGCCGCCGCTGCGTCACAAAAGTGACGCCACGGCGGCGTAAAAGTGGCGCAAGTCTAACATAAATCTGCCTCTACGTATTTAAAAAAATATGCTGTCACAATGACTAACTGCAATTTTCCCTGTGTAGGTTTTAGAATCTCAATGACCAGGTCTAGGTTGTATTAAAACTCTTAAGGCCTGATTCACAAAGGCAAGCATACACTTTTATGCAATTTTATGATTTTTTTGCAATTTACAAAGCAATTTACGAATAATATATTTACTACTGTGGAGTCTCCACACTTGTGGCGGAGAGTCTGTTCATAAAAAGATACACAGGTGAAAAGATACTACTCGTAAAATTGCTTTGTGAGTTGCAAAAAATTGTACACTTACAGTAAAGTGTAAGTTTACCTTTATGAAGCAGGCACTTAAGTTCCATCTTTTCCTGAAAATCTTAACATTTTGGCGGATGGGTTACTTCGTCACAACGGTAACACATATCCCGTATAATTTAAATCCCATTATATCCTATGGGATTTATATTTCAGCGAACAAGATATCAGTCATTACTACTTTGAGGGAATAACCTGTGTGCTGAGATCTAAACCAGGCCCTTAGTTGGAAAAGTATCTTTATTATAATGTATTTTGTGCTGATGCCTGAACCAAAATTGGCATAAAATCATTTTCTTTTCACTCATCTTACCTCCAGGGGCTCAATACATATTCCACACTGGAGATAATGACCCTGCTCTCCAAAGGAGAATTGCTTTGTCTGTATGCTCAAAATGGCTGGGGTGTTGTCAAAAACTGGCTATACAACATAGATAAACCTTTTGAGTGGGCAGAGGTGCAGTTGAGAGGATAAAGGACAGCTTCCACACTACCTTTCTTGACTTGCAGGTAATAAATGTGGCAGATTGTGTCTATTTTTAATCATTTCTAGGACCCTCCTAGACCTGTCTACCTCTAGTTTCTGACAAAGGAGCAGACCTCATCAAAATAGGGGAATAATTTACGGCGAGTCAAAAACCCCCTTGATGTCATAAGTGGTTAGCCATTTTTTGATTTAAGACTACTGGGAATTTGTACAGTAAGAAGAAGGGGAAGTGCTGCAAAAGGAGGTAAACATAGGGTGCCTAGGGATGGTGCATGCAAGGTGGGTAAGAAAAATTGGTTCATCCACTTTGGAGCCAATTGAAATGCTGAAAACTGGTTCAGATTGACCTTGCGGTAAAGGAACCTGGTAAAAAAGTGACGAAGTCCAAAGGTATAACATTGGACTGGCGTATGGGGGCAAATCAATTCCAGTGGTGAAGCGTCCTTGGCGGTATTAAAATCCAGCTTTGTTTGTCTCAGTGCTTTCTGCCCCCAAACTAATGAATTTAGTAGGAGCTCGACAATAATGTTTCTGATTTGGAAGTATCATCACCGTATTCAGCTAAAAGATTTTGCTCCGCAGTTATCTCCAATGACACTTGTGTCCTTGTCAACCAAGAACAAATTTTGAAAGTGCTTCCAAAATCAAATTTTAAAAGTGCTTTATTTTCTTGGTGCATTTAGCTTTAAAATGGTTAAAAATCATGTCTCAGTTTCTCCTTATCTTATTTTAAAAATAATGTTGACATTTTTCTAACTAAACCTATCTGTTTTGTGTTGAACTATTTTGGGAATGGATCTTCATTGTATGCTTGACTTTAAAATTCTTGCTGCTTATTGAAATTAGTACATATTTTGCCAGGGAATTGCCTGCTGCTTGTGCAATAACAACGAGATGTTGAGCAGAGGTTCACTGAGAGTCCTGTGTTTAGTAGGTTAGTAAGTGTTAGACCTGGCATCCATGGTTTCCCCTGACTGTTTGCCTTCTGACTTCCTGTTTTCCTGACTTCATTTTTTACTGTCTTTAGGGTTCTGGGCATTTTACCACTGCTAACCAGTGCTAAAGTGCATATGCTCTGTCCTCTAAACAAGGAAACATTGGTTTCTCCACCATTGCCATATCTATTTTAATTGTAAGTCTCTAGGAAAGCGCAGTATATATGCCCAATGCCTGTAAATTAAATGCTACAACTGGGCCTGCAGCACTGATTGTGCCACCCACTTCGGTAGCCTATAAACAGGGCTCAGGCCTGCCACTGCAGAGCCCATGTGAGCTGTTTTCAACTGCCATTTCGATCTGCTGGGTTAATCTACTTGCAAGGTCCACACCTTCCCTTTTATTACATATGTCACCCCTAAAGTATGCCCTATTCAGCCCCATGGGCATAGTGCAGTGTATTTCTGAGTTTAACATGTCCTGGTAGTGAAAACTGCTAAGTATCTTTTTTCACTATTGCAAGTCCTACCTCTCCCATAGGTTGATATTGGAGTTGCCTTAAAACATCTTTATTTTCTTACTTTAACCATTCTGTGCCCCTGCCTATCTCTGAATACACATCAGGAATGAGTGACAGCTGGCCTTTGTGCATTCCCTCTAGACAGTCATACAAAAGGAGCTGGAGTATGACATTTGCATCCTTGTGATGGGCCTTCCTGAGGTCGATTTAGAGGGAGGAGCTGCTTCTTGCCTGGGAGTCAGAGGGAATGGACCTGCTCTCTACGTTCTTGAACCCAAGTTTCTCCAATGGTTTGCTGTCTTGGCTCCTGTTTTCTGATGTCTCAGGGACACAAACAACTTCTTACAACTCTGCTGGTGCTTCTGGACTCTGCATTCTATGAGGCCTACCCTTGTCTGAGGTAACCCCTCCAGTCCTGGACCTCAGAAGTGGGTTCTGCAGCCGCTTTCAGCAAAAATGGATGCAGTGGCACATTTACGCCAATCGAACCGTAGCAGTGCTGTCCGACTCAGATCCTTCGACACTGACTGCGAGGCGTGACGTTGGTGCAGCACTGATCCTTTGACACCAACTTCAAGGCTTGACTACGACTCATCGACCCGACTGCGTGGTTCGGACCCGATGCTGTGAAGACTTCCACACAGACACTTGCTCAATACAATGTATTCTTTTAGTGGGCCCTTCTTGGGTCTTGTAGCCGGCCTGCCCTCCATCGTGGTCCACCTGAACTATGAATTTACCCTGGTCTACGTGACCTCAAGTAACCTTTCATGACTTCGAAAATCATAGTGGTATATTTACAAGCCCCTATCGCCACCACAACATCACTTTTAGTGATATTGTGGTGGTGATAGTGGCTTCGCCTTATTTACAAGGCAGCTTAAGCCACTTAACAACGCTTCATGCTGCCTTGCATATAAGTCACCCTTCCCCTCTGTACTTAGAGTTAAAGGGGAGGGCAATGGATGTTGCGGTGGGCGTTCCACCGCAACACCCATTGATTTTGATGCTTCCCCCTATTTACAAGGGTGGCATAAATTGGAGACAGCGCGAAAAATGAAGACCAGGGAAAACCTGGTCTTAAACAAGTTAAATGAGGAGAAATGCTTTGTTTCTCCTTGTTTTTCTGTTTTTCTGTGTGCTGCGTTGTGCAGCACACATCGAAACAGCAAAACACCATTGATTGTTTATGTGAGGGAAGGTCTCCATTCCTGCACATACACAATAAAAAAAAAGATTGACAAATGGCGTTTTGTAACTTTTATGTGTACTGCCTAATGCAGCACACATAAAAGTTACAAAACGCCATTTAAAGATTGTTTATGTGCAGGAATAAACCTTCCTGCACATAAACAACCTTCCCCTCAACACAGACACTGTTGCACTATGGAGCAAGTGGGCCTGCCTTGGCACTATGCTGCTACATTTAGCACCAGCGCAGGTGAACACGAAAGACTGCACTATATTGTTGTAAATATGGCTCAGTCATGTGTTTCTGAAGTGGCAGAGCGCGACGTTAAGCCAAGGAGGCTAACGCCACTGAGTTGTAAATATGCCCCATAGTTCCAGTGAGCAAGTGCCAAGGAAAAATGGATACTAAGTAACTAATGGCAAGGTTTAGTACTGTGTGCATGGTAAAAAAGAAATCTATAATGAAAATAAACAACAATTTTACTTTGACAAAGTCTTTCTCTTATTTAACTCCTTTTGTATGTTCTTGCACCTTCAATGCTTGTTTATGCCTCAGATTTCTTTCCTACTCATGCTCAACCATACAGTTTTCACAAAGAAGCAAAATAATCCCCCTGTATCCTGAAGCCGTTGCTGCCCATTAGAATCGGTGAAGGGACGAGTGCTAACATGCTGCGAATGGTATCTCTGAACCCCAATGCAATTAAAAGCGGCAATCAAGGCAGGGCATATTAGCATTCTGCACGCAACAAGCCATCACGCTCTGCTTCGAATCATAACTGCCAGATTAATGGTTAAATACAGTGCCAGAGATGTTATTTATTTTCTGTCAGTGATATTACATTGCTTACAACAAAGTCCAGATTGATGATGCGCTTAATTGCTCCTTAACACATTTATTCTGCACAGTGTGTGTTGGCATGTTTACTACCGACATCTGAACGCCATTGGATGTGTACATTCAGTGACATCTATCAAGGAAAAGGAACAAAAACATGCCGTAGTGAATTGGAAATCCATGCCTCCGATTCTCTTCACGCACGCTGCGCATTGGTCTGAATCTAATTTATGTAAGCAAATATTAACCACAATGCGCGCAAAAGGACTGCTCGCGACTGTTTTTGTGACTTGCAAGGAACGCTAGGCGCATCCTGCAGTTATCACTGACATTAGTACCAATAGTAATGGGACCTCGTCTTCCCAATAAGGTTTCCCTGCATTTAATACTCATCCATAATCTGACCCTGGATCATCCCTGGCACGGTCGCTGCTCAAATCATGGGCTGTGGTTTATTTGATTGTGCCGGCAGTTTCTCATTTTGCTTTATGAGAATGTATCTGCTGTTGTGTATTGTTATGTGATTGCAGGTTATCTGTCTGCTTTAGGGCAACTGCAGGGGTGCAGCATGGCTGTAATGTACTCTTATTCAAGCAAGTCAAAGGGTCCCTCCTTCGCCACCCACGCCCCTATGTTGGGTATAAAAAGGCAGGCATAATTAAGGGGGCATTAGGTCCCTCAGACCACTGGACCGTGGTGCCACTGCACATGCTGCATTATTGATAATTCAGCCCTTGGACAAGAACACCTGAAAGCTTCCACTTTTGGCAATCTTTCAGTCTGGGGCTCCGCTAGCAGCGCACCCTTTCAGCATCTACTTAAGTTCAGTAAATGGCTCTTTATTATCAAAACTCTTCAATGTAACGGTGCAGCATGGACTTTGGCCATGTAATCTCAGCCAATTGGAGCTCACAATGGGTGAAAAAATATTTGATATTTTTCCATTCTCATTAGCACTTTACTTACCTTAAGCACAAATCCTTATCTTACCCTTGCCCAAACCATACTTTGACCTTGGTAATAACGATGAATGTCAAGTCACCAAAAGGCCTGGGGTAGAGGAAGTGACGTCACAAGCCATTTGACCTTTACGTTCACTCTCACACTCATGCTTCTGCATACACACAGAATCACACATACACACCCTCACCTGCACGCATGCACGTAACATACATTTAAAAGCATTTTTTACTTACCTCTGCTTCAAAATTCCACACTGGTCATAAAAAATCTGGTCGCAATTTGTGACAATAATTTTGCAACCGGTATTTCGTACATCTGGTGCATAGTGCCTTCACATTACCTACACCAGAAAATATTTTATATTTACTGCACGATGGGCAGAAACATAATTGCAAACCTATATATACAGTGGCATGCTTGAAATTATCAAAACACTACCCACTCCTGAAGAGGGTGCAAAGCATTTTATCCTTCATTTAACTATAAAACTGTATAATACAGAGCTCAAATCTTTGCACAAACTGATTATGACAATATGTCAGTATTCACTATTAGTGTAATACAACAGATGACAAAACACAAGGAGATTGGTTCCCCTCCCGATGTCAATGGTGACGAGTCGCCCCACTGTTTCTGGAACTGATTTTGCTACCTCTGAGGCCAGGAGTCGCAAAGGCAGTGCCAGGGGTCACAAGGAGCAAGCAACTGGTCGCAGATCCCAGGCAACCCCGAAATGACGTTCATGGTAAAAAGGTCTTCGCAAAGTTTTTGGGGAAGTCAACTCAGTATGTACCACTGGCCTTGGAAGATCACCCTTCATTCCCCTTCTATTACATGTGTAATTACGTTTTTCATTCTCACAATGGGGACCCTCTCCAATGGCATACAGGAGGACTGTTTGGATTCAGGTGCGGTACCTGAGAAAGGGAAAGAATCAGCTCTTGATCTGTTCCTTGGTCATCTGGGAGACAGCACATTTCCACTGCACCATCCTCTTGTGTTTTCACAGCAGATACTGGGTGGGACCTTGTGTCTGGTTGAGAACTTATGTTTACTGATTTTATGGATTTAGAAAGCATAACAAAAGTTTACAATTACCCTAGTATTGTTGGTTTGATTTGCTCTTCTGTAGCTATGTTGAAATTGCTTTTTTTTTGCAAATCAGATCATATTTTTGAGTCCTGATCTCTTTTATTTGAGTCTGAAAAAGCGTCCCCAATTCATAGCTCGATACTTTAATGAAACAGGATGTCTCTGGTTAAAAATATGTTATTGTTGGTTAGGTGTAGGTACACAGAAACCTAAGATTTGGTAGATTTATAAACGCAATAGGCATTAATCTACAGCTCGTTACTACATTCTTTGTGAAGTTTCCATGAGTCTCATTTACCCGTAACAGTAAAATGATCACATTCAAGATGGACGCTTCCAAAGACATTAGTATGTTCCACCACTCACTGTCTGTGAAGGGTGTGATGGAGTAAAGAAATTGCAGGGGGAAATTAAAGAGGTAGAGGAGGATGGGAATGGATGCATTTAAGCTAAATGAAATAAAATGTACTCTGTCAGTTATCGTAGCGATAGGGCAAAAAAATCAACTGGCATTTGCTTCTGAACAATAGGTAATATATTGTTAGGCACCAGTAGGTAGTTTTAGGTAGGACCTAGTTTACATTAGAAAGGCCTTTATTGACTTGGCTATATTTTTTGGCGCCATTCAATGAATCTTCAGAAATGTTCCCCAAAAATATGCCAGTGATTTTAATTGGGCATTTGAAAGTTTTGGGGTGATCCGACAAGCGGGGCTGAGAAAAAAGGGGGGGGGTCAAAAAAAGTGTGTTTCCCATGTTAATTCCCATAGGGATTTTGAATATGACTACAGCCGCTGGACGGAATTGCACCAAATTTGGCAGAAAGGTAGCTCTTCCTCCAAAAAAGCATGCTGCTTGTTATTTGGTGTAATCTGTTCAGTGGTTTATGAGATATTAAATATTTCTTTATCTAGGGTCACAAAGTCTCCCTGAATAATGACGATCTCATGGAGAGACTTGATTGGCTGCAAACACTTGAACCAGAATGTGTTGGCAGACATTTGGGACCCAGGAGGAGGGGAAAAATGAGCAGGTAAAGGCAAAACAGAGGGCAGAAAAACAAGCAGAAAAGGCAAAACAGAGAGCAAAATAATGAGCAGAAAATGCTGAACTGGGGCAGAAAAATGAGCATGAAAGATAAAACAGAGCAGAAGAGACCAAAACAGAGGACCCCAGTGGGAGGGAGGAAATGGCAGGAAGAGGGAAGACATGAGCAAAAAAGGCAAAACAGAAGGCAGAAAAAGAGCACAAAGGGCAAAACAGAAGGCAGAAAAAAGAGCAGAAAAGCACAACAGAGGGCAGAAAAAAGAGCAGTAAATCAGATGGCAGAAAAACAAGCAGAAAGCCAAAACAGAGGACAGAAAAAAAAGCAGAAACTGGGGGCAACGGCGGGAGAAGGGAAATGGTGGGAGGTGGGAACAAACAAGAAGAAAAAGGCAAAACAGATGGCAGAAAAAAGAACAGAAAAAAGGCAAAACAGAGGGCAGGAAAATTAGCAGAAAGACAAGACAGGGGGCAGAAAAGCAAACAGAAAAGGCAAAACAGAGCAGAAGAGGGCAAAACAGAAGGCAGAAAAATTAGCAGAGAAAGAAAAATAGCGAGCAGAAAAGGCAAAATAGAGTGCAGAAAAATGAGCAGCAAAGGGATAATAGAGGGCAGAAAAATAGGCAGAAAAGGCAAAACAGAGCAGAAGAGAGCAACGTAAAGGTCATAAAAACAAGCAGTGAAGGCAAAGTGGAGGGCAGAAAAACAAGTAGAAAAGCATAAAATATGAGGGCAGAAAAATGACCAGAAAGGCAAAACAGACGGCAGGAAAACAAGCAGAAAAATGCAAAAGAGAGTGCAGAAAAATACGCAGAAATGGCAAAACAGAGCAAGAAACGAGTAGATAAGGCACAAACAGAAGGCATCAGGTAGACAGACAGCAGAAGGTAGCAGACTGCAGATATGCTGGATAGGAAAACTGTCATGGGGAGTTGGCATGAGGACCGTCTTAAATTGTACAGAAATTAAACCTCAACAGGAAGCACTTATATATATATATATTCACTGAAAAAAACATAGGTTTCACACACGTTATAGTTAGGAATTAGCATTTAAAAAACCTTAGAAATTCAATGAAAAAACCAAAGGTTTCACGCATGTTATAGTTAGCTGGACATTTCACTCGTAAAAAACCAATGAAATTTCCCCGTTATAGTTAGTTCAGCTAACTATAACTCGCGCGCCCGCAATGCACTACTGATGACGTCACATATTACATCACTCATGACATGGTCACTGACATCACTCATGACATCACTGATGACATCTCAAATGACATCACTGATGACATCACTGATGACATCATCCTTGTGATTGTGTGTTTTTCTGAAAATTAAATATGTTTTATATTTATGTATATCTCAAGGTCAATGGAAGAATAAATTGGTATTTTTAGTGTAACTGACTGATTAAGTGTATCATAGTGAATAAATGGCTTACTGAGTAATCTTTAAATATGAAAATATCTGTATCAGTTTCTTACTTTGTGTATAAGTGGCTGCATGGGTTGGTGAGTAGCTACATGAGTGTCTATATAGGTTATTAGTTGGTTTTTTGTCAGTATGAGTGTCTGAGTGTCTGTATGGTTCGGTGGGGGGTATTACGTAGTGCATAGGTGCATGAATGAGTGACTCACTGTTTGTATGTGTTGAAGACAGCATGTGTGCAGGACTGTATGGGTGGATGAGTGTGTGCATGGGTGTGTTAGTGAGTGAATGACTGTCTCAATAGTGTCTCCATGAGTAACTACATATGTTTTTAACTAGTATATGTGACTATTGGTGTATATAAGTGAGTATATGTGAGAGTAAGAGATTGAAAGAGTTCCTGTATGAATAAGTATGTGTTTCTATAAGTGATTGTTTAAAAGACTAAGTATGTGTAAGTTTCTGTAGAAGTAGGTGTGGTGGTGTGTGTATAACTGTATATGCAAGTAAATGGATGTTTGATTCTTTATTAGCATGAGTAACTATGTGTGTGAGTAACTCTATGGATGAGTGGCGTTGTGTAACAGGATGTATAGGTGTATGAATACATATGATGAGTGAGTACATGTATGAGTGACTGTAGAGGACTGTTGGTGAATGAGTGGATGTGTATGTGGTTCTTCGAATTACTGAATAGGTTGTTGTAACTGATATTGATATGTTCATTATTTTGTACATTTTAGTTTCTATTTTTGAATGTGTGTATTAAAGGTTATATTAGGGGAAGAAGAGGTCTGCTACTCTTTCACAAGGATGATGTCATCAGTGATGTCATCAGTGATGTCATTTGAGATGTCATCAGTGATGTCATGAGTGATGTCAGTGACCATGTCATGAGTGATGTAATATGTGACGTCATCAGTAGTGCATTGCGGGCGCGCGAGTTATAGTTAGCTGAACTAACTATAACGGGGAAATTTCATTGGTTTTTTACGAGTGAAATGTCCAGCTAACTATAACATGTGTGAAACCTTTGGTTTTTTCATTGAATTTCTAAGGTTTTTTAAATGCTAATTCCTAACTATAACGTGTGTGAAACCTATGGTTTTTTCAGTGAATTTGTAAGGTTTTTTAAATGCTAATCCCTAACTATAACATGTTTGAAACCTATTGTTTTTTCAGTGAATTTGCAAGGTTTTTAAAATGCTAATTTCTAACTATAACGTGTGTGAAACCCATGTTTTTTTCAGTGAATTTGTACGGATTTTTAAATGCAAATTTTGTTTTGTCATTTTTTGTAAGCCTTTGTATAAAATAATATATGTACTATATCCTGCATTATGGAAAGGTTTTTTTTTTTTTTATGCATTTTTTTCCGTGCGCGTACGGTAAGCTGACAGTACGCGCTTCGTACGTCATAAGTACGGTGCGCGTACGTGATACGTGCGTGACGTACGCGTACACCCGGAAGCAACGTCGCGGGTACGCAGGGGCGTGTAATGCGCATGCGCGAGACGCAATACGTGCGTGACGTACGCGTACACCCGGAAGCAACGTCGCGGTTACGCAGGGGCATGTAATGCGCATGCGCGATACGCAATACGTGCGTGACGTACGCGTACACCCGGAAGCAACGTCGCGGTTACGCAGGGGCGTGTAATGCGCATGCGCGAGTGTGACGTACGCGCTTCGTAAGCGCACCGTAAGTGTCACGTGCGCGCACGGCAGGTCATGTGACTTACAAAGAACACTTTTTATTGGTTGAAATTACTTTCACTTCCAGAAACTTCCCACACCACACCCATTCCCCAAATTACTGCTTGAAAGAACACTTTTCATTGGTTGAAACTACTTTCAGTTCCAGATTCTTCCCACACCACACCCATTCCCCTCATTTCTGCTTGTGATTCTCTAGGAGCAGGAGCTGGATTGACATTGGGATACAATGGCAGAACAGCAGACCTCTTCTGAGAGTGAGGCTAGCAGCACCACCATGATCCAGAGAAGGAGGAAACAAAAGGCTTCTTTTGTATGGGAGTATTTCACTTTTCCAGAGGGGGAGAAAAAGGTGAATGCTCAATTGGTCACTTGCATACTTTGTGGTCGTGTTTTATCAAGAGAAAATCCAAGGAAGAAATATTCCTTTGGAAATCACTCTATGAAGAGACACCTCCAGGACAGACACCCCAGGACCTTTGCTCGACATACTGGAGAAAACTCTTCAGTAAGTCACCAGAGCCCAGCCTCAGATGCTCAGCCGAGTACATCATCGGCAGCTCAGCTGAGCCCTTCCTCTGATGTTGGAGCATCACCTTCTTCTTTTCCTGTGGACACCAACCCTCGATTTGGGAGGGTTGAAATGAGGTGTACAAGATGTGGTGGTCTTATTGTTTTTGGGGAGATCAGTCTTACCCTTATTAACAATAAGATAGACCAGCATGTTTGTAGACGCTCATAATACTCCCATTCTTTCTTTCCTCCATCCCTGTATGAACCCAACGGCTCTTATAAGAGCCAACCTTACCTCTCAACTTTTTTTTATTTTTTCTTTGAAACTTTTTTTTTTTTTTGTTTTTTACCGTACGCGCACGGTAAGCGTATTTTTATTTTTATTTTTTAAAAAAAACACTAAAAATCAATTACCACATCTCAAGATCCTTGAGAAATTAATAACTAATTTTTAAAAATCTTTTTGAGATAAAGTGGAAGAAAGAGACCTTCTAATTTCTCACTTACCTGTCCCACCCAACAATTTAATTTATAATTAAAATGTAATTGTATCACTTTTACAGACTGACACATTATGAATCCACTTTTCAGATTTTTTTAAAAGCACATGTCCAAACTGCTTTTTCAGACCACCACCATGTGTAACCTGGGTGACTGCCTACATTCCAGCAAGGGCAACCAGCCTTAGTGATGCTGAATGTATTTGCATTACTGACTGAAACCTCAAACCCCACTCGCTTGTAAATACTGTGCATGATTCCACATGGTAAGCAGCTGGGTGTGTGCTAAGAGTCTGCTTCTGCACCAAAAAATGGCTCCCCCTTTCCATCTAATGCAACTGTGAAATCACCAGAGCAATACGCAATAAATCTCTGCCTATAATTCCTCTTTGCACACAGAGTCATGTTTTCACATTAGTCACAAAACGAAATTTCTTTGCCAATTTGAAAGCACACTTACTGCTCTTTTTTTTGACAAGTGATAATCACTTTTACAGACTGACACATTATGAATCCACTTTTCAGATTTTTTTAAAAGCACATGTCCAAACTGCTTTTTCAGACCACCACCATGTGTAACCTGGGTGACTGCCTACATTCCAGCAAGGGCAACCAGCCTTAGTGATGCTGAATGTATTTGCATTACTGACTGAAACCTCAAACCCCACTCGCTTGTAAATACTGTGCATGATTCCACATGGTAAGCAGCTGGGTGTGTGCTAAGAGTCTGCTTCTGCACCAAAAAATGGCTCCCCCTTTCCATCTAATGCAACTGTGAAATCACCAGAGCAATACGCAATAAATCTCTGCCTATAATTCCTCTTTGCACACAGAGTCATGTTTTCACATTAGTCACAAAACGAAATTTCTTTGCCAATTTGAAAGCACACTTACTGCTCTTTTTTTTGACAAGTGATAATCACTTTTACAGACTGACACATTATGAATCCACTTTTCAGATTTTTTTAAAAGCACATGTCCAAACTGCTTTTTCAGACCACCACCATGTGTAACCTGGGTGACTGCCTACATTCCAGCAAGGGCAACCAGCCTTAGTGATGCTGAATGTATTTGCATTACTGACTGAAACCTCAAACCCCACTCGCTTGTAAATACTGTGCATGATTCCACATGGTAAGCAGCTGGGTGTGTGCTAAGAGTCTGCTTCTGCACCAAAAAATGGCTCCCCCTTTCCATCTAATGCAACTGTGAAATCACCAGAGCAATACGCAATAAATCTCTGCCTATAATTCCTCTTTGCACACAGAATCATGTTTTCACATTAGTCACAAAACGAAATTTCTTTGCCAATTTGAAAGCACACTTACTGCTCTTTTTTTTGACAAGTGATAATCACTTTTACAGACTGACACATTATGAATCCACTTTTCAGATTTTTTTAAAAGCACATGTCCAAACTGCTTTTTCATACCACCACCATGTGTAACCTGGGTGACTGCCTACATTCCAGCAAGGGCAACCAGCCTTAGTGATGCTGAATGTATTTGCATTACTGAGTCCAACCTCAAACCCTTAACTATTCTTTTTTTATACCCGTACACCTTAATTTATCGTGAAAACATAGTCCATATTATTTTACATGTTCCTCACATTTAAATTTCTCCCAAAACAGAAAATGATAAACACAACTTCAACAAAAGGAATTCCATTTCTATTATTCATTTCTTAATTTACCATATACATCCCCTCTCAAACTCTAAACTCACCTTTAAAATTAGTTAGCTGTGAAAGAAATGTGGCACTCAAACAGAAGATTATCAGAGCCAGGATCTCTTTTCTTTACACCTCTCTCCTATTCTCTTTCTATTGGTTGAAAACCAACCCTTTTCCAAAAGTACCCTTCCCCCAACTTGACTTCTGCCTAGTACCCTTCCCCCAACTTGACTTCTGCCTGCTACCATAGCAACAGCTCATGGAACACTGCTGTGTGGAGTTAGGTCAGAAGTTCGCCAAACAATGTTTCAATTCCACAGAGCAAGAGTGCTTGACTTTTCAAACCTAACAGCAAATCCAAAGTACTGTTCTTTGGTAACACATTTTTCTGTACCAATACAAAACATGCTTCTATTAATTTACACATGCAGCCTAGTTTTTATTCTAGAATGGTATGAAACAGCCAATCAGTTCTTTTTTTTATGAAAAAAATATGTATTCCTCCATTTCCAAACTGTCTTTCATTTCATTTTCCCATTCTACTGAATTACACCTCCTGAGTGCATCCAGATCTCCTTGGAAGATGTTCACAGTGTGGATTGTAGGGCACAGCTATGTTTTCTGGAGTGAAAAGTTTGCAGAGAAAACAGGTATGGTGAGAGACCTTGCTTTGCCAAATGTAGACATTAAATGGATTGGTCAGAGAGGGTTAAAGTGGCACCAATTGATGCCATTGGTGAAATCCTTCATGCAAATCCAACACCCTGACCTCATAATAATGCACTGTGGTGGCAATGACCTAGGCACTTTGACTGGGGTAGGTCTGGAAATGCTTATGAAGGACACCTTTGCACAACTGTTTTCACTTTTCTCTAAAACTGCCTTTGTGTTTTCTAACATATGCCAAAGGCAAAAATGGAACTGGTCCAATCATTTCTGTCCGCAGATTGACAAAGCAAGAAAGCACGTCAACAAATCTGTTTCTGCTTTCCTCCGTGACTATGGTATGGGTTCCATTTACCACAACAACTTGCATTACGACATGCAAGACATTTATAGAGGAGATGGTGTGCACTTCAATGATGAAGGGAACAGAGTATTCCTCTTGAACCTTAGACTCTGCATCGGTACTTACTTGTAGGTACCACTAAAAAATCACTTCATAAACACAACGGCTCTTTTTAGAGCCCCCTAATATCTAAACACTTAAATCTGAATTTTATTTCTCTTTTTATTTTTTTTTTCTACCGTACGCGTACGGTAAGCTTACCGTAAGCTTACCGTACGCGTACCCCGCGATTTTTAAAAAAAAATAATAAATGTTTTCTTTGAACTTTTCTGTCCTTCTTTGACCCCCTTACAAATGTTAGGGGGTCTGTAACTCTTCACCTTGCCCCCTTTTCAAGATATCACTCTTTTTTTTCTGAGTGAAACACACGAAATGGCGGCCGCCGCTTCCTGGTTTCGACCGATTCGAATGTTTACTAAGATCTAACAGCCAATCAGAATCAGCGCGAGCAGCACGCCACCGTACGCGTACGATAAGCGCACCGTAAGCGCACGGTAAGCTGCCACAGATATATATATTGATTAAAAGGCTATTTTCTCAGATTCTACTGAACAGATTTACACCAAACCTACAAAAGGCACTTCCTTGACCTAGGGACTACCTCTCTGCCAAATTTCAAGTAATTCTGTTCAGCCGTTCGGGCTGTAGCCCTGTCTAAAGGTCCTATGGAAAAATGCATGGGAAAAACGCGTTTTGGCACCCCCCTTTTATCTCAGCCCCCGCTTGACGAATCCACCCGAGACTTTCAGGGTAGGAGCGGAGCGTAGCGCCCCACCTATTTTGAAAAATACGCGAGGATTCGTCGACCGGCGCCAAAGTTATTCAAAATAGAATGTTGCGGATTTCCTATGGAAACGTGGTCCTAACTATAACTACCTACTGGCGACCGCCAGTAGGTAATATAAACATTGCAGTTGCCCCAATTGTAACTTGACTTCTGTAAAGATCAAATGATACTGGGCTTGACAAAGGCAAAGCAAGTGTGTTTTCTTGGTAATTCCATACTGAAAGATGATAGGAAATGCCCTGTGGAGATGAATGCATCGTTGATCTATTGGAGCGCAATGTGTAGTGACTGTGACCAGTGAGTTCATTCTTGCCCTTACCTGGTGAGGGCAGAGTTCATGGTCCTTCCTTTAAAGGAATACAAATATACAAATGTGCAAAATCACCTGATGCTCCACCATTTGGCCCCACCCTGTCCACCTCAGTAGTATGCAATGGTCCTCCCGTCCTTTGCCAGGATGATGGGTAGCTTGCCAAAAGGCCCCCCAGCGATTTCCCACCAATTTTGGTAATGTGTTCTTGATGCTAAGAAATATACGGACATCTCCACCCAAAAAAAAACACTTACTTTATATGGTTAAGAGGAAGGACCCTTGTTTGGTGCACATTAACCTTTTTGTACTCTCATTGTCTTCTCTATTGAAAGATTAATGTTCTCACAAATTTCTAGATAAAGTCGCATGAGGAAGAATCACATTGCCGAAACGCACACGAGGTCACTGGTAACATTTCCTCATGCTCTATTACACAGCTCTTGTGTAGAATATGTACTGGACATTTATCCAAGGATGTTGCACTTAGTAATTAATCAGTTGAAAGTACTCATCTTGGATAGATATTTTGTGCAAAACTGTGGACCCTTTTTGGATTAAGGGGCAGGTGCAGTATCGCTGTGGTCCAGTCACTGACACAGCTAATGACATACCCACACAGAAATTTAGACACCTACTCACACACTGAGCCACAGATGGACCCACTCAGACACTCATTCACCCACTCTAAAACCCACTCAGGTATTCATGCACCCACACACAGAACCACTCAATTTCTCTCACAGCCAATCACAGACCCATTGAGACACTAAGGAACCATCATAGACACACTCAGACACGTACACCCACTCACAGACCCATATAGACATTCATGCACCCACTTACAGAACCACTCCTACTCTCTCACACACACTGACATACCCACTCAGAGGCTCATGCACTCACTCACAGACCCACTCATAAACTCATGGAGGCACTCACAAACCCACTCAGATACTCTGGCAACCATTCACAGACCCACTCAAACACTCACTCAGACTCTCACACACCCAGTGAGGCACTCATTCACTCACTCCCACATCCACTTAGACACTCATGCACTTACTCACATACTCACTCTCAAAGGTTACAGTTAGGGAAGAAAATAAAAAAAACGTAGACACCCATAATCCACAAATGTTATGAGGATATTATAGTTAGATAATAAAAATTTTAAAAACATAGAACTTTTTCAAGGTTGCAGGGACATTATAGTTAACAAGTAACATTTAAAAAAACTTAGAAATTCATGGAAAAAATAAATGTTACAGGGATGGTACAGTTAGGAAATAGTAATAAAAAACATTAGACATTCACTCAAAAACCAAAGGTTGCAGTGACATTATATTTAGGATCAGACTTCAATTGTTCAACACCATAGAAATTCAGCACTCATAGTTACCTGAGCTAACTATAACTCACATGCCTGCAATCAACTGGTTATGACCTCACATATTACATCACTCATGACATGTCAGTGACATCCTGATGACATCTCAAATGACATCAATGATTATCCAGAGGACCATTAACACACCCACTCAAATCCCTATGCAAACTTTCATACACTCTCTCACACACCCACACAACCACTCACATACCCATTTACAGACCCGAAACAAATACTCACTCATCATTTGAACCACTCACACACCCTCTCATTCACTCATATAGCCATTCACACAACCACTAACTCATCGATAAAGCTACTCATAAAACCAATCATTCACCCATACAACCACTCACACAACCACACACTCATCCATACAGCCTACTCAGACACCCACTTATTCACCTATACAGCCACCCACAAACCCAATAGCTCACCCATGCAACCTCTCATCAAAACACACACTCACTCACCCTTACAAGCACTCACACACTCACTCACACAACCACTTACATATCCATCCACACATCCATAAAAACACTCCCACACCTACTCACTCACCTATATAGCCATTTCTCACAGACACTCACTCTCCAATACAGTCACTTACACACCAACTCACTTAACCAAACAGCCAATCAAACAGCCACTCACTAACCCATACAGCCACTTACACACCCAATCACTCATGCAGCCATTCAGATGCCCACTCACACATCCATACAGTCACTGATATACCCCATTACTTACCAATACAGCTGCTCACTCACCCACACAGCTGCTAATATACCCCTTATACACCTGTACAGCCATTCACACACCCACTCACACACCCATACAGCCATTCAGATATCCACTCACACATGGATACACACACTCACACAGCCACTCACATATGTATGTTAGAATTAGTATCACTTATTTATACTAATGTAACTTTTGTCATAGCTTAGTGTATATGTTTATCAATCATAAACTCTTAAAAAATACTTATAATATGTCATCGGGGATGTCATCAGGGATGGCATTTGAGACGTCATCAATGATGTCACTGACCATGTCATGAGTGATGTAACACGTGAAGTCATAAGCAGTGCAATGTGGGGGTGTAAGTTATAGTTAGCTCAGGTAACTATAACTACTAAATGTCGCTGGTTTTGCATGAGTGAAATCTGAACCTAACTATAAAGTCCCTGCAACCTTTGTTTTTTTCAGTGAATATATATATATATATATATATATATATATATATATATATATATATATATATATATATAATAATAATAACTAGCAATTACCTGGTTCTAGTGCGAATGGACGGCCCCAAGATGCCTGAAGCTCCTCCTCTGAAGAAGGCCAAAGGTTGGCTGAAATGCATCAGGAACAGCTGAGCTTTTATTGGCACCACGATGTGTGCGACTCACTCCTTTCCCATTGAAAGGCTTTTGTTATATAAAAGCGGCTTGGTCCTGCCGCGGAGTAAAGCACCACCTCAAAAGTGCGCCAAAACTGCCCGCAATCAGACCACTTCTGACTTTAGCGAAAGCAAATGGGCAGTGGCAGCCACCAGGGACTGACCCCCGGTTTTGGACCCCAGCGCACTCGAAAATGGTGTGCAAGGGGATTGCGGCACAACAAACTAATACAGGCACCACCCACTGGAGGGAAAGAATTGTGAGGCTGTTCAAACTCACTACGAGGACCATAATGCTCCACATTGCAGTCCAACATGGCGCCCACTGGAGGGAAATCACTGAGAGATAAAAACGAGCAATTACCTGGTTCTAGTGCGAATGGACAGCCCCAAGATGCCTGAAGCTCCTCCTCTGAAGAAGGCCAAAGGTTGGCTGAAATGCATCAGGAACAGCTGAGCTTTTAATGGCACCGCGATGTGTGTGACTCACTCCTTTCCCATGGAAAGGCTTTTGTTATATATATATATATATATATATATATATATATATATATATATGTTCCAAACCTTCCCCCCCCCTTTTTTCCTTTATTTCGCTGACTGTTTTTGAGTCTAATCTCAGTCTTCTTTAATTTTTAAATTTGTTAGAATATCGAATTCACGTAATCAGGTCAACTGTTCTCATTTTATTATTTGCATTATTTCATTTTGTTTCAATTAATCTTCATTGATGAATGCCCACTGGGGCTGAATGGAAAACATTTAACAATGTTTAGAAATGTTCGAAATATTTAGAAGGTAACACACCAAATCTAATTTGTTTTTTTGAAAACAATGTAACAATCACTTACAGTTGACTGTGTTTAACACATGTTGTTAATGTGTATTTAATGCTTTATAGTTGTTCTTTACGTGAGTTAATCATTAATGTGTCACTTACCTTAAGAACTCTTCTATGTCCTTTACTAACCATATGTCACTAAGGCAACCACTTACGTTTTGACATAAAGGTTGAAAACTGAGATAGGACTGTAATTGAGTGAAAAAATTGGGAAAGTGAGCAAGGCGGACTCGTCCGCCGAAACGCGTCTTGGTTTTGGACCTTTGTTGATGGAATAAATATCTTTGGAATCATCCCACGGTGTCAGTGCCTGTGCGTAATGTGCTAGCGGGATTGGACTTAATATATATATATATATATTACGAACTCCAAAGAAATGGAATGTCGACGCCGTGTCGTTTGGAAAAATAATTTTTATGTCAGCTTGGAAAGAGTCAGACGCGTTTCGCCTGCCCAGCAGGCTTGCTCACCAACAACTCCAATAAAGTTTTTTGCCACCATTTAAACTCGTGAATCAGTTCCGTGTCACATGGTAAACTACAACCATAAACAGTGAAGACATACTCGTAGTTTTTGATTATCACATACATTAAACTCATTTGCGTTATTTTCTAATGTGTTTAGTATTTAACTTTGTGGCTTATACATACCATGATAGCATAGCGGATAGCACATTTCATTTTTACAATGCTGCTCAATTCATGCAACAGGACATTTCTCCGTTGAGAATAATTATTAACGTACATGTTAAAATACCATGTCACAATCATACGCAGTACCAGGATAATAGGTTCAGTGACACAAAATATTCTCAATAATATTCAAAAAGCTCATTTGATGGCCAAGCCAATAATCATTATTAACAGTCAACATCTCTAGTGAGACTAATCACTGCGCTAGTGCCCCAAAATTAAAACCGGTCTTTCTGAGATATTCAATGCGTCACAATTATTAAGCATTTATCACAGCAATACTACCCCAGTGGGTTATCATGTTGATTATCCTATCTTTACTTAGTATTTAGGTTAATGTATTCACGGGCCAGTGCGCAATCATTACCTTATCGTTTTCTTTGGTGTATGCCATCATGTATTAAATTGCCACATACTAGATTGTCTCCACATTATTCAATATTCGTGAAAAGTGAAATCCAAAACCAATTAAAACATTTTTTCATTTTTACATAGCAAAAGAAAATAGGATCGAGAGGAGAATTCATAAATACGTATATAAATCTTCTTCCACATTGAGCCCCATAGGGGTTTTTGTGTTAGCTTAATAATGTAACTAGATTCTAATCTACGTAGGGTTTTCTGCCGATCACCCCCTCTAATGTTGATAGGTACAGCATCTATGACAAAATACGTCAAACCACTCACACCTTTGTTATGTATGTGATTGAAATGACGGGCAACCGAATACGATTGGTCCGCATTCTTTATAGCCCGCAGGTGTTGTAACACCCGCTTGTGTACTTGGAGAATTGTGCTGCCTACGTACCTCAGGCCACAAGGGCACTGAAGCACGTAGACAGCAAACTCCGTTCTACAAGAGAATTGTCCCTTGATTTTCTGCTCCCTCTCCGTGAAGCCAGAAACATAACTGGTGGTATACTTCCCAAAAGTGCAGGCTTTGCACTTCGTGCATTTAATGAACCCATCTTTTCTGGTTAACCATGTACTTTTGGTCTTAGATATTTTGTCAGGTGGTAGCATGTTGCTTACCAGTGCTTGCTTTAACGAACGTGCCCTCCTAAAAGTGATGAGAGGTTTCCTCTGAACACACTTTTTTAAAATTGGATCGTTCCAAATAATATGCCAATGTTTTTGTAAAATATGGTGCAGATCCTTGTGTTGATTATTGAACGTGGTGATCATCCTACATTGGGAATACCCTGTCTTTTTACTCTCTATTTTACTGGGTTTGAAGAGTAGTTCTTCTCTTGATTGTTTTGTGGCTCTGTACACAGATGATGCAATGCATTCTTCTGAGTATCCTCTAGCAGAAAATCTGTTTTTAAGACATTCAATTTCCGCCTCCAGATCCTCTTTAATGCTGCAATTCCTCATGGCTCGAAGACACTCTCCATAGGGAATGCTTCTTACCAAATTCGCTGGGTGAAAACTTGTGGCATGCAATAACGTATTGCCGTCAGTGGGTTTACGAAATAATTTTGTGTGTAATTTGCCTTGGTGTATGTAGACAGTCAAATCTAAGAAATTCACCTCTACACTGCTTATAACACTAGTGAATTTTAGATTTAATTGGTTAGATTGTAGACTCTTTACAAAGTTTTGGGCACTGGTAACATCCGCCTTCCATATGACAAATAGATTGTCGATGTAACTACTCCACTGTATGACGTTGTTCTGCCATTCTTGGGCAAACTGCGATTGGATCACCTGCTCCTCCCACCAGCCCATATGCAGATTAGCATAGCTGGGGGCGAAGCAGGTGCCCATCGCTGTACCGCACTTTTGATGATAAAGATCTTCACCAAAAAGAAAAAAATTGTTTTGCAAACATGTGCTGGTCATAGATAGTAGCATTTCTGTGTGATGCCAGAATTTTGCAGATCTCTCTCCTAGGAAATATCTGACTGCATTTAACCCATCTATGTGACGTATGCTAGTATATAAAGTCGTCACATCTATTGTCATTAGTAAAAAATCAGGTTCCCATGGTACATCATATATTTTGCGCAAGAAATCTCCTGTGTCTTGAATGTAGGAAGGGAGCCTAGTGACTAATGGATTTAGAAAAGAATCAACAAATTTAGATGTGTGTTCGAAAGCACTATTGATAGCTGAAATAATAGGTCGACCTGGGGGGTTTTTCAGATCCTTGTGTACTTTGGGTATTAAATAAAATACTGGTGTAGTGGGATTAGATATTTTTAGATAAACATGTTCATCCTTATTAATCAGACCCTGTTTGTGCCATTCAAGTAATTGAGTGTTATAAATATCAAAACTGTCCTGCATTACAGTGTTCTGAGTTTTAACATAATTGCTTTTATTACTCAATTGTTTGTTGGCCTCCATCAGATATTTTTCTCTTCCACATAGCACCACATTCCCACCTTTGTCCGCATTACGGACAATACATTCCTTATCATTGGCAAGTTTTGTGACTAATGCATGATATTCTCTTGTTTGTTTGGTGGAAGGTTGTCTCTTGGAATTAATCCGAGTATACAGTTCTTTCACTTCATTCACCACTAACTCGTTGAAAATGTCTACCGAGTCCCTTGCTGTCATGGGCATAAACTTCGATGGTAATTTAAAGTCCGTTGTTTCACTTTTTCCAATATCCAGTTGTTCTTCCCGGGCCAACTCTGTAGCTTTGTTCGATGTATTGGGTGGCTCGTTCAAGGTCATTTCATTATTTAATGCAGTATTCTCGGTTTGTAGTTCGCGCATTTCAACCATAAGGTTGATATCGCTTACTGCCAAGCCCCCTTCATTGCAGGGATTCTGGGTGTCGACTGATTTGGCTGATTTGTTAGGGGCCAACGCAAATAATTTTTTCAATTTTAACGACCTAGCAAACTTAAATAGGTCCACTCTGGTAGCTGTATAGTCCATATTCATTTTTGGACAAAACGAAAGGCCTAACTTCAAGATTTTACTTTCCTCTTCTGTTAGTTCGGTAGAAGTGAGATTGATTATCGTTGTATTGCTCTCATCATTCATTTGTTGTTGGTCATCCTTGATTTCTCGTTTCTTGGCACATAGTTTTGCGCCTTTGCGCCTCTTCCTCCTCTGCCTCTTCCTCTTGATGGTTTGAGGTCTGTTTGAGGTCTTGGTCTCAGATTGAAACGTCTCTCCTCCCTTAAAAAATCAAACTCGTCAATTACTGAGGGGACTGATGTTATTCCGTCATTGGATGTTGCCTCTTCCAGGTCTGTATCCAGTTCTGAACTCGGTATGCTGCTCACATCCGATTGCTGTACTAGTTGTCGCGGGCCACTCGCATTCATTCTTTGCCATCTCAAACTATCGAATTTCCTGGCAAAAGTATAGATTTGACCTTTGTCATAATCGATTTTATCTCGAAGGAACTTCTGAGCTTTCCTTTCTTTGATAGTCACTTCAAACTTGTTTAAACGCTCCTTCATTTCTTTCATGCATTGCGCAATTGGTCCTTGGTCCGCTTCTTTGCTAAGCATATCCATAATTTGTTCTATTTCTTCCATAATTTTAGTCCGATCTATTTCTGCGTATTTAATCAGGATTGTTAGCATTCGACTTGATGACTCCTGATTGTTGTCCGCCCATTCCCTAAGCATGTTAGGATTAGGATCCTCGTATGTAGGGGCGACTAATATTCTGAGGCCACGTGGAATTCTTTTAACTTCCAAGTATCTGTTCAACGATTTTGCCTCCCACCATTTAGAGAGTTCTGTTCATTTGAATTTTTCCAGTCTTTTTAGACGAGCCTGCACATCGGTAGTTTTCATGCCTGAATTCTCTGTCACAGTTCTTTTGCTGCCACCTGCAACATTATCATTAAACACAGCAAGTGCTGCCTCTTCTCGATCCTTCAATTCAGCAGCTGACATATTCGCATACAATCCTGTTGCTATGAAGTTTTAGCACTTCAAACGAACCGCCAGGTATCTGACCTCTATAATAGCGACCAGACACAACAATAGCACTGGCTTTCCTTGCTGCCCGACACCGTGTTCAATAAGCGCTTACCTTCGTCCCATGCGTTGCCTCTTCGAGCCCTCCGACTCGCCGACGCACACACTCCGAGATTCCGGCAGCTTCCTTATATACGATCCCAGGTCACGAATGCCGCTTTCCTGTATTCGCGGTGGGGGGGGGCGGTGGTATCCAAACTGGGTTCAAACTTGCTTCTGCAACCCACCACCTCCTGAACGCAAGGCGCGTCTGCGTTAATGGACCTCCGAAGCCCGGTCCAGTAATGTAATACGAACTCCAAAGAAATGGAATGTCGACGCCGTGTCGTTTGGAAAAATAATTTTTATGTCAGCTTGGAAAGAGTCAGACGCGTTTCGCCTGCCCAGCAGGCTTGCTCACCAACAACTCCAATAAAGTTTTTTGCCACCATTTAAACTCGTGAATCAGTTCCGTGTCACATGGTAAACTACAACCATAAACAGTGAAGACATACTCGTAGTTTTTGATTATCACATACATTAAACTCATTTGCGTTATTTTCTAATGTGTTTAGAATTTAACTTTGTGGCTTATACATACCATGATAGCATAGCGGATAGCACATTTCATTTTTACAATGCTGCTCAATTCATGCAACAGGACATTTCTCCAGTGAGAATAATTATTAACGTACATGTTAAAATACCATGTCACAATCATACGCAGTACCAGGATAATAGGTTCAGTGACACAAAATATTCTCAATAATATTCAAAAAGCTCATTTGATGGCCAAGCCAATAATCATTATTAACAGTCAACATCTCTAGTGAGACTAATCACTGCGCTAGTGCCCCAAAATTAAAACCGGTCTTTCTGAGATATTCAATGTGTCACAATTATTAAGCATTTATCACAGCAATACTACCCCAGTGGGTTATCATGTTGATTATCCTATCTTTACTTAGTATTTAGGTTAATGTATTCACGCGCCAGTGCGCAATCATTACCTTATCGTTTTCTTTGGTGTATGCCATCATGTATTGAATTGCCACATACTAGATTGTCTCCACATTATTCAATATTCGTTAAAAGGGAAATCCAAAACCAATTAAAACATTTTTTCATTTTTACATAGCAAAAGAAAATAGGATCGAGAGGAGAATTCATAAATACGTATATAAATCTTCTTCCACATTGAGCCCCATAGGGGTTTTTGTGTTAAGCTTAATAATGTAACTAGATTCTAATCTACGTAGAGTTTTCTGCCGATCACCCCCTCTAATGTTGATAGGTACAGCATCTATGACAAAATACGGCAAACCACTCACATCTTTGTTATGTATATGATTGAAATGACGGGCAACCGAATACGATTGGTCCGCATTCTTTATAGCCCGCAGGTGTTGTAACACCCGCTTGTGTACTTGGAGAATTGTGCTGCCTACGTACCTCAGGCCACAAGGGCACTGAAGCACGTAGGCAGCAAACTCCGTTCTACAAGAGAATTGTCCCTTGATTTTCTGCTCCCTCTCCGTGAAGCCAGAAACATAACTGGTGGTATTCTTCCCAAAAGTGCAGGCTTTGCACTTCATGCATTTAATGAACCCATCTTTTCTGGTTAACCATGTACTTTTGGTCTTAGATATTTTGTCAGGTGGTGGCATGTTGCTTACCAGTGCTTGCTTTAACGAACGTGCCCTCCTAAAAGTTATTGCATGCCACAAGTTTTCACCCAGCGAATTTGGTAAGAAGCATTCCCTATGGAGAGTGTCTTCGAGCCATGAGGAATTGCAGCATTAAAGAGGATCTGGAGGCGGAAATTGAATGTCTTAAAAACAGATTTTCTGCTAGAGGATACTCAGAAGAATGCATTGCATCATCTGTGTACAGAGCCACAAAACAATCAAGAGAAGAACTACTCTTCAAACCCAGTAAAATAGAGAGTAAAAAGACAGAGTATTCCCAATGTAGGATGATCACCACGTTCAATAATCAACACAAGGATCTGCGCCATATTTTACAAAAACATTGGCATATTATTTGGAACGATCCAATTTTAAAAAAATGTGTTCAGAGGAAACCTCTCATCACTTTTAGGAGGGCACGTTCGTTAAAGCAAGCCCTGGTAAGCAACATGCTACCACCTGACAAAATATCTAAGACCAAAAGTACATGGTTAACCAGAAAAGATGGATTCATTAAATGCACGAAGTGCAAAGCCTGCACTTTTGGGAAGAATACCACCAGTTATGTTTCTGGCTTCACAGAGAGGGAGCAGAAAATCAAGGGACAATTCTCTTGTAGAACGGAGTTTGCTGTCTACGTGCTTCAGTGCCCTTGTGGCCTGAGGTACGTAGGCAGCACAATTCTCCAAGTACACAAGCGGGTGTTACAACACCTGCGGGCTATAAAGAATGCGGACCAATCGTATTCGGTTGCCCGTCATTTCAATCATATACATAACAAAGATGTGAGTTGTTTGACGTATTTTGTCATAGATGCTGTACCTATCAACATTAGAGGGGGTGATCGGCAGAAAACCCTACGTAGATTAGAATCTAGTTACATTATTAAGCTTAACACAAAAACCCCTATGGGGCTCAATGTGGAAGAAGATTTATATACGTATTTATGAATTCTCCTCTCGATCCTATTTTCTTTTGCTATGTAAAAATGAAAAAATGTTTTAATTGGTTTTGGATTTCACTTTTCACGAATATTGAATAATGTGGAGACAATCTAGTATGTGGCAATTCAATACATGATGGCATACACCAAAGAAAACGATAAGGTAACGATTGCGCACTGGCGCGTGAATACATTAACCTAAATACTAAGTAAAGATAGGATAATCAACATGATAACCCACTGGGGTAGTATTGCTGTGATAAATGCTTAATAATTGTGACGCATTGAATATCTCAGAAAGACCGGTTTTAATTTTGGGGCACTAGCGCAGTGATTAGTCTCACTAGAGATGTTGACTGTTAATAATGATTATTGGCTTGGCCATCAAATGAGCTTTTTGAATATTATTGAGAATATTTTGTGTCACTGAACCTATTATCCTGGTACTGAGTATGATTGTGACATGGTATTTTAACATGTACGTTAATAATTATTCTCACTGGAGAAATGTCCTTTTGCATGAATTGAGCAGCATTGTAAAAATGAAATGTGCTATCCGCTATGCTATCATGGTATGTATAAGCCACAAAGTTAAACTCTAAACACATTAGAAAATAACGCAAATGAGTTTAATGTATGTGATAATCAAAAACTACGAGTATGTCTTCACTGTTTATGGTTGTAGTTTACCATGTCACACGGAACTGATACACGAGTTTAAATGGTGGCAAAAAACTTTATTGGAGTTGTTGGTGAGCAAGCCTGCTGGGCAGGCGAAACGCGTCTGACTCTTTCCAAGCTGACATAAAAATTATTTTTCCAAACGACACGGCGTCGACATTCCATTTCTTTGGAGTTCGTATTACATTACTGGACCGGGCTTCGGAGGTCCATTAACGCCGACGCGCCTTGCGTTCAGGAGGTGGTGGGTTGCAGAAGCAAGTTTGAACCCAATATATATATTATCTACTGGCGGTCGCCAGTAGATAGTTATAGTTAGGACCGCGTTTCCATAGGAAATCCGCAACATTCTATTTTGAATAACTTTGGCGCCGATTGACGAATCCTTGCGAAATTTTCAAAATAGGTGGGGCGCTCCGCTCCTACCCTGAAAGTCTCGGGGGGATTCGTCAAGCGGGGGCTGAGAAAAAGGGGGGGTCCCAAAACGTGTTTTCCCCATGCATTTTTCCATAGGCCCTTTAGTCCAAGCTACAGCACGGATGGCTGAACAGAATTACTTGAAATTTGGCAGAGAGGTAGTCCTCAGTTCAGGGATGTGCCTTTTGCAGGTCTGGTGTAAATCTGGTCAGTATTTCCTGAGAAAATAGCATTTAAATCAATATATATGTCTATAAGCGCGCTCCGAACGCATACGGTAAGCTTACCGTACGCGCATGCTGCCGTGCGCGAGCTGAATTCTGATTGGTGGTTACATGACTGTAAACATTCGAATCGGTCGAAATCAGGAAGTGTCGGCCGCCATTTTGTGTGTCTCACACTGATAAACAAAGGTGGAGAACGTGAAAAGGGGGGAACGAAGAGAGTTGCAGACCCCCTAGCGTTTGTCAGGGGGACCAAGAAGGTCCCAAAAGTATGAAAAATACATTTTAAATTTTTTTAACAAAAATCTGGGGGTGCGCGTAAGGTAAGCTTACCGTACGCGTATAGCAGAAAAAAAACAATAAAAAAAATAGAAGTAAAAATCAAATTTAAGTGTTTAGATATTAGGGGGCTCTAAAAAGAGCCGTTGTGTTAATGAAGTGTTTTTTTTGTGGTACCTACAAGCAAGTACCGATGCAGAGTCTAAAGTTCAAGAGGAAGACTCTGTTCCCTTCATCAGTGAAATGTACACCGTCTCCTCTATAAATGCCTTGCATGTTGTAACGCAAGTTGTTGTGGTATATAGAACCCATACCATAGTCTCTGAGGAAAGCAGAAATAGATTTGTTGACGTGCTTTCTTGCTTTGTCAATCTGTGGACAAAATTGGTTGGACCAGTTCCACTTTTGCCTTTGGCATATATTAGAATAAACAAAGGCAGATTGAGGAAAAAGCGACATTAATTGCACAAAGGTGTCCTTAACAAGCATTTCCAGACCTACCCCAGTTAAAGTGCCTAGGTCATTTCCACCACAGTGCACAATAATAAGGTTAGGCTGTGGGAGATGTAGAAAGGTTTTCACCAAAGGCATTAATTGGTGCCACTTTAACCCTCTCTGACCAATATATTTAATGTCTACATTTGGCAAAGCAAGGTCTCTCACCATACCTCTTTTTCTGCATACTTTTCACTCCAGAAGACATAGCTGTGACCTACAATCCACACTGTGAACATCTTTCAAGGAGATCTGGATGCACTCAGGAGGTGTCTTTCAGTAGAATGGCAATATGAAATGAAAGACAGTTGTAAAATGGAGGCATACATACTTTTTTTAATAAAAATAAGTCATTGGCTGATTCAAACCATTTTACAGTTAAAACTAGGCTGTATGTTTACATTTTTAAAAGCATGTTTTGGATTGGTTCAGAAAAATGTGTTCCCACTGAACATTACTTTGGATTTGCTGTTAGGTTTGAAAAGTCAAGCACTCTTGCTCTTTGGAATAGAAACATTGTGTGCTGAACTTCTGACCTCTCTGCTCACACCAGTGTTCCATGAGCTGTTGCTATGGTAGCAGGCAGAAGTCAAGTTGGGGGAAGGGTTCATTTGGAAAAGGGTTGAAGTTTTCAACCAATAGAAATGTGTGATTTCATTTGAAAAAATGTGGGAAGCACTGAGATTTGTAATTAACATGTATATGTGTGAAAAAGAGAGGAAACATTGCCATTTTCTGGTTCTGGTGAGAGGAGAGAGGTGCAGAGCTCTGACATTCTGACTCTGATAATCTGCTGTTTGAGTGCCACATTTCTTTCTCAACTAACTAATTTTAAAGGTGAGATATGAGTTTGAGAGGGGATGTATGTGGTGATTTTTGATATAAATATTAGAATTGTGATTCTTCTTTTGTATTCTAAAATGTATTATTAAATATTAATACTTTTTTCTTTTTTTTCAGATTGAGAAAGAAAATTTAGGAAAAAATAAACCTTTTTTCTAGCAATTTAAATAAACCATTTATTAATAAATAAGTAATTTTGTTGGTCAGGTAAGTGTGAAATTTCTGTATTTATCACACATTTAGTTTCATGCTCCCTTTTTTTCACTTCTCCTCTCTCTGCTTTTCTCATTTCTGTTGTACTCCCTCAAGGACCTTGTAGGGTGAATAAAAAAAAAAAAAAATTTTTTAAATGCGCGTACGGTAAAAAAAAAAATTAAAAAAATTTAAAAAAAGTTGGGAGGTAAGGTTGGCTCTTAAACGAGCCGTTGTGTTAATACAGGGACAGAGGAAAGAAAGAATGGGAATATTAACAAGGACCACAGATGTGCTGGTCAATCTTATTGTTTATTAGGGAAATACTGGTCTCCTCATGAACAATTAGACCATAACATCTGGAGCACCTCATTTGTACCCTCTGAAACCGAGGGTTCATTTCCAGAGGAGCAGAAGAGGGTGATGTTCCCACCGCAGAGGAAGTGCTCGGCTGAGCTGTTGAAGATGTACTCGGCTGAGCTTCTGCGGGTGTGCTCGGGTGACTTACTGAAGGGTTTGCTTCAGTATGTCGAGCAAAAGTCCTGGGATGTACATCCCTAATGTGTCTCACCATAGTGTGATTACCAAAGGAATACTTCTTCCTTGGGTTACCTCTAGATAAGACATGCTCACAAAGTGAGCAGGTGACTAATGGAGCATTTACCTTTTTCTGCCCCTCTGGAAAAGTGAAATACTCCCAAACAAAAGAATTCTTTTGTTTCCTCCTTCTCTGTCTGATAATGCTGCTGCCCTGCTCACTCTCAGAAGAGGTCTGCTGCTCTGCCATTGTATCCCAAAGACAATTCAGCTCCTTCTCCTAGGGAATCACAAGCAGTAATGAGGGGAATGGGTGTGGTGTAGGAAGATTCTGGAACTGAAAGTAGTTTAAACCAATCAAAAGTGTTGTTTCTTGATCACATGACCAACCGTACGCGCACGTTAAGCTTACCGAGCACGTACGGTAAAAGTACGCATGCGCGTACGAAAGACACGCGCACGCGCGCATGCGCATTACAGGCACGCTCGTACACTTCCACGTAACGAGCGCGCGCGCGTATGAAGCATGCGCTTACGCGCCGCGTAGGAAGTACGCAAATTGCGTAAGCATGCGCACACGGAGTATAAATATTACATACGCTCACCGTACATAAAGCGAAGCGTACGCTTACGGTAAGCTTACCATACGCGCACGGTAAAAAATTTAAAAGAATAAAAATACAAAAAAGATAAAGGTTTGTTGAAGATATTAACTATGTTATACAACTATATCTAACCATTTATTTAAAAAAGGTGAATCTTTATAAATTGAAGAATGCATTAAAACCATGAATATATACATAGGTAGAATAGTGTTTAAAGGGAAAAAGAAAAAAAATGATGTAAAAAAACAAACAAATTCAATGAAAAAACCATAGGTTTCACACACATTATAGTTAGGAATTAGAATTCAAAAAACCATGCAAAAACACAGAAAAAACCATAGGTTTCACACACGTTATATTTAGGAATTAGCTTTTAAAAAACCTTGCAAATTCACTGAAAAAACCATAGGTTTCACACACGTTATAGTTAGGAATTAGCATTTAAAAAACCTTGCAAATTCACTGAAAAAACCATAGGTTTCACACACGTTATAGTTAGCTGGACATTTCTCTTGTAAAAAACCATTGAAATTCCCCCGTTATAGTTAGTTCAGCTAACTATAACTCGCTCACCCGCAATCCACTGCTGATGACGTCACATGTTACATCACTCATGACATGGTCAGTGACATCACTCATGACATCACTGATGACATCTCAAATGACATCACTGATGACATCACTGATGACGTCATCAATGTGAAAAATTACCACATCTTCTCACACCCTTATAAAACCTTTGATATACCAACTCCAAATTACAGAGTTCCATTCTCACATCCATAAATAATGCAATACCAATAACTGCATACCCACATATTAACTTTTAGGTCTTCATACACCTCCACACACTCACCTGTAAAGTCACTCATAGTTACAGTCACTCCATAAAAAAGTATCATATGAATTTATACACACACCTATATAGACACTCACACACTACCAATCATCCATAGAGGTACTCTCACACCTAGTCATTTATACAAATAATCACACTGCCATTTACTCACCTATGCAGTTATACACACTCAAGTTCACTTGCTCACAAAAATAGTATCACATTTTTATGCTCTATTAGAATCATTGACAAAAGCACACACTCATCCATACAGTCACTGTCACAATCACACAATCTCACATCTAGCCAGTTATATACTCTTACACACATATATACTGCCTTTCACATATGTAGTTAGTCACAAATGTACCACTGAGATATACATTCAATCCCTAACACACCCATACATACACTCGCTCAACCATACAGTCCATCACAGATGCACTCTTAAAACCATGCACCCATAGAATCACCCACTCACACATCTATGCACAGAGTCACACACAGCCTACCCACACTAACACTCAGGCACCCATACAGATACTCAGACAAGCAATCGATAACCCATATCGACACTCATATAGCTATTCACAAAACCATGCAGATACTTATACACCAACAGACAGAAACATACAGATATTCACACAGTTTAGTCACTAGTCTGCAGTAAGATACATTTAATGACTCACTTATAGAGTCAGTTACGCACCAAAGAAAAACATACATTTACACACTTGTACACCCACTCATTCTTCAACAGGCCTTTCCCTATATATATTAAACATATTAAAATTGTTCAGAAACACATACTCAATGGATGATGACATCAGTGATGTCATTTGAGATGTCATCAGTGATGTCATGAGAGATGTCACTGACCATGTCATGAGTGATGTAATATGTGACGTCATCAGCAGTGGATTGCGGGTGCGCAAGTTATAGTTAGCTGAACTAACTATAACGGGGGAATTTCAATGGTTTTTTATGAGAGAAATGTCCAGCTAACTATAACGTGTGTGAAACCTATGTTTTTTTCAGTGAATATATATATATATATATATATATATATATTATCTACTGGCAGTCGCCAGTAGATAGTTATAGTTAGGACCGTGTTCCCATAGGAAATCTCAAAATTTTATTTTGAATAACTTTGGCGTCGGTTGACGAATCTTCGCGAAATTTTCAAAACTAATGGGGTGCTCCGCTCAGCTCCTACCCTGAAAGTCTCGCGGTGATTCGTCAAGCAGGGGCCAAGAAAAAAGGGGGGTCCCAAAACCCGTTTTTCCCATGCATTTTTCCATAGGACCTTTAGTCGAAGGTACAGCCCGAACGGCTGAACAGAATTACTTGAAATTTGGCAGAGAGGTAGTCCTCAGGTCAGGGAAGTGCCTTTTGCATATATGGAGTCAATCTGTTCAGTAGTTGCTGAGAAAACTGCATTTAAAAGCACATACATATCTATAGCCGCGCACCCTTACGTGCGCAAGCGTAATTCTGATTGGTTGTTACTTGTCAGTCAACGTTCGAATCGGTCGAAATCAGGAAGTGTCGGCCGCCATTTTGCTTGTTTTCAGTGCGAGAGTGGAAAAGGAAGGTGGCGAACGTGAAAAGGGGGCAGGGTAGAGAGTTCCTGACCCCCTAGCCTTGGTCAGGGGGTCCCTGAAGGACCCCGAAGGCAGAAAAAAACATTTAAATTTGGGTTTTTTTAAAATCGCGGTGGTGCGCGCACCGTGCGCGCACGGTGAAAAACCATTAACAAAAAACTAAAAAAATGTAATACGTAGTTTATTGAAAAATAAATATATAAAAAAATAATAAGACAAACATAAATTAGCATTTAAAAAACCATACAAATTCACTGAAAAAACCATAGGTTTCACACACGTTATAGTTAGGAATTAGCATTTAAAAAACCTTGCAAATTCACTGAAAAAACCATAGGTTTCACACACGTTATAGTTAGCTGGACATTTCTCTTGTAAAAAACCATTGAAATTCCCCCGTTATAGTTAGTTCAGCTAACTATAACTCGCGCACCCGCAATCCACTGCTGATGACGTCACATATTACATCACTCATGACATGGTCAGTGACATCACTCATGACATCACTGATGACATCTCAAATGACATCACTGATGACATCACTGATGACGTCATCAATGTGAAAAATTACCACATCTTCTCACACCCTTATAAAACCTTTGATATACCAACTCCAAATTACAGAGTTCCATTCTCACATCCATAAATAATGCAATACCAATAACTGCATACCCACATATTAACTTTTAGGTCTTCATACACCTCCACACACTCACCTGTAAAGTCACTCATAGTTACAGTCACTCCATAAAAAAGTATCATATGAATTTATACACACACCTATATAGACACTCACACACTACCAATCATCCATAGAGGTACTCTCACACCTAGTCATTTATACAAATAATCACACTGCCATTTACTCACCTATGCAGTTATACACACTCAAGTTCACTTGCTCACAAAAATAGTATCACATTTTTATGCTCTATTAGAATCATTGACAAAAGCACACACTCATCCATACAGTCACTGTCACAATCACACAATCTCACATCTAGCCAGTTATATACTCTTACACACATATATACTGCCTTTCACATATGTAGTTAGTCACAAATGTACCACTGAGATATACATTCAATCCCTAACACACCCATACATACACTCGCTCAACCATACAGTCCATCACAGATGCACTCTTAAAACCATGCACCCATAGAATCACCCACTCACACATCTATGCACAGAGTCACACACAGCCTACCCACACTAACACTCAGGCACCCATACAGATACTCAGACAAGCAATCGATAACCCATATCGACACTCATATAGCTATTCACAAAACCATGCAGATACTTATACACCAACAGACAGAAACATACAGATATTCACACAGTTTAGTCACTAGTCTGCAGTAAGATACATTTAATGACTCACTTATAGAGTCAGTTACGCACCAAAGAAAAACATACATTTACACACTTGTACACCCACTCATTCTTCAACAGGCCTTTCCCTATATATATTAAACATATTAAAATTGTTCAGAAACACATACTCAATGGATGATGACATCAGTGATGTCATTTGAGATGTCATCAGTGATGTCATGAGAGATGTCACTGACCATGTCATGAGTGATGTAATATGTGACGTCATCAGCAGTGGATTGCGGGTGCGCAAGTTATAGTTAGCTGAACTAACTATAACGGGGGAATTTCAATGGTTTTTTATGAGAGAAATGTCCAGCTAACTATAACGTGTGTGAAACCTATGGTTTTTTCAGTGAATATATATATATATATATATATATTATCTACTGGCAGTCGCCAGTAGATAGTTATAGTTAGGACCGTGTTCCCATAGGAAATCTCAAAATTTTATTTTGAATAACTTTGGCGTCGGTTGACGAATCTTCGCGAAATTTTCAAAACTAATGGGGTGCTCCGCTCAGCTCCTACCCTGAAAGTCTCGCGGTGATTCGTCAAGCAGGGGCCAAGAAAAAAGGGGGGTCCCAAAACCCGTTTTTCCCATGCATTTTTCCATAGGACCTTTAGTCGAAGGTACAGCCCGAACGGCTGAACAGAATTACTTGAAATTTGGCAGAGAGGTAGTCCTCAGGTCAGGGAAGTGCCTTTTGCATATATGGAGTCAATCTGTTCAGTAGTTGCTGAGAAAACTGCATTTAAAAGCACATACATATCTATAGCCGCGCACCCTTACGTGCGCAAGCGTAATTCTGATTGGTTGTTACTTGTCAGTCAACGTTCGAATCGGTCGAAATCAGGAAGTGTCGGCCGCCATTTTGCTTGTTTTCAGTGCGAGAGTGGAAAAGGAAGGTGGCGAACGTGAAAAGGGGGCAGGGTAGAGAGTTCCTGACCCCCTAGCCTTGGTCAGGGGGTCCCTGAAGGACCCCGAAGGCAGAAAAAAACATTTAAATTTGGGTTTTTTTAAAATCGCGGTGGTGCGCGCACCGTGCGCGCACGGTGAAAAACCATTAACAAAAAACTAAAAAAATGTAATACGTAGTTTATTGAAAAATAAATATATAAAAAAATAATAAGACAAACATAAATTAGCATTTAAAAAACCATACAAATTCACTGAAAAAACCATAGGTTTCACTCACGTTATAGTTAGGAATTAGCATTTAAAAAACCTTGCAAATTCACTGAAAAAACCATAGGTTTCACACACGTTATAGTTAGCTGGACATTTCTCTTGTAAAAAACCATTGAAATTCCCCCGTTATAGTTAGTTCAGCTAACTATAACTCGCGCACCCGCAATCCACTGCTGATGACGTCACATATTACATCACTCATGACATGGTCAGTGACATCACTCATGACATCACTGATGACATCTCAAATGACATCACTGATGACATCACTGATGACGTCATCAATGTGAAAAATTACCACATCTTCTCACACCCTTATAAAACCTTTGATATACCAACTCCAAATTACAGAGTTCCATTCTCACATCCATAAATAATGCAATACCAATAACTGCATACCCACATATTAACTTTTAGGTCTTCATACACCTCCACACACTCACCTGTAAAGTCACTCATAGTTACAGTCACTCCATAAAAAAGTATCATATGAATTTATACACACACCTATATAGACACTCACACACTACCAATCATCCATAGAGGTACTCTCACACCTAGTCATTTATACAAATAATCACACTGCCATTTACTCACCTATGCAGTTATACACACTCAAGTTCACTTGCTCACAAAAATAGTATCACATTTTTATGCTCTATTAGAATCATTGACAAAAGCACACACTCATCCATACAGTCACTGTCACAATCACACAATCTCACATCTAGCCAGTTATATACTCTTACACACATATATACTGCCTTTCACATATGTAGTTAGTCACAAATGTACCACTGAGATATACATTCAATCCCTAACACACCCATACATACACTCGCTCAACCATACAGTCCATCACAGATGCACTCTTAAAACCATGCACCCATAGAATCACCCACTCACACATCTATGCACAGAGTCACACACAGCCTACCCACACTAACACTCAGGCACCCATACAGATACTCAGACAAGCAATCGATAACCCATATCGACACTCATGTAGCTATTCACAAAACCATGCAGACACTTATACACCAACAGACAGAAACATACAGATATTCACACAGTTTAGTCACTAGTCTGCAGTAAGATACATTTAATGACTCACTTATAGAGTCAGTTACGCACCAAAGAAAAACATACATTTACACACTTGTACACCCACTCATTCTTCAACAGGCCTTTCCCTATATATATTAAACATATTAAAATTGTTCAGAAACACATACTCAATGGATGATGACATCAGTGATGTCATTTGAGATGTCATCAGTGATGTCATGAGAGATGTCACTGACCATGTCATGAGAGATGTAATATGTGACGTCATCAGCAGTGGATTGCGGGTGCGCAAGTTATAGTTAGCTGAACTAACTATAACGGGGGAATTTCAATGGTTTTTTACGAGAGAAATGTCCAGCTAACTATAATGTGTGTGAAACCTATGGTTTTTTCAGTGAATATATATATATATATATATATATATTATCTACTGGCAGTCGCCAGTAGATAGTTATAGTTAGGACCGTGCTCCCATAGGAAATCTCAAAATATATATATATATATATATATATATATATATATATATTCACTTAAGAAACCATAGGTTTCACACATGTTATAGTTAGGTGGATATTTCACTCGTAAAAAACCAATGAAATTCCCCCGTTATAGTTAGTTGAGATAACTATAACTGCGCGACCGCCACTCTATCACAAGGATGATGTCATCAGTGATGTCATGAGTGATGCCACTGACCATGTCATGAGTGATGTAATATGTGACGTCATGAGAAGAGGATTGCGGGCGCGCGAGTTATAGTTATCTCAACTAACTATAACGGGGAAATTTCATTGGTTTTTTACGAGTGAAATATCCACCTAACTATAACATGTGTGAAACCTATGGTTTCTTAAGTGAATATATATATATATATATATATATATATATATATATATATATATATATATATATATATATATTACCTACTGGCGGTCGCCAGTAGGTAGTTATAGTTAGGACCACGTTTCCATAGGAAATCCGCAACATTCTATTTTGAATAACTTTGACGCCGGTCGACGAATCCTCGCGTATTTATCAAAATAGGTGGGGTGCTACGCTCCGCTCCTACCCTGAAAGTCTCGGGGGGATTCGTCAAGCGGGGGCTGAGATAAAAGGGGGGTCCCAAAACGCGTTTTTCCCATGCATTTTTCCATAGGACCTTTAGACACAGCTACAGCCCGAACGGCTGAACAGAATTACTTGAAATTTGGCAGAGAGGTAGTCCTCAGGTCAAGGAAGTGCCTTTTGTAGGTTTGGTGTAAATCTGTTCAGTAGATTCTGAGAAAATAGCCTTTAAATCAATATATATATCTGAGCCAGCTTACGGTGCGCTTACGGTGCGCTTACCGTACGCGTACGGTGGCGTGCGCGAGCGCGATTCTGATTGGCTCTTAGATCTTAGTAAACATTCGAATCGGTCGAAACCAGGAAGCGGTGGCCGCCATTTTCTCACTCGCACTCTGAGGGGGGCAGCATAAACAAAGTCCAAAAACATATAAAGGGGCTGTTTAGACAGCTCCCAAGCACCTAGCCATGTCGAGGGTGTCCCCAACAATCCCCCAAGTGAAAAAAGGCAATTTTAATTTTTTCGAAAATTTCGCCGATTACGCTTTCCGTACACGTACGGTAATAAATAATAATAAAAAAAAAATAATATCCACATTCTCCCCACCCCGTGTGCAAATGGTGCCCGCAGGGCACCATTTGTGCATGGCTTATTACATTAAATGCAAAACATATATTTTACCTGTCACAACGATGCTCATCATATGTCCTCCATGTGCGCACGGTGCGCGAAGCGCATCGTGCGTTCATGGCCCATCTAGCGTAACGTGGGCACGCGGTGCACGAAGCGCACCGCGTGCTCACTGTGCGCGCACGGTGCGCGAAGCGCACCGTGCGCGCACGGAACGAACTGCGTTAAGTGGGCGCGCACGCCACAAATGGCGTAAATTAACTTAGCATTTAAAAAAACGTACAAATTCACTGAAAAAACCATAGGTTTCACACACGTTATAGTTAGGAATTAGCATTTAAAAAACCTTGCAAATTCACTGAAAAAACCATAGGTTTCACACATGTTATAGTTAGCTGGACATTTTACTGATAAAAAACCAATGAAATTCCCCCATTATAGTTACTGTAGGCAACTATAACTCACGCGACCGTAATCCTCTGCTGATGACATATGTGTCTTTATGAAAAAAAAATATTTGTAATATATGTATAGCTAAAATTTAATGGAAGAAGACATGGGCAAATAAGTGTCTAAATACAGTATTAGCATCAGCAGAGGATTACGGTCGCGTGAGTTATAGTTGCCTACAGTAACTATAACGGGGGAATTTCATTGGTTTTTTATCAGTAAAATGTCCAGCTAACTATAACATGTGTGAAACCTATGTTTTTTTCAGTGAATATATATATATATATATATATATATATATATATATATATATATATATATATATATATATATATATTCACTGAAAAAAACATAGGTTTCAGAGATGTTATAGTTAGAGATTAGCATTCAAAAACCTTAGAAATTCACAGAAAATCCATAGGTTTCAGGGGTGTTATAGTTAGCTGGCCATTACACTCGTACAATACCATAGAAATTCCTCCGTTATAGTTAGTTCTGCTAACTATAACTCGCGCACCCGCAATGCACTGCTGATGATGTCACATATTGCATCATTTATGACATGGTCAGTGACATCACTGATGACATCACTGATGACATCTCAAATGACATCACTGATGACATCACTGGTGACATCATCCAGTGAATGTGGTTTAGTTTGAAATTTAAATATGTATTATATATATGTATATAAATATGTATTGAAGATTGAGTGGATATATAACTGTCTGGATGGAGGATTTAGTAGCTGTCTGACTGTCTGTTTAAGTGAGTAATTAAAAGTGTCTCACTTAATACATGGATTAGTAACTAAATTATGTGAATGTGTGCAGCACTGTCTCTGTAGTTGTATAACATGCTGAATCAGTTAGTCACTAACTACATGAGTATGTATATTAGTTATTGATTAGTTGGGTGAGTATTTGTGTATGGGACACTGAGTTTGTGTGTGGTTGGATGGGGTGTGTGTAACTCTATGCATAGATGTGTGAATGGTTGATTGACTAGGTGTATAGGTTTAAGAGTGTATGTGGAAACAGTTGTTTGGGTGACTGAGTGTATTTATTTGTATGTTGGTGAGCAAATATATGTTTTAGTTGTACATCTTCAACAAAGTAAAAAAATAAAAGACATTGTATGTGAGAGTTGGTGTATATAAATAAGTATGTGTAAGAGTCAGTGATTGTGAGAGTAACTATATGAATGAGTGTATAATTGCAATGGTGATTTTTTAACATATTAACTATGAGTTACCATGTGTTTGAATAAATGAGGTGTTGTTGGATAATTGTGCAAGTGAGTAAATGTAAGTGTGATTATTTTTTTTCATGAGTGAGTAGGATGACTGCATCACCGACTAAAATGGCTGCTGATTTGTCAATGTCTATATATGTGTATAAGTGCATTTGATAGTGTTCTATTAATTAGTGACTGCATGTATAAATGATTCTGTTGTTGAATGAGTAGTTGTGTGTGTAGACTTAGGAATCAGTGAGTGGGTATGTAGTAACTGGTATTGGTGTGTCAATGGTTTCAAATATGGTACTCTGTATTTTACATTGAGTGATGAAAGGTTATACTAGTGTATGATGAGGTGTATCAGATTATCACATGGATGATGTCATCATTGATGTCACTGACCATGTCATGAATGATGCAATATGTGACATCATCAGCAGTGCATTGCGGGCGCGTGAGTTATAGTTAGCAGAACTAACTATAACGGAGGAATTTCTATGGTTTTGAATGAGTGAAATGGCCAGCTAACTATAACACCCCTTAAACCTATGGTTTTTTACAGTGAATTTCAAAGGTTTTCAAATGAAAATTTGTAAGTGTGCAAGTAGTTATACTATTTTTTTTGTACTGATTTTCTACAATCTCTTATAAATATTTTATTCATTAAATAACATTATATATTATTCTGAAAATTGCACACCAAAAAATTATTCAAACTGAAATATTGATTAATTTTCTTGTTTTCATTATTTATTTTAATTTATTTATATTATTTTCTTTAAAAACAAATTCCAATTTTTTTTCGAAGTCGCGCACTCAAAGCGTACACATTACGGTGGGTGCGTGCATTCTATCCACCATTTTAGAAAAGTCGCGAAGGATCGCGTACGGTGTGCGATGGCTGCGTGTTTTTCAGTTACGTAAAATACATTTAATATTACGTGATGTGCGCGATCGGTATCTGATCAGTCCGCGACTCCTGCTCCTACGCATTCGCGACACATGCAGATTACAGTACGAGATGCTTAATTGGTTGCGGGTGCCGCGTGATGTCATATATGTGCTGGGGCGCGCTGGGTGCGCGACTCCCGCAAAAAAATGTTATGTTCCAAAATGATATGTATGTGTCTTTAATATACATATTAGGGCAAGAGATTATCTAAAATATTCATAAGAATAATATATTTGTACTTATAATAAACTTATATTATTTTTAAATATATTTTCGCGAAGTCGGGTGCGTGCATCGTGAGTGCAGGGAACGAGGTCAGCAGAGCTGCTGTAGAGCCAGAGAAACCAGGTCAGCAGAGCCATTGTAGAGCCAGAGAACCAGGTCAGTAGAGCTGCTCTAGAGCCTAAGAACCAGGTCAGCAGAGCTGCTCTAGAAACAGAGACCCAGGTCAGCAGAGCTGCTCTAGAGCCAGAGAACCAGGTCAGCAGAGCTCTTTAGAGGGAGAGAACCAGGTCAGCAGAGCTGCCGTAGAGCCAGAGAAACCAGGTTAGCAGAGCTGCTTTAGAGGGAGAGAACCAGGTCAGCAGAACTGCTTTAGAGCCAGAGAACCAGGTCAGCAGAGCTGCTCTAGAGCCAGAGAACCAGGTCAGCAGAGCTGCTTTAGAGCCATAGAACCAGGTCAGCAGAGCTGCTCTAGAGGCAGAGAACCAGGTCAGCAGAGCTGCTTTAGAGCCGTAGAACCAGGTCAGCAGAGCTGCTCTAGAGGCAAAGAACCAGGTCAGGAGAACTGCTTTTGAGCCAGAGAACCAGGTTAGCAGAGCTGCTTTAGAGCCATAGAACCAGGTCAGCAGAGCTGCTTTAGAGCCAGAGAACCAGGTCAGCAGAGCTGCTCTAGAGGCAGAGAACCAGGTCCGCCGAGCTGCTTTAGAGGGAGAGAACCACGTCAGAAGAGCTGCTTTAGAGCCAGAGAACCAGTTCAGCAGAGCTGCTCTAGAGCCAGAGAAACCAGGTCAGCAGAGCTGCTGTAGAGCCAGAGAAACCAGGTTAGCAGAGCTGCTTTAGAGGGAGAGAACCAGGTCAGCAGAGCTGCTCTAGAGTCAGAGAACCAGGTCAGCAGAGCTGCTTTAGAGCCAGAGAACCTGTTTTAGAGCCAGAGAACCAGGTCAGCAGAGCTGCTCTAGAGCCAGAGAACCAGGTCAGCAGAGTTGCTTTAGAGTCATAGAACCAGGTCAGCAGAGCTGCTCTAGAGGCTGAGAACCAGGTCAGTAGAGCTGCTTTAGAGGGAGCGAACCAGGTCAGCAGAGCTGCTTTAGAGCCAGAGAACCAGGTCACACAGAGCTGCTTTAGAGCCATAGAACCAGGTCAGCAGAGCGGCTTTAGAGCCAGAGAACCAGGTCAGCAGAGCTGCAATAGAGGGTAAGAACCGGGTCAGCAGAGTTGCTGTAGAGCCAGAGAAACCAGGTCAGTAGAGCTGCTTTAGAGCGAGAGAGCCAGGTCAGGAGAGCTGCTTTAGAGGGGGAGGACCAGGTCAGCAGAGCTGCTCTAGAGCCAGGGAACCAGGTCCGCAGAACTGCTTTAGAGCCATAGAACCGGGTCAGCAGAGCTGCTTTAGAGCCAGAAAACCAGGTCAACAGAGCTATTGTAGAGCCAGAGAAACCAGGTCATCAGAGCTGTTGTAGAGCCAGAGAACCAGGTCAGTAGAGCTGCTCTAGAGCCTAGGAAGCAGGTCAGCAGAGCTGCTCTAGAACCAGAGACCCAGGTCAGCAGAGCTGCTCCAGAGCCAGAGAACCAGGTCAGCAGAGCTCTTTAGAGGGAGAGAACCAGGTCAGCAGAGCTGCTGTAGAGCCAGAGAAACCAGGTTAGAAGAGCTGCTTTAGAGGGAGAGAACCAGGTCAGCAGAACTGCTTTAGAGCCAGAGAACCAGGTCAGCAGAGCTGCTCTAGAGCCAGAGAACCAGGTCAGCAGAGCTGCTTTAGAGCCATAGAACCAGGTCAGCAGAGCTGCTCTAGAGGCAGAGAACCAGGTCAGCAGAGCAGCTTTAGAGCCATAGAACCAGGTCAGCAGAGCTTCTCTAGAGGCAGAGAACCAGGTCAGCAGAACTGCTTTAGAGCCAGAGAACCAGGTCAGCAGAGCTGCTCTAGAGCCAGAGAACCAGGTCAGCAGAGCTGCTTTAGAGCCATAGAACCAGGTCAGCAGAGCTGCTCTAGAGGCAGAGAACCAGGTCAGCAGAGCTGCTTTAGAGCCGTAGAACCAGGTCAGCAGAGCTGTTCTAGAGGCAAAGAACCAGGTCAGGAGAACTGCTTTTGAGCCAGAGAACCAGGTTAGCAGAGCTGCTTTAGAGCCATAGAACCAGGTCAGCAGAGCTGCTTTAGAGCCAGAGAACCAGGTCAGCAGAGCTGCTCTAGAGGCAGAGAACCAGGTCAGCCGAGCTGCTTTAGAGGGAGAGAACCACGTCAGAAGAGCTGCTTTAGAGCCAGAGAACCAGTTCAGCAGAGCTGCTCTAGAGCCAGAGAAACCAGGTCAGCAGAGCTGCTGTAGAGCCAGAGAAACCAGGTTAGCAGAGCTGCTTTAGAGGGAGAGAACCAGGTCAGCAGAGCTGCTCTAGAGTCAGAGAACCAGGTCAGCAGAGCTGCTTTAGAGCCAGAGAACCTGTTTTAGAGCCAGAGAACCAGGTCAGCAGAGCTGCTCTAGAGCCAGAGAACCAGGTCAGCAGAGTTGCTTTAGAGTCATAGAACCAGGTCAGCAGAGCTGCTCTAGAGGCTGAGAACCAGGTCAGTAGAGCTGCTTTAGAGGGAGCGAACCAGGTCATCAGAGCTGCTTTAGAGCCAGAGAACCAGGTCACACAGAGCTGCTTTAGAGCCATAGAACCAGGTCAGCAGAGCGGCTTTAGAGCCAGAGAACCAGGTCAGCAGAGCTGCGATAGAGGGTAAGAACCGGGTCAGCAGAGTTGCTGTAGAGCCAGAGAAACCAGGTCAGTAGACCTGCTTTAGAGCGAGAGAGCCAGGTCAGGAGAGCTGCTTTAGAGGGGGAGGACCAGGTCAGCAGAGCTGCTCTAGAGCCAGGGAACCAGGTCCGCAGAACTGCTTTAGAGCCATAGAACCGGGTCAGCAGAGCTGCTTTAGAGCCAGAAAACCAGGTCAACAGAGCTATTGTAGAGCCAGAGAAACCAGGTCATCAGAGCTGTTGTAGAGCCAGAGAACCAGGTCAGTAGAGCTGCTCTAGAGCCTAGGAAGCAGGTCAGCAGAGCTGCTCTAGAACCAGAGACCCAGGTCAGCAGAGCTGCTCCAGAGCCAGAGAACCAGGTCAGCAGAGCTCTTTAGAGGGAGAGAACCAGGTCAGCAGAGCTGCTGTAGAGCCAGAGAAACCAGGTTAGAAGAGCTGCTTTAGAGGGAGAGAACCAGGTCAGCAGAACTGCTTTAGAGCCAGAGAACCAGGTCAGCAGCGCTGCTCTAGAGCCAGAGAACCAGGTCAGCAGAGCTGCTTTAGAGCCATAGAACCAGGTCAGCAGAGCTGCTCTAGAGGCAGAGAACCAGGTCAGCAGAGCAGCTTTAGAGCCATAGAACCAGGTCAGCAGAGCTTCTCTAGAGGCAGAGAACCAGGTCAGCAGAACTGCTTTTGAGCCAGAGAACCAGGTCAGCATAGCTGCTTTAGAGCCAGAGAACCAGGTCAGCAGAGCTGCTCTAGATGCAGAGAACCAGGTCAGCCGAGCTGCTTTGGAGGGTGAGAACCAGGTCAGCAGAGCTGCTGTAGAGCCAGAGAACCAGGTCAGCAGAGCTGCTTTAGAGCCAGAGAACCTGATCAGCAGAGCTGCTCTAGAGCCAGAGAACCAGGTCAGCAGAGCTGCTCTAGAGGCAGAGAACCAGGTCAGTAGAGCTGCTTTAGAGGGAGCGAACCAGGTCAGCAGAGCTGCCTTAGAGCCAGAGAACCAGGTCAGCAGAGCTGCTTCAGAGCCATAGAACCAGGTCCGCAGAGCAGCTTTAGAGCCAGAGAACCAGGTCAGCAGAGTTGCTGTAGAGCCAGAGAAACTAGGTCAGTAGAGCTGCTTTAGAGCGAGAGAACCAGGTCAGGAGAGCTGCTTTAGAGGGAGAGGACCAGGTCAGCAGAGCTGCTCTAGAGCCAGAGAACCAGGTCAGCAGAACTGCTTTAGAGCCATAGAACCGGGTCAGCAGAGCTGCTTTAGAGCCAGAAAACCAGGTCAACAGAGCTATTGTAGAGCCAGAGAAACCAGGTAATCAGAGCTATTGTAGAGCCAGAGAACCAGGTCAGTAGAGTTGCTCTAGAGCCTAAGAAGCAGGTCAGCAGAGCTGCTCTAGAACCAGAGACCCAGGTCAGCAGAGCTGCTCTAGAGCCAGAGAACCAGGTCAGCAGAGCTCTTTAGAGGGAGAGAACCAGGTCAGCAGAGCTGCTCTAGAGCCAGAGAACCAGGTCAGCAGAACTGCTTTAGAGCCATAGAACCGGGTCAGCAGAGCTGTTTTAGAGCCAGAAAACCAGGTCAACAGAGCTATTGTAGAGCCAGAGAACCAGGTCAGCAGAGCTGCTCTAGAGCCTAAGAACTAGGTCAGCAGAGCTGCTCTAGAGCCAGAGAACCAGGTCAGCAGAGCTGCTTTAGAGCCATAGAACCAGGTCAGCAGAGCTGCTCTAGAGGCAGAGAACCAGGTCAGCTGAGCTGCTTTAGAGCCATAGAACCAGGTCAGCAGAGCTTCTCTAGAGGCAGAGAACCAGGTCAGCAGAACTGCTTTTGAGCCAGAGAACCAGGTCAGCATAGCTGCTTTAGAGCCATAGAACCAGGTCAGCAGAGCTGCTTTGGAGCCAGAGAACCAGGTCAGCAGAGCGGCTCTAGAGGCAGAGAACCAGGTCAGCCGAGCTGCTTTGAAGGGAGAAAACCAGGTCAGCAGAGCTGCTTTAGAGCCAGAGAACCAGTTCAGCAGAGCTGCTCTAGAGTCAGAGAAACCAGGTCAGCAGAGCTGCTGTAGAGCCAGAGAAACCAGGTTGGCAGAGCTGCTTTAGAGGGAGAGATCCAGGTCAGCAGAGCTGCTCTAGAAACAGAGAACCAGGTCAGCAGAGCTGCTTTAGAGCCAGAGAACCAGGTCAGCAGAGCTGCTCTAGAGCCAGAGAACCAGGTCAGCAGAGCTGCTTTAGAGTCATAGAACCAGGTCAGCAGAGCAGCTCTAGAGGCAGAGTACCAGGTCAGTAGAGTTGCTTTAGAGGGAGAGAACCAGGTCAGCAGAGCTGCTTTAGAGCCAGAGAACCAGGTCAGCAGAGCTGCTTTAGAGCCATAGAACCAGGTCAGCAGAACGCCTTTAGAGCCAGAGAACCAGGTCAGCAGAGCTGCGATAGAGGCAGAGAACCAGGTCAGCAGAACTGCTTTTGAGCCAGAGAACCAGGTCAGCATAGCTGCTTTAGAGCCATAGAACCAGGTCAGCAGAGCTGCTTTAGAGCCAGAGAACCAGGTCAGCAGAGCGGCTCTAGAGGCAGAGAACCAGGTCAGCCGAGCTGCTTTGAAGGGAGAAAACCAGGTCAGCAGAGCTGCTTTAGAGCCAGAGAACCAGTTCAGCAGAGCTGCTCTAGAGTCAGAGAAACCAGGTCAGCAGAGCTGCTGTAGAGCCAGAGAAACCAGGTTGGCAGAGCTGCTTTAGAGGGAGAGATCCAGGTCAGCAGAGCTGCTCTAGAAACAGAGAACCAGGTCAGCAGAGCTGCTTTAGAGCCAGAGAACCAGGTCAGCAGAGCTGCTCTAGAGCCAGAGAACCAGGTCAGCAGAGCTGCTTTAGAGTCATAGAACCAGGTCAGCAGAGCAGCTCTAGAGGCAGAGTACCAGGTCAGTAGAGTTGCTTTAGAGGGAGAGAACCAGGTCAGCAGAGCTGCTTTAGAGCCAGAGAACCAGGTCAGCAGAGCTGCTTTAGAGCCATAGAACCAGGTCAGCAGAACGCCTTTAGAGCCAGAGAACCAGGTCAGCAGAGCTGCGATAGAGGGTAAGAACCGGGTCAGCAGAGTTGCTGTAGAGCCAGAGAAAGCAGGTCAGTAGAGCTGCTTTAGAGCGAGAGAACCAGGTCAGGAGAGCTGCTTTAGAGGGAGAGGACCAGGTCAGCAGAGCTGCTTTAGAGCCAAGGGACCAGGTCAGCAGAGCTGCTCTAGAGCCAGAGAACCAGGTCAGCAGAACTGCTTTAGAGCCATAGAACCGGGTCAGCAGAGCTGCTTTAGGGCCAGAAAAACAGGTCAGCAGAGCTATTGTAGAGCCAGAGAACCAGGTCAGCAGAGCTGCTCTAGAGCCTAAGAACTAGGTCAGCAGCGCTGCTCTAGAGCCAGAGAACCAGGTCAGCAGAGCTGCTGTAGAGCCAGAGAAACCAGTTCAGCAGAGCTGCTTTAGAGGGAGAGAACCAGGTCAGCAGAGCTGCTTTAGAGCCAGAGAACCAGGCCAGCAGAGCTGCTTTAGAGCCAGAGAACCAGGTCAGCAGAGCTGCTTTAGAGCCAGAGAACCAGGTCAGCAGAGCTGCTCTAGAGCCAGAGAACCAAGTCAGCAGAGCTGCTTTAGAGCCATAGAACCAGGTCAGGAGAGAACCAGGTCAGCAGAGCTGCTCTAGAGCCTAAGAACCAGGTCAGCAGAGCTGCTCTCGAGCCAGAGAACCAGGTCAGCAGAGCTGCTGTAGAGCCAGAGAAACCAGGTCAGTAGAGCTGCTTTAGAGGGAGAGAACCAGGTCAGCAGAGCTGCTCTAGAGGGAGAGAACCAGGTCAGCAGAGCTGTTGTAGAGTCAGAAAACCAGAACAACAGAGCTGCTCTAGCTGACACTGACTGACTGACACTGACTGACTGACACTGACTGATTGACACTGACTGACACTGATTGACTGACACTGACTGACACTGACACTGACTGACACTGATTGAATGAAACTGACTGACTGACAGACTGACACTGACTGACACTGATTGTCTGACACCGACTAACTGAAACTGACTGACACTGATTGACTGACACTGAGTGACAATGACTCACTGACACTGACTTACTGACTGACACTAACTGACTGACACTGACACTGACTGACAGACACTGACTGACTGACACTAACTGACACTGACTGACTACTCTCTACTACTCACTCTCTACTACACTCTACTACTCTCTCTCTACTACTCACTCTCTACTACTCACTCTCTACTACTCTCTACTACTCACTCTCTACTACTCTACTACTCTCTACTACTCACTCTCTTCTTCTCACTCTCTATTACTCACTCTCTACTACTCTCTACTACTCACTCTACTACACTCTACCACTCACCCTCTACTACTCTACTACTCACTCTCTACTACTCTCTCTCTACTACTCACTCTACTACTCTCTACAACTCACTCTCTACTACTCACTCCCCACTACTCACTCTCTACTACTCTCTACTACTCACTCTCCACTACTCACTCTGTACTACTCGCTCTCTACTACTCGCTCTCTACTACTCTCTACTACTCACTCTACTACTCACTCTCACTCTCTCTACTACTCACTTTCTACTACGCTCTACTACTCACTCTCTACTACACACTCTCTACTACTCGCTCTCTACTACTCTCTACTACTCGCTATCTACTACTCCCTACAACTCACTCTACTTCTCACTCTCTACTACTCTCTACTACTCACTCTCTACTACTCCACTACTCTCTACTACTCACTCTCTATTACTCACTCTCTACTACTCTCTACTACTCACTCTCTACTACTCTCTGCTACTCACTCTCTAATACTCTCTCTTACTACTCCCTCTCTACTACTCACTCTCTACTACTCTCTACTACTCACTCTCTACTACTCTCTACTACTCACTCTCTACTACTCTCTCTCTACTACTCTCTACTACTCACTCTCTACTACTCCCTACTACTCACTCTACTACTCACTCTCTACTACTCTCTAATAATCACTCTCTACTACACCACTACTCTCTACTACTCACTCTCTACTACTCACTCTCTACTACTCTACTACTCTCTACTACTCACTCTCTACTACTCTCTACTACTCACTCTCTACTACTCTCTCTCTACTACTCTCTACTACTCACTCTACTACTCACTCTCTACTACTCTCTGCTACCCTCTCCCTGCTACTCACTCTCTACTACTCACTCTCTACTACTCTCTACTACGCACTCTCTACTACTCACTCTCTACTACTCTCTACTAATCACTCTCTACTACTCTCTACTACTCACTCTACTACTCACTCTCTACTACTCACTCTCTATTACCCACTCTCTACTACTCACTCTCTACTACTCTCTACTACTCCCTCTCTATTACTCACTCTACTACTCTCTACTACTCACTCTCTGCTACTCTCTGTACTACTCTCTACTACTCTCTACTACTCACTCTCTACTCTCTATTACTCATCCTCTACTCTCTACCTCTCTACCTCTCTCTACCTCTCACTCTACTACTCTCTACCTCTCTACCTCTACCTCTCTACCTCTACCTCTCTACCGCTACACCTCTACCTCTCTACCTCTCTCTACCTCTCTCTACACGCACACATATGCACATATTTATATGCATATATATGCATATGCATTTATATATATGTATGTGTATGTTATCTACTGGCGGTCGCCAGTAGATAGTTATAGTTAGGACCGAGGACCCATAGGAAATCTGAAACTTCTATTTTGAATAACTTTGGCGCCGGTTGACTTATCTTCGTGAAATTCTCAAAACTAATGGGGCGCTCCGCTCAGCTCCTACCCTGAAAGTTTCGGGGTGATTCGTCAAGCGGGGGCTGAGAAAAAAGGGGGGTCCCAAAACACGTTTTCCCCATGCATTTTCCCATAGGACCTTTAGTCAAAGGTACAGCCCGAACGGCTGAACAGAATTACTTGAAATTTGGCAAAGAGGTAGTCCTGAGGTCCGGCATGTGCCTTTTGCTTAAATGGTGTAAATCCGTTCAGTAGTTCCTGAGAAAATCAAAAGTAAAATAACATATATATCTGGGCGGGGCCTAACCACACATCTCATCGTGAGATCTGATTGGCTGTCAGCACTTCATCCAAGAAGTGTTGGCAGCCATCTTGGGACCAATATACATGATAGCACCTCATTAAAAAGCATTGCAGTTAATAGAAGGTTTTAAGACTTTAGTCACATTTTAAATCATTTGTCGATGGTACCATACTCATTTTAGGAATTGTGGTGTGTTCTAAGGTGATTTTACCATGTGAAAAAGCCTTCTGCTGTGATATCATGAATCATGTTTGAGAGAAAACTATTTTCTCATGCTTTTCCCACAGAGGTTTGGAAGGTGATCTATAAGCTAACTGAGAGCATATTCTCTGTAAATTCACATTATCTTTCTCAGTCATGTGAGAATGAAGTCTGACATTCTCAGTAAAACATGTACATCCAACAAGGGCAGAGACTGTCAGTTGATTCCTTTGTGTTCTACTGCAGCTTCCCAGAGTGTTCTAAAGAACAACTAGAGCGCTAACAGTCCCACTTATGACAAACGTATGGCACACCTGAAGCTATTTTGGTTTGAATAAAGTGGTAATTCTTAAAACATTTAATTTAAAAAGGAACACAATGAGAGGGTTCATTTTGCCATAGAAAGTATGATTAGTGCTGCAGAAAGAAAAATTAGGGCACATTTTGAGTGACTTCTCAAATCCTCTTCTATTTCATTAACATATTCTGACTTGCAGACTGAAACATGCACTTTGAATACCAGCAGCAGACTTCCCTGGTGAGCAGTAGCTTTACTACAGTGATCTAATGAGCAACTAGAGTGCTAACATTCAGAATTTATGGCAAATGTGTGACACATCTGAATGCCTTCTTGATGGAACCAAGTAAAAAACTGAAAGTATTTCCTACTGAGGAGAATGCAAATTAGGAAACTTCATAACAAATAAATCTCCCAAGATGGCCACCAGAGACAAAAGAGCCCAAATGTAGCCCAAATATCACCCAGATGTAGCCCAAGTATAGCCCAATGACAGAATGTCCCAGAGTGTTCTAACGAACAACTAGAGCGCTAACAGTCTTACTTATGACAAACGTATGGCACACCTGAAGCCATCTTGATTGGAATAAAGTGGTAACACTTAAAACATTTAATTTACAAAGGAACAAAATGAGGGGGTTCATTTTGCCATAGAAATTATGATTAGTTCTGCAGAAAGAAAAATTAGGGCACATTTTCACTTCTCAAATCCTCTTCTATTTCATAAACAAATTCTGACATGCAGACTGAAACATGCACTTTGAATACCAGCAGCAGATTTCGCTGGTGAGCAGTAGTTTTACTACAGTGATCTAATGAGCAAATAGAGTGCTAACATTCAGAATTCATGGCAAATGTGTGACTCATCTGAATGCCTTCTTGATGGAACCAAAATAAAAAACTGAAAGTAATCCCACTGAGGAGACTGTAGTAAATGAGGAAATTAGGAAACTTCACAACAAATAAATCTCCCAAGATGGCCACCAGAGACAAAAGAGCCCAAATGTAGCCCAAATATCACCCAGATGTATCCCAAGTATAGCCTAATGACAGAATGTCCCAGAGTGTTCTTAAGAACAACTAGAGCGCTTACTGTCTTACTTATGACAAAAGTATGGCACACCTGAAGCCATCTTGATTGGAATAAACTGGTAACACTTAAAACATTTAATTTAAAAAGCAACACAATTAGGGGGTTCATTTTGCCATAGGAATTATGATTAGTGCTGAAGAAAGAAAAATTAGGGCACATTTTGAGTGACTTCTCAAATCCTCTTCTATTTCATTAAAAAATTCTGATATGCAGAATGAAACATGCACTTTTAATACCAGCAGCAGACTTCCGTGGTGAGCAATTGCTTTACTACAGTGATCTAATGAGCAACTAGAGTGCTAACATTCAGAATTTATGGCAATTGTGTGACATATCTGAATACCTTCTTGATGGAATCAAAGTAAAAAACTGAAAGCATTTCCTACTGAGGAGACTGCAGTAAATGAGGAAATTAGGAAACTTCATAACAAATAAATCTCCCAAGATGGCCACCAGACACAAAAGAGCCTAAATGCAGCACAAATATCACCCAGATATAGCCCACATGTAGCCCAATGACAGAAGTGTGCAAAACACTTATTTTTTGTGTATTTGCAGTTTTATATAGTGCAGACTTGTCAGGTATTGGAATGCTGTACATGAGCATTGGTTACATCACACAAGATCAAATTCATTTTGGTTGTAGACATGGGGAGATTAAGTGATTTGACCACAATCACAGAATGTTGAGCTGAAGTAGAAACTCCAACCTGGTTCCCCAGTTGCAAAGTCTGCAGCTCTGGAAGTAACACCACATCCTCTCGCCAAGGTGCAACATTTATTCAAGTGGTCAACTGGATAAAAAAACATAAAGATTACAAATAATTTGAAAGTTCTTTGTCGCTATTTGAAAACTCAGAAAATATGTCCTCATTTTAGTTTTTTAGAGCACTAACCATAATTTTGATGCAAATAAGACCCTCTCATATATGTAATTTCTAAAGGAAATACTCTAGGTATTACAGTTATGATTACATCAAGATGACGTCAGGCGTTCCACACTTTTGTAATAAATATAGAATGTTAGCAATCTAGTTGTTCATTGGGATACTGTTGAGAGGCAGAGGCCAGGGGCACGGACTCTGAAAATTGAAGGCAGGTAGGAGAGTGCAGAGGCAACAATTTGACCACACTGGGCAGACAGGAAGGGCAGTGGCAGCACAACAGACTATGGAGGGCAGTGGAAAGGGGGGCAGGGGCAACAAACCAACAATACAGGACTGGCAAGAGAGGCTGTGACAATATAATAGACCATTGTGGGCAGAAGGAAGAGGCAGTGGTAGTACAACCATACATGCCAACAGACCCGTTTCAGCCAGGAAGCGTCCAATGTTTTTAAGCTCAAATGGGCTTTATTTGATCTGTCTTCTGTCTAAAATCTCCTCTTTTTCAATGTAACTCAAAGGGGAAAATCAAAACCCCAGTTTTTTTTCAAAATCTCTCTCTTACCAAGTTCAAAATGTTTGCAAGTATGGTACATTGAATCATGGTAGGCAGGAGGAATTGGGGTAGGGACATGGACTCGGATAACAGAGGACAGGAGGGACATGGAGAGGTTCACCAAACTGACCCTACAGGGCAGGCATCAGAGTTTGCAGCAGCACAATACACCACACAGCGCATGCGGGATGGGAGTGCAGCACAACAATCCATAGAAAGCAATAGGGAGGGGACAGGACCATGCACATGGACAACAGAGAACAGGTGGGAAAGAGGCAATGGTAGCTAGCTGACCATAATGGACAGACAGGAGAGAAAGCTGCAGCATAACAGACCATAAAGGGCAGGAGGGATGGATCAGGGGCATTACAATGGAACAGACAAGCCAGGAGGGAGGGAATAGGGGGTCTGCACATGGAAACAGAGGGATGGGGCAAGGTGGCAGGGCAGGAGCAGCAAGATGACCATGGAGGTCAGGCAGGATGGGCACTAGAAACAAGACACACCATGGCGAGCAACAATGAGACTATGGTGGCATACACACAGACCATGGAGGGAAGGTGGGAGAGGGTCAGGGGCAGCTAGCTGACCACACAGGGAAGGTGGGAGGGGCCATGGCAGCACAGAAGACCATGCATGGCAAGCGGGAGGGTTAGTGGCAGCACAATGGCTATGATGGGCAAGAAGGTGGGTGCAGGGGCATGCTCAAAGGACCATGGAGGATAGAAGGGAGGGTCAGGACCTGGGCACATACAAGAGAGTTCAGGGGAAGGGGCCTCACAACAGACTGCATGGGGCAGGCAGGAGGAGCAGTTGCAGCACAACAGATCAGGGAGGGCAGAAGGGTGTGGCAGTAAAATGGACCATGGAGGACAGGAGGAAGGGGATAGGGGCATGGCATGTGGACAGGCAGGGTGGAGGTGGCAGGGACAGGTTACAGCCATCTGACAATACTAGGCAGGTGGGAGGGGAGTGACAGCTCAACAGAACACTCAGAGTAGATAGGAGTGGCAAGTCCATGGAACATAGTGGGCAAACAGGATGGAGCAGGGGCATGCACAAAGACATCGGAGGACAGGGGGAAGGAGAATAGGGGCAGCAAGCTAAGCACAGAGGCTAAGCAGGAGGTCAATGATGGGCCATAGAATTGGGCAATGGAGGGCAGGAGGAGTGGACTGGTACATCATGCTAAATGGAGGGCAGTGTCAGCACATCAGACCATGCATAGCAGGAGGGAGGAGATTAGTCCATGGATTCAGACAACAGAGGATAGGGAGGAGGTGGATGGGGCAGCAAGCTAACTGTTCAGAGAAGGTGGGTATTAGGAACTTTATTGTTTTTAAAATATGTGTCTGTGCGAACTACTTAAAATATGAACAAGTATGCAGCATAATCTCACTTTTATTCAGGAAGAAGAGGACGTTTGTGACTGTGACTTCGGGCTCACTGGGCAGAAACACCCCCTGACCCTCCACCCCCATCGCAAAATGTAATGCCTGTGAAAAGGGTAGGTGGACGCAGTGTTATATAGAACATAGTCCTGAGAACACGATTGAAAATGAAAACTAGATGTAGTATATGGTATAAACAATGCACCAAAAAGTGTGATATAAGATGAACCGGGGCGTGAAATATAATATGCAATACATTGTGCGCAATGACAGATTCATTGGAGAGCGCGAGATAGCACAGGCACTAGCGCGTGCTATGCGATATGCTCCTTGGAGTGTAATATGCACAGCGCAGTGTTGTGTAACATAACTAGTCTTTAAAGTTGTAATATAAAATATGTGCTGGGGAGTGTAACATTGCATATGCACTGTGACAAAGATATGGATCCCAGATTGTAATATGTAAGGCATAGCGCTGTGCGTTATAAAAGACACATCGAGGAAGGCACGCTAGATGGGGCAATATAACCCGTGCGAATGCAAGTGTGGCATGACATATTCACGGGGTGGTGTTACAGTACACATGGGCTAGAGAGTGTCATAGCATACGCACTAGCTGGTGGAATACAACACAGAGCTGTGAGGCAATCGGCGGGCACTGGTGGGTGTAACACAGCATTGGGCTCAGCCAGGAGCACGCTGTGACTCTCAAGTGAGGTTCATCTCCTTTCCAGAGAGTAAAATAAAAAGTATTACACATCCGGCGGTGGATGCGTTTTTTATTAACCTTGAGGGGGGTTTCTTGCATAGTTTGGTCGAATTTTTGTTGAATCCCCTTTGAATATCTTGGTGTGCATGTATATTAAATGTGCCCGTCAATAGCTACCCATGTTTGTATAAATAAACGACAAGGGTGTCTACTTGGAGAATACCCACCGGCGGGGGCGCTGGGATTATTCACGGTAGGGCGTCAGACACGTCAGAGCTTCACTAGCGGTGTAAATACATTCCATGTGGATTCATTTTATGCATAGTCGCCTTTTAATGAATATCACGCAAATCGTCATGATGATAGGTACATACGGTTTGTCCAGCATGTCCTAGGTGTTTCTATAAATATATATATTTTTAAAATAATAAAAAACAAAGGCCGGCCCCGGGGATGGGGTCCCCGGAGCCATAAGTGGCCTGAGGAGGGGGGCAACGCAGCCCCCTCCTAAAGAATTTAAATAAAAAAAAGGCCATGACCCGGGGGTTGGGGTCCTCGGGCCGATTAAGGCCTTGGGAGGGCCACATTTTTTTTTCACCCAAAAAAATTAGGGTGCAGGCCCTGGGGGATGGGGTCCCCAGGGCCAGTAAATTAGAAAAAGAAGGGGGGCCACACAGCCCTACTTCTTAAAAAAATAAAATAAATAAAAGACCGGCATCGTGAAGGAGGCCACGCCCCCTCCTTGCAGCACTCTGAAAACGCGCCCCCTAGCCAGTTGTAAGTTGGGGAATTAATTCCCCTTCAATACTGAGGGTCCCTGAGGGCCAACTAGCCCAACAGGTATCTCCAGTGTGCGCCAGGAAGCTGTGTTGCAGACAGGTGTTCTAGGGCCACACCCCTTTTTACACCTCTATGCAACACAGCTCTGTGGCGCTTACTGGAGGTACCTAGTGGGCTAGTTTGACCCTAGGGACCCTTAGGATTCAAGGGGACTTAATCTCTCAACTAGGAACAGCCACAGGGCGCGTTTACACAGTGGTGAAGGGAGGGGACGGGGCCTGAGGTGACGTGTGCAAACACGCCCTGTGGCGCGTTTTAAGTTGGGGAAATAATTCCCTTTCAATCCTGAGGGACCCTGGGGGCCAACTAGCCCACCAGGTACTTCCAGTAAGTGCCACTGCTCTGCGTTGCAGAGAGGTGGTGCAGGCCGTGCCCCTTTTTACACCTCTCTGCAATGGCGCTTACTGGACGTACCTAGTGGGCTATTTTGCCCCTAGGGAACCTCAGGATTCAAGGGGACTTAATCTCCCAACTTAAAAAACGGCCACAGGGCATGTTTACACAGTGGGGAAGGAAGGGGACGGGGCCTGAGGTGACGTGTGCAAACACGCCCTATGGCGCGTTTTAAGTTGGGTAAATAATTCCCCTTCAATCCTGAGGGCGCCTGGGGGCTAACTAGCCCACCAGGTGCTCCCAGTAAGCGCCACTGAGCTGCCTTGCAGAGAGGTGGTCCAGGCCATGCCACTTTTTACACCTCTCTGCAACGCAGCTCTGTGGCACATACTGGAGGTACCTAGTGGACTAGTTGGACCCTAGGGACCCTCAGGATTCAAATTAACTTAATTTCTCAACTAAAAACGGCCACAGGGCTTGTTTACACAGTGGTGAAGGGAGGGGACGGGGCATGAGTTAACGTGTGCAAACAAGCCCTGTGGCGTGTTTTAAGTTGGGGAAATAATTCCCCTTCAATCCTGAGGGCCCCTGGGGGCCAACTAGCCCACCAGGTGCTTCCAGTAAGCGCCACTGAGCTGCGTTGCAGAGAGGTGGTCCAGGCCGTGCCACTTTTTACACCTCTCTGCAACGCAGCTCTGTGGCGCATACTGGAGGTACCTAGTGGGCTAGTTGGACCCTAGGGACCCTCAGGATTCAAATGAACTTAATCTCCCAACTAAAAACGGCCACAGGGCGTGTTTACACAGTGGTGAAGGGAGGGGACGGGGCCTGAGTTAACGTGTGCAAACAAGCCCTGTGGCGCGTTTTAAGTTGGGGAAATAATTCCCCTTCAATCCTGAGGGACCCTGGGAGCCAACTAGCCCACCAGGTGCTTCCAGTAAGCACCACTCCGCTGCGTTGCAGAGAGGTGGTCTAGGCCGTGCCCCTTTTTACATCTCTCTGCAACGCAGCTCTGTGGCACTTACTGGAGGTACCTAGTGGTCTAGTTGGACCCTCGGGACCCTCAGGATTCAAGGGGACTTAATCTCCCAACTTAAAACGGCCACAGGGCGTGTTTACAGAGTGGGGAAGTGAGGGGACGGGGCATAAGGTGACGTGTGCAAACACGCCCTGTGGCGCGTTTTAAGAGGTAGTTTTAATTCCCTGCCCTATTATATACTAGGGGCTTGCAGAGGAGGTCATGCTGATCACAGGGGGACCCCAACGCATAGTGTTCCCTAGTGTATGTAGGTGTTTTCACTGTATTCTGAGTGTCTTTTAACATAGCACTGGCTCTAGGACTGGTTAGTCAGACTCAGTTACCACCAGTATCCGTCTGAAAAAGTTGAGGGTACAGGATGATTTTGCAACAAGGCTTCTTTCTGCTCTTCTGTTTGTTCTTTCTGCACGTTATCCTTCTTCCTGCACTTTTCTTCGTCTTTGAGGACTTCTGTTGCTTCTTTCTGCATTTCTTTTTTTTCTTTCTGTGCGTTTTTTCTTCTTTCTTCACATGTCCTATCTCTGAAGGCATAGTTAGAAATTAGCATTTAAAAAACCTTTGAAATTCACTGACAAAAACATAGGTTTCAGGCACATTATAGTTCGGAATTAGCATTTAAAAAACCTTAGAAATTCACTGAAAAAGCCATAGGTTTCAGGGGCGTTATAGTTAGCTGGACTTTTCACTCGTACAAAACCATTGAAATTCCCCTGTTATAGTTAGTTCAGCTAACTATAACTCGCCCGCCCGCAATGCACTGCTGATGACGTCACATATTACATCACTCATGGCATGGTCAGTGACATCACCCTAGGGACCCTCAGGATTCAAATGAACTTAAGCTCCCAACTAAAAATGGCCACAGGGCGTGTTTACACAGTGGTGAAGGGAGGGGACGGGGCCTGAGTTAACGTGTGCAAACAAGCCCTGTGGCACACCTGAAGCCATCTTGATTGGAATAAAGTGGTAACACTTAAAACATTTAATTTGCAAAGGAACAAAATGAGGGGGTTCATTTTGCCATAGAAATTATGATTAGTGCTGCAGAAAGAAAAATTAGGGCACATTTTAACTTCTCAAATCCTCTTCAATTTAATTTAAAAATTCTGACATGCGGACTGAAACATGCACTTTGAATACAAGCAGCAGAATTCCCTGGTGAGCAGTAGCTTTACTACGGTAATCTAATGAGAAACTAGAGTGCTACCATTCAGAATTTATGACACATGCATGACACATCTGAAAGCCTTCTTGATGGAACCAAAGTAAACAAGCATTGAAAATGCAATGGGTCTCGCCCTCGTTTAAGTTAAAGCAATTCTGTTTGTAATTAGGTGGCTTTTTATCTTTGCTTTTATTAGTGATTTTCAAACGTTCATGTACATAACATGAACCACTGGGTGTTTTGGAACGGATTCGTCACTGTACGGATTACCTCTATGAACTACACGACCCATGATGCAGTTTGTCTGGCGATGCAGCGCAATGAGGCACACACCTTGTTCAGGAGGAGGGGCTGAGAGACTACTTATTGGGACATCAGGTGAATTTACGTACCTGTGAGACTGGCACTGATGAAGGCCGACCCGGCCAGAAACGCGTCTGCCCTAGCGTTTCACGAACCTGTGAGTCCTACTGCGCTTTCAATTCCAATAAATCCACTCGAAAACCGGAGCTGTGTCCTGCTTGCTTTATATGTTAAGTGAGCTTTTGGTTTGCATATTTGGCCGGTATCGCTGACACCGGCGAGGAGCACGCCCTCTCGTTCTGGAGCACCGTGTATTGGTCTGCAAAACTTTTGGAGGAGCACGAAAATGCAACACGGAGCCCCCCCGAGCGGAGTAATTGCCACAGTGCAGCCAGCTTCAGCATAGGGAGAGAGGAGGCGGTATCGTACCGCCTGAGAAGGTGATTAGTTGTGGTATGTACCGGAACATCGCATCTCTGGACATCTGCGAGGGTGCGTGAGTCATTGCCACGATGTGGGACACCACTGGGTGTTTTGGAACGGATTTGTCACTGTACGGATTACCTCTATGAACTACACGACCCATGATGCAGTTTGTCTGGCGATGCAGCGCAATGAGGCACATACCTTGTTCAGGAGGAGGGGCTGAGAGACTACTTATTGGGACACCAGGTGAATTTACTTACCTGTGAGACTGGCACTGATGAAGGCCGACCCGGCCAGAAACGCGTCTGCCCTAGCGTTTCACGAACCTGTGAGTCCTACTGCGCTTTCAATTCCAATAAATCCACTCGAAAACCGGAGCTGTGTCCTGCTTGCTTTATATGTTAAGTGAGCTTTTGGTTTGCATATTTGGCCGGTATCGCTGACACCGGAGAGGAGCACGCCCTCTCGTTCTGGAGCACCGTGTATTGGTCTGCGAAACTTTTAGAGGAGCACGAAAATGCACCACGGAGCCCCCCCGAGCGGAGTAATTGCCACAGTGCAGCCAGCTTCAGCATGGGGAGAGAGGAGGCGGTATCGTACCGCCTGAGAAGGTGATTAGTTGTGGTATGTACCGGAACATCGCATCTCTGGACATCTGCGAGCGTGCGTGAGTCATTGCCACGATGTGGGACACCACTGGGTGTTTTGGAACGGATTTGTCACTGTACGGATTACCTCTATGAACTACACGACCCATGATGCAGTTTGTCTGGCGATGCAGCGCAATGAGGCACACACCTTGTTCAGGAGGAGGGGCTGAGAGACTACTTATTGGGACACCAGGTGAATTTACTTACCTGTGAGACTGGCACTGATGAAGGCCGACCCGGCCAGAAACGCGTCTGCCCTAGCGTTTCACGAACCTGTGAGTCCTACTGCGCTTTCAATTCCAATAAATCCACTCGAAAACCGGAGCTGTGTCCTGCTTGCTTTATATGTTAAGTGAGCTTTTGGTTTGCATATTTGGCCGGTATCGCTTACACCGGCGAGGAGCATGCCCTCTCGTTCTGGAGCACCGTGTATTGGTCTGCGAAACTTTTGGAGGAGCACGAAAATGCAACACGGAGCCCCCCCGAGCGGAGTAATCGCCACAGTGCAGCCAGCTTCAGCATGGGGAGAGAGGAGGCGGTATCGTACCGCCTGAGAAGGTGATTAGTTGTGGTATGTACCGGAACATCGCATCTCTGGACATCTGCGAGGGTGCGTGAGTCATTGCCACGATGTGGGACACCACTGGGTGTTTTGGAACGGATTCGGCACTGTACGGATTACCTCTATGAACTACACGACCCATGATGCAGTTTGTCTGGCGATGCAGCGCAATGAGGCACACACCTTGTTCAGGAGGAGGGGCTGAGAGACTACTTATTGGGACACCAGGTGAATTTACTTACCTGTGAGACTGGCACTGATGAAGGCCGACCCGGCCAGAAACGCGTCTGCCCTAGCGTTTCACGAACCTGTGAGTCCTACTGCGCTTTCAATTCCAATAAATCCACTCGAAAACCGGAGCTGTGTCCTGCTTGCTTTATATGTTAAGTAAGCTTTTGGTTTGCATATCTATATGTATGCATGCATATATATCTGTATTTATATAGATATGCAGTTTATATATATGTTTATATATGTATGTATATATATATATTCACTGAAAAAACCCTAGGTTTCAGGGGTGTTATAGTTAGCTGGACTTTTCACTCATACAAAACCATTGAAATTTCTCCGTTATAGTTAGTTCAGCTAACTATAACTCGCGCGCCCGCAATGCACTGTTGATGACGTCACATATTACATCACTCATGACATGGTCAGTGACATCACTCATGACATCACTGATGACATCTCAAATGACATCACTGATGACATCACTGATGACATCATCCAGTGAATGTGTGTTTTTCTGAAAATTACATATGTTTTATATATGTATATCTGAAGGTCGATGGAAGAATAAATGGGTATATAATTGTCTAAATGGATGATTTGTTTTTGAAAAATTGATTGTATAACTGACTGATTAAGTGTATCTTAGTGAATACATGGCTTAGTGAGTAATGTTTAAATGTGTAAATATCTGTATCAGTCTCTCACTTTGTGTATAAGTGGCTGCATGGGTTGGTGAGTAGCTACATGAGTGTCTATATAGGCTATTACTTGGTTTTTTGAGTATCAGTGTGAGTGTGAGTGTCTGTATGGTTCAGTGGAGGGTATTACTTAGTGCATAGATGCATGAATGAGTATGTCACTGTTTGTATGTGTTGAAGACAGTATGTGTGAAGGACTGCATGGGTGGATGAGTGTGTGTATGGGTGTGTTAGTGAGTGAATGACTGTCTCAATAATGTATTTATAAGTAAGTGCATATGTTTTAAACTCGTATATGTGAGTATTGCTGTATATAAGTGAGTATATGTGAGAGTGAGAGATTGGAAGAGTTCCTGTGTGAATAAGTATGTGTTTCTTTAGGTGAATTTTTAAAAGAGTAAGTATGTTTAACTTTCTGTAGAAGTAAGTGTGCTGGTGTGTGTATAATTATATATGCAAGTAAATGGATGTTTGATTCTTTATTAGCATGAGTGACTGTGTGTGAGTAACTCTATGGATGAGTGGCGGTGTGTAACAGGATGTATAGGTGTATGAGTACATATGATGAGTGAGTACATGTATGAGTGACTATATAGGACTGTTGGTGTATGAGTGGATGTGTATGTAGATTTTAGAATTACTGAATAGGTTGTTGTAACTGGTATTGGTATAACCATTGTTTAGAAAATGTTAGTTTCTATTTTTGAGTGTGTGTATAAAAGGTTATATTAAGGTGAGAGGAGGTCTGCCACTCTATCACAAGGATGATGTCATCAGTGATGTCATATGAGATGTCATCAGTGATGTCATGAGTGATGTCACTGACCACGTCATGAGTGATGTAATATGTGACGTCGTCAACAGTGCATTGCGGGCGCGTGAGTTATAGTTAACTGAACTAACTATAACGGGGGAATTTCAATGGTTTTGTACGAGTGAAATATCCAGCTAACTATAATGCCTCTGAAACCTATGTTTTTTTCAGTGATTTTCTAAGGTTTTTTAATTGCTAATTCCTAACTATAACATGTCTGAAACCTATGGTTTTTTCAGTGAATTTTGAAGGTTTTTTAAAAGCTAATCACTAACTATAACATGTCTGAAACCTATGGTTTTTTCAGTGAATTTCAAAGGTTTTGTAAGTGACAATTTTTAAATGTATTAATTGATATATTTATTTTTTTTAAACTGATTTACTACATTTTTTTTAAACTATTTATTTTTAGATATTCCATTCTAATTATATTATACATTACATTACAAAATATACTTTCTCAGAATGAATTACTTTAATTTAAATACTTTGCAAATAGGCACTAGACTTTTAAGTACAGTAGTTACAGTTGTTGCAATGGGCAACACAATTTCAAACCCAATGCAACATTGAGCTCAATGGGAATTTCTAATTAAATGCAATTAGTTACTTTATGGATTACTTTTCTAACCACAGGACTGGATCCTAGATTCAGTCCAGGTCATCTCCTGTAAACAGTTGAGTAAAAGGGTTTTGGTTACACTAGTGATTTTTTATGAATATTATTGTGTTTTAAAAGTTGATACTTAGAAACTTTTCTTGTGAAAACCAGACAATGGATTCCTATGGAAGGAAAGACACGATGCTGGTAAGTAGGGTCAGTGCTGGGATAAAAGATGCAGCACTGGCTTCTCTCCTGATAACAGGTGAGTAAATCGGAAATCGTTGTTCGGATGATTTTAGGTGAATATTTTAAAGTTCCAAAACTCCACACTTAGAAGAATTTCCAAGTGAAACAAATCAATGTTAGCCTATGGAAGGAAATTCAAGTTACTGGTAAGTACTGTTACAATTACTTTTTAGGATCAGTACTGGGCTCAAAGATGTAGCACTGAGGTCTCTCCTGACAACAGGTGAGTAAATCGGAATTCGCAGTTCGGCTGATTTTACTTCGGTCCAGTATATATGCAAACGTGCAGAGTGCTACAAGAAGGGGGCATGGCCTCCGGCACGATGCTGGTCTTTTTCTTTTTTTTTATTTAAGAAGGGGCGCTGTGTGCCCCCCTTTCTTTTCCTAATATTTTGGCCCTGGGAACCCCATCCCCCAGTGCCTGCCCCCTAATTATTATTTTTTTTTTAAAAAATCGGGAAGGGGTCCGCGTGGCACCCCGCCCAAGGCCATAATCGTCCTGAGGACCCCATCCCCCGGAAATGGCCCTTTAAAAAAAATAATTCATATAGGAGGGGGGCTGCCTTGCCCCCCTCCTTAGGCCATTTATGGCCCTGGGGACCTCATCCTCCGGGGCCGGCCTTTTTTTTTTTTTTTTTTTTTTTAAATTACATTTTGAGGAGGGGGCGCGTGGACCCCCTCCCGGGCCACTTGTAGCCCCAGGGACCCCATCCCCCGGGGCTGGCCCTCTCCGTTGGGGCCCGTGGGTGGTCCCCAATCACCCCACGGTCCCGCCGGCTCCCCGCCTCCTGCGGGAGCCGGCAATGCTTTTCCACAGGGGCAGTGTGCGCGGATCCAGCGCGGCCATAGATATATATGTGTTTTTGATTTTGATATTCTCAGGAACTACTGAACGGATTTACACCATTTAGGCAAAAGGCACAACTCTGAACCAAGGTCTACCTTTCTGCCAAATTTGGTGTAATTCCGTTCAGCAGTTCGGGCTGTAGCTGTGACTAACGGTCCCTATGGAAAATTGCATGGGGAAAACACGTTTTGGGATCCCCTTTTTTCTCGGCCCCCGCTTGACGCATCACCCCGAGACTTTCAGCATAGGAGTAGACCGGAGCGGGCCACGAGTTTTGAAAATTTTGCGAAGATTCGGCGCCAAAGTTATTCCAAATAGAATGTTGCAGATTTCCTATGGATAATAGGTCCTAACTACAACTACCTACTGGCGACCTCCAGTAGGTAATATCTATCTATCTATCTATCTATCTATCTATCTATCTATCTATCTATCTATCTATCTATCTATCTATCTATCTATCTATCTATCTATCTATCTATCTATCTATCTATCTATCTATCTATCTATCTATCTATCTATCTATCTATCTATCTATCTATCTATCTATCTATCTATCTATCTATCTATCTATCTATCTATCTATCTTTCTATCTATCTATCTATCTATCTATCTATCTATCTATCTATCTATCTATCTATCTATCTATCTATCTATCTATCTATCTATCTATATTAATTAATCTAATGGTATTTTTATTTATTGCTTAATTTATTTGAGATGGTGGAAGCCTGAATCAGATATTTTCAGATAGAAAAATCGAAAAAGATAGAGGAAGACAACGATGAAAAAACTGTCACAAATGGAGAAAGCAGGACTGTGCTGGAGTCAGATAAAGGTTCAGTGAGTGTCTAGTAGTGAAGTTATATTTAATTGCACCAGATGCAAGCTTTTGAGCAGGAGCTCCAGGCACTGGCACTCTTTCATTTTCAAATCAAGCCTTGGTTTTATTTCGCTAGCAAACCAGAACAGATTGTTCACATATGTTTCAATTTGATGAACACATACAAGTAGTGGATTCAATACAAGCAATTCAATAACCCAAAGGCACAAAACCTAAAAAACCTCTAGGTTCATCAGATGTGGTCAATCAGATTGAAAAAGGGACAATTACAAGATAAAACTGCATGCATTTTATCATATGCTTTGAAGGGGGAGGCAGCACCACATACAGCCTGGGAATAGCTCCCTCAAAGTAACAGCAATATTCTCTATAATCTAACTACTGCTGAGAACTACTATTATCTAAGTACTGCAGAGTACTACTGCAGTCTATGCATAAGGTACGAAAAACTTTACTACATCATCTGATATAATTCCTTGAATTTAATACCTGGCATTTTTATATTAAAACAATTAAAACACACGAAACCGGATATTGGTGTCCTGGATTAATGCTCTTCATCCTTCAATAAATGGATGTCTTGCCAATTGGTCACCCATCAACACTCCTTATTAGATAGAGGGAATGACGACCTCAACTTTAAGCCCCAAGTTGTCAAATTGAGCTTGATCTACTGTACCCAAAACCCATTACTCGAGTTTTTGTTGAATCAAAAAGTAATTAATTAATAGGTGTGTTGGAGGTTGCATTATGTGTCTCATTTCCTTACACATTTTTTATGGGTGTGTTTTGGAAATGCTATAACTCCAGATTCTTGCACCCTATATTGTTGCATTGGTATTATTTTAAATATTAAATGTCAATTAATTTAACTAAATGTTTTGGGAATTTTACTTATATATTTCACTAACTACCTTACTATAATATTGTAGCTGTTTTCTTCTGAAATATCCTTTGCTGCTTATGCTATTCTCCCAAGTGTCAACTTGGTATTTCTGGCAGACACATTTTTAACTATAAGGAACTAGATAGTTTTCACTTTGCAGGAGCTTTTGCCAAGACGCTGCTTTGTTTAGCAATCTGGTTTTCTTCTTGCAAACCATCCACTTCTCCAAACCTCAGATCATCCTAGATCAAATCCCTCCATGCAACATCCCTCTGTGGCATCAAGTTCACCTCTTACTTCATCTTAACTAGTCAGCATTGCCCAATAACTCAAAGCCACAACTCAAAAAAACACTATTTTTCCAATCGCTCTTATAAAATCAGTCCCATTAGTAGTCTTTAACTTACCATAATACCTTCAATACCTGAATCTGTATAGACTCCTTCCCTTCATTTATGAAAAGCAGTCAAATCAATGTTCTACTAAAAAAAACAGAAAATGGACTGATGTGAGCTCGTTATACAGCTTCCCGATCACTTCTCTATAGAGCTTTGGTGCTCTGACTCTAAAGCAACAGAGGCTAGCTCATCTGCTTTCTGGTCCTCCTTGGCCTTGCAGCAGTTTTGAATAATATTGAACATCAAGCCTACTCAATACTCTTGCCACCTGTATTGTGTTTGCTAATACTGTCCTTAACTTCTTTACCACTTAACTGACAAATGGGGCAGCAATGTTTCAAACAGACTCCCTTAAATCCCATATTCTTCCAGTCAAGAATATACTCATTACAAGTCCTATGTTCATGCCTCTGTTACTGAACTGACTCTCCAGATGACTAATTGACCACTTGTTGTTACATGTTATGGCATTAACTAGTGAGTGACACATTGCTGCAGGTAATATGGGCAGAGAGTTGCCGATGTCCCATGGGTGCATAATCATTGCATACAAACATCCATGTTAATGACAATGCCATTTGCCCATCTCTTTGGATTAGGGGTCATAAGACCCTGACCTTATTTATTATGTACTCAGAGAACCATTTTTTTGTCATAACAAAAATGTGCACAGTAACCATAATATTTAAATTTTGCTTATAAGTGAGACCTTGCTTTAACAAAGACTCCAGTACATGGGAATCAACTCACCATAACTAGACTGTTGCTGTGCAACCAACAAAAAACATAACCATTCTGAGTGAGATCATGACGGGCTCTGTGACCCTTTCTCTTACACCTCCCTTGTCCAGGGCAAGGGTCCCTCCTTATAGAATGGCCCAACCTCCCATCTCCTGTGACTAGAGCTCGCCTGCAGGGGACAGGGCTGCCCATAGGATACCTACTGTTGGCACCCCCAACACCCAAGGGCCAGTGTTACCACATGCCAACTGCACCTGCGTGGGTGGTTGATAGGTAAGGACCACCTGTGAGCTACTGTCCGAACCCCCGTGCCCCTGCAATTTCCTTTCAACTAGCTGCAAGCCCCCCTTGGAGGGTCCAGTGTTGCTGATGTTAATTTGGTACCAAAGGATGCCGTAAAGGGATAAGAAGTGTCCCCACCAATCATGACATCACCCGACAACCAGCTTAATTATGACAAATCGGCGAAAACACAATACAGTGAATGCTAGAGGAAAAGTTTTAAGCATGACATTAATTGTATAACTAACATCCAGATCAATTCCTACAAGAGAAAACAAAGGGTTATGACTACGCCCTAGATCACATAACACACGCTACTGAAGGCTCGCCCTTGGGCACCTTCCTTTGGGGTTAGTGGGTGGGGAAAGCTCTAGCCTGTGCGACTCCTGTCAGAATGTAGAGGTGGGGGCCACCAGCTGAACTGCTTCCAACGAAGCAGGAGTTTAGGCGGTGGCATGGACCATGACAACAGCAGCGGTAGCTCTTGGCGGTGAGCAGAAGCAAAGAAATCCTTCTTGCCACAGGATGTCTCCTCAAGTAGCAATGTGGTTTGGGCCAAGCGACCCCAGAAGCACTACCCTCAACCTGGCCCAATCATCGCCCATGTCTTAACCACGACCCGGGGCAAAACTCCCCAGTATTGTGGATGGCTTCCCAGCCCCTCACCATACCTTCAACTCTCCTAAGTGGGAGATTCTCTGTACTATGGCCAGGGAGTCACTAATATCCAATAGGTACTTACCATTCCATAAAACAGCCATGTCATTGACAGTGCCATGAGACCATCTCTTTGGGGTAGGGGTCATTAGACCCCTGGCCATATTTATCATTTACACACACAAGCATTTTTTGTCATCAAAAATTTGCACAGTAACCACATTATTTATATTGTGTTTTTAAGTGAGACCTAGCCTTAACAGAGACTCTAGTACATGGCAATCACCTAACCATAACTAGTCTGTTCCTGTGGAACCAGCACAAAACATAATCGTTCCAAGTGAGATCATGACTGACTCTGTGCGCTTCCTCTCACACCTCTCCCATCCAAAGGATAGGTCCCTCCATATATCCCGCATCAGGAGCTCTTGTGCAGGGCTCAGTGCCCATAGGATACTTGCCTCACGTCCCCAAAAGGCAAGTACTAGGTCATGCAAACTGCACCTGCATGGATGGTTGATAGGTAAGGACCATGTGTCAGCAGCCACCCGTACCCCATGCGCCCCTCCAATCTCCTTTTGACTTGCTGCCTGCACCCCTTAGGTGGTCCAGTGACGCTGATGACAGTTTTGTATAAAATGACACCATAAAGGGACTTAAAGTGGCCCCACAAATCACGACCTCACCCCCCACAGGCTGGCATAGTTCACCTACTATCTGCCCTCAGATGCACAGTGCGCATTAGCCCAGCCAGGCCAGCAAATTCTCAAGAAGCACTGCATTATCTTTGTTTGACAAGTGCACTCCACCCCGTAAGAAAAATCACTCACCTATAATACACCCATGAGGTATGGATGACATGCAAGCTGTCCTAAAAAAAATTCCCACTGGCCAGTTCAACCATTTCACTGCCTCACTGAGAGCCCTGACCGACTTACCACCTCTCCAACTCAATCTCGGGACAATGTGGGACCTACCAATCATGGCCTCTGGGAACTTCTTTGAAAGACATCACATTTCAGAGACAATAAGTTCAAATAAGTCCTTCCGACCTAGCTCAGTCAAATCATTGGCTCCTAGATGTATGATTAGAATCCCTGGAAGTGGAAGCCTCGGGCAACATTTTGTCCAATGCAGTTCTCACGTGGGCTAAGCTTAGCCCCCTTTGTTTGTGCAAGGTCAATGGATATCCATATTTCTTTGCTCGAGACGTGTAGTCACCTGCAGATTAAAAGAACTTTGCGTGTCTCACGTAGGACTGGCCCAGCACATCTGTAACACTCCTTGCTCTATCGTAGACAGGAGGCAATGAAGCATCCAGCAGTTGCATCACCTTAATATGTCATCCACGTGTGTTGACAGGATAATATGGTAAGGAATTGAAAAGTTATCAAAAATGGGACATTTACAACATGCTCAAGCTCACGTAGCACTTGTAGCAATCAGACTTCCACCTGCCTATCATTTGAACTGCCTGTCCTGCCAATCCCAAACTTGGGCAAATCCTAAATTATTGGAACTATAGTCTGTAGGATCCAAACCTGTTGACACCAGAGCCTTGCTAAGGACTTTGGCAAATTGAAAGGTTGCGATTGGCATCCCATCTTCTTATAGCAAGAATGGGCCTACCGTCCCTTGTACCTGGTGAGCCCTAAAGGCTTCCAGACTCCACAGCCGACAGCACACATTTCCTGGGACCAGGTGAAGAAGTATGTTGCCTCCCCACCCATTTGGTCAATCTTAGAACAGGTAATGGTGACTGCCAGGGAGCCATTTGGCCAATGCATATCCATTAGCTTCTGACCACTTCTCATATCTTTTTTGTTCTTCACTATCAACTCACCCATCCTCAATGTCCCATAGAATGCGAGGGAGAAAGCTCCCTAAGATGGCTCATTCCTCTTTTTAGTGGCCTCTATCCTCTGTCTTTTCAAAACAATTGGACTCGGGGTGTGAGTGTAGGCCACAGAAAGAAGAACAGTGTTTGAACTTGCACATCCTTGGGGCTCTAGAGCAAGTCCCAGCATAACGCCTTTCTTGCCTCACTCCTGAATTGCCAGAAAGGGCTAGCTTGGGGCAGCTTCAGCCTTTTGCGGCTTCATGTGAGTCCACCATGATTGTTCACATCGATCTGATCCCACCCTAACATGGTTCCAGTGGCCCTAATATGCCTGTATTCTTTGCCAAAATCCCTCCATGCAGTGCTTCCAAACTCATCATGCACACAAGCTATCCTATTCCTGTTGCATGCCAATTTTCCCTCTAGTGTTGAGAATTGCTCTGCCATGATTGCCTGGAAAATTAGGAATCCTTTGACTCAGTTCATCATTGTCTCATCCACCCTTTTCTTGTAAGGACCTGTAGGACTTTGCCCTTTTCGGCTAAAGACCCTAAACTTTTTGCTTTCCCCCTAGACCTTTTGTCTGACATGGTGTTGCCAACTTAGATGCTTTGGACACTTTGCCACTGCTAAACAGTGTCAAAGTGTCAGTGCTCCTTGTATAAAGTGTAATGGTAATTGATTGTCCATGATTGGTATGTTTGTCTTACTAGTAAAGTCCCTAGTAAAGTGCACTAAGTTCACAAAATGGTAAAAGAACTATCAGGTGCCACTACTCAGCCCATTCCCCCTAATTTGAATGAAATACAATGTAAAGATCTAGCTCAATTCTTTACTAATAAAGTTGAAGCAATATATTCTACTCTGACTAAGAATCTAGAACCATTTTCTATGTCCATCAACCCCTACTCATTTAACTTTGCCATCTGTTGATAAAGAGTTGACTGATATAAATATCATCAATAAAATTGAGAATTGGACATTATTGGACATGACGTCTCTTAAATTGCACATGGGCCGTATCAAATCTGGCTGTCAATGCTGACAATCATTATGGAACTCCTAAATACTTCTTTAAGGGAATCCCTGGTTCCTCTAGAATGGAAGCATGCAATGGTTATTCCATTACTGAAAAAGGCCAACGCAGACCCTACTGTGTCATCTAACTATCAGCCAATTTCCTTGCTTCCTGTATTTTCTAAAATCTTGGAGAGGCATATTAATGATCAACTATCTAAGTTCATTAAAAAGAACAAGCTTTTACATTCCTCTCAATCCGGTTTTCGAACTGGTTATTCTACGGAGACGGCTCTTCTTGGCATAACCGAAATGCTGCGCCAAATCTGGATACAGGCAATACGGTTGCACTTTTCCTATTGGATTTAAGTGTGGCCTTTGATACTGTGTCCCATGTCGTCCTGATAAAGGTTCTACAATCTATAGGGGTCACTGGTTCTGCACTGAACTGGTTAACATCTTTTCTCACTGATCGTATGTTTCAGGTTTTCTCTTCTGCAGCAAATTCTAAGATTCATTCATTCCCTTATGGAGTTCCCCAGGGGTCCATTCTTAGTCCTTTATTGTTTACCATATATGTTAGACCCCTGGCAACGGTCGTTGAGGAAGCTGGGTTGCCGTTATTTTCTTATGCTGACGACACTCACTTTCTGCAGAAAAAAAATCAGAGCCCTCTGTTCTTCGGGCTGGGTTGAGCAAAGTGGCATCCTGGATGCATGACAATTTTCTCAAGTTGAATGGTGAAAAAACCGAGGTTCTGGTACTGGGAGAAGATAAAGAGCTCTGGGGACCTCAACATTGGCCCACAGAAATGGGTGCAGTACCTCAGCCTTCTCATCAGGTCCGCAACCTTGGCTTCTTTATTGACGACTCACTATCTATGCGTCACCAAGCCACAATGGTTGCTGCAACATGCTTTACCATTCTAAAGTGACTGAGAAAAATTGTGTGGATGCTCCCTGGCCCCACTCAGAGAACCGTAGTCCAGGCTGTTATTACATCTAGACTGGACTACGGTAACATCCTCTATTTGGGACCTAATAAAGATGTTATCCGAAAGCTTCAGAGAGTGCAAAATTCAGCGGCCAAATTGCTTTGCCGGATTCCGAGAACTGCTTCTACTTCTGCTTCTTTGAGAGATCTTCATTGGCTGAGAATTGAGAATCGAATCAAGTTTAAAGCTCTGAACTACATGTTCAGAATTAAACATGGCACGGCTCCAATGTATGTGCAAAATTTGCTCCATCTCTACTTACCTTCTCGCACCCTTCGATCTGCCACTCAGGTTAAATTTCAGGTGCCTAGGATTCGACTTGCCCGTCTGGGCGGCTGTTCCTTTTCATATTTGGGCCCTGTTCTTTGGAACTCTCTCCCGCTCTCTCTTTGTACTCAGACAAATGTCACATTATTTCACAAATGCCTAAAAACCTGGCTTTTTAACTAGTACACTCATATCTAATATTCTGCTGTTGCCTCCGTTAGGCGCCGGGAAACCCTTGTGGGTAGCTGTTGCGCCAAGATATAAATTTAAATGACATAACATAACACTATGTGTTCCAGGGCTGGTAATACAAATGCTACTAGTGGGCCTGCAGCACTATTTGTGCCACCCACACAAGTAGCCTTAAAAACTGCCAAGTTGTTCTGACAAGTGCACTCACTTGCCAGACCTTACCCTTCCCTTTCTATGCACATCAGACACCCTGGGCAGGGCGCAGTGCATGTGAAAAGTAGGACATGTACTAAGGTGTGTACCATGTCCTGACAGTGAAATAATCTCCATTTCGTTTTTCACTGTTGAAAGGTCATCTTGCCCATAGGACAGAATGGGAAGGGTGTGTAATATGTTTTCCAGCCTATCTTCCCAAAGGCTTAAGATGGAAAGTTGAAGTTTGGTATGCCTGAACTCTCAATGTAATAACACATCTTTTTATGAAGGTGTTTTTTGCATTGTGTGTTTAGGCCACTCTTTTAGAAGTGGCTGGGTTTTTGTGCTCTCACATTTCTGTGTGTCTCTGCCTGGTTGTGGATTGACTGTATGGATTTGAAAGCGATAGGATCTGGGGAATGTCTTGACCCAGGGGAGGAGGTGGGACAGCAACAGGCTGACCTGCAACTGGAGTGTAGGGGGAGGAGTAGCCCCTAGAGGTGAAGAGGCCTGGGTTGCTGCTATAAAACAATTGTCCCATCTCCTGCTGAGAGATTGAAAATCCAGACCCCCACTAATCAAAGGAAGAAGGTGTCACTGGCAGGGAGGCACCCAGAACTGGTTTTAACAGGGGTCAGTGCCCCCTGAACACAAATACTTCAAAGCCATTAAGGGGTATAACTCTGAGAGCTGCAGCCCATGAACTTTGGAGAATGGCTTGAACAAGAGTGAACAAGACTGGAGCTACTTCATGGTCAAGAGGAACTTTGCCAAGGAAGAAACAACTGAAGAGACTGAAGGAAAGGACAGACCCTTGCTGGGTGTTCTTGGGCTGGCCTGCAGTTTTCTGTTTTAACCAAGGAAAGACTAGAGGGACTTTGCTGTGTGCTGTGTCCCCCAGCTTGAAAGGACTTTGATGTGCTGTGTCCTGAAGTAACTTATCCCCAAGGGCCAAAGGCTAGCTGGATCCCTGTTGCGGAAACACAGGAACACAAAAGTTTTCAGTAGAGTCTCAGCGGCGCTGTGTGTGCGAGGTTGTTGCAGCCTGAGACCCTTGTAAGTTGTGCCCTGTGATCGTGGGCACCTGGAGTTCAAGCAAGGATCAGCGACACGGTGTGCGTGAGCTTTTTGCAACCTGAACCCCTTTATGAGGATTGTCCAGTTATCGTGTGCACTGGAATCCAAGTGAGTCTCATCGACGCTGTATGTGTGTGCGTTGTGCACCCCGAGACCTTTGTGAGGATTTGCCTTATTATCGTGTGCACCGGAATCCAAGTAAGTCTCATCAACGCTGTGTGCATGTGCGTTGCGCACCGTGAGAACTTAGTGAGGATTTGTCTTGTTATCGTGTGCACCGGAGTTAAAGTAAGTCTCAGCGATGCTGTGCGCTTGATCTTCGTGCAGCCTGAGACCTTCGTGTTGAGTGCCCAGTGATCGTGCACCCGAAGTTCAAGGAAGTCTCAACGACGCAATGTGCATGTGCCCTGTGGCAGCCTGAGATCTTCATAACTGTAGCGGCCCGGACCGGCAGCCCCAGAGGAGCTGAGCGGCCGGTCCGAGCCCACCATTGCCAATTCACAAAGATTGCAATGGAGGCCCAGCCGCTGGATGAGGAGAGGAGAGTGAGTTTTCACCCCCCATGTAACGTGTGTCGACTCCTGAGACACTCTTTGCCTCTCTCTCTTTCCGGCAGCACAAGCCTCTGCTTTGGCTCGTATCACGGCCCGTATTGCCAAGAGAGTGGCAGTACAGGGGCCGGAGGGCAGAGCTGCACTTATTGATTACACCGTACCCATGTTGGGGGCAACTGTTGGGAGGCTGACTGCAAGTCAGAAGGCGAGGCGGAGAGACCGCCTAAGGCACAGTGATTGGTGCCTGAGTGTATTACGCATTATTCCATTTCTGCATAACGGAGTACCTGACTGTCATATTACACATTGCATCATTTCTGTATAACGGAGTACCTGATTAGAGTATTACGCCATGCATTATTCCTGCATAACAAGCTACCTGATTAGTGCATGACGCATGGCACCAATCCTGCATAATGAACTACCTGATTGTCGTATGACACATTGCATTGTTTCTGCATAACGAACTACCTGATTAGCGTATTGAGCATTGCATTATTCCTGCATAACAAATTACCTGATTAGTGTATTATGCATCGTCTTACATTGCAGAGTGTCTGATTGCTGCGTTACGCCTTACAGTATTTTTACATTGCAAAAATGCCTGATTCTAGCATTACAAACTGTATAAAATGATATTAGGATTACAGGAGAATGTTTAGAAGTACTCATTAATACCGCCAGAACTTACAAGGGCTGGCTGGCCTAACACGTGGCCAGTAGAAATAGAACACAAACTTATATGTTGGATTTATATTGTGTGGTCTTATCATTTATCTTTTTATATAAAGTTTATACTCGTTTTTAAAAAACTTGTGTGGAGTCCATTTGTGGTGTCAGCACTGGGTTGCTGTGAGCATGGTTGCAAATACTTTACACATTTGCCTTGAAGATAAGCCTGGCTGCTCGTGCCAAGCTACCGAGGGGGTGAGTGGGTCTATCTCAGAAGGTGACCTTTCCCTGACATGGAACCACAAGTCCATATTTGGCCTAAGGTACCTACCTCAGCCAACCAGGGATCCCAGGTCTAACAGGACCCATTATATCTCAAATCTGGATGACTTTACTGATCTTTATATCTCCTTCATGATGAATTTTCTTGATGAAAGTGCTTCAAAACAGCTCAAAAGTATTCCCAACAAGCACTCCAATCCCTGGTTTAACTGATCCCTTAATGAGGAAAGACACAAACTAAGGGCGGCAAAGAGATCATGGAGAAACTCTCCTTCCACAACAAACCTCAAGCAGTTGAGGATGACAAGAAGTGAGTATAACAAACACATCCATCACACCAACGCCAATCACTTTAAATCAAAGTTAGAGAATACCAAAAACAGAATGAAAAAACTCTTCAAAATTATCAAACAACAAGCAAACCACTCAACTAATCTGCACTCTACACTTAAGAACTAATTCCCTACCAATGAGGTGTTCTCTATACACTTCAGAGATAAGAAAAGAAAAATTGAACTTGAACTGCAACTTACCTTACCAAATACAAATTTTCAGACCCAGCCTACTACCTCTCCATTGTTACCCATAGCAAGTGCCCCTCTTTCTGGCTATATGGAATATACTCCAAAAAACAATGCATCGTGGAACTCTTTCTCACTGCCAGATGATAGTGTACAATTCAAAATGATAACTTCACTTAAACCGTCAAATCATTTAAATGATCCTCTGCCTGCCAAGTGCCTCAAAGGGCTTAGATCTTCCATACTCTCACTCTGGTCTAAGATAGTCCATGAATCACAGGGCTTGATTACTGATCACCTCAAAATAGGTCAAGCTACCCCCATCCATAAGAAACCTAATGCAATCTTATCTGATTCTAACAACTTCCTTCCTATTTCTCATAGCATGACTTTAACCAAACTGCTAGAAAAATGAGTCCATACAAAACTCTGCAACCATACAGAACAGTTTTAACCCCTGGATCAATTCCAATCGGGTTTTAGATCTGGTCTAATTCCAATCAGGTTTTACATCTGGTCATAGTATTGACACCACCTTAACACACATTGCTGATGATGCCTTGGTGTAACTTGACCAGAACGAACCCTGCCGAATAATACTGCTTGATCTCTCCTCAGCATTTGACACAGTCAAACATGACAACCTAATTTACCTCCTTGAAAAAAGGAAGGGGTTATCTGGCACAGTTTTAGCTCGGTTTGCCTCATTCCTACATAACAGAATGCAAAGAATCAAAGTCAAATATGCCCTGTCTAACAGTACACCGGTATCAATTGGAGTGCCTCAAGGATCCGCATTCTCACTCACGTTTTTCAACTTATACATGGAACTCCTCACTGAAATTCTGAACTGCTCTAACATACAATATCACATGTACATTGAAAATACTCAACTATACTTGAAAATCTCTTCACCGGATGACATCAAAACTCTTAACCCCTCTCTTTTGAAATCTCAACACTGGCTAACTCACAATCACCTGATGCTAAATACACTGAAGACGGAATTCCTCCTGATTGTTCCTCAAAATCACTCTGCCTCCATTCAAGACTGGCTCAAATACCTAACAGTGATCAACAGCTTTCCTCACATTGTGAACTCCACTAAATCATTAGGCTTTACTTTGGACAAACACCTATATATGCTAGACCCAATTAGTGCAACCACCAGATGAGCCAATCACCAACTCAACACATTAAGGAAACTCAAACCTTTCCTGCCGCCTGATGACATGCAGCTAGTGGTCCAATCCCTAGTCATTTCCCGCCTAAACTATGGAATTGTGACCCTGGCTGGGCTATGTAAAGTCAATCTGGACCCCCTAGGGACTATGCTGAACTGAGCAGCCAGACTCATAACAGGGTCAAGAAAACGTGATCACATCACACCAGATCTAACTCAACTAAATTGGCTCTCCCTCGAAGCTAGAATCATGTTCAAGATAGCCTGCCTGACGCACAATGCGCTTCATTACAACATTACAACTTACCTGGCAAAAAAACTCAAACTATCAGGTCTGAACCAGACCCCGAGAAGCTCTAACACTCTACTATTGAAACCATGAAAATTCAAGAAGAAGAAAAATTACAACCGCTCGTTCTCCTGTCTTGCACCCAAAATTTCGAAACTTCTTCCCCCCGAAATCAGAGCTAACCCTTCAACCTCTACAGTTAAAAAATAAGCCAAAGGTCTATTCCTGAAAAACTTCCTGCAACTATAGAACTGAAGTCACCAAACTAATGTTTGCTTCAAGTATACAGCATGGATCTACTTCTCAACTATGTAATGCTTTGATTCTTTATACCGAATATGATCACCCTATGTTTGTTTAACTTCCTTCATGGTTTTGTCTATATATTTATATATATCTATATATATATTCACTGAAAAAATTATAGGTTTCAGGCATGTTATAGTTAGAAATTAGCATTTAAAAAACCTTAGAAATTCACTGAAAAAACCATAGGTTTTAGGAACTTTATTTGAGATGTCACCACTGATGTCATCAGTGATGTCACTGACCATGTCATGAATGATGTAATATGTAATGTCATCAGCAGTGCATTGCGGGGGCGTGAGTTATAGTTAGCTGAACTAACTATAACAGGGGAATTTCTATGGTTTTGTATGAGTGAAATGTCCAACTAACTATAACGTCCCTATAACGTCCCTCTCTCACTTACTTTCTCTCTCTCTCTCTCTCTCTCTCTCTCTCTTTCTCTCTCCTTTGATGGATGCATGACGCACAATGTTATCTTGCTTTTTATCTAACCGGCTCTGATTCACAAATTGACACCCCCCGACACTACCAGAGCTGAACACGTGTAGAACCTGCGATGATGTGTGGCCATCCTGCCAATCAACACCCAATTTGAAATGTGAGCTCCGTTGACCACGTGTACTGAGGCTGAGGAGGTTCGTTTGGCTCGTGGTCAACTCTCTTCGACACACGCCAGTGGCGGAAGGTGAGCAGAGAGGCTTGTTTCCGCAGCAGCGGGCACTCACCTCCGGCCAGTGGGAGTGGATGGGGTGCAGTAGCCTGGATGCACAGCGGCAGGTAGTCAGCTCCGGATAGTGGGAGTGCATGGGGTACAGCAGCCTGGGTGCGCAGCGACTGCTATACACCTCTGGGCAGTGCATGTGTATGGGCTACAGCAGACTGGGGACCATATTATCAAGAACGGCGATAACATTATCACTGCTTTAGCGGCAGGAAACTGCCGCTAAAGCAGCAATAAGTGGCTTGATAGTATGCCCTTGAGAATTCCCATAGAAGCCCAGGTTCAGGGGTGAAGGACATCAAACCTGGGCTTCTATGGGAATTCACAAGGGCATGTTATCAAGCCCGTTATCACCGCTTTTGCGGCAATTTCCTGCTGCTAAAGTGGCAATAATGTTATCACCGTTCTTGATAATATGGCCCTGGGTGCGCAGCTGCTGTTAGACACCTCTGGGCAGTGGAAGTGGATGGGATTCAGCGTGCCTGGGTGCGCAAAGCCAAAACAGAGAATTACGCGTGTGCAGTTGTATATAGTCTGTAATTACTAATTCTATACTATCTTTCAGATAACTAAACTTAAGGGTGCAGTGTCCCGACACGTGGTTGGAGACACACAGGTGACACAAAGGTGAGCTGCGAAGATTTTCTCCAGTGTCAACACTCCCTCTCCATCTCTTACTTTCTCTCTCTCACACACTTTCTCTCTTTCTCTGTCTCTTCCTCTCTCTCTCATTCTTTATTTCTCTCACTTCCTCTCTCTCTCTCTTCCTCTCTCATACTGTTTGTCTCTCTTTTCCTCTATCTCACACTGTTTCTTTCTCTCTTCCTTGTATCTCACTCTTTCTTTCTTTCTTTCTTAATTTTTCTCTCTCACTCTTTGTCTCTCTCTCTTCCTCTCTCTCACTCTTTCTCCCTCTCTCTTCCTCTCTCTCTCTTCCTCTCTCTCTCTTCCTCTCTCTCACACTGTTTCACTCTTGCTCTCTTCCTCTCTCTCTCTCACTCTTTATCTCTCTCTCTCCTCTCTTTCTCTCTCTGTCTTCCTTTCTCTTACTCTCTCTCTCTCTCTCTCTTTCTTCTCTCTCACACTGTTTCTCTTTCTCTCTTCCTTATTTCTCTCTCTTTCTCTCTCTCACTCTTTCTCTCTTTCTTTCTGTCTTCCTCTCTCTCTTTCTCTTTCGCTCTCTCTTCCTCTCTCTCACTCTTTCTCTCTCTTCCTCTCTCACACTGCTTCTCTCTTTCTATCTTCCTTTTATCTCACTCTTCCTCTCTCCTTTTTTGGACGCATAACGCACCATGTTATTTTTCTTTTTGTCTTGCAGGCTGTGATTCACAAATTGTCGTGGGATGACACGCCATGGCTGTTCATAGTTTTATTTGTTGTTGTTTTCTTTTAATAAAATATTTCACACACAGATTTATTTGTTGTTGTTTTGTTTTAATAAAATGTTTTATATGTAAATCCATACATGACTAAGATTCTTATTTGTTCAACCTCACAAGCATCTTTTTCATTAAAACTGCAATACCAGCTGATTTGTTAGGCTCCACATTTAAAAATGTTCCTGTCACATTTGTTTGTAGGGGGTGAGTGGGGATGGTGGACAAGCAGCTGCTGCTGGGGGATGTCAGAGTACTGTTGGGTGTCTGACCTCCATCATCGTTGCCTATATTGCATCTCTTCTCAGAGACCTGCAAACCGGTAGCCTGGCTCGTAAAAGTGCAGGCCCGAGAAGTCGCACCGGAAGAGCTGCAAGCCCACCAGTGGTTCGCAGAGGGAGACTTGCGGGCCCAAGAATGTTGTTGATGGTATACTAGTGATGTGGGAAGAGGGTGCGTTACCTGCTGATGTGGGGAGAGGCAGCGTGAAAGGGGTATCTCTCACAAACAGAGCTCCGGTATGTTTTCAGAAATGCCTCGGACAGATGGCAGCTGACGGACTGAATCACAAAATGGCTTTTCAATGCTCTTATAGTAAGACTTATGAACAGTTCGTACCCTGGCTCACAGATGGACAACTACGGCCCGTCCGCTCGACCCAGAGAGGGAGAACTACGAGCCGCTCGCTCCCAAAGGAGCCGCCCGCTCCCAAAGGAACAGCAGCGTAGTAGCTCGCAGAGGTACAGGAACAGCAGCGTACTAGCTTGCAAAGGTAGACAGGTGTGAGCCGACAGACTGCCTTCTAAAGGCATACCTCCAAAGTGGTGATGTTGGGCACAGGGAGCGTGAAAGGGTTATCTTCCTACTAGTGTCCTGTAGTGGAAGTCGTGCTGCCTGGCGCTCACCTGTTTCTCCTTTATTTTTAATAAATCTTAAACCTTCTCTGCGTCCAAATCATCATTACACAGAGCTCCGCTATATTAAATTGACCCCGGAACCTTTCTTTTATATTTTCACTCCGTGCGAGGCACAAGATGGCTGCTAACACTTCCTGGTTTCAAGTGTTAGCAGCCAATCAGAGGACACTTCCTGCTTTGAAGAGTCAGCAGCCAATCAGAAGCAAGCTTGTGCTCGGGAGTAAGTCACCGACCAGATATATATATATTTTTTCCCTTTAATATCTCAAAAACTACTGAACAAATTTACACCATTTCAACAAAACCGTGCGTTCTGGACCAGGACCTTTCTCTCTGCCAAATTTGGCGTAATTCCGTTCAGCAGTTTGACCTGTAGGCTTGTCTAAAGTTTCCTATGGAAAATCCATTGAGAAAACGCATTTTCACACACCCCTTTTTTCTCATCTCCCCTTGACCAATCACCCCTAAACTTTCAAGATAGGAGCTGATCAAAAAAGAGAAACTTTTTTGGAAAATTTTGTAAAGAATCGTCAAACAATGCCAAAGTTATAAGCAGATGGAGAGCTCCATGAGGGGGGCCGCGCAACCCCCTCCCAACATGAGTGAAACCCCGAGACTATGGGGATCCCAGTGGGCACCCTCAGCCCCAGCGAGCCCCTGCTATTATTTATTAAGAAATGCACCCGGGACCTACCCACCCCAGGGTCTCATTCAAATAAAACACGGGAACCCGTGACCCCAGCACGAATTACGCTGTTTTGTTTTGGGGGGTCCTGGGGGTCCTTCTGGGACCCCCCACCAGGCCTAGGTGTTTCTACTCTGCCCCCTTCTCTTGTTTTCTACCTTTGTTTCTCTGTGACTCATATTTTCTGAATTTCTCAAAAACTACTGAACGAATTTACACCATTTAAAAAAAAAAAGTCGCTTTCTGAACCAAGCTCTACCTTTCTGCCAAATTTGGGGTAATTCCGATCGGCAGTTCGTGCTGTAACTCGTCGCAAAATTTCCGATGGAAATTAACATGGGGAAAGCGTGTTTTGGGACCCCCCTTTTTTCTCAGTCCCCACTTGATGACTCACCCCCAAACTTTCAAGATAGGAGCTGACCTAAAAAGTGCAACTTTTTGGAAAATTTCATAAAGATTTGTTAAACGACGACAAAGTTATAAGCAAATCAAAAAATGCTTTTCCTATGGAAACTAGGTTGTAATTATAACTACCTACTAGCGACCACCAGTAGGTAATATATATGTGGCTTGAATGTTTTCAATAAAGCTGTGTGAACAAGGAAGTTTTTCTGAAACGCGTAAGGCCTAAGCATTTGAAAGTGGTGTCCCGAGGCTGCCAGCTCCACCACATGATGCATCTTGCTGACAGAGTGGGCCTCATTATATCGGGCAAAATTTGTATTGATGTATAGCAGCCATGCCTGGGTCGCAAGGAGGAACCGCCGTTTGTGTCTGCAGCGGCCCTGGGGTGTCTGATGACACGTAATACAGGACTGTCAACTGGCTACATGGTGAGAGATTCAAAAAGGCAGCTGACTCGATCATGCCGTTTTCACCTACATGAGGATTGATTTTAACAGTCAGGCAAGCGGCGACACCCACTGGGGATTTAATTTGGACTGCAAATACCAGTGCTCATAGGGGCAAGACAACCACGCCCACTGTGGCTTGAATGTTTTCAATAAAGCTGTGTAAACTCACTGTCGCAACTCACCTTATTCTGCGCATGGCTTGTGAACAAGGAAGTTTTTCCGAAACGCGTAAGGCCTAAGCATTTGAAAGTGGTGTCCCGAGGTTGCCAGCTGTACCACATGATGCATCTTGCTGACAGAGTGGGCCTCCTTATATCGGGCAAAATTTGTATTGATATATATATATATATATATATATATATATTGTACAACCCAATTCAAGCGATACTGAAGAGGCGCTGACACCGTGGGAAATCCATCAAGAAAAGTTTTTATTCTTCACACCAAAGCCAAACGCGTTTCGACGGACTTGCCGCCTTGGTCACTGAACACAGGTAAGACATTATTACAGTGCTTAAATACACCTTTGGCTAGTTAACTTTTGGCGGTTAATCATAAACATAGAAAGAGTCACTGCGAGTGTTTCTTTAAATCAACAAATGTATGTACAGAGTGATACTATTTGCGCAAGCATTTAACTTTCATTGTCGAACATAAAATGTAAACATTTAAAATATGTGCTTTAGTATAGTTGCATTAACTCGCTAACCAATCAATTGAACCCAAGTGGGTAGTGGCTTCTTGTGACTACAAAATGAAACTTTATACCGCCTAAAGGAAAAACAAGCTAATATTCATCTAGGCTTGTGCCAAAAGTTTAGACCTGTGCTGTAGAAGAGTGAGCAAAAAACACAAAAGAAGTAGTCTTTCAAAATAAACAGATGAACACACAGTATTGTATTATCTAAATGCTAAATAAACTGTGTTACATTAGTTTCACTTTTATTATTGCAGATATACACTTAGAGCTTCATCCGCATTGAGTCCATTTGGAATCTTGCTATTAAGTAGCACAATGTATCTAGATTCGAGTTTGCGCAGAGACAGTAATCTGTTTCCTCCCCGAATGTTTTTTGGAACACTATCTATCACAAAATATGTGAGATCCTCACTTCTACCACTATGTGTAGTGTTTATGTGACGTGCTACAGGGTAAGATGGATCATCAGTATTTATAGCACGTAGGTGTTGCAGGATTCGTACGTGTACTTGATGGATAGTACTACCTACGTATAATTTATTGCAGGTACACTTGAGAACATACACTGCAAATTCTGTTTTGCAGGTGAAATTGCTGCGGATTTCAAAAGGAGTGTGTTTAAAAGGTAAACTAAGGCTGCGGGTGTTGACCCCAAACTTGCACGCCTTACATTTCGCACATTTGTAAAATCCATTTCTTGCTTTGAGCCAATCTGTTTTGGTGTCTAGTCTAGGTGAATTACAAACTAGCTCCTGCCTCATTGATTTTGCTCGTCTAAATGTGATTTGTGGTGGTTTGCTGCATATTTCTCCTATTATTGGATCACTTCTTACCGCTTGCCAATGTTTTGTGAGTATTCTGCGAATATTTGTGTGATAGATATTGAAACCAGTGATAAGTCTAGGTGGTGTGCTTGCTGGAGGGTCGCCTGGTGGAATGTAAATAGTTTTATCTCTTTTAAGTAGCTTTGATCTTTCCACTGTGGCACATTTGTTTTCTGCTTTATAGAGGATCTCTGGTTTGTACCCCCTGTTGTTTAGCCTGTCAAAGAGTTCTTCTTTAGCTTGGTTAAAACTGTTAGAAGAACTGCAGTTTCTTTTCATCCTCAGACACTCCCCATAGGGAATACTCTCAATCAATTTGCTGGGATGGAAACTGCTGGCATGTAGGATAGAATTCCCTGATGTGCTCTTTCTGTAAGATCGTGTTTCTATGTTGCCTTCTTGTATAAACAGTTCCAAATCTAAAAAATGAATTGACTCTTTGCTGGCAGTACTAGTGAATTTTAAATTTAACTGATTGTTGTTAAGATCTTCAGAAAACTTTAAGGCACTTTGTTCTGTGCCTTCCCACAGGATAAATATGTCATCTATATACCTGGTGTACAATTTCACATTCTCCTGTATTTCTGATGGGTACTCGACCATGAGTACTCGCTCCTCCCACCAGCCCATATGCAAATTAGCATAGCTGGGGGCGAAGCAAGTACCCATGGCCGTACCTTGAATTTGTTGATAGTGTAGCCTGTCATACAAAAAAACATTGTTGTTTAAACACCACTTGGCCATGTCTAGTAGCATGGCTGTATGTTGGTACAACTCTAATGGCCTTTTGTTCAAGAAAAATTTCATAGCATTCAGACCATCATCATGCCTAATGCTTGTATACAGGCTCTGTACATCAAGTGTCAAGAAAATACAATTATCATTCCACTGTTGATTTTCTATTTTAGTCAAAAAGTCCCCAGTATCTCCAATGTAGGAAGGTAAACTACGAACAAAGGGTTGGAGAAAATAATCAATGTATCTGCTGGTATTTTCGAAGAGACCCCCTATAGCTGAAATAATAGGTCTTCCCGGGGGACACATAGGGTTTTTATGAATCTTAGGAATAAGATACAATTCTGGGGTTACTGGGTAATCATTTTTAAGAAAATATATATATATGGATTCCTTGTTTGTCCCTCGATTAAGGACGCCACTCCACCATCGTTCGTTTCACAGAAACTTTATTAAGGAAACCGGCATTTCCCCTTCTGCAACAGTCTTCCCCGACGCGTTTCGGAGTCCTTACTCCTTATTCATGGGGTGTGCTGACATTCTAGCAAGGTTCCAAACCACGTTCTTTTATCATTGTTTTCAGCTCCTCCCCGGTGAGTCAATTATATTCTCAAAGCATGATGGGATTTGTGGTTTGGAAATTACTTTTTACCCTCCAGTGGGTTTGCTAGTTTGCCAGTATTGATTATATGTTCAACAGCCCTCCAGTGGGCTACAGGTAGAAAAAAGCACGGTTGATTAGAGGAACTTCGGTGCCATTCACAGGTTTGTATAGTTCACTCCCGTGTGGACCCTTTCATTTCGGGCGGTGCATCCTCCGCGGTGAGACTGACCGCGTAGTTACAGATTCCTTGTTTGTCCCTCGATTAAGGACGCCACTCCACCATCGTTCGTTTCACAGAAACTTTATTAAGGAAACCGGCATTTCCCCTTCTGCAACAGTCTTCCCCGATGCGTTTCGGAGTCCTTACTCCTTATTCATGGGGTGTGCTGACATTCTAGCAAGGTTCCAAACCACGTTCTTTTATCATTGTTTTCAGCTCCTCCCCGGTGAGTCAATTATATTCTCAAAGCATGATGGGATTTGTGGTTTGGAAATTACTTTTTACCCTCCAGTGGGTTTGCTAGTTTGCCATACATATATTTTCACTGAAAAAACCATAGGTTTCAGGGACGTTATAGTTAATGGGACATTTCACGTGTACAAAACCATAGAAATTCCCCCGTTATAGTTAGTTCAGCTGACTATAACTCGCGCCCCCGCAATGCACTGCTGATGACATCACATATTACATCATTCATGACATGGTCAGTGACATCACTGATGACATCTCAAATGACATCACTGATGACATCACTGATGACATCATCCAGTGACTGTGTGTTTCTCTAAAGTTTACATATATTTTATATGTATGCCAAGGTGTTTTGAAGAATGAGTGGGTGCTTAAGTGACTGGATGGAGGATTTAGTATGTGTGTGACTGACTGTATAAGTGAGTTATTAAATGTATCTTACTGAATGCATGGATTAGTGACTAAACTGTCTGAATGTGTGTATCAGTATGTCTGTTGTTGTGTAAGCTGCTGCATGTGTTGGTTAGTAGCTACATGAGTGTCTTTATGGGTTATTGATTGGTTGCCTGAGTATTTGTATGGGAGACTGAGTGTCTGTGTGGGTGGGTGGGAGGTGTGTGATTCTGTGCATAGATGTGTGAGTGGTTGATTCACTGGGTGTATGGGTTCAAGAGTGCATGTGGAAACAGCTGTATGGGCAGGTGAGTGTGTGTATCGGTGTGTTGATGAGAGATTGGATGTCTCAGTGGTACATGTCCAAGTAACTACATATGTAAAAGGCAGTGTATGTGAGACTTGGAGTATATAAATGACTATACGTGAGAGTCAGTGACTGTGAGAGTGGTTGTATGGATGAGTATGTACTTGTATCAGTGATTGTATAAGAGAGTAAATATGTGTTAGTATATGTTTGAATAAGTGAGATGGTGTGTGTATAACTGTATAGGTGAGGAAATGGGAGAGTGATTGATTCTTTGCATGACTGACTAGGTGTGTGAGTAACTCCATGGATGAGTGGCAGTGTGTGAGTGTCTGTATAGGTGTATGAGTGCATATGATAGTGTTGTATTGATGAGTGACTGTATGTATGAGTGATTGTATGGGTGTGTGTGTAGACCTTAGAATCAGTGAGTGGGTATGTAGTAACTGGTATTGGTGTGTCTATGGTTTCAAAAATGGTATATTTTAGAATGGATGTATCAAAGGTAATATTAGGGTGTGAGGAGGTGCATCGTATTATCACGTGGATGATGTCATCAGTGATATCATTGATGTAATTTGAGATGTTATCAGTGATGTCATCAGTGATGTCACAGACCATGTCATGAATGATGTAATATGTGACGTCATCAGTAGTGCATTGCAGGGGTATGAGTTATAGTTAGCTGAACTAACTATAACGGGGGCATTTCTATGGTTTTGTACAAGTGAAATGTCCAACTAACTCTAACGTCCCTGAAACATATTGTTTTTTCAGTGAATTTCAATGGTTTTTTAAATGCTAATATGTAACTATGCCTACAAAGTTATGACATGTGAAGAAAGAGGAAGAAAAGCACAGTAAGAAGCAAGACAAATCCAGAAAGAGGCAACAGAAGTCCAGAAAGACTAAGAAAAGTGCAGGAAGAAGCAAGAGATCTGCAGAAAGAACCAACAGAGGAGCAGAAAGTCCTCCTGTGCCCCCAACTTTTTAGTGACGGGTACTGGTGGTAACTGACTCTGACTAACCAGGACCAGAGCCAGTGCTATGCTAAAAGACACTTAGAATACAGTGAAAATACCTACATACACTAGGGAACACTATGAATTGGGGTACCCCTGTAATGAGCATGACCTCCTCTGTATTTGCCATGAGTTAGTACCTGGGTCATTGCATGAGGACATGGGTAGTGACTGGATGATTAGAGTGCTGCAAGGACAGTGCATGGTGATTTTATAACTGCTTGGGTTTTGGTGGAGTAATTGGATAAGTACATGATGCTGGATGGGTGATTGGAAGAGTGCATGGGTAGTGACAGAGGGATTTCTGGAGTGCATGGGTACAACCTAGGTATTTGGAGGAGTGAATCAGTACTGTGTAGATGGTTAGAGGTTTGCATGGGTAGTGCACAGGGGATTGTTACAGTGCATGTGTTAGTGCCTGGGTCACTCCATGATTACATGGGTACTGACCGGAAGATTAGAGTACTGTAAGGAGAGTGCATAGTGAATTTATAAGTGCCTTGGTTTTGGCGGAGTGATTGGATAATTACATGGTGCTCGCTGAGTGATTGGAGGAGTGCATGGGTAGTGAAAGGGCAATGGCTGGACTGCATGGGTACTGCTCAGGGTATTGTAGCAGTGCATGAGTTAGTGCATGGGTCACTGCGTGAGTGCATGGGTAGTGACTGGATGATTAGAGTGCTGCAAGAAGAGTGCATGGTGAATTTATAAGTGCTTGGGTTTTGGTGGAGTGATTGCATGAGTACACACATGTCCCACTAGGCCCCGCCCCCTCCTTTCACCACCGTGCAAATGCGCCCCCTGGTGGGTTTTAATTTGGGGGATTAATTCCTCTTGAATCCTGAGGGTCCCTGGGGGCGAACTAGCCCACCATGTACCTCTAGTAAGCACCACAGAGCTGCATTACAGAGAGGTGGTCCGAGGCCACGCCCCTTTTTACACCTCTCTGCAACGCAACTCTGTGCCACTTACTGGATGTACTTGGTGGGCTAGTTGGCCCCCAGGGACCCTCAGGATTCAAGGGGACTTAATTCCCCAACTTAAAAGGTGCCATAGGGGGCGGTTGCACACTTGTCACTTCAGGCCATGCCCCTCCCTGCACCACTGCGCAAACGCACCCCCTGGTGGATTAAGTGGTGTTTCTGTAGTGTAGGGGATCATCCTGTGGTTACTGTTTTAGGGTTTATGATGGTGCAGTGGTGTTTGGGTAGTGTACAGGGTCGTGCTAGGGATAGTGTTTTACAGTTTAGGGTAGTGCAGTGGTGTTTGTGTAGTGAAGGAGATCATGCTGGGGGTAGTGTTTTAGAGTTTACGGCAGTTCAGAGGTGTTTGGGTAGTGTAGGAGGTTGTGCTGGAAGTAGTGTTTTAGGATAGTGCAGTGGTATAGGAGATCGTGCTGGGAGTAGTTTTAGTGTTTAGGGTAATGCAGTGGTGTTTCTGTAGTGTCGGGGATCGTCCTGTGGTTACTGTTTTAGGGTTTAGGATGGTGCCGTGGTGTTTGGGTAGTGTACAGGGTCGTGCTGGGGATAGCTTTTTACGGTTTAGGGTAGTGAAGTGGTGTTTGGGTAGTGTAGGGGGTCATGCCAACGGACTGACTCACAGAGATCCGAGCCGATGGACTGGCTTCAAAAGGCATAGCCGCGACCTGGTGATGTCGGTAGAGGTAGCGTGAAAGGGGTATCTCACACAGACACAGATGCCAGTGTTGCCTCGTAGAGGAAAAACTACAGACCCAATGGCTTCTACACGGAGAGATACGAGCTGACGGACTAAGTCACAAAATGCCTGACAACACTTCCTAGTTTCAACCATTCACAGCCAATGAGCAGCAAACTTATGCTTGTAACACCTCAACCAATCAGATGTCAGAATTCTCAAATATCGTTATCTGTAAAATTTGTTATTTCTCAAAAACTATTGAACGGATTTACACAATTTCAACAAAAGCGCTCTTTATGGACCACAACCTTTCTCCCTGCCAAATTTGGCGTAATTCCGTTCAGCAGTTTGACCTGTAGCCTTGTCTAAAGCTTCATGTGGAAAATGCATAGGCAAAACACATTTTGTGACTCCCCTTTTTTCTCAGCCCCCTCTTGACCAATCATCCCCTAACTTTTGGAAATTTCGCAAAGATTCGTCAAACGACGCCAAAGTTATAAGTACATTGAGGGCTCCAGGGGAGGGGCCACGCAACCCCCCTCTCAACATGAGTGATGCCCCGAGACTGCGAGGACCCCAGCGGGCCCCTGCAGCCCCAGCGAGCCCCCGCTATTATTTTTTAAGAAAAGCCCCGGGGACCTAGCCCACCCCGGGGTCTCATTAAAATAAAACACAGGAACCCGCGACCCCATCGCGATGTGTGCCGATTTGTTGTTTTTTTAAATGTTTGTTTGGGCTCTGGGGGTCCTTCTGGGACCCTCTGACCAGGCCTAGGGAGTCAGGGTGTTTCTACCCTGCCCCCTTCTCTTGTTTTATACCTTTGTTTCTCTGTTTTCTAGTGACTCGCTTCTATCGGGTCACAAGATGGCTGCCAACACTTCCTGGTTTGGAGTGTTGACAGCCAATCACAGTGAAGCTCGTGCACGGGACTTAGGCTCCGCCCATATATAAAAACTTTTTTTTTCTAATTTCTCTGCAACTACTGAACGGATTTACACCATTTAAAAAAAAGGTCGCTTTCTGATCCAAGCACTACCTTTTTGCCAAATTTGGGGTAATTCCGTTCAGTAGTTTCGGCTCTAGCCTTGCACAAAGTTTCCTATGGGAAATTAATTTTTTGACTCTTATTCTTTGAATTTCTCAAAAACTACTGAACGGATTTACACCATTTAAACAAAAAGGTTGCTTTCTGAACCAAACTCTACCTTTCTGCCAAATGTCAGGTAATTCCGTTCAGCAGTTCGGCCTATAGCTCGTCGAAACCATTTCCTATGGAAATTAACATGGTGAAAACATGTTTTGGGACCTCCCTTTTTTCTTAGCCCCTGCTTGACGAATCACCCCCAAACTTTCAGGATAAGAACTAACCTAAAAAGTGCAACTTTTTGGAAAATTTCATAAAGCTTCGTCAAACGACGCCAAAGTTATTAGCAAATCAAAAAATGCTATTCCTATGGAAACTAGGTTGTAACTATAACTACCTACTGGCGACCGCCAGTAAGTAATATAAATATAAATAGTTTAACTGGAAACTTCTTCTGAAATGATTGACCTCTGTCGACACTTAAATTGCTGAGGAACCAAATAAACTGTGATTTAATGTCATATATTCAAACACCCTCTTTCCCTTATTATGAAATAGGCATTGCTTTTGTCATTCCCCCAGCCAATGATTATTTGCAAAGCCTCCTATAACCTGTTATTGCTTATTTTTCCTAACCCTATACTTCACTCTCCTCCGAGAATGTTGTAGAGATTCTTATCACTACTTCTGTGGTCTATAAAATGCATACATCAAAGCATCATTATTAATGTAATTATCGAACTGTGAGCTGAAAAATACTTCAATAAATCGCATTGTATTCTTTTGAAGATAAAAGCACAGCATGAGACTCCAAGATATTATTTATGTGTTTTGATTTGAAAAAGAAGACAGACTAGCAGCGCTGCCAGTAAATCACACCATCGTTTCAGCAACTCAAAGCTTTCTTTGCATGAAAGAATAAACGGCGAAGGAGACAGTGGACAGGCATTGCTGCGACAGTGTGAATGTAAATGAAGAATAAAGATAGTAATAGCCATGTTTGTTGTAGGAACAAATCCGTCAATCACCGCCAATTCCATATTGAAACACAAACCAATCAAAATCAGACTTCGGGGTATTTTAGGTTGCCAACAGATGCATCCTACCTGGTCTCAAAAACTATTTGACAAACAAACTGAAAGATTGTCACAAAAACTGTCCACTGACCAGTGATGCAAACCTCATGTGTTTGTTTTCGCACAGAACACAACCTTTTTTCATTGAATGTCTGTGTTAAATTATAGGGCATAACGTATTGGTGAGCATACAAGGACGTGTTTAGGCATCTGGGACAGTGCTGTTCGTCGGTACCCTTTAGTGAAGTGCAAAGGGGTGCAATATGGGTATTGCAAGATTTCATGTTCAGGAATGGTTTCTGTGAGGGGGTTTCATGCTAGGCAGGAACGTTTTCACTACAGTGCAATTGCACACAGTTCTTTGATGCAAGAATCTGGACAATTTTAATACCGTGTCGCACTGCTTGATCAATGCTTCTCCGAATCCTAGTTCAATCAATTCATTATTTAATAATGTTTATTTTTCAGACTTTTCAGAAAACTCTTTGGGCAATATTATCAAGGATGGCGTTAAAATTATCGTCGCTTTAGCGGCAGGAAACTGCCGCTAAAGCGGCGATAATGGGGTTGATAATATGCCCTTGTGAATTCCCATTGAAACCCAGGTTCACACCGGAACATGGGCTTTTATGCGAATTCACAAGGGCATATTATCAAGCCCATTATAGCCGCTTTAGCGGCAGTTTCCTGCTGTCCTTGATAATATGGCCCTTTATTTTAGTTGTGTTGTTAGCTGATGAGTGACTGACTCAACATCCTTCCGAACAAATGGAAACAAGGCTATTAGGCGGAGCTACAGACGCCGTGGTGTAATAATGAGGCTTACAATTGAAGAACCCCTTCTTTTATAGCGCGGGTAATAAATACAGAGTCATTGAGGGGCATATTATCAAGCACGGCGTTAAAATTATCGCCGCTTCAGTGGCAGAAAACTGCCGCTATAGTGGCGATAATGGGCTTGATAATATGCCGCAGAGAATTCCAATAGAAGCCCATGTTGACACCAGAACATGGGCTTCTATAAGAATTCTCAAGGGCATATTATCAAGCCCATTATCACCGCTTTAGCGGCAGTTTTCTGCCGCTAAAGTGGCGATAATTTTAACCCCGTTTCTTAATAATATGCCCCTTTGAGAGTAGAGAATAAGAGTACTGGAGAAACGAGGATTTAATACAGCGGCACAAAGGTAGTGAATTTGTGTTAAAAAATGCAGATCATTTGTACTGATTTTATGGACTGGGAAAGAGCAAAATTTGGTGTTTATATATAAAAACTATCATAGGAAACCAAGCTAACTCAAGTAAACTCTTAATACTGAAAATGGATATACCAATATTGATGTCAAACTAGGCAAGCCAGATTCAAGAGGGGACACATGGTGTAGGTCAGCCGCGGTCAGAGCAGGTAACAGCGGTGACGGGTGGGGCCACGTGGGGGGGCGATTTCGAGGCACGATGCCGAAGGAAAACAATTTTTTTATTCAATTTCCCTCGGCATCGTCCCTCAAAATCCCCCCATGCAGCTCCACCACCCCACCGCTGCTACTTGCAGAGACCGCGGCTGGTGTAGGTGTTGGCCATCAGGCGGCTGTGTGCGGACACTCACTGGGACAGATTCATAAAGGACATTTGGCTGTAAAAATAAGTTTACGGCTGAAAATACTTCTAGTTATGCCTGCCAGGAATTCAAAATGGATTCCTGGCAGGCACAAGTGTTTACTACTGTGGTTGTCCCCGCAACACTTGTAAATCCCATGCAAGGAATGGGAAATGGCATTAGAAAGTGTGGTTCTCCTTTTGTGTTTGGGGGCATTTTAACTGAAATCCAACCCTTTCCTGCCCATGAAACGGTTGGATATTCACTCCAGCCAAGAGCTAGAATAACTCCCCTTTCAGAATATGGAATGTATCACCCAGATTTAAGGAAAGTGTTTTCACCACTAGGAATTTTTTTTCCCCGGCGGACGAAAAAAAATGGCCATTTGGATGTCCCTTCCACTCTGAGGAATTCCACTCAGCGGGAATAAAGAGCCCCTCTGAAGAGTTCAGTTGTTTTCTGAGTCCTAGGAAAATTGAACTTTGCCTGCACGTCTACACTTATCCTCATGAATCACGCTCATAGTGATACTTAACAATGCGTTCTATTGATCTTTCCCACGTCTAATGTCATTAGACAAATGCGTGCACTGACGAATGGCTCTGCTGGCCACAGTATCAGATGGCTCTGTGGAATTGAACTGGTGGAAAACTCTGCTGTCTAGGTCTGACTCTCTGACTTATCTCTATTGTTTAAACCCTGAACTTTTATGTTTTGTGGAACCTGAGCAATCATTTTTATTTCGGGGACTCAATCCTATCCATGCTGTGTCAAGTGAGAGATAGATCTAATGTCTGATGACAAACTTTTAAGTCCTTTGTAACCTGAAGGAAAGGTCTGTTCTCTTCAGCAAGTTTCAGTAAAATCTGTGTATCCTGGGAGGTCGCTCTGTTTAAAGACAAAGCCAGAGCGATCTTTGCTACTAAGGGGTGGCATTGCTGTGCGACATCTATGCATGTAGGTTTTAACAGGTCCAAGATACAAATCCATCTAAAATTCTTGTAACTGTTATATTTGTGACCACGAATGATGAACCTGTTTTCTGTAGCTGAGACTGGTAGAGTTTGCATAACCAGAGGGAGCTGCCTACTGCTTGAGGCCTGTCTGTGAGTTCTTAGTTACCCCAGAGACATCTCTGGATATCCCATGTATCCTGAGGGGTAGGTATCTTGTTCATTGCCTGGTTTTGTTGCTTGTTAAGCTGAAGCTTTTCGAACCTGAGACGAAGGCCTGCTTTGTATTGCTGGAGGGCGTTAAACATGTGTAACCTAGGAAATACCTTCTCAATATGAATTCCGGGAATGTAAATTATCTATCTTTTGACAGATAACCCGACTCTCTGAGGCCTGGAATAGATTATGTGTCTATTGTAAAAGGCTTTAGATTGTATTTCACCAGATGATTATAAAATTGAAATTAATGAAATTGGCAAATGTCAATGCACATTTACCGAGAGGCATCTTGTTGCTAGCCTGATGAAATAGTCTTAGAGATGAGTCCAGCAGACCAATAAAAGGTATTGCTTTTTAGTGTTTAGCAAAAAGCACTATAATTCATAATACAACATACTGGAAAAGGGAGGTGGTTTTCACAACGTTAGAACCAAAGCAGAAAAGGCTATACTTTCCATAAAACTCAGCCTGTAACGAGGAACCAATGACACAAGATTGCAAGCTGACCATAGAGACTGCAAAGGGGCACATCACAAGTAAAGTTCTGTGGGATAGTAGCAACACTTTAAATTCAGTCCTCCATTCCTTTGGAAGCCAGTGCAGGTTTTGACATGCCTTTCACTCATGTTCACATTCCCAAGACCCAGTTGTAATTTGGTCAGAACTTTGGTGGGGATCCTCAGATAGCATGCGTTTGGATAGCTGAGTCTAGATAAAATGCTGGCACCAGCCTCTGGGCCTTTCATCAGCTGTGAGAAGAAGGACATATTTTTTTGTTGCTTTTTTTGCTATTGAAGTTGCAAGAAATATGCTGTGGTGGCTGGTAGGACTTGGCTTTAGAGGAGAAGATCTAGTCAAATCCAAAATTAGAAGAGGCAAAAATGAGGTCAATAATATGCACTCATAGATGAGTAGTCCCTCTAACCTTAACATTATGTTAAGCTTAAGGTAACAGATGAGCTACAAAAAACTTTATACATATCTATATTAGGGATAGTCATACCAGAAGTTGAAATTTTCAAGTACCATTCCCTTTGTGAATTTAATCACTAAACAGCAAATAACAACCAGTCATTTGCCCTGAACTGGAGGCCAATCGATCAGTAAAATACAAACAATATAAGATATGGAGGATGATAACTGGCATGCCAGAACTTCATTCTGACCCAAGGATGCAGCACCAGATCAGCTACTAAATTTAAACTGCGATGAAATGCAAAGGGTTGCTCACGACCTCCACACTCTTTTCTAGTTTGGGGTATTTTCTTAAATCTATCCAGGGGGGACATTGCAATAGCAGCCCTTGAAGCCTTTGAGGCAGGTTTTTGTCGAACAGGTCTCTCCATTCCAGCCTAGTAATTCCCAGTCCCATGCACCCTCTCCAGAACATGTGACTTCAAGTACTCAAAAGCATATATTAATGCACATAATATGGGGCTGTGTAATAAAACCAGCACATGCTTCCAGGGACACTGCACACTTGGTGGAGATGGGCACAGGTAGCTTTGCCTTTGGTGCAACTTTGACACAGCACCTGCACACCCACTGCAACACAGCATTCTTCACTAACTAGCCAACAGCCACCTGACACATGTCAAGAAGGAAAGACAATCTTCACATAAAATGTCATGAAGTGGAAATAAATGAAAATCCTACCAATCCATGAGTAATTCAACTATAATGAAAGAGCAGATTGTAAGTCGGTGATCCTACCAAGAAATGGTTAAAAATAATAGAGGTCGGTTTATTCAATAACTAAGATAAAACATATTCAGCAAGATTAATACACAGAACAATTCTTGTTAAAAAAGACCCCAAACATACAGCCATGATTAGAGGTTTAACACGCAGTCCTGATAATCCTTTAGTGATTTGCCTCTTATTTTTTTTTTTCTTGGTATGTGTCGGGTTTGTCACCTGCCACCCGATACATACAAAGAAGAACGACTAGACATACCCCCAGTCCGCAAACTTCCCCCAATCTGGTAGAAATAAATACAAAATCTAACTGTGCTGTGAAGAACACATCTACAATATAGTCTGAAGATAATACCAGTATGATGTAAGACATTTTTGATCATCTTTCCTGTTTAGAGCCAGATCCAGTAATTTGCATGCCACTTGAAGTATAGAGCGGCCTTGTAAAGCCTGATAATGTAAAGATTGTGAGACATGACATAAAGCCCTACTATCTGAACTGTAACACTTGTAGGATCTGTATAACATGAAAAGGAAAGTTACAGAATGAAGCCCTAGATTCTAAACTGAAGTATAGCTCCCATGTTTCATGTCTGAGTTTGTACATTCTATTTATCCTACTGCTCTGTGCAATTCTGTAATATGTGGGAATACTGATGTATGGTTTAGGGGTGTACTGATTTAACTTTACGGGACTAAAGTGTGGTCCACTGGCTGTATGCATATGTTTAGGGCTAGGGCCCTTCTGTGTTAGGGGATTTTCACAGCATGAAAATAATGCTGTGCATTAAATGTCTTGTGTTCCCTCCCAGGCTCCTTTGTAAATGCTTGATGGACACTTAGAAAAGCTTCCACTCATGTCACGGTCGCAGATTTAAGGGCTGCATGAAGGCACCATGCAAGGAACAATTTAGGCACAGAGGAGTATACATACCACCAACATATAAATGAGGCTTTTACTTTGAAATTATCCAAGAAATACACCATCGTAGTGTCATTTCGAGATTTATTCTATACAGTTCAAAGGTAATTTGGTAAGGCTGGACAATATTTCGACTACAGGAGCTCAAACTTTGGCTAAAATTGTGTTTTTTACAGTTTGCATAATTGCTGAATTTGACTGGACTGTGGTTCCCCTTCTGCGTAGCCCATTTTCCTTCAGCATAATTGGTATGGCATGGGTCCACCAATTTCGTCTAACTAAAGCAGCTTTATTGTTCCTGCAGTGAGTATATCATTTGCCACTGATTTATCCAGTGCTTAAGGATGACTGGTTAACTCCTGTGATCACAAAATGGCATAAAGACGGCTTGACGTTAGGACTTTTATTCCTCAGTAGTTTTTTAAGCTTTCTGTCCTGAGGTCATACCCTCCAACTTTAAAGAAACATAGCATTTTCTCATTGAGCATCTCAGCTATTTTACATTTCAGAAGCTCAAATGACAAATAGCTGTCCTTATTTGATGTGAGAGTAGCAGATGTTGAAATCGGGAAACTTACTATTCTAAATATTTAAGCTGGGTTTCAAAGACTGTACAATGTATGGCTTGAGTTTATCCCTAATCCTATTTGTTGGAAAGTGGGTTATTGGTAGGTGCAAATGTAGGTCTAGCCACAGGCAATAAGGCCACTAGCACATGGTAGGACTCAGCATAGGTCTTAGAAAATTATTCCTATACCCAGCCCTTGGTAACATGGCTGGGAGTAGACAGGCTTAACTTCAAAGGCAGGTATGTGAAGCATTTAAAAACACAATTTCAGTAAATAATTAAGACACACCAAATAATAAAAATCCAACACCAATTTATACAAATAGGAAATATTTTTATCTTTAAAATGACACCAAAACGACAAAAATCCAATGTAGGGAACCGGAGATGTACATTTTCAAAGATTTAATCAAATATAGCACTTAGAAGATTATAGCATCATATTGTTATACACGCTCGCGATAGACCGGGGCAAAGTCAAAGTTTCAGGCCAGCTGCGATGGAGCCCTGAGCGGCTATAGCTCCCGCAGGTCTCTGTCTCAGTTTCTAACTTCACACTTAGAAACATTTCTGGAGCTTTTCTTCCCGAGGGCCCTCAAAGCTCCCAGCCAGTCCGGATTCGGTGAGGGCTCGCCGGCTTGACTTGTGACGAGGTCCCGGTCAACTTCCCTGGAGCAGACTTAGAAAATATTTCAAGATTGCTTCAGCGGGACAACCCAGGAATCCAGGCCGACACGCGATGGAAGGCAGGCGGCTTGGCTCTCGCGGTTGCTCCTGGTCACCTTTTCTACGAGCGGACTTCGAAACGTTTCTGGAGCTTTTTCTCGCGGGGTCTCTCGATGCTCTTCATGATCATGTGAGGGCTCGCTGGTTCAGTTTTCTTCTAGTCCCAGTCAAAGTCTGGAAGTTGGACCCATGGAGCTTTTAGCGGGACAAAGCTGGATGGCTTGGCCAGCTTGCGGTTGAAGGCAGGCGGCCTGGCTGACCATGTTGAGTCGGTCCCTCTATGGAGCTTTTTTTCAAAGTTGCTCCAAAGTTCTTCAAACTTCTTGAACTTCTTCCTGAAGTTCCTCAAGGGGTCCCAAAGTGTCTCAAAATTACTCCAAGGGTCTGGAAGCTCCAAGATGGTCCTTGAAAGTTGAGGACGTCAGTTCCCACAATCCACTGGTGCAAAACACTTACAAATCCACTGATGGGTCTCCTAGGTGTAGATTTAGTTGGTGATGTTCCAATTGAGCTCTTTGAACCTGTAGCTTTCAGGGAGTCCAATCTTTAGATATTTTTCATCAAAATAATCCACAGGGCTGTAGTTTCAGATGGTGTAGTTTTCAGAGGTCAGGCCTTAGAAATCTTTGCACAGCAAAACTTCTCAGCAGGGCACTTCTTGCTTCAGTAAGTTTCAAGCAGCAGATCTGGAGGGCTCTGCCCCTCTCAGATACTTATTCCAAGTTTCCTGGGTCATGCAGGAGGTCACTTCTGACCAATGGGAGCAGGGTAACTCCTCAAAGTTATGACCACATCCTGTAGAGTGTGGCATTATTTTTTCCCAGACTGCATCAAATCTTCCAAATCCATAATGGCTGATTTTCCAGCAAGGAGGTAAGAGATGGCTAAACACACTTCTAGGATGACGAATTTACTTAGACTCTCTGTAGGAAGGTGGAATCTGACTAGATGGTTGCCCCCATTTTTTTTCCTGGTGTTGTGATGGTTTTTGACCTAGCTTGGCTGGGAAACTGCTAATCAGGTCCCCAGCCTATCTGCTTTCACTTACAAATGGATTCCTAGTACCTTAGGTACCCAACAGATTGGATTCTGGGATGCCCTTATAAGTCCCTAGTATATGGTACACTATGTACTCAGGGCATAGGTACCCCAGAGGCCTACCAGGGGCTGAAGCATGAATTATGCCACCCCTGGAAAGCCCTCCAAAATGACACCACAGGTGTGCTTCTGCAGCCTGGGTAAGGTGGTGCATGCACCCCTTACTTATATATAGGTTCACTATATCTCACCTATCACTGCACATAGAAACCTATCAGTCACCCCTATGGCAGGCCTTATCAATCCTGAAGGCAGGGTGCTTGGTTATTTGTGAGAGGGTGCCCAGGCATGAGCTGCACCTCTCTGCAGGGGCTGTCAGTAGTGCAGCCTGACTATATACTCTTAAGTGCATTATAACTAAAACGGTTAATGCTAACCTTGGACTGGCTGAACGGAAACATATCGTGTTAGGTGTCAAACACCTTGGAATCATACCCCCACATCAATAACTGGTGTGAGAATATGATCCCACCCTTCTAGAGGGAGAGACATGACAGCACCGGTATACCCGGTACCAACTTAAAAGAGCCCTGGCATCACAAAATGGATGCTGCAGCCACAGACACGAGTCTGGCCTCCTGCTGCTGACTTAAACTCCAGCAGCAGGGAAGGCCTGGACAATAGGTTTCCTGTCAAAGGGAGGTGTAACCACCTCCCAGACAGGCTTTAGTGTATTGGGCTGAGTGGGAGCACTCCAAGAGTGCTTTGAAGTCCTGCACTGGGGGCACATTTGGTGTCCCTGTGCATATTCCAGCTCAAACCGGTTCAGGTGTACCAGCCCCTGCTCTGGCGCAAAACTAGACAAAGGAAATGGGTGTAGCCACCCCTCTTTCCAAACCCTCCCATAGGTGGGTCCCCTGAGTTAGTCCAACCCCTTTCTTAAGTATACGTAAGGAACCCCTGGCAACAGGATTTTAGATATCCCTGGATGAAACTCGGCAACTGACTCCTGGAACTTCGACGCTCTACTCAAGATTAGAGGACTGAAGAAATCTCCCTTGGGGTCAATGAGTGACTCTCAGAGGCTGACCTGAGTCCCCAGCAAAGCTCAGACCCGCAACCCTTGTAAGTAATGTGGAACCGGAACTCCTGGTCACCGTGCACATTTGCAAGTGCATCAGCTTCTCAACATCTCCTGAGGTTGTGCATTGGGTTACTTGTAGCCCACACCCTGAGCAGAGAATCCACTGAAGATTGTTTGCCTGGTCACCCCGAGTGACCTGTGGACCACCATTTTGTGATTCCTCTCGAGGTCCCTTTGCGATCCCTGGTCTGTCGACTGGTGGGTCCCTGTGAAGGTAACTTTGATTTTCCTTGGGCTTCCCTGGTTGCTCCAGAGGAGCCCTGACTCCCCACCACGTGGTGAGTCCCTCAGACCTTGCTGGCCTGCACCAAAGCATCTTTCTCCTTTCTGCATGGGTTGCTGTTGCCAAGGCTTGTTGTGTCAAATCTGGGTACCGACACTGCAGCACTCGACATCCTTTGTGGGCAGCTCAAATCCAGCTCCTGGTTGTCCTCAACGCCTCCTGGTCCTCGTGGCTGAAGAGTCAAGCTTCACCTTCTTCACCTGAAACAGCCAACATCGGTGGGCATTTGTCTATTGTGCCCCTGGTCACTGCAAGTGACCCAGACTCTGTCCCCTCTGCTTTCAGGTTCCTCACATCTTCGATCCAGGCTTGGATCTCTTTGGACACTTCGCATCTTCCTAGCAGCAGCACTTCTTCGCCAGCTCCCATTGAAAACGACGACGCGACCCGACACCATTTGACACCTATTCACCCGGCTTCCCTGGGTGAGGTAACTCGAGTACTCCAGTGGTCCCGAGGGTGTTGACCCTAGAACTGCCTAAGTCCAAAAGGGTTTGATTCTAGTCCATCTCTAAGTGTCCCTAATCTTTAAAAATCTAACCGCGACTTTCTCCATAGAAGCTAACGGGAGCTCACCGCTGTGTTCCCACACTGCAGACGGCCCCCGTGGGTCCTCTGTGTCACTACCTTGGGTGGTTCCTTGGGGTCCCAGCGATTCTACAGGCTCTAGGTCTTGTGTCTAGTCAAGTCGTGGTTCTTATATCACTATTTTATTATATGGTTTGACTCAACCCTAGGGCCTGACGTGTATTTGTGCTATTTTACTGTAATATTTGAAGTGTAGCTTATGTGTTTTGACCTCTAGCCTCATAACGAGACTAGCAGGGTGTGTTTAGTAATAAATACATATATTTTATATATATGCCTGGTGTGGTTCCCTTTCATTTGGTCATTCAAGAGATTATAGACTGGTAAAACAAGCTACTTTACATTCCTTCAAGACTTAGCCTGAAGGCTGCTCTCCATAGCTACCACTAGTATAGCTTTCACTAAAGGTTGTCTTTAACCTATCATCAATAATGGGTTATTTGGACTGGTACAAGGTGCCCACTATAACTAGTGGACAGCATATACCAGGCCAAACTTCTCACATTGGTGTGCAGCATGTGGGATTCCAGTTTGCTATTGTGTTACCAGATAATCTCAATTGAATTGACGAACTGAAAACCACTAAATGTACCCAAGGTACATATAATACAAGCTTTAGAATACAGTATGTTCTACTGAATTTATAGTTGTTTGTCAATGGCTTAGCATGCCCTTTCTACAACCCAAGAGAGTTTAGTAGGCCACACTAGAGTAGGTATTGCATACACCACACCTCACTAGTAATGTCTTCAAGGCCAAGAACCAGTGGGTCCCTGCCAGAAGCCAATGGGCATCTTCCCTCCAAGTATGATAACCTCCCATTCTTGGAATTGAGAGCATTATGCAGTACTAGGAGACTGAAGACAGGCAAAAGTCCAATCACCCAACACCTCATAGAGGTACTCAGGCTGGATGATCTCAGAAGACCTATAGGGTCTGAAGGGGTAGGCAGAGTGGGTGGGGCAGCAAATGAGGAAGGGCCTTGGAGTGAAATTCCCCATGACCTGACCTCTAATGCTGACCAGGAAGATGACAATGATCTTGACCTGGAAAATCCAGCTCCCCTGGAGGATGAGGAGGAGGGCCACAATGGTCCTCTCTATGTCCATCCTGGAGGAGTTGGTGGTGGGCCTAGATGGGCCAGATCTCCCACTATTTTAGTAAATGGTTTGGCTTGCCCCTAGGGCCTGACGTGTATTTGTGCTATTTTACTGTAACATTTAAAGTGTAACTTATGTGTTTTGACCTCTAGCCTCATAACGAGACTAGCAGGCTGTGTTTAGTAATATATATATACCTGGTGTGGTTCCCTTTCATTTGGTAATTTAAGAGATTATAGACTGGTAAAACAAGCTGCTTTACATTCCTTCAAGACTTAGCCTGAAGGTTGCTCTCCATAGCTACCACTAGGATAGCTTTCAATAAAGGTTGTCTTTAACCTTCCTTAATCCTGCCATCTGCTTGAGGTGGTAAATTCAAAGCTGTAAATGACACTGGCCTCCGCTCTCCTCTTTGAAGACCATGGTTTACGACTCCTCCCCCTGGCCTGGCATTCCTATGGAACAGCACACTGCCCTCCCAGCAGAGCTGATCAACCCCAGGGGCTCTTTATCGCCTCTACAAGGCAACCTGGCTAATCCACTTAACTCTGACCAATCAGGGCAGACCACTGGAAGGCTGAATTTGGACTTACAAACAAGAAAGTCTAATAACTTCTTGTATGTACACTTTAGGAGAAATTCAACAATATGATATTGTTGGATTTATTAATACCATTCCAGGAAGTCTTTGAATAGCATTTCTATCCCTCTCCTATCAAGAGTTATTAATCAATAACTTCCTACCATGTTGACCTATGTAACAGGGGATTTGTAATGGGAAAAATGACTAGTACTTGCCTTATATCTACAGGAACCCCACCCCATGTGCAACTAGGGGAGACTTTAGGGGTTCTGAATCTGTAGAAAGATTGCAGATTCTCCCTCTAAGGTGCTCCTAGCACCAAAGTCGAATTTGAGCCTCACTTTACCACAATGTGCGGAGTGAAATGAGAAATTTCACTTTACCCAGGCATATAAAAACTCATTTTATAAGGGTGCACCTTATAGATAACTGATGCCCACCCTTGGTATACCTAGGTGAGACCCTGGGGGTCCCTAATATGCCATAACATTGTAGGTTATCCATTATTAAGTGCCCCAAACACCAAAGTCGAGTTTGGGCACAATTTACTTTTTAAAAGCAGTCCTGGCACCCAGTGCTGCTTTTAAATTGACCTCAGGCTTCAGCAGTGCACACATGCAAGTGCAAAAAGAGATGATGGCCTTTAAACTGCCATGCCCCGGGGTACTAGGGACTTCTAGGCAGTTTCTTTCCCCCTGCCTTATTATATACCAGGGGCTTATAGGGTAGGGCATGCCAATCACAGGGGTACCCCAACATATCATTGTCTACCCTAGTGTATGTAGGTGTTTTAGCTGTATTCTAATGTGTTTCTTTCAGCATAGCACGGCCCCTGGGTCTGGTTAGGCAGAGCCCAGAGTCAGTCAGAGTCAGTTACCACCAGCATCAGTCAGCAAAAGGTTGGGGGTTGCCAAGGGCACATGATGACTTTGCAACACTATTTTACTCTGCAACACTTACAAAAACCTCATTATGGCTCATATTAACCATAAAATGTTGCTTGTAAACATAGACTTCCAATCTAAGTTCTGATTTAATGTGCTGTATTTTTACTTATTTACAAGGTGGTGACAGCCAGAGAAATATGTGTGGCAGTTTTAATTTTTTTGAAGGCCATACAGCAGCAGTACCCATATTGCCCTACCAAAAGAATTCCAAGTCAATGTCTGCATAACAAAACATCAAGAGCTGAACCCCAAGGTCTTGCTAAACAGTCATTCTATTTTACATACATGTTATAAGTGCAGGTGATTGGTTCTAGGCAAGGGGGGGAAAGATCCTTGTTCTCCTTAGCCACAATTCCAGGAACAACATCATGACATCATCAGTCACTTCTTTGAGTTCTGAGCCAACATCAAACATCTGATTAATGAACTCTATTCCTAGACACTTTCTGGAATGCTTAGAGTGAGCCACAACTGTGTCCCTTGAGACCACAGTCTTAGCAACTGCCCTCAAGCTTCATGTTAACAGTCTTTGTCCCTACATGACATGTAGTGACAGGCTCAGAGTTACTATTCTTTGGTTGCTTCCTAGCATTCGATCCCTGGAGCCCTAAATGACAAGTTGGGGAGTTCTGAGCTGACTGAATAGAATATTTTTCCAACTTTTCTGGTTGTCCTTTACTCTCTGATTTTAGTTCATCCTTATTACAACTGCTATAAAAGCCTCTTACGTTGGATCTGTTCATGTTTCTCTGCAAGACGCATTCCCAAAAAACACAAATACACATACACATATGAACCAGAAGATTGAGGGTTGTCAACCTAAACTAATTTGAATGAATCACAACAGATCTCTACCTATTTCGCATTTACCAAGTTTATCCAATAAATATCTCCCAACATGAATTACATTTCTTTATAATCTTTTAAAACAATAATCAGTACTTTGCAGCGGATCTGCCCAAATCTCATAATCAATGCATCTTCAATACTTACATAATTCTGGTACTCATCCTCATCTAACTTCATACGTATTTCTGTACCCTGAGGATGTAATCGGCTAAATATGCTTGATCCTTTCTCAACACTTTGTCAACACACCTTTACCTAATGGCTACATTGAGTGCATTACTACGACTACTACTACTAGCAATAATCATAATTATAATAATCATAATAATCATAATTATAATAATAATAATATTTACAAAAGAAATACAATAACAACACTAACAAAGCAGAAACTATAATAATAGTAAGAATAATACTTTATAAAAAACAATTGTCTATTTGGACAATTAACCAACTGCAGTAAACACTTCACTTGCAATAAAATCTATTACGTATGCTAACAAAATAACATTTAATCTAAACAATCTCTTAAAATATCACTCATTTCATCTATTCAATGCAGAATCTCAATCTTTAGCTTCTCTAAACTAAAACATTTTCCAGGACTAAACCTTCCTGTTGGATACTAATGTCACCCCTAAAGTAGGGTTTAAATTTCCCTAGAGCAGAGTTCATGGTAGTAGTAAGTGGTACATGTATAGTTCATGTTTTACATGTCTTGGCAGTGAAAAATATCCAAAGTTGTTTTTTACTGTGGCAAGGCTGGCTTTCCCATAGGCTAGCACTGCTATACACTATGACATTTATCTAGTGCAACATTTAGTTTAGATGTAGTTAGGAAAATGGTTCAAGGACTCAATTTAATAGTAATTTAAAATCCAACTTAATGGCCAAGTAAGATTTTATATTATTATTTTGGAAATTACACTTTCACGAAGTTGCCATTTTCCTGTCTAAAACCAAAAGGCCTTCCCGCAAGTATCCAGCTGTCACCTGACCCCTGTGGTGAGATGTGTATTTCTCTCAGATTGTAGACAAGGGATTCTGAGCGTGGGAAGGGGGACTACTCCCTTGACCGGATGGCTTACGGGGTGGCAGGCCCCATTCTGAGGATCTATGAATGTATGCCTTGTCACTGGTAGATGAAGCTCACGCCTTCTGTAGTCAGGCTGGCACCAACCCAGTGGATGTAGAGAAGAGAAACTGACCAAAACTGGATTAGGGGTGGACAAATGCTTGCCCTTCACTTATACGTTGACACAGAGAGTAAACGTGAATCCCACAGACATCTCCTCAGAACACTACTGAACTTGTGAAGATCAATAGATGTACTGCCCTGCTGTCTGAAACAGAAGACTGGACCTGCTTGTCTTCAACCCAGAAGTGACTCCAATGGCCAGAAAACTTACCTTCTGTTTGAGCTACATGGATACAACAAGCCAGAGGCCTCTCTCCTGCATCTGCCTAGCTGACAGTAGCAACTGGACCTGCCCTGGACTCTGCTGCTGGCCTCTGTTGGAGTGATCCCTAAATCCCAAGTGGTGCCTCCCTTGTCATGGACCCTTGGCTAGGGTTAGAGTGCACTTCTTCTATCTCCAAAGTTCAATAATTGGGACTTTGAAACGTATTTGCCAACCTTCTGCCTGGAGAACCGACAGGATTGTAATTGAAGCCAGAGCCATCAAATCACTTGTTGGCCTCAACTAGCTGTTTGGTCCAGCTGAAGGAGATCTAGATTCCCCAAAAGTTGCTCATCACGAACGTAGACAGCTTCATTGAGACAGACATCTAGCAGCATCAGATTAACAACAAGGCCTCCTGGGCATGGACTCTGCTTGCTCAGAGCATTCCCGCCTTCATTCACACTGGGACCACGCTTTTCAGCAACCTGCCTTTGGCAAGCCCCAGAGTCCAGCTTGCCACACCAACGATTTTTCTCCATATAGTTTCTAAGTCAAAAGGTTCTTCATTCGGTTATTAGTAACCATACAATTTTTAATGAAATCAAGCATTATAAATTTTCATGAAAAACAAAATGCCCCAATTAGATTGCAATGTTCAAAACATAAAAGTAAAATTGCATCAGATTTACAATTTTACATAGATTTAATTCTTCTTCAGACAATATAGTACAATTAAAAAAAAATACCATTAAAACAGATTGACTGTTCTTGCAGTTGTTGTAAAAATAAAAAAGCCAGGTTTGCAATAAAACCATATTTGTTTAGTTTGGGTTGTATGTAATGTACATTTTCCTTTTTACACAGTTTACACTACAGAACAGACAGCCTCATGCATCAACCCAAAATCCAGTCGGTAAAATACCGATTCGGTAATAGCTCCCGGTATTAAGGAAAAAATACCCAATCCCAATGCATCAACCCAAAAGCAGAAATCGCTATTTAAGGAATCCTTAAATAGCGATTCTTTAAATAGGGATTCCTTAAATACCGATTCCTTAAATAGCGATTGCATTTAAGGAATCCCAAAGTGAGATTCCTTAAATGCAATGCATCAAAGTTAAAAAATTAGCGATTTCGCTAATAGGGGGAGCAAATTACCATGAAGATGAACTGCATGGTAATTTGCAAAAACTTTGAAAAATGCACTTTTGTGCATTTTTCAAAGTTTCATGTTGCGCACACACATGCCCTTAGAGCATGTGTGTGTGCAACATATGTGCACATATCATTTTCAGGGATGCAACAGGGTGTCCTTTTGACACCCTGGCACCCTTGAAAGTGCTCCCGCTATTAGCGATTCGGTAATACCGAATCGCTAATACAGACTGGCTTTACATTCATTCCTATGGGCCTCCAAGCCCATAGGAATGAATGGGTAGGTATTCCTTATTACCGATTCGGTATTACCGATTCGGTAATAAGGAATATTAAGGAATCGCTATTTGAATAGCGATTCCTACATGCATAGCCTTTTGCTATTCCTTATTAGCGATTCCTTATTTTTCGCTAATAAGGAATCGCAAATGGCATTGTTGATGCATAGGCCCCATAGTGTATAGTGGTTTGTTTGGAAATTCCGTCAGGAGGGCAAGGAGGAAGAACACAAGACCATTCACTAACGATCGGAAAGGCAACTTTGAAATGCATCGTCTGAAGCTCAAAGGGGGTCAACAAATACATGTTTGCGGAGTTGGTTGCAGCATACTCTCTGAGATTAACAGTGTAAAATATGAAATATTTGAGTGTTTGAGAAGTACCCTTCTCATCCCACACATCCTTAAACCAGGTCTTCATCTAATTGTTTCAATTTTTGATGCGGAGAAACAGGGTCACTAAAAATCTCAGGTTTACTCTAGTACAAACATATTTTTTCAGTATCGGTTAGCCATGGGATTTGACACTCTCAATCTAATCAGAGTTGTTTTAAGGCATGGGCAAAGTGGGCTCTGGCCCATGCCTCCAGCCTTTCAGGGCACCCCATAATTGACTCAGCTCTGTTTCTCTGACAGTCTCGCCAGATGACCTTGAATAATTCTTAAACAGATTTTTTTAAATATGGTTTTCCTTAAATTTATTTTTAATATAGGTGAGTGTGAGAGTCTGTTACAGATATTCTGCTGAGAATCTGTGTTTATATTTTATTCAACATCCATAAAAAAAATTTTTTAGATCAAAACAAGACCTCACATATGAGAAATGAGAAGGAATCACGGAAAATATTAGCAGTTTTCTTAGTGAGCTGCTGCTGTGTAACCGTATTAAAAACGCATGTCCCTATCACTGAATATTAGATATAAAAACATTTAAAAATTGCATGAATCTGCCTGTGAACTATCAATGACCTAGCCAAAGAGGGATGAAAGAGCTGACACTGGATCATAAATTCAAAGCAGTTCTTAAATGTTACTGTCCAAGGGCCCTATACATCCTTAAGATATCCCTTAATCTAATGAAAAACAATCCTGAAAATCAAGCGATTAGAATCTGTTTCAGAATGTCATAGTAAAAGGACCTGATCTGACCTGATAAGGTCTTCAGGGTAATTTAAATTCAGCTCTAAATGAAATATAGTTAGAGCAGCTTGTTGGGACTGCAAAAAGTCCCTTGAAAACACTTTTTTTCTGGCTTTTTGTAAATTACCACCATATAAGTAGCCACAGACACCCTCTTCGTAATTCACCACAGATACACAGAAACGCATTTCGAATTATAAAGAAAACATTTCCTTAATTGGTTTTTCAACTGCATTTTATAGTGAAGCTAAATATTGGTTCAGTTGCACAAACAAATTGTTGCTTTCTCATATCTTTCAGATAACCAGCCCCCTGCCGAGTCGAACGGTAACACCTGAGATGTGAAAGTATGATCCATGTTTGGGCACCCTTTGTCCACAAATCATAGAATAGATATTACCCAAATTAGCTTTTATTTTTCGCCCATCCATATAGCTCTCAAAGGCATCCAATACGCTTTGCATGCCGTTTGCGGTACTGGACACCAGAACTGTTTCATGTGCATAAAGCAGTATGGGGTTGGCTCAAGCACCCACTTTGGCCATATCCAACTCTTTTTGGATAAGGTGGACTTCAAGACCATTAATGTATAAACTAAATAGAAAAGGGTTAACATACACCCCCGTCTCACCCTTCTTCCTATCTTAAGAGTCAGAGCATACTCCATTCTGCCCAAAAGACATCCAGACTTATGCACTGGAGCACAGTTGGTGCATTGTCATCAATACCTACGCCTAACATGATTGACCAGAGTGTGAAAATCAGTCAAAGGCGCTGGCCAAGTCCGTGAAAGCAATGTATAGTAAGCCTTTAGCCACGGTATATTTGATAAACAGTAGATGCAAAATTAACGTCTGCACTGTAGTGCCTGGCCACTCCTAAACCACATTGCACTACTAACTATTTTGTTCCTACCATGTTAACAAAGATGGTAAAATAATGTGGCCAAAGGCAGTCTAAATATCTTTATCAGTACTCCTCTCAGTTTGGTTTCCATAAATTCTTTCAAAATAACGTCCTTATCACAGTTCAGCAGCAAATTCTTGCTGCCTCTATTTCTGCTGAATGAATCTCAAGTGAAACACATTCAGTCGAAACGTTACAGATGAAAGATTGTGGTCACTCATACAACTAGGCTGAATGTTAAATTCATGAATATACCGATGAATGTTATCAGACATGAGTTTAAAGTCTATTGTGCTTCAATAACCTCCATTATTACAGGTTGGTGGCAGGGGCATAAATTATGAGCAGACATAAATGAAATGTTGCCAATATCATGGTTAGTACATCCCATTAGGCCTTATGTACCAAGTGCAGTTGATCTTCAAGCATGAAATCTATCATTTCACGTGTATGCTTAGCTAATACTTGACATAAATGAGCATATACTTGACATAAATGAGCATATACTTGACATAAATGAGCATTAAAATCCCCAGTCCAGATTAGTCCACATGTAGAGACCTTTTTGGATTGAAGGGTCTCCAATATGGAGTTTAAAACTCTTATGACCTTTGGAAATTTAAACATGTTATTATAAAAGTTTGTCACTACCAAAGTTGGACCTCCAGGTAATGCAATTCATACTAATTGAAAGTTTGATGAGTTTAGGTCTATCCTAATGATTCTCCCAGGAAGGTGGTTGAAACCAAAACAGCGAGGCTATCCTTATTTCATCCTACTTTTGATGAGATTGCTCTACATATTCTTGAACATGAAAAGAGTTAACAGCTCACGTCTCCCATAAACATATAATAGCATACATTTATTTTATTTTATTTTATTTAAGTGATTTATTGAGCGCGCAAATACCATGAGGTGTCTCGGCGCTTGAGGACAGCTATGTCAAGACAAAAAAGAGAGGAGGGAATTATTTACTGAAATAGCCATGTTTTTATATTTTTTCGAAAGGATAACAAGGTGGGGGAGTTTTTGATGTGTATCAGGAGTATGTTCCAGAGTTTGGTCGTGGCCACAATAAATCTTCTGTCACCCCAAGTGACTTTCTTTGTTCTAGGAACTATTAGCAGCTGATCTGAACAGGACCGCAAGGTCCTGTTAGGTCTATGGAGGCATAGGTTATTTTTTTTAAATGCGGGGCCTGAGTTGTGAATTGCTTTGTAGGCTATACACAATGCCTTAAATTTTGTTCTGCTTTTAATGGGTAGCCAATGTAGTTGTCGAATGACTCCCAAGATGGATTTGAATTTGGGTGTGCCTGAGAGAATCCTAGCTGCGGCATTTTGTACCAGCTGTAGTTTGTGTAGAACTTTTTCTTGTACATTGATGAGTAGGCCATTGCAATAGTCTATTTTTGTCATAACAAGGGTGCTGATGAGGGTTTTACCCGAATTAGAAGGAAGGAAGGGCAGAAGTTTCTTTATCATTCGGGTCGTGTAGAATGAGGACGAAGTAACAGAGTTGACATGCGGGATGAATGATAACTTATCGTCAAAGACGATTCCGAGGTTTCTGACCTTGCTGACAGGGACCGGGGGGGCCCAGTTCCTCTGGCCACCAAGAGGTAGACCAGCTGGGTGTGAGATTTCCAAAAATCATCACTTCCGTTTTCTCGGAATTTAATTTCAAACAATTGTTTGTCATCCAAGTGCTAATGGCAGACATTCCCTTCTTAAAGTTGTTTGCGACTGAGTTGCCATTCTCATATATTTCTAGCACAATCTGGGTGTCATTGACATAAGATGTGAGCCGCAGATCGTGAGTCTTGATGATTTTGGTGAGGTCTGCGACATATAGGTTAAATAACGTTGGGCTTAATGAGGATCCCTGAGGGACACCACACGGTTGGGAAAAAGCAGGGGAGAGAAAGCTGCCCAGTTTTACCTGTTGGGAACGGTCGGCCAGAAAAGATGTTGATAGGGCCTTGGCTTTGTCTTTGATCCCTATTGCTGAGAGACGATCGATTAAGATGGAATGGTCGACCGTATCAAATGCTGCTGAAAGATCCAGCAGCACCAAAACTGCGGTTCCTCCCTTGTCCATGGTTGTCCGTATTTCGTCAGCTGTTTTAATGAGAGCTGCCTCTGTCCCATGCCCCTTTCTGAAAACAAACTGGGTGTCGTCTAGGAAATTATTGTTTTCGATGTAGTCGGCCAGCTGAGTATTACAGTCTGTAGGATTGAGATTGTGTTTTTCAAGTAAAGGTTTAATCACTGTCTATTTCCAGATGGAAGGGTAAATTCCTGTTGAGAACATTGAGTTGCAGATGTTGGTAAGTTCAGGAGCTATGATTTCTGGTATGAGTTTCATTATATTAGACGGGCAAGGGTCGTTGGGGGATCCGGATTTGGAAGTAGAGATAAGATCGATTATGTGTTTTGTTGTGATCTTTGTAAATTCTGGGAAGGAGGGGGAGGGATCGTGGTTATTAATTTGTAATGTAGCATGATTGTATGAAGAGGAGTTTGTATTGGAAGTGGTGGATTGTGCTGAGAAATTAGAGTAGATATGCATAACTTTATTTTGAAAAAAATTAGCAAGATCATCACAGAGGGTTTGAGTAGGTTTTATCGACGGGGTAGTATCGGGACCTGAGAGTTTGGTGACGACTCTGTATAGTTGTTTCATGGAGTCCTGAGAGGATTCAATTTGGTTAGTGTAATATTTGCTTTATTCCGTTATTAAGAATACTTTTCAACTGGTACCAATCTGAGTTCTCCTATTTAGTTGTAACCCCTGCAATATTCCATGAGAAAAAATTAAATTAATTATTAAAACGAGTTGAAATGTCAGCTTTAATTATGTTCGTCTTCTGCCTTCTGGTACAGAGCTTGAGGTTACATGAAACAGTGATACAGCTCTGTTTCTCGGTCAGAAAGTAAACTTTACACCACAACTTATCTGGTCTTTGTTTCCGACCTGTGTTATGTTGTGGTCATGCTTAACTTTCGACCCTGAACCAGTCTAGCATGACCAGATAACTGGGGTTGGTGCTTTGTGCTTTTTGATGCTGTTTTCGATAAACAATTAAAACAATTCTCATCTCTGGTCATACTTATTGAATTCTTGTCATTTTGGTATCACTTTATTTAATAAATACGCAATATATTTCTAAATTGGCTTGGGTTTTTTCTAGTGTGGTGCTTTTACACTTTTACTGTTGAGGTACTGCATAAATACTTTAAATATTGAATTTAATTTAAGCCTGACTGCTTTGTGCCAAACAACCAGAGGGTTAAGCCCAGGTATATTTTATGACTTTAGCGGATCACCGTAACAAAGACTGTTATTATCGTTTGAGGTTTTATCTTACCCCCCTCAACTAATACTCCAAATACAGTGTCTCCTGTGTTTGTTTAACGGACAAACTGCTTGCACATGAGGATCTAAAGAGGGCATTGCATAACAAAAGATCTTCATCTTGTCTTCATCCACATGATCTCTAGGTGAATGCTATTATGAACAACACCCAAAGACAGGCTGGCAGTACATCTAATATTGTATAGAGATCATTTTGGATTGGCCACATTACCTAACTGAATACTTCTGGAAAAATGCACTCTTTAATAGTGTCTTATAGAAATGTAAAGTTTTACAAGCTTCGATTTACTTTTCACTCAAGATATTTCATGGACACATATTTTCAGCACCATTCATTTTGTTGGCTTGGGGAGAGAAAAGAAGCAAATGATCCATTTTGTATCAGTGAATGTTGTATGGTTCAAATACTTCATAATCTAGTTACTTTTTTCACAGTTGATCAATGAGCATGGACTCCCTTTTCAGTATTAATGTTTTAACATGTTCACCTATGGAATTCTGTTTGATAATTTGAAGGTAATGAATCTGTTTGATCATGTGAAGAAAATGAGTAGAATGCTTGCAAAAGACTCTGCTCTGAATTTGCTCAAACCACATTCCAATCTATCATTTTGTATCCACTCTGCTATTTCATGGACCAGCCAAAAGCAAATCAACCTTGGTCCAGCTTAAAAACACAAAAGTCTGAGGGATTGCTATTGGCAGAAGCTTCTGAAAAAATTTCCCTCGTCACTTTTGTGTTTTCCTCAGAGTGGTGCCCTAAATGTAATTGATATGGGCAGACATGGGATTCATGGTTGCTTTGCCGCTGGACTAGGGGTGTGAAACATCAAATAATTTGATGCACTTTAAATATTGCTGAATTCCATGGAAGAGACTAGTTAGAGCAGAAAATCTCTCTTAGTAAGACAATTATGAGTGGATTAATCTCCTGTTGGTGTCTCACAAGAGATTCTACATGTTGCACACACTACAGGTGGGCTGTTATGCAAAGGTTTTAGTAAGTGAACATAGTGCAAAATTCATACATTTCACAAATTTTACTGGCATAATAAAATATTTCCCCAGGCCTATACAGGACTCAAACTATACCTCACTGATTAGGAGTGAGTAGGCTAAAATCAGCCTAATATTGCTTATGTTCCTGCTTGTGTTCCTAATTAAAGATGAATTGTATTAGGAGCTCAGATTGGACAGTTCCTATTGGAGCACATCTGGTCTCTGTCTGAAGTTGCATAGTATGTACATAATTTTGAAGTAAGATGCAGCCAGACCCTTTGCCAGTGTAATTGTTGCCATAGATGTTTGGAAGTATTATACCCATCACCTTCCTGTTTTAAAAGGTACCACAAGTGACTTTGACCTACATCTATGGAAGAATTCTACATCCTGCTAATTACTTCCACCCTTTTTTCATTGTGCCATACAATATTGTGAGCTGGAAGAAAATGCATACACAGCATGCTCACTGTTACAGCCACGTTCTCTGGCTGCTTCTCTGGAACACTCTTTGCTATTAGCAGCACCTATTGCTCAGTCTAAAGTATTATTTTTCATGGTGACAGCCTCTTTGAAATTCTTTTCTTGTGCTTTTTGTAAATAGGCGATTACTTATTTATTGCTCTGTGAGTTTCAACTTCAACTTTTGCTGATTGCACTCTAAATGATACAAGAGACACATCATTTAATTATGAGTGGTTGTGGTTCTTTAAATTGCAAACTATGCCTAGGTAAGACTAGAATTAGATGAAAATCAAAATGCCGTTCAAGAGTTGTTGCATACTCTTGTTCTTAACCTATTATTATTTGATGGTAGAACATTTTGTACATGTGCTCAGAAGTAAACTTTTTCTTTCGGGATAAAATGTAAAACCATCTATCCTCTTCAGATAGACAATGAATGCTTTGAACCAGATGATCTAATTTATGGGTGGTTCTCCAAAGAGAGGTAAAAATGATGCAGTGGTACAGCAGCTTACATATTAGAGCAATTGTCAAATCACTCCCCCAATAACCCAAACAGGCAATGTTAGAACTGGGGGTCTCTAGTTGGCAGGGCTAGGTAGCACAGTTCAAATAGGGACCCTTGCTTCTAGTCAGGGTAAGGGGGATACACTCTTTAGATAACCCCTGCTCACCCCCTTGGTAGCATGGCACAAGCAGACAGGCTTATCAAAGGCAATGTGTAAAGTATTTGTACCAACACTATCGTACTTTGCAATTTGGGACCACGTAGGAGGCAGGGCCCTACCCCTGTCTATCCCGGTATTAGTGAACCGCGAATGGTTAATGCGGTATGTACAAGTGCTTTGTGTAACGTTTTAGCTATGAATGCACTGTGTATACGCTATTATACATCACTACGTGGGTTCCATTTTGTATCGGTGGCCATCTTATGGTTGCCCTCACATAGGCTATGTAGCATGAAGCGAATACGGGCCTTTTAAAGCACATGTGGCTTTCTTTGACTTTTCTGTGACCTGGGCAGCTTGGCTCCGCTGCCCCAGGTCAAACTGGTCCCACGAGTTCCCCGTCCTCTGGCCACCTGTGATTAGCATCAGGGCTTGACACACCATAAAGTCTTTTCATCCTACACAAGCCTCCAGCTAATCTCTTTCTCACCTGACTGTTCCTGCTTTATGTCTTGTTTCCCAAAACAGGAGATGCTCATGTTTATTGGGGCCTATCGATATCTGATGTGGGATCTGAGCCTTGCTGTGTAAATAATTGCGGGCTGGCTTAACTGGAATGTGGGATGGTCATCATGACTCTGCCTTTTCGTTTGTAATATATACTTTAAATGACCATGCCATAAACCTAGGAATGTATGCCTGAAGCAGGAAATTCTGTATTTAGGAGAAGCCCGTTTCTGTGATTTTCAGCAGTCTCCTGAGAACATACACGCTGTTGTACTTCTAGGATACCTGTAATTGGTCTGCAGCCAATAAACTGATCTCTGACTTCACCCAGAAGACTCTGTGTTTCTGTAGGTCTGAAACAGGAAGAACCCCGAAGTCATAGGGTGTGTTCCCCTGCACCGCTGGGCTTAAAATACCCAGTACTTCAGTTGGCGCCCACGTTGGGCGATTTCAGCGGTACCGGTCCAAGCCAGAGGTTCGTGAGGAGCTTCGTGTGGAAATTCTGGAGGAAGGCCGCCACTTCATCGACCCCTGCATGTCGACGTGGTCCAAAAGTCTTTTCTGCGAGGTTCTCCGCGTCCCGACGGCTACGAAGGACTGCTGCCCTGATTAATCGCCCTGTTTTGGACCCTTGACGATTTTTTGGTAGAGCGAAACAATCGAGAGAGTCTTCTGGTGACGCAATCGATCATCAATATTCAGTTAAGTATAAGTGGAGCGTCTCCCAGTTTGAATTTGGTATCCTTCGGGATCATTTTGATTTGGTGCTTGCAAGTCCCAAAGCCAGAGGACTTGTGTATTCACGAGACTATCGTATTCGATAATCCTTTGACGTTTGAAACTAGACTAGTGAGCGAAGATGCCTGGTTCTAGTGTATTTTGTAGATTGTTTTGTTTGGGTTGTGGAAGGGATTTCCAGTTAGAGGATTCATGCCCGGTTCCTCCAATTGGAACTCCAACTTATGAGCTTTATGTAAAACATGGCGTGGGCCCCATTGCATATAATGAAATATGGATCCGATACACCAGAAAGGACGGTGTTTTAAAATGGCCCCAAAATGGTAGTTTCGATACAGATATCTTAGATAATTTGGAAGTTAAATTGTTTAAAAAGAAAGCGCGCCGGCGATGTTTGATTCTTTCTGCCTATGGCGAAAGGAAGCCAAACAGAAGGAAATTAAGCTAGCGAAAAGAGATAAGAGAGAGAGAGGTATGTCAGTGATGCAAGCAGCTGTGCAATTTAAAGATAATGAGGAGGAACAAATGAAGGAACAGTTACATAGACAGCGCAAACTAGGGATTGATAAATGTTACCCTGTTTTGTCACCCCTTGTGCAAGATGAGACAAAAGAGAATGAGAAAGATTCCCTAATGTCCCATTTGTTGAGTTCGCCACCCCCATATGCGCAAAATGCCACCGCACCTCCACAGCTTGTGAATGCGCAGCCTCCAGTAAATATGCCGCAAGCCTTCCCACAGGCGCCAGCTCCTCTTCAGCTGGCTCCTATCCCTGCAATGCAGCCCTCTCAAGGGCCGCCAGTTTTGCTACCTGTTACCCCCGCACTTTCTGCGACTTTGCCTAGCACGCCAGCGGCTTCCCCTGGCGCTCCTTCTTACACTACCCAGGTACCTGTATCTGAATCTGTTTTTCTTCCCTCTGTCTATCCCCCCGTTTTTGCCTCAACTTCTCCTTCAGCACGACAACGACTAGCTAATGTAGTTACTAGTCTAATGTCGCCTCTCTTTGGGTCATCTAGTGCGACTCCTGCCTTACAGCGTAAGCAATTGCGCAGTCAGCTGCCTGATTCTGACGAGAAAGCGGTGTTAGACCATCTGGCGCGTAGGTGGATTGGTTTCCCTTCATGCTATGATGTGGAATCAGTTGTTGACGTGTTTCATCTATGGGATGCCCCGAAACAGAGGTATGTGTTTGAGAAAATGTGTGAAATCCTCTGTGAGGAATTGGATGATCATGGTAGAGATCCAAGCCCGCAGGAGTTGTGTCAAGTGAGATTCGATTTTGGAAAAGGTACGATTGTGGGCCCCGATGTCAATAGAGCAGTTGCGATCTTATTATCCTTGAGGAATGATGATTGTCAACAGCCGTTGTTTACACAAGATTTCCCTGTGGGGAGAAAGGGAAAAGCGCGACAATACCCTATGAGAGAAGTCCCTCCGGTATGGAAGGAAGCTGTTGCGGCTGATTCCGCTCATGGTATTGCTGCTATGCCAGCACATTTTCAGCGTGTTTGGGTGCATGTCCCTTGGAAACGATCTGAAGTAATAGCGCCTAAACAGACATTGCCTGACCCCCGTAAAAACCCTGCAGGATACTATAAGGAGTTCTCACAAACTGCAGGATCATGTATCATGAATTTAGCTGACATTGATCTGTTGTTTGGAAATGTTGTTCCACAGCCTTTGTGGGGGTCAATTCGCAATGTAGATCACGATGCAGAACTAGGTGCTACATGGGCTAATATCATTGCCGCAGACGCTAGACAAGTTGGTGGTTCAAAACCTGAGCCTTTGGTAGCAGAGCTCCCTGGTCGAATTATTACCTACATGAAAACTATAATGCCCGCGATGCGCGTAAATTGGGATAAACTATCCGCATGTAAGCAGAAGAAAGATGAGACAGTGTCTGATTTCTTTACTAGGTTTGAAGAAACGTTTATCGACCACAGTGGTCACAACATGAGCACTGAAGGTGGCCAACGGTTATTTGTTGATAAATTTGTGCAGAATCTACTTCCCGAGTTGTGTAAAAAATTAAAAGACTCAGAAAGTTCTTGGGCTGTTTCCTCTTCAGCGCAAATACTGGCTACTGCACAGTATTATGAGAATAGAGACAAAGATGAGAAGGATAGAACAGATAAGAAAACGAAAGAACTTAAAACAAAGGTCCTTTTACAGCAGGCCTATCCGCCACGTGGAGGACAGAATAATTATAGGCAAACACAAGGTATCTATAAGCAACCCCAACAGTTTCAGAGTAATCAGCAAATGAACGGGTATTATCAACCTGTCCTGTTTTACCTGTCTTAAAACGAACGGACCCTTCACAGCCACCTGTTTACAGATTTGTGATTGATCTTAGAGAGGCTAATAAGATTGTTGTGCCACAGTATCCAGTTGTCCCTGATATAACTGCCTTGTTAACCATGATTCCAGACTCCGCTGCATGGTTCTCAGTAATCGATCTAAAGAATGCTTTCTTTAGCATCCCAATTGCAGAGGAGAGCAGAGACATTTTTGGTTTCAGTTTAGGAGGCCGAAGCTTCCGCTTTAAGCGCGCTCCCCAGGGCTACTGTGAGAGTCCATCAATATACAGTCAGGCTTTAAAAGCGCAGCTTGATGCACTTGTTTTACCCAGTGGCGCTATCCTCATTCAGTATGTTGATGATTTACTAATCGCCGCGGATACTGAAAAGATTTGCAAAGAAGCTACATTGTCATTGTTGCGTCATTTGTCTGCCTTTCATCACAAAGTGTCTCTCTCAAAATTGCAATATTGTCGACAAGAAGTGACCTACTTAGGTCATCTCTTATCGAAGGAGGGAAGGAAACTGACCCCAGAAAGAATTCAAGCCATTGCACAGTTGAGTGTGCCAAGAACACAGAGAGAAGTGCGTGCTTTCTTGGGCATTACTTCATACTGTAGGCATTGGAGTCCTAATTTTTCCTTGTTGGCAAAACCTTTGTTAGCATTAACATGCAAAGACACACCGAATCCTATCCCATGGTCTGAAGAGTGTCAGAAAAGTTTTTTGGAACTGCGCAACGCATTGTATTCAGCTCCTGTGTTGGGTACCCCTGACTACAGCAAGCCTTTTACATTGTATGTTCACGAGAAAGATGGTTGCGCATTATCAGTGTTAACACAACCTTTTGGCGACAGACCGCGTCCATGCGCATACTTTTCATCAACCTTGGACCCTGTAGCGAGGGCATTGCCAAGTTGTCTGAGAGCCACAGCTGCCGCAGCTATGTCTATTCGACAGTCTGCTGGCCTAGTAATGGATAATACATTGATTGTTATGGTTCCACATGCTGTGGACACATTGTTAAACAGGACCAAGACACAACACTTAACTAGTGCGCGATTATCTGGATATGAGCTGACACTGTTAGCAAATCACATACACATAAAGAGATGCAACACGTTGAATCCAGCTACATTATTACCAATTCCAGCAGATCTAGATGAGATTGAGCAACATGATTGTCTGTTCAGAACAGAAGAAGAGACAAAAGGGAGAGTAGATCTCAAAGATACTCCCCTGACTGAGTGTGATGGTACCTTATGGGTAGATGGTTCATGTTTCAAGCTCCCGAATGGTGATACGACTGCTGCATATGCTATCACTACTTTGCACACGATTGTGGAAACTGCACGTGTGCCACAAAATTCGGCTCAAGCAGCAGAATTGATTGCCCTTACGAGAGCATGCGTGTTGTCTGAAGGAATGAGAGTGAACATATATACGGATAGCCAGTACACCTTTGGCGTGGCCCACAGTTTTGGGCGATTATGGAAGGAACGTGGCTTCCTGACTTCGCATTGAGCTAAGATTCAGAATGGCAAGTTGGTGAATGATCTCCTTGAGTCGCTGACCCTACCGTTGCAAGTTGCGATTATGAAATGCAGTTCGCACAAGAAAGTCACTGATGATGTTGGTCGTGGTAATGCGTTTGCTGATGAAGTCGCGAAAGAAACAGCAAAAGATGTAAAGACTCGAATGTATGTTGCAGGCCCTACAAGATGGGTTAGTGATGTTGGAATGTGTGAAAACACAATAGAAAGTGTAAAGTCCCTTCAAGCTGAAGCCACAGAGAAAGAGTTGAGCAAGTGGAGAGAAAGTATGGGTAAGTTGGATGAGAATGGTTGTTGGGTTGATTTGTCAGAACATAGGCGATGGTTGTTACCTGATGCATATGTGCTTCCAGTGGATACTATGGCACATGGAATGGCACATATCAGTACGAAAGGAATCTGTAAGTTGTTGGCTCCAGTATGGCAGAATGCTGGAATTCCCAAGTGTGCAGAGAATGTGGTTAAGAATTGTATGGTATGTTTGAAGTGCAACCCTGGTAGAGGAACCCCAACTCCAGCTGGTCATTTTGCGCCTCCATCATATCCATTTGAAGTTTTGCAGCTAGATTTTATTCACATGGAAAGGTGCAACAACCTGAAATATGTATTGGTGGTTGTTTGCGCTTTTTCAAAATGGATAGAGGCTTATCCCCTAAAAGATAATACTGCTCTATCCACAGCCAAAGCCCTTGTGAAAGAATTTTTCCCTAGGTTTGGAATGCCAAGAATGGTGTGGAGTGATAATGGAAGTGAGTTTGTGGGTCAAGTGATGAAGAATGTGTGTGAGGGACTAGGTATACAGCAGAAATTTCACGCTGCAAATCACCCCCAATCAGCTGGATTAGTAGAGCGCTACAACGGCGCTCTAAAACTCAAACTGGCCAAAATCCAAGCGAGCTCAGGTCTTAAATGGCCTGACGCTCTGCCTCTAGCACTCCTGTCCACTAGAATGACCGTGCATTCACGGGTGGGACTTAGTCCCTACGAGGTCGTTTTTGGCCGCCCGGCCAATGTATGGGGTGTGCCAAGACCGACGAAGTTCAGTGAAATCGAACGTCCAGTACTGCTTGATTACTGGTATGATTTGACGGTTAAACTGCGTGTTTTACACCAACAGGTGCACGATACTCTCCCCCCGGCCTCTGAGGCTCCAGGACACCCCATTGACCCTGGCATGTGGGTGCTCATCAAAAACTTCCAGCGGAAAACCAACGATGAGCCCCGCTGGATTGGCCCTCACCTCGTGCTACTGTCTACAAGATCAGCTGTTCGAGTAAAGGGGAAAAGGAACTGGATCCACGGCACCCACGTGAAGAGTATCCCTTTGCTTCTGCCATATGACCAGTGGGTCCAGGAGGGTATCGCTGACTCTGAAACAGACACTGTACCTCGTTTTGTGCCGTTCAGTGATGCACGCATAAAAGGCACAACTTCAGCGCAGGAAAGTGACGATATTTTGCAAGAAGCTGTGCCACCGTCAATTCGATTGGACACTACAGAGCCTGAACTTTTGTTCCAAGATCAAACAGTACCTGGCCGTCTCCATTACAATCTAAGACCAAGGCCCATGGACAAATAAATATTCTTTTTCTTTTACCTTTTTATTTTTTGATAACCAGAGCTCTCCCATCTGAAGGACTTTCTTGATTTTTGTTTTTCGAACCACCATCCGGGTTCAGCCGCAGGGTCGCGGTGCCAAGACTTTGGGGTACAGGCTGAAGACGTTAGGTCAACGTTTCTGGTTGGTCTAGGGCGTTCCCTGGACTAACAGGCGTACTCCTTAGCAGAAAAAACTCACCCGCCGCGAGCGGCACGATTAGAGGATGGAGTTTTTTAAGATGGAGAGACCCGCTGAGGAAATTAACTTTAAAGCAAGAATATGTAAAATAATGAAAAGCAAACGTTTTGTATTTTTATGCCTGTTTACATTATGTAGTATGGTAGTGTTTACTGTAGGATTTTTATTCTTCTCCTCTCAAGAGCCCATTGCACCCACTGTACAGCCTATACCTCCTCCTACTATCTCCTCACACTCTTTTCACCCTCTGCCTGAACACGAACAAGCCAGACGATCAGAGTTTGTAAACAACTCGTTTATTAAGCTCCTGCACCAGCACCAACTAGTCATGAATACAACCAATTGCTGGGTGTGTGGTTTAATGCCACATACCATTAATAAGGGTATTCCTTATCTAGTGCTGCCGTATAGTTACAATGGATCGTCATGGGCATTCCAGACCATGTTTCTCTATGCACTAGATGCGTACTCCCCGCGGCAACCGCGTTCCATCAGACCTAGCACCAATAATAAAGCCTTAATGAAAGGAGTTGCCGATATGAGCAGAGATATCGATGCATACTCATCTATTCCCAAAGAAGAGTTGAGAGCTTATGTAGGGTGGAACGCAACGGGGTACAGTATTAGTCTGGGTGAAAGACAGCGAAAAATCTCATCCCCAATCTGGGTCCTACCCCACATAGGTCGGTTCTGTTTACAAGGTAATGGTCAGAATCCAAGAGCTCAACTGGGGAGAAGTGACTGTACTGAAACGTACACTTTCCCATCACAGTTTTCCCCTGCGTTTTTGGCTGCCAACGGTACATTTTTTATCTGCAATGACCGAGCATATACATGGTTGCCCCCTGATTTCTCGGGCACATGTTATATTGCAAATCTGCTACCGCCAACATTTACTGCTGCCTCTGACTATCACAAGACCAGAGTTGTGAGAGGCGTGATTAGTAAGGAGGATACTGCCGGTCAGGAAGCGGGAGATTTCTTTTTGGGTTTCCTGCCGTTTTGGGGACCTATGGTTAATAGTAGGAACCTGAGACAACTGACTTGTGTGGTTGAATCCACTGTTAATGTTACGGCTGGTGCCCTTGGTAATTTGACAGCTGAGCTCCAGGCGGATCGCCTCATGACTTTGCAGAACCGCATGGTTCTAGACGTCATACTTGCAGACCGCGGTGGGGTATGTAAGGTTATCCAATCCAGTTGTTGCATTTTCATACCAGACAACGCTCCAACAGTTTATCAAGCCATCTCCAAACTGCATAAAATATCTGAGTCCATACACGTGGATAAAGGAGATTGGTCACTGGTGGGGTGGTTCTGGGAACTGATATCTGCCTGGGGTTGGAAAGTTCTGATGGTCATTGGAATGATCTTAGCCATCCTTTTCCTGTTCTGTCTGTGCATACAGTGTGCTCCTGCGATATGTGGCCTCTGTGCTACGTTATGTGTAAGGAAACCTGTATCGAGGGACGAGCTAAGTAATAGGATGATGCTACAGCAACATCTCCATGACTTCGTGAATATTGACCTAGACTCGGATTGAAATGAGTATAGTTATTGCCTATGTAAGGGCAAAAGGAGGGTCTGTCGTACTTTGCAATTTGGGACCACGTAGGAGGCAGGGCCCTACCCCTGTCTATCCCGGTATTAGTGAACCGCGAATGGTTAATGCGGTATGTACAAGTGCTTTGTGTAACGTTTTAGCTATGAATGCACTGTGTATATGCTATTATACATCACTACGTCGGTTTCATTTTGTATCGGTGGCCATCTTATGGTTGCCCTCACATAGGCTATGTAGCATGAAGCGAATACGGGCCTTTTAAAGCACACGTGGCTTTCTTTGACTTTTCTGTGACCTGGGCAGCGTGGCTCCGCTGCCCCAGTCAAACTGGTCCCACGAGTTCCCCGTCCTCTGGCCACCTGTGATTAGCATCAGGGCTTGACACACCATAAAGTCTTTTCATCCTACACAAGCCTCCAGCTAATCTCTTTCTCACCTGACTGTTCCTGCTTTATGGCTTGTTTGCTCATGTTTATTGGGGCCTATCGATATCTGATGTGGGATCTGAGCCTTGCTGTGTAAATAATTGCGGGCTGGCTTAACTGGAATGTGGGATGGTCATCATGACTCTGCCTTTTCGTTTGTAATATATACTTTAAATGACCATGCCATAAACATAGGAATGTATGCCTGAAGCAGGAAATTCTGTAATTAAGGAGAAGCCCGTTTCTGTGATTTTCAGCAGTCTCCTGAGAACATACACGCTGTTGTACTTCTAGGATACCTGTAATTGGTGTGCAGCCAATAAACTGATCTCTGACTTCACTCAGAAGACTCTGTGTTTCTGTAGGTCTGAAACAGGAAGAACCCCGAAGTCATAGGGTGTGTTCCCCTGCACCGCTGGGCTTAAAATACCCAGTACTTCAGTTGGCGCCCACGTTGGGCGATTTCAGCGGTACCGGTCCAAGCCAGAGGTTCGTGAGGAGCTTCGTGTGGAAATTCTGGAGGAAGGCCGCCACTTCATCGACCCCTGCATGTCGACGTGGTCCAAAAGTCTTTTCTGCGAGGTTCTCCGCGTCCCGACGGCTACGAAGGACTGCTGCCCTGATTAATCGCCCTGTTTTGGACCCTTGACGATTTTTTGGTAGAGCGAAACAATCGAGAGAGTCTTCTGGTGACGCAATCGATCATCAATATTCAGTTAAGTATAAGTGGAGCGTCTCCCAGTTTGAATTTGGTATCCTTCGGGATCATTTTGATTTGGTGCTTGCAAGTCCCAAAGCCAGAGGACTTGTGTATTCACGAGACTATCGTATTCGATAATCCTTTGACGTTTGAAACTAGACTAGTGAGCGAAGATGCCTGGTTCTAGTGTATTTTGTAGATTGTTTTGTTTGGGTTGTGGAAGGGATTTCCAGTTAGAGGATTCATGCCCGGTTCCTCCAATTGGAACTCCAACTTATGAGCTTTATGTAAAACATGGCGTGGGCCCCATTGCATATAATGAAATATGGATCCGATACACCAGAAAGGACGGTGTTTTAAAATGGCCCGAAAATGGTAGTTTCGATACAGATATCTTAGATAATTTGGAAGTTAAATTGTTTAAAAAGAAAGCGCGCCGGCGATGTTTGATTCTTTCTGCCTATGGCGAAAGGAAGCCAAACAGAAGGAAATTAAGCTAGCGAAAAGAGATAAGAGAGAGAGAGGTATGTCAGTGATGCAAGCAGCTGTGCAATTTAAAGATAATGAGGAGGAACAAATGAAGGAACAGTTACATAGACAGCGCAAACTAGGGATTGATAAATGTTACCCTGTTTTGTCACCCCTTGTGCAAGATGAGACAAAAGAGAATGAGAAAGATTCCCTAATGTCCCATTTGTTGAGTTCGCCACCCCCATATGCGCAAAATGCCACCGCACCTCCACAGCTTGTGAATGCGCAGCCTCCAGTAAATATGCCGCAAGCCTTCCCACAGGCGCCAGCTCCTCTTCAGCTGGCTCCTATCCCTGCAGTGCAGCCCTCTCAAGGGCCGCCAGTTTTGCTACCTGTTACCCCCGCACTTTCTGCGACTTTGCCTAGCACGCCAGCGGCTTCCCCTGGCGCTCCTTCTTACACTACCCAGGTACCTGTATCTGAATCTGTTTTTCTTCCCTCTGTCTATCCCCCCGTTTTTGCCTCAACTTCTCCTTCAGCACGACAACGACTAGCTAATGTAGTTACTAGTCTAATGTCACCTCTCTTTGGGTCTTCTAGTGCGACTCCTGCCTTACAGCGTAAGCAATTGCGCAGTCAGCTGCCTGATTCTGACGAGAAAGCGGTGTTAGACCATCTGGCGCGTAGGTGGATTGGTTTCCCTTCATGCTATGATGTGGAATCAGTTGTTGACGTGTTTCATCTATGGGATGCCCCGAAACAGAGGTATGTGTTTGAGAAAATGTGTGAAATCCTCTGTGAGGAATTGGATGATCATGGTAGAGATCCAAGCCCGCAGGAGTTGTGTCAAGTGAGATTCGATTTTGGAAAAGGTACGATTGTGGGCCCCGATGTCAATAGAGCAGTTGCGATCTAATTATCCTTGAGGAATGATGATTGTCAACAGCCGTTGTTTACACAAGATTTCCCTGTGGGGAGAAAGGGAAAAGCGCGACAATACCCTATGAGAGAAGTCCCTCCGGTATGGAAGGAAGCTGTTGCGGCTGATGCCGCTCATGGTATTGCTGCTATGCCAGCACATTTTCAGCGTGTTTGGGTGCATGTCCCTTGGAAACGATCTGAAGTAATAGCGCCTAAACAGACATTGCCTGACCCCCGTAAAAACCCTGCAGGATACTATAAGGAGTTCTCACAAACTGCAGGATCATGTATCATGAATTTAGCTGACATTGATCTGTTGTTTGGAAATGTTGTTCCACAGCCTTTGTGGGGGTCAATTCGCAATGTAGATCACGATGCAGAACTAGGTGCTACATGGGCTAATATCATTGCCGCAGACGCTAGATAAGTTGGTGGTTCAAAACCTGAGCCTTTGGTAGCAGAGCTCCCTGGTCGAATTTTTACCTACATGAAAACTATAATGCCCGCGATGCGCGTAAATTGGGATAAACTATCCGCATGTAAGCAGAAGAAAGATGAGACAGTGTCTGATTTCTTTACTAGGTTTGAAGAAACGTTTATCGACCACAGTGGTCACGATATGAGCACTGAAGGTGGCCAACGGTTATTTGTTGATAAATTTGTGCAGAATCTACTTCCCGAGTTGTGTAAAAAATTAAAAGACTCAGAAAGTTCTTGGGCTGTTTCCTCTTCAGCGCAAATACTGGCTACTGCACAGTATTATGAGAATAGAGACAAAGATGAGAAGGATAGAACAGATAAGAAAACGAAAGAACTTAAAACAAAGGTCCTTTTACAGCAGGCCTATCCGCCACGTGGAGGACAGAATAATTATAGGCAAACACAAGGTATCTATAAGCAACCCCAACAGTTTCAGAGTAATCAGCAAATGAACGGGTATTATCAACCACGAATCCCTGTAGGTCCCAACCAATGTTCATATTGCAAAAAGGAAGGTCATTTTAAATATAGTTGCCCTAAATTAATGCAGCGTAACAGTAATGCGTATGGGGCAAGAGGTAGAGGTGGTCAGCAAGCTCCTAGGGTTAGAGGGCGTGGAAATATTCCCCAGAACGCGCGTCCTCTTCCGCCTCAAAATACCATAAATAGCTTTGATCAGCAAGCCAACGCGACTGGTAATACAGCTCAGTACTACAATAATGATTATTATGCAGAAGATGACAATGTAGAAGATGATGATTACTAGGACAGCCGTAGACAGAGAGAGGGAGTTGTTTCAGTGCCAGTGGATCAGAGTGGACCCTATGTTAAAGTAACTACAGCAAATGTAACAGAGCCCTTTCTGCTGGACACTGGTGCTGCAAAGAGTTCAATCATGCATTCAAAACTCCCTAGCGCGCCTTTGTCTGGCGAAATGAATGTTTCAGTAGGTTTTTCTGGCGCCCCAGTTAGGAACCTGATTTCTAGTCCTTTGTCTCTTTCTGTTGGACCTTGCGAGCTAAAAGCACATCTCATCCTAACAACAGGTTGTGGTGAGAATTTGTTAGGATTAGATTTGCTAAAAAGATTGCATGCCACGCTGTATTGTTCTCCCTCAGGAGTACAACTTACATTAGGTAAGAAAGTGATTTCCCCAATGTATTTGTATAAAAATGCAATGCCACCTGAATTGTCATCCCTTCCGGATGTCCTTTGGGCTACTGGTCCCAATGATGTGGGTCTTTTGGAAATACCGCCATATGTGGTCACTTTAAAAGCCAATGTCAGATTGCCACGTATTCCCCAGTACAAGATCTCCAATGAAGGTCAGAAAGCATTGTTAGCAATTGTCAGTGATTTGATTAAAAAGGGTGTAATTGAAGAGACAAGAGGCAACGTTTGCAATAGTCCTGTTTTACCTGTCTTAAAACGAACGGACCCTTCACAGCCACCTGTTTACAGATTTGTGATTGATCTTAGAGAGGCTAATAAGATTGTTGTGCCACAGTATCCAGTTGTCCCTGATATAACTGCCTTGTTAACCATGATTCCAGACTCCGCTGCATGGTTCTCAGTAATCGATCTAAAGAATGCTTTCTTTAGCATCCCAATTGCAGAGGAGAGCAGAGACATTTTTGGTTTCAGTTTAGGAGGCCGAAGCTTCCGCTTTAAACGCGCTCCCCAGGGCTACTGTGAGAGTCCATCAATATACAGTCAGGCTTTAAAAGCGCAGCTTGATGCACTTGTTTTACCCAGTGGCGCTATCCTCATTCAGTATGTTGATGATTTACTAATCGCCGCGGATACTGAAAAGATTTGCAAAGACGCTACATTGTCATTGTTGCGTCATTTGTCTGCCTTTCATCACAAAGTGTCTCTCTCAAAATTGCAATATTGTCGACAAGAAGTGACCTACTTAGGTCATCTCTTATCGAAGGAGGGAAGGAAACTGACCCCAGAAAGAATTCAAGCCATTGCACAGTTGAGTGTGCCAAGAACACAGAGAGAAGTGCGTGCTTTCTTGGGCATTACTTCATACTGTAGGCATTGGAGTCCTAATTTTTCCTTGTTGGCAAAACCTTTGTTAGCATTAACATGCAAAGACACACCGAATCCTATCCCATGGTCTGAAGAGTGTCAGAAAAGTTTTTTGGAACTGCGCAACGCATTGTGTTCAGCTCCTGTGTTGGGTACCCCTGACTACAGCAAGCCTTTTACATTGTATGTTCACGAGAAAGATGGTTGCGCATTATCAGTGTTAACACAACCTTTTGGCGACAGACCGCGTCCATGCGCATACTTTTCATCAACCTTGGACCCTGTAGCGAGGGCATTGCCAAGTTGTCTGAGAGCCACAGCTGCCGCAGCTATGTCTATTCGACAGTCTGCTGGCCTAGTAATGGATAATACATTGATTGTTATGGTTCCACATGCTGTGGACACATTGTTAAACAGGACCAAGACACAACACTTAACTAGTGCGCGATTATCTGGATATGAGCTGACACTGTTAGCAAATCACATACACATAAAGAGATGCAACACGTTGAATCCAGCTACATTATTACCAATTCCAGCAGATCTAGATGAGATTGAGCAACATGATTGTCTGTTCAGAACAGAAGAAGAGACAAAAGGGAGAGTAGATCTCAAAGATACTCCCCTGACTGAGTGTGATGGTACCTTATGGGTAGATGGTTCATGTTTCAAGCTCCCGAATGGTGATACGACTGCTGCATATGCTATCACTACTTTGCACACGATTGTGGAAACTGCACGTGTGCCACAAAATTCGGCTCAAGCAGCAGAATTGATTGCCCTTACGAGAGCATGCGTGTTGTCTGAAGGAATGAGAGTGAACATATATACGGATAGCCAGTACACCTTTGGCGTGGCCCACAGTTTTGGGCGATTATGGAAGGAACGTGGCTTCCTGACTTCGCATTGAGCTAAGATTCAGAATGGCAAGTTGGTGAATGATCTCCTTGAGTCGCTGACCCTACCGTTGCAAGTTGCGATTATGAAATGCAGTTCGCACAAGAAAGTCACTGATGATGTTGGTCGTGGTAATGCGTTTGCTGATGAAGTCGCGAAAGAAACAGCAAAAGATGTAAAGACTCGAATGTATGTTGCAGGCCCTACAAGATGGGTTAGTGATGTTGGAATGTGTGAAAACACAATAGAAAGTGTAAAGTCCCTTCAAGCTGAAGCCACAGAGAAAGAGTTGAGCAAGTGGAGAGAAAGTATGGGTAAGTTGGATGAGAATGGTTGTTGGGTTGATTTGTCAGAACATAGGCGATGGTTGTTACCTGATGCATATGTGCTTCCAGTGGATACTATGGCACATGGAATGGCACATATCAGTACGAAAGGAATCTGTAAGTTGTTGGCTCCAGTATGGCAGAATGCTGGAATTCCCAAGTGTGCAGAGAATGTGGTTAAGAATTGTATGGTATGTTTGAAGTGCAACCCTGGTAGGGGAACCCCAACTCCAGCTGGTCATTTTGCGCCTCCATCATATCCATTTGAAGTTTTGCAGCTAGATTTTATTCACATGGAAAGGTGCAACAACCTGAAATATGTATTGGTGGTTGTTTGCGCTTTTTCAAAATGGATAGAGGCTTATCCCCTAAAAGATAATACTGCTCTATCCACAGCCAAAGCCCTTGTGAAAGAATTTTTCCCTAGGTTTGGAATGCCAAGAATGGTGTGGAGTGATAATGGAAGTGAGTTTGTGGGTCAAGTGATGAAGAATGTGTGTGAGGGACTAGGTATACAGCAGAAATTTCACGCTGCAAATCACCCCCAATCAGCTGGATTAGTAGAGCGCTACAACGGCGCTCTAAAACTCAAACTGGCCAAAATCCAAGCGAGCTCAGGTCTTAAATGGCCTGACGCTCTGCCTCTAGCACTCCTGTCCACTAGAATGACCGTGCATTCACGGGTGGGACTTAGTCCCTACGAGGTCGTTTTTGGCCGCCCGGCCAATGTATGGGGTGTGCCAAGACCGACGAAGTTCAGTGAAATCGAACGTCCAGTACTGCTTGATTACTTGTATGATTTGACGGTTAAACTGCGTGTTTTACACCAACAGGTGCACGATACTCTCCCCCCGGCCTCTGAGGCTCCAGGACACCCCATTGACCCTGGCATGTGGGTGCTCATCAAAAACTTCCAGCGGAAAACCAACGATGAGCCCCGCTGGATTGGCCCTCACCTCGTGCTACTGTCTACAAGATCAGCTGTTCGAGTAAAGGGGAAAAGGAACTGGATCCACGGCACCCACGTGAAGAGTATCCCTTTGCTTCTGCCGTATGACCAGTGGGTCCAGGAGGGTATCGCTGACTCTGAAACAGACACTGTACCTCGTTTTGTGCCGTTCAGTGATGCACGCATAAAAGGCACAACTTCAGCGCAGGAAAGTGACGATATTTTGCAAGAAGCTGTGCCACCGTCAATTCGATTGGACACTACAGAGCCTGAACTTTTGTTCCAAGATCAAACAGTACCTGGCCGTCTCCATTACAATCTAAGACCAAGGCCCATGGACAAATAAATATTCTTTTTCTTTTACCTTTTTATTTTTTGATAACCAGAGCTCTCCCATCTGAAGGACTTTCTTGATTTTTGTTTTTCGAACCACCATCCGGGTTCAGCCGCAGGGTCGCGGTGCCAAGACTTTGGGGTACAGGCTGAAGACGTTAGGTCAACGTTTCTGGTTGGTCTAGGGCGTTCCCTGGACTAACAGGCGTACTCCTTAGCAGAAAAAACTCACCCGCCGCGAGCGGCACGATTAGAGGATGGAGTTTTTTAAGATGGAGAGACCCGCTGAGGAAATGAACTTTAAAGCAAGAATATGTAAAATAATGAAAAGCAAACATTTTGTATTTTTATGCCTGTTTACATTATGTAGTATGGTAGTGTTTACTGTAGGATTTTTATTCTTCTCCTCTCAAGAGCCCATTGCACCCACTGTACAGCCTATACCTCCTCCTACTATCTCCTCACACTCTTTTCACCCTCTGCCTGAACACGAACAAGCCAGACGATCAGAGTTTGTAAACAACTCGTTTATTCAGCTCCTGCACCAGCACCAACTAGTCATGAATACAACCAATTGCTGGGTGTGTGGTTTAATGCCACATACCATTAATAAGGGTATTCCTTATCTAGTGCTGCCGTATAGTTACAATGGATCGTCATGGGCATTCCAGACCATGTTTCTCTATGCACTAGATGCGTACTCCCCGCGACAACCGCGTTCCATCAGACCTAGCACCAATAATAAAGCCTTAATGAAAGGAGTTGCCGATATGAGCAGAGATATCGATGCATACTCATCTATTCCCAAAGAAGAGTTGAGAGCTTATGTAGGGTGGAACGCAACGGGGTACAGTATTAGTCTGGGTGAAAGACAGCGAAAAATCTCATCCCCAATCTGGGTCCTACCCCACATAGGTCGGTTCTGTTTACAAGGTAATGGTCAGAATCCAAGAGCTCAACTGGGGAGAAGTGACTGTACTGAAACGTACACTTTCCCATCACAGTTTTCCCCTGCGTTTTTGGCTGCCAACGGTACATATTTTATCTGCAATGACCGAGCATATACATGGTTGCCCCCTGATTTCTCGGGCACATGTTATATTGCAAATCTGCTACCGCCAACATTTACTGCTGCCTCTGACTATCACACGACCAGAGTTGTGAGAGACGTGATTAGTAAGGAGGATACTGCCGGTCAGGAAGCGGGAGATTTCTTTTTGGGTTTCCTGCCGTTTTGGGGACCTATGGTTAATAGTAGGAACCTGAGACAACTGACTCGTGTGGTTGAATCCACTGTTAATGTTACGGCTGGTGCCCTTGGTAATTTGACAGCTGAGCTCCAGGCGGATCGCCTCATGACTTTGCAGAACCGCATGGTTCTAGACGTCATACTTGCAGACCGCGGTGGGGTATGTAAGGTTATCCAATCCAGTTGTTGCATTTTCATACCAGACAACGCTCCAACAGTTTATCAAGCCATCTCCAAACTGCATAAAATATCTGAGTCCATACACGTGGATAAAGGAGATTGGTCACTGGTGGGGTGGTTCTGGGAACTGATATCTGCCTGGGGTTGGAAAGTTCTGATGGTCATTGGAATGATCTTAGCCATCCTTTTCCTGTTCTGTCTGTGCATACAGTGTGCTCCTGCGATATGTGGCCTCTGTGCTACGTTATGTGTAAGGAAACCTGTATCGAGGGACGAGCTAAGTAATAGGATGATGCTACAGCAACATCTCCTTGACTTCGTGAATATTGACCTAGACTCGGATTGAAATGAGTATAGTTATTGCCTATGTAAGGGCAAAAGGAGGGTCTGTCGTACTTTGCAATTTGGGACCACGTAGGAGGCAGGGCCCTACCCCTGTCTATCCCGGTATTAGTGAACCGCGAATGGTTAATGCGGTATGTACAAGTGCTTTGTGTAACGTTTTAGCTATGAATGCACTGTGTATATGCTATTATACATCACTACGTCGGTTTCATTTTGTATCGGTGGCCATCTTATGGTTGCCCTCACATAGGCTATGTAGCATGAAGCGAATACGGGCCTTTTAAAGCACACGTGGCTTTCTTTGACTTTTCTGTGACCTGGGCAGCGTGGCTCCGCTGCCCCAGTCAAACTGGTCCCACGAGTTCCCCGTCCTCTGGCCACCTGTGATTAGCATCAGGGCTTGACACACCATAAAGTCTTTTCATCCTACACAAGCCTCCAGCTAATCTCTTTCTCACCTGACTGTTCCTGCTTTATGGCTTGTTTGCTCATGTTTATTGGGGCCTATCGATATCTGATGTGGGATCTGAGCCTTGCTGTGTAAATAATTGCGGGCTGGCTTAACTGGAATGTGGGATGGTCATCATGACTCTGCCTTTTCGTTTGTAATATATACTTTAAATGACCATGCCATAAACATAGGAATGTATGCCTGAAGCAGGAAATTCTGTAATTAAGGAGAAGCCCGTTTCTGTGATTTTCAGCAGTCTCCTGAGAACATACACGCTGTTGTACTTCTAGGATACCTGTAATTGGTGTGCAGCCAATAAACTGATCTCTGACTTCACTCAGAAGACTCTGTGTTTCTGTAGGTCTGAAACAGGAAGAACCCCGAAGTCATAGGGTGTGTTCCCCTGCACCGCTGGGCTTAAAATACCCAGTACTTCAACACTCACAGTAACACAGTGAAAACACCACAAATGGACTCCACACCCGTGTAGATAAATAAAGTACTTTTATATAAACTACACAAGACCAAAACGACAAAAATCCAACATACACAGTTCAAGAATATGGTTTTAAAAAGAGTTCTTAGCTTAGCAACAAAATCATTCACCTTAGCGTCAATTTTAGCCAACAGTACCTGGTGATGCGATAAAAGTTCTAAGCGGCGCTCAGGCGTCGAAAAACAAGCAACAGCATCAGTCCTGAGACCCTGGGGAGGCAATGCGACAACCCCGCTGCACGCAGCGGGCGTGGGCAACGAATCCAGTCTGTATGGGGAGTGAGGCGATACTTGTATGGATTCAAGGCGTAGCTTTTCCGGTAGCAATTTACTCGCTAAGGCACGATGCGAAAACATTCGGCCCGCTAACGAGCGGGGCGACAATTTCACCAGCGATGATCTGGGTTGGCTCTGCGATGATATTCGCAGCAATAAAATTCTGCCCACTAACGAGCGGTGCGATGATTTTGGCTGGCTCTGTGACGATGTTTGTAGCTATAATATTCGGCACGCTAACGAGCGGTGCGATGATTTTGGTTGGCTGTGCGACTATCTCACCCAGCGGCGGCAGGCTCTGCGACGATGTTCGCAGCGATAAAATTCTGCCCGCTAATGAGCGGAACGGGGATCTGGGCTGGCTATGCGACAATGTTCACAGCAACAAAATTCTGCCCGCTAACAAGCGGAGCGATGGAAATGTTCTCGCTAAGCCGGCTGTGCGTGAAAAAGTGTAGATCCTTTGCTTCTTTCTTCTTGGTCAGCTTCCCAACAGCAGGCACAACTTCCAGAGGCCCCACAATTGGATCAAGCACTCTAGGAAGGGCAGAACTCACTCAGCAGAGTTCAAGGGGAAGCTGGGGGTGAAGTCCTTTTGTTCCTGGGACTTCTTAACAGGAGGCCAGCTCTTCTCAGGCCCTTGGAGATCTCTTCAAGCAAGGGGACACAGCAACAGCAAAGTCCTTCCCCTCTCCTTGGCAGCAAAGCAACTGCAGGTCAGCCCACAAACACACAGCAGGACAGTCCTTCCTCTTCAGTCTTCCAGCTTTCTCCTTGGCAGAGGTTCCTTCTTGATTCCAGGATGATCTAATTTCTTGGGATCAGGGTCCCAATATTTATACCCCCAAATCCTTTGTCCTCTGAGGGCAGAGGGGCCTTTGCCCAGTCCAAACCAGTTCTGGAGCACTCTGTTTACATGACTCCTTCTTTCCTTTCACAGTGCAGGGCAGAAACATCAGACGCCCCACAGGAGGTGGAGCCAGCATTGTGGAGGGACAGTACAGCCCTGGAGCACTTTGTTGACATGATTCATTCTCTCCTTTCAGAGTGCAGGGCAGAGACATCAGATGCACCACAGGGGGTGGAGCCAGCACTGTGGGGGCAGGCACTGTCCTATTCAGGTCCCAGATGCAACTCCTCCCTCCCATCTAGATGCAGATCTCTCTATTCAGCCCTGTGCTGACTCACCCTGTCTCCGGGAATTCCCCAGCCCACTGGAATTCCCCAGCCCCTGTCACTCAAAACTCCAGACAAGGGATACACAGCCTAGCAAAGGCAGGTTTGGATGGTTAGGCAAGAAAATACCTACTTCCTAAAAGTGGTATTTTCAAACACAGAGGTGCCGATCACGATCCGGTAAAAAAATTCCCTGTACGACTCGTATCCGGTCTTTTTACCGTACGAATCGCACAAGTGCCGTACAAACTGCCAATTACGATTCGCATGGTAAAAAGTCCATACGAATCGCATTGGGAAGTATTCCCCACACGTCCTCGGGTCGGAAAATGTGTCCGACACGTCCACGGACAATTTACCGTACAAATGTGAAAAGTGAAGTCCGACCGAGGCATTACGATCCATCCCGTGCGTCCGATGTTACAACCGTATGGTAAAAACACCGTCCGCACCGAACTCCCATAGCAACCATGGAGACATGTGCCCGCATACGTGCCGACCCCCCCCAGCCCCCGTACGTACGTGCCGCCCCCCCAGCCCCCGTACGTACGCGCTGACCCCCCCCAGCCCCCGTACGTACGCGCTGACCCCCCCAGCCCCCGTACGTTCGAGTCGTACCCCCCCAGCCCCCGTACATTCGAGTCATACCCCCCCGTGTATGTACACCCGTGTACGTTCGAGTCGTACCCCCCGTGTATGTACACCCTTGTACACGGGTGGGGGTACGACTCGAACCTACACGGGTGTACGTACACGGGGGGTTCGACACGTACACGGGTGTACATACACGGGGGGGTTCGACACGTACAAGGGTGTACATACACGGGGGTTCGACACGTACACGGGTGTACATACACGGGGGGTTCGACACGTACAAGGGTGTACATACACGGGGGTTCGACACGTACAGGGGTGTACATACACGGGGGGTTCGACACGTACACGGGTGTACATACACGGGGGGTTCGACACGTACACGGGTGTACATACACGGGGGTACGACTCAAATGTACGGGGGCTGGGGGGGGTCGGCGTGTACGTACGGGGGCTGGGGGGGTCGGAGCGTACGTACGGGGGCTGGGGGGGGGGGTACAGCGCGTACCGGGCCACCTACTCTGGTCGTTTCGCGACGTACTTCGCTTTTCCGGCACTTTTTTGGTGCCGTGAAAATATTGCCGTCCGGACTGCTGTCGGTCCGAATCGTGGTTCCTGGGTCGTGAAACGCTGCCTGACAGCGTCCCGACGTCACGTCACAGCATTCCCGGAGCACATTCGTATGTATATTTTCGTCGGTCGGTGTTTTTTACGAATCGTACGGAAATGGTGTTTCCGTGCGAATCGTAATTCCATGTTTGTGAAGTTTTACGACCGGGTACGAGTCGGACGGAGAAAACGCTCCGACCGACGGTTCGTACCCGGTTTTTGCCGGATCGTAATCGGCACCAGAATGTTAAAACCAACTTCACTAAAATATGTATTTTATCATTCTGAGTTCAGGCATACTAAACTCAAATTTCTTCCATGCTCCCTGGGTCAGTTAGGATTATAGGATGTAATAATTAAACTGCCCATTCTGGCCTATGGGGAACAGGTAGCCTTGCAATAGTGAAAAACAAAAATGGCTGTAATTCACTATTAGGACATGCCACACACACCAGAGCATGTCCTACCTTATACTTACCATGCACCCTGCCCTTGGGCCTACCATAGGGGTGACTAATATGCAGAAAAGGGAAGGTTTAGGGACTGGCAAGTGGGTGCACTTGCCCAGTCAGCATGGCAGTTAGCAACTGCACACAGGGACTGCGGTGCAGGCCTGAGACACCATTTTAGGGCTACTCATGTGGGTGGCACAATCCGTGCTGCAGACCCACTAGTAGCATTTGAATCACCAGCCCTGGCACACTCAGTGCGCTTTACTAGGGCCCTACTGATGAACCAAATCTGCCACTCATGGATAACCAATCATAGTAACAATATATACAGAGAGCATATGCACTTTAGCACTGATCAGCAATGGGAAAGTGCCCAGAGTCCTATAGCCAACAACCACGGGTCAGAAAAAATAAAGGAGGAAGAAGCAAAAAGTTTGGGGATAACCCTGCAAAAAGGGCCATTTCCAACAGGCAATTACAATATATTAATTAAAAAGTCATCAAAATGTCTTAGATCATATCTTCTTAGGAGTACTTGAAACTTTGCACCACTATTTCATAGCATAGATAACTGTTCTGAGTTGTTTTTTTAATATACAAAATCTACTCCATTAACTAAATTCTCCAAATGATCATGGTATAGGTCATACTGACCAGTTCTAAGTTAACTTTGTCTCCCTTGAGTCTCACCATTCTCATGTATTTTTCTCCTTTTTTTCTGTACTATAACTGACAGAGCCAAGTGAGTTTGCTCTTACATTTCTGGTGTCTGGGATTTAAACTCAGCGGCTGGGGGTTTGTAACAAACTAATCCCTGGGAGTAATGTTGCTCCAATGCTGTCGCTGGTTCAGTAGTGACAATGTACAAAGGTTGGTACACTGTTATCCTACAGTGCCAGAGGGGTACATCACCCTATATTGATTAATCTTCAGTTCTGCAGGTGGTCTCTGCAGACTCGTATGTCTCCCAACATGCCTGACCAGTGATCTGATGTGCTATTGATAAGACTTTGGCCTTCACTTTTCTTCTCATCTGAAATCTATACATGAGGAGTGCTGGTGGATGTCCCTGGTCCCTGTAACTAGAGCGCTTTTGGCTGACATGCAGAAAGGGCTTGTAGAGCGCGGTATTGCTTTCTTTCGTGTTTGAAGGAAAAAGCGTAATGTGGGCTGTAATTGCTATACAGCGTGGTGAGAGCGCTAATGGCCAGTCCTAGTACTGGCTCACCCAAATGTGTGCATGGAAGCACCTTCCCCCCTTGGCTGAAGGAAAATAACTGAATTGCGTGGTAAGCGCTGGAGGGTAGTCTCTGCACGGGGAGGATCAAGGAACGAGTAGGTCCCTCTGTTCAGCACTGCCCCCAACCATCCAGAACCAGAAAGGCCGCAGCCCAACAGGACGCCATGCTAAGCCACAAGCGGCAAAGACACTCACCAGGTGACAGGAAGCAGCTGGAAACCACGCAGAGGTTCCGGACCACAGGGTCAAGCCTAGGTGAGGGCGTGGCTAGGCAGGATCATGTTACTGAGAGCTTCTGCTGCTACCTGCCTACCTACCTGCTGCTGTGAGCTGATCAACTGACATAGCTGGATCAGTGGATCAGGGAGGACCTGGCCTGGCAAATCGGGCTGGACTGCTCCCATTGGGCACAGGGTCAAGACTGATTTGCATATGGCTGAGTTCAAATTGGAATGGCATGGTGAGCAAAACAATGATGGATTTAGGCCCAGATCTCTGTACTGGGGTAAACGCATGACATTGTTCTGCATTCTGTTATGTTATGTTATGTTATGTCATATCCTCTTGTATAGCGCGCAGCTGCCCCAGCGAAGGGGCGTCCCGGCGCTGATAGCAGTGTCCGAAGAGAGCCAGGACCAGGCTAGACTGTAGGAAACAGGTGGATTTTGTAATGTATTCTGTCCACAAGTTGTTCTTTTTGTATTCATTTAGTCCAACATTGAGAAACTGGCTGAATGCATTGAATGGCTTGCTTGAGCACACAAAAGCAAATCCTAATAACTAACAGTAACCAATGATACTGGACTAACCACTAACCTTGAGTTTCGTAGCAGAGTGCTACCCGGGGTAAAGCACATCAACACCTCACCAGGATTAGTAAGTGCTATATAAATATCATTACAATTAAAAGTCACTTTTCCTTAATATGTATTACAAATCTGACTTTACCATTAGATTGTATTTTTAATAAAAATAAAACTATTTTAATTATTTTTCCAGCTGATTACATTCCTGAGATACAGGATTTGTATTTTAAGCTGTACTCTTTTTCTACAAAGGACAGATAGTCTTACACACAAAAATAGCCTTTATGGCCCTGTCACTGTAGGGGTATGTTGACATTAATTTTGTACAAGTCCCACTTTTAAATACTGTGCACTATACCTTGTAGACTCCAATGATTAAATAAAGGTGGCTTACTATTTTCAGTAGGGAGGTATTACCTGTCAAAAAGGGTAATTTTAACAGGTTTAAATTGAAGCAATCAGGCTACAATAATAGGCCTAAACCCATGTGTTGCTTGTCACACTCGTGGTGGAACAATCAGTGTTATAGTACATCGGTGATATTTAACTTTCCATGCTACAGGTGCAGTTTCTACACCATATAGTATGGCCTTTTAGGAGAGTTAAAAGTGACAATCAGGAATTAGCCACTTTAAACACCTTTTGGGGTCACTATACATACGCTGGGCCCCGGGCAGCAAGGCCTAAGGGAACAGAGTCTAACAGACAGCAATACAATTCAGCAGCAAATGGATGTGACTACACAAAGGGGGTCTTTTCCCACACACAGCAAGCAACAAGAGGCGGAAGAATCATATAACGATAAGAAAATTCGAAGCAGAATTAGTAGTGATAGTAGTGAGCATCATGGCACTAATGTTTATTATATAACGGATTTAATATTGCAATCCCTTAGTGTGATAAACTTCACTTCATAATGTTGGAATAAAAGTTCGGACTCGTTAACGCGCTGCGGCGCAGAAGCTATTGACATAGCAGCTCTGGAAAGGTCATCTGAAAGTTCACACGCTCGTCTTCATTGTCTCGCTTTAGCCAAGACATTCACACGTCGAAATCCACCGAGTTTTACAACAAAGCTTTGCATATAAGCAGAGTTACCTTTTAAAAGCACCATGCTTGCCATTATAACAGGGCGCGCAATAAAAGGAACCTGCCTGCTCTATATAGGATGTGAGAATTCTTCCCCTGCAGATGCTCCAAGAATGCAGGTCTGGACTGCTCAGTAACATTAATCTGTATTTTCGGCTTTACAGGACATAATGACTGTCTGATAAGAGAGCCGTGACCTTTCCCTCATCTCTCTTTTTCCACAATAAAGATGGTCTGCTTGGAAATGTCAGAGAAGGTGTAAAAATCTAATCTGAAGTCTGTCATATAGGGTGATAGCTTCATTGTCAATTCAATATTTGTTCCTGTTTGCAACATTTGAGGCAAAAGCAAGGCTAAAACATTCCCTGAAACGCAGACAGCATTTGTCAGTTGGAAGCAAAGCATGCTTTCTATTTCAAATATTACAGGTAAAAATAGCCAGTGGCTGAATTGCCCTTGGCCTCCTGTTTGACTCCATTACTAACTTTCAATAGCATTTCAGTGAGAAAACATTTAAAGAAGGAAACTAATTTGCACACGATGGATTTAGGATTCAAATCCTTAACTTTACTTTGAGTCTTGCTTTGGCCCTAACAAGACACATCCTGAATATACATCATTCCTTCATGCTATATGACCCAAGGCCCAGATCAAAGTTAAATGAAAATAAATGGTTTACTGCGGGAGTTTCGAAAACACAGGGAAGGGACGAATTGTGAAATAGAGTATTGTATGTCATAATCACATGACAGGCCGGATCAAGAATCACACGATAGAGATAACACTTGAAGAGTAGATGTCCTTGTAAATCACTGTGATGCGTGATTTACAAGAACATCTACCCTTCGGAAGCAACCCAAGTAGCTGGCTGTGCAAGGAGCAGAACAGCCCCATATTTACTAGGGTGGTGCTGCTGCCCCCTTCCCTAGCACTGGCCCACAGACATGCTACCTAGCACCAGGCACCCGTGTGTCCTGCCTGGCATACAGTTGGCACTGGAAGGCTACCCTTCCAATACAAACTCTATGCTAAGACTAACTTTACAATCTTTCTGACTTGGTATGAGTTCTGTACTATGCAGCACTCATGCACAGTCAAACATTCGGAGGCATAAACACATTTCTATATTTTAACACCTAAGATGATGCCCTTTCTACCATTATTAGTTAACCTGCCCTTAGTCACTTGGTTTCACGCCAAGTGCTGTTAAAGCAGAGCAGGGTTCAACCAGACAAAAACAGATGGAACTCGGAACCAGTATGGAGCCGGGTAATGAGGAGAGACATGCATGTATGTCAAAATCTGCATGTTATTCCCCATTACTGAGTTGTCATTATTTGATAATTGCTTGGGAGTGGCAGGAAGCTACTACTTCACGCTAGAAACTACAAGTGGTAATGCTGGGTGTGGAGTGATCTCTCAACAATTACCGTTGCACTGGGAATCTGGGCCTATGAGGAAGGGTGAGAGCACATTAACCCTAACATCACCCAGGGCTTCACAGCTGGATCCTGGAACAGCGAATGGGAAACTCAGAATAGGAACATCGCCGCTCTCTTCCGCTCCACTGACTTCCACAGAGTTCCCACGGTGCAAAAGTTATATTGGTAAGTTGTTAGCTTTATAAACTGGCAGCATAAAGTGTGATTGTTGTATATATAAGAATGTATAGGATGAACAAAGCCTCTCTCTCTGCTCCACCATCTTCAAAGCACCGAACATTGGAATCTTATAATAGTATGTTTTAAGACCCTGGTTACGAGTGGCCTGGGAATCCCAAAGCTGCAAATAACAGGAATTATGGATATTGCAGTTTGTACAGGAACACATTCCTGATATCTGAGCTCACACACTTTATCAGACAAAACATGCCACAATCAGCGCAAGGAAAAATAGGGGCGGGAATGTCAGGAGATTATAAAACACAGATTGTAAAAGGCTTTCTGATTCCAGAAACTACAGCTTGTATCCAAAGGAATTTTCAAACCCTGAAATGCCTCACTCCCCGGAGTACCTGAAACTTTAGCTCGATTACAGGGCTATGCGTAAAAGAGCCCGAGTTCTTGAACCTGTCAGCCGGAGGAAAGATCAGCATTTCTAATGACGTTTTATGATTAACATAGCAGGGGCCTAATTATATACTTTGCACAAACAGTGCACCCATTTGCAACAAAAAATATGGCACTAGCACAGCGGTTAAGGCGCCAGCGATCAATTATTTAGGTTTGGAAATAATAATATATTCATATTTCGGCACACAGTTTCTTATTTTCACGTTGGTTGGCATCTCTCTTTACAAATCTAACGTGAAAAAACTTGTTGTCCCAAACTACGAGTTCATGTGAAATTTAAATGATCCTGCTTAGGCTAGAAGACACCATTTGGGAAATCGCTGCTGTGTGATTATTGCCTTAAGGAGTTATCATTATAATGTCTGCAGTGCACAACTATTTATTCACAGTATCGACATCAGCATTGGCATTCTTATGCTGATCATTTATTTTTTCCCAGTGAACTTTGAGAAATTATACCTCACAAATCACTAAAAAGTGCTAACCGTAGCACACTATTGCATACCACATTGCAAACTGGTGACATCTTTGCCGCCATCGTGTAGGGAGGCAGCATGTTCCTGGATGCCACACAGTGTGTGGTTAATCGTCCTTGCCTCATAGATGGCACTGGCGTTTCAGTGCTAGTGGCAGCCTAGAGGGGCATTCTCCCAGCGGGTCAGAGTTTTGAGCAAGAGGCGCGGTGGCAGAGTGTCTAATTCAGCACTGGTGAAAGGATGTCAAACTTGAGGTTTTTTTTCCATCGAGTTCATGAGTAAAAGGGTATGGACAAGCCTTACAAACTGAACTTCCCAATATGGTGGTCTGTCCAAAGAATTCTACCTATGCTTTTCAATAAAAGTAGAGTATTTTCCTGTGATGTTAACTCCTGCTGGTTTCATATATAAAGATTCTGAGTAAACTGTCCTCTGGGAATACTATTAATAAATCTAATTTACACGAAGTTCCTACACAGGCCACTTATAAATCCATTATTCCACATTCATTCTTGGGTAATACCGTAAATACCAAAAACGTACGTGGTGGCACAGAGACTTGCAATCAATGCATTAATGTACTGACTTTATTAAAATTATAAAACACAATTTAAAACATTCCATATAACCACAAATGTGGAGCATAATAAAAGGAAAGAAGAAAAGGACAAAGTTGATATTACAATCACAAAACGAGAGATAACCAAGACATTAAAATGTTTTGTCATTAGGTACCGCAACCACTGTCTATATCAAGATACACCCCAATAATTCCAAGTTCATCAGTATTTAGGGTGCCTTGAGAGCGGTGAGTTTGTGGAAAACAGGCGTCGATGCGTTTCGAAGGTGTAATAATAGTTGAACCTTCTTTTTCAAGACAACATAAAATAATTCTCTCGATACATAAAGTATCTATAATTTCCTGATTCTTTATAAATTAGGTACTAACGGATCACTGCTACATGGATTCAACTGACTTCCGTTGAAGAAAGGACAGTGAATGAGAGAAGATGGAACACGTTACGGTTGTTGCAGAGCACGTTTGGCTTATCCAGTTTGTACTTATTGTCTAGCTAATCAATCCCTGGTTTAAGATTCTAGTTTCTTTGAACTTAAACTGCTCTTCTGAGGTAATCTCAAGGTGGGCTGTCATCGAGCGACATCGTCCTAGGTTCACTAGGTTCATACCTTCATTCAAGCATCCAATGTGCTTCTCAAGCTTGGCGTCCTTATGCCAGTGTACCACCAAACCATTTCATAAGGGATCCAGAGTTTTCAAGATTGTAATGCAGTCGTTTCAGTCTTTCACTAATTATACCATGCTAAAAGAATTTTGGAATTAGCAGAGCACGTGATAGCTTTCAGTTCTGCTTCCACTCAAGTCATTAACACGCTCTCTTTCCCTTCAATTCCTCATAGTTTTTCACTTGTTTACTTATGGTAGAGTTCTTCTAAAAGCTGAGTTGCATGATTGCCACTAACACATTCAGTGGTTTGCAGGCTAAAGTCTCTAGACATAGCAAGTCAGAATCAGTTTCCTATCCTTTCGAATTCGGTAAATTAAGTACTATTAAATTGGATGACAAAGAACACCAGTTGCACACACTGCTTAGAAATGGCAAAATTGTGGTAGAATTGCCATATAAAACATTATTATTGAACGTATGTATTGCTCTAAAACTTTCTAACAACCTTTGTACACTAGTTAATTCGCCTTTCAGCTACCTAGTTTTGGGGCCCAATTTTGATGGCGGTCGGACCACAACCAATGGCTCTTCAGTTGCGGTCCAACAACCATCTGCTGCTGGGGTCCGACGACGCATTACAATATGTGCGGTCCGAAGCAGCATGCAGAGGGACCGTTTGACAATTTTGGACCGGCTCAAGGAGCCTGTCGGTGCATAAAACAGACCACATAATCCCTTAATGACGGGGGGATTAGGATGGCGGTTTCCGACAGCCATTCCATATTGGCCTTTCCGACATGGAAAGGCTGTCGGAAAGTGACATTTGGGGCCCCCAAGCAGGGCCCTCTGCATTGTGGCTAAACATCCTAATGTCCAGCCATTCCCAATCCACAATGGTGGGGGGCAGACATAAGTCCACCCAACATCATAATTAGGCTCCTGGTGTTCCAGTTGATGAGAAACATGGCAGCTAGATGCTAAAAGAGCCTGCCACTGCAGGCATGCACCCAGCTGCAGGCAAGTATATTGAGTCTTGTGGCTAGTCAGCGATAACAGCAGACTGCAGCTTCCTGTCTACCCTGCCTTGCTATCTCATTGTGCCTAATCCTGATACATGCCAACACAAAAGGACAGGATAGGTACTCGTCAGGAACATCACTGTGTGGTCAGAGTAGGAAAGGTTTTGTCACAAGCTGTAATCAAGGTATGATGACCATCAGTAAGAGATATATGTATTGTTTCTTACAAAATTCATTCAGAATGTTTTTATCTTGAATACTTATTACAGATAATTAATATTGAATGCAGCTTGATTGTCTTTATAAAACCGTGCCCTTGCCTCTTCTCTTCAAGGTGCCATGGTACCCACAAAATTGGGCGTAGTTCATTCTAAAAGTAACTGTTTTGTCACTTTCTTGCATAGGGTGGCAGTGTCACATTTGGCTGCCCCACTTACCTCCTGAACATATCTAAACTAACAATTCAATTCAACCCATATATTTCCACTTCAAACCACATACATCCGATACACTATGTAGTGATGAACGCAGCAGGAAACAAGTGAAGGTAAATTCCTTTTATTTGTAAGAAGGAGAGCGGGGCAAAAGTATCTCGCACAGCATCTGCTCCGAACTGAAATCGCCATGGTTCAACCAACATTCTAACGTCCCCAACATTCCAACAGTGATTTCACAGCAAGATGGTTTCTAGAACCATCTGGACTATACTCATAAACACCACACATCTTCCCCTTCTATAATATTATGAATAATAATACATAGTGGTAACACAAGAGAGACTGTATACCGATATACAGTGGATGCAGAAGAAATGTTGAGCAATAAATAGTGGACAAGGGTCCTCAATGGAATGAAAAAAAAAATGTTGTGTGATCAAGGCTCCCGAGTGAGCTGAAACGCGTCATGCCGACTTGATTTGCACTAAATAAAGTAATTTGCACTTACTTTCGTGGTCTGGACCCATTTTTGGAGTATCCAGTAAGTGAAACTGAGACAAATTGATATATATATATATATATATATATATATATATATATATATATATCAACCTCCAACTCCCATCTTATATCAAAGAAAGGACGCCGACACCAACGATTCTCACCAAATCCACAGTTTTAATAATTCCAATCCCTTGCGACGCGTTTCGGCATTCCTGCCTTAATCATGCAATGGACTACTCGTTCAGTGTGTGGGTTAAAATACACAAACAACGATTACAAAAAAAGGGTCACATGATAGAATCCACCAATTGCTGAACACTAGACATGAACAAAAGACTTTGTGGCAGACCTAGATACAGGCAAACATACAAAGTTACCATTTTTTGTCTAAATACAAATAACTTTATCGACACAGCCGCTAAAATAAAAACAAAATATTCTTTCATATTCTTTTAAATGGACTGATACATTTATGCTGAACCAGCCAATTATCAGGAGCAAAGTCGATCAGATAAAAACATATTGTCCAATATGCGCAGGAAAAGTTTTTTAAATAAATAATGGGGCATTTGTTTAAACAGAAATTTCATTCTAAGTTTAAAAAAGCCATGTTCCCAGTTGACTTATTATCCTGTAAACATCATTTGCACGGATAAAGTGCATAGTGCTTCTCTCCTAAAGTGCAAATATAGTGCAGTTTCAAAAAAAGGGGGATATTACAACTCAACGCATAATGTATACTAAAATGTATCTAAAAACTTTGCTCTATAGGCTGTGGATATTGTGTCATAATCATCTTAGCCTGCCACAAATGTTAATTAGTATGCATGCCTTCCACATTACTAATTTCCTTTAGTTAAATTCTACCAAATCATCATATTTAAGCATACAATTTCGTCCGGTGACTTAATTACTTATTTCCAGTGTGACATTACTGGGCCTGAAATAACACCCAATCTGCTGTCAGGTCTGTATCCCAATTTTTACTCTATACAAGTTGACAGGGCTTCCAATGAACTATTATTACGAAGAGGGTGTCATGGTGTAACTTCTTAATCCTTGTGTTCTCCAATCACATGCCTCTCTCTCTGAAATGTTCTTGATTGTAAAGGAAGCCTAAAAAGCAAAGTAATTTAGGATTTTTAGAATTCCAAAAGGTCTTCACAACTGTTGCCCTTTGGCCTTAAAATACTATCTTATTTTTATAAACCAATAAATATATCTAAAATATGTTGAAATATTATATCCTTAAATAGATAGAGAGATTTATTGTTAATTTAAATTTATATACCTTCTCATTGAACTATCAGAGAGACTTTGTTCATATCAAGTGGTAAAACCATGTACATAAAGTGCAAGTGCCTGTAAGTACATATTTACGTAGTACTGATGTGTAGATTAGCCTCTGTCAAATATAATCTTGTTGTACATAGGGAACAAATACCAGAACTAAAACACCTCTAAGAATAAACATGGTGCTTTGCAACTGTGATAATAAGTTTACACACTTGTGGTAAAGGAAAAAGCCTTCTTCATTATTAATTGAATAGTGCCGGTGGGAACTAATATCGACCTTTAAAACAATACAAAGTACAGTATTAATAAAATGAAGAACATATGGATGATCCTATCTGAAAGAGTTAATTTATAAATGAACATGTAAATCTTCTTCAGAGTTCAGGCCATGCGGCACCCTGGTGTTGAATAAGATGATGTATTTGGATTCAAGTTGTCTTAATTTCCGCTCCCTATTACCTCCCCTCCGGGATTTGGGAGCCTGATCAATGGCAAAATAACACAACTCATTAGCATTTCCATTGTGGGATTCATGAATATGCCGGGCAACTGCATAATTTGGATCCTTATTATTAATTGCCCTAAGGTGTCGTAGAATCCGAATGTGTACCATGTGTATCGTGCTCCCCACATACATTTTAGGGCAGGAGCATTTCAAAACATAAACTACAAACTCACTTCTGCAATTGAGTGAACATCTGATTTTCCATGGGTTATTTATCAGAGTCGAGGACACTTGAGTTTCATTTTTCCCAATCTTGCAAGCCTTACATTTAAAACAGCGATGGAAGCCTGGGCTGGGTCTAAGCCAAGTTTGTTTAGATTTTAACTCTGGGCTCGTTATCACCAATTCATCCCTCATTGACTTTGCCTTTCTGAATGTCAGCAGTGGTCTGTTTGGGATGAGGGTGTTTAGAATTGGATCCCCTTTAAGTAAATGCCAATGCCTGGTCAGACTATGTCTGACATCAGCTTGGTAAGCTGAAAAGCCAGTTATGAGTCTTATAACTGCACCCCTGTCCTGTCTCACTCTTACAGTTTGTTCACTTGGCCGTGCGAGGAGTTGGTGTCTCTGTAGTTTCTCAACTTTCTTCATGGCCTGATTCAACGTTTCGGCTTGGAATCCTCTTTGTGTAAATCTTGCATTGAGATCAGATTGTGCTTTAGCTAATTCACTGGTCTCACTACAGTTTCTTTTCATTCTGATATGTTCCCCATATGGAATGCTCTTTTTAAGGCTCTGAGGGTGGAAACTACCTGCATGCAAAATTGAGTTTCCTGCCGAGGTCTTCCTATAGGATTTTGTATGAATATTCCCACCCACAACATATACAGGATCGGACCCAAAACCTACGTCCACCGTTTCAAAATCAAAGAAAAGAAAATTAAGCAAACGAAAAAACCGACGGGGCAGGCATGGAACTGCGATCAGGGAAGAAGAAGCAGTTCCAACGCAAAGGATGGAAGAAATAGCGCCAACGGTTATCAATCTAACGGATCTCATATTATCAGACGAAGAAACAAAAATCCTTTCACTTGGTTTTTCCTTTTGCAAACGTGCCAATTTCAACTATACGCAAACGCGTATTGACTTCTTCAAATTTGTGAGGAAACTCAAGTTGAAAAAATTCTTTGATACGAAAATTACTAACCGAAAGGAGATAAAACAAAAGGTCAGTGAAGAACCTGGTAATCTTGATGTTGGGGACATGCAGGTACTATTTGACTGTCAGCAACTTATAAGAGAAGGGGTTGGTGAGAGTATGGTGGACGAAATCAGCCAGGCTGATGATCTTTTTTGTCTTGATGTTTTTGATAGTTCTGCCACCAAATTTAGACCAAAATTGAATTTCACACCTAATACCCCTAAAGATGCGTTAGATTTGTACTCCGATTTGGTAATTAAAGATTTGAAGGAAATATCCTTAAGCTCTAGCAAAGAATTTTTGAAGAATGAAACAGGTTTTGATAAGAAATACCAATCTGTGATGGTTAAAATACAAAGTAGACAAGACATAGTAGTGAGACAGGCAGATAAAGGAGGTAATCTGGTATTGTGGTCCCTTGAAGCATATAATTGTGAGGCAGCCTCACAATTGAGAGATAAAGACTGCTATTCATTAGTCCCTCACAGTAATCTAGTTGAAGTTAAACTAAAATATGACAAGGACCTTGCAAGATGGCGAGGAATAGGTTTAATTAATCAAACAGAATATTTGTTTTTGAAAGTGGATAAACCAGTGGTACCTATATTATACTTGATACCAAAAATCCACAAGGATAAACCACCTGGACGTCCCATCATTTCCGCCATAGGGAGTCTTTTTGAACCAACCTCCAAATATCTGGATTCATTCTTACAACAGTATGTGAGAGCACTACCAGCATATATTCAAGATTCGAGGGACTTTTTGAATAAAATAGAAAATGTGAGATGGGAAGATTCTTATCTCCTCATAACACTAGACGTCGTGAGCCTTTATACAAGCATTGCCCATGAGGATGGGTTAAGGGCTTTGAGGCACTTCTTAAATTTGAGACCGATCAACCTCTACCAACATACTAATATGTTGTTGGAGATGTGTAGGTTGTGTCTCACTAACAATCATTTTTTATTTGGAGGTGACACCTACAGGCAACTTAAAGGCACGGCGATGGGCACCTGCTTCGCCCCCAGTTATGCCAATCTACACATGGGCTGGTGGGAGGAGCAGGTGCTCAGAGTTGAGTATATTAGTGAATGGAGAGATCATGTCATCAAATGGATCCGTTTCATTGATGATTTATTCATCATTTGGAACGGATCTAGAGAATCAGCTCAAAAGTTCATCGAAAGCATTAACGTACACAAGCTAAATTTAAAATTCCCTGAGGAAATAAGTACGGAGAGAGTAACTTATTTAGATTTAGAGGTGGACATTGCACAGAATTCAATTCAAACTTGTACCTACAGGAAACCAACTGCTGGAAATTCAATTTTGCACGCAGCTAGTTTCCATCCCACTAAACTCAAAATGAGTATCCCTTATGCAGAGAATATAAGAATGAAAAGAAATTGCAGTGAACCGGCTGCTCTGGGTCAGGCCCAGGGAGCTTTAACCCATAGATTCCTTCAGAGAGGATACAGGATGGACACATTAAATCAGGCAAAATTGAAAGTACAGAATATGGAAAGAAGTGCATTACTAAAACCAGATGCTAAAAAAGTGGAACAAAAGAGGAAGCATACTGAGAGTCAAATCCGTATGATTACAGGTTTCAGTGCATACCAGGCTAGGGTGAGAGACAGCCCGAGTAGACATTGGCACCTTGTCAGACAGGACCCTATCCTACAAGGGAAAATCTCAAGATATCCTTTGGTGACTTTCAATCGCGCTAAATCCATGAGAGATGATTTGTTTAAAACTAATTTGGAAACCAAAAAAGGAGGTGGTTGGCTCAAAGTAAGCCCAGGTTTCCATAAATGTTTTAAGTGTAAAGCTTGTAGGCATGGCAATAACACGCAACAAATAATATCCCCTCTTTTAAATAGCCCCTGGAAATTAAGAAAACCTCCTAATTGTAAAAGTGACTTTGTTGTTTACGTTTTGAAGTGCTCCTGCCCCAAGATGTATGTAGGTAGTACTATCCACATGGTTCATGTGCGTATCCTGCAACATCTTAGGGCAATAAGTAATAATGACAAAAACTATGTAGTTGCTCGTCACATAAATGAAGTTCACAAAGGAAACACGAGTGAACTAGTGTACTTTGCTATTGATCAAGTCCCCAAGGATCAAAGAGGGGGCGACAGAGAAAGTAAATTAAGGAAATTGGAGTCAAAATATATACTCATGTTCAATACGAAAAGTCCTCACGGTATGAATGTTGAAGAAGATCTACATGTACATTTGAAATAGAGGTATCTTTATCAATTAGTTTTGGTTTTAATTGTCTCTGTTATTTTAACTTATATCAAGTCACAAATGATTGTTCCTTCTATTTGTTTTTATTTTTTAAAAATATTGTCATAAGGAGAGTTCTTTGACACTGATAGAACATCGATAAAAAGTTATTTAAGGATCTTTAACAAGTACTGTATTGCACTAGCACTTTATTGTGATAAGATTGTGGTTTTTGCACATAATGAGGCACTTGCACTTTATTATAGCATTGTTCGCACACAGTCTTGTACTGAATTAAGCACTAGCACTTTATCATCGTAGAATTAGATCCAAGCTTCATCTTTGTAAAACTATGTTCTATAAAGACATTATTATATGTCCTTTTCTTCTCTCCTTTACCTTGTTCTATCAACAGCGGATTGAAATGAAATAATCACCGTGGGATGTCTTAAACAAAAACAATGAAAGACGGATAAGAATTATTCGACAATGATTTTCATAATAACTTGTTGCATGGAATGATAAGGACTATATGTTACCAAACAATGATTTAGAGCATTCTAATTATGTATCAAATAATGTCAAATTTTCTCTGTAATTAAATTTTGTCTAAATGGATGATTCGATTAAATTGTAAATATATGAGATAATATGTATCTTTTTAAATCTAATCCATTTCTGACTAGAGTGAATTAGAATAAATGACGTTAAGAGAATATTTGGCACTATGTCAAGATAACATATCATTGAGGCGCAAATCGGTTGAAAAAACAGTATTAGTCTGTTTACCATGTTTAGTGAGGAACTAATCATGTGACTTTGTGTCTTGGTTTTAAAAGAAACTGATTTGTTCGCATGTGATTGTGTGATCAAGGGAGTTGTCCCGAAACGCGTAACGCGAAGAATAAATACCCAAGCCGGATGGCTGAAAGCATCTCCAGTGTCGGTGTCTGATTTTGATAAGAAGTCGGATTTGGTTGGAATATACATATACATATGTATATATATATAAAACCAATGCAATACTTGAAAGGGTGTCAGCAGTAAAGTACACGTAGAATAAGTTGAGTTGCATAACAAATTCATCATATTTTTTAGGTAAAATAAATGGCCTGCCCATTCGAGTGGATGCCTGAGTGCCATAGGGAATTTGCACCTCTTCATCAAGAGTAACCGCCCCACTGTGCATTTTTTCCATGTCACCCAGTTCACCTTGTATGGTAACACCTCGACTGTAACCCACCTCCTGTCCATCATTATCATCCGAGGTGTGGTTGAGAGCTTCTATTTCGGAGCACAACCAACTATCATTTACCTTTCACAAGTTGTTGTCACGTTTCCACCACAAACTTTGTTGCATTTAGCCACACTAAATGTCACTCAAAAGTGCAGAACGTGAATAGAGTTTATTAACCTGGAGGGGGTCAGTGAACTTAACACTCCCTTTCTTGCAGAACGTGCCAAGCTTCACTCTGACCCAATCCCCCACTGTCAATCTAGCTTCTTTCACTCCATGTATTTTATTATAGTAATCTTTGCAGATTTTTTGAGCTTTCATGAGATTCCCTTTTACTACTGAAGTGGACCATCTGCTTTGGAGTTTAAGGTCCCACCAAGCTGTGTTGTATCTAGTGAAGGGCTCCCTCCCTCTCAAAATCCTGAAGGGACTAGACCCAGTGACTGTAGGGGTTATGCCATAAGCCCATTTTGTTTTAGTAACCTCCTCCTCCCATTTAATTCCTGCATTGATTGCAGCTTGAACAGAGTCCATAATCATTTGATTGAAACGTTACGCTGCTCCGTTGCCTGCAGGGTGATAAATTGAAGTATGTTTAACTTTAATCCCGTTTCTAGTTAAGAATGCTTTCCGTTTGTCAGTGGTAAATTGTGGACCATTATCACACATTATGGTTCTAGGAATTCCTTCCCTTAAAAAGATGTTGGTTAAAAAGGAAATAAGGAAGGATGAGTCTGCTTTGTCACATACTTCAAATTCTGGCCATTTGGAATACCTGATGTATTTAGGTACATCCCATGAATCTAGAATAGGACCCAATATGTCCACCGAAAGTTCATCCCAAGGACTTTCAGGGCATTTGCGTTCCCTACATGGAGGTCTGAGGACAGTCAATGACTTATCAGCACTGGCGCAATATGTACACAATTTTACATTCTTCTCAACATCATTGTCTATACCGTGCCACCAGTTAGAGGACTTCACCCTTCTTTTGGACTTCACAATACCCAAATGTCCCTCATGAATTATGTTAAGAATACGGCTTCTAATGCTTTCAGGACGAATTACTCTATACTCTCTGAGAAGGAACTTACCATCATCGCTGACGGATAATTAGCTTCTCAGTTCCCAAAACTTCTTATGGTAATTTGTTTTTATCTGGCCATCCATGCATTACATTATGTTTTAACTGAATTAAGTTGTCAGTGTTGTACGCTGTTTCCGATTCTTCTGCAATGATGACGTCCTCTCTCTTCAGTAAATGCGACACTGTAATCTTCCCATTCATTGTGACAATTCTCATCAATGTGAGGGGTTGCTTTCACATTTCCACCAGAGGTCAGAAATTTGACCAAGGGTTTGCGATCTCTGCTGAGGGTGAATCTTGACTCCCAAAGATACTGCCTGAACTTTTCCATTGGCCATACAACGGCCAACATTTCTTTTTGCAATTACTGAAAATGTTTCCTCATTGGGAGTAAGTGAATGGGAACCGAATGCTATGGTTGTTTTTAAACCCTCACAGGACATTTCAGTCAAGACAGCACCCGATCCTTTTCCACTGGCATCCGTAGTTAGCATACTCGGTGCCGAAATGTCAAATCCTTGAAGGGGTATAGCATTGCAAATAGCGGATTTTATTTCTTCGAACTCCAGGTTCACTTCTGAATTCCAAATGTTTTTTTCTTTCTTTCAGAAGTTGACCCAAACCATGAGTCTTGGTTGCAAAGTTCTTAACACATTTGCTGTAAAATTTTGCCAGACCTAGGAAGGATCTGAATACTTCTTTAGTATTAGGTGCAGGAGCTGAACTAATTGCTTAAATTATGTCTTTCTTAGGTGTGAGGCCTTTCCTACCTACTTCATGCCCTAAGTAAGTTACAGATCGAAAGGCAAATTTGCACTCTCCCAATTCAGCAGTGAGGCCATTTTCTGCTAACCTCCTCAACACTTGTTTTAATTTACAATTGTGCTCTTCTTTCTCTGTACCCATGTCATCTTGAAATTATGTGACACCTTTCAAGTCTTTGAATAGCTTGTGCATCAGCCATTGAAAAGCAGCAGCAGCCAAGCAAAATGGCATACGCACAAATCTGTAACACCCAAAAGGAGTGATGAATGATGTTATTTTTTTCCAAGATGGATGCAAGGAAATTTGATGGTAAGCTGCTGTGAGGTCGATGGTAGTAAACCATTGAATTCCTTTTGTCTCTGCAAGGAGTTCATCGATCTTAGGGAGTGAAAACTTGTCTAGTACAATGTTCTTGTTGAGCTCTCTGAGATCGATACATAAACGGGTTTTACCATTCTGTTTGCTCGTGACAACTAATGGTGCAAGCCATTCTGCACTCTCTATAGGTTCTATGATACCATTCTTCTCGAGTTTGTTCAATTCAATTTGCACAGCCGCTCTGATTTTAAGTGGAATATTGTAACCTTTATGACTAACGAGTGTAGTTCCTTCTTTTACGACAATTTTATGTGAGAATTTGGACAATTTACCAATGGTTCCAGAGAATACTTCTGGTAATTCTTCTTTCAATCATTCTTCCACAGATATCACTGGATTGCCCATCATTAGTACCTGATCTTTGCAAATGGAGTTGAGGGTAATACCCAATGCTCCCTGGTCTGCCCAGCTTAGAACAAACGCTCCTTTCTGTGCTACATATCATTTCCTGAAGTTTGTCTGCCTTTGAATTCAAAATTCAGACGTCTATAACTTAACATTGAGATTTTTTTTCACCAGAGAAAGTCACAGGATGAACATTGGTGGGAATTAATTGATCATCCAAGACTTTTACAAATTTCTTTTCCCAAATTTCTTGTTGTACAGTAGTGTATGGTGAGCCAGAATCAGCTATCATCACTATGTTTACACCTCCTATTTTCGTGTGACAAGACGGTTTCTGCTTAACCATAACATCAATTCCAAAAACAGTTTCATCAATGCATAGAATGCAATCTTCATTCTTGTAATAATTTTCACCTTCCCCTTCAATGTTTTGTTCATGCAATACACATTTGACAGTGGCGTTGTTAGATTTTTTTCTGCATACGTTGGCAAAATGTCCAATTATACCACGATAGGTACATTTAGACCTCATTGAGGACAATTCTTGTCTCTAGCCATGTGTCTTCGGTTACCACATCTGAAACAGCTGGGACGTTTATCAATGCGGATCCTATTGTGTGTGAATGTACTACTAGATGCATTACTTACACCTTTGCTCCATGAACTTGCAGTACTCTTGATACCAGAAGCCACCCTTCTATCAGTGACTTTGCACACAGATTCTGTAATTTCATTTTCTTTCTTAGCAGCAATAGCACATCTCTTTGACATTTCTGCTTTTTTGAAAATGGAGATAATCTCAATGAGAAATGCATCGCCGCATACCCATAACTTCTATTGTACACTAGTGTTCACTGAATGCATTAAAATCTGATCACGAATAAATTTGTCGTGTAGAGTGCCAAATTTTAAATTTATTGCTAGTTCCTTGAGGGCAGAAACATAGTCCTTTACAATTTCTGTTTTATTCTGCTTGTGTTTAAAGAAATTGTATCTATCAATGGCTGCACATATTACAGGTTGGTAATAACTTTCTAAATCCTGTAAGGCATGTTTAAAAACATCTTCATCCTCAGCATCTCTAGGTTTTTTCAACATTTCATTGTAAACCCCTAACCCTTCCGGACCAAGGCTGTGCAGTAAAATCTTTTTCTTCCTGTTACTCGTAAATTCTTCACTACCTTCTTCTTCTATAGCAGATAAGTAATTTAAAAAAGCACTTTACAAATCTGACCATTTCATTGCTGGCTCACCAGGTTTAGGAAGAAAGGGAACAGAATGTTTGTGCACACATGTTGCTCAACATCAGTCGTTACCAAACTGTAGTGATGAACGAAGCAGGAAACAAGGGAAGGTAAATTGCTTTATTTGCAAGGAGAGCGGGGCACAAGTATCTCGCACAGGAGCTGCTCCCAACTGAAATCCTCAACGGTTCCACCAACATTCTAACGTCCACAACATTCCAACTTTGATGTCACAGCAAGATGGTTTCTAGAACCATCTGGATTATACTTGTAAGCACCACACACTACAAACAAAAACACCTAGATAAAAAACATTTTAATTTACAACACTATTAGCTCTAACTCTCGCAAATGCAACACCAATTGTATTGTAAATGCTTGTTCACTATTGCAAAGCCTACCTCTCCTATAGAATAACATTGGGTGCCCCTATTATGTTTAATAAATGATAACTTTTGATCAGGTTTGGTGTCTGAGGAATTGTAATTTAAAACCCGCTTTTATGGTAAAGTCAAAATTAAGTCAAAATTCTGAAAATGCCACTTTTCGAAAATGCTAACCATTTGGTGCCTACAGCCTGTGTCTTGGGTCACATGACAAAGTGTAGTTGGCAGATGGCCTTTGTGTATTCCTCCCAGACAATATCATAATCAATGGTCTGGACATTGGCAGGATGGGCCATCCTGCCTTGATGGGAGGGCAGAGCTCTCACCTACCACACTTGCACTTCAAAGGCACTGGCCTAGCTAACACACAAATGACTTTATACTAGCCTGTTGTGCCCCCAGACAGACTTTAGCCAGGGCAGGAAGGCAGGACATTCCAGACACCTCTGAAGGAGGAAAAGACCAGAAGCTTCTCCCACTTCAAACGGGAACCACATACTTAAATGGGACCCTCAGACCCACTCTTTGGTACAGTCATGGACCTGTGGATACTATAGAAGGACACCCTGTAGCTTGAGTACTGCCCTGCTTGCTGAGAATTATGACTGGACCTGCTCTCTTCATCCCAGGCTGAGAGCCTCCAAGGGTCAGCTGACTGACCTCCTGCTCTGCGCTATAGGGGCATAAGAAGATCCAGAGGCCTCTCTGCATCTGCCCATCTCATCTGCTGCCTGGAAATGGGCCTGCAATTGGAACGTCCTGAGTTTTGCTGGCCTCTGCAAAAGTGACTCCCTGATCCCCAAGAGGTTTCCTCACCAGGTCACGGACCCTTGGCTGGCATGAGAGTGTACTCCTCTGACTCAAAAAGGAGAAATCTCAAAGCTTTGGGCACTTTGGGACCATGAGCCAGCTTGTTCGCACAAAGATGATGCTGCCCATGCTGACCGGCGATGCAATGCTCCTGTTAATCCAACTCTTCAAGCTACAGCAACCACCAGCGATGACAGACAATGCTCTGCCAGCTCTTTGCGCCACAGCAAAAACCATCCATGATGCTCTTCCAGCTTCTTGCAGCCTCCTACACCATGAATGGAACTGTTCATTCTGGACTTCAGAAAGTAGTATTTTCAGGAGGACTAACCTGGTCCCTGTATCTGAGCTGAGCTACATGGTGGTCAGCCTACACTTGAGACTTTCACCCAGTCTTGTATGATCGATTACCACGAGTGGTGCTTTGTGCTTTTAGGCGCTATGCTTAACTGAAAGCTTTAAAAAGAATTCAAACAAATTATTTGAATTATGCCGAATCAATTTTAGATTGAACCCATTTATTTAATCTATTACTTTCATATGAATCTTCTTTTTCTGAGCCCACTCTTTCATATACTGTGGAACATTTCAGTTCCTTTTGGTGTTTCTTTAGGAGTCCATACATGGTCACTCATAATTAAACAATAAGTACTTACCTTTAGTTACATAGTTTAGTTAACTTACTGAATACTATTATGTATAATTTGACCTGGTACCAACTAAAGCCATAGCATGCCTAATATCACATTTCAAAAGTTGCATCATTCCACAAAGTCTGTTATTCACTTTTGTTAATCGGTTTTGCAGAACAAACCGATATCCCAAACCGATCTCCCGAATGTCTGATGATCTCATTAGGTATATTGATTGATTCCATTATTACGCAATGATCAGCTTCATGGTTCCTGTTAATGGTCTCTATAATCACTCTAATCACCACTTGGTAAGAGTGCTCTTTATAAATACTATCGTATCCTCTCCTATCCTATAATTAATTATTGCCAAAGGCGAGATTATCAAAGTTAAGTCTCCTTTTTTGTTTGATCAGGATTTCGTACTCTGTTCTGATTATACAAGACCCGTCTTTAGCCTTATCCCATGAGAGTAAAGCAGATTTGTAACAATAGTACCCTTCATTATACCAATGCATGTCTCTCCCTTCATGGTACTCCTGTGCTGACTACTTGTCAACGACTTTGTCTGAGAAGAGAGCAGAATTGTGCTTTAGAACGTAGTACCCATGGTCTGCATGGTGAACACCCTAAATATCGATTCCAAAATATCGACTGGCCAGAATATCGAAGTTAAAATATAGAGTGGACAGAATATAGTATTATCAAAATATAGATAGGTCAGAATATCGAAATTGGGGTACGAAATATCGATTTCCACAATATAGAATTTAAAAATATAGAATTCCATAATATCGAATGTTAAAATATAGATTACTATAATATCGAATTAAAAAATATAGATATCTATAATATCGATTTTTTTAGTGTTATGTATGGTAGTATATGTGTAAAAATTATGTATTATTTTTGTAATGTATGTTTAATTTATTTAAACTAATGAATGTTATGTATTTAATTGTTGTGTAATTTAATTCCGAAGCGTGTTGTGGGTTTATAGGTGAATAGGGTGGAAGTAATTTAATTATGGTTAATTAAATATTAATTATATTTATATGTTTTGATAATTAATTGATTGATAATTAATTATTAATTGGTGATTGATTTTAATTAATTGGTAATTAATTTATAATAATTGATTATTATGTTAATTGTATTTTTTATTATTAGGAGCGGGTTGTGGGTTTGTAGGGGAATTGGGTGGGAAGTAATTTAATTGTAATAAAGTAAATAATTATTTATTTATTTATGTATGTGTATTGATAATTAATTGGTAATTAATTGTTAATTGGTAATTAATTTGTATTAATGGGTAAATAATTTGTATGAATTGCTAATTAATGTTTATTAATTGCAAAATTATTTTTATTAATTGATTAATTGATTATAATGTTAATTGTATTTTTTATTATTGGGAGTGGGTTGTGGGTTTATAGGGGAATTGGGTGGGAAGTAAATTAATTGTAATAAAGTAAATAATATTTTTTTTATTTATGTGTATTGATAATTGATAATTAATTATTAATTGGTAATTAATTTGAATTAAGTGTTAATTATTATTATTAATTGCTAATTTATTTTTTTCAATGGTAATTAATTGCTATTAATTGGTAATTATTTTAATTAACTTTTTATTGATATTGATAATTAATGTAATCTTATTTTAAAAATAAATCATTCATTTCCCTACTTTTGCACTCTCAGGAGTGGGAATAGTATTTTTTACCCTCCGCTATCCAACTCTTTCCCTACTGTTACACTCTTTGGAGTGGGAATAGTAATTTTTACCCCTACACTATCCAGCGTTTTCCCTACTGTTTCACTCACTGGAGTGGGAATAGTAATTTTTCCCTTCTTGCTATCCAACGCTTTCCCTACTGTTGCACTCTCTGGAGTGGGAATAGTAAATTGTATCCTCCCGCTATCCAACGCTTTCCCTACTGTTGCACTCTTTGGAGTGGGAATAGTAATTTGTACCCCTACGCCATCCAACGTTTTCCCTACTGTTGCACTCACTGGAGTGGGAATAGTAATTTTTACCCCTACGCTATCCAACGTTTTCCCTACTGTTGCACTCACTGGAGTGGGAATAGTAATTTTTACCCCTACGCTATCCAACGCTTTCCCTACTGTTGCACTCACTGGAGTGGGAATAGTAATTTTTATCCTCCCGCTATCCAACGCTTTCCCTACTGTTGCACTCTTTGGAGTGGGAATAGTAATTTTTACCCCTACGCTATCCAACGTTTTCCCTACTGTTGCACTCACTGGAGTGGGAATAGTAATTTTTACCCCTACGCTATCCAACGCTTTCCCTACAGTGCACTCACTGGAGTGGGAATAGTAATTTTTATACTCCTGCTATCCAACGCTTTCCCTACTGTTGCACTCTTTGGAGTGGGAATAGTAATTTTTACCCCTACGCTATCCAATGTTTTCCCTACTGTTGGACTCACTGGAGTGGGAATAGTCATTTTTACCCCTACGCTATCCAACGCTTTCCCTACTGTTGCACTCACTGGAGTGCGAATAGTAATTTTTACGCTCTCACTATCCAACAAAATCTCTACTTTTTTTACATTACTTTTATTATGTTTACATTTTAAGCTTATTTATAATATATTATGTATGTTTTATTTAATTGTTTTTAATATTTAATTACTTTTATGTTATTTTTAATACATTAAAAAAAATCGATATTTTAGCTAACTATATTTTAACATTCTATATTTTGGAATCGATATTTGAGTACTTACCTGTTTGTAGATAGGGAGTCGATATTCTGTCCTTCTATATTTTGGCGTCGATATTTTGTGTAGTCGATAATTTGTCTCTAGATATTTAGTCACTGAACCACTTCATTCTCATTCAACACTATAAATAACAGTGGAAGGATCAACAAAAACATACATGAAATGAATGTGGCTTCCTCTATTAGGACCCTATGCCATTATCCATTTATTAAATCACATCCGGTGCGCGCCTACTCTCTGGACATTTCTATTGCTCTTTTTGAAATATTTTTTTGACTTTCATACATGGACACATTGCTTCTTGGAGCTGGACCATGAGGAACATATTTATCTTTTTGCATCCTGAAGCGGAGCACTATTTATTTTACCAGCAGAAACATCCTAACCAGCATTTGTTTGCTTTTCACAAGGCATTAAAATGGACATCAATTTGCATTTTATTTTCGCATTTTCTTATCAGTTCCAGTGTCCTATTTTAGTTATGCATTATTTTCATTTTATCCTACAGTATTTCATCATTTTATATTTAAAATACATATTTGTTTAATACAGAAAAGCAAATGAAATCAATTTTTAACTGAAACACATTTATGTTGGAGATGCTCGAGAGTAAAAACAAATGCTTATCACAAGCAAGCTTTCTGAAGAAATAATGTTATGTTTATTTTAAATTAACCCATTCTGTCCGGGAGTATTTATTTACACAGGAAATGTATTCCTGATAGTAGACGCATTGATGTAGATGTCTGGTGGAATTTAACAATAATTACTTACGTAAAGAAATAATAAAATGTTATACCACTACAATAAGAATTGTGCGCAAAGGCTACAGAAGCCCTGAGGATTCTGTAAATATTCAAAATTGCCTAGTTCAAACCCAGTTGAAAACACCAAGAAGCGTTTTTCGTCAATCATATTGATTCTATACATGCGCTAGTAATGATGGCGCTCTGAGGCACTAGGAATAGTGGTACCATATTACATATACTCACAAATACTAAGGGCAGTTGTACCCCCAGGCTCCAATACCGGCTTCACTCATGGACAACGATGAAGGTAGTAGTGTTTCTATTTCCAGGTACTAGTGATGTTTGCATTCTGCCATTGAACGGATAAAAGTCTGGGAGAGCAAGACAGTGGCGGCTCGCAAAGGCAGTGCTGCGGGGCGGTGGGTGAGGCGGGGGAGGAGCAGGATGGAGGGTAGTGGACTTGGACAAACGACGGAACGGAATAAAGTAAGTAAATAAATAAAACTATTTACCTTGCGCGCGCTGCATCGCCAACTCGACGATTCAGCGCACACAAGGTAAATAGTTTTATTTATTTATTTACTTACTTTACTTTGTTCTATCGTACGTCCAAGTCCACTACCCCCCACCCTGCCCCTCCTCCGCCTTGCCCCACCGCCTCACACCACTCCCTCTGCGAGCCGCCACTGGAGCAAGATTGCTGTACTCGCAGACAATCGTGTTATCCGCACCCAAGGATACTGTTGTGATCTCTGTAGAAAGACACCTGGAGCCAGGAGGTATTCTTAAGCCATCTTTATTCAGTCTCCAGTTCAGGTTACATCTGTCTCTACTCCAGCCAGCCTAGTGTGGTACCAGCCCCACCAGGAGCAGCCTCCCTAGCTGCTCAGCCCATCTTCAACTGCCAACACTCATCCACTCAGACACCCAGGCATTCCACGCATCACAGGCACACCAACATTCTATGACCATCTCACGCTCTGGCTGAGCAGCTAGTGGCAGCAGGGCTGGACTACAATGTTAAACAATTAAGTAGGATATAACATTATCCCTTTTTCTTCAACGAAAACGAAACTTGCAAATGATAAAACATGAAGGAAGAACTATCAACAAGAAAAATACATAATAGTACAAGTCCCACGGATGCAAACATAAATCAAACATCGCAGGAGCATCAAGAAGAAAAAATGAATAATAGTTCAAGTCCCACGGATGCAAACTTAAATCAAACATCACAGGAGCAAGAACCATTAAAGCAAGAAAGGACGGATAAGATACATACATATGAACAGCAATATCTCCCATCCCTCCCTAAAAAGAATTAAAAACATTATGAAACTAGCATAACATTCCCTGAAATACATTTGAAGCATTTTGCATCAACCACTGTGACGTGATGCACTACAACGAAAAAGGGTAAAAGACCCCACAAAACCAATGCCCAAGAGTATAACTAAAAGTAGCTCTAAAGATAGCATACCCTACAACTACAATCCCAAGAGAAAGGGAAACAAACAAGTATATGGATCGTCACCCATAACAACTCCCGTGAAGGGATGTACATTAGTACTGTGCACAACTATTAATGGACTAAACCATAACCCAACCCAATGTGAGGGTTAACCTAGGTACAAACTATTTATGAACTAAACCATAACCCAACCCAGTGTGAGGGTTAACCTAGGTACTCCAAACCCCTTGTAGAGGTTACATACCCCCATGTAGGAGTAACCAAACTGAAATGCGAAAAGAGCTCTTGACCCCCTTGTGGGGGTTACGTACCCCATATGGGAGTAACAAACACAACTAATCACAGGGCTGATACCCACAACCTTCCCTCGTGTATGGGAACCATGTGATGACCACCCACAGGAAAATCACTGTCAAATAGAAGACCCATCCTCAAACTATACACCTGTGGCATCACGACTTTTTATTTCCCTGTTACAATACTAACAAATAAAGCCATTCAGTTAACTGTAGAACAGTAGTACACTGTGCCCCTCGCCGGTGAGCGATATCTCACCCGATTTGTGAAAGGTCTGGTTCCCTACTTAAATCACACAAATCATCACACCACTGTGGGGACACAAGAACAATGTACACCACCAGAAATCATGACCAGTACATAAGTAAAAACACTTTACATATCAAGAACTTCAGTTTTTGACAGCACTACATGTTCACTCTGTGGCATATACGAGTTACAGGACACCTTAGAATCCATAGCTTAATGAAACCAAAACAATACAGTGAGCAAACAATGGAGCTTTACCACTGGTCCAGGCAAGATGAGATCACACATCAGCCATTACGTCCAGTGAAACAACTAAGACATACTTGAAACGGAGATTACCACTCCGGGGATTCAACGATACCAGAATATGTTCACATCGCGAAGAATCAACGGTTCCAAAATATGCTCACGTCGCGAAGAACCAACGATTCCAGAATATACTCGCATAGACACCGCATTGTCCCCGGCACTCAATGTTCATGTAGTGAGAACACCGCGTTGTCCCCGGCCCTCACGTTGATTCTTTTTTCCTTTTGAACTTTATTGGAAGCAGCTTGAACACCGTGGTTGGCGAGAAAACCAGAGGGCAACAAAGAACGTTATTTGACTATGCCACACCACCAACCCTAAGATGGCGGCACGCTTCTTTACGTTGCGCCGGGTGGCTCCCGGCATGTAGAAGCACCAAAAGCGTCCAGTGTGCAGCTTGACCGTCACAGAGGATCCTACGCAGATGAGCGCGTCATGCAGGATCCCATGAGGAAACATCAGGTGAGGTTGCGCGCGCTGTTTGCGACTCGCGCCCAGTATTTGAATTCCAATAGAGCAGTTAGACTAACCGTTAAGCGCTGCCATAAACAACAAAAACATAACAATGGTTCACCTCAAAAATTGCCGAAAAGTGTGTACTACGGCCATTCCCTCTGTTTCTTGCCGCATAACACGTAGACAAAGTTCCTCCCAGTGCAGCGTCGTGTAAACAGCAGGAACGTGTGTAGACACCGTAGTTTTCCAAACTGTGCACCAACTCCAATACGCTGCAAAAACTTGTGCTTGCTCCAAAGTAAACAGGAGCCATTGAGTAGACACCCATCCAGAGGTTGACAAAGTAGAGACAGACCCCTAGTTTCTTCGAACATGCAGCCGCACAGTAACACGTTGTATCATGTAGAAGCTGTCACATAAGTTGAAAGTCCAAAACACTCACTAAGCTTGTGAGACCTTAATTGAGCCTACCACACATCCTCTAAGCCCAAATCTTGTGATACCACATCATACCTCTGTGGTGCTAACTAGTGCTGATGTTGTTTGGAATTCAATCATGTTGCAAGAGTCTGTAAAGCACCAAAAATTCTCCATCTGTGCAGACACTGCACGCTGTACACCATTGTACCTTTTGCTTAGAAACACAGCAGACTCTGAAAAACGATGTGGCTGGAACACCATCAACTGGTTGTAGTGAAGCTACCCATCCAACTCACAGTAATCCATTATGTGGCAAACGTTGTGGCTGGAACACCAGATGCAGCTGTAGCTTAGCTACTCCTCCAACTCACTATAGTCCTTTAGATATTTCTAGTATTCCCAGGCTGCAGTGTCCATTTGTGATGACACCTCTCTGTGGGCTGTCCAATGTTGAGGACACTGGTGGGGCTGGCGCTGGCTTTCCTGGGAATTCTTACTTTGTAGATGTAGTTGCTTGTTAGATCTCTTGGTTTCTCTTTAAGTTTCTTTGTAGTTGCTTTGTTTCTGTGCTGTACCAAGAGTCTCTAGGGTCCAAGTCCGCTCGTCGCCAAAATAAATGTTGTGATCTCTGTAGAAAGACACCTGGAGCCAGGAGGCATTCTTAAGCCATCTTTATTCAGTCTCCAGTTCAGTTTACATCTGTCTCTACTCCAGCCAGCCTAGTGTGGTACCAGCCCCACCAGGAGCAGCCTCCCTAGCTGCTCAGCCCATCTTCAACTGCCAAAACTCATCCACTCAGACACCCAGGCATTCCATGCATCACAGGCACACCAACATTCTATGACCATCTCACGCTCTGGCTGAGCAGCTAGTGGCAGCAGGGCTGGACTACAATGTTAAACAATTAAGTAGGATATAACAGATACCATTTTGGCTTTCATTGTACCAGAATATATATATTATTATCATATTCATGGTTCTCAATTAAGCAGGAAGGTAGAAAGGAGTCTTCCTTGTTGAGAATGGAACTTGTCACCTTCACATCAGTACTTTGTTCAGCAGGAAATATAAAAGGCATGGGGACATCTTGCAGCCTCTAAGCACAATGCAAAGATGGAAATGTCACAAATAAACTTTTTGTAATGAGTCAACTAAATATTTAATCCAAAATGTGATATTGTATGGCTGCAGCTAAACTGAGTAATAAAGATGAAGGTAATCTTACTAATCATGCTAGCTGGCATAGCCAAGACTAGGAAGAACACACATACCCCCACACTTTGTGAAGTGTGGGAGGTTTTATTCTTCTTTCAATGGCCTTGACAAATCGCTCGTGTTAGATCTGTCAGGCTTAGGGTGATCTTCCCTCAGAAATTTTGCCTTCACCCTCCTATTTTGCCGGATTCATTTTTGTTGGCTTTAAGGCTGTCTGCTCTTTAGCAGTGCTAACCAGTGTTAAAGTACTTGTTCTCACTCCCTAAAATATGGCTAGATTGGCTTACACCTGATTGGCATATTTAATTTACTTATAAGTTCCTAGTAAAGAGGTATACCACAGACCCAGGACCTGTAAATTAAAGGCTACTTGTGGGCGTACAGCACATTTTGTGTCACCCACTTAAGAAGACATATAACACACAACGTACCCACCTAATTCGCCCCTTAAACCATGTCCCAGACCCGGCACTGCAACCTGAATGTCGTTGTAGTCTGTCAATTTGACTGGCCAAAAACAGCCCCCTTGCCAAGCCTTAAACTCCCCACTAATTGCACGCAAGTCACCCCTAAGGTAGGCCCTAGGTAACCCATAGGGCAGGGTGCATGTAATTAAAAGGTTGGAGATGTACTATTATGTTTTATATGTACTAGTAGTGAAAAACTGCTAATATTGATGTTCACTACTGTGAGGCACACTTCTCCCTTTGGATCACATTGAATTGCCTTATTACAATCAAAAACCACTAACTTTTGATTGGGAACAGGTAAACATTTAATGTTTTGTGTCTGGGACTGTTGAAAAATGAGGCATTAATTGTGAGGCCTGCACAAGTAATGGGTCTACGTTTGTCCTTCACTGGGAACCAAACACCCCATTGTAGTGCTTGATTCTCAGAGGGTAGCATTGCAAAGTAGTCCAAGGCTTACTCAAGGGAGGTGGTGTGGGCTAGTAGTCACCATTGACAGATACGCAGAATTAACACTCAATAATTGATTGTCCAGTCTGTGCTTTTCTTTATAAAAAGAAAGAGTACATTTATTAGACACACACTACTCAATACTATGCATCAATTTACAAATATACATAAGCTGATGGAAATACTTCTTGACATTGCATAAACATTCCCACCCCTTTCGCAGGAGGTGGGGGTCTAGTACCACCACCCAAATGTATGAACACCATCTTGCCCCCAAATGCCACAGGTTGACCATAACCTGGTGTGAGGGCCCTTTCCACTGGCACTACCCCATTGGCTACCCACCCCATTATTTTGACAAGTATTCATACTGGGAACACCTGCCATAGTGCCATATAACCCTGACTGCGAGCACCCGATACTGACCATACAGTAAACGCACTTAAATCACAGTGGCTGATAGTTTTGTTGTTCAACTGCGCAGTAGCAAGAATACATGTTTAAGCATCACTTGGAATGACAGGTACTTATCATATCTGGAATCATGTGCAATGCAAGTCAATCACAGACCCTAAAAGGCTTAACAGTTCTAATCACATGGCTATGCAATTACAGCCAGGCACCCTGGCCAGGATGCTGGCAACATATTTCAAACTCATATATAACATCATATATTGCAGGTGACCTCCAGTCCCCAAAAGAAACACCATTATGTAAATGTTAATGTACCTCTTTTACAATTCCCCCCTTCCACCTCTAGGGGATGTATCTATGTAATCATCATCCTTTACCTTAGGAGAGTGGTTCTCCCTCGCTGAACTACAAAAGTTCCAGCATCAGGCAGGCTTAAACATGGATGAACCATTGAGGAGTTATTTCTTCACAGTCCCTAGAGTCTTGGGGAGGGAACTTCCTAATTCTGTGCTGGGGGAGTCTGTGCTGCTCCTGCAGCTCCCCCTGCACCTTTGCCATCAAATAGTGGTGACTACATTCTCCTTGGGGTCCTCACACGCTGAAAATAAGCAGGTTTTCATTTAGGCATGACTATGCCCTGCAGGGCATTATTGGGTGAATTCTCCAGCGCATGCATGTTCAAGCAGCAGCTCCGGGGACAGCCCGGCTTGCTTTGATGGCAGCCTCATGCCGTATTCTGCACTCCTTCAGGAGCCCCATCCCACCTGGGCACCTCATACACAGGTACATTGGAGAGCAGCTCGGGGAACCCATCCCTGGCTGCTCTCCCCGGCTCCCCACCTGGCCAGCACCCTCGCGTAATGCCATGTGAGCCGGCCCTTCATTCTGGTCTGCCTGTTACTGCAGGCAGACATGGATACTGCAGCCGGCCGGGTGGGGCCTTGGGGGAGTGCAACAGCACTCCCCCTCCTTCCTCTTGCCATGGGGGAGTGCGACGGCATTCCCCCTCTTTCTGCCGACACCCCGGGCCCAGGGATGAGGTCCTTACCCCATCCACTTTCACTGGGGGTGTAAAGGTGCTCCCCTACTTCCTCTTCGGCGGGGCCTGGGGATGAGGTCCAGGGCCCCTGAGAACTGTTTACAGGGGGTGTGACAGTGCTCTCCATCTTCATTTTTGTCGGGGTCCAGTGTTGGGCTCTAGAGCCTCTGGGGCTATTTCACGGGGGTACAAAGGCACTCCCCGGCTTTAATTCACTGGGGACCTGGGATGGGATCCTGGGCCCCCAGGCTCCTTAACCCCTTCAATGCGCATGACGGAGCGGTTCCGTCATACGCGTCGGTTGCGCTGTGCGCGTGACGGAACCGCTCCGTCACGGCCCCGCCCGCTCAATAGAACCTTCAGCACGGCGCGGTAATCCGCGCCGCGCTGAAGGGGTTAACTGTAGGTGGGGCACAACAGCGCTCCCTAACTTTCCTGGGTCCACCGGCACCTTCAAGGGGGGTGCAATAGCACTCCCCGGCTTTCTCCTCCTCTGGCGGCAGCCCCCAGGACCTTGCCCAACCTGGGGGCACATCAGAGACCGGGGGCAGGACCCAACACGCTTCATCGTTGGTCCAGTAGAGGTCAAAGGTTGCTATAGATTTCAACAATCTAAGCCTCTTTTTGCTCATGGTGGCCAGCCCTAGCCACCTAGAACACTTGTTGCCACCCTCCTGGCCTCCAAGAGGGTAAACTAAGCAAGGAGCTGTCTTCACTGGCACCCTATGCCAGACCTTCACCTGGTTTACCTTCTGGGCCTTCCTCTCCTTGCGCAGAAGCCCATGCTGCCTCTCACTGGCCCTGGACTCCCTCAGAGGCACAGTGCAGAGTCTTGGGGCAGTCAGGGGGCTCCTCCTTCCAAATGCACATGGCACCAGCCTCCAGCACCAGTCTTCCTCAGCAAGACCACACCCCAGGGATAGCTCCTCTTCCTGTGCAATAGCTTTTAAGACAAATTTGAGGGGGGCAGGAATGCACTTCTGCTCTATCCTGCAGTAACACATCACCTCTCTGCCCCTGATCCCTTCTTCCTGCACAGGCCTCTGGGATAGTTCAAGATGGCATCATCTAGGGGTCTCAAGCCACATGGTCTCTGAAATGCCCCCTTTCCCACTGGCTGACTTCATGGCCCGGGCCTTAAGCAGGCCTGGTGCCTGGCACCAGGTGACATCTACTGATTGATGCCCTGCAGCTTCACCCTATCTCTCCCTGTTGGAGAGAAGACCTTTGTCCTTGGGAATGCTTGCAGTGAAGGGCTAGGCCTCTGATGCTACAGCTTGGGGAGGAAGGTAATTAATCCAGCCAGGCATGGTCACACCAGGCCGGGCTCTGGTTTTGAGCTGAGTCAGAGCAATGTGACATTTCTGGATGACCCGTTAGCAGTACAGATATGGCTTTGGACATAGCAGAATGGTCCCTTTCTCATAACTTATATTGTACTTTGGTGCACGTCTGGATTTTGTAGGCCCTAGGTAACTGAAACTACCCCATGTGGTCTCTTTCTCCATAAGAGAATAATGGAGTGTTCCAACAGTGAAACAGCAAAGCGCACTGACTCTCCTCTACATGGGTCTCCCCACATTATAAGGCCAATTCCATGTCACCACCCAACTCTGCATAGTCCCTTCCACACCATTCTATATGTACCCAGCTGCTGGGCTGCACACAACAGGAATCTCCCCCTCACAGCCCTTACACAGATGCACACATGTATGCACACGTGTCCACATGTAACCAGTCCGGTGACCCTTACCCTGGCTGCAACGCAGCAGCCTTATCTCACAAGGTGGACACCGGTGGAACCCACATGTAGTCCATTTCATCATGAGTTTACTGTGGCTGAGTCCCAGCTTATGAGACTCTCCCACAGTAAAAGCTAAAAAATCAGGTGTTCAAAAAGCAAAAAAAGTCGGGTGGCTTCGATAGTAAAAAACGCCTTCTCATAGGGACATTGTAATTTAAGACCCTCTTTATTGTTAAAGTCAGATTTTATGTTGCAATTTTGAAAATGACTCTTTTCGACAGTGGCTTTTTCCTGTCTTAAATATTTGGTGCCAGCAGCCTGTACCTGGGTCACATAACTGGGTGTAGTTGGACTTTGTTTATTCCTCCCAGACAGCTAATACAGGGATTAGGTATGTCTGGGTGGGAAATCTTTGGCAGGATGGGAGTGTTGAGGTATGTACTGCCCCACTTGCAACTAAATAGGCTGTACTCTGTCCTCACACAAAGGACCTGTCACCACTGCATTGTTTATGCAGACAGAAAGGAGAAGTGGAAAGCTTCAAACACTTCAAAGGGAATTCTAAAGAAACGTCTCCTGCTTCAAAGAAGGCAACAGGTATAAAAATAGGACCCACACTTCAGTTCGCTTTCTGGACCTGAGGTAGAACTCTCAGAGAACCTCCTGCTGATCTGGCCTGCTGTGTACTTCAGAAAGCTGTTTTTCTGCACCTGGAAGGACTGCTTTGCTACATGAATCTTGTCTTGAATCATCAGGGACCTGCTGCTTTAGCCCTGTCCCACCTCTTGAACCCAGGACTACCAGAGTGATTTCAAAGGATAGTTAACTGACCTCCTGATCAGAGCCTCAGGGACAGAAAAGGCTCCAGCCATCTTGCACCCACACTTGGACCCAGCCTGTATGAATTCTAACCCCAAAGTGGTGTTGCTCCAGTCCGGGACCCTTGGTGGTGGTGTTAAAGGTGCCAAATCCAAACTTGGGACTGGTAACATTTTTGGCTAAAAATGACTCTGAAAACCCATGGGAGACCAGGACCAGCGTGCTCATGGATCCACCAAGGTACACTGTTGGTCCGCCTAATTTTCGGCAGCTCCTGCAACATTCTTGCTACAGTAGCAATTCCTGTTAAGAGGTCTTTTTTATTTATTATTCATTTTTGTGTTTTTTATAGTGCTAATTTCCCACCAGGGTATCAGAGCGCTTTGCAGAGTGTGCACAGATAACATTTACAGTGAATACACAAGAAAAAAACTGAAGGCATACAGAGTGGTAATACAACATGGAGTTATAGTTCGGAGGTAACGATGAAAGGTTATTTTGAGGTTGGAACAATAGTTGAACATGGCGGTCACAATGTGTATAATTTGTATTGCGGTGCATGCTGCAGATTGCAGCACATGCCGCAATACAAAATACAAAACACAAAAAAAAACATTTGAAACATCCCTGCACATGGTGCTGGAATGTCTAGTGGGCACCATGGGTGCCCACCAAGGTCCATAGTGGAGGGTCAGGGGGAAAGAGGGGGCTCGATGGAGGCCCCAAAAGTCACTTTCCTCCTGCCTTTCATGACGGGTTAACTGCCTTGAAACAGCTGGCAGAAAAGGACATTGTAATCCCTACGGCAGTGCCTGAGCAGTCACCAAAACTATTATAGGGATTGCAGTCCCACCGATGGTCACTGTCGGATGCGTGGCGATCGTTCGCTCTGCCAGCCCACCATCCGCCCACCATCGTAATGCCATGGACGGAACTGCAGGGGCAGATGGTGGTGGTGGATTGTAATATGAAGTCTTTATTGCCAAATCATTCATGTACATTCTCCACATGAGGGAAGGCAAACATTAACTGTACTTAGTATAACTGCCATAACTGCACAACTGAATTCCACACAGAAAATTCTACCTAGGTGAAACTATGTGGGAGGGAGAGGGAAACAGGAGGGAATGACCAATGACATAAAGGAAATGAAAGAAAAAGATTGTATTTGAATATCAGAAAAAATACAACAAACTCATTTTGACCAACAGGGATATGAGTGTCCAGGGTCTGTTTGTTAGAAGAACCAGCAAAATCAGAAGGAGCTAGACTTTTGGTTGCGGTCTTAACTCAAGTTCATAAAAACATTTTTGTTAATTCAGCTTGTGATATAGATTTCTTCAGATAGGTCACAACATTGGGAATCAAAAGCATTCCATCCCTGGGGGACATGGCCATGGTGGAGAGACTCCAGCTGAAGATACCTCCTAATGGTTCTTGTGAACAAGTTATCCGACCTCATGGATCCTTCTCCAAACTCAGCGTACCGTGTAGCAGCTCAGATCAATTCCAAATTCCAGGACGTTTAGCCTAAGTGTGGAGTTAATCCACACAAATATGAAAAGCTGTCAACATATGCCCAGCAACAAAAAACTAGTGGCTATGATTGTAGAGGTGGTCTCACTCTTATTTTATTTTCGTGCAGTATAGTTTTGCACCTCAGTAGGCCAATAAAATATATATAAGCAGCTCTTTGAAGCCCATCACAAACACTGCTTACTGTCTTTGCTGAGCTGGACTTTTTCAACTTCAATAAAACTAAGTCCCACGTTGAAAATCCTAACCAGGAGGCCTTGCCCGAGCTCACCACAAAGCAGATTTGCCTTGGTGGGTAAACAAACACGCAAAAGCATCTGACCTCATGGATTCTTCTTCAGCTGCATGCTGCATGGTGGGTACTTTAGACCCAGTCGACATTCACCATAAAGGCTAAATTGATTTTCTAAATTTGATATGATTTTCAATCTACAATTTTTAAATATGTTTTAACTTTTGATCCTTATATTCAATTTTCTTTTTAAAATTAGCTGTTTACCAACACTTTCTTAGGATTCTGAACCTATTTATTTTGCAACAGTAACATTGGTTTAGTGTTGCTTTACATACAAATTGCAGTTTTCTCAAAGACAGGACTGACTGATTGTACCAAGCTGCCAAAAGATAAGCTTGGTACTTGGTAAGATAAGCTACCTTTACTTGTATGTGCTAGAATATTTGACCTTATCTCGAGGCCAGCCACAACACATATTAAGACTGAAGCCTCTCTCTGCTTTACCCTGTCAAAACACTTTCCAACACAAATAGTCCCAGTGCATGTTGGAGTTAAATATTCTTCTGACTGTGATTACTGTTGTGGTGTGTTGATATAAATAAATAGTGCAAGCAATATTTCTGAAAAATACGTGCATGGTACGTGGTGAACATTTGTCTTCTGTTGATTTGATGCAAAATCAATGTGTCGTTGACTTCCCATATTAAAAGTATCTCCTGGCAATGTCTGCATTCTGCGGCAGTGATGAATGTCCCATCCCTTCATCATCCTCATTACTATGTGGGTTTATTTCCTCTTTACCTGGACTTGATACTTATGGCTCCATCACCATATTGTGTGACATGCACCAGTTGGCAACAATGCGCACACTTTGTTAGATTTGTACTTAAGTGTTGGCAAAAGACATTCTTCAGCACACCAAATACTTGTTCCACTGAGTTCCTAGTTGAGATGTACGCCATTGTGTTTTTCTTCTCCTTAGTATTAGCAGGAATTTTATGTGGCATATGGTGAATCACCTACATACATAGTTAAATTGTACATTATTACTGTGCCATAATGTGATTAATGGTTCCATGTGTTCCTATGGTTATAAATCAGAATATTAAGTTGAAGAATATTTCCGAGCTAAAATATCAAAGCCACACTATCGACGCTCACCATATCATGAAGGAAAGATAAACTATTATTCTTAACTCACCCTCTGTATAGCCACATAGCTTAAAGAGTTAATAACTATTCAAGGTACACACATGTGGAGTTGAGACTAGTATAAATAAGCATACCTAAATACCTTCTCTTATGCTAGTGTTCGTTTTGATACCTCTTTACGATGTTTTGGCAGGACAACATCACAAAGCCTATGTTCCGCTACAATACAATTTTATGCATGCAAGCGGTGTTGTGCTTAGTTTGATGAATGACCATTTTCTGGTACTTGTAGCCAAGAGTTCATGTAAGTGAAAAACTATGGGGCAAATTTATAACGGACTTGCGCCACTTTTACGCCGCCGTTGTGTCACTTTTGTGACGCAGCGGCGGCGTAAACCCTGCGGCATGTTGCGCCCCATTTGCAACGGGACGCATCTAGGGAGATGTGTCACGTTGTAAAGCTTGCGCCACATGTGGGCGTACCTGCACAGGGGGGGGCCTTCCGGCTGCAAGATTTCACTCAGTCACTTTTCCGGCCATGCTGCGTCAAAACCCTGCGCCTGCTTGAAGCAGGCGTAAGGATTGACGCAGCATTGTAACGATAGGGCACCCCCGAGCCTTGCTGGAGCTGCATCGCGCTTGCGACGCAACTCCAGCAATACGCCAACCGTCCGCCATCAGATGCGTCACGCATCTGTTTATCCTTGCGCCACGATGCGCTGCATTGTAAATGTGGCGCATCTATTGTGGCGCAAGGGTAAACTTTTGTGACGCATCTTTCCTGGCGCATCCATGCTGATTTGCAGGGATGCGCCAGGGAACATAAACCTGCCCCAATGTTTCCGCTCTGCGAACATATTCAGACCCGGAAATTGATACAGTGACTATTTGTGATTATGGGTGGATATTGCCAACACGTCGGTCATGTTTCACAACTGCTGTGCTCTTTGAGACTTATGAATATGATACATGGCATCACCACGTTGCTGGTCGATGAGAACCAAAGGTGAATTGTGACTAGTTTAACATCTTTCAATTCACGTGCTCTTAAAACACTTCTGACAACCAGGAAGAGGTGCGGTGCCGTGGCCAGGGCGACTGACTCCGGAATCCGGGGATCACGGTTTAATCGCCAGCGGCAGATTAGCCCAGCACCATGTGACTCTGGGCAATAGCCTACTTAATCTTCCCGACAGCCCCCAGCGCCTAGAGACCCTTACAGGTGATTGTTTGCGCTTTACAAATGTGGATATTATTATTATCCACGTTGCAGGCAAGACACAGACAAGGTGTTTATGGTCTCGAAAGCATTACCATAGCTTTCAAACAATGTCATGATTTTATCAATTTTAATAATGTGGTCTTATTATGCCATATATACCATTATGTAAGATCAAAAACATTATTCAATATTCATTTTTTCTATGATTTGTTCAGTTGCCCACTGCTCTTACCCTCAGTTACTTAAGAGTGTGCTTTTGTTAAAATCGTGAAATATGAGCTACGCATAATAATTCCTGTTGGTATACAATAAATGCAATAAATATATGCACATATTTAGATGATTTTGTTGCACAAAATACAATAGTTTAAAATCACATATTTTACAGGGCTCTATAAAATATGGAAAATATTCCATGGATCCCAGTGAAATATAGTGTTTATCATCATAAAGACAGGCCAACTCTGCAGAGCTTTATCATTGTCAGTACCACTAGGATCTGCGGCAAATGCAGACTAAATTTTGTGGCATGGTTATATATGTATATTTTGTTCCACCTGGCCATTTTTGCAGGGTTATCCAGGAACTTTTTGCCTTCCTCCTGTATTTGTTCTGACCTGTTTTTGTTGGTGTTATGACTCTGGGGTATTTACCACTGCTGATCATTGCTAAAGTGCATGTGATGTCTCTTGTAAACTTGGTAGGATTGGTCTAAACCTGTTGGGTATATTCAATTTACTTGTAAGTCCCTTGCCCAGTGGTATCCTATAAACCCAGGGCCCGTAAATTAAATGCTACTAGTGGGCCTGCAGCACTGTTTGCGCCACCCACAGAGGTAGCATTTCAAACCTGTCTCAGTCCTCTGACGCTTCAGGGCCTGCGTGCGCAGATTACTGCCACAGTGATGTGGCATTTAAAGTGTTTGCTAAGTCTGATTCTCAAACGTTAACTACATATAGGTCACCCCTAAGGTAGGCCCTAGGGCAGGGTGCGTGTGTAGGTAAAAGGTAGGACATGTGTCTTTGTTTTGTGGCATGTCTTGGTAGTGACAAACAGCCTAATTGATTTCTCACTGCTGTGAGGCTGCCCTCTCATAGGTTTGCATTGGAAATTTCAGTGGTAATTTCTGATACGAAGAGGTACCGTGGCCATGTGTGGTATGTTTGGACTAGTAGTGATTAATCCTGCTTATTGGTAGAAGTGGATTTGTTATTAGTATTTTAGAGATGCCTCTTTAAGAAGTAGGCATTTCTGTGTGCTTATTATTCTTTGTGCCCTGCCTGGTTTTGTATTCAACATCTGGTTTAGACTGACAGGGGCTGGGGATGTATATTCAATGTAGACAGTCACAAGGAGGCTTGAGGTGTGTCCTGCCTTTCCTGGGTAACTCGCAGTTGGGCTGAATGGGCCTGGTCTGCATTTATGGTGGTGGGCGGAGTTGTCACCTGCACCTGAAAAGGGCTGTACCTGCCTTTCACAATGCTGTCTCCGCCCCCCTGTAGTTTGTCTGGGGCCAGAGCTGCGGATTGAATGGGGGTGTTGTGCACTTCTAAAGGTTGATTGAAATGCCCCCAGAACAAAGACTTTATGGGTATAAGTACAGGGGCTGTGATCCCATGTTTGTTAGACACTACATGGGACTTGTAACCAGAAGAATGGTGGACTGCTAGGAGGAAACGGCATGAGGACTTGATTCCTCTGTAGTAGTGATGTGCTGCCTCGGGATAAGGACTGCCACTTTGCTCTTACGACTCTTGTGCTGCCTGTCTACACCTTGCTGGTGTGACCAAGTTCTTTCTGAGGAGGGCTGATTATGCCCCCTGTTCTTGCCAGTAGAGTGCAGGATGAGCGCTTGGTTCCCTCCTTGCACCTGAGGAGCGCTTCATTTCTTGCCCCTCAACTGGTCCCTGAGAACACGTGGTTACTTCTCTGCTGTCTCCTCATGATCGGTGTTTGGACCACTTTAGTCCACTCTGGTGGCAGCATTAGAAGCATGGCATGATATAGGTCTGGTGTCAAGTGAGGGGAGAGCTTAAGCATGGGAGTGCTTTCCACCCTCTTTCCCATCCACAGCCTGTGCCCTCTTGCGGCAATGAAGCCGAAAGGAAACCTCAACACGGAGTCTCTGCATTGCAAAGCAATGCTGACATCACCAGTGGGTGGGCCCAGCTCCCTCTGCTGAGTCTGAGGGAAAGGAGCAATTGGTGTTGGTGAGCCGAGCCTCAGGCGTGGGCTTTTCTTGTCATGGAGCTCTCGCCTTTCCTTGTGCATCATGCCACAGTCCCCAGCGAGGGGGAGGAGTCACTGCAGTGAAACGGAGCCTCCGGAAGCTGCAGTCATGGAGAAGGCCCGGACCGCGACAAGTACCGGTATGGCAGGAGTGACCGCAAGTGCCGTAGTCACGGTCCTGGTTCCTAGGGACCAAGTCGGACTTCCCTCACTTTGCTTCTTGAGAGTGGCGTCACCTGATTGAAACGCTGCAATGTTGCAGCAGCTGCCTTTCAGCCACTCACATTGTTGGGAGGATCGAGTGAGGGTTCCCCCTAGGAAAGGGTGCCCTCATCCCTTTTACCACATGTATACATGTTCCTACGGGGCACTGGCTATTGATGGCGACGATCCTACCGTGAGACCTCAACGGTGGCCCCCAATTATCAATAGAAACAGGCTGCATATACTCATTACCGTAAAGTAACTAGAAGGAGCACAGTGGATCCAAGGGCATAAGAGGAATGATCGTAGACAGTATTTTTGGAGTTAGTATGTGCACACATTTGTGACATATTGAACATTTTACAGCACAAATTTTAGGGACACCGAACATTCTGAAGCAATCCTTAAGATTCAAAATACTTATTCTTGGGCTTATGTATTTCATTTCATCCGCAGTTGAATTCCTTTGCAAAATGTAAATGTCATCCTTTCAATATTTATTAAAGAAGATCAAATGCATGCCACTTTTGTAATCTTGTTCATTTTTAATTGCTATCAACACCACTGATTCGATCCGAAGTGCTAAACTGTACCACCGAAGACGTGCCCAGTTATGCGTTTGAGCAGAAGAGAAATGAAAGTATTGAATCAGTTTTCTCGCTGCAGCTTTGGGATCCCACACAGATTAGCTCATGCTCTGCTGACTGGGCAAACTACAACAGACTACAAATTAGCAGCCATTCTTAAATTGATTAGCCCCATTTCACCAGTAGCCATAATGCATTCAGGCTTTAAATGCACATACATTTCACTTGCACAGTTATTAGTGGAAGTGTTAAAGATGGAAATATAGCTCTGGTGCAAGCAAGCCACAGGCAAATGGGTGTATTTAAAGCACAGACATACGGTGAAGCCCTACGAGATGGCGTGTTCCATCTTAAAAGTCATAACAACATTTTATGAAAGGTTCTTAAAGTGGTTCAATATTTGTTTACTAGATTTTTGGAAGAGACCATTAACAACGCAACTCTTGAAAACAGATAAATAGTGAAACAGGGAGCTTTTATCACCACAGCATACATCATAAATTCCCTTTTATCAGTAGTATTTTTTCCAGTACTAGTGACCATATTTCTTGAATGGGAAAGTTAAATTGTAACGTTTGTGTAATATAAACCTGTGAAAAAGACAACTGTAGCATGCCTGCGTGGAGCTGTTCCAATTATATGTTCACACAAACCTCCCTATGATATCTGGGTTTCTGAATTCAGATTTCAACTGACCCCACGCTTGATGCTCTCTAGGTACTCTACAGCAGGGTAAAGATGCTTGTAGGACTGTGTTATGAACCTATCCTTAATTATTGAGTGACCTCAGAGTTGAGAATGGAAATGAAGGACATTTAATCTCATGAAAAATGAAATAAAAAGTAAACATGTATACAATGCAGGGAATGGGGTCTAGGTAGGTTATAAGTCACAAGTGATTAAGCAAACCAAGTATGAGAGGGAAGCAAATGTCCCTGCAATAGCCCTGAACACACAAGACCTGAGTTGCTGGGAGTTTGCTGTGACTTGCGGTTGAAGTACTTCTGAACTCCAGGAGTAAGACACGAGTAGGCCAGGAGTATGTGCTCACTTCTGAATTGTATAGACATACCAGGTGTAGTATAATAGTAATTCACACTTTCTCAGGAATCTATCTTTGTGGATCACACCCACTGTGTTTATATCATCAATCTGTAGGAGAAAGGTCTAAGAAAGAAATTGGGACATTTTTCTTTAATTGAATGGTACACAGTGCCTAATGGACTGGTAGCCAAAGGGGTAGAGACAACCTCAGTAAAATTACTGTGACATATATAACCACATATGCAACTTAAACGAGATGGACAAGGGCTGTCAGGATCACTACTGAACAGAACTGTCTGTTACATTTATTGGTTTATATATGTTTTATTAACAGAATCTTAGACTGAACCAGCCTCTGTTGGTCTTTATTTATTTTATTTGTACATTTGTTTTGATGTTTTAGTTGGCATGACCTAACCCTGAAGAATCGGAGTGCTTTTATAATAAAACATTTGAAAGGGGGGAAACTGGATTATGCTCATGAAGAGTTAAGTGAATTAACAAAAGAAAATAATGAAAGCTGGAAAAGCATAAACAGAGATAGAGAATGTTGACACTTAGTTCCCCATTACGATGGCGGGTGGACCGCCACAGACGGGCCATTGGTGGCGGTCCGCTCACCATCTGCAGCTGGTTGGTTCGCAGAGATGGGGGTAGGACCGCCGCCTCCGACAGAATCAAACATCCTGTTGGAATAGCGGTCGGATTCCTAATCCCTAAAATGGGGGCGGTGCCTGCGCAGGCACTGCCGTAGGCATTAGGATAACCCTTTCTGACTGACTGTCACCATGAAGAGGCAGTCAGAAAGGGACGTTGGGGGGCCTCTAGCAGGGCACCTGTCACCCCTCAACCTTTGCTATGTGGCCAGGGGCACATGTGGGACCCCCCCTAACATCCATGCACCATGTGCCAGGCACCACGTGGTGTGTGGCACACGGTACATGTATGTTTAAAAACATCCCTTTTTAAATTGCGACTTGTGAGGCAGCCCTTTTCCGGGCTACAGCAGAAGCCACAATTGTAAAAGGGATTTTTCTGACCGCCTACACAGTGGTCACATCCTAATCTGGTGGGTGGGACTGCAGACTACTTGTTGGCCAGTCCCAATTCTGCAATGATGGCAGTTGGACGTTCGTCCAACCACCCTCGTAATGAATCCCTAAGTGGCAAGATTTCCTCAGCTTGTTGGCACTGGATGTGAGAAAAGGGACTTTAAATGAAATGTCAACCTTTAGCGCAAACCAGTAAAGTCTTCTCGATCTGTGAGATGATATAGCGATTCTTAAGACCAGCAATGAGGGGGGAGGTGACACAGAAGGAATCGCTGCAAGGTCAAAGAAGGAACTGTCAAGGCTAATGATGCATTTTATGAATTCTTGCAGTTTAAGATTATCTATAAAAAGCAGGAGTGAAGTTTTCTAAGTACAACTACACATTTTCACGTAACAGACACATTACATACATCTTGAGAATTGAAGGTTCTTAACCTTACATGTTTGACATTTCCTGTACAATGCTCTGTTATGTAAAATATTATTTTCTTAATGGATAGCATTTTTTTCAGTCACATTTTTTTGTCTAACTATTTGAATTGTCTCCTGAAGCAAAATACATTATTCTTTAGGGACATTAATATACAGCAACAATTTTATACGTTTTCATCAAAAATACTCTTTTTTGCTAAAAAGGAAATGTTCAGCCAAGGGATAGGTTTAAATAGGTTATCGTTTAGTTGTAATTGCAACAGTGGCGGCTCGCATAGGGCGTGCTGTTGGGCGGGGGGAGGGGCAGGGTGAGTGGTAGTAAACTCGGACATACGACGGAACGGAGGAAAGTAATCCTCCATTCCGTCGAATGTGCGAGTTTACTACCCCCCCACCCTGCCCCTCACCCGCCCCGCCCCGCCCTACCGCCCCGCAGCACGCCCTATGATAGCCGCCACTGAATTGCAAATGTAATGTTATGATGGTTAAAGTCCCAGAACACGCCAGAAATAATTGGAGATAGGTTTTCCACCCTATGTCAATTGTTACCTTTCAGGAAGTTTTTATTAATGGGTCTATAGTTTGTCTAGGCGGCTTCGTGTTCTGCCCTTTCTCGATCGCCAGAGAACAGATTGTTATTCAAAACTCTGCAAGTGGCACAGCTGCAGCAACATATTAGACTGAAAAAGATCAGCATATTAATGCAGCTGTGGATGCATTGTGAGTTTCTTACAGTAATCCGGTAATGGGATTATTGTTTTGAAAAATTTGGAAAAAAAATTAAGTTTGCAGTGCAACATGGTTGGAGGGAATTAATATATTCACAGCTGTTCACCTTAGCGAACAACAGATTGAGAATATATTATTAAGCTCAAAAAGAAAACTTTGCATATGGCTTCAGAAATTAGGTTTTGATCTTAACAAGTGTTGCGATAATTTGAATAATCAATTAATAATTGATTAAAGGCTTCTCTGCATTTATCATGTCAGTACATGTTTCCAGCATGTCTTCTGAGAGCTCAATGCTCAGATGAATGCACACGTGCCTGCGGGAGCTCCTAAATAGACTTTTTGCACGAGCATCAGAGGTTTTGAAGTGTACCTTCCAAAAGGAGAGTAGTGTTGCCATTGTGAAAGCGCACTACTCTGAATGCCCCAACAGTCTCCATGACTGATGTACACCAGGAGAGGGTTTTCACTCAATTAAAGAGTTCTATGTCATGTGTCAGGTTACGTTCTTCAACCATTTTGGGGTTTTGTATGGGGTAATGTGCACCAACGTGCAGAAACGGGCTTTAAAACTAAGGGGCAGATTTATGAGGGACTTGCGCCCCTTTTACGCCGCCGTTGCGTCACTTTTGTGACACAGCGGCGGCGTAAACCCTGCACCATGTTGCGCCCCATTTACATCGTGACGCATCTATGGAGATGCATCACGGTGTAAAGCCCTGCACCACATGAAACCTGCGTCAGGTTTCATGTGGGCGTGTCTACTCAGGGGGGGGCGTTCCGTCGCAGGAACGCCCCTGAAAAGTGACTCAGTGAAATCTATAAGATTACACTGAGTCACTTTCCCAACGCTGATGCGTCAAAACCCTGCGCCTGCTTGAAGCAGGCGTAAGGCTTGACGCACCATGTTAGGGATAGGGTAGGTTGGAACAGTGCTGGAGTTGCATCGCAACTTCAGCACTGCGCCAACCTTACGCCGGCAGATGCGTCACGTATCTGCTTGTCCTTGCGCCACGATGCACCGCATTGTAAATGCGGCGCATCTGCGGTGGCGCAAGGGCAAACGCATATTCCCTGGCGCATCCATGCTGATTTGCAGGGATGCGCCAGGGAACATAAATCTGCCCCTAACTTTACTGTACGATTGCGTTTGCCCCGCTGTTTTTGCCCGTGCGGTTTAACTCCAGCTTAAAGTAATTATGTGTAAAAGAAAAAAACAGGACGGAGAGAAGTTTGCCCCCAACCTCTGATTGTTAAATTGCATTGAGTTCAAAATTACCAAACACTCAGTAGATAGTGTTTAATCCAAAATCTCTGATTTACATTGGTTACATCTTTAGCACACATCATCCATTCGAAACGACGCTGTTACTGTTAACTGCAGTCACTTGAACATTGCAACCCGAGTGGAAGTTTACATAGTGCATGAAGTCAGCGGGAACTTTAAGATTTAAATGAGTTCAGTCACCTTCAGGACTGAGGGATAAACAATTTAATTTGAGAGGCCGCATGAGGTCTTGTTGCAATAGAATGTTACTCCTGAGGCACATGAGCCTCTTGCTAGAAGTGTGCAAGGTTGAGTAGTTCATCTCTTTCAAACTTCCTGTAATTCTTGCAAATATTATAACAGATATCCATAGTTGACAAAGTTTTATGTATTTAGGTTTTTTATTCGCATCAGGACTTTTCGTACACTTCTTAGTTGTCTAGAAGAGCAAGTGCTAACACCCAAAACACATTTTTAAGGAATTTTTAGTCATTTTCAGGTGAAAAAAGATACAATGACCGTAACACAAGAAAATAATAAAACCTGCATACTGAAAGAAGGGAAATTTTCGAGTCCTTTGCAAGACCCCTGCTTTTGTAATAAAAACCTTGCACACCTATACATCCGGTAATTTTGTTGTGTGATCAAAACTGTCTGTATGTTAGATTTTCAAAGTATTGGCACAATATTTATCTGAATAGATTTGTAGTGATTTCATTATATTACAGATGCTTTGGGCACTTTGCCACTGCTGATCAGTGCCAAAGTGCAAGTGCTCCCTATTGTAAAATGATGTAATGGATTAGTGCTTCCATGACTGGTTATTTGAGTTACTTTTCAGACCCTGGTACAGTGCACTGTGTGTGCCCAGGGTCTGTAAATCAAATGCTGCTGGTGGGCTCACAGCACTGATTGTGCCACCCACAGAAGCAGCTTGTAAAATGTGGCTCAGGCCTGCCATTACTGAGCCTGTTTGCAGACTGAGACTGCCATGTCGACTTGGCAAGTGCACCCACTTGCCAGTCCCTAAACCTTCCCTTTTCTACATATTAGTCACCCCTAAGGTAGGCCCAAGGGCAGGGTGCATTGCATGTAGAAGGTAGGACATGCCCTGATGTGTGTGGCATGTCCTCATAGTGAATTACAGCCAATTTCGTGTTTCACCATTGCAAGGCTACCTGTTCCCATAGGCCAGAATGGGCAATTTGATTATAACATCTTATACTCCTAACTGACTCAGGGAACTAGGTAGAAATTCGAGTTTAGTATGCCTGAACTCAGAATGTTAAAATACACCTTTTAGTTAGGGTGATCTTTACATTCTATGTTGGAAAATACCACCTTTAGAAAGTAGGTATTTTCTTGCCTAACCATCCAAAAGCTAGGTTTGTGTATTGCATGTCTGGTTTGTGAGTGACAGGGGCTGGGGTGGCTCAAGAAGTCTGGGTGAGTCAACACTAGGCTGAATAGACCTATTTGCATTTGGAGTGGTAGGAGGAGTAGCACCTGGGCCTGAATAGGGCTGTGCCTGCCTTCCAAAATGCTGGCTCCACTTCCTGTGGTGCGTCCAATGACCCTAGCCCACACTGACAAAGGAAGAAGTTGTGCACTGGCGAAGTGCTTCCAGAGCTGGTTTAGACTGGGTCCAGGACCCCTCACACATAGAGAACAAAGACTTTTGGGGTATAAATATGAGAGCTGAAAGCCCTGAACTTTAGATCACTTCTGGGAAATCAAGAGGAACCTTTGCCAAGGAGTAGAAACTGGAGAAGCTGAAGGAGGATTACTGCCCCTGTGCTGTTTTGCTGTCTGGGGTTGGCCTGCAGTTGTTGCTTGTTGCCAAGAAAAGGAGAGAAGGACTTTGCTGTTTGCTTTGTCATCTTGAGGAAGATCTCCAAGGGCTTGAACTGAGCTTGTCTCCTGTCTAAAGTCTCAGGGACACAAAGACCTCACCACCAGCTCCCCCCTGAAATTCCTTGTTGGGAATTCTAACCTACAGAGAGGTGCCTGCAGCTGTTTAGGACCTCTAGAGACTGTTTGTCGCTGGGAGCTGGAAGCGCGACGCAACGAGGAGATTCGTGTCACCGCCGCAGCAGTTGCCGTCGCATCACTGAAGAAGAATATTGCCGCCGCAGCTATTTGCCATCACATCACAGACGAAGCATGTTGCATCACTGGAGAAGCGTGCCACCGCCGCAGAGGTCACCGTTGCATCACCGGAAAAGCATGTCGCAGGGCCTGTCATGGCTCCAAAGATCATCGATTTCACCGCACGGCCGTCGGACTTACATGCATCGCATCCACGTTGTCGCATCGCATCAAAGACACCATTTTGTCGCATCGCACTGGATCGTCGCATCGCATCGCGGTGCCATCTTGTCGCATCGCACCGGATCACTGTCAGAAACCGACGCATCACCTCCTCTCCGGTAAGGAACCAATGCATCACTTCCCCTGCGCTGCAGTAAGGAACCGACGCATCACCTCCCCCAAAGCAAGGAACCAATGCATCACCCTCCCTGCGACCCTTTTGTTTGTTTTGCACAACGCATCCAAGGTACTTTGAGAGTAAAGTGTTTGCTTTTACCATCTTCATTGAACTAAGCTATTTCTACCATTTTAAAGACATATTTTTATTATGGTATTGTGGAATTTTGTCGATTGGTCTTGTGTTAAGTCTAGTAAAGATTACATATTTTTCTAAACTGGTGTGGTGTCCATTTGTAGTGTTTTCAATGTATTACTGTATGTGTTCACAAATGCTTCACACACTGCCTCTGAGATAAGCCTGGCTGCTCATGCAAAGCTACCAAGGGGGTGAGCAGGGGTTATTCAGGAGTGTATCCCCCTTTCCCTTACTAGAAGCAAGGGTCCCTATTTGGACAAAGGTGTATACTATTGCCAACTAGAGACCCCCATTTCTAATAATCATAGAACATGAAATACGTCATGTGTAATCAATTAACGAAAGATACCAATGTATTCAACTAGCCTGAAATAAGACCTACCTTTAAGAGAAGGACAATCCACACCCAGCTCTGTAATGCTACATTTCTAAGGCAACAATTACATACTTCAACATTTGTGCAGATAATTCTCTTATATAATGACACAGATACGTGTATTTTTATCCCATTAACATAGGCTAATGCACGGGGGATTAGCATATGTTATCACAACACACATGCACAGTCACATACATAAAGTAAAAATCCAGTGTAGACATGCATAGTAGAGTCAAAGCATAAGAAAAAAAACTATTTCGCACATGGCAGAGAAGAAGAGGAGCACAGAAATGCTCAGCAGGGCAAGTGCAGGCTTAGAGGAAATAGCAATGTTTAAAGAGATTGTCTGTGAATCTTTTAATAACACTTCATTTTTCTTGTGACATTCTAATTTTTCCTTCTCTGATTGTTGTTCGTTTAGGACACTGTGTGCTACAGCACTTCTAAACTGTAGCACAGAATCTGTGTCTCCCTTCTAAAACTGATGGTGTGTAGTAACCTCTCCTATTTCCTCCATTTTTCAGTAAGGCCTCACGTTTCGTGAAAGGACATACTAAATGGCAAATTAAATGCACCAATAGCGTAGAAGCTAGATATCATATTTAGGCTGCAGCATGTATTTGCAGTACCCATGTTGATGACAAAAGTATATGACTTTCTTGAGCAACGTTGTGCTTTGGTTATGCTCTAGTTTAAAAGCACAGACGTAACACATATCAAGGAAAAGTGATGGTACTATTCGAAAAATCTATTTTTATTTACTAGATAAGTCACCCCTAAAGTGTACATTGTAAATCTACTGGGATGGCTGCTTATTAATTATAGAACAACACAGCATACTAAATATTGGAAATATCACTATCACAGTGAACAACTGTCCAGTAAAGCCTCGCTATTAATAAGCTCAGTATATTACATCTCTGCCTGGAAAAACACTGGTATGATGTGATCAGCAACACTTATTTTTCTTAGTTATAAAATATCTGATTTATTGACAAAAGTTAGTTTTTGACAATTGTAGTTGTGGTATTAGAAAATGTGCTTTGTGTTGTCTGAGAAAAAATCATCTTAGAACTGATTTGCCTGTAGCCCTACTTTTAGCCCCAATACACATCATTGGCTGGCAGCTAAAAATCCTGTTTCTGCAGGACACTAGCTTGGTCGAGGAGTTCAGGAAGGCAAGGTTGTTAACAGCTAGTGGCAATTTAGTAGGAATATTCCATCTGGGTGCTGGACAGGAACAGTTGCCAGAACAAAGGGCAGCCTTAACAATTTCTTCTTTCGCTCACCAGATGCCAAATGGGTCTGCAAGAACTGAAGTGCTTCCATTTTGTCCCAGGCTCTGCAGATTTTGTGGCTTCAGCTGCACCAGAAGGGAGACCCAGATTTGGAGTGGACATCTTCATAAGAGAGTGGCTAGGGGAACAACTGGGGCTCCTTCAGGGAGTGAATGAAAGGTGAAGGTTTTCAGAAACTCTGGGGCATATCATCAAGCTGGCGATAAAAAATTATCACCGCTTTTGGGGCCGTTTTCGGGCGAAAAGCGGCGATAATTTTATCGCCTAATTAGCAAGGTCACACTAACGCGTGAAACCTTGCATTAGCATCGGGATTCCTAACGCCCAGCTTTGCATCTCTAATGAGACGCAAAGTGGGCGTTCCTGACCTGACATGACAGGAGAAATGTCGCTAAGCGACATTTCTCCTATCATCAAGCCCCACGCTATGAAGCATAGCGGCAGGAAAAGTAGCGATAACCCCTGTTATCGCTACTTTCCTTACGCCTGCTTCAGGGCTGACTTAGCCATGATATCCTATGGAAGGTGGATATCATGGCTAAGTTTGTGGGGCCCTATCAACAAGCTAACGCCACACTTCATGAGATTATCGCTGGGTTTCCAGCGATAATCTCACGTTAGGCAGTTAACACTAGGATTTTTATCGCTTTTGAGATAAGCGTTGCTAATAGCACGCTATCTCAGTGATAAAAATCCATGCTAGCCGGTGATAATTATCCTAGCGCTAAGTGCGCTTAGCGATAATTATCGCCAGTTGTTGCTGACATGCCCCTCAGAGAGGAAGTACTGCAAAAGATGAGAAACCTGTGAGAAATTATTTAAGATTGGGTGGAATTAATTCTTTGGCAATCGGTGGCTGGTGCACATGGTAAGACTATCACCTAAATGTTATCTCCTCAGAACATTCCTCTATCTGTGTAGACAACATCTTGAGGAAGAAGAATCTGCCCGACTCCTGAAAGAAGAGGACTCTATGACTCCAGACTCCAATTGGTACTGAGGGACTGGTACCGCTGATTTTTACACGGTCAAAAGGAACTATCTTATCCGCTTATTTACTCCTGCGCCTGCATGATCAGCTCCATGCACCTCCTTTAATGTTTGTTATTGCAGTGAACATGTGTAAACTGTGTGCCATCCTTTGGATGGGTTACACTCACAAATTCTCTTAGAGAATTGAAGTGGTAATAAAAGCGAGTTAAATGTACAGAACACTTATACATGCATCTATATCACTTTTTTATTTGAAAGTAATGCAGATGTACAACAATTGCATTTGTAATGCTAATACCAGAATACAGCTGAAGTAAGAAGCACTATCATCTGTTATGGTTGCAAACACTCTGATCAGAGTTTGCAACCACAAGAATATTTTCAGGAATTTCCGAATCCTATTGCTTTCAACAATGAGCTCCTTTTCGCCTACAATGCTTTTAGCAATTTGTTCTTGTTTTATCTTCCCATGTGGTGTAAATTTGTAATGTGTAATGTGTAAATAAATGTATTACGTAACATTGTGTAGACATCACTTTCAAATACAGAAGATGTATCAATGTTTTCCCACCGAAATCTGGCTGTAAAACAGCAAAATAAATAGCATTTCCCTCAAAGAGGTGGTAAGCAATTCACAAACTCGAAGGAAGGGCCTTGGGACCCTTTTCCCTTTCTGAATGGTAAAAAGATGCAGAGGGGCAATGATCCACCGAACCACTACCAACTCTCAAACAAACTTTAAAAGTGAGGACCCATTTCCTTTAAGGCCACCATTTGGACTAAGTCACTAAGGGGGCTGTCGCTGGTGTCGTATGCGGACGACACCCAACTGGTGATATCCTTCTCTAGGAAATGCACCACCAATCTAGACAATTTTAAGGATGATCTGCTAGCTATCTCCGATTGGATGGCAACTAACTGCCTACAGCTTAACTCCGGTAAATCAGAGATCATGTTATTTGGGAAGGACACGGATCTGTGGTCTGATCTATATTGGCCTGACCGCCTAAAACCTGCCCCACTTCCTAAGGAAACCGTAAAAAATCTCGGGGTATGGTTTGCCCAGGGATTGACCTTTGAGAAACAAACAAAAGCTGTTGCGGGGGTCTTTTTCGGACTCCTGCGGGGTCTAAAGCCTTTGCTCGGGTTCTTCCCCCCTTCGGTGCGCCAGACTATCGTCCAGGCATTTGTTCTATCAAGACTGGACTACGGAAATTGCCTATACCTGGGAGCAACAAGGGCCAGCGTAAAGCGCCTCCAGAGGGTCCAGAATGCAGCAGCATGGATTCTGGTCTCATTACCCAAGCACTGTTCAGTAGCGCAGGTTCTCCCCAAACTCCATTGGTTGCCAGAGGACAAACGGATACAATTCAAGGCATTGTGCATCTCACACAAGATCTTGTCAAGACAGGCTCCGCCGGGCCTTTTCCATTTGTTGGAGGCCTATGTACCCAAGCGCCCTCTGCGTTCTGCTGACCTAGCTATGGTCTGCACTCCTCGAGTGTGGAGGGCTAGGGCAGGGGGGCGCTCTTTCCGCTGGCTGGCGGCAAAATTGTGGAACTCACTTCCGACCCCTTTTAGAACTACTTTCAACCACCTGGCTTTTCGTAAGGCCTTGAAGACTTGGCTTTTCCCCACTTCTACCATTTAATTGCCATTGATTCTCTTGGGTTCTCGTTTCTGGTCCTTGTACTGCGCTGGGACGCCTCATTGCTGTGGCAGCCATGCGCATTATAAATCTGTAATAAATAAATAAATAAATAAATTTGCTTCCTACGTCAATAATATTCATGAGGTAGGTAACCCACACTCTATGTGACCTGTTCTCAGGACACCCCCGCGCCGCACGGCCAGCAGCTGTTGTGTTTGCAACTCGCCCCGCTGCTGCCCGCAGCCTCGCTGAGCCTGCCCCGCCGATCCCGCCCCCCGCCGTATTTGCGTGTACTGTTGATTATATTTTGTTTCCTTTTTGTTTTTCCTGCATCTTGTTAATCTTGTTTTTGTTTCCCATTTGCTGTCCTTGCTTTTTTGTTATTGCCTGTGCTGTTGTACTGTCTCTCTGCCCCCCTGTGCCTGCCCGCCCTGCTCCCCGCTTCCCGCCACCGTGCTAGCGGACACGCCCCCTTTTCCTTCTGTGCCCTCCCCGCTCCTGCCTCCCAGCTGCTCCTCCCTCCCTCCCACTTGGCCATAAATGGCGACCATGCGGCGCAGGTGAGTGTGACCTGTTCTCAGGACACCCCCGCGCCGCACGGCCACCAGCTGTTGTGTGTGCAACTCGCCCCGCTGCTGCCCGCAGCCTCGCTGAGCCTGCCTCGCCGATCCCGCCCCCCGCCGTATTTGCGTGTACTGTTGATTATATTTTGTTTCCTTTTTGTTTTTCCTGCATCTTGTTAATCTTGTTTTTGTTTCCCATTTGCTGTCCTTGCTTTTTTGTTATTGCCTGTGCTGTTGTACTGTCTCTCTGCCCCCCTGTGCCTGCCCGCCCCGCTTCCCGCCGCCGTGCTAGCGGCCACGCCCCCTTTTCTTTCTGTGCCCTCCCCGCTCCCGCCTCCCAGCTGCTCCTCCCTCCCTCCCACTTCACCATAAATGGCGACCGCGCGGACGCGCAGCGGTCACGCGCAGCGGGCGCGCCGTTTGTGCGCCAAAGGCGCGCCAAAGGTAAGCCCGTCTGCGCCCGTCCGCGCCTGACCGCGCCCAGTGCCAGGACCCCTGGTCCCCACTGACGCAAGACGACCTGACAGACCTACGACGCCGCCGCCCTCAATGCACTCAATGTCGGCCAGAACCCCGCCTGCTGCCGGGCCGCCCCGAAACCACGGACCCTTCACCTGCACAACCTGCAAGTTCACCTGCCTCCGAACATGCACCGCGCCCGCCAAGCCAAACCTCAGCAGCGACCTCAAGTGCATCCTGCTCAACACCCGCTCCGTCCACAGACACGCCGTCGAACTCTGGAACCTACTCGACACAACATCACCAGACGTCGCGTTCCTCACTGAAACATGGATGAACGCCTCCTCAGCCCCCGACATCGCCATCGCCATCCCGGATGGATACAAGATCATCAGGAGGGACCGCGTCAACCAGACTGGGGGAGGCATCGCCATCGTCCACAAAAACACCATCTGCATCACGACCGACGCCGACGACACCTACACCGCCGCCGAACACCTCCACTTCCAGATTCACACTGACCCAAAGACGACCCTCAGAGTCACCCTCATCTACAGACCCCCGGGACCACGCACACTATTCAGCGAAGACATCACAGACTTCATTAGCCCACACGCCCTCCCCTCCGCCGACTACATCCTCCTAGGGGACCTCAACTTCCACCTGGAGAACAACAAGGACCGCAACACCGTCACCCTGCTGGACAACCTCGCCAACCTCGGACTCAAGCAACTGGTCAACACCCCCACCCACTACGCCGGCCACACGCTAGATCCCGTCTTCTCATCCAGCAAGCACATCGCCTTCAGCCACTCCACCGGACTTCACTGGACAGACCACAGCTGCGTCCACTTCAGCTTCAGAAAAACCACCACCCACCACCACCCGCAGCAGGTTCCTCACAGAAGCTGGAGCAAGATCACCGCCGACCAACTCACCACCTCCCTCAGCCAGAACCCACCTGCCAGCACACCGGACCCCAACGAAGCAGCCTGCAACTTCACGCAGTGGCTGACCGCCTGCGCCAACGACCTCGCACCACTGAAGAACCCTCCCAGCAAACCCAGAAACAAGAAGGCCCCCTGGTTCACCGACGAACTCAAGGAATCCAAGAAGACCTGCCGCACCCTCGAGAAAGCCTGGCTCCTCGACCAGACGACTGACAACATGAACGCCCTCAAACACGCCACCCGCAAGCACCACCAGCTCATCCGCGCCACCAAGAAGAAATCACTGAAGGATCGACTGGACAACAACGCCCGCGACAGCAAGGAACTCTTCAGCATCGTCAAGGAGTTCTCCAACCCCAGCACCGGCAACAACGACATCACCCCATCACAAGATCTCTGCGACTCCCTCGCCTCGTTCTTCCACCGCAAGATTGCCGGCATCCACAACAGCTTTGGCGCACCATCCTCGCACCCAACCGTCGAACCAACGCACCCCACCGCCTCCCTCCACACCTGGACCGCAGTAACCACCGAAGACACAGCCCGCACGATGAACACCATCCACTCCGGATCTCCGACTGACCCCTGCCCCCACCACGTCTTCAACAAGGCCGACTCCGCCATCGCACCCCAACTCCGAGACGTCATCAACACCTCCTTCGACACCGCCACCTTCCCGGAGAGCTGGAAGCATGCCGAGCTCAGCGCCCTACTGAAGAAACCAACAGCGGACCCCACTGACCTCAAAAACTTCCGCCCCATCTCGCTCCTCCCTTTTCCTGCCAAAGTCATCGAGAAGATCGCCAACAGACAGCTTGCCGCCTTCCTCGAGATGAATGGATCCCTCCACCCCTCGCAGTCCGGTTTCAGAGCCAACCACAGCACCGAGACCGCCCTCATCGCAGCCACCGACGACATCCGAGCCCTTCTCGACAACGGGGATGCAGCGGCACTCATCCCCCTGGACCTCTCCGCCGCGTTCGACACTGTCTGCCACCGCACCCTAGTCCAACGCCTCAGCAACACCGGCATCCAAGAGAAGGCATTGAAGTGGATCATCTCGTTCCTCGCTGGAAGAACACAGAGAGTCCACCTCTCCCCGTTTCGTTCCGAGGCCACCGAAGTCATCTGCGGCATCCCGCAAGGATCATCACTCAGCCCCACCCTCTTCAACGTCTACATGAGACCTCTCGCAGCCATCGCACGCCAACACAACCTCAACATCATCTCCTACGCTGACGGCACCCAGGTGATCCTCTCCCTCACCAGAGACCCCGACACCGCCAGAACCAGCCTCCATGAAGGGATGAAAGACGTCGCCGAGTGGATGAAGAACAGCCGCTTGAAACTGAACTCATACAAGACGGAAGTCCTCATCCTTGGACCATCACCCTCCGCCTGGTGGCCCCCAGCCCTGGGCACCGCCCCCAAGCCGACAGACCACGCACGCAACCTGGGCTTCATCCTGGACTCCTCCCTCTCGATGACCAGACAAGTCAACGCCGTCTCCTCCTCATGCTTTCACACCCTCCACATGCTCCGCAAGATCTTCCGATGGATCCCGATCGAAACCAGGAAGACGGTCGCCAAGGCCCTCGTCACCAGCCGGCTGGACTACGGAAACACCCTCTACGCCGGAACCACAGCCAAGCTACAGAAAAGACTACAACGCATCCAGAACGCCTCCGCCCGACTCATCCTGGACATCCCTCGACGCAGCCACATCTCCGGCCACCTGAGGAACCTGCACTGGCTCCCCGTCAACAAGAGGATCACGTTCAGGCTCCTCACCCATGCACACAAGTCTCTCCACAACCTGGGCCCCGAGTACCTCAACGACCGCCTGACCTTCCACACGCCCACCCGCCAGCTACGGTCCGCTAACCTCGCCCTCGCCGCCGTACCACGCATCCGAAGAGCCACCGCCGGAGGCAGATCCTTCTCCTACCTGGCGGCCAAGACATGGACCTCCCTCCCCATCCACCTTCGGCTGACCCAGGACCACCTCGCCTTCAGGAGACAACTCAAGACCTGGCTGTTCGAGCAGTAGCGGCCCCCTTCCCCCAAGCGCCTTGAGACCCTTCCGGGTGAGTAGCGCGCTATACAAGTGTTATGATTGATTGATTGATATATCGAAATTCAGAGTACGTTATATTTGTAATGAATCTTAGAAATATCAGTTACTGTAATGTAGTTTCCAAATTACACTATTACCATATATTCTTAGGTATCTGTAAATGATTACCTCATCAGAGAATTTACAAATTCTTCACAGATTTAAATTCATCAGTTTATATTATAGCCCAAAGCTTTGCACTAGGACTTAACTGAAGCTGCTTACTGTGCCATTGCAAGTGTTAATGAGAATATAGAATTAAAGAAAAAAAAGAAAAAATTAGGCGTACCCCTCCCATAGGATAACATTGGAGATTTCTTGTACATTTAGTAAGCTGAAATTTCCAATTGGGAGCAGATGGCTATGTCATGTTTGGTGTCTATGATACGGAAATAATAAGTCCTCTATAAAGGTAAAGTTGGATTTTCATTATAATTTTGAAAATGGCACATTTCCTACCCTTAGTGTTTTGTGTATGCAACCTGTCTTGGGTCACTTGACTGGGTGTAACTGACAGTTAGGCTTCGTGAATTTCTCCCAGGCAGGTACTCAATAGAGGGTTTAGGTGTGCCTCAGTTGGCAGGATGGTGGGGCAATGATGAGCACAGCCTGACTTGTAACTGAAGATAGTGTGCTCTGCCTTCACACAGAGGACCTTAAACCTCCACATTGTCACTACAGCCAACTTGGAGCCATGCCAGGGTAGGCATGAAATTCCCTGCACTCCAAAGATTCTTCCTACATGCATTTCTCAGCTTCCAGACAAAGGGCACCAGGGTATAAAAATAGGGCCTTCAGACCCACTCTTCCCTTCATACCTGGACCTGTGGAAGGACTCTCAGAGGACTGCCTGCTGCTGTGACCTACTGTGCACTATGCAAGACTGCTTTACTGTAATTGGAAGAACTGCTCTGCTGTCTGGAGCCTGCCTTAAACCCTCAGAGGCCAGTCCTGCTGTTGAGCCCTGCATCTTCACTTCAACCCGGGATTACCAGAGTGACTTACTTTACCGGCCTTCTAATCAGAGCTTAAGAGACAAATAAGGCTCCCACCATTCTGAAATAACACCCGGAGCCAGCTTGAATGAGTCCTGCCCCCCCAAGTGGTATCCACCCAGTCCTAGATCCTTGGTTGTGGTGCTATAGGTGCACAGATGGCCAAATACCAAAACTGAGTACTTACAAAGGTTTTGGACAAAAACTGCTCTGAGAACCAGCAGGAGACCAGGAGCAACCTGTTCACCTATTTGCCAGACCTCATCACTGTTCAGATTGACTTCACAGCTTCTCCTGCTATGTTCATCTCTGCAGCAGCAAATCCTTTTCAGTGGTCCATTGCCTACGGGTTACCAAGCCCCATGAAACTACCTTTGCCTACGGCCCTCTGCTTTATCCTGCTGGAGATTTTCTACATCCATTTCATAGACTTAGGGCATAAATATGAGTTCAGCAGTCCATGGGACCGCCAAACCCGTGGTGGTGGTCCACCCGCTGGATTACGACTATGATGGTGGTACCATCCCAGAAATGCTGCTACCGATGGGATCCTTGATACCATGGTGGTGGAGGATCAGTAAGAGGCCACAATATGCTAGCAGTGCAGCTGCTTCACCGCCAAGCATATTATAAGTTTCCTCACTGCTCTGTTTTTCATGGCAGTGAGCATGCTATGAAAAGGATGGTGGTGAGGAAACTGTAGTGCCCCCGTACCTCTGCACATGGTGGTTCAAGCAGGGGGCACATGGTGTGCCCCACTGTCTGTAGGCACCCCCATGTTCCTGAACGGAACAAAAATGCACAACATTGTGCATTTCGGTCCGTGCAGAAACATGCTTTGACATTCCCATTGTGGTGTCTTTCTAAGGCTCACAGCCTGGGACTGCCAAAGCGCTGCCTGCCAGACCAGGAGAAAACTCCTCATCTGGCAGGCAGATGACTTTGGCAGTGTGGCAGCGGGGCAGAGGCGTGGTGGCCCGCTGCCACACTCCCAAAGTCGTAATTAGGCCCTATATCTTCACCATGGCTTCAACCCATGACTATCTGATGACAACAACACTCCCTCCTCGGACACCTCATGCAGCCTTGCCCTGCTAAACTTTACCTTCTCAGAACAGTTTTTCTCAGACTTTCTTCTAAGTCCGAAGATAAGCCCTGACTGGGCCCAATGCAATTCTTGCATTCGAACTGCGCTCCAGTGCAATCAGCCATATTTTTCAACTTCGACCAGGTCTGGCGCGACTAGATGTCCACAGTTGCAACTAGGATCTTTCAGGCATTAGTTTTTATTGAAACAATTTCAAACTCATAACTCCGGTTCTAGTAATTGGATATTTTGTGCGCTGGTGTCAAATGATTTTTTGCACATTTGTTCTATTTTTCAAAATTGGTGTGGGATTTTTCCTGTGTTGTGTTGTCACTGTATTACCGTTTTTGTGCTGCATAAATACTTTACACATTGCCTCCAAATTGAGCTTGATTGCTTTTTTGTGCCAAGCTACCCAGGATTAAGCACAGGTTAATTTAGTGGTGATTGTGCGAGTCATCCTGCCAGGGATAGTGGCTGTTGCTTGACCAGGGTTCACACCCCAGTTAACCAACAACCCAATTTGTCACCCTATCATTTAAGCAAAGCATATTGGAGACATGTCCATTAATGTGCACAAAATATAGTTATGCCACGAACATCCGATTTTCCATTGAAATTAAAAAAAATAATGATAGCTTATGGCCCTGTCACAGTGGTAGCCACCCAACACTACTTATTATTATTATTATTAGTATGCCCTCTCTGCCAACAAAATGAAGGCACTTTTATGAAAGTGTTGGACACACGCCGGCTCCATGACTGCACAGCATGAACACGGGTGCTTCCAACAATGGACCCGTTTCTAAGGAAATGAAATCTCGTGACCCTCAACCTCTCGCTGGAGCTGCCTGCCTGCAGGAAGGGCCCATAAGCACATAAACAGTCCAGACGGAAAGATGCCATAGCAGGAAGGAACCAACAACAGCAGAGGTCGAAATGGGAACAAGGACGCTCAGCACTGCCACCCACAGAGAAGACCAATGCCCGCTGAGCAGGGTAGACAGGACACAGAAAGCAGGTCCCAGTAAACAGTTCGACTGCTAAAGCAAACAACAAAACAAGTACAAAGTAAGGAAAATAAAACAACTAACCCGGCTGCAGGCAAACCGGCCTGCAGCCGCAGAAAAAAAAGAACAGGCTATCATGATGACACACTTCCTCCTTTATGCATGCCGGGTAGGCAGTGCCATATTGAGGGAAATGTTTGACCTCTGCTAAGCAATAGTTTTTTGTGGAGCAGACCAGCTGCTCATATGTAAAGAATGGGACGGGAAGACAAACGAGGAGGTAAGGAGTCTCAACATGCACCGCTATGTATGCCATGAAGCATCTTTACTCAGTACATAGTGGAGTAAGCCACACTCTACGGCACAAGATATAAGTAGTAAATATAACAGCTGTATAAATGTCACCATCTGCTAACATGAGCATGCTGCAGTGCTTGTTCTCGTATGATTCATTTGCTTCCATGATGGCAGATTATACACAATACTTATCTTGTCCTATGTTACTTTCTAAAAGTCTATACTTCCTATATGTTTAACACATTGTCTCATAATTGAAATGTACGACATTAAGATAATTCCTTTTAATACTTGTAGTCACTTTATGTTAATTATTCGATAAGGATGCCAATTCTATTCAATTAATGAAACATAGAAGCACACTTCCCGACCGAATGACAGCTATTTGATCAATTAACATTTCCCACATACAAGGTAAACACATCCTCAATATCCCGTTAGCCGTCCATTGTTAGTTGAGTCACGGGTTTTTGGACAGGAGTCGAAAATAAAGTAAGAGGCATATTATCAAGCACAGCGTTAAAATTATTTAGCTCTTTCCCAGTCCATAAAATAAGTACAAAAGATACGCATTTTTTAACACAAATTCACTCCCTTTGTGCCGCTTTATTAAATTCTTGTTGCTCCAGCACTCGTATTCTCTACTCTCAAAGAAGCATATTATCAAGAAATGGCGTTAAAATTATCGCCACTTTAGCGGCAGAAAACTGCCGCTAAAGCGGCGATAATCGACTTCATAATATGCCCGAGAGAATTCCAATAGAAGCCCATGTTCTGGTGTAAACCTGGGCTTCTATTGGAATTCTCTGCGGCATATTATCAAGCCCATTATCTCTGCTTTAGCTGCAGTTTTCTGCCACTAAACCAGCGATCATTTTTAACGCCGTCCTTGATAACATGCCCCCAAGTTTTTATCTTTCCCTGCGTTTCTCGTTGTGCTCTAAATATTGAAAGACTCACACAAAGCCAAACAGCAACTTATCTCTGACACTTGAATATCTCTAAATAGTAACCAGATGTTGCTGCTTTCTGCTTTTACCTAAAATTATCTTAATGTCTCGCCATGTGAGAATGTAACGAATGGAGAACAACAGTGACGATAGTTGGTGTTTTTACAGTATAAATTAACTTACAACGTCGCTCTTGTTATACATTATTTTATAAAATATCTTTCCTTCAGTAGTGTTCTTTTTCATGCTGGCATTCCCCTGCATTTTCCGTCTTGGCGAACCAGCAAACTCTCTCATGATTTCCGTGACTTTCGCTCACATTCGCAACTTCATGAATAATAAAACACACTAATGGATATGTCGTTTTATCAAATTGTTCTGAAATATACCTCGAGGGTTATTGTCCCTGCTTGTACGTTTAAAAAGTATGTGACATTTTTTGGTCATCATCGTTGGGAAATCTAGGTCATGGAAATCTCGTGATGAATATCACAATTAAGAGAACACAGACCAGGACAAGCGCTTCTTCTTTGGAAACACGGGTATTACAGAAAAAATAATTAAAAGTCCCCAAGGATGCAACTATAAACACTGATAACCAACGTATATTGACAGCTGGTACTCAATCCAAAGTGTCCCATTTACAGTACAGCAACAAGAGTTCACCATTGTCAGTAACCAACCAACAAGCAGATGAAAACATGAAGAAAAAAAATTGAATTGACTATGGACTGAAGAAGAACACATTTGTCAGGTTTTTATTTTGAATTCAATGTTTGCACCAATAAAAATGCACAGAGGCTCAGTTAGTGCACAGTGAGTGACACCAAGGCGAACAGGGCATTTGAGATAATACAGGGTGGGCGAGTAACTATCAAAATCTCTGTTCAATATCTGTATTTTATTTTGTTAGACAATTCCATTCCTGCTTGTGGTGTTAATGGTTCAACACTTTCGTGGCCTGACTCCAAGGGTCTTACCTGGGCATTAGGGGCATATGCATCAGTGTACCCCATGAATCAATAGCGAACGACTCTGTCCGGCCAAGTGCTGTTCACTGAGATGCAAATTGTTTTGTCCTCAGGAAACACAATATAAAGGGAAAATAGATGGCGGTGGTCATGCTCATGTGAGACACCAAAGAGGTCAAAAGTGTTGCTGTGATTAATTGCGCACCAGTTGTAGATAGAATTAGATTATCATTGTTACCACAGGGCCCATTAGGCACTGAATGCATCCTGCTTTAAAAGACTTGTGAAATGGAAGAGTTCCTGCATACATCAAACGACGTATACATAGTCTAGGACACTCAATTTTGCAAATGATAATTAATTCCATATAAGCAAGTGAAAAGATGAATGAGTTGGCAAGGCATGGCATGCAAGCTGACAGTCAGATGCCTTAATATTGAAAAAAAAAGGCAGACACTTAAACATCACATTTCTACATATGCTGTGCTGCAGAGACACATCCTTTAAAAATTGTCTGTTCATAATCAATAATTCTTAATTTTAGTTTCAGAAAATCTCAAACTCATGACAATCAAGTAGCAGAGATCCGGTCTAACATACAACAATGACAAGAGAACCGACCCACACACACTTCAAATTATGGAGATTGCAATCATCTCCTGAGGCATGGTGGGAGTGAGCGCTGTAAAAGAGCCAGCACTCTACAAAGTGGATTTTGTGAGTTGAACATCCAAACAGTAGCGGTCCGTGGAGGGAGTTCCGTGGGGCGGTGAGGCGGGCGGGGGAGGGGCAGGGTGGGGAAATGTAAACACCGGAATATGGATGAACGGAGGTAAGTACACATTTAAATAAATAAAACGAATTTCTCCCTCCACGGACCGCTATTGCATCCAAAATATAGCCAAGTGCATCATTTAAAACATGTGCTTTCAGGTATGTGGGCTAATATGCTATGGTTTGGAGAAACAACTAAAGAGTGCTCATTTCAGAGTTAAAAATATTTGAGTCTGTGCTAGCCTCAAGGAAGACTTGCTTCTGGAGGTGTGGCTTCTGAATATCAAGTCCAGTATCATGGAACACTCATATAGTGTAAGAAAGGAGGTTTTGACTCAGTTAGACTAGTGTGCCCACCAAACTCACCGGATGCACAACAGAATAACATTGACATCCCTTATAAAACAGTGCTATGGATATATAATACATTGGAATTCTGTAATCCCTGTATAAATGGTAGTCACTAATTTATTTTTAATTGGTGACTTGTGACGTTCCAAGTCGCTGATTATACAGAAAAGATGTCAGAACTTCACTATTACAAGGATATTACAATCGAGTTCTGACGTCACAATGCCTGCTGCCATAGCCAGCTGCAGAGACGAAAGGTAGGTCAGGTCACAGACCATAATTATAGAAGCTGTTGAAAGCAACAAACAGAATGTTGGTTTTCTTTCTTCTGCTCTATTTTAGTAGCGTAAAAATGACAAGCAGAAAGAATAGGTTTATCTTTTGTACTCCTGAGCGAAAAATATAGAATCTTTCTGCATATTTCTACACATTTTGAGTCATTGCAGCATTTTATTTTCTTAAACTGACCTATTGAACTGTTTTTAATATTTGTTTGTAACAACAATCTAACAGGTTTTTGGCGTGTTTAATTTTGCACTAGATGTTTTATTTCTATTCTTCCTGTTTGTAAACATGCTCACTCTTTCATATGAAAGATCTTAGCACTAAGGTTTTAAGTGATTTGTGGGAAAGGTGATGGTGTGTCCATGTATTATGTGGGATAAAGTACCCTCTGTCATACATGATAAGGATTGTAAGTCACTTCAAAGGTCCATACCATTATAAAGGAACTCAGCCTTCAGCCTCATTACTAGATATGGCTTTGGAACTCCTCACTGACTTGCAATATCCTCATAATGTATGGCAGAGGGTATGATGGACTTGGCCCTTTTTGCAGGGTCATCCCAGAACTTTCTGCCTTACTCCTGTATTTTGTCTGACTTGTTGGTGGTTTTATGACTCTAGGCACTCTATCACTGCTGATCAGTGTTAAAGTGCATGTTCTCTCTATGGTAAACTTGGTAAGATTGGTCTACACCTGTTTGGCATATTTAATTTACCTATCAGTTTTTGTACAGTGGTATCCCTTATACCCAGGGCCAGTAAATTAAATGTTACTGGTGGGCTTGCAGCGCTGCTTGCCCCACCCACCAAAATAGCATTTCAAACCCGTCCCAGGCCTCTGCCACTGCAGGGCCTGCGTGCAGTTTACTGTCGATGTGACGTGGCACATAAAGTGGTTTCCACGTCCGTGACTTCCCTTTTACTACATATCAATCACCCCTAAGGTAGGCCCTAGCTAGCCCTATGGGCAGGGTGCGGTGTAGGTAAAAGGTAGGACACGTGCCTTAACTGTGTGGCATGTCCTGATAGTGACAAACAGCCTATTTGGTTTCTCACTGCTGTGAGGATGCCCTCTCAAAGGAATGCATTGGGGATTCCCTGATATGTGTTGCAGTGGTAATTCCTGACATGAGAGGAGTAGCCTAATCAAGTTTGGTATGTTTGGGAAAGTAGTGATACATCCAGCTTATTGGTGAAAGCGGATTTATTATTACTATTTTAGAAATACAACTTTTAGAAGCAGGAATTTCTGTGTGCTATGTGTCTTTGTGCCTGCCTGTTGTGTATTGACACTCTGGTTCTGACTGACAGGGGGGAGGGGTTATGCATTCACTCCAGCCAGACCCTGGGGGGGGTTGAGATGTGTCCTACCCTGCCTGGGTGACTCAGCGCTATGCTGAATAGACCTTGGCTGAATTTAGAGTAGTGTGAAGGGTTTCCTCTGGCACCTGAATAGGCCTGGTCTGCATTTGGAGTGGTGAGAAAAGTAGCACATGCACCTGAATAGGGCTGTGCCTGCCTTCCACAATGATGGCTCTGCCCCCCTGTGGTGTGTCTGGAGCCAGGGCTTACATTTTGAGTGGGGAGTGTTGTGCACTGTAATTATAATTTTAGAGTGCCCCCAGAACTGGTTTAAACTGTGCCCAGGGCCCTGTGCCAGGGCAGAACAAAGACTTTGTGTGCTATAAGAACTGGGGCTGTGACCCCATGTCATTGAGCTTGCTTGGAACTTCAAGAACTGAGGAGAACACACTGCGTGGACTGCAGTGTGTCAGGACGAACCACCACTTGGGGCTGACCTTCTGCCTGCTGGGTGGCTGAAAGGACTTCCACTCTGCCGAGTGAAATGGTGTGCTGGCCTGCCTTTGCTCAGCTTCGTCCTGCGTACTTTTGTTTGGGCTTAGCGCCAGGCTGAGTGCGTTATCTTTATTGCCCTCCCATCAAGCGCTGGTGAGTGCCTTGCTTTCCCTGCATTCTGTGGTCAAGTGCAGGAGGGGTCACTTTTCTCCCCTTAGTGCCAAGGTGCTTTTGTTTTGGGGCACGCTGTGAGGTCGGGTATGCACTCACCCGGAGCACGTTGTGGGCACGTCCAACTTTATGTTGTCTCGAGCCCAAGGGGTGGGCTCAACCCTCCACACGGCGAGCACTGAGAGTGCCCTTTGCTGGGAGGACCAAAGAGTGATGACCCGATGGTGACTTTGCTCTGTATTTCGTGGCCACAAGAAACTGCCGGAAGTCAGGCAGAGAACGCCTGGTTATGGGCGGGCCCCCAGCCGTGAATGGTCAAGCGGGGGAGGCCCTGCAGTGGAGGAGAGCTGATGATGGGCTGGGCCAAGCAGGCCCACGTATCAGGAAGCAAGCTGCAAAGAAAGTCGTAGCTTTTGTGCTCCTTGGCCCGGCGAGGCCCGACTCGAGTCTGCCCATGGGCTGACAGGGATTCTGTAACGCCCTGAACGTCTCAGGATCGTTTAACAGACACGATAATGAGAACGCAACCACTTGTGAAGGTTTAGTTATTTTAATGAAGGCAAAAATAATACAAGGAATAAACAAAGGTTATAGTCACTGGAATCCTCCAGGCTAAGTACGTTACCAGCCCACAGCACGGATGGTCCTAACCGTCCTCTGCAGATACGCCGATCCCGGCGTATGCCAACAGAGGGCAGAAATGAAATGGCCGACAATGCCAATCGGTAGGCTGTGAGGGGCACGAAGAGTGTTGAGGAGAATCGAGGAGTCAGGGAAACACCCAGCCGGGGTCTCTACCTGAAGGGAGCAGCCGCTCAACCTCTTCCTCAGACTGCACCGGGACGCGGAGTCACCTCCTGGTGATGCGTCACCGATACCCCAATCACAAGCAAAGAAGACTGAACCGAGAGCAGCCGCTCGATCGATCCTGTGGACTTCCGAGTCTGTAACGCGGGAAACACCTCCTGGTGTGCGTTACAGCTGGCAGTCCCAGTATCTCTGGTCGGGCTGGGAGTTACGACTCCAACCAGCAAAAGCGCCACTGCACTTTGACTCAGCCGAGTCAAAAAGCGAAGCTCAATGGGTATCCGGTAGAGCTTCCGGGTCCTTCACAGGTGACGATGGGGCAAGACACGGCCCAGGGAGTAACGACTCGACCTACCTCCGTTCTTGCCTTACTGGAGCACCACTCCGGGACACTGCTCTTCACTAAGCAGGTACGTCGGTGTAAACACAATATCCGACAGCGTTGTACCTCCCGGTTCCTCCTTTTATAGGGCGTGTTGTCCTTGAGTTATGTAACAGCTCTCCTGTTTACATAAGGGCGTGTTTCCTTGAGTTATGTAACAGCTCTCCTGTTTACATAAGGGCGTGTTTTCCTTGAGTTATGTAACAGCTCTCCTGTTTACATAACCTCTCAACCGCTAAGCATCCTGGGAGATGTAGTCCGTTTTCGCTGGTTACCGTTTTCCTCCCCTCGCATGACAGGAATTCTTGACAGATTCAGGCCTGAGAGGAGGTGAGAAATGAGGACGGCACAGCGAGTCGCTTGGCAGCGCCCCAAAGTGAATTCACCGGCAGGAGACAAAGGGAAGGTCTCCTGTAAGGGTATTACACCCGACATTGGGTGCATGAGACCAGGGGAGCTCTCCTACGGATTTGGCTTGCCAGCAGCTGTACTGCGCAAATCACGACAGCTGCCGATTTTGCACAATATTGGGAGCTATTTTGTGCTACTGGGTAATTACGGGGCGAGCCCAAGACGGGCCCCCGCCGCAGGTTTTCTGTGGCTGGTCAGTGGGCAGCTGCCTCTCACTGTTGGGGACTATTTGGCCCCTAGGAATTGTTGGCTAGTGCAGGGGGATTCACAGTGTTGGGGAGTTCCTAACGTGTGCAAGCTACTAGTGTGTGTATTAGGGTGCACTTATGATTATAATGTTTGCATAATGTGTTGTGCGTTATGTATTCCTACCAGTAGCTAGCTACTGGTCACCCTAAAAGTGATGTATTATGACAATGGCCCGATTGGCCTAGTGATTTATGCGATGCCTGTGAAGTCATGACGAATGTCTGGTGGCACAGTGTATTATATGTGATTATGTTCTAATGTGCTTTTTATGGATAATACAAATACTATTTATACATAACCTCTTGTGGAGTTTCTTATGTGGTGTGCCTACTGTCACGCTGCTGTGTGAGTGTGTTCTGCAATTAGGATAAATAATGTCCATCACTGTTTCTGTGACAGTGAGCATCCCGTATGATGTACTCAGACAGAAAATACCATCTGAACGTTGACTTCCTATAGTGGTGTAACACCATTACATACATATGTGGATGCCGCACAAATATTCGGGGGGGGCGGCCATGGAAAATAGATGCTCCTCCACATCTTGCGGTTTTATCAAGCTGTGACATATGCAGTCCAAGTTCCTATCAATAAAAGTATTGATTTGTTCAATATTCCAAAATACTGCCAGTAACTTCAGGGGGCACAGAAGTTGCATTTCACATGTGGCCCACTGCTTGATGGCAATGAACATTATTAGAGGCTGTGCATTAGTTCTGTATCATTGCCTCGGGGACATGATTGCAGCACATAAATCCTTACATAGCTGCTCCCTTAGAACTAAAGATTTAGGAGTGTTATAGTTTCCAAAGACGAGTCAGAGGTCGCTAATCAGGGCATAATGCTTGGATTGGGGAACCCAGCCTACCAACCAATTAAGATCCAGACCCTGAACGGTTTCCTCAACATGTATTTAAATTGCATACACAAAGTATGTCATGTTCATGCCCTGTCCCTTGTCTTAAGTGAATCTTTACCTCAGTTTTTGTGCATCATATTAATACTTTAATTTCAGTTTTTAGTGTTTAGCATATTTTGCAATCTTCCTTAACCCCTTCGCTGCGGCGCGAATTCCGCCGCAGCGCTGGGTGGGTTAGGGGGGGTTTGCGGCGCCGCTATGCTCATGACGGAACCACGCCGTCATGAGTCACGGGCGAGCTGTGCTCATGACGGCGTGGTTCCGTCATGACTCCACCCACTGCGCTAATCGCCCGCACAGGTGGGGAATTAGCGCTGCGTGGGAGGAGCGGCCTCCAACGGCCGCAGCATGACGGAACCACTCCGTCATGAGCACACGGCGCCCGTGGCTCATGACAGAGTGGTTCCGTCAAGGGCATGCAAGGGGATAAGTGCAGTCGAAAGTTGTTGTTCTATTTAGTAATTTTCACACCATTGAAACCTAAGTTGGTTTTGCAATTGTTTATTTCCTTATTAATTTTTTATTTTTGCTAATTTGGAGTCACACTTGGTCATTGGAAGGCAGTGTAATCCATTCACACTCGTTCAAAATTTCTACTGTAGTATATATTGAGTTGTCAGCTTTCTGATGACGTCTATTGCTGTATTTACACTGCAAGTTGGCATATGAGCAAATTGTCTTTTGAAAATATATTTGAAGTATGTTTGCCAGTGTAAACAGCATTTTCAAAGACAGCTTGAGTTTTCAGAAAGCAGAAATCCTCTATTTCATCCTCTGCATTTGTGCTGAACATTAGATAGATCTGTCTATCCGTCCTCTTCCAAACGGTCTAGTACCAAATTAGCAACGTTTTGACTAATGACCTAGAGCACTATGATATTCCACTTTTTCAATATGCATACTTACACCTTGACAAGGATAAGACTTTACCCTCAATGCCAATCTGTAGCCTCACATACACACACTTACCTCTCTGTAAAGGCACAAGGCCAAGTGTCTCAGCAATGCACTGAGCAACACAAGTATACTTTAATTTGATTCGTTGAAAATCATAAAAGGATAGAGAACCATCATGAAACACAGTACTTTTAAGTGTACATTTTAAAAACATCTTATTAAAATATTGACAGGTGTAACAGTGCATTTAAAGAATATGTACCAACAAGTTATTATTTGGCTACTTGGATTGAGTCGCTTTTTTCCAGTTCTTTTGCCGCGATTTTCCAAAATGTTATGGCTCTACAAGACAGGGGAATCGACGACCCTCCAAGACACCTGATGACTGCTGCTCTGCATGTTCTTCTTTGTTCCTTCCTTAGAGGCTTTCGAAGGATGGTTTTTCAAGTTTCCAATAAAAAAGGGCAAGTACATAGTAGGTGTTATAGTGACTCGTCCCATTGGCCGCAAAGGCGGCATTCCTTGGATGGCCATGTGTGTTTTCATTTCGGGGTCAGATCCTTTGAGGGAAATGACCCCATTCGTAGCAACGTCAGATAGCGATTTTTTTTTGCAACGGTGGTTTTGTCTCTTAATAAAGAGATCCGATTGATGGCATTATTGATGACGCTTTTGAATCCGGAGTACGTTGCAGAGGTGAACCAAGACTCCTCTAGCTGTAATGCCGACAGGGATTCCTTCAGGACTGTTGTGGTTGAATTGACTAGCCTTACTTGATTTTCAATCTCTACCCAGCAGTGGTGGGCTAGGTTGTTGTCTTCTGCTTCCCTCATTCTCCAGTTATACTTTACTAGTGCAACTTGTCTGGCCGGGATCTGATTTTTTAATCCATATTCTAGGCAGAATTGTGCCTGTGATGTATGTAGCGGTATTAAAAATAATCTCTTAAAAAATGTGGATTGTGGATTGTGCTGTGTTTAAAACTGTGGCATCTTCAATGTTCAGAATTTCCGAGCCATACGAGATGGAGGGTAGGAATTTTGCAGCAATCACTTTTAACAGGTGACGGTAGAGCAGCCAATGAGCTTTTTTCTTAAGATCTTGAAAGCAAATAACAGTTGCTTGGCTTTCATGCGTCATTGGTCTAAATGTAGCTTAAAGTTAAGCTTGCAATCTAGCTGAAAGCCTAGGTATTTGTAGAAAGCTAACCGGGTCAGTGGTTGCTCACCCAATTCCCAGGAAAATATATGCTTTTTCGATGTTTTATTGTGTTTGGAGAAACACATGACTTTTGTTTTTTGATGGTTAATCGTAAGTTAGTTCCGGGTGGTGTAGGCTCCTAATTCCTTAATCAGTTTCTGCAGGCCTACGGGAGTATGTGCTGGCAAATGCACTGAGCATTTAAAATATTTATTTCTAGGGTTGTGCCCACTGCCAAAGCTCATCATAATACTAAAACCACCTAATAAATCACGTCAGCTTCCGTCTGTGTCCCAACAATTCACAGTTTGTCCTTGGCATTCAAGGCTTTTCAGTTGCAATGACCCTTTTATTGAATCTTCCTATTTCTGAGCTCAGTGCCCTATACCTCTACACTTTAAGATGCTTCTTTGAAGAACATGTAATGGAACAAATAAACTGGTAACAGTGACTAAACTACCCTAAAATTAGAACACCTTATAAACATATAAACCTTGCAAAGGATTATTGTAAAATGTGTACAACCCTCTATATATTTCAACTAAATGTCATGTTTTGTCTCACACCCTACCTACCCTTCACAATGTGCAACATCGACATGATTGATTTAACTATTTATCTCTCAATGCCTATTCTGTTGTATATTTTGGGGGAAATTTTGAAAGAAACCAACTAAATACCTACATATATAAGGGCATCAGTTGGTCACTGAGTGGGGGCAAAAGGGAAGTGAACATCCCCAACACTGGTGGACGTCTGCGGGAGTTATCTCCATAGAGGAAGCCACTCTTCATAGAAGAACTGAACACAAGATTAAAATACAAATTCGGTTTTGCACTTCCATGTGTTCAAATCTAGAGTAGAATATTATTGTATGCCAAAATAATTATGCATGCAAGCACTACTGCAAGTACACACAGTTTAGTAAAAACAGTCAATCTACATGTGTACATTGTGTATTTAATTTTATTTCACTCTCAGAGGGAAAGTCTTAGTAAAATGAATGTGTCATCCAATGATTGTCACCACTTAGATAGGGTGAAGGAAGAATGGAAATAGCTTAGGGCCTCATTAAGATGTCGCCACCATAGAAGTCTGGAACTGCCCGACCATAGGTCGGCGGTTCTGACAGCACAATTTGGAGGCAGTCGGAAACATCCATTTTACTATGGCAGCTTGTGCGTCAGGCGAAAAAGGCCTGCAGCACAAGCTGCATGGTAAAATGGATGTTGGAAACATCCCTGCACTTCATGGTGCCTGCCACACATGCAGCAATGTTTGTGGGGCTCCATTGGTGCCTCCCAGGCCCCATAGAGGAGGGCAAGGGGGTAAGGGGGCCCTGCTAGGGGCCCCAAGGTCACTTTCAGACAGCCTTTCCATGTTGGAAAGGCCAACATGGAAAGGCTGTTGGAAACCGACATTGTAATCCTGACGGCAGAGCCGATGCTGGCTCGGCCTTCATTCATGGAATGACTATTCCGCTCCTCTTCTGACAGGCTCTGTGAGCCTGTCGGGAGAGGAGCAGAATCCCCCCGTGGGTTTCCCTGTGACTGCCATCACCGTAATACAGCTGTCGGAGGGAAAGCCTTGTTGTCTGTCCTGTTCCTCTTCCAACAGATTAGTCTTCTAAGGAAAGACATAAGTGTACCTTTATGAATTCATCAGCATCAGAAATTGAGTTAATTATATGGGACATGGTGCCATTACAATTTTAATGATCCCAACCTAATTAAATTACAACCACCTTCTAGGAGAATCTTTCCTCAACCCATGGTTGCAATTTCACAAGCAAAAGGCTATTACCCAGAGAAATGAGGGTTAATTTCAAGCAGTACCAGGCAAAATCAAATTTAGGAAAACTATGAAATGAAAAATTCAAATCAACGCAGAAAAACTAAGAACAATGAAATCTTCCAAAAACACAAGAAATTGTTAATTTAAGATTATGCAAATCTGAGATCGGGATGACTATTTTTTTTATGGCTAATTGGTCCATAGAAGCAGAACAGGTGTAAAGTTCTCTTTTAGTCTGTGTGCATTTCCCAAATATCGCTATATGAGGCCACTCTTGTACAAGAACAGTACACATCAGGAAAAGCTACCAGCAAACACTACCACCTGATAGAGACCAGGTCTTATGCATCCAGTGCATTGTTCCACGTTGGTACACTGCAATACATTCAGTCTAAATGGTGCTCTTCTCAGAGACTCCAGGTAAAACCTCCAAAGATGAGACATGTATTTCTGCTTCTGCTTCTACCTACAACTAACCGTCCAAATATTTCCAGATGCTGGTGTAGTCACTTCTGTTCTTTCCTACAGGTCACAGGTCCACAGTGAGGCTTCTAGGAACTATGGGCCTTATTACGTTGGCGGTGGGTCAGACCGCCGGCCACCATTTTATCGGGCAGGAGACCATATGACGATGAGACGGCAGTCCCAAACACCCAATTATGATGAGACCGCCAGCATGGCATTCAGAAAGTGCTTTTTACTACTGCAGCGTGTGCTGCGGCTCTGGAAAAGGGCTGCACACACGCTGCAGTAGAAAAAAGCACTCTGTGCTCATCCAGGCTGGAACAAGGTGCATGGATGTGTGGAGGGGCACTACACCGGGCCCCAAGGTCACTCAGCAGTGGCCCACAGGGGATGGAGACGTGCTTGGGGACCCCAAAGTGTGTTTCCATCTACCTTTTCACGGCAGATGGAAGTCCGGTCCAGTAGTAGGAACTGGACATCCTAATTCCTACTGCCTCAATTGTAGAGATAGGGTTCTGACCGCCGGCAGTCTTTCCCCCCGACCTCTGCGCTACAACCACCACTATCATAATCCAGCAGTCAAACCGATGGCCTGGATGTTGGGCAGACCACCACCGAGGGCCTGTCGGTGGCGGTCCACACGACTTCGTAATGAGGCACGTATGTCTCTCTCCAACCAAGACTTCCTCATAGTCCAGTTTTGAGTGGTCAGCTGGGTCTGCTTCACTTTCCCTGACCTTCATCAGCAGTATACCATATGACAAATGCTTATTTTTATTACGATATGTTTAGGTGAGGGTTAAAGCTGGTCTACTTTATCATTAACCCTCTTCAACATTGTATCATATGATGTGAAACTTGTTTACATGTTCATTTTGAAATACTTGATCATCTTTTAAGAGTTATAAAGCGCTCATAAGGGCTTTCCCGCGCCGAGCACATTATCAGCAGCATGTATCACGCTCGGACTCCGTACAGGTGGGCCTTGAGATGAAGTCGATGCCACCATGATATTCCCTTAGACAGCTGTAAACTTGAGCCTCTGCAGGGCGGTAATGGTGTTGTTCCACTCCAGCAGAGGCAGCCGTTTTCTGAATACAATATCCTGGTGTGAGGCATCCTAAAAAGGACAACACAGGAGGACATTTTCCTGCTTATTTTAGGCGCTCAGGCGGGCAGCCAGATTCGTTTCCATAGCCACTGGCTGCCGTGGAACAGCCTCTGTCAATCTATCATCTTGTTTAATAACTCTGCAAAATAATGTTCTTTCTTGTTTATTTACATTCACTTCTATTGGAATGTTTGAAATATCGTTCATGCCATGTTAGTGTGAGGGTAACTGGCTGTGGGAGAGGAACAATATGTTGCTGCTAAAGCTGAAGAAGATGTTTAAACCAGAATCTGAAAGGAGTCACGAAGAAGCCACATCAAATACAAAACACGAGCAACAAATCAAGAATAAAAGCGCGTTTCGTCAGGAAGGCAAACTCATCACAGCTAACAAAATAGGTCTATGTAGCCAGGTCCCCTCCGTTCGCCCCAGTGCCTTTCCTTACTGTGCCCCATGTGAATTTGACCCACAGTTAATCCCAAAATGCCACATAACTTCTCAAATTGTATGTCTCTTTAGCATTTCCATATTCCTGGACTCTGTTTATTTTCGAAGACCGGCCATCTAACAATTCAACAAAGAAAAACAAATGTAAAGAGGGTGCAAGGAGGTAATTTTCGACCTTTCTATATAACATTTTGCCTTCATGCCTTTTATAAGTGCACTGCTAAGTGACTAAATACTCATGAATGCTTTTATTTCCATCATGTATTTCACATGGCACGGAAAGTGCACGAGATAATGATGAAGAAACAGAAAATAATTGAAAAATAAGCCGTAGCCTAACAAGGGGCATGGCTAGTTGCTCACGTTATACACTTTGCCATGCAAGTTACAGGCATGTAGGCTTTCTTTACCATTATTTTTAATTATGAACTCTGCATCAGGGGACCTCTTGAAGATAATTTGCATTGCTCTGTTCCTAGAAAGATGGGACCAGAGGGATTTCACTACTTGGCCAGAAACCCAGATGATTTGGCAGGCATGAGATGTACTAATCTGATACATTGCTGCGTGCCAAGCCTCGTTTTGGCACGCTTTCAGAGCATCTTGTATGCAACGTCTACTAGGCCCTCAAATGAAAATCAACTCACAGGAAATGGCGGGAATTGAGAGAGGCCTGCACACGCAGTACGGACATTGGTTTTCACGAAACATCCTCTCTCCGGAGGAATGTGCTGGCGTATTGCGCATTAATCATCACCATTCCCCTTTTAACGCTCCGCTGGGGCTTGCAAGGGATCCTCATACTGTGTGACATACAGTTCAGCATTGGCAGTGTGTCCACAGACCTCCAGTTCAATTAGCCTCAATTATATTTAGGAGGTAACACCTCTGACCGAACACCATTTACTCCAGGTCCCATGCCCATTTAATCATTGACCGATATAATGAGGCTCCCACTAAGGATGCTTTCACTGCCAAATACAAGTGGTATTTAATATTCTGAACACCTGTTCGCAGAGAACTGAGTGAGCCCATGAACTCACTCGACGGAGGGCTGCAAAGTGCTGCATAAAGCCATGATCTTTGGCCTCGAATTTTATTAAAAATGATAAAAGTCAAGTGTTATGCAAACCGTTTAGCCACATAGAAGCTCTTAAATAGCGATTTTTTTTTATTAACGAGCGCTGTTTTCAAATGTGGCTTCATAAATTTATATTGCAACTTGCAAAAATACATAATGCTGAAAATACACTTTACTATTTGCTGTCAAATAAACAAAGGCACATTTTAAATTTGTAATAGTTATACACAAAGTGCCAATTTACATCTATCTATCTATCTATCTATCTATCTATCTATCTATCTATCTATCTATCTATCTATCTATCTATCTATCTATCTATCTATCTATCTATCTATCTATCTATCTATCTATCTATCTATCTATCTATCTATCTATCTATCTATCTATCTAGCTAGCTAGCTATCTATCTATCTATCTATCTATCTATCTATCTATCTATCTATCTATCTATCTATCTATAGTCACTGAAAAAATCAAATGTTAAAGTAACATTATACTTAGGTTAAAATTTCAGTGACAACGTAATGTTTTAAACAAAATAAAAGCACTGAAATTCACCAGTTATAGTTATCTCCAGTAACAATAACTTGTGCCCAAAGTAACTATAACTCGTGCCCCTGCCGTGCCGAGTCTTATCATCAACGATTTCTTTTCAAATGCTGCAATGTTATCAATGATGTCACAGGACATGGCATGAGTGTTGCAATATGTGAGGTCTTAGCAAGTGCATGGCCCCTGGTGTGAGTTACAGTTATTTTAGTGAACAAGTTATGTTAACTTGAGATAAATATAACTGGCGAATTTCAGATTTTTTTTTTTTAGTTTAGCACGTTACATTGTCTCTGAAATTTTCACCTAACTATAATGTTACTTTAACCTTTGTTTTTTTCCGTGAATTTCTAGGGTTTGTATACGCAACACCAATCCCATGCCATGCACGGTCTTTGGCCATGCATGGCTCGGGTTTGGCCACAGGGTTTGGTCTGCAGCCAGGACCTGTGTCCTTTGGGCATGTGGGGCATGTGTGCCGAGGGGTTGGCCACAGGGCCTGGCCTGTGACAGGTCCTGTGTCCAATCCCTTACAGGCAAGCAACACCATGTCATGCACAATGTGGGGTTAGCTGCAAGTCTTGACCTACAAGTCCTGTAATGGCTGTCAAAATATTTTTGTTCATATTGGAGCCAGCCAATCAAATTGCTCACTCACGCTCAAACGAGATGGCCCACAGGAGAAATAAAACTCTTGGCCAATCAGGATGCTCTATTTCTTTTTTTTTTTTAATTGACCTTAGAGGACTCTTGTGAGAGTCCCTCAAACCCAACTGTTCAGATATTGAAATATGTTTGCATCTTAATTCTCCCTAAACACCTGAATGGATTTACACGTAATCAAAAAATCACACTTTCAGGATCGAGATATAGCTTCCTGGCAAATTTAGTGTAAATCCTCCTAGCCATTTCAGGTGCAGCTGTTTCCAAAAATCCCTATGGAGATTGAAGGGAGATTTAGCATTTTTGGGCCTCCGCTTTTTATTGGCCACCACTAGACAGATCACCCCAAAACGTTCCACAAAGCTACCAAGCAAAACAATTGCACTTTCTTTCTGGGTAGTTCTCAAGTTTAGGTGTAAAGCAGGTCCTGTATAGAGCACTCTCAACACCAGCGACACTCTAAATTTGCTCCCTCTAATGTCTGCTTTTCTATCAAAGCCTTTAAGCGTAAGTTTAGCACCGTGCCATCCACGCTGAGATAAAAAGGGACAAAGTCTTTTGCCATTTCTACAACAAAGTTTTCAAGCATAGGATTAGCACAGTGCTATCCATGCCAGGCTGTAAAATAACCGAAGCCTTTTACCATTCAGGCACAGTATTGCAGCTTTGGATTGGTAAAATACCATCGAAGCCAACCTGAAATGAATGAAAGGAACCCCTGACATGTGTTTCGCTCTCATTAGAGCTCTTCAGAGAGGTATAGTTTTGTCCAGACACAAGGGAGCATCCAGAATAAGTCAAAACAAAACCCTTTCAGGCACTGAGTGATGCATAAATTATGCAAAAAAGAAGCAGAGAACACCTGGTAGTTCTCAAGTTTAGCTGGAAAGCAGCTCCTGTATAGAGCACTCTCAACACCAGTGACACTCTAAATGTGCTCACCTATAATGTCTGCTTTTCTTTCAAACTCTTTACGAATAGAATTAGCACAGTGCCATCCACGCCAAGATAAAACGGGACAAAGTATTTTGTGATTTCTACACCAAAGTCTTTGGTATGGATAGTACTGTGCTAATCCTATGCTTAACAACTTTGCTTTAAACTTTGCCTTCTCAAACCGGAGGAAAGGTTTGTGGGGGCATAATCAACAGGTGCTGACAATGGTTGTCAAATCAAAACTGATTCCAAATTGATCTTATGGAGGCGAAATAATTCTAGGCGAAGGGGCAGACCTGCTGGAGAAGCTTGCAATACGAATGTATACATGCGCATTCCAGATTCCAAGGTCAGCCTCTCCAGCACAAGCAAGGTTAGAATTTGACCTGGTAAAACAACTACTAGCCAGGCAGGGGGACCTCATGAAGTCTTGCCATTAACTTCGGAGTGAGGCAGAGGGATTTTTTGCCAAAACTCGTCTGGTCTAAGGTAAATCTGACAAGGGGGAAAGGTCAATTTGTAAATGCCTTCAGGAAAGTATACAGAGTCTTGGTATCCAAGACTAATAACAACTGAACACGAGTGGCTATGCCTTCAAAAAATATGTGAACAAATGCATACAGCTGAAAAGCAGGTTGGAAGAAAAAGCTGCATTGAAAAAAAACAATCACATGGGTGGTTAGTAATAAATTCATATGACTCAAACTGAATAAGATGCAATTTGGATGCCTCTCTGCCCTCAACTTCATCCTCTAGTGGCAAAAGTAGGCCCGAACAAGAGATGTATTGTGTTGCTTGTGCCAGCAGGCAAAAGAAACATTTATACATGTGTGCCCAAACATGCAAGTATACCAGAGGACACTGCTGTTTTTTAGCTTTAGATGTTAGAACCTGCTCGGCGACGGCAATGGAGCCTTTAAGTCCAAAGAATGTTATGCTGAACGTTCGCCTGTTGCAGTTTTTAGCAACTTTTAACAAACAGATTGAAATTTTATTGTTAAGAAAAGGACACACACAGTACGTGCAATATGCTAATTGCAAAGTAAATGTCACCCCTGTATAGCTGTTTTAATGGTCGCATAAGGCACTTATGCATTCTGGGCAGATAGGCGCACATAACAAGTTTGTCCTTTTTTCCACAAATTGCAGAAATGTCTAAAAAATTCCTCTTTTGCACAGTATTGCCAAGCTTCCACTACGCATCATGAACAATTCTGTTGTGCACATAACCTCAGCAGGTGACATGAGTTGCCATTCATTCAAATAATGTTTACACTGCTTTCTCTTCTTTGCACAGTAACCTGTAGATTCTTTCCACATGCCATGGGTGGCAGGATCCTTGTGTTTTTTCAGGATCATAAATTCAGTTATGAGTTTATAATGTACTCTTGGTTGTCTGTCCTTTTCTCACAAATTCTGTTAATGTACTGTTGAGTCTAGATAATGCCTCTTTTGCACAGTAGAGTTAAATTTGCATTAAGCATCAGAAATAAATGCTGTTATGCACTTAACCCTAGCAGGTGACGTGAGCTGCCATTCTGTCCCAAAATGTTTACACAGTATTTTCCCCTTTGCACACTTACCTGCGGATCTTTGCATGCTACACAGGCTGCATGATCCTTGTTAGATTAGGATCAAATATAATGTATGGTTAAGCCTCAATAATACCTCTTTTGCACAGTAGCGTCAAGTGTGCATTAGGCATCAGGAACAAATATTGTCGGCGGCGTTTGATATTCCGTGCCTCCGCTCTGTGAAGATTGAAAAAGAATGGTAAATTCTAACTTGATACCCATCGTATAAATGGACTAACCAAGTAATTAGACTGTGGCCACACATTTACGCAGTGTCGCCAATAAGACTACAACCAGATGGTGGAGTCTTGTACTACTCGATTCAGTGTGCCGCCCAAAATAGATTCAATTTAAAACTCCAACTGGATGGTGGATTTTCTCCATTAATTTTTGTCACACCCATTACAAACATGTCAGCTGGACTTTGGACTGCTTTCCGAAATTTATACCAATTATCTTGGTCATATACTGTTCTCAACTTGGAGCCGTATGTGTGATAATAAACCACATCATAATTTGGCTGTCCACATCTATGTTTTCAGTCCTGAGGAATTCCGCCGTGATTGTTGTTTAGCTGCGCACACCTTTGGGTCAAAACGTCGACTCTTCTTTAGCTCATGTCCACCAGCTCCCTCACCCCAAGGCCGAATTGTTTTTTTTGTTAGGCTGGTTGAGGAGATACATGTAATATAGAATTTTGAGGGGACAGACCCCGATTGTATTGTTGGATGTATGTGTCATTTTCATGCCTGTATATTTCATTTTTCACTTATGATTTAACTTTGTCACTTTACTTCACTTGACTCACTTAAGTCACTGTCAGGGGGAGCACAGAGAACAGGACTCATTACTGTGTTGTGACTCACATGTCCTGCTACTCCCCTTTAATTTTCCCTGGACAAAATGGAAGGAGGATCAGAGTGGAGTGGCGTCGACCCCGGCATCCTATCAAAGGAGAATGCCAGTGAGGAACTGTGCGTGCACCAAAGAGAAATGCCGGGAGAAGCCGAGAGAGAAGATCCAGCGTCGGAGAGATCGCGGAGTGTCCAGCGTGCTGAGGGAGAGTCTAGATAGAGCCCTGCAAGAACGGACCCCGCCAAGAGGCCAACAACCCCATGCGTCGTCCCGCCACACTCCAGGAGGAGCGTGGCTGGAGCAGGTACGTCGCCGTATACAGGGGTTCACTAGTGCACTGGGAGGGAAGGAGTAACTTTGAGGACGGACACCGCTCTTCGTCCTGACTTCGGTTTCCACCTGGTGGCGGCTTTCCGGTGGTCCCTCGCACTCCCTTCCCCTTAGCCCGAATATCAGAAGTATGTTCCACTGACCAGTGGTTTCTTTTTTTGTTTGTTTGTTTGTTTTCTTGTCCTCCATATCCCCACAACCCGGCTGGAGGACGGTGGAAGTCTGTGTGTACCTACCTGTAGTGGATCTACCTCCCAAAGAATACCGGACAAACCAAACCTGTTTTCTTTTACATTATAATAAAAGACTGGAAAGAACACTAAGGCAATCGCCCTTTTCGATTAAGTTGAAACTTACCTAACTGCAACCTTCCCCGCTGGGGTCCCTGAAAAAGTTTGGTGGAGAATGCGAGTATCTTCCATCTGACAAGATGGAACAAATAATATCCCAGATGAGGGAAGGACAAACCAAGTTAGAATGGGTTGTGGAAAAGAGCACCAACCAAGCGGAGATTTGCTCGGCTGTTTTTACGTCCACCATTCAGACACAGGCAGACCACATCTCTAAGTTGGCAGAAGGGCAGACTCAATTACTGGCCGCTTTGGGCCAGGGGAGAACACTTCAATACCCAGAACTGTAATCCCTCTTCAAAAGTACGTCCCTGGGGATGATCCAGTTTCATTCTTCTTAAATTTTGAACGAGTTGCAAGGGCTAGTGCTTGGCCCCCAGATCGCTGGCTGTTTTATCTGGCCCTGTTACTCACTGGAGAAGCCTAGGCAGCCTACCAGAGAGCCAATAGGGACAGCAGTGCTGCCTACGGGCATGTAAAGCAGTTCGTTTTGGATCGCCTGGGCATAGATGATGAGGCACACCGCCTCAAGTTTAAACAAGAGAGGGGCGCACCAGGGGACACTCCAAAGACGCTATTTTATAAATTAAAAGATGCCGTGGACCGTTGGCTCAAACCCCTGGATTCCACGCGTGAAGAAATCATGGACAAAATCTATCTGGAACAGTTTCTTGAAGCGTTGCCTTACGGGACCCAAAGATGGCTGCGTCAGCATGCTGGTTTAATACTTGAGCATGCTGTGGAGATGACCACCTCATATGCCAGAGCACAAGCTCGTAAAGCTCCTGAAAGAGGTCAAAGACCACCCCAAACCAGGAAGGGTGAAAGAAAACCTACGAAGTCTCCTTTTGAGTCCCTTAAACCATGACCCGGAAGACCAGAAGCTTTTCCTTCCTCGGGACCCCAGTGTTTCGAGTGCGGGGAGTGGGGGCACATTGCCAAGTTCTGCAAAAAGAGAAAAGAGAAATCGGAGGAAGAACCCATGAATGTTAGTTATTTGCCCCGCTTCATCCTATATGCTCAAGAAATGGGTCCTGTCTATTACTTGAGTTTATGTATGAACAACCAAATGGTAGTGGCTGCCTTAGACTCTGGTTGCAGTCATTCAGTCATAAGGAAGGAGCTGGCTCCCTTCTCCCAGGTCATTCCAGGAAAAAGTGTTAGCATTAGGTGTCTACACAGGGACATAAAAGACTATCTGGTCACCAGGATATGACTCCAAACCATGCAGGGCACAGAAACCATAACAGAAGTAGGGGTTCTGCCTTCCCTCCCTGAACCACTCATAATAGGAATAGATAACCCCTGCTTCGCTAGCCTCCTTTTAGGGAACCTAGAGAAGAGCAAAAAAAAAAAACCATAACAGCCTCCTAACCTCTGAGCCGTGGGCGCTGGACACACACTTCCAAACCAGCCAATTGAATGATGGCACTCTTAGCAATGCGTGGCCAAAGTGACTCTTAATTCTACACACAGAACGTATCCCTGCTTCATCGAAAAGAACGGCTTTTTGTATAGGGTGGCTAAGGAAGGAGAGGAACCACAACTCCTAGTTCATAAGGAATTTAGGGACCAGATATTTTTTTTGCACATTCTCACCAACTGGCAGGACATTGTGGGGTAGAAAAAACAACACAATCCATATTACAAAACTTCTTTTGGTCAGGGATCCACGCACAGATAAACAAATATTGTCAAGAGTGTGCAATATGCCAGAAGAGGAACCAGTATGTCCCTCCAAAGGTTCAAATATACCCCCTTCCTATTATTGGCAAGCCTCTTGACTGAGTAGGCATGGACCTTATAGGTCCCCTCCTCAAATCCAGTCAGGGTTTTCTCTATGTTCTTGTAATAGTAGACTACTCTACTAGGTATCCTGAAGCCCTTCCCTTGCGGTCTGCAGCAACCACCACAATAGCACAAAGACTCATAGAAGTCTTCTCACGGATGGGGTTTCCCAGCGAAATTATCACCGATCGGGGAACCCCTTTTGTCTCTCGATTGATGAAGCAGGTTTGCAGGCAGCTGAGCATAAAACACCTAAAAACGTCTGAATATCACCCTCAGACTGACCGCCTTGTAGAAAGCTATAACGGCAATCTGAAGCTCACTCTAAAAAAGCTGTTAAGTGAGGATGGCAAGAACTGGGACCAGATCCCCCCTTTAGCTCTATTTGTACTCAGAAGCCAAGTTTAGAGCAGCCTCGGGGCTTCACCCGTCGAGCTTCTCTTCGGCCGGAAACCCCGCACGCTGCTTGAGATCACCAAGGAGAGCTGGGAAAAGGACAGCGTTAGGGAAGCCCAGTCCTTATTAGACTATGTAAACCAAGTAAGAAGTTGCTTACAAAAATTAAGGGCATTGGCCCATGAGTCCCTTGAGAGAGCCCAGGAGAGACAAAATACTTTTATGATAAAGGCAAACATCGGAGGGAACTGTCCGTAGGGGATTGGGCACCTGTCCTACTTCCCTTTTCCTCCCATAAGCTAAAAAAAGAGTGTCAGGGTCCTTATCAGATAACGAGGAGAATAGGTAAAACCACCTACGTCTTGAGACTTTCTCCTTCTAAAACTCAAATGTTCCACATAAACTTATTAAAGAAATGATTAGGGCCCCCCTAAGAATACTCATTCTGTCTCCACAGCAGAAACCCTGTCACATACTGTTAACAACACCATCGTTAACATCGATCTGAAGGAGAATGAAAAAAAAGAAGTACAACCCCTCCTTCTTTCTTGTAAAAGATATATTTTCAGACCTGCCAGGGACACTCCATTCCGACACAGAAAGGAGTAACCATAAAACAAAAGCCGTACAGGGACCCTGAGGCCCGTTATGTTGCCGTCCAGCAAGAAATTACTAACATGCTGAAGTTTGGAGTTATAGTTCCATCCCATAGCAATTGGTGTTCTCCAATTGTACTCGTGCCAAAGCCGGATGGCAGTATCCGGTTTTGCATAGACTTCAGGGCAGTAAATCGAATCTCAAAGCAGGATGGGTACCCCCTTCCTAGGTTGGATGAACTAATAGAATGCCTAGGTGAGGCCCGTTATATATCTACAAAAGACCTCACTAAGGGGTATTGGCAAATTCCTCTTAATCCCGACGATCAGGAAAAAACGTCCTTCTCCATACCCGACGGCCTGTACCAATTCACCTTCGGCTTACATGGGGCCCCGGCCAGTTTCCAGAGGTTGATGGACAAACTCCTAGTACACGATGCTCCTTACTCTTCAATCTACTTAGACAACATTATAGTATATAGCAAAACATGGGAGGAACACATGACCCATCTTAGAGCTATCAGCTCAGAGCAGCTCACTTACATTCAATGCGAAGAAATCTAGATTCGCCTTTCAGAAGGTGAAATACCTAGGGTATATATTAGGAAAAGGCATGATAGAACCCCAGACAGAAAAAGTAAAGGCCATACAAGACACCCCTTTTCCCACCACTAAACATTAACTTAGGGCCTTCTTGGGATTGGTGGGGTATTACTCAGACACTGAAAGGAAATCCTTCCAGAACCTGAAAACTGCCCTAACCACCTTCCCTTTATTACTGACCCCCGATTTCAGAAAACAGTTCATACTTCAAACAGACTCATCTGGGGTGGGCATAGGTGCCGTTCTCTCCCAGTTGGACAATGAGGGCTTCAAAAGGCCAGTCTTATACATAAGCAGATAGCTTTTTCCAAGAGAACGGGTCTATCCCACGATAGAAAAGGAATGCCTGGCTGTCAAGTGGGGTATAGAGAAACTACGGTATTACCTTGAAGGTAGACCTTTTTTGTTATATATGGATCATTCCTCCATGACTTTGCTCCAACGCAACAAGGGCTGTAATGACCGGGTGCTCCGGTGGTTTTTAACATTGCAACCCTTTCAGTTTGAGGTTCCTCATCGTAAGGGCTCGGAGCAGGGAAATGCTGATTATTTATCCCAGTATCCTCTTTCCCCCAATTGGGGAAATCCTATGGGAGGGGTGTGTCAGGGGGAGCACGGAGAACAGGACTCGTTACTGTGTTGTGACTCTCATGTCCTGCTACTCCATCTACAGGATGTGGATGGCCCCTTTAATTTTCCCTGGATGAAACGGAAGGAGGATCAGAGCGGAGTGATGTCGACCCCCACCATCATATCAAAGGAGGATGCTAGTGAGGAACTGCTCACGCACCAAAGAGAAATGTAGGGAGAAGCCGAGAGAGAAGATCCATCGTCGGAGAGATCGCGGAGTGTCCAGCGTGCCGAGGGAGATTCTAGAGCCCTGCAAGAAGACATGAAATAACGGACCCCGCCAAGAGGCCAACAACCCCACGCGTCGTCCTGCCACACTCCAGGAGGAGCGTGGCTGGAGCAGTTATATCGCCGTATTCAGGGGTTCACTAGTACACTGGGAGGGAAGGAGTAACTTTGAGGGTGGACACCGCTTTTTGTCCTGACTTCGGTTTCCACGTGGTGGCAGCTTTCCAGTGGTCCATCGCACTCCCTTCTCCTGAGCCCGAATATCAGAAGTACGTTTCACTGACCAGTGGTTTCTTTTTTTGTTTGTTTGTTTTTCTTGGCCTCCATATCCCCACAACCCGGCTGGAGGACAGTGGAAGTCTGTGTGTACCTACCTGGAGTGGATCTACCTCCCGAAGATTACCGGACAAACCAAACCTGTTTTCTTTTATATTATAATAAAAGACTTGAAAGAACCCTAAGGCAATCACCCTTTTCTATTAAGTTGAAACGTACCTAACTGCAACCTTCCCCGCTGGGGGTCCCTGAGAGTCACTTTTTCTTTATGTTTATGAAATTATTATTGTGACAGCTATATATATATATATATGTTGGACTTGGCCCTTTTTGCAGGGTCATCCCTGAACTTTTGCTCTTCCTCCTAGTCTGTTTTCTGACCTGGTGTTGGCGGTTTTAGGACTCTGGGCACTTTAGCACTGCTGTCCAGTGTAAAGTGTGTGTGCTCTCTGTGGTAAACATGGTAAGATTGGTCTACACCTGTTTGGCGTATTTAATTTACCTGTCAGTCCCTTGTAAAGTGGTATCTCAGATACCCAGGGCCAGTAAATTAAATGCTACTGTAGTGCTTGCAGCACTGATTGCGCCACCCACTATAGTAGCCTTTCAAACCTGTCTCAGGCCTCTGCCATGGCAGTGTGCAGTTTACTGGCAATTAAAGTAGGTGCCATGCCTGTGACCCCCTTTTTCTACATCTCAGTGACCCCTAATGTAGGCCCTAGCTAGCCCTATGGGCAGGGTGCATTGTAGGTAAAAGGTAGGACATGTACCTTAATTGTGTGACATGTCCTGGTAGTGACAAACAGCCATTTTGGATTCTCACTGCTGTTAGGCTGCCCTCTCATAGGGATGCTTTGGAGATTCCCTGATAAGGGTTTCAATGGTAATTTCTAGTATGAGAGGAGCAGCGTGGTCAAGTTTGGTATGTTTGGAATAGTAATAATAAATGCTGCGTAAGGGTGTGCGCAAATTTATTATCACTATCTTAGAAATGCCAAATTTAGAAGTTGACATTTCTGTGTGCTATGTGTCTTTGTGCCTGCCTGATGTTTATTGCATGTCTGACTCTGGAGTGACAGGGTCTGGGGAGGTGCCGGGGCTGGGTGAGTCAGCACTAGGCTGCATGGACCTGATCTACATTCAGAGTAGTGGGAGGAGTAGACCCTGACCCTGAATAGGTCTGTGCCTGACTGGTACATTGCTGGCTCTGCCCCTCTGTGGTGTGTCTGGGGCCAGACAACCTGACAAAGGAGGGTCTGAGCACTGTATAGAAAATGCTTCAGTACCCCCCAGAACCAGTTGGGAGTGGATCCCCAAGCCCTGTGCCAGGGCAGAACAAAGGGCACAAGGAATATAAATATCGGGGCTATGACCCCATGTATGTTGGACCTAATTGGTGCTTCTTAGTGCTTACTTGCGGCTGGCAGGTTGCCGGCTTGCCAAGAGGAAGCACCGCTGGGGACTTGCTGCCCTGCTAGGCAGCTGAGGGGTCTGCTGGCCACCTTAGAGCCCCAGCATACTGGCCTGCCTGTGCACTTCTGGGAGGGAAGTGCTACATGCTCCCTGCTGGTGCCTGCAGGTTAGAGCATCTGGCGAGCGCTGCGTGTGTGGTGTGTTTCCCTGGCCCTGATGGGGAGAGCGTGTGGCTAACCTAGAGTGGGGTGCTTTGTGCCCTGCAATGTGGGCAGGAGTTTTAGCGCTTGAAAGCGCTGTGTTGCGCAGCCCACCCGATTGCGGTATTCCCCTGGGAAGGAATCCTGACGTGGAGGATCCCTCTGTTCTGCAGCATCCAGGAAGCCAGGTGGACTGCCTGGTTGTGGAAGGGGCTGTGCCTCACACGGCAGATCAATCAGGACAGACGCCGCCAAAGGAAATTAGGCAGGAGCAATGCCTGATGGGGGCAGGGCCTGTGAGGCCATCCCCGAGAGAAGCAGATGCGACCTGAGGATTGTGCTGGAGGGAGAGGGGAGACAGCAGGTCTGGATGCCCCACCGGCAATTGCAGAAGCCAGGCCGAAGGTGGAGAAAGCCCCGATGAGTGGGGCCTGTACAGGGCACTGTGGGTGCCAGTGCTAATTTCTACAGCTGCACCGCCAGGGTGCGGGCAGCTGCAACAATGGGGGCATTTCTCCTTTTGGACCCACAATGGAAGCCACAGTAAGGGGGCTGAGGCGGCACTGTTGGTGCTTATTTTTGCACACAGCTGTACTGACATTTCGCGGCAGCTGCAACGTTGGGGGAGCATTTTGTGTCTCAGGAGAGACAAGGTTGAGTTACACCCCTCGAACCCCTAATTCTGGTACCGGCCTGTTGGGCCTGCACCCTGCTGCTGTAGCAGCCCAGCGCCCTGACTTTTGTGGACATAGGGCATTATGGGGGAGTCCCAGGCAGGCCCCCAGAGGAAGGCCAGTTTGCCTCTGAGCACCTGGTGTTCTGGTAGGATGCAAGGCCCTAAGGCGATGTCTGAACCTGCGGGGTGTTACTGAGGTGCAGTACTAATGTGATGATGCATAATGTGTTTATACCTAATGTGATGATGCATAATGTGTTTATTCCCAGTGTTTATGCAGAATGTGCTTATGCTGAGTACAGTATATTACCAGTACTTACTGATTGTTTAATCTTTTACTACCAGTTCTAATGGTTCTGACAGTAGCCTGATTTGCCCTGTCATGGATATAATCCCCTGTAAAGCGATACCTTGTGCCAGGTGGCACAGTGTACATATGTGATGTATTCTAATTTGTTTTATGAATTATACAAAGACTATTTTTACATAACCTTGTGTGGAGTTTCCTTTGTGGTGTTCCTAGTGTGTCGCTGCTGTGTGTGTGTGTGTGTTGAGCAAACGCCTTACACATTGCCTCTGGGATAAGCCTGACTGCTCGTGCCAAGCTACCAAGGGGGTGAGCAGGGGTTATCGTCAGCGTGTAACTCCCTTGCCCTGTCTAGAGTGGTGGTTTCTGCCTGGCTTAGGCGCATGCCCTAGCCAACCAGAAATCCCATTTCTAACAATATGTCTATATATTTTTTATAAAATCAAAAAGTGAATAGTACAATTATATAAATAATTTGTTATTCTTTTCTTAGTTTTTTTGATTGTTTGCCCAAAACAACAGGTGGATAAATAATTCTTTTTGAGACATTATTTGATGATGAAATGCTAAGCAATTTATCGACCCGACAGTACCAACTGTAATTATGCATTTAACCCTAGCAGGTGACGGGAGCTACAGTTCTGTCTTAAAAGCTATATACTGTTTTAGTCCTTTGCAGAGTTATCCATGGATCTTTGCATGTTTCTTGTTAATTCAGGATCATATATAATGTACTGTCATGCCTTGGCAATGCATCTTTGAACAGTTGCGGGAAGTTTGCATTAAGCATCAGGAAAAAATATTGTCATGCATTTAACCTTAGCAGGTGACGTGAGCTGCCATTCTGTCCCAAAATGTTTACGCTGTTTTTGCGCTTTGCACAGTTGCCTGTGCATCTTTGAATGCTCCACAGGTTGCACGATACGTGTTAGAGCAGGATCATATATTTAGATGTGAGTTTTAATATGTTCTCTTAGTGATCTATCTGCGCTCATATGCATATTACAGGAAAGCCAATGGTTTTAAACGAGTTAAAATATCCATATTTTTATCTTTACTTCCTTCAAATATATTGCTGCCCACATACATGAGATTCTCCTCCCTTCTTAGAAATTGGGCTGTTGGTTGACTGGGGTGTGAGCCCTTGTAAACCAACGGCCACAATCCCTTGTAGGGTGAACCACGAAAAGTCACCAAATTAACCTGTGCTCCCCTGGGTAGCTTGGCACAAAAAAGCATTCAGATATAAATTAGAGGCAATACCCAGAAGATGACATCTGATAGCATATCATCATCAGCAGGGTAAAACCGCCACCCAGAGGTGCAGACATCAGCAAGGAAGAACTCAAATGGACTCTTCATACTAAAAGTCAATACACAGAGCTAAACTGAATGGGGGATTGGAGGTCCCTGGTAAAAATTGAATTTGTATGAACTTTCAATAAGTTCCTCTAACGAGTACACCCTAAATGAAGTATGCTGCTTCCCTATCGGTGACTTACACCATTACTGTCCCTATTTCCCCACTCAAATATGGGTGCACCACTTCACCGTCGATTAAACAGATATGCAACACTTCACTCACATGAGCTCTGAGCTATGTAATCACGCTGAGGCACTTTGATTCTCCTAGCCTTACCGGGTTCTCCGCAGAACTTCAATAACGTAAAATCTCACGGAACAGCTTGGATGGAATTTCAAAGGTCTCCACTCACTTCTGAGGGTGAGTGCCTAGGCGTCCCAAATTCAAACAACTATTTCCTCTTCATTTTCCTCACACTAACCGATCCATGGCCCTTGAGTTATCGCATCCGCTTGGACATGCTGTGGCTCACCAATTGACCTTGGCAGCAACCCTGCTTGGATCTGTTGTCATTCACTGGACAGCGTCTCAGGTTATTCACTTTTATCGTTTAGAACCATGCACATAACCCTAAGGAACTTTGAGTCAGAATGGTCTAACCTTCTCCTTCTCTCACCCCATCCAGAGCCATTTGGATATTCTGTATCAAGAAATTGCCTCCACTCCTTCATGCCTGATCGGACTCACTATGCTACCTTGGTCAGTCTTCATTTTAGGCAATGAATCCAGCACAACCACATTCAATTGCCTCATTACTCACTTATTAAACGTCTCACTTTGGGCGATTAATGTCTTTGTAGTCACCATATGACAATACTGAGCATACCCATCACTTGTGCATGCCTCACTGACAATGACTTACGTTCGGTGTCTTTTTTAATAAGTAATGTTCATGTCTATTCGACACCATTTAATAGTACTGAGCATGCCCATCACTTGTGTACGCGTCACTGACAATGGCTTAAGTCCGGCGCATTTTTTAATAACCATTGTTCATGTCTATTAGACACTATTTGATAGTACTGAGCATGCAACACTTCACTCACATGAGCTCTGAGCTATGTAATCACGCTGAGGCACTTTGACTCTCCTAGCATCCACACTTACCGTGTTCTCCACAGAACTTCAATAACGTAAATTCTCATGGAACAGCTTGGAAGGAATTTCAAAGGTCTTCTCTCACTTCTGAGGGTGAGTGCCTAGGCGTCCCAAATTCAAACAACTATTTCTTCTTCATTTTCCTCACACTAACCGATCCATGGCCCTTGAGTTATCGCATCCGCTTGGACATGCCGCGGCTCACCAATTTACCTTGGCAGCAACCCTGCTTGAACCTCTTGTCATTCACTGGACAGCGTCTCAGGTTATTCACTTTTATCGTTTAGAGCCATGCACATAACCCTAAGTAACTTTAAGTCAGAACGGTCTAACCTTCTCCTTCTCTCACCCCATCCAGAGCCATTTGGATATTCTGTATCAAGAAATTCCCTCCACTCCTTCATGCCTGATCAGACTCACTATGCTACCTTAGTCAGTCTTCATTTTAGACAATGAATCCAGCACTACCACATTCAACTGCCTCACTACTCACTTATTGAATGTCTCACTTTAGGCGATTACTGTCTTTGTAGTCACCATATGTCAATGCTGAGCATACCCATCACTTGTAAATGCCTCACTGACAATGACTTATGTCCGGCGCATTTTTTAATAACCATTGTTCATGTCTATTAGACACTATTTGATAGTACTGAGCATGCCCATTACTTGAGCATGCCTCACCGACCATGGCTTATTTCTCTGTGCTTCCTTCTTTTTTTAATAATATATTCTTTTCCCTCTTCCCTCCTCCCTCCTCCCCACTTTTCTTGTTGTCTACTATACCTCTCTCTTTCCCCCGTCAATTCCAACATGCATCTGTCTGAGGCATCAATCGATATGTCCTGATGATGATCCCAATATTTTTGTTAAAGGTATCGAAACGTCGTTGACTTCTCGCACCTTGACACAATTGTTTTCCTTTTTATTAATATGTGCTATGGTGCCACAATGTATGCTCCTTGGTATCATTATTGAATTGCATTCCAGGCCACTCTACCTCAGTGCCTGAGCTCTTTCATTTCCCCACTTTTATGTAGTAAAATGTCCCACTTATATGTTGTTCTTGTACTTGTTCACATTAAATGATTACGTCCAGTTGGACATATAAACATAGACATCCTTGTTTCTCTATGTGAATTGCAGTGATTATTGTATGTTTTGAGGGACCATTGTTTCTAAAACATAATTTGCACCCAAGTTCGCTGACCATTAATTTGGGTTCCCTTGATTCTGTAAAACAAGTATTTATACAGCACACAAACAGAGATAAAGAGATAACACAACACAAGAAAAATCCCAACCCAATTTAAAACAGTGGAGTATAGTATAATAAATTATTTGACAAAAATCAAATGAGTAGAACCAGAGTTATGATTTTTGAAAGTATTTTCTAAAAACGAGTGCCTAAAAGATCAAAGCTCCAAACGCGGACATCTAGGGGCCGATTACGATCCTGGAAAAACCCGGTACAAACCGTGGGTCGGAGCGTTTTCTCCATCCGACTCGTACCGGGTTGTAAAACTTTACAAACATGCAATTACGATTCGTACGGAAACACCATTTCCGTACGAATCGGAAAAATGACCAACCGACAGAAAAATACATAAAAATGTGATCTGGGACACCGCGGACGTGACGTCCGGACGGAGTTAGGCATGTTTTTACGTACCAGCAATTACGATTCGCACCGACTGCAGTCCGGATGGGAATATTTTTACGGCACCCAAAAAGTGCCAGAAAAGCTAAGTACGCGTCGATGCGAGCTGATTAGGGTGCCCGGTACGCGCCGTACCCCCCCCCCCAGCCCCCGTATGTACGGGGTGTACCCCTGTACCCCCCAGCCCCCCGTATGTACGGAGCGTACCCCCCAGCCCCCCGTATGTACGGGGCGTACCCCTGTACCCCCCAGCCCCCCGTATGTACGGAGCGTACCCCCCAGCCCCCCGTATGTACGGGGTGTACCCCTGTACCCCCCAGCCCCCCGTATGTACGGAGCGTACCCCCCAGCCCCCCGTATGTATGGGGCGTACCCCTGTACCCCCCAGCCCCCCGTATGTACGGAGCGTACCCCCCAGTCCCCGTATGTACAGGGCATACCCCTGTACCCCCAGCCCCCCGTATGTACGGAGCGTACCCCCACCCCCGTATGTACACGCTGGGGGTCCGCACCGTACATACGGGGGTGGGGGTACGCTCCGTACATACGGGGGGCTGGGGGGTACAGGGGTACGCCCCGTACATACGGGGGGCTGGGGGGTTACGCTCCGTACATACGGGGTCTGGGGAGTACAGGGGTACGCCCCATACATACGGGGGGCTGGGGGGTACAGGGGTACGCTCCGTACATACGGGGGGCTGGGGAGTACGCTCCGTACATACGGGGGGCTGGGGGGGGGGGTACGGCACGTACCGGGCACTTGTTTGGACATCTCCATGGTTGCTATGGGAGTTCGCTCCGGACGGTCTTTTTTCCATGCAGTTGTACAATCGGACGGATGGGACGGATCGTAATTGCGCATTGGGACTTCAGTTTTCCCATTTGTACGTAAAAATGTCCGGGGACGTGTCAGAGACTTTTCCCGACCCGAGGACGTGTGGGGGAATTTTCCCAATGCGATTCGCATGGACTTTTTCCCATACGAATCGTACTTGGCAGTTTGTACGGCGCTTTTACCATTTGTACGGAAAAAAGTCCAGATTCAATTGGGTTGGGGAAATTTTTTCCAGGATCCTAATCGGCACCCTAGTTTTGCAAAATCAGGTCAAAGTAAAAAAATATGTGTGACCGCGATGAGGCACGTTCGGATACAAGAAATGGATTGGAGCCTGTCGGCACTTACATCTAGACTTAGAAAAGTTATTGAGAAAAATGTTCAGGTAAGGTAAAGTTCAGTGGGAAAAGGCTGCAGGAGTGTCTAAAAAGGGAGCATCGCTACCAGATAGCCTTGGGTCAAAGCCACAGTGAAGATTTCTACATTCAGACTTAGTCTCTGAAATGGAAGATGAAAATTTCCAACAGGACGAGGCACAGGGCTGTAGCTGAAGACAGTTCCATGAGGTAGGATACCCCTTTGGAGAAGGACCACTGAAATGGATTTGCTGCTGTGGAGAAGAATATAGCAGGAGAAGTCGTAAAGTTAATTTGATCATCAGTGCACCTCTGATGGATAAGCGAGCAGGTTGGTCCCAGTCTCCTACTGGTTTTCAGGGAAGGTTTTAGCCAAATATTTTCTAAGTACCCATGTTTCGATTTTGGCTATCTGGGCACTTTAGCCCCACTTCCAAGGTTCCAGGATTGGGGAAGCACCACTTGGAGTGTCTGAACTCATTCAGGCTGGGTCCAGGTGTAGGTTTAAGATGGAGGAAGCCTTTTGTGTCCCTGTGGCTCTGAACAGGTCAGCCAACTAGCCCTTTTGAGCCATTCAAGAGGTCCTGGGACATCTGAAGATGCAGTCCTAGTCCCCAGACAGAAGGTAGCTATGCAGCACGACAAATACGGCAGCAACCCAGCAGGTCAGCATTCTGTAGAGCAGTAGTCCATCAGCATACTAGTCTTTCCAGCCCCACAGCAGTCATTCTTTCTGGCAGAGTAGCCATAGGTCCAGAAGTGTACTGAAGAGCTGGTGTTTGAGGTCCTATTTTATGCCTTGGTGCCCTGGTTCTGGAAGGTGGGAGAAGATTTGAGAAAGTGGCTTAGAAGTGCGTGGGATTTCCTGTCTCCCCTGCCCTGGCTATAAACTGGCAGAAGTAACAATGTGGGATCGTTAGACCCTTTGTGTGAATGTAGAGGTCAGGCTATTCAGTTGTAAGTGGGTCTGTGCTCAGTTCCACCCCATCCTATCACCAGATTGCCCATTCAGGCACACCTAATCCCTATATTGTGTGGTTGTCTGGGAGGAATTCACAAAGTCTGTCAATTACATCAGTCATGTGAACCAGTCCAGGCTATAGGCACAAAAGGGATACATGCAGAAAAATGGCAACTTTACAAATGTGTCATTTATATAATTGTGATCAAAAGCCCGAATTTACCATTACATAGAGCTCTTCACCACAATTCCAAATGCACCAAAAATGTTACCAGCTTCCAATTGGAAATTACAGCTTGTTAAATGCAATAAGGAATCCCTGATGTTATCCTATTGAAGTGGTGGGCCTCACAGTAGTGAAAAATAAATGTAGGAGTTTTTCACCATCAGGACATGTAAAAGTTGAAAGTACATGTCCAACCTTTTCATTACACAGTACCCTGCCCTGTGGGCTACCTTAGGGGTGGCCTCAGGGGTGACCTATATGCAATAAAGTGGAATTAAGTCTTGGCAAGGGGGTTTTCATGCCAATTCAACATGGCAGTTTAAAACTGAATTCAGGTTTGAATTCAGGTTGCAATGGCATCCCCGGGACATGTTTTGAAATGCTACTTTAGTTTATGGCACAATAAGTACTTCAGGCCCAGTAGTAGCAATTAATTTACAGGGCCTGGGTAAATGGTATACCACTCTACAAGGGACTTTCAAGTAAATTAAATATGCCAATTCAGTATTAGCCAATTCAACTATGTTTAATGGGAGTGGGCACAGCATTTAGCATTGGTAAGCAGTGGTAAAGTCAACAGAGTCCTAAGGCCAACAAAAATCAGCAGCAAAAATTGGACGTAAAAGGCAAAACATTTGGGGGTGACCCCGCAGAGAAGGCCAGGTCCAGCAACCCTTATTAATAAAGTTAAAGTCCTCTGTGATTTTATAATGTGTTCTGCAGATTCATATAAAGCATTTCAGCAGAAATCTCGTCTATCCTTAACAGTTTAATCTTATACTGTTATCCTGTGATCAAATGCAATCTTAAAATCATACAATGCATTTCTTCTACACTTTCAAGCTTAACTTTGGTCACCTTTCTATAAAAACTACTGGCTTGATTTTCAGTTTTGATAAGCCTGCCCATCATCAACCGGAAAAGGAAATGGCAAATGACTCTCTACAGATCCTATGGTAAAATATTTCCAGTATCATTGAGTTGAATTTATGATCATGGTAATATTCCAAAGCATGCCTATCCCTAGTGCTCAGGAAATGGACAAGGATCTAAGTGGCATCAGCAAAAATATCAAATTGCTTTATCTAACCAGATTATAAATGCCTAAACCCTCCTCAGATTCACAAAAAACGAGTTCACTAAATCAAGACTTCTAGCTCAATAGCAGAGAGAATGGCAATATAAATTTCAAAAGGAAAGTTCTATGATGCTGCGCGACAACAAAAATGGAAACACTCTCAGAACTTTTCAATTCAAGGAAGAAACAGTAAAAACCTGGCTCAATAACATTAACAATCATGGATATGGGAGTAAGGCGAGCAAGATGAAGTCAGCGTGAGAGCTCGCGCTGGTCGGCTGCTCACGCCAGACGCGTGAATGATCGGCTAGCCGCCCTGCGTCCTGCGATGCGATGCCGGTTTTGAGAACGCAGAGAACGCTGAGGCTGCCACTGGGAGGTCACGAATCTCGGCAATTACTACGCGGACGTGGCACTACCTGTGAGGCAAGAATCAAGGCCACTTTTTGTATTTCTATCCACCCATCGGATCCCCTGCCCTTGCCAGATCGGTGCTTTATCGCGGCCTTGATCTGGACCTCGCCGCTCACAGCACCTTTGGCTCCATCAATCAGCAAGTTCTGCAGCCTCGACATGAGCGCCCGGGGGGCCAGGAAAGGTGGCAAAACGAAGACAGCAGCCATCCTCGAGCCCAGAGAACCCAGGGACGCTGCATCTACAGAAGGGACTGTTAAACCCAGGCAAGAGGTTAGTGGTAGCAAAAAACTGTTGGGTAGAGCAGGGGGGGGCGGGCCGCTTAAAGACATAAAAGACACAAAAGATTCAACATCTATGCAGCCCCCCTAGCAAAAATGTTTATGGGAGCCAGAACCCAATCCTCAGGCACTATTTCCAAGACTTTTGCGCTCCCCACTGAGAGTGTACCCACGGCCCCACTAACCATGCTGACTGCACCAGCATCTGCACCCGGTCCGCAGCAAGAGGCTTGCTTAGCGGCTAACCAAGAGACTGTCCTAGCAGAAACCGGACCCAGGGAAATGCCACGCACTGACGCTGGCACTAGCACCAATGGCACCTCTGTGGGGCTATCAGATCCTGCTACAAACTTAGGTATCTCTCTCTGTGTACCTCCTATTAATCCCCCAAAAGGGGCAACCATGCAACAAACTTTATCACCTGTGCCCTTTGTAGCGCAGGAACTTGGCAATGGCTCCAATGTTGTGAGCCTTGGCACCCCTCTCACAGCACCAGAAATGCACACATCGGGTACAGCCAACTTTATCCAGCGCCTAGAGGCTCCCCCTGGCGCATAAGCTACCTGGACCCCAGAAGCAGGGCCTGAGCATTTCTATTCCATCTCCGTTAGCACACCTACCTCTTCGGGTGAGGGAGGGTCCAACACAAGTGAAGGAGACAGTGAGGCCTCAAATCAGGACACTGGCACGGTCCAGCGACCAAAGAAACCCAGAAGTAAGAGCAACCGGTGCAGCCAGTTGAAATGGGACTACTCAGACTCTCAAATGTCTTATCCTCTGGACGAGGATGATCCCAGCACAACACAGTGAGGGTCTACAAAAAACCTGCCTGCAGACCTAGTTGAGCCATCCCTCGCCTCTATCCTAGCTTCCATCAAAGAGTTTCAGGAGGAGGTTCGGGCCGACAATCGCGCAGCCAAAAGTGCTGCTAAGAAACTTCAGGGAGGCATAAGAAGGCTGAATAAAACCTGCGCCGACATTAGCGACCGCGTCTCCACGGTGGAAGTGCGTACCGAGCATTTGGAAACCGAATCCGTGGCAACCAAGCAACAGAGCGAGTCCAATACTGCCTGCCTGGTAGACCTAATGTCTAAGATGGAGGACCAGGAACACCGCCAGTGCAGGAACAATCTCTGCCTGCTCGGTATTCTGGAGGGGAAGGAAGGGGAAGACCCCAGACGCTTCATTGTGAAACTTTTGCAGGACTCCTTTCCTGACCAACAGGGCTGGGATTGGGATCGCGAGGTGCAGAGGGTGCACCGCTTTCCCTTTAACCAGAGACGGCAACATGACCGCGGCAACACCACTGGGGGACAGCCAAGGGTATTCCAGGTTTACTTTGGCAACTTTCTTCTTAGACAGTTAATCTACGATCAGGCTTGCCCTAACTCCAAGAAAGGGGCCAATGGTATAATATTTTTCGCTAAACCTGACTTTTGCCATCAGACAGTAGAGCGGAGATGGCGCCTGAGACAACTGATCTCTCCGTTTCAGCAGCTGGGGGCCGAAGTATACTTAATGAACCCTGCTAGACTCAAAGTAATCTTCAACGGGGGCACCAAAGTCTTCCTATCCGAAGTAAAAGCTGGTGAATACTTGAACGAGCTGAAATCCGGGAAGAGTCTTAGATGAAAAGCTCATTCTTTTGCCCCTGCTATTTCCTCTCTGCTCTCATTCGCGTTCTACAGTTTCTATAATTTTGCAAGCCTCCAAGGGCCGTGACAATGATCGTACTACGGCAGCTTTATGTTAATCTTATAATTGATATAGTGGGCAGCCCTTTGTTTTCTTGATTGTTCCTACCGTTTTTTTAAACAAGGGGGCTACTAGCCGAATGAAAGCTTAATTTGGTTCTTTTTAGGCGTGGTTGACAGCCGGGGCTCATGACTGACTATCATCACTCAGGTTATTCCTGATTGCTCAGTAGAAGGGGGAGGGGGCTGGGCTGGGCGGGGGGGAAAGGAGGGGATGGGACGGGCACTAGAAATGGCACAGAAGAATTAAGGGCACTCTTTGGCACGTACACATCTCTGTACTCACTTGTTAAGATATTGGGCGAGGTAATATTAATAGATTAAACGAAGTTTGCAGCGCCAGCGCTACTCTTTTACCAACGCTATATTTGCACTAGAATCACTACAAACAACCTACAGCTTTTATTGTTCTCTTCGGATTTTAAAACTTTTTTTGAGCGTGATTTATTGAATTGTGTGTTTTAAATGTAATATTGTATTGTAGAAATTACTTGCTCTGCCCATACTCGTAGTTTGCTCGCTACTCCCCGGTCCACCACAGCTTCTGTGCTGATTGTTGTGGAGGAAGCTTTGGAGCGTCATCACTTCCTGGTTCCTGGCTGTTCCATCCTGGTCAGCCATCTTGGAGAGGTCGGCGGACTAGTCTCCCCCTCGCCTAATCTATAAAGACCCCTCACAGACTAGCGCAGCGGTAGCGCCGAATACGCGCCGAAGAGGAGCCAAAGAGTAGCCAGTCTGCGCCAGTCCGCGGCACGGAGGCGGACGGTGCCGGACGGTCTGCGTATATACCTTCTATTTGTGCCAGTGGCACTATGTGTCGCTGTATACTCAGGTATTCCAGCCCCGAGCTACGCTCCTTCCGCCCCCCGTGTGGTCACTGCCATCATGTTTTCCCGGGAGGGCGGGCTTTGAAGACAGGGTGTAGTACTTGTGGCTGGCGCCTTCCTGCTCGGAATTCTTTCACACAGGTCAGCCCACCTATTCTGCATAAATGTTTACTATTGAATACTAGATCTCTACCCGGCCACGCTTTAGACATTTGGAATATGTTACAGGATTCTAAGATATCCTGTCTATTCCTCACGGAAACTTGGCTGTCCGAATCTTCCTCTCCCGATTTGGCAAATGCCGTACCTTCCGCCTATAATATTTATAGGAAAGATAGGTCATCTGGTAGAGGCGGTGGAGTGGCTATTATAGTTAAAAAGAATATTGTATGCCATACTTTCTCAGTAGACAATATACAGGGTTGCGAAGCTTTAGGCTTCACTCTCCAGCTCTCATCCTCCCAGGCCTGTACTGGTATCCTGGTCTATAGATCACCAGGTTCGGTGGGGCTGTTTTTGGAAGAACTACAGGCAGCCCTATCAATACCATGCCTTAGGTCCAATCATTGTTTTTTATTAGGTGACTTAAATATCCATATGGATAATAGCTCGGATCCGGACACTCTAAAACTGTTAGATATTACTTCCGTGTTTGGCCTATCTCCTTATGTGGCAGGACCGTCTCATAATAAAGGCCACACGCTCGACCAGATTTTTTCTACTTCTCCTATCTGTGTTGACCCTCCCATGCCAGTTTTGTGGTCAGATCATTATCTCATCACCTTTTCCATCTCTGTCATGGTTCCATCACGGTCTAAACCAGTAGGGTCGCTAAAGCATCTCTCTAAATCTTTCCATCTTCTTACTGCAGAGATGCTATCAAATGCTCTAACTAACTTCCCGTGTCCCACCTCTGACAACGTAGAGGAGTATAGCGATCTCTTCCATAATTGGCTTGCAGACCGTCTAGAGAGCTTGGTTCCGGCCATGAAACAAAATTCTGCAGATAAGAGAATATCTGCCCCTTGGTTTACCCCTCATCTAAAAAAAGCACGACAAGATCTTAAGAAAGCAGAAAGAGCATGGAGGCGATCCTATGATCTTTCTGAGAGGCAAAAATTTAAGATGCTGACTCGAGCCTACCATAAATTAATTTGGGATGGTAAAAAATCCTATCTGGAATCTAGAATAAATGAAGCGGAGCATTCTTGCAAGGAAATTTTCAGGGTGGTTAAAGATTTCACCTCCCCCTCTGCTTACACTCCGATCCATGCTCATTCCGAAATTTGGTTGAAGGAATTAGCTGTCTATTTTGTACAGAAAATCACCTCTATTCAATCATCTCTCCAGGCCACTCTCCAGCAGCATACGACAAGTCTGGGGTGTCCCTTGCCTGATCATGGCCCCTTTCTGTCCAATTTTCCCCTATTAGATCATGAGAGCTCTCTTGCTATTCTGATAAGTCTCAAATCCGGATCTCCACAGGATCCTTGCCCTGCCAAGTGTCTAGCAAATATGGCACCTGTTCTTAATGATTTGATTAATCCCATTTTGAATCTGTCACTCTCTTCCGGGGTAGTTCCCAAAGCTTGGAAGAGTGCCATGATCCTGCCACTTATAAAAAAACCTGCGCTCGACCCTGCAGTCTACGCAAATTACAGACCCATCTCCTTACTCCCTGCTCTGGCGAAAGTGACTGAAAGGTTTGCTCACAGATCTATTTCCAATTTTATTGAGGAAAGGGGTCTGTTGCATAATACTCAATCTGGCTTCCGTGCTAATTTCAGCACGGAGACCGCGCTCCTTGAAGTCACAGATGCCATCAGGGAGGAGTTGGATGTTGGTAAAAAAGTGGTACTGATTATGCTGGACCTGTCGGCGGCGTTCGACACTGTTCCCCACGCACTTCTACTCTCGAGACTCTGGGACTTTGGTCTGCGGGGAACGGTGTGGAATTGGCTTAAATCCTTCTTAGCCGACCGCCGGCAGACAATCTGGGCGCCACCCTTCTCTGCTGAAATGTCACCACTTGAAGTGGGGGTCCCTCAAGGTTCCATCTTGAGCCCCCTCCTGTTCAACATCTTTATGGCCCCCCTGGCGGTGACAGCGGAGGCTTTTGGCGCCCGGATTGTCAGCTATGCTGACGACACCCAGCTCCTCTTTGTAAGTAACAGGGATGGTCAGCTTGATAGTGTTCAGGTCAACGGATGTTTGAGTGCCGTCTTTGAGTGGTTTGGACGCCATGGGCTGAAGTGCAACGCCGACAAGTCGGAGCTGCTCTTCTTTGGCTGTACATCTGAACCCGATTGGAAAACCTGGTGGCCGAAAGATATGTCTCCTCCCACTAGCTCGTCTGTGAAAGCTAAAAATTTGGGAGTGGTGATTGACAACAAGCTATCTTTCGGACCACATATTTCATCTCTTACTGGGAAATGTTTCGGCATCCTGCGGATGCTTCGCAAATTTCTCCCTTTAGTCTCTATCCAGCACAGAAAAATTATTGTCCAGGCACTGATCTGTTCCAGGCTGGATTATGCAAACATTCTGTTTCTGGGACTTCCCAAATATTTGGTCAGGCGTCTGCAAATCGCCCAGAATTCTGCAGCCCGAGCCATTTTTGGTCTTCCAAGGAAAGTCAGAGCCACGGATCTTCTTGCCACATTGCATTGGCTCCCAGTTGCAAAAAGGATTCTATTTAAAACTTTGACCATGACCTTCAAGGCCTTGCATGGCATAGGCCCCAAATATATCTCGAAACGACTGTCTTGGTATACCCCTTCAAGATCTCTCAGATCCTCGTCCCTATCAAAGATGAGTGTTCCCTCTATCAAACGAGCAAGAGCAGGAGGACGGTCTTTTCGTTACTTAGCCCCTCATGCCTGGAATGATCTTCCAATCTCTCTAAGACAGACTTCTAGTCTTCTGTCTTTCCGCAAGGCCCTTAAGACTTTGCTCTTCCCGTAATCTTGATGCTGTTTCTGTGTTTGTAGCCCTTTTGGTGTTATGTTTTTCCCCATCTTCGGATGGGAGTCTTCGTTAAAGCGCCGGGATACTCCAGTGGAGTGGCCGTGCGCTATAGAAGTGTATAAATAACATAACATAACATAACAATATGTTTCCTCTCAACACCTAGATGTCTAAGATAGAGTCACTTAGGCTTGTCTCTGCCAATATTTGTGGTTTGAATGACACCTCTAAAAGGCAAAATGTTGCCCAAGGTCTGCGCTCTCTAGGGGGCAATATAACCTGCCTTCAGGAGACTCACATAGAGGGTTCACAGAAACATCTATTAGACACACTAGGGTTCAAAGTCGTGGGGGCTACCACACAGGGCGCCTAGACAAAAGGGGTAGGAATTATGCAGATAGAAGACTCTCTCTTAGCAATCCCCGGGTTAAATCAGATCCACTGGGCCGATGGGTAATAACTAATGCCACCTTTCCTCTAACCCTCCTTTTACCATCTGCTCACTGTATGGTAGCAATGTAGATGACCCAGGGATTATTAACATGGTCTCAGGGGAACTGGCCCACTGGCCCACTCCTATCATCCTATGTGGCGACCTCAATATACATTTGCCCTCCAACTGGAAAATTGATAGCAAATGGAGATACAAAGGCAGAAAGCCCCGAGTATTCCAAGCACTAGTTAACCTAGTTCAGATCCACGGGCTAAGTGATATTTGGGCCAGTTTAAATCCTACGCAACCTGGCTACACATTTTTCTCTGCCCCACACAACACTCTTGTTAGATCAGATTACTTTTTTGTTTCATCTTCACTCCTTAGTAATTGTACCATAGACACTGCACCTCGCTTTCTGTCAGATCATAACCCTCTTATAGTAAACATCAAGGGATTAGGGAATTGGAAGGAGGCACCTAGATGGAGTTTCGAGAAAGCCCTTTTACAAAATGCAGGCTATCGGGCATATATGCAAGGCTGGATCCAGGAATTCCTGGAAATAAACATCGGAACTGCCTCAACGATGACTGTCTGGGACACACTAAAGGCGGGGGTCAGGGGCGAAACTTTGAGGTTCTCAGTAAGGAAAAACAGGAAGGAGAAGTTGCTAATTAGTGATCTGCAGGAGAAACTAAGGAGAGCAGAAACAAACCTGGTCCTATTGGTTAAGTCAGGACAGGATACCGAAAATGCCCAAAAAGAGGTAGTCCTAGCTAAAGCAGAAATAGGAGCAGTATTTGCGGAAAAAACTGCAGCTAAGTGGGGAACACTGCGGGAAAAAAATTACGAGTGCAGTGATTGCATTGGGCATCATCTAGCCGTCAAAACCAGGCAACAGTCCACAAGTAGTGAAATACATGCAATCAAATTAAATACAGGGAATGAGACTAATGATCCTAATGCAATACAGAAGGGATTTCAGGAATTTTACACCGAGTTATACACTGAGGAGAACCTCAGTGCGGTTGGCTCACTCGAAAGCGAGATAGCTAGCTACCTAAGTGAAATAGATCTTAGACAGCTTAACTCTGATAACAGTGAGCTGCTAGAACTCATTCCAACCTCGGACAAAATCATGGAAGCTCTATCTAGCCTACCAGACGGGAAAGCCGCAGGAATGAATGGTATTCCTGTAGAGTTCTATAAGATCTTCGCCCCTCAAATTAAATCAATCTTCACCGACGTGGTAACATCTATCTTTAATGGGGCTTTTCCCCCTGCTTCCTGGTCCAATGCTAGAATTTCTATATTCCCCAAAAAGGGTAAGTCCCCACTAGAGATTAGCTCATACAGATCCATCACCCTTATCGACTGTGACTCCAAAGTCTTCTCTAAAATACTGGCATCTAAAATATCCTCTGTGGTCGAGTCCTTAGTTTCAGAATGGCAACATGGTTTTATTCTTAAAAAAGGCACCACAGAACACGTCGGGCGGGCCATTACCCTGATTGACGCAGCGCAGGTAGCAGGAGACCCGATGTCATTAACATTATTAGATGCTGAAAAAGCATTTGACCGGGTCTCCTGGCGGTTCTTGTGGGCTGTCATGGGCAGGACGGGTTTTGGGCCTAGACTTACGCAGGTGGTACAGGCTCTATATTTAAAACCGACGGCCTGTGTCTCCATTAATGGTCGACTTACTGACCAATTTAACATTTCCCGGGGCACTAGACAGGGCTGTCCTTGCTCCCCTCTGTTATTTGCCCTTTACCTAGACCCATTCATTAAACAAATTGAAAGGAATCTCACCATATTAGCAATTAGCACCCAGGGCATTAACATTAAAATCATGGCTTATGCGGACGACCTGGCCATAACTTCCCCTGATCCCGAGAACGCCATACCAGCACATTTTGGGAAAATCTCGGGCTACACCTTGAACAAAAATAAAACCCAAATAATCATAAACAGTGAAATCACCTGGATTGATGCTAGGGTAGTGCCAAAAGCTAAATATCTGGGGGTTTTCATATCTGCCAATTATGACAAAATTGTAACAGATAACTTAGCTCCTCTCGCTGCAGAAACCAAGAAGGCCCTTAAACAAATTGATAACCTACACCTGACCCTTGTTGGTAGATGCAACGTAATTAATGACATACTTTCCTAAACTTCTTTACTTCTTTCGCACTGTACACCTGGAATTCAGCAAAGCTAACTTGCAGAAATTCCAGCAAATATTCACGCAGTTTATTTGGGCCTACTCACAACCAAGGAGGGCTCTAAGGCAACTATCTCTTCCTAGAGAGCGGGGTGGGTGGGCCTTCCCTAACATTATGCTTTACTACTGGGCCGCAGTTATGCAATACAGCTCTGAGCTGGTGAGGGAACCCCCCTCTCACCTACATCTGGCCTCTCCTCACCTTTCCAACTTCTACTAGGTGAAGAGCACTGGGGCTGTCTCCTCAGAGAGACCTCGTTTGGATACTACAAACGTGTGAGATTCAAGACCTTAATGAACTCATAAATGGTTTTCCGTAATATCCGCAGAATATTTGGGTTGGGAAGATTTAACTATTACTCTCCCATCATGACAAATTGCAATCTTCCCGCTATTTTTGGCAGGTCCTACTTTTCAGATTGGCACAGGGCAGGCATTACGAAACTGGGGGATCTCATTACTAGCGAGGGAGTCAAATCATTCATAAACCTGCAATTTAAATACAGTTTGAAAAACCAAGACGTTTTCAAGTATCTATCCATATCTATTTTTCTTTCCAGAAAGGTTGGGGGCAATGCAGGGTTCACGGAAGTGGAACTTCTCAACAAACTACGTGACACCACGGCCCCTCGGATAGGTCTTTTGTATAACATACTAAATAGACAAACCCCAGATGACTTACAAAAGATAGCCGATAAATGGCACACCAAACTCGAATTTTCACACAGCACATTTTTCAACTCCTTAGCACTGTCTCAAAATATTTTGCTGTCAGCCAAACTACAGGCACAACATTTTAAAACCATCTTTTTTCTGTACATTACCCCCAGCAAAGTCGCCAAGTAGGGAGTTGGCAAAGGGACACTATGCCCCCGGTGTTCTGAGTTTGGTGTCGACTCAATTCACATATTTGCAACCTGTCCTAAACTCGCCTCAATCCTCCTTAAGGTACAGGAATTCCTAGGGGAAGTCACCACCCAGACTATTGTGCTAACCCCCACAGTCATCCTGTTGGGGACCCAGTCTGAAACCATCAGGATCAAAAGTGGGGGCTTAATATTCATTGCAATGGCAGTCTGGAGGATCTGTGTCGCTTCCGCATGGTTGGATGCCGATCCCCCACCATTCTCTCAGTGGCTGGCCAGACTAGTCGCTACTTACCATCTAGAAAAAGCAGTCTATGCCAGGAAAGGGCGCAAAAGTTGGAAGAAGGGCCTGGATGTATGGGGAAAGCTAACATCTTGGCTAGAGCAGCTGGGTTAACCCGGCCTGTGTTCTCTCCCTTGCCTGTTTTCTTCTCCTTACGTTGTCATATTCTTTTCTTTTTTTTGACGCCTGGATTTTTTCTTAGTATCCTCTCTTTTATTATTATCCTTTCTCTTCTCTTCTGATTCTTATAGCGCTATTTACTTATGTTTACCCTTCTTTCTGTGCCACTGATTCCGTAGTTTTACAGAGTGGGGGGTGGGGGGAGGGGTGGGCGTCTTGAATGTCATACCTCTGTACTATTTTTTTTTGACTTTGCAATTAAAAAAACCACAAAATAAAAAAAACAATCATGGATATGAACCCTAACTTTAACTTAATGCCAAGTCAATTGATTACTTCCAGGACACCACCCTCTCCCTCAATGAACATACTCCCAAAAAACAAAGTAAGCCAGGTACCATATCGCTCTTCTAAAGAAAGTAAAAGCGTTTATTCCAGAAATCAACTTCAGTTCTGCTGTTCAAGCCCTCATACTCTTTCATCTGAATGGCAGTAATTCCAAATACCTGGACTCCCAGACCCCACTTGGCGCCTCTTGAGGGCTACCGCATATCTTAGAGAGCCTGAAGAAATGTGATCACATCGCCCCCAACCAGATGGACCTTCTTTGGCCCCCTGTCAATCCCCCACCATCTTTCAATCCAGCTGCATAATCTACAAAGTCATCATGGCCAGTACCTCTGCTGATGTTGCTCACCATCCTATCTAACCTCACCATCTTCTGGTGGTTCTCTACACACCTGCAGCTAAGGCACAATCAGACTGCCTACTAAGAAGTGTAAAAGTAGAAAGCTCAAGAAGATGACTGTCTTAATACACCCAGGATCTGGATAAACCTTTCCTTTCATATGACAGACAGCAGGTTCAGTCACCTTCTGATCTTCCATAGGTCCAGAAAGTGTTCTGAGGAGGGTTGCTTGGGGTGCAACAATTATGGTTGGCATTAGATAGTGGGTAGGGTGACTCCAGTATACTCCCTAACCAAAGGGGGAAAGGTCTCTGCAGCAACCTTCCCCATTGTTGCAGCACATCTTGTTTGCCTTACTACAAGCAATTCCACAATGCAACTGTTAGACCTGGCATCTTTGGCGTGGTTACCCATGACTTTTTTGCCTCTACCTCCTGTATTTTTGATGCTATGCTGGATTTCGTTTTTGCTGGTTTAGATGCTTTGGGCACTTTGCCACTGCTGATCAGTGTCAAAGTGCAAGTGCTCCCTTGGTAAATTGTTATATTGATTGGTTATCCATGATTGGTATATTTGTTTCACCTGTTAGCCCCTAGTAAAGTGCACTGTGTGTGCCAGGGCTGGTGATTCAAATGCTACTAGTGGGCTGCAGCACTGATTGTGCCACCCACAGGAGTAGTGCTAAAATGATGTCTTAGGCCTGCTTGCAGTGCCTATGTGCAGTCCAGGACTGCCATGTCGACCTGGCCAGTGCACCCACTGACCAGGCCTTATCCTTCCCTTTCTGTACATGTCAGGCATCCCTATGGTGGCCCTAGGTACCCCCCTGGGCTGGGTGCAGTGTATCTGAAAGGTAGGGCATGTACTGAGGTGTGTAACATGCCCTGGTAGTGAATTACAGCCATTTTCGTTTTTCACTGCTGAGAGGCTATCTTGCCCATAGGATAGAATAGGGGAAGGCTGTTTACATGCCTATCTTCCCATAAGGGCAAGATAGAAAATCCAAGTTTGGTATCTTTGTGTTCAGAATTTAATTATACATCTTTTTAGCAAGATGGTTTTTAAATTCACTGTGTGAGAATAGCCCTTTTTAGAAAGAAGCTATTCTCCTGTTTAACCTTCCTGTGTGTCTGTGTGCTGGTTGGCTGACTGGTGTCATGTGATGGGCTAGGTGGCTCCAGGAGCCTGGATGAGTCAGCAGCAGGGTGAATAGGGAGATCTGCTTTAGATGGGTGGGAGGAGTAGCCCCTTGGTTTGAATAGGGCTGCACCTGCCAGCACAATGCTGGCTCCACCTCCTGCTGGCCAGGCTGAGGACTCTGCCTCTGCTGGCACAAAGAAGGCTCCACCTCCTGCTGAGTGTCTAACGACCCTGCCCCTCACTCTGAAAGGAACCAGGTGCTCCAGAGCAGAGCACACCCAGGAACCGGTTTGAGCAGGGGAATCCCCCCACTGAAACACAGAGAGACAAAGACTTGGAGGGGTATAAGAAGAGGACCCCAGACACCTAAACTTTAGATCACTTTGGAACTAAGAAGAAACCTCTGCCAAGGAGAAAGCTGGAAAGAACTGAAGAGGAGAAGACTGCCTGCTTGCTGTTTTGCTTTGCTGCCAAGGAGAGGGGAAGGACTTTGATGTGTCCCCTTCTTTTGATTCTGATCTCCAAGGGCCTGAGAAGAGCTGGCTCCCTTTTAAGAAGTCCCAGGAACAAAAGGACTTCACCACCTACTCCCCAGGAACTCTGCTGAAGGAGTTCTGACCTGCCTTGGAGTGCTTGCCCAGTCTTGAGGCCTCAGGAGGTCGTTTTGCTGTGTTTGGGAGCTGGGAAGCAGAAGCGTGAAAAAGAGTAACTGGTACCCAACGCATCATCCGATTGCGTGTCGCAAGAACGAGAGTGCAAGGAGAATTTCATTGCGGCGTCATCGCACCCAGTGCGAGAAGATTCCTTACGCTGTGAGGGTCGTCGCAGAACCAGTTTGCAGGCCGCACCACTGCCGGTGCGTGAAAGTATCCAGTCGCTGCGTGTGTCGACGCAGAGTCCCGTCCCGTGACGCATCGAGGGTTGCGGCGCCAGAAGTCAACGCAGCGCATCGCGCCGCACCGAAGATCGTCGCATCGTACCTGTGCGTGAAGCTTCCCCCTAAGAAACCTACGCATCGAAAGCCAAAGTCATCGCATCCTCCCCCTACAGATCGGAGCCGGCGCATCCACCTCTGCTGCGTGAAGCAGGGCTGCTGCAAAGCCTCCCCAAGATCTCAGGAGTATCACATCGCCTTTGCCATCTTCCTTGTGACAGCTTTTGGGAACCTTATCGCAACTACAGGTACTGTTGGGCACGAGGGTGTCGCATTTTGTGCATTGAGAGTCGCATTGTGCAGGACCTGATTTTTACATCCTGGAGTACTTTCTGCAAACTCTTGAACTATCTTTGAAGTAACCTTTTTAATTGTATGTTGGTTTTTCTGTAGTATTTGGTCTTGTGAAGTTTTTAGTAAAGATACCTTATTTTTCTAAAACTGGTGTGGAGTAAATCTGTGGTGTTTTCACTGTGTTACTGTGAGTGTTGGTACAAATACTTTACACATTGCCTTTGATAGCCTAGACTGCTCAGTCCAAGCTACCTAGAGGGTGAGCAGGGGTTATCTTAACAGTGTATCCCCCTTTCCCTGACTAGAAGCAAGGGTCCCTACTTGGACAGTGGTACCTACCCTGCCAACTAGAGACCCCCAGATCTAACAGCAACTCACTCCTAAAATCCAAGAGGAATGAACCCTTCCTTCCTTATTAATAGCCCCTGTATCTACCCAGATGTGTGGTAAGGGAAGTGAGAAGTCCCCTCCTCCTCAGCTACACCAAACAGAAGCCATTTTTTACAGGCTTACCCTGTGAATGGCAACATAGGTGCTTCAATCCACAGACAGCATTTAACTTCCAGACCATGGATGTCTTTTGTAAACCATGTAGCAGGGACGTATAGGCAAGTTAAATATGTTAACCAGGAGAAATCCAATTTAACCATGCTAAAAGGAGAGCAATGGCTCTATTACTCTTGCTTAGCTTTGGCAAAGTGCACCGAGTCTTCAGTCTAGAAAACAGATAGGGAATACTTTGTGGGGCAATGCACACCAAAAATGGTAATTTCCTACATGCACTTCTTTAAAGAACTCACCTCCCACTTGTTAACTTTATGCTGGACATTGACCAAGTACAATGCTCAGTAGCCATTTGGCCAGGTTCTTGCTATAGAAATGCCACATACATCAAACAACTAAGGGACTGATTAAGATGGCAGTCGGATTTATGTCCGACCGCCATCGTATCACTGATAGGACCGCATGACAAACTGTTGGCGGTCCCGCACCACGAATTACAGTGCGACTGCCTTCAAGGCAGTCGCAAAGTGTATCTTTTGCATTGCGGCATGTCCTGTTGGCTGCAGGACTTGCCGCAGTCCAAAAAACGCACATTGCGCATATGTCTGCACCATGTGGCAGGCACCATACGGTGCCTGGCACATGGTGCTGGGATATGTAGGGGGCACCATAGGTGTCCCCCAAATCTCAACACTTAGGGCTAGGGGGAATGATGGCCCGCTATGGACACCCAATGTCCCTTTCTGCCCACCGTTTCATGGCGGGTAACCTGCCATGAAACTGCTGGCAGGCATGTACATCATAATCCCTATGGTGGTGCCTGGCACACACCGCTACCATACTAGAGATCAAAGTTACCTCTGAGGGTCCTTGAGCCCATCAGATCAGCCACAGTCAGTCTCTCTGCCCGCCATCACTCTGCCCACCATCCTAATGTGGCGGGCGGAAAACATGCTTACAATGGCAGTGAGACCGCCACTGACAGGCTGTCGGTGGCAGTCTCACTGCCATCATAATCAGGCCCTAAGAATCTTGACTTTTTCCAACACCAAGTTATCCAGTCCTCTGCTATCGATTGAGCTGGGGCAAACTTCAATTTTGCCAGGGCAATTTGTGTAATTTTCAGCATTTTTATGAGAGATTTCGCCAGTTGGCATAAGTGGGGAGCATTCAGGTAAAAAAACAATCACATCAGAGGAGCATCGGAACAAAACAAATCTATAGAACACGAGCAGTGCTTGTTTGTGGCATTTGTGTTTTTGTAGTATTGTTTAGTGCAAGGTGTGTCATTGTGTCCAAAAATGCGAAAGGATGCATTTCACACTAAAATATAGTATCAGATTACAGATTAGTGTTTTGCGTAATGTTCACTTTATTATGCAAAGGGAAGTTCTATGAATTTTGCACAATCCTACTAAAAATCCTTAAATTCCTATTTGCATTTAGAAATCAACAATATTCTAAATTCAGACTTTGCTGCCATTTAAATACTTTTATGCAGAAGAGGCTTTCAATGTCTTAGAACATCAACATTTTGTAATTTTGGTACTTTGCCGATGAATATGGTCGGTGAAAGGATTTTGCCCAAACCGACTGTGTAGCCCCTGAATTCAGCAATCACAGTTTTCCTGGATAGCTGGTATAGGGCATAACCAAATGCACTACACTCTCTGGAAGATAGTCTGAGCACTCCGCGAGAATATCTTGGCTTGGCCGTGATATTAAGCTTTTATTTGTCGTGATTTGTCTGTATAAAGGCTTCTTTCTTTGTACAATTGTCACAAAGGTCCTGCATAACTCAGTGGGTGTCTTCAGCCAAGGTGCATCGTTAGAGATTTGCAACTGGTAACCTAAGGAGCAATATATTGTCAACATTTTATCTAATTAATTTTTCTAGGTGATGTGTATCAGAAAATTCAGGAAATTTGAAAGCGATTCAAGTCCCCAAATAGGCTTTTGAATTTCACTCAAAGGGAAATTTGAAGCCGGGAATGATAAAAATGTTTTACTCGGGTACTGTTTTGCCTCCCTTAACTAATTTCAAATTACCTGCAAAATCAGTTGCCAGAAAGGGTCAACACAGTCAAAATTGCAAACACCAAGTAGCCAGGATTTCATGATCTGATCAGTACAAGGATTTGACCCACGATTGAAATGGCATTATTTGCCTAAAAGGAGTGCACATTTTAGGCATGTAGATTCAATCTGATGTTCGGCTTGAAGTATACTAGGGCGCCTCTTTGCATTGCATTTTGGAACTAACCTTGAATAACAGGACTTGGGTAGCAGGAAGCGCATAAACAATCTGTCTTTAGGACCCAGTTTGATCTTCAGAAACCTAAACCGTTCTGTAGTTTCACTACATTTAGGAGGTTTCCTTTTGAGATGGTGGACAAAAAACAGCCAGGATGTAATGTATATTCAAAACTCCTGTATAAAAAAACTTCCAATGGCCTAGCTGGCATCTATGGGCAAATATGTTTTTCCAGTTCTCCTGTCTTTCTCAGATAAGGACACAAGTTATAAAGCAATAATATAGAAGATGTAGAGGAGGCTGTCTCACTTACTATGTGCCTTAAATATCGGTGACTCACTCCTTCCCTCCTTTGTACACATTTTAGCTTGGGCATTAAATCTTAAAAGATACTTTCTGCAAACTCGCAACCGTTATGGGCTATATTATAAAACACACTAAAGGAGTACAAAATTAAATGTGTTAAAACGTGACACTGAATTGACCTTAGTAGCATGATGGGTATCTTCAAACATCATCTCTGAGCGTTTTGAGCCATGGGGACTCCCACTGCACCTCACTGACAGGGTGTTGAGCCATATCTAAATTTGCTTGTGCTGTCATTTAAAAGGGATATTGCCTAGCAGTGCTTTCTGGACCACCAGTTTTTTGGAGAGGCCAAAAATGATTTGTATATGTTTGCAATTAATAGAGAAATACTTTAAATGACAATATGGGTATGTACCACGAGTAATTTATCAGACACTGAAAGCATTTACTTCCACCACAGTTGTGCTGCCAATAGATAACACCATTCATGAACTAAACAACCTAATAAAATGCATGAGACAGCAGTATACAAAATATACATACCACTACACTGTCCATCATAACTTGAAAACTGTTATTAAACATAAGATAATTAGGAGAATCCAAAAACGAAGGCAGAAATATTTTAGCCCATGGGAAGTAAATTCCCCATATATATTTGAATGTGAGACCAGATATAATGATTTACCCATATGTCTCAGAAAAAGGATCACAGGGCAGTGGTAAGTACAACTGCATTTAAAGGGAGGTATGACTACACTGTGCACTTTCAGAAAAAATTTCTGTACTAAGGACTATTTGATGCTCTTCATCTCCCTCTAGTTATCACCCCTAACATTGTAATTGAATTCCTGTGGGGAGACAGCCTATATTTGTCCTGGTAAGACTATACATGATGCCGTGGTTCCATATTGCCTGTTTAGCTGATTTATATCTGTTCTGGCAAAATGATTATGGCTTTCCTAATGGTGGTTCTGTATTTGGACCTAGATGAAAAGTGGCATGTGTTTCTGTCCATGTATTTATGTATGTAGGTATGTGTTGTTATATAGCGGAAAACTAGTCAAAACTCTGGTTAAAAGGCAAGAATACACTCAGTGAGTGATTGGAGAATTAGCTGCATTTCAGACTGAAGAAGTGTACTGTTACTGCAAATCAGTGTACATATTTTCAATAAGCAGAGACAATGATGATCGTCGAATCCCTTTTATCACAAACAGCCTCTGTGTCTGATATATCTAGTATTTCTGCATATGTTTGTCCATGTTTGTTTCAAAATATATGTTTTTATACTTTTGGTGACAGCTTTTGATGATGCAGGTAGCTTGTAATGTCTGTAAATAGAAATTCCTCTGTAAAAACGTAGTAAAATATTTTCAGTAAATGTATTATATCTAACATTTGAACTATTAGAGTTTTACATATATTCATAACAATGCATCCATTTAACTATGATAATGGTGGGAAGACTCATAATACAAACACTGCTGAATATTACTTGAGTAATGCAGATCTGCAAAGTTCAGTGACACATGATGTCGAAGTGTCAACTGCTCCAGATAGTGTCAGAGACCTTTGGCCTCCATGGTTCAAAAACTGAGCACCAAAGGTTAGTGGGCAGTGGCTTGGTGGCACATCCTTTTGCCCTGCACTTGCTTCCCCCTTTTTCCCTGTGCCACTTACCTGTCTGAGGTGGGAGTATTTGGGCTGTCTCACCCAAGGTTATGTCATCCTTGGTCACTTACTGGGAATGATGGACTTCGGAAGGTCATTTTAATGCCCAACCCCACTTAACTTCCTCCGTTTTGGTGTTTTGGAGTCTTGGAGTTACGGGGCAATTCAAAAGAGTTTGGTGTGGGAAGCAAACCCCTGAGGGAGCCCTAAGGGTCCACTTCATGCCTATCCCCAGTGGATCTTTACGGCGGGACCCCTGAATGAGCCAAGCTTGAGCAATTGGGGGTTTCCCTAATAACACTTCACCCTTGCATGTGAGTTTGAATTGGTCCAGAGTTGGAGCTAATCCACTCAGAAGGTAAAGGCACCTACTCAAAGATAGGTTTGGTGCTCAGGGGCTTAGGTCCTACCACCACTGCCCATCCTTGGATCGCCCAAAAGATACTAATTAATGTGGCTATGTTTGAATAACTCGGCAGGAATGTTTCTTCAGCCAAAAGGTGTGGTCTCAGTTTGTAATCTTGTAGCACTTTATGTCGGATGGGATATACATTTGAGTGATGCCAATAAGTGTGGGCACCAGCAATGGGGTATCTGTGCTGTCAGTTTATAGGTTTTCCCACTCCCTTCTTTTTATTCACACGCCAGTGAGCTGTTTCATCTGGTAGACAATTGGAGATTGAGTGTGTAGGATATTGGGTTATGAGTTAAGGGGGGAGGGACTCTACTCAAGCAGCAACCACCATTCTTGTCAGGGTCAAACACACTTAAACCCCAACACTAACCTGTGCTTAACACTCTAGTAGCTTGGCACAAAAGCAGTCAGGCTTAATGTAGAGGCAATGTGCAACATATTTATGCAGCACTTCAAACAGTAATAAAGTGAAAACACAACACAAGGAAAATCCCACACCAATGTAAAAAATAGAGTAAAAGGTATTAAATTACTTGAGACCAAAAATGACAAAAATCCAACTAGTAGAACTGGAGATATGCAATTAAAAATATATAAGTGAAAACAGTGCTAAGAAGTACAAAATCTCAACTGTGGTTATCTGATAGAACTGGACCGAGACAAAGTCACAAGCTCAGGTGGGCTGCAGGCCTGGTACTGGGAACAAGTTGGGCTTGCTGAACAAAGTACCGTAAATCCGAGCATTGCGAGGTCCTGCACAGCAGCGTTTCCAGGTTGCGATGCAAGTTGCTGTATTGAGATGTGTCGCTCATGGCAGTTCCAAAGAACTATGGAGTGATGAGTTGCATGGAGTTGGATCGGTGGGAACCACAGCTGGGCAGCGGACCACTTTCAGACCCACTGCCAAAAGTCTAGGACTGGGGTGGCACCACTTGGGGGGCAAGAAGCACAGCAGGTAGAGTGCAGGTGCTAGGTGGTTGGAGCCTTGGGTGTTCCTGAGTCTCCGATCAGGAAGCCAACCAGCTAGCCATTGGATACACTCTGGTGGCTCTGGGTTCAAAATACAGGTCCAGTCCTTTCCCTCAGGCACCAGAGCAGCAGGGCAACAAGACAGTAGAGCAGCAGTCCTTATGATTCTTCCACTGGTCCAGAGATGTACTAAAGAGTTGGGTCTAAGGGTCCACTGTTTATACCTGGTGCCCACTTTGAAGTAGAGGGGTCTGACCTGGACCCAGTTTGTCTGGGGACAAAAAAGACTAGTGTCAAACCCTTTGTCAATGTGTTCAGGCAGAGGTTTTATGATGGCAAGCGTGGTAGGTTACAGCTCACCCCCCACATCAAGTCAGAGATGGCACCTCCTGCCAACACCTATTACCCCTTTGTTTCCCTGTCTGGGAGCAATACACAAAGACTAACTGCCAGCTTCATCTAGCCATGTGACACAGCATAAAGACTGCAGGCAGCAGCTGGGTAGGACACGAAAATGCCAACTTTAAAAAAAGTGGAATTTTTTCATAATTGTGACTTAAAGTCCAACTTTACCATTAAAACGTGTTTTAAATTACAATACTTTGGACACTGAACTTGACCATCCTACTTGCTTCTGATTTAATGTTATCACTTATTGAATGTAATAAGGTAACCCAATGTTATCCCATCGTAGAGATAGCCCTTGAAGTAGTGAAAACCTAATTTTAGAGTTTTTCACAACAAGGACACATAAAACCTTAAAGTTCATGAGCAACAGTCTTAATATATGCAGCCGGCTCTATGGGCAGTATAGGGTGTACCTTAGGTGTGAGAAATACGTATTAAAATGGAAGTCTAAGGCCTGGCAAATGGTTTATTTTGCCAGGTTGAAATGACAGATTACAACTGCACACACAGTCTACAGTGCCAGACCTGAGACATGCTTAAAAGGTTACTTAAGTGGTTGGCACACTCAGTGCTACAGGTCCACTAGTAGCATTTAATGTACAGGGTTTAGGTACATGTAGTACCACTTTACTGGGGACCTACAAGTGAATTAGATGTAAGCCAAGTTTACCATGTTTAAGGGAGACAGCACACGCACTAGCAGCTGTTAACAGTGGTAATGTTTGCAGGATCCTAAAAGCCAACAAAAATGGGTTCAGAAAACAGGAGGGCAAAAGTTTTGGGGGTAACCCTGCAGAGTGGGCCAAGTCCAACAGAGTGGAACTAAACAGAAATGTATCATGAATGCTTACACTTTTCCTAACAAAACATCTCAAGATCTGGAAATATCCATCCTTTTTAAAAGGGCGACTTTGGCACACTAATAAAATATTAGGGTTGGTTCCACACAGCTTGCAGATACCCTACTCTGCTTACTAGTGTCCCTATACATTTGGCAAACTAAGCCCACTGAGTATATAGCAGATTTTTGCGAAAACATATGCCTACCACATGGTAAAGGAAGGAGAATAGGTAGAGATGACCGCACTTGCAGACTTGATTACCCGAGTTGGTAAAGCAAGACAGATGTATTATATGCTCCCAATTTTCATATAATCACTGCCTCATCGAAGTGCCCCTAGAAATATTTGCAGGGACATGAAAGGATGTGCAAACTTTATCACTCTTCTCTTCAGACCTTTAACTTCCATGTTAATTGTTGGCCCAATTAACGTTTATTGAAAATGACCTCTTTCTTTTGTTAATTCTATTGTTAATGTGTCAGTATTGCTTACTTAATACATGTACTATCCTTATGAAATGATTACAAATTTTACATTTACTATTCTCCTTCTTATATTGTGTCTTGAATTGTTGATCCTTGAAATACCTCCCGATTAGTTGTAATGCACCTTTATCAAGTTCTTTAGCTTGCAGCTGTATGATCTTCCTAAAAAGAGCGATCTACAGCTTATAACTTGTTTATTACCCTACCTTGCCGAGAGTGTTGCTTACAATGAATGATCGGACTTTTTTGCATAGTGTCAGTGAGCTTTAGTGTGGATATTTCTATAATTTTGAGGCTTAATATGAGAAAACAAATGTTTTGCCTGCTGCTGGTGTGCTTTATACAGCTACCAATTTGATATGAGACAGACAGAATAGATTATGCCAGCATTGTACTGTTCGGTATTGGCACAAAACGGTGAATGGTGGATACACAATGACTTTATTTAATAAATTACAGAGAGTAAGAAATAGCATATTTAATAAAATATACATCTATTGCATCATCTATCAAATGTTCTACTCTGAAAATAGTGTTAGAAGATGCCCTCCTATAAATGAAAATGTGTTAACATTGCCATTTCATCTTTTTGCAAACATCTGTCTGGAGTTTAGACCTTCTTATAAATGCAATATGAATGATTATGCTTCTGAACATGTTTTGTGATTTTAACTTAACACTTTCCATGCGTCGGACGGCCGGGAGCTGTCCGATGTCACAGTGGGCGTGTGCTTGGGACGGCTCCCAGCCGTCCTAGCACCTACCCACGGGGGAAGCGCTGGAGATCCCCCCATGGGTCGTCCCTGAAGCTGCCCCCACCGGGGAAGGAAGTGGAAGCCCTTCCCCTGCCCCCCCTCCCTCCATTTCATCTAATGACTTCAGCGTGCAAGGAATGCTGGCGTGATTAGAGGACACCAGATGCACTGGAAACCATTTGCTTCCAGTGCATCCAGGAAGGAGGATGTAAGTTTCTCATTGGGGAGGGTGGGGGGTACGTGTTAAAAGGCATCGGAGGAAAGGAAGGGTTTACTTTCCTCAGATGTCTTTTAAAAAAGCATTCCTGCTGCACGATCGCGCCTGGGGCGCGATTGGGCAGCAGGAATGCCCGTTTTTTCTTTTTTAAATGCCCATTTTGTTTCGGGGAAAGGCCCCTCGCCTAAAAAAAATAAAATAATTATGTATATGTGCCCACTGCGCTACCAGGGATATAATTTTTTTTTTAATGTCATTTTTTGTGTTAGTCAAGGGTCGCTTGGGGGAGCAATGTGTTTAGTTGGTTCTGCCCCCCTTGGGGGGAGGCAGATGCGTTAATTAAAAAAAATAATAGTTATGTATGTGCCCATTGGGCCACCAGGGATTTTTTTTTAATGCCCTTTGTGTGTCCCGGAGTGGCTCCTCGGGCAAGGGTTGCTCCCCTTGGGTGGGCAATTTGTGCAAATGTTTCTGTCCCCCTTGGGGGGGCAGATCGGGTAATTTTTTTTTTTTAAAGTATGTGTGTGCCCATTGGGCCACCAGGGATTTTTTGTTTTAAATACCCTTTGTGTGTTGGGGAGCGGCCCCTTGGGCAAGGGTCGCTCCCTTTGGGGGAGCAATATGTTTTTGGGGAGCGGCCCCTTCGGCAAGGATAGCTCCCCTTTGGGAAGCATTTATTTGGACCGTTTCTGATCCCCTGGATGGGCAGATCGACCCAAATAAACAATTAATTTTATTGATTACCCACTAGGCCACCATGGTTTGTTTTAGTGTTGTTGGGAGCGGCCCCTTGAACAAGGGTCGCTTCCCTTTATGCGGTGAATATTGTGGCTGTTCCAACCTGGTTTTGCAAGGGGGGTCCCATGAGTTTTTGGCCCCGGGCTCGGCGGCCACCTAGGGAAACCTACCAAACCCACACATTTCTGAAAACTAGCCACTATGCCTACCCACGCGGTTAGGTACCATTTTTATCGGGAGACCTGAGGGAACGTTGGGTGGGAGGAAATTTGTGGATCCACTTAGATTCCAGAACTTTCACACAGAGAAATTTGAGAAAAAAGTGATTTTTTCAGCTAAATTTGAGGTTTGTTGGGGATTCTGGGTAGGAGAATGTTGAGGGACCCACCCAAGCCGTACCTCGATAGACTCCCCAAGATGTCTAGTTTTCAGAAATGTGTGGGTCTGGTAGGTTTCCCTAGATGGACGGCGAGCCCGGGGCTAAAAACTCATGGGACCCCCCTTCGAAAAACCAGGTTGTTTTGTGATAGGTAATTTTGATGTCGCCTCAATAGGTTTTGGGCCCTTGCATGTCACGGGTACTTGACCCACTCACACAAGTGAGGTACCATTTTCCTCTGAAGACTTTGGGTGATGCGGGGTGGGTGGAATTTTGTGGATCCCCGCAAATTCCAGAACTTTCCACCACAGAAATGTGACACATTTTGAGGTTTGCAAGGGATTCTGGGTCACAGAACCTGGTGAGAACCAGTCAAGTGACCCCATCCTGGATTTCACTAGGTGTCTAGTTTTCAAACATGTATCGGTCTGCTAGGTTTCCCGAGGTGCCGGCAGAGCTAGGATTCAAAATCTACAGCTTGGCACCTTGCAAAAAAAGGGTCCGTTTTCACTGGGAAAATGTGGTGTGTCCACATTGCGTTTTGGGCCGTTTCCTGTCGCGGGCCCTAGGCCTACCCACAAAAGTGAGGTACCATTGTTCTGTGGGTAACACAGGGTGGGTGAAATTTTGTGGATCCACGCACATTGCAGAACTTTCCACCACAGAAATGTGAGGAAAATGTGTTTTTTTTTAAACATATTTTGACGTTTGCAAGGGATTCTGAGTAACAGAAGCTAGTGAGAGCCAGTCAAGTCACCGCATCCTGGATTTCCCTGGGTGTCTCGTTTTCAAACATGTATAGGTTTGCTAGGTTTCCCTAGGTGCCGGCAGTGCTAGGGTTCAAAATCTAAAGCTTGGCAGCTTGCAGAAAAAGGCTCTGTTTTCACTGTGAAAATGTGGTGTGTCCATGTTGTGTTTTAGGCTGTTTCCTGTTGTGGGCACTAGGCCTACCCACAAAAGTGAGGTACCATTTTTCTCAGAAGACTGTGGGTAACGCGGGGTGGGTGGAATTTTGTGGATCCACGCAGATTGCAGAACTTTCCACCACAGAAATGTGAGGAAAATGTGTTTGTTTGACGAATGTTGAGGTTTGCAAGGGATTCTGGGTAACAGAACCTTGTGAGAGCTAGTCAACTGACCCATCGTGGATTCCCCTGGGTGTCTAGTTTTAAAAAATGTATAGGTTTGCTATGTTTCCCTAGGTGCCGGCAGATCTAGGGTTCAAAATCTACAGCTATGCACATTGCAAAAAAGGGTCCGCTGTAAAAATAAAGTGTGTCCACGTTGCGTTTTGGGGCATTTCCTGTCACGGGCACAAGGCCTACCCACACAAGTGAGGTACCAATTTTATGTAAATGTAAAGATCTTCACCAACACAGAAATTGAAGTTGGTAATCTTTATTTGTTGTACACAGGATATATACCTCCAGCTTGCTCTTCCAGCTTTGCAATCCTAACCATCCCCTTCAAACATCAACATTCCATCCTAGCAACAAGCCTTACATTCTACTATGTAATAACTCTACAGGGAGACTTAGTGTAACACAGAATTGTAAAGCAACTGCTATTACCTATTGATTTTTGATGCATTTCTGCCTTCCAAATGAAAGACAATGTGTGAAAAAAGAGTCATTTTGAAAAATTACCTATTACTCTCATGATAGTATGGGTACTCACAATTTCGTAAATGTGCAAATATCTACAGTTTCTAAACTCTATCTTTTGTTCCAATTACAGAAATACATAGGTGTCTTTCATACCGATCTTTCCATGTATATATTTTCCCTAATTAATGACTAGATACCCGGTACAGAATGAAAAACCATTGCAAGATGCTGCTCAGTTATTGGCTCTGGGTTCGTCGGGTTCTTGGTGGGCCTAAAAGTTGTATATATCCCTACAAGCAGAAAGGACAAGCTGATGTAATGGTATATTGCCTTTAAACAGCTGTCCCAATTAGAAAAAGTTACAAATGAAAACGTTTTCAAATAATGTTCAATTATTCCTATATTTAACTTCTAGTTCCTATAAAGATACCTTTAAGGATCTACACAAATGCCCCTTTGCTGAATTCAGAATTTTGTCTACTTTTCTAAAATGTATAGCTTTCCATGATCCATTATTGCTTTCATACCCATTTCTACCACTAATTGGAAGAAGGTTGAAAGCACAAAAAATAGCAAAAATGGGCTATATCCCAGAAAAATGCCAAAACTGTTTAAAAGATGTTGGTTTTCTGACAAAAGTCTGTTAGTTCATAAAAGCTGGGAACATGGTGATTTCAGCCGCACAAACGTTTTGTTGATACCATTTTCAGGGGAAAAAACAGACGATTTCATCTGCAGCACCTTTTTCCCATTTTTCCCCCCAAAAACAAAATTTTGCTGTATTTCAGCTGATTTCTAGTTCCCTTCTAGGGCAATCCACAAATGCTGGGTACCTTTAGAATCCCCATGATGTTGGAAGAAAAGAACGTAAATGTGGCGTGGATACCTTATGTGGTCAAAAAGTTACAGGGGCCTAAGTGCGAAAAAGGCTGAGCACGGGTGAAGGGGGGTGGGCAAAAGGCCTAGCAGCGAAGGGGTTATACACTGCTCTTTTCTGGGCATTGTATGATTAGGCAGCTTTTTCCACATCACAACGATTTAATGGCTAGAAACTTCGAAGCCTGGGTGCTGCTTTAGTAGGTTCACCCTATTACTTTTAGCATGTCGTTCAGTAAAGTCATATTTAATGTTTGGCAGCCCTGTGCATCGGCAACATAATTGAAAATAATCAGTTGTTAATGACAGGCACATACCACAACAATTACAATCAATGATGTGTGACTTAGAAGCTGCAGTTAAAATGAATGATTAAGCAATGTTTATGAAAGTGTTATTTACTTCATTGACTCTTAAAAGATAATTGGCGTGTAGTACAGCACGATGCATCCAATAAAATGTGTTGCTGTGAGTAGTGAGGCCTGTTGCATTGCGGCATTATGATTAGTTCGGCTTCATTAATGCATGCGCTCCGTTGGAGTGACGTGAACACTAAAAATGTGAGTTCTTAAGAATATTTTGATGCGTGTGTGTAAGTGCTGTACATGTGCAAAGCATTAAACATATACAAAACATTGAAATAATCTATATATCCTCCTTAGTCAAGGATCCTTGCGGTCTTTGCTAATTGTTTTAGTCTGTCTTCTGTTATTAGCTGTTCATTTAAATGTCTTCGTACCTGGAACAATTCTAATTTTGGTGTGCTTCATTACAATACTTTTACATTAATAAAGCCCAAGAATAGATGCCTGCTAAAATGTGCCTAATTTACGGTTTCTTTTATAGGAACCTTCCAAAAACATTATGTTTTTATACTCATTATGGTACTTGGTTATGGTATTAGGCACATATGTTCGTTTGTAAGTTGTGCAAGTCCAAATGCTGGGACGATATCTAATCGATACATGCAATATAGACTTATATACCATCATAGAGTGCTACACTGGTCATTATAGATCCTCTCCAATTCTACTGACCAAAACCTAAGTTGAGGCTCACTATCAAGGGGGTTGGGCGCCAACAGATGGTTTAGAAATTTGCAGCAGGCCATAAGAGTGTTAAAACATTAAGCTATAGTGTGGGCCAACATGTTTTCCAATCTCTCCACAGTATGCTAGCCGTATGTCAGATTTACAAGAGATTAATAAGATGTGTAACTCTCAGAGCCTCTCCCCCTTTTTCTTCTTTCACCCCTTTCTTTCCTGCCTTTTTCTGTCAGCCTTTTCTCTCGTTTTCAGTAAATAACATCATGTGGGGTTAGCTAAGCAAACGTTTCATATATGTCTTAGGACACTATTGTATAAACTGCGACTGGCTAACCTTGTAACAGAATCGCTAATGTTTCTTCATAAAAAATAAAATAAAAACACTCTGAAATAAAAAAAAAACATTTAGCTATAGGAGAGTGGAACATCCTAACTAATAAAAGATCATGCAAGATACACAAAGGTTTTGAAACACACTCACTGCCCTAAATAGCTTCTCCACCTTCTGTGCTATCCACTCCCTTCAGAAATAGCATTTATTGGCTGGACTGCTCACGTCAATGGGCCTCATTTACAGTAGTGGCCCGTGGTGGGAGTGCTGCCAGGAGCTGACGTGGGGCAGGGTGGGGGGTAGTAAACTATGGATTATGTCCGATTAGAGGTAAGTAAACATATAAATAAATTAAACAAATTTCACTTACCTCTAATCAGCTGTAATCCTTAGTTTACTACCCCCCACCTTGCCCCTTCCCACGTCAGCGCACGGCAGCACTCCCACCACGGGCCGCTACTGCTCATTTATGAAAACTGTTGCATCGCTGCCTGAAAACAGCAATGCAACATTTTTTACTGAGACCTCCTTACGACATGATGGATGCGTCATATTTACTGTATTACGCATCATGTCACAAGGAATGACAGATACGTCAGTATTACTGACATTTTAGCAGCGTAAAAGTGACTCATTGTTTGGGTGTGTCTGAAAACTGACACAACACCAGCAATGTGTGCTTTTACATGGAGCAAGCATTGACGCAGTACCGTCCTAGAAGTGGCTCAGTGAAATCTTATAGAATGCCCACCACACATCAGGTCCAGACTTGGATTGCAAATCAGCCCTGGCAACTACTTCCGACTGGCCCCCCGGGGGAGCAGCAGATGTAATTGCCAGCGCTGGTGCGCTGCTGCTGTGCTTTTGTTACAAATGGCAGATTTCGCAGCACTCCTGAAAAACAGGCCCCCAGCAACAAAACTGGCCCCCACTCTTCCGGCCCACCAGGGAAACGCCCGGTGCCTGCTACCGCCAGTCCAGCCCTGCCCCACATACATTATACCTGACGCAGGTATAATGTAGCGCAGGGCTATACAAAGTGACACATCTGCTTAGATGCATCACATTGTAAATAGGGCGCAACATGGCATATTTTTTACGCTGCCGCTGCGTCACAAACAGTGACGCAACGGCGGTATAAAAGTGCCGCAAGGCCTCATAAATAAGGCCCAATGAGCACAGTCTAAACCGTAATATGACATTTTTATACATGATCAATGTGATTGAACCAAAGATTAGAACGGAATGCTGAGGAAGGTATGCAAAGGATATCGATCAAGACTCTCATCCACATATTCGACCTCAAAGCGGTATGTTCTGCCCCATTTGGGTTGCTTTTGTGGGCAGCAGCATCATTCGGTCTTCTTCTCTTGGGTATCCTGTTCTTCGAGTGAAGGAACGTCCTCCTTCCTGGAGGTCAACTGTCTGCTTTGGGGCAGTAGTGAAGAGTGAGGTGGATTTCAAATTATCTCCAATCCCAGACGAAAACTACATTTCTTTTACAATGACAAGTAAAATGGGTAGGGATAGGGTTAAATGAAAAGGTTATGCATTCTGGAAGAATTACTTATCCCGTGTATCTGGTGCATGAGATCTGGTTGACTTGTTTCAGCTTTGAGTAGCCTTGGTGGGCTGTGGCTTTCATCAGGACCGTGTAACTTGGTAGCCCTCAAATTTTGAAGGAACCTATGTAAGTAGCTTCTCTGACATGATGCTTTGGGGTAGGGATGCCCAAACAGTGAGCCTATAAAGTGGCGTGAAAAGACAATTCACAAACGTAACAGGAAAAGTGTAAGAGTTTATGCATGCCTTTGCACAACAAACAACAAGCATAAAGAACCCCAGAATGGTGCAAAATGATTTTGTTCTAGAATTTGCACCACTGCTGGTTTTTGTTCTAAAAGGTATGGCCTGTAGCCAAATGTTGCTAGTTTATTCAGTCTTTCAACAAAATCATTAAAAAGCAGAGCTGTGTGTCAGGATCCTTTTAAAAATGTTGCTGTGCATTAGTGCTCAATGTGTTCAATGCTCTGAAAGCAGCATTTATGTATATCCTGTCTGCAGGGTGTCCACGGTCCTAAACGTGAAGGTGTTTGACCTGGGTATCCGCTTGAGCAGTGAAGGACATCTAACCTGAGCTTCAATTGGAATTCCATAGAGTATATTATCAAGCCCATTATCGCCGTTTTAGCGGCAGTTTTCTGCCGCTAGAGCGGCGATAATTTTATCGCCTGTCTTGATAATATGCCCCAAAGTCCGATTAGAGGTGCGTCTTACCAGCATTGAAATGTTTGCTAGCAATGCATGTTATAGTGTGCGTTAAATATTGCTAAAGTCAAGTCTTGAATCATACGTTCAGAAATGCAAATAGAAAAATATTTATTGTGCGGTCGATCGTCCACAGGACAATATGCAAATATAATATTTTCATGACAATTCAATATATTCTCTACCACTATATGCAACATGAAAATGTGTTACTATCTATCCGGACATTTCAAGATATATTGATATCATAATGTTAGAAAGATTAGTTTGTTTTTTTATATATTTTTTTTTATTGAGAGTTCAAATATAACAATACAATATAGAAAAAAGGGTACAGTCGAATCCGATTAATACAGTGCGAGAAAAAGAGTACTGAAAACATTCATACAGATTGTCATTTTAACATTTAAATTATAAAGTGCAGGGTTGTATAGAGTATAAAGTGCAGGGTTGTATAGAATAATGTTTGAAAGATTAGTGAGTTGACCTAGAATCATCAGTGATCCATTTTCTTGTTCAAATGAGTTTGATCATGTTTACTAATCAGTGATTATTTTGTTGGTATACAAAGCAATGCACATGTTTGGCTTACTGGCCAGGGTTGCAAAAAAGGAAAGAAAATTAATCATATTAAAAGCCTCGCTATTTTCCACTCTAGTTTGGAACACAGCAGGTCAAATAACTCTTCCAATGACACACAGGGCTCAAAAATATGCTTGGCAAAAAGTGCCAATAAAGTCTGCATAAGGGTCAAAATTAAAGTTGCTTATTTCGCATGTATTCATATTAGATCCCAGCAGGATGTAAAGCCTGACAGCGGCAGCAGCTGTCTTTCTTCTCAGTAATCCCGTGGCTTGGGACCTCAGCAGAAGCAGCCTTGCTTCCAAATTCAAACTAAAAGTCAACTCGGAAGGCTCAGAAAACCGCACAGTACTTTGAATATACTTGATGCTCAGTTTTTATTCTGATTTAATATACCTTTTTGCAACCTTGGTACATCGGAGCACAAGTGAATCAACAAATAATCGCATTCAGAACGCTGATTTATTGAAATTGAGCCCCCCTCTGACTAATGCCGCAGATTTATTGGCAAATAATGATTTCTATTTTATTAATGTATCATGTTTGTTGCAACCCTGCAAGAGAGGTGACTATCGTATTAATGTTTTAGCAACGGGTGTGAATCTCAGAACTGTCATAAACAAGAGCACAAATAGAAGATTCACCTTCGTTAATTGTTTTTTTGTTTAAACTTTCATCAAAACAAGCAAACCCTAGACAAAACAAAACGTGCTATGAATAATAAACTGTTAAGTCTAGAGCTGGTACATTTAGGATAGGTAGCAAAGTAAAAAAAAATATGATACATAAAACTATGGGGCATATCAACAACAACCGGCGATAATTATCGCTGAGCGCACTTAGCGCTCATATAATTATCGCCGGCTAGCGCCGATTTTTATCGCTGAGATAGCGTGCTATTAGCAACGCTTATCTCATCGGCGAAAAAAATCCTAGGACTAACTGGCTAACGTGAGATTATCGCTGGAAACCCAGCTATAATCTCACGTTAGCTAGTTGATAGGGACTCACAAATTTAGCCATGATATCCACCTTCCATAGGATATCATGGCTAAGTCAGTCCTGAAGCAGGTGTTAGGAAAGTAGTGATAACAGGTGTTATCGCTACTTTTCCTGACGCTATGATTGATAGCGTGGGGCTTGATGATAGGAGAAATGTCGCTTAGCGACATTTCTCCTATCATGTCAGGTCAGGAACGCCCACTTTGCATCTCATTAGAGATACAAAGCTGGGCGTTAGAAATCCCCACGCTAAAGCAAGGTTTCACGCGTTAGCGTGACCTTGCTAATATAGCGATAAAATTATCGCCGCTTTGCGGCCGAAAACGGCCGCTAATGCGGCGATAATTTTTTATCGCCTCGTTGTAAATATGCCCCTAAGTTGGGATGATGACCCTTTGCTCCTTTGTGAGCGGCATGCTTGACAGTGCTCAGTAATTCATTTTATAAAAGCACAAATGAACTGTCCACTTAGATGCGCTTAAAGACCAGTCAATCAGTCCCTGAGTTTTTAATTGGAATATGAAGTGAATGTAGTGAACCTATACCAAAGTGTTTGTAACTACCAATACCAGTGCCCATGCAGGGCCAGACTGATACAAATATGGCTACATACCTGCAAAGCTTCAGACAGCCCCTTACACGCTGTTGGTCCTACTTTAAAGCCTGCACGTACTGATTCTGCTGTACAGCAAGTCGGGCTTGATGACGGTGAATGTTATTTACCTTGATCTACACACCTGTAGATCATAATAGACATTTGGGTAGATGGCCCACAGTGTCTGCATAGGATTATCCTTTTTGTCATTTGTGCCAATAACTTATCATCAATAGGGAGGTGTGGCTAAATTGGAAAAAGAAAATGGCGAATTGATGGTGAACATCAAAACGGCAGGAAAAAGTCAACCATGCCAACTCTTATTCCAACCAATGGCTCTGCTGGGCTGCCTCATAGATCCATTACCTGTGGGATAGAAGGCAGATGGCATATCAGGATACAGTTCCCTTAATCGTGGGATTTCTCTGGGACTCCACCCTAGCCTGTATACACAGCTGTGAAGAGGTCTCCAAGGGCCGGTGGGTACATGAAAGCCTTCAGCTTTAGCTTCCCTTGAAAGCGCAACCAAACACAGCAAATTATAATACTAGTGATTCTGTCGACTGTACAGCACACAAGTAGTACCAGAAATGGATTCTCTAGGTTTTTGCTAAGATAGTGATGCTTAAGTATACAATGAAGGCATGTACCCCCCAAAGCCCCCTGCATAGACAGGGGTGATAGGAGTGGCCTACTACACCCAGGAGCTAATGGTATCCACAGAAACCCCCCCAGAGCGACTTATAGATGTAACAGGTCGACATGGCTTACCGAACCCCAGGTAGGAGAGACAGGACTAACCTTCAGCGCCGAACAATGAGCCCCACTTTATTAAAAATCTTAATTAGACCAATTTTGAGAGCTCACAATGTCACTCTGACAGTATGAACCTTTGAACCTTCGAACAGTGTCCCACAATTGTAAGGACAAGTGGGATTTTCATACTACTTTTATATGTGTTAATGCTTTCTCACAATCCCCTTACAAGTTGTTGATGAGTTTACTATTGAAAAACTAATTTGTTAGAAATGTTTTGATTATTTTCACCAGAGACAGTATATGACATTATATTTTTTTTGATGTAGAGGTGTGGGGACAGAACCTTTTGCCAGTAGAAAAATATGACTATCATAATATTAGGCCTGCAAGTCAATCAATCAGAGTTTTTGTAAAGCACAGCACTGTCAACCCTAGGGGTATCTGGGCACTGATGGTGCCATGTCTCTTTCGAACAGCCAGGTCTTGACTTTCTTTCTGAAGTCCGGCAGGGAGAGTGATATTCAGAGGTGGAGGCTCCAGGTCTTAGAGGCAAAATAGGAGAAGGAGAAACCCCTTCTGAGGCTGCAACGGATTTTTGAGGTGTGCATGCAGGCGAGTAAGTAGAAGTGCAAGTGTCTTGCGGGCAGGTGGAAGTTAATTTATTGGTTGATGTAGGATGACCCTAGATCATGTAGAGCTTTGTATGCATGTGCGAGGATCTTAAACTGACATCTCTTCTGGATGGGGATCCATTGGAGGTTTCTGAGGTGGGGGGTGATGAGGGTCTGTTTGGAGGGGTCGAGGATGAGCTTGGGTGCAGCGTTCTGTATGGTCTGGAGTCTTCTGAGGAGCTGGGTGGAGATGCTGGTGTAGAGAGTGTTGCCGTATTCGAGGCTGCTGGTGACAAGGCCTGGGTGACGGTCTTCATCGTGTCTACTGGAAGACAAGTATTTTGTCTGTAATAATATGGTGTGTGCATTCTTCTATATTTTGAGAGGCTTACAAACCTTCTAAATAGCACCATTCCTGTCAGGAATAATAAAGCAACCTTTGCACAAGCTATGCTAAAAGTCATGGTACGGTATGTAATAGTACATTGTATCACCAGTTCCTTAAGTTAAGATGATATCGCATTTATCTTGAAGGAAAATTACTCAAACTCAATCATTAAATCATTCTTTTCTGTTTTGAAAAATAGCTAGTTTTGCAGCATGTGTCACTCCCTTTAGTGTGTGCGCCGTGTTCCCTGGCAATATATATTCTTCTCAGTGAAGGAGGCTTCTGTGCGGCAAAAAGATAAATCACGCTTACAAAGATGAAGTACAAGATATTGAATAGAATAGCAGGCATGATTGCTTACCCTCATAATAATGGCCTGCACATATTGATCAAATAACTCCATGAGAAGGAATAACGGAGTCCCTGTTGTAAACTGGGCAAGGCAAGCACTGAAGTGCTTAAGCACATAATTGTCTTAAAGTCATGTCACCTAGTTTCAGCATAAGGGTGAAAGCCATTATATCTAAATACAAAATATCATTCCCAGTTCATAGAATCAAGGACTGCAAAAGATTACCATTGAAAATGGAATTTTCATTGAGGGATGCATTTTGAATTCATATATTCAGTTGCACGGGTTGGTCCACCAATAAAAGTTATTGAACACTCTGATATGAAATGTCACATTTAAGAGAATAGTCACAGGTAGAGCTAAAAAAGTAATAGTAATGCATCATAGTCTCATTTTAGAATGATATTGTGGGACAAAGCATATGAGAACAAATCACACATTAACATCTTGGCCAGGACTCAAAGGCTCAGATTACTAAGGGATGGTCGGAGGTGTTAGAGGGGGCGGAGATGCAATACACAACTCAAGCACTATAAACAGCGTTATCTTACCTGCTGCATGGGTGCATACACTGACAGCAAAGGCCAGGGCTGAAAAGCCCAGATTGCAAAGGGTTGGTCGGAGGTGGAGAAGGAGGGGCCGCAGCGAAGAACTCAAGTGCCATTAAGTGTTTCGCCCTTCCCCACTACACGGGACATGCAGCGACTGTCTCAAGGCAAAGACCAGGCTAGTCTGCACCCATCAGAGTATGGGTCTCAGCTCTCGAGTCAGCAACACTGTCCACTGCACCACACCCTCCCCACAATTCTGTGCTATCTGTCAAGGAGCTCTTTCCTTCTCCTCGATGGTGATTGATGAAAATTGGCTTTGAATGCTCCTCATGGGCAAGATGAAGGCAACTGCCATAGAGCGTCTTCTGTTAGGCTTCAATTGCACATTTTTTTTACTAGTGCGATGGAGGTATTCAACATTGAGATAATTCCTGCGGAAGTAAGACTGGGTATGACAATGCTTACTATCGGATGTAGCATCAACTCCTTCTATGGGCCCAAGCCTGTTAAAGCAATATGGTTAAGTTAGTCAGGCAATAGGTAACCCCTGTGTGTATTATGAATCTTTATTATTTGAACAAGATATTCCATTGACACTTAGCATGCGCCAGTGGGATAACTGGTGTCCACAGCGTGGAAGAGTCTGAGTCATTGCAGCAATTAATGATTATTAAGTTGCTGGATATCCGCCTAAATCCTGTGAAAAATGTTGTCAAAAATGTGTCTTAAGCTTAATGACATTCAATCTTCCAGATTTATACTTAGTGAAACTGTGGCTAGCTTTAAGGCACCTTGTTTTAAAAGTTTAACTGATGCCAAACAGCAGGGCCATGAGATGATTGAGACCAATCTTATCGTCCAGAGGCAGAGAAAATATCAGAGGGATCGGTGCATGGGAGTGTTGTTTGCAAGATCAATAATTCTTTGCAAGAAATGCCCCTGAAATAGCCCATAATTCTGTCTGTGACACATCTTCCCCAATAAATCTCTTTTTGTCAGTCTCATTACAGCTACCACCAGATGCAGCCCCTTTTGTATTATTTTTGAGGACGTTCCACCTCTGCAAGTTAATTGTGAGAAAGATTGGCATGATTCATAAAAAAGGTTTTCCGTTGGCTGGCCAAGCATGTGGGATCTAGGCACTCTCTCTATGAACACATGATTATGGTTAGAAGGTTGCCTTAGGTCCGCAGTGGGCATGAGGAGAAATCAGGTGATTGCGTGGTAGTGAACTTTGGAGATACGTCACTTACTAACTAAAGGCTTGATTTAGATAGCAGCGAATGGGTTACTCTGTCACAACAGAGACGGATATCCCATCCGCCAAAATATAAATCCCATAATATACTATGGAATTTAGATTTTGGAGTAACCCATCCTGATGTCTAAATCAGGCCTTTACTGTGTGGCTCCATCATCTGCCTTTAAGTTTTAGCAAGATCCAGACGCTCCCTTTGGGTCACTTTAACAGGACAGCTGTTTATTTCGAGCACAGAATACTGCCCCTGTTAAAAGCAGCCGACATGAGACTCCCTTGCATTTAATGTTGCAGTTTTTTTCCAGCTTTGTTCCTCTTGGATCCCTAAATGATTGACTCGTAAGTATGTCATCAAATCAATGCAAAGATACACATGACTTGGGCCGCAATTCTGAGCTAAATCAAAAGAACACTTAGTCCTGTGTTGATGCTTTCAATTTTATTTCATGGAACGTGGGCTGCATTAGTAATAAACAGAATAATCCAGACTGTGTCTCGTTTATCAAGATGCTTGATTTTATCTGTTTTCAAGAGACCTGTGCGGTAGGAGACCTACCATTTTGATAGATATTTCCCAATTGATAGATACCCCTGCCACTCCATCTCATGTTGGCAGGAGTACTATCAACTTTGATCTCAGTACTGTTTCCGGAGAATGTGTTGTGTGGATGCTCCACATTATCAACTGGGAGTGTGTAAGTCTGTGTAACATCCTGGTGGTCAACTTTTATAAAGGTGAGACATTGGAATATTGGTATTGTTAATGCAAATGATCATGATTTAGGAAAACATGCATATGCCACAGTTAAAATTGGCCTATTTTCTGGTCAGGGATTTTAATGCAAATCTTTATCATTTGCCAAAAAAGTGGTTTTTCAAGTTTCAAATAAAAGTGGGTTATGTTCAACATCACTTTCAACATAATCATTACGGTGAAAGAATTTGTTTCAATACAATCTTGTTGTTGTATGTCATGGGTACTCGCAAACACTTTCCCAAGGGCCAGAAATTATGGTATGTGGTGTGCCCGATGGCTGCATTAATGGCAGCACGGTGGGAGTGGGGTTTTGTGGGGGGTTAAGGTGGGCATAGGGAAGCGAATCACATACATGTGTGATCTGCGAGTCGTTTTGTTATTTTGAGGGTTTCTTTCCATAATGCCCTCCAAAGTTGCCCCTAGTCTCAAGAAGAGTCATAGATTTGACAATACTGAGTTATTCTGTATGTGAATTGCTATCCGTCTACCGCACCTTGGGGTAAGCATTTCTGCTTGCAATTGCTACCTTGGGGTATAGGCAAGTGTAAAAAGGAAGTAACTTGATTATTACATTGAAATGAAACAGAATTACACAAAGTGAAACCAGACAACCTAGTATCAATCCCGGCTTCCCCACTTGAACCAATTGTTTGATCCCGGGCAGTTGCCTAATTTCACCTTGCCTCCATATTCATAATTATGACAAATAAGAGCACCTTGAAATGAGTTCAGGAAATATGTTGTACAAACCTCTTGCGTTTGATTTAATAAACTATAATGTTGTCCACGTATAATAATCCAGACCACCAAGAGTGTTCCAAGTAGCAACTGACTAGCCTCTTGATTCGCTAAAGGCATTGTTGTGAGGGTATGAGGAGGCATGAATATTTCTACACTCATTTTTTTAAGAAGATCAGTTTTACATAAAGTACTTATGAATGCACTAATCTATTCTGATGTACTAAGGAGTAACGCTTCTGCATATTAATGAAATTTACTTTTTCAATATTGAAGAGACTTTATCATATTTTTACACGTTTGTTGCAAATGTATTGAAAAATGAATGTTACTAAATTAAGCTTTACATGACACCTTATTTGCTTCTTTTAGTTTACTTAGCCTATTAACATATTTATAATGTTTGGTGCTTTCTGAAGTTTACAGCAGCCAGTGCAGTCATTCAGTTGGAGGCCGCATATGATGGTCAGGAGGGCCGCATGAGCCCCCGGGCCATACTTTGAGTACCACTGTTGTATGTGATGTATGCCCTTCCACTCCTCACCTGACATCTACTTTCACAGGCAGAGAGCTGCTAGCATTATTGATTTTATTATGTTCTCATACTTGCATCCATTCTTTTCTAATTTCACTGTCATTGTGAATTATGCCAGAGTATGCAATCCTATTTCAGTGTCCATTTGGGAAAGAGAAAAACACATGCAGTCGATAGGCATGTGAAGATGTTAGTGGGAAAAAAACCCATAAAGGCATCATTAAATAGTGCTTGATTTTATATATTAACCACCAAATACACTATGGCAAAGTGGGACTCCTTACACATCACATTTATGGGCCTTAGCAGTGCTTTTAAGGGTGTGAATTGGCCAAAGCACTTGTCTATCATATTATCTATGGTGATTGATAAACCTATTGTCCACTTTCTTAGTCAACCCCATGCAGATGCTACCGTCCATTTTGGACCTAGTGGGGAGTGTACCGACGCATTTAAAATAAAGAGGGGAATTTGGAAAGAGTTTGTACTGGCTGCATTTCTTTTTACCCTATATTGTAATGAATTGCAGAGGTTTTTGGTGGATAAAGGCCAGGAAATGCAGCAATTGGGTTTCCAACCAACTTCTGTGTTTCTGTATGCAGATGATACAGTGATTAACAGCAAATAGACTCCAGAGATTCTAAAACAAATTTAGACAAAACTTTCACTATGAGCTGTAGTCTGCGAGGTTTGAAGACCTGTTTATGCACTATTCTTGTTACATTGGACTGCAATGTTAGTACTTTCTCATCCTTGAAGTTTCTCATGGATTGTGGTTTTAATTGGCATCATCGCCGAATGATGCAGAAATATCAGCTTGAAAGGTCCATTGAACCTGTTTTTAGGTTTGCCTCTTAGTTAGGTTTGAAACCACTCAAAGAAATGATAGCAGAAGGCTAAAACGGCCTTTTTAAGAAGGTTAGTGGCTGTCCCGTCCACCATAGTTTCTCCAAACACATTTGTTACTCAGAATTGAAGGTTCTGTACTTTAAGAACTAAGTTCAGTTTCTTCCTTCAGTGCTATAGCTTTTGAATCGGTCAAAGCTGAAGACAAGTTTAAATCACATGAGTATTATTTGTGACTGTTTGTCACTAAACCATGAGCATCGGATACTTTGGCTGTAATTTATTTAAAAATGGTGTGCTTTACTGGGTAAATAGAGTTATTCTGGAATATTGAATTTATTCATTGTAAGCCTTTATTTTTTGAATGGTGTGGTGACGTTAGGGTAACTTTTGAATTCTTAAAACCGCTAGTGCAAGCTTACTCTCTGCACTACTGATACTATTAAACCATGTTTTTAGGTTTTGCCTTGCTTGAGAAATCTGTTGTTTTTAATATAAACCTAAAAGGGACTTACATCCCGCCTCCTCTCTTTCCTGGCTTCACATTGGTTACTCTGCGTGCCACTTAATTCCTCCATTTCTATTAGCTGTAACATATTTACCTGCATTTACCAATGCTTGTTCCTAGTCTGCTTCTCTTATCATTTTCCCTCCGCCAAAACACTATTACCATCCGCTTTTGCGGAACTATATTTTCATAAAGTTTTGCCTTTTACTATTGCAGTATATTATATAACAATTTATCACTCTAAGAGGTTAAATGATTAGCATAGAATCAGAGGATGTTGCACAGCCCACCTGGACTTGAACCGGGATACCCAGCTCTCGAGTCAGCAGCACTGTCCACTGCACCACACCCTCTCCACAATCTTGTGTTATCTGTCAAGGAACTCTTTCCTTCTCCTGGAAGATGATTGATAAAAACAGCTATTTATACATTGCATAGGCAAAACCGACACATTACCAATGCTTGTTTACATGTAGGTAATATACAGCATAGATTTCTTCTGAACACGAATTAGGCATAATATTACACAGTTTCTGTTTTCCGTTCCAACTAATTGCTCTCGGATTGTGAAGCCACTGCCCTGTCCTTCTCATTTGAGCACACTTCGCTTTATGTTTTTCCATCAACTATGGTATATAGAAATCTATTTTTTATTCTGCTTTTGAGAACCCTCAAGGTCAGTCGATGTAGATCTGCTCTCCTTTCTTTACAACTATTTTCTTCAGAATCTATTTTTATAGTTGCAATTAATTCTACTTAGCCTGCTATCAGAATTAAGAATTTAAGAATTTCATATCTGAGCAGTAGAAAAAATATAAGGCAGGCCTTATTATTGCTGTGTAGCATTTGTGTGATTGAATCTTAAATGTATGCTTGCACCTGGCATCTTGTTATTATTGAAGGTATATAATGTGATTCATGATGAGTTATGGCTGATTCACAGTTAGATTTTTAAAATATTTCTAATTAACATGTTGTTAAGTTTATTTCTCTTTCTTTTTGCGTCGTTTCTACTTTTTTGAAACAGAATAGAAAATGGTGACTGACTGAGAACAAAGTTGATTTGATTCTAAGGGAGCAAATTCAATTTCTATGGAAATTCTATTCTATGGTGATAATTTAATAATGTTTCATGGATTATTTGGAGCAGAAAATACAGTTTACAAAGATGATCATGCATATCATATCTTGGTTGATGTGTAATGGACAACGTGGAGGCCTAGGTTTTAGCTTCACACTACACTCTTTGGCAAAATTTCCAACTGTCTTCATGATTTTATGGGATCACATCCATCTTTAATGTCCTTTCTGATACTATCCTTCAGAGATGGGGAAATTTAATTTCAACCCATTATTGGTATACTCTTTTGTCATTGGGCTGAAAGTAGTGAGTTATTTCGCTTTCTGTCGCCAATTCCCAAGTTTCTTGAAGAATCTTCTTCCAAGATATAGTAATCACTTCATTCATATCTTGTCCTTTAGGCACCTTTGTAAAAAGTGAGAATTTTTGTAATGTTTACTAATGTATTTATAGGAGTAGCTGGTATTCCTTTTCACCCTCCATGTTTAGGATTTCCTTAATGGTAATGTATTTTTCATAGCAATTATGACTAATCTCCACTTTCCATGGCAACTGTTTTTAACTTACTTGAAACATTCTGTGGGGGCAACATTGCGGGTGAAACAAACATATGCTCTATTGTGGCAACTCTTTTTTTTTAACAAATACTGCATTTAAATTTGTCTTAAATACTCTGTGGGGGCAACGTTGCAGGGGAAACATGGAGGATATTCTCAAAAACGTGTGATAACTACTGCAAAAGTAGCATAATGCAACTCTTCACATCGCAGCCCATCACGGGAAAATAACTCCGTGTCAACGTGGTATTCCCAAGCCTGCGGCACCATGCGATAGTCCCACAACAATGCGTCAAACCAACGTGTTAAAATCCACACGATGCCACAAAAATGCGAATCACCAATAGCAAAAAAACGGCAATGATGCCAATCGCGATAAAAAAATCAGCGAAAACCAGCCACGGGCCTGCAATCCCCATGCGACATGCGGAAAAATGCACTACAAAAGGTGGAAAAAAACACATACAAAAGCCAAACAACAGCAAAGCACAATGGAGTCAGCAGGAGCAAGTGCAGAGGACAACCAGAACCCCACAAGCACCCCAGAGGACTAGCCTGGGACTTCGGGGTCATGGAAGGGCAAGGAGAAGAAGAATAAGAAGAAAAGGTTCAGTCCGCAGGAAAACAGGATCCTGATAACGGAGGTAATAGAACACCATCAACTACTGTTCATCACCTCCACTGTGTCACTGGCAACTTAAAATGGAATATGGCAGACCATCATGGACAAGGTGAATGCAGTCGGAGTGCTGAAGAGGACAATGGACGAGGTCAAGAGGCGCTAGAATGATGTCAAGCACAATACCAAGCAGAAACTTGCAAACAACCGTAAGGCAGCAGTGCAGACTGGAGGTGCTGGACGAGATGGAGGAAATGGTGTCCACAGTCATCAGTGGGGAGACGGTGGCAGGAGTTGGGGGCCCGGACACTGCTCAACAGGACTGGACACAACAGCAACAGGGTGAGTAACGACCAGGGACTGGGGGGACGGGGGGGAGATGGTCACAATGGCACACATGCACAAGTAAGCAAAGCATATCTTCAGACAAACCATGCCCCAGACCCCAAACTCCCACCAAGATAACAATGCACCCAAGAATGCAACATCCAGCACTGTAGAAGCACCGAAGTCAAAGGCACACCCCATTTAAGGGATCAGGGGCTGCCAAATCAGAGCTGCAGGGGCGACTCGCCCAAAAAAGCAGCACACACATCACATGCAGAGCACATCAACATTGACAATGATGTGGCACAATCTGCAACACGTCCACAACAGAACAGGGGACACAACTGTTGCTGCATGTGCGTAGAAACTGGCCAATCACATTTGGCATTGCAGGGAAATGTGAGTTGACAATGTACAAGAACAAACACACATCCGTGAAGTTGTCGGAATGTCCACTGTCCCACATCACAGAGGCAGATCCCCATAAACAGTAACAATGTACACTGTCATTCAGTCTGCATGTAAACATGTACAATGCGTCAACATACATGTGAACACAATGTTAAACTGCATCTCCCCTTAACATTGCAGAGGGAAATTCAACTACTCCTGCAGAGCAGTCCCAACCTCTATTCTCGTCCAGGAGCAGGGAAGCCCAGCTGCTACGAGGAGAACCCACACCCTGCACAGTGCACACACCAGGCAGTACCCACCACCACGGCTGCCTCACAGGACCCCCACGACGAACACATGGCCTTCCAGCTCCATGTGTTGGGGTGCTAGGAGAAGCTGGCCGAACAGGTGCAGTTGGGGTTCAACCACATGGCAGCCAAACTAGACGCCATACTTGGGTGTCTAATTCCCATCAAGGACCACTCACAGTTCCTAGTGGACACCGACAGTCCGCTCCTTGCTCTCCAATGAACCATGGCTGATAGGGTCCTAACTCAGAGGCAAGAACAACTGGCTAGTCATAGTGGTTCAAGCGAGCTCGCCCGGCAGTTGGGACTCATGCGGAGGCTCATGGAGGACAGGGAGCGTAAGCATGCAGAAACAGCGGCTGACACGGCTGCACACCAGTGAGAGTTAACTAGGTCTCTCAATGCCATAAAGACTATCCTCATGGCATTGCTGCCACAAGGCCTGGTGCTGATGCATGCTGCTGCTACCACTCCATCCACATCTGCAGCCCCTGATGTGTTAGTGCCACAGAGTGCAGCACACAGTCCACCTCCGGCCCCTGCGGTGTTACTGCCACACAGTGCTGGAGACAGAACACCACCACCCACATGAGAGGCAAATGCAACAGCTGAGGAGGAAGATGCAGATGAATCTGCTCCCGTGGTCAGAAGGAAGCAGTAGCATTTATGTCCGCCATATGGCCTGATTCTGCTTGGTTCTGCCCTCGGTATCATCCCCTTCCACTGTCCCCCGATGCACTTTGTGTCACTCACCTTGGATCTTGACATGGACTGCCATATTCTGTTTTGTCACCAATGACACAGCTATCAGACTGCGGACTGAACTCCTCCACTGCTGATGCACATGTCATTCCCTGAAGGACTCTGACTGGTCCTCCATGGGCCAACGCTGCAAGTTGGGGTTTGCATGGCCCTGCACTGCTCCAGCTACAACACTCCATTGAATGTGCATTAAACATTTGTTTACACAACGGAGTGTCATGTCTATGATCTTGCTAGTATGGAGGTATGGATGCATGCAGGGTCAATGATTTCCCCTTACATCCATGTTGCTTACGTTGTGGGACTTGGGTCACAGGGTGACACATTGCCGATTGTGTGCCGGGTGGCGCCCACATTAGAACGGGGAAACACGCATTTGTTACTTGCTTGTCCAGACCAGAACGGAAGCACACCCAGAGCCCAGGGGTCAATGTTTACACCCTTATGCTGGACTGGCATTCGCCAGGCCAGCCCACTCCGCTCACAGAGTGGGTGACAACGCCTCATGTCCCAGGTCTTCCCTGTAGGGATCTTCTGCTCACAGGTCTAGTTGTCCGCATGCCACAGCCACTCCCTCATGGCTGGTTCACACCCACACCACACCCAATCGGCACCAGCATCACAGGACATGTGACCCTGCCAATAAAAAGGGCCTGGCTTACGTGCTGGATGCCATTTCCACTCTCCAAATGAGTGTCTCCGTGTGGGTATCCGTTATGCATGAGGGCCTAGGGCCCTGCCTCGTCACATTGTGCAGTGCCAGTGGTGACATGATGGCGTCCGCACCACGGGACTCAATCATAAAGGGTCCATGGCTAGTGTTGCACAGACTTGGTGCCACCGGATGCACTGCGGCAGGCACAGGCACACCACCGCGGTGTCTTTCGGTGCACTGCTGTAGGGGCACTTCAGTGTTGAGTGGGTGTGCAGCCTGCGAGGATGCACCATCCAGAAGCGTAGCATTGGTGTGAGCCCTGCTGGACTGCAGTGTAGGCCTAAGCCAGGGGGCAGTGCAGGCCTCCCACCACGAGGCGTTGCCTCGTGGTTCACAGAGTTAGTGGCACCTATTGGGCTGAGCGGGTGTGCAGCCTGCGATGATGCCCTGTGTTCTCTGCCATTGAAAAAGCAAGACCCAGAATCAAGTGTGTGACCTGGTGGCCCACGGTGCGTGGCTGCATGATGTGGAGGGTACCATGGTTGCGGACCCCGGGCTTGGAGCTCCCCCTGGCATGTGGTGGGCCCCCTTAGAGGCACGCGGCGGGAGGGGCTGGGGTGCAGCAGCCTGTGTGCGCAGGGGCAGGCACGCGATGATGGCGTGTCCTACTGTATGGACTCTGCCATTCATGTCTCTGGCAACTGTTTCAGATTAGTGAACTGGGGGACTGCAGTGTGTACCGGCACGTGGTTGGAGACCGGTGGCTGCAGGTGAGCAGTGGGGTCTGGGTCCACAGTGTCCGCACTCTCCCTCCCTATCTCCCTCCTTCTTTCCCTCTCTCCCTCTCTCCCTCTCTCTACCTCTCTCCCTCTCCCTCTCCCTCTCCCCCTCTCTCTTTCTCTCTCTCTCTCTCTCTGTCACTCTCTCTCCCTCTCTCTTTCTATCTCCATCTCTCCCTCTCTCTTTCTCTCACTCTGTCGCTCTCTCTCCCTCTCTCTTTCTCTCTCCCTCTACCTCTCCCCCTCTCTCTTTCTCTCTGTCTCTGTCGCTCTCTCTCTCTTCCTCTCTATTTCTCTCTCCCTCGCCACATCTCTCTCTCTCTCTGTCGCTCTCTCTCCCTATCTCTTTCTCTTTCTCTCTCCCAATCTCTTTTTCTCTCCCTCTCCCCCCTCTCTCTCTCTCTCTGTCGCTCTCCCTCTCTGTCCTTTGATGGGCACATGTCACACCTTCTTATATGTCTTTCTGTCTTGCAGGCTGTGACTTCGAAATTCCCGGAGAAGACCCGCCGTGCCTCTTCATGATTGTTTCTTTTTGTGTCATCTGTAATAAAAAAAAATGTGGTTATATGATGTGGATGTGTGTTTTCCATTTTTGTGGCTACACCTGTATGTTAGGTGTTGTGGTTGTGCGACTTCATGCGATTTGTTGTTTGGGTCATGGTTTCGTGGGTTAGATGTGCATTTTCTTTGTCGGAAGGGAAGGGAGGTCATGGGGTTCCGGGGGGGAGGGGGTGGCGGTGTGTGTTGTTGCCCTCTTGGTGCTCCGGGCTGCATGTTCAGTTGCTGGGGGGCATCTGTTGTTCCTCATGTTTGACTATGGGCTGTGCTCCCTTGGCTGCTGCTGGTTGTCGTCCGACTTTGCACCAGGTCAGAGCAGGTGTAAGTTTCCTGCTGCTGTGTTTTTATAGCAGATCAGGCTAGTCGTTGTGAATGTTGCGGAGTGGTGTTGTCGTGGCCTTTTGCTCGAGAACGCCTACTCTTCATCTCATTAGCGATAGTTGCCGGGGTCATCCGTGGCGATGATTTTTGAGGATGCTATCGCCGGAAAACTGGTGGTATCGGCTGTTTGCACCAGCTTGTGAATGGGGCTGGAATTTTATCGTGACATTGGCTGCGCTAAAGTGACGATAACTCAGCGCTAGCTCCTTGAGAATATGCCCCACAGTGTGAAATCAGACACAGCACATAGCACAGCTTCCTATTCTGCCGCTGTTTAGCAGGTGGTGCAGAGGGACCTCGTATGCTGCATTCTGCCAATCTCAGTATGCCTAGATGGCCGCAATCCTGGACAGCTTTTGGCAAAACTGAATCACATTTTGATGCTATTACTGATTAAAGCACAGCCTTGCACCGTCTTGCAGTGGAAGCACAAATGGACATGCTGCTGGTGCACCAAAGGCAAGCCCGTCTGCGCCTGCCCATGTCTGAATGGGACCAGTGGCCAGAGAGCCTGCTCATTTTTTAACTGACAGAAAAGTTTTCTCTCCATATCAATTAAGATAGGAGCACTGCTTCCAGCCTGCCTGGAGGCAGGCCAGACATCAATCATTCCCCCGGTTTATGACGACAGCTGCAAACATTACCATTTTATATGTAAACCCAAGGATTACATTGCAGGAACTGATAATATTAAGAGCTCCCGCACCGTGGAGGTCAAGAGCATGAATGCTTCCACAGCGGGCTGCTCTATCCGATGCAGTTTTCATTTCGATAGCATAAGTTGTCACACTCAGGTGAGCCATCAACAACATGTCCACAACTTCCTGGTGGGCATGGTCCCACATGCCCTGTCCCTAACAGAAACATGGCTAATTGAGGCATTTAAGCCAGATGTCATACTCCTGGATAATTACTGTATCCTCAGAAGAGATTGTAAAGCCAAGATAGGAGGTGCACAGCTATTGTCTATAAAGACATTTCATAACACAACTTTGAGGCGCAATCTTCTCTGGCTTGTGAAGCTCTGTTCTTTTCATTTCACCTCACGCCCAAACTCAAAATTTCTGGCTCCCTATTCTACCCCTCCTCCCCCCAGCTATACTGGAATTGATGCTCTACAATCCATGATGCAATCTCCTCTTTCAAAATTAAAAAGCTCCAATTTCACTCTACTTGATGACCTAAATATCCGCCTAGAAGATGTCACCTGCACTGAGTCAAGTGCTTATAGAAGACTTAGAAGTTTTAAAACTTAAGCCACTAAATTCCTTCCCAAATCATAAATCTTGTCATTTGCTAGACGTCATTTTTGCTAAGATTACAGGCTTCACCGTGGACTTTCCCATTCCTCTACTTTGGTCCAACCATTTTTCAGTACCCTTTTCTATTTCTTTTCATTCTTCACCCACTCTGGTGGCAGCCGGGCCAAAAGCCATGGCCAAATATTGGGCAAAACTTGACACCTCTGTGTTCAAAATGCGCCTGCTGAGTACCCTACCTCAGCTGGCACAAAATGTTGAATTAGATCAACCTACGATTGACAAATGGCTCTGCAACTCTTTAGCTATAACTCTACCAGCCAAACCTAAATCTTTGTCCAGGCAACGTGGCCCTGCCCCCTCGTTTAATGATTCTCTACAGGGAGAAAAGAAAGTCTGCAAGGGATTAAAAAGGGCCTGGAGGAAGCTACATGACGTAAACTCAAAAACAAGATACAAAATAGCCTTGAGTCAGTACCATGTGTAATGCAGAACTGAGCAAGCTTTGTTCAATTCAGAAAAAATCTCTCAAGCTCAAAATTGTTCCAACACACTTTTTAAAGTTTTCCAAGATCTCTCACATCTTAGATATACAGCTCCTCCTCGCTCATTGTCACAAGCTCAATGCAAGGAACTTTCTGACATCTTTGCTAAGAAGGTGATAGATATTCAGCTTACCCTACTAACAACTAGGAATGACAATGCCCAGCCACGGATTAATACTCTAAGCTCTAACTCTACTTTATCTTCCACCAGGGAAACAAATTCCTTTGATGACAGACTGCCTGCTCACAAGACTGCAGTCTTTGCTTTGCTTGGACTATCCTCGTTTTCTGGACCAATTACAGTAAATCAAATCAGGCTCATGGTGAGACTCTCTCCCACCAGCCAAATTGAGCTTTCTGAGCCCGCAACCCATGCAGTCAGTGATAGAACTTCTAAACTCCTCCTTACGTGTGGGACATAGGATAGGAGAGGATGTTATTTATAATGTGCACCTATACCTGATGGTGTCATCTACCTAAAGCATGAAAGCATGCTATGGTTCTCCCCTTGTTAAAGAAACCACACTTTAGGCTCATTTCTTTGCTTTCCATCCTATCCAAGATCTTGGAAAAACACGAAAAAACTCAGCTTACCTCATTTGTGGAGACCAAGTGTCCCTTCATCCCTCCCAGTCAGGCTTTAGAGCCGGGCACAGAACCAAATCTGCCCTTCTAGTAGTAACGCTTCATCTAAGGTAGCTCCTGGATATAGGCGGCACAGCAGCACAAATGTTATTACTTCTCAGTGTGACCTTCCATACTGTGTCTCATTATATTATTCTTAAAAAACTGATCCAACAGGGCCTCCAAGGTACGGTACTTGCATGGCTATCCTCCTTCTTGACTGACCTCACCTTCAGGTCTTCTCATCAAATGTGGTGTTTGGCTCACACTTTCTTACCTCTGGAGTTCTGCCCTTAGCCCCATGTTCTTTAGCATCGACGTCAGTCCTTTGACGCACCGGGTGGGAAACTGCAGACTCACCCTGTTTACTTATGCGACAACACCCAGATCATCTTTCTATGTCATCCAGGCGGGAGGTCAACTCGGAGGATCTCAGTTCCTGCCTAGGTCTTTGCTCCATTTGGATGAACTCTAACTCCCTGAAATTAAATGGTTACAAGACTGAGGTTATAGTACTGGGTTAAGAATCTTCAGCTGTGGGGGCCTCAACATTGGCCCACTATGCTGGGAGTGCCCCCTGAACCTACCAACAAAGTGAATAACCTATAACCTTGGTTTCTGGCTTGACTTTACTCTGTTCATGAAGCCACAGGTGGCTAAAGTGGCATCCACATGTTCACCACCATGAAATGGCTTAAAACAATCGTATGGATTCCTCCTTTCTCTTCTCAAAGAACAGTTATGCAAGCCATGATATTATCAAAGCTAGATGACGGCAACATCTTGTAGATAACGCTGTGATAAGATGCCTTCAAGTGGTCAGAACTTTGCCGCCAGGCTCCTGTTTGACCTCCGCAAAAACTGCTCTGCTTCAGGCCTTCTTCGCCATCTTCACTGACTCACAGTGGATTAGTGACAACAATTCAAAGCACTCTTCTTTATGCACAAAATCAGCTCATGCTCGGTACCGAGGTACCTAGAAAAATGTATGGTTCCCTACCTCCCCCACCACACCCAGCACTCGATCAATCAATTTCTTTTTACAGTCCCTAGCATTAAATGCACCAAGTTAGGCGGCCACTCTTTCTCTTTTTTGGGCCCCAGTCAATGACTCTCCCTCCCCGAGTCTTTGAGATGCTGTGCTTCGTTATCCAACCTTCTGTAAGGAACTGAAGACCTGGCTGTTCTAGCTCTCCTCGCCAAGCTGCTCTACCAGTCCACCAAGTGCTGGGAATCCCCTAGGGGTAGCCATGCGCTATCCAAGCATTCAATAAAATATTAATACATTCCTTCATTCTGGCCACATATTTGTTCGAATTCCAACTTTTCCTATTGCCTTTGACATTCACAAAGAAAAAGTAATTTGTTATAGTTGGCCATACAGGCAAATGCATGTTTTATTTTTAATCCAGGGTTTCAACAGCTGGAAATGAACTACTACTCCTAAGGGAGTGGCCATGGATTTAACAAAGTGCTGCTGATATCCGGCTCATAACTCTTGTCAATTGATAGTTAAGCATTGCATAGATTTGATTTCCATTGTGGAATAACATGTTACAGCCATTTCATAGGAAGATTGGTATTTACTTTGATAGCAATCGTACCTTCCGCAGTTTGAAGCTCAGCCTTTAAATCTGCCTCACAGCTTTTTCTAACCAAAATTGTCTGCCAAATATGAGATAATTCTCTACCGTTGGGTCTGTTGAAGGCAAATGTAATCGTTTGATAAGCACAGGGAATTATTAATTGGGACTTTAAATGATCACACTAAGAGTTTTTGCCATTTACCAGGAAGTAACGATTTTTAATGTGTTTTTGGTAGAATTATCATTGTTATTACATGGACGATATCATTGCCAGTAGGACATGGTAGCAGCTTAAAAGCAGTAGTTTTATTATTGGCAACATTAGTTACCTGCACAATTTACCACCAGCAGTATTTCCATACTGTTGGTAGTAATGCAGCATAGTAATACTATTAACAATGTCACCAAATCAGAACTCGGGTAGTAGATTATGGAACTACAGCGAACAGTATATATTTACAGCACAGTGACATTTGAAAAAAAAAAACATCTCAAGTAGCTTTTTTTCTGCAAAGATCCGCTTTGTATCACATAAACATTGTCTATTAATACACATCTTTTTAGGTATGAAAATATTCACAAGAAAGTGTGCCCAGAGAAAAATATGTATAGTTATGTTTCAATTTCAAATCAATGATCTGTTTTAATTGTGCTGCAAACTTACAGGATGGAAAATAAGTACAATGTCTAAAAGATAGAAAATATATATACGATTATAGATGGGTGAGAGTGAATTAAGGGGATGTTTTTTACGAGGGTTTCTGAGTGATGTGAAATAGACAATGAGAGCAAAGCAAAGTATGATGTCACTCCGAGGTGAAAAACATCTCTATAATTCACTTTTTACTTATCTATAATTTTACGGTATATATGGCTCCCCAAATCATCAGCCCCTGCCTTCAACTACGGGGGAGAAAATAATCGAAGAGCTAAACATAACATGCCCTCCTCTCTGACACAAATGTGAAAAATAATTATCTCACCTGCTATCCTTAACTAAAACCCACTACCTTCCCTGCCTTCCTTCCCCCTCCGGCAGTCGTGCTTTCTGCTTTCAGTCAAAGCAGACAAGCAGATCTGCGCTGAATGAGAACCCTGTCACCCGTGCTGCAAGGCCTTTATGACATCACAGCCATTGATAGCCATTTTGTTATCAACTCCTGTGATGTCATAACAAGGAGTTATGTCTTACAGAAAGCGAAATAAACAATAGAGACTCTCTATTAGAGCCATACATAACATAATCATTTCTCTTTTTAACCTTTGCACACAATAACACGGGCTTTTCTGAGAAGTATTATATGGAATCTGATTGGACCACTGTGCTCATCTGAAAGACCCTTCAAAGTGGAGAAGTGGAACTGGTTTATTGAACTACAATGAGTGAATGCTTCTTCCAGGATGTCGTTCAGCATTCATAACCTAATACCGAGTCCAAATTCCAGCAGGGGAGTAAATTACAAGAACCAGACAGAATAATGATACCCATGGTTACAATTCTGCTCTTCGGCACATCTAGTGTAAACAAGTGTCCGCGATAGCAATGTAGAATTATGTGTCCTGGTTTAACTTAGGTTTTATGAAGGACAGAATTCCTGATTTGCACTCTTTTTTTGCAGCTCTTAAATACTCAGTCAGGATTGCCTGAGTGTCTCAAAGGCCATCAGAAGTTCATATGCATGGTAAGCAGGATAGACTGACAGCACAAGGTTTTACACAAGAACCATCTGAATAACAATTGAATGGTTCAGGGTTAATAAAAGCTCTAATGGTCAGTTCAGTTGCAAATGGAATGTGCAATGGCACATTTAGAAAAGACCAGTGCTTGTATGCCATGAAATGTTAATGTGATGTTTTTAGGACTGTTTCACATATAAAGCCAATGAGACTTGATATCCATTTCCTTAAGAGATGTGTCCAATCAACAAAAATGCAATGGCTCCTATATTTTACTATCCTAAAATAGACAATTTACAATACATCTGCAATTTTTATAAAGCGCAGATTACTGCACTACCACCACTTCATAGCACTGTAAATAACAGATGTTATCATTACTCACTGTGCTCGGTTTTAGGAAAGAGGAAAGGCATATCCACCCTTCCTGTGTTTCGAGCTTCTGCCCTTCGCATGCTCTGTATCTCAGGGATGAGCAAGAGATCTCTGAGCCATCGTGTCTGATGTGAGGGCTATTTGAAGTTTTGAAAGTCACACAAAAGAAATTGAAAACTTTTTCAGCTAAAACTGATGGATTTCATACTAAGTACCAGGATAAATCTGTAGAATCAGAAAACATTTGAATAAAATAAAACATATATGTAATATGGGCTTGTTTTATCATGTGTATGCACCCATGACATTGTTCTTGGAATGTATGGCTCCCATTGAGAGCCCTTAACATGAACATTTAGTTCAAAATCTAATTTTCGGCTGCAATGATATCAAAGCAGCAACACGTTGGGCTCCAACCCTGATGCTCTTGTTTGCAGTAATTTGCTTCCTCCCTTGGGTTTCTGCAGATGTGACAGAGGTGGGGGTTTAAAGGGTGGGTGTTATTGTGTCACCATCAAACATATCACCTGTGACCTGTAGCCGGGGGTCTGCCTAGACCCTTGATTGAGGAAGCAGGCCCCAATGACCAATCACAATGCTGCCAGCACCGAGGCTCCCCTGACCAATCACAACGCTGCAATGAATGCTCTTCATGCCGGCTGTAAGTCAACATGCATGGAAAACAGGGAAAGTGTGCACGACTGGTTTGGGCAGCCTGAAAAGGCCCACCAAACAGTCACTGTGCACTTAGGAATGGGCAAACCACTCCTCCCCTGCTCCAAGAGGAAAGCAGCAACGCCCACCCACCTGCCTGCAAAGCAGCAGGAAGCAGGATAAAATGATAATAACACAAAGTTATTATCATTTCATGTTTCTGCTTCGCACTGCTTAAAAGCAGTGGGGTGACGTTCCTCTGCCACTGATTGGCACTGGCTTTCCCACTAGGTAGGAAAAGGCTTCTTTTTTTGGATACTCAGCTCCATCTTAGTAAACTGACGCTGAAAGTCTCTGGACTTTGTTTACTCGGACCCTGCTAACCAGACCCCTGTGTATGTGCTCTGACCACTAAAACCATTTGAAGTTAGTTAAGAATCCTACTCTGCGAGTTTAATTTACCCTTAACTACTTAGTATAGGGTACTCGGGGCTTGTAAGTTTAATGTTGTTAGTGGGCTGCAGCACCTATTGTGCCAGCACTAAAGTGACAATGCAAAGCATATGTTCATGCCTGCCCCTGCAGGCTGAGTGAGCAGTTTCAAAACTGCAAATTTGATGTGGCAAAATACCCCTTTTGCGAGTCCTAAACTTCCCCTTTTAATGCTTATAACTGTAGGCCCTAAATGCCAATAGGTTGGGGTGAGTGGTATTTGCAAGTGGGACATGTGTACTTATGTTTTACATGTCCTGGTAGTGAAACATTACATAAGTTGTTTTTTACTGTGGCAAGGTTGGCTCTTTAGAAAAATAATTGGTTACATTATTACACCATATAATGTTTGTGTTTTATATGGTTTTATTGAAAGTAGGTATAATGTAAGATATTGCAAACATCAAAAGAGAAGAATAAAACAATGTGTTCAAATGCAATTTTTAGAAGTTAAGGTGTAAAACCATAACATTAGTTTGGGGGGAACAAAAACTACAATATGCAATCTTATAAGAAAAAAAAGTAATACAAAGAAATAAGTAAGATACATGTCTTACAATAATTAGTTTTATGTTTTATATATAAAAAAGATAGACTAGAAAGATGAAAGAAGAAAAGAAGAAAGAATTGAGGGAAAGAAATTAGAGGAAAGAAGAGAGGTAAAGCAGTTTGGACAAAGATCAGTGTGACAATAAGAAGATAGTGAAAGGTAACCATAAGAAATCAGACTTAATTTTCTGAGATAATGAAGAAGAAACAGTAGAAATTCTATGTTCATCACAAATCAAATTCCACCATTTTAACAGACACAATCTAGAATTAAATTTCCAACAAGAAAGTATAACCTTAAATCAAGTGCAATAAAAAGGTCAAATGACATAGTTTTCGGGGAATGGTCCTGGAAATAATCTGACATAGTACCATGAAATATATTTTGAACTGAATCGAAAAATTGTTACACATTTGGACCAAACAGATTTCCAGAAAATAAAAACAGAAAGGTGAAGTAGAAAAATTGAATTTATGAATAGGAGCTCTTTTATTCCCCCTGAAAATAAAGATTGAGTAATTTTGGCAGCTTTGGAGGTAGTAAAGATTTTGTGCCATAATTTTTCCCACTGTTGAGTGAATAATATTATAGAAAGGTCTTGCTTCTAGGACAATTCAATAGGGGATTTAAGTCTACCAGAGATGGTAGCAGAAGAAGCTTATATAACACCTTATAATGCATAACCTGTTCCCTGTATCCGATCCAGGCTCAATCGTGGTCCACATTAACTTTTGACTTTGACCCAGTCCAAGGATTTCGGGAGTTTTACACATCATAGATGTAAAATTGGAGCTTTTAGTTGAGGTTGGTGACTGACCACCTCAAGTCATAATCACATTCCTTGTTAGGGTGAACCCTTAAAGTCACTAAATTAGCCTGAACTCAACTCCTTGGTATCTAAGGCACAGAGGAGACAGGATTACTGTTAAATATTTATTCCGTATAAAAACAGTAATAAAGTCAAAATACAACAGAAGAAAGATCCCAAACAAATTTAGTAAAATAGAGTAAATTTGAGTAAATAAAGTGAAATGAAAATGACAAATATTTTAAATATAAAAAGATTGCCAAAAAGCATTAATCAAAAACCGAGTCATCTGAATGTGCATGCCTGGTAAGGAGCCGCAAATTAAGGCTGATCGCTATAAAGTGCAAGTCAGATACAGAAACAAGGTCAGATGTTTTATGTTTGGACTTAGACTCTAAAATGGAAGTAAAAATCCTCAGTGGGGGCAAGGGAGCAGGATGTGGCCTAAGAGGGCTGCGTGTCATCAGATAGCCACAAGAGGAGATCTCGATATAGCCACTGACTTTTAGCATCATACCTCAGAGCAGGAGAAATATATTTTTTTTTACTCCAGTGAGAGAAACTGCAGGCTATTGCAGAAGATTGATGGATACCATTGTGGGAGGTCCCACTGAAATAGGTTTCCTGCTATAGAAAAGCTCCAAGTGAGAGCCCAGCGGTAACACACCATAACCACAGCAACTTAGCAGGTTGATCCCCATCCTCAGATGTCTTTAGAGTCAAAATGTTTCTAAGTCCCAGGTTTCAGAAAAAGTTAGGAGTAGTATGTTTTGTCACTAGTTCAAGACATAGAGAACAGTACTTGGGGGTAAGGGCTCTTTCCAGCCAAAGCCAGCAGGAGTGTCCAGGGGAGGCAGGTCTGCAGGCCACTATTCACCTTCTTTTATAGTAAAAGTATATTATTTACTCTCCTTTTTTATTTTGAAGTTATTACTTTTCAAAAAACTGTGCATTTGATGTATTTCATTCCTTGTTAAGTCCATATTTCTGCTGAGTTTTTGAGTCTACATTTATAGAAACTATGCGTTCCAAAATGCAATTTGTATAAGGATAGAAGAATGTTAATGCTTCCTCTGAACTGATCTAAATGATAATGAAGCCTACCGACATAATGTTTCACTTAAAATGGGGTAATGGATCGATTTGTGCGCAAAACAGGATTGATTGCAAGCTTTCTTATAAGATTTTGTATCCATGGAGTTGGGATTTTGAGCAGATGGTCAATGTTAAGTGGCTATATCAATTAGATACTTTCAGCCACGAAGAAGCGGCGTTGTTATGAAACACGTGTTGGCTGTCTCAAATCACTAAATATTGTTCGGATGAACGATATTATAACAATCCTATAAAACAGATGATTGGATGTTGGAATCAAATAAAGTTGCACTCCTTGAATGAAAGTGGACTAATCACCTTTGAAAGAAAAAGGTTATTTTTCCTCAGGTCACATACAATTGTAGTCTAAGAATATTAAATATACTATTCCTACTCTGGTTTCAGTGGAAGAGAAAGTACTGGATTTCGGAGGGGTACACGTTACTATTCCCACTCCAGTCTGTAAAACATTAAAGAAACCATTGGATGTTGGAAAGGTGAAATTTAATATTCCCACTCTAGTCACTGCAAGAGTATAGAAAGTGTTGAATTGCAAAGAGGTTCATTTTAGTATCCCTACTGCAGTCTAAACAAGATTATGGAAAGTACTTCACTTTTCCAAAATATCTAAGTAACACCATAAATGTATTAGATTCCTAAAATAAATAATTTTAATTAACTTAAAAATGTATATAATAATGAACTTAAATATGTGTCTATATATATATATATATATATATATATAAATATATATATATTGATATTTATATATATTATCTACTGGCGGTCGCCAGTAGATAGTTATAGTTAGGACCGTGTTTCCATAGGAAATCTCAAAATTCTATTTTGAATAACTTTGGCGCCGGTTGACGGATCCTCGCAAAATTTTCAAAACTAATGGGGCGCTCCGCTCAGCTCCTACCCTGGAAGTCTCGGGGTGATTCGTCAAGCGGGGGCTGAGAAAAAAGGGGGGCCCCAAAATGCGTTTTCGCCATGCATTTTCCCATAGGACCTTTAGTCGAAGGTACAGCCCGAACGGCTGAACAGAAATACTTGAAATTTGGCAAAGAGGTAGTCCTCAGGTCAGGGATGTGCCTTTTGCATATATGGTGTCAATCTGTTCAGTAGTTCCTGAGAAAATTGCAGTTAAAAGTACATAAATATCTATATGCGCGCACCGTGCGCGCACGCTGCGAGCACCGTGCGAGAGCGTAATTCTGATTGGTGGTTAGATGTCAGTCAACATTCGAATCGGTCGAAATCAGAAAGTGTTGTCCGCCATTTTGTGTGTGACAGTGAAAAAGAAAGGTGTAGAACGTGTAGCACCGCGGAAAAAAAATCATAAGAAAAATCAAATTTAAGTGTTTAGATGTTAGGTGGCTCTAACAAGAGCCGTTGTGTTAATTGAGGAACAGAGGAACAAAAAAATGAAAAAATGTATAGGGTGCCACATGTGTGCTGCTGTATCTTGCTCTCTATTAGAGGAATGCTGGTGTCCCCATAAGAGAGAAGAGCATTGCACGCATTGCACCGTATATGCACCCTCTTGAAAAGAGGGTGTACATCCAGAGGAACAGAATCAGGTGAAGCTGCCGCCGCAGATGAAGTGCTCGGCTGAGCTGCCGATGATGTGCTCGGCTGAGCTGCTGTGGATGTGCTCGGCTGAGCTGCTGGAGGGTTTTCTCTAGCAGCTCGAGCATAAGCCACAGGATGTACTTCTCTAACGTGCCTGATCATAGTGAAGATACTAAAAGAGTATTTCTTTTTAGGATCTCCTCTTGATAAGACACCACCACAAATAGTGCAGGTGACTTTTGGAGCATTCACCTTTTTCTGCCCCTCTGGAAGAGTGAAAAATTGCCATATAAAAGAGTTTTTCTGTTTCCTCTGCCTCTGTGGTACAAGGGTCTCCTGCTCACTCCCAGAAGATGACTGCGGCTCTGCCATTCTCAAGTAATGGAGTACTGGAAAAGCTGCTCAGCTTCTTCTCCCAGGGAATCAGAAGTAATAATGAAGCGAGTGGGTGTGGTGTTGGAAGTTTCTGGAACTGAAACTACTATAAACCAATGAAAAGTGTTGTTTCTTAATCACATGACCTGAAACTACTATAAACTAATGAAAAGTGTTGTTTCTAAATCACATGACTTGCCGTGCGCGCACGGAGCACGCACGCATGCGTGTACGGAGCACGCGCGTATGCGCGTATGGAGCACGTGCATACGGAGCACGCGCGAATGCGCGTACAGAGCATGCACGTACGTAGCACGTGCGCATGCGCTTACAGAGCACGCGCGTACGGAGCACGCACGACGTACGCATGCGCATGTGGAGCACGTACGCATGCGCACACGGAGCACGTACGCATGCGTGCAACATGCGTGCACCGTGCGCGCACCATGCGCGCACGGTCAAAAACCCTTAAAAAAGATTTTTTTTTTTAAGTGTTTATAAGTTTATAGAAGATATTAACAATGCTGTTCAACTTTATCCAAATAAAAAAAAAAAAAAGCTGAGCCATTCTATATTACAGGATGAAGTCAATCTATAATTATATATATATAGGTAGCTTATTGTAAAATAAATATTTAAAAAATATAATTATAAATTCATAAATTAGAATTTAAAAAACCTTGCAAATTCACTTAAAAAACCATAGGTTTCACATACATTATTGTTAGGAATTAGCATTTATAAAACCTTGCAAATTCACTGAAAAAACCATAGGTTTCACACACGTTATAGTGAGGAATTAGCATTTAAAAAACCTTGCAAATTCACTGAAAAAACCATAGGTTTCACACATGTTATAGTTAGCTGGACATTTCACTCGTAAAAAAACAATGAAATTCCCACATTATAGTTAGTTCAGCTAACTATAACTCGCGCGCCCGCAAACCACTGCTGATGACGTCACATATTACATCACTGATGACATCTCAAATGAGATCACTGATGACTTCACTGATGACGTCATCCATGTGATAAATTACCACATCTTCTCACACCCTAATATAACCTTTGATACACCGACTCAAAATTTCAGAGTTCCATTCTCAAAACCATACATACTGCAATACCAATAACTACATACCCACTTATTAACTCTTAGGTCTACATACACCTCCACTCATTCACGTGTACAGTCACTCATACTTACAGACCTATATAGACACTCACACACTACCAATCATCCATAGAGGTACTCTCACACAGTCAGTCATGCAAATAATCACACTCCCATTTACTCACCTATGCGGTTATACACACTCAAGTTCACTTACACTTACTATGCGGTTATACACACTCAAGTCACTCTCACAATCACACACTCTCACATCTACCCACTATATACTGCCTTTCACATATGTAGTTAGTCACAAATGTACCACTGAGATATACATTCAATCCCTAACACACCCATACATACACTCACTCAACCATACAGTCCATCACAGATGCACTCTTAAAACCATGCACCCATAGAATCACCCACTCACACATCTATGCATAGAGTCACACACACCCTACCCACACAAACACTCAGGAACCCATACAGATACTGAGACAAGCAATCAATAACTCATATAGACACTTATATAAGTATTCTCAAAACCATGCAGCCACTTCTACACCAACATACAGACACATACAAACATTTACACAGTTTAGTCACTAGTCTGCAGTAAGATACATTTAATGACTCACTTATAGAGTCAGTTACGCACCACAGAAAATCATCCATTTACACACTTGTACACCCACTTATTCTTCAACAGGCCTTTCCCTATATATATTAAACATATTAAAATTGTTCAGAACACATACTCAATGGATGATGTCATCAGTGATGTCATCAGTGATGTCATTTGAGATGTCATCAGTGATGTAATGAGTGATGTCACTGACCATGTCATGAGTGATGTAATATGTGATGTCATCAGCAGTGGATTGCGGGTGCGTGAGTTATAGTTAGCTGAACTAACTATAACGGGGAAATTTAATTGCTTTTTTACGAGTGAAATGTCCAGCTAACTATAACATGTGTGAAACCTATGGTTTTTTCAGTGAATTTGCAAGGTTTTTTAAATGCTAATTCCTAACTATAACGTGTGTGAAACCTATGGTTTTTTCAGTGAATATATATCCTATCTGAAAACAAAGCTCCTTCAGAACCTCCGATGCTGTGGAGGGGTGGAGCTCCAAGCCAAGGGAACACACCACCGGGTAACGTAACACCGACCACCGACAAAGAAGACGCTCCCTTAGGAGTAAAGCTGCCGTGGAAATCATTTTATTGACCCAGCACTACTATATATATATATATATATATATATATATATATATATATATATATATATATACACATATATATCCAATCGAAAGCTGCACCAAAATTGAGGCACCACACATGTGCGTATTCAACCTTTTAATTTTGGCAAGATGCAGGGAAATCAGGCTCCACATACATATATATATATACATCCAAAGGTTGTCCAACAATGAAGACGCACACAATGACAGGCAGACCCCAGCTTTCGTAGCAGAGTCTTTATTTGGCAAGCCAGCAAACATATCTGGATATCTGGATATTTCCATTGCCTCATCCAACGCGTTTCGGAGCTCCTGCTCCTTGCTCACGGGTGGCTTGCTTACGTGCAGATGGACTCATGCTCTTCCCGTATCTGTCCATTTGCATATTTCCTGTGAGCAAGGAGCAGGAGCTCCGAAACGCGTAGGGAATCAAGCAAGGAAATGTTCGTGGTTTTTGCCGGTTTGTGCTGAAGAAGGGACTCCTCTGTGAAGCTGGGGCCCTCCTGTCTTTGTGTGTGCCTTTGTTTGTGGACAACCTTTGGATGATGTAAACCGGCCGGTCCATGTCAGAAAGGCAGCACCACCACGAAAGGTTGTGGACTGTGGATCTTGATATAGGGTCCGTTATGCAGTATGTCAGGTTTGCGGGGATCTGAACTGGCAAAAACACACGGAAGACTCCATCGGGAGTTTATCCTGAAGTATGCAGGAGGCAGAACCCATTGGGGTATTATTTTAACGGAGAGACTACGAGTTCCAGAAGAATAACGAATAAAGAAACCCATTAGAGGGCGTTACAATGGCGAAATAAATGGACTCATGCTCTTCCTGTATCTGCCCATTTGCATATTTCCCGTGAGAAAGGAGCAGGAGCTCCGAAACACGTAGGGAATAAAGCAAGGAAATGTTTGTGGTTTTTGCCAGTTTGTGCTGAATAAAGGACTCCTCTGTGAAGCTGGGGCCCACCTGTCTTTGTGTGCGCCTTTGTTTGTGGCCAACCTTTGGATGATATATATATATATAAACTGAAAAAACACTTCTTTTCCATCTCTAGTAAAAACATTGATGAAATACCTAGAGGTGAAATGAATAGTGGTTTAATAGTGGCAGACCTGGGACTCCTCCTAGATATGATTCAATTGGAAAATGAAGAGCGAGGTAGCCCAGAAACAACAACGGAAGGAAAGACACCCATTGAACTAGACACCTACGCAATTGTGCGCACAACATTTACGCCAAAGTCATTATTTACGCCAATGATGCCCAGAGATGGGCTTGACATTTTTGCTGACAATGTGATAAAAGACCTTAAGGATCTAGCCCTCAAGAGCAGTAAAGAATTCAACAAAACGCACAATGCTAACAGAAGGGACTACAACAATGTGATTAACAAAATAAAAGAAAGACAGGGTATTGTGGTAAGATGGTCAGATAAGGGAGGCAATGTGGTCCTGTGGCCACTGACAAAATATAACACCGAGGCACAAAAACAGCTGAGTGACAGAGAATGTGATAGCACCAACCAGCAGTATTAGTCTCAAAGAAAAATATTACCAAGCTCCCTACGAATGGAGAAGCCAGGGTCTCATCACCAAACCAGAATTTGAATATTTGAAAACCGATTACCCTACCACCCCGCAATTGTACTGAATCCCTAAAATACACAAAAACGCTACCAATCCCCCTGTGAGACCAATCATTGCCGCTATTGGTGGCCTTTTTGAAAATACGTCACGGTTTATTGACTTTTTTCTTCAGCCATTTGTGTTTGATTTACCGTCGCACATAAAGGACACGGGTGACTTTTTAAGCAAAATGTATGATGTTACATGGCAAGATAGTTATGTTCTTATGACACTTGATGTGAACACATTATACACAAGCATTAAGCATAAGGACGGACTACATGCACTTAAACACTATCTGGGTAAAAGACCAATACACCTACATGGACACACTGTGATGCTTCTGCAAATGGTAGAGCGGTGCCTGGAGAACAATATCTTTATCTTTGAAAAATTGTTTTACAAACAACTACAGGGCACGGCCATGGGTACTTGCTTCGCCCCCAGCTATGCTCATTTGCATATGGGCTTGTGGGAGGAGCAAGTACTCATGCTAACACACAACCTGGCTATGACAGAAAATGTAATGCTAATTGATTACATTTTTGTTCTATGGCAGGGCACACAGGAAAGTGCTGAATGTTTTGCACGTGAACTTAACAACAACACACTTAATCTATCATTTACCAGTCATACCAGCAAAGAATGTATACAATTTCTGGACTTAGAAATGTGTATAGAAAACAACAAGTTGCAGACTAGAACATACAGGAAGCCCACAGCGGGCAATGCCATCCTGCAAGCCAATAGATTTCATCACAATAGTGTCAAAAAGGGTATCCCCTATGCAGAGTGCACAAGAATGAAGCGCAATTGCAGTACAGAAGAGATTCTACATAAATCCACCAATGACCTCTTCAATAGACTGCAAAGAAGGGGATATAAGACCAAAACCTTAGAAAATGCAAAGGCAAGGAGTGAGAATCTTACCAGAGAAGATCTGTTATTTAACAAAAAATGTAAGACCAAAACGGAAACTAACAAAATAGACACTCCCAGATTAATCACAGGCATCAATGCATATCATGCATCTTTGCGTAAAATCCTCTACAGACATTGGGGCACCATAGGTAATGACCCTATTTTGGGCCCCACCTGCGCTAAAGTTCCCTCAATCAGCTTCAGAAGAGCAAAATCTATGCTACAGGAGTTAGTGCACAACGCGCCGCCATTGCCAAAACATCAAACTGGCTACAAACATCAAAGGGACTTATCAAATGCAGCAGATGCAAAGCCTGTAAACATGGAATCAACAACAAAACAGTACCCATGCCCTTCAGACAAACAACATATGAAATAAGGGGCAGTTTTAATTGCAAAACAGACTTTGCTGTGCATATCGTACAATGCACCTGCAATAAACAATATGTAGGGAGTACCATCCACCCAGTGCATGTCCGCATCCTGCAGCATCTAGTGGCTATTTCGAATAACGACCAAACATACCCAGTGGCAAGACACATAAACACACACCATGCAGGAAGAGCCCAAGACCTCTCCTATTTTGACATTGACAATGTTCCTAAAAACCCTAGGGGAGGCAACAGGCAATTGGCATTAAGGAGATTGGAGTCCAGATACATCATTCTCCTAAATTCCAAGATCCCACATGGGATGAATGCCGATGAAGCGCTTAACGTACATCTTTAATGTCATAGTCTCTATCCAACAGCTTATCTGATCCATTCCTCATAGCGTTAAGTTCTCTTTATTCTTATTTTTATTATATTTAATTTTTTCACTTTCCCTTTTAATTTTATTTTTCCATATCCAGGACTTCTTCAGACAAGCATAGCAATATGTTTTAGGGGGCTAGCTTACGGTAGAATTCTGTCAGTTTGTCCACTTGGGCTTGACGAAATATTCTCATTATCAGACAGTATTACTGACCTTTGTAATGCACCAGTGCTATAGTCAGGATGCCCACATGGGCATGACTGAGTACGCAGTATCATGAGACTTTTCTCACTGATCTACGTACTGCACCAGAATTTCTTTTGGTGATTGTATTCACACCCTGTAACTTAACGCCACCAATTTTTGTCTCTACTCTAGACATCTATGTATATTTGTGAGCGTTAACTCCACTTACTGGATAAGCCTTTGATCCTTGCACGTGCGTCTCACCATCGTCTACTTCAGGCGTTTGAACACAACAGTTCACCGAGCCCTTTTTCCCCCCCGTTTTTTCAGGAAGGTTACTTTTCTTCTATGCCCATCGGTTACGTTTCACTAAAGATGTACACATAAACTGAATATGAGTACACACACACTGTCACTCTATACTAGTGTATTTCTTTTCTAATTTTGCTAATGTATGATGATATAACCATAGCAAAGTGATGTTTCTTACATTTACGTTATTTTAATTCACATTGTATTTCTGTATCTTTATTCAGCTGGGTCTGTTTTTCTGTTGTCATGACGACTTAGCAAAATATCACCCTTCTAGGTCTATCAATATGGTGGGTTGCTGTGACAACCAAAACAGAGTGAAGAGAGTATATATGTAGTAATGTATTAATGGCAGAGAACTTGATGCAGTGAACAAGGCGGTTGTCCCGCCGAAAACACGTCTGGGTCAGAGTTGGAATAAAACCTTCTTTGCCAATTACTCACGGAGTCGGTGCCTGTTTGATGGATGCTGTCAGGATGGTAACATATATATATATATATATATATATATATATATATATATATATATATATATATAGTAACTACTGGCGGTCGCCAGTAGGTAGTTATAGTTAGGACCAAGTTTCCATAGGAAGAGCATTTTTTGTTTTGCTTATAACTTTGGCGTCGTTTGATGAATCTTCATGAAATTTTCCAAACTAATTCTTTGTTCATATCAGCTCCTATGTGGGAAGTTTGGGGGTGATTCGTCAAGGGGGGGGCACAAACTTGTTTTCTCCATGTTAATTTCCACAGGAAACTTTAGAAAAGGCTACAGGTCGAACGGGTGAATGGAATTACCCCAAATTTGGCAGGGAGAAGGGTTTTGGTACGCTTTTGTTTATTTGGTGTAAATCCGTTCAGTAGTTTTTGAGAAATATCGAAATTTACAGCTATCGATATTTGGGAATTCTGCCATCTGATTGGCTGAGGCGTTAAGAGCACAAGCTTGCTGCTTATTGGTTGTGAGCGCTGCGAGCGGTTGCAACTAGGAAGTGTTGGCCGCCATTTTGTGATTCCGTTGAAGCGAGTAAGGGGAAAAAAGGGCAAAAAGAGTAAGAAAGAGAAGGGTAGGAGTGCTGTGAGGTCTGTGGGGTGGTTAGGGTGTGCTACACAGGGAGTGTGAAGCAATGTATTCACCCCTACTGGTTTGAAAGTGCTGTTTTGCCTAGAGTAAGATGGTGCTGAGGTGAGGTGCCGGTACACTCGGGGATGAAACCGTGAGCTGATTGCTGTAAACTGATGTGCTCTGTGTGCTGTAGGATACTGGCCGCTGTAGCATAGCTGTGCAAGTGGTGTTAGTATGGGTTTAGAGTACAGCGGTGTGAGCTCTGTGGGGTGCTTAGGGTGTGCTATACAGGGAGTGTGAAGTGAAGTATTCAACCCTATTGGTGTGAAAGTGCTGTTTTGACCAAAGTGAGATGGTGCTGAGGTGAGGTTCCAGTACACTCGGGGATGAAACCGTGAGCTGATTGCTATAAACTGATGTGCTCCTGGCGCTGTAGCATACTGGCCGCTGTAGCATAGCTGTGCAAGTGGTGTTAGTGTGGGTTTAGACTATAGCGGGAGTGGGAAGCAAACAACTCACCCCTACCGGTCTGAAGACTCGAATGAAGTGTTTTAGCAAGCAGAAATAAAGAGATAATCTTGACGAATAGAATGCAGAATGTTGTAATGCCACAGAAGACAAATGGTGAAATCAGGCGTGTTTAAGAAAGTGGCTGTGTGGGATAAAGCGATGGAGTCTGCAAGTTATATAAAAAGTGTCTTTATGTAAGTGCCATAAATGGAACCACTGGTGCAAGAGCTAAGGGCATCCAGCTGAGGCAAACTCCAACCGCTTCTGCTGTATTCAAAGCTAAGCTTCTGCATCAGTCAATTCCACATTACATGTTACAGTTCCATGTGGCATAAAATATACCTATTAGATGCGAATGACTGTAAATTGTAGAATGAAAATAAAGGTAGGATACGATTACCACACTGTGCCAACCAGTTCCTAAACAATCCCGTGTTTTTTTATCTTGATCGCCAGTTTGTGAGCAGTGGCTGAGGATGAGCTAATTTGTGTGAAAGGGCTTCATGGATAAGAGGGAGGCAGAGAGACGTGTGTACAAAGAATAGATATGGTTTCAAAATGGATGTCGAGTTTAAGCTCATTTAGCAAGTAAATAGCATTTTTGCATAGGCCATATATCATCCATCCCTGGTTATTGTGGAGAGGTAAGAGCCAATAATGAAAACAGAGTTCAAATGCCTAAGCATACTTAGAAAGTTATTATATCGAAATAGTTCAATTGAAGTGTATAAAAAAATGTAATAGGAAAAAGTCAAAAAAGTTGGAAAAAATCAATTCAAGAATAAAGTGAATTTCTTACAAGTCTTGGAGATTGCAGTCCAGAAGTTCTTCAGCGGCTTGAGATGCGTAATGTTCCAAGAGGCTATTGTTGCCATCGTGTGGGAAAAGCAAAGCGATCCAATTCATATCCTCGAAGGGACAGTAATGTTCCTCAAATGTTGGAGTGTCAATTTGAATTGGTAGGCAATCTGCGATGTTGTCAAAGGTCGCACATTGCAGGAGATCTTTCGTGGCTGCGCAGAAATCCCATTCTGCCAGGATACCTTTTTGCGTTGCATCCGCCATTGCTCCACTGCCCGAACAATCAAGTTCATGGTTTTCAAGATACTCCATTACCTGCTGGATATCGGGAGCATTTGCTGGGATGTTGGCAAGGCATAGATCCATTCGGCAGTCGATTGGGCAAGTTTTGCAATAAAAAGATGGTTGCATGCAGATTGTATATGTGTAAATAAATGTCATGTTGCAGCTGGCTCTGATAATAGATAGAGGCAGGCCGCCGAAAAGTTGTTCAATTTTTTCACCGTATTGATGTAGCTTCGCGTAGAGGCGTATTCTGTCAGACATGCTTGTTACCACAGGGAGAGTAGACATTTTTAACAAGCTAAAATAGTAGTAGGATGGCCGCAAACAGAGCGAGAACTATAGGCACTATTGCTGTTATTCCAGAGATGACCGAATGAATGAAGTCTGGCATTAGACTGAAAAGAGGTTGAAAGCCTGTGAGAAGGCCGGAGGAGACAATGTTAAAAAAGTGTGCCAGACCCTAAATGTCAGATGTGTTGAAAATTGTGTAACAATTCTCAAAGTGTAATGGGAGGTTCATATTTAAAAGGGAGTGTATTTTACTTGAAGTTCGTGCTATCTGCAGTCGATAAATTACTTTTGGAGAAGTGAGAACACTTCTGTTTGAAACAAAAGCGCTTTCAGTTTGCTCTGTTTAATAAAATCTGTTTTCAAAGTAGGTATTGAAGGTCAAGTTGAACTTTGGGACTTACTTTGCGTGGGTGGGAATAGAGATTGCCAGAGGAAGTTATCCGGTTTGAAACAGTAAGGACATACGGTATGCCAGCTCACATTGCGTAGCGGTCCATGTTATTAAGAAGCAGATAACTGCCGTTAGAAAGCTGTGTGAATGTTGGTCTGATTGTGGGTGTTGGCGTGCTTTTAAGAAAGCACGCTCGATTGGGGGCTGTAAGCTTAGAAGCATCATGCAGTTGGACATTCTTGTACAGTAATGAATGATTGCCATTGTGGTCCCACTTTTCATCTGTGAGAAAAACTTTGGTATCCTTTTTAAGACAGCGATATGTAAATGGCAGAAACCACTGCTTGTGAATAAACGCTACCTTATTTAATCACATACAACTTGACAAACAACATGTACACCTAGCAGACACAACAACACTACGTACTGTGGGAACCGTGGCTAGCCATGTACACAAACCAAACATGGCATGGCACCTCTGCCACACAATGCAGAATGCGGGGAGAGATGGGAGCAAAGTATGTGTGAAGGTGGCAAGTGATTCTGGATTATAAAAGTATACAATGCAAAGTGTTGAGGGGATGTGCCAGACAGACTGGAGTATGCAGAGCATAGACATTTACATGTCAACATACACTGATGGTCTATTGAGTGAAGACGACAGTGGACGCAACCATGATAGTACAGTTAGTAGGAAAGATTACGAAAACATAGCGTGTATGTGCCTCCTCACCCCCTAAATCTTTAGCGTAGTGGGCTGGCTCGGTGTATGCAAGGCTAGCGTAGGGGTATGAATAAAAGGCACGTTTCTCTGGGCGAACATGTCTGTCAGGTCTGCGCAGCTTACACCGCCACGAGGCTGACACCATGAGCGAAGGTGGCCACGGGAATAATGCTCTCAGCCTGCTGCTACCCAGAAACCATCATGGCTGCTGCTATGCACATATGCCCCACAGTTCACCTTTTGACATCGTCGTATGTGAAAGAGGGCCCACCACGTGCCGGCAGAAGCTTTTGGGCTGAGGTCTGCGAGCTGGGAAGGCTCCTGAGATCAACGCTGGCTACCGCGACACAGGCAGACAGCGCCCAGCCTGAGGCCCAGCACAGTGAAGTGCTCTGTATACTACTAACGCAGTAGTCAAAGAGGTACCAACAGTGGAACGGTGTCTTGACCCCACAATGGACGATGTTAGAACTGCATCTGAGAGTGCAGATGAAGGTACTCCTTTCGACCAGCTGTAACCAACTCTAGGTCCCAACAGTGGAACGGGGTCTTGATCCCACAATGGACGATGTTAGAACTCTATCTGAGAGTGGAGATGAAGGTACTCCCTGCGACCAGGTGCAAGCAACTCTAGGCCCCAACAGTGGAACAATGTCTTGATCCCGCAATGGACGATGTTAGAACTGTATCTGAGACTGGAGATGGAGGTAGTCCCTTCGACCAGGTGCAACCAACTCTAGGTCCCAACAGTGGAACTGTGTCTTTATCCCAAAATGGACAATGTCCGATATTACTTGCTGCTTGGTTTTGACAGAACTCCCTCCATTGAGGTGCGTCAGACTCTGTGCTTCCATAGCTAACTGCTGCACATGATTATTGGGCTTGGCTGACTGCAGTTGGTGGAGTACACCGTGGTACATCAGGTCAGAACAGTGAAACGGGGTCTTGATTCTGTGATTGAGGATGTCCGAAGTTAAAGTTTGTGATGATTTCTGTGTACCCACTCCGATCAGGTGCAACCAACTGCGTGCTTCCGAATCCAACTCCACGTGGCTGTGAGGCATTAATGACCACTGGCTCTAGCCTACAATGCGGTCAGCAGGGCTCACAATTCAGAACGAGTGGTGATTGTTTAATTACAGAATCCAGTAGGCAACTAACTACAACGTCTATTGAAATATACACAATAGCCTTTTAGTATACTTGCTTCAAGAAGTTTTTTAAGATGACTTATAGGTCTAGTACAATGACCAAATTATTCTTGGTTGTGGTAAAGAACACTGAATAACAGTGTACACAGTGGACAGCAGAGATCGCAATTCAAATTTTTTTGATTTATTTATTGCAGAGTTTTGTGTAATTTATGTTGTTGTATTTTGTGAAGAGCACATGAGAAAAAGTATTCATGGAAGACTGTGCTCACTACTGCCTTCAATTTACACTGCAGACAGCAGTGTTCACAATTCAGATCGAGTCGCTATTGTAGATGACGCAGTCCTGTAGGCAAAAGACATTGCTCCAGTGCGCTCTGACCGCACCATGCATACGCATCATCACACTGTTTTTGTTGCTTCGCGTACGGAAAACTGGGCAGCTCAAGTCAACGCCACGTAGCTGTGGACCCTTGCTGACCATTCTCTGGCCTACACTGCAGACAGCAGTGTTTACAATTCGGCAACAGACATTGCTCCAGTGCACTCTGTTCGCACCATGCATAGGCATCATCACAGGGTCCGCACGTGCTTTTTGTTGCTTAGGTAACGGAAAACTGGGCAGCTCAAGTCACTGGATATGTGACCCTGATAATAAAAAGGAGTTGAGCGCATGTGCCCGTACCCACTTCCACTATCTATCTGTGTCCGTGTGTTCATTATGTATGCATGATACTGCCCCTGGGCCATACCACATTACATTGTGCTGTGGACAGCGTATGCAACCATGTTACCACTGGCAGTGGGGAAAAGTTCTGTTATGTAGCTTTTAGATGCATGGCTATCACAGGTGGAAGGCTGCTTTACAGAGCATGAATATTGATGAAGATGATGGTTGCATGTTGTGTGTATTGTCAGATATGTGTACATAGCAAAAAGTTTTCAAAAAAGCTCTGTAAGCAGAAGAGGAGTCTCTCATCCAACGCTGTAGAGAGAATGTCCTCCAACTGTTACAATGGGAAATGTTATGAACCAATCAAATGCTTTTCTTTAAGGTCACATGGCAATTGCCCAGCGAGAGCGCAAGGAGGCCAAACCCGACGCGATTTTGAGAAAATATATTTACCACAATATAAGTTTATTACAGTAAGAAATATATAAATGTTTAAAATATTTTAGATTATCGCTTGAGGGAATTGCGTTCCCGGCACGACACCATACGTCTATGAGTAACACAGGGCCTGGCAGCGTGCACTCGTCGCATACGCAACACGCACCGGCGTGACCCCATATGTACATAACATAAGGCGCGGCTTGGTACTGCGTACCCGTCGCATACCAAAGTAGCAGCTGGTGCGACCACATACGTATATGATGTTACGTGGGATGCGGTGCCACGAACCAGTCAGATACGAAATGCTCATCCTTTACGAGTTTAGCAATATGGCAGATAGGATTCGCGTGCTGATGGAGCTTGGTACACTACCAGTACGGGACTTCCGGTTTTTCCCAAAAAAAAAAAACGATATACATACTTTTTGGGGAAGATATAAAACATTACATAGTTTTCAAATTAAAAACAAAAAAGGATAATAGAGTTCCAAAATATTCCCCCCAAAAATAGAAAAAATATAGGTTTTATAAATATTAAAATATGATATTAACATTTAAAAAACCTTTGAAATTCACTGAAAAAACCATAGGTTTTACAGACATTACAGTTAGAATTTAGCATTTAAAAAACCTTAGAAATTCACTGAAAAATACATAGGTTTCAGGGACGTTATAGTTAGTTGGACATTTGACTCATATAAAACCAGAGAAATTCACCCGTTATAGTTAGTTGAGTTAACTATAAATCGTGCGCCCGCAATGCACTGGTGATGACGTCACATATTACATCACTCATGACATGGTCAGTGACATCAATGATGAGATCACTGATGATATCTCAAATGACATCACTGATGACATCATCCACCTGATAATCTGATGCACATACAGATGGCCTAATATAAACTTTGATACACGCACTCTAAATACAGACTACTATTTTTGAAACCATACACACAACAATGCCAAACACTACATACCACCCACTATTTCCTAGGTCTACACTCACATCCACTCACTTATACATGCAGTTACTCATCAATACAGTACTATAATATGCACTCATACACCTAGACATACAGTCACAGTCCGCCACTCATCCCTAGAGTTACTCACACACCTAGTCAGTCATGCAAAGAATCAATCACATACTCATTTACTCATAATACAGTTATACACACCAACTGTGTTATTTATACACACTCCACATCACTTATTTATGCAGATACTAACAAATACTTACTGTCTTATACAATCACTGATACAAGCAGTCACTTTTATACACCCACTCCTTCAAATAACTTACTCTCACGTATAGTCATTTATATACTCCAACCCTCACATATACTGCCTTAAAACATATGTAGTTACTCACTCATATACCAGTGAGACATTAATTCACTCACCAACACACCCATACACACACTAACTAACCCATACAGCCCTTCCCAGATGTACTTTTGAATCCATACAACCAGTGAATCACCCACTCAGACATGTACGCACAGAGTCACACACATACCCCCACCCACCCACACAGACACTCAGGCACTCATACAGATACTCAGACAACAAATCAATAACCCATATATACACTCATGTAGCTACTCACCAACCCATGCAGCCGCTTATACACCAAATGAGACACTCATACAGACTTTCACACAATTTAGTCACTAACCCATATATTCAGTAACACATGTTCAATCACTCACTTATACAGTCAGTCATGCACCTACTAAATAATCCATTCAGGCACTTGTAAATCCACTCATTCTTCAATACACCTTGGCATAGATATATATGAAAAATATTTAAACTTTACAGAAACACACATTCACTGGATAATGTCATCAGTGATGTCATTTGAGATGTCATCAGTGATGTCATCAGTGATGTCACTGACTATGTCATGAGTGATGTAATATGTGACGTCATCACCAGTGCATTGTGGGTGCGAGAGTTATAGTTAGCTCAACTAACTTTAACGGGCAAATTTCTCTGGTTTTATGAGTCAAATGTCCAACTAACTAAAACATCCCTGAAACCTATGTTTTTTTCAGTGAATTTCTAAGGTTTTTTAAATGCTAATTCCTAACTATAATGTCCCTATGGTATTTTCAGTGAATAAATATATATATATGTATATATATATATATATATATATATATATATATATATATATATATATATATATATTACCTACTGGCAGTAGTCAGTAGGTAGTCAGTAGGTAGTTATAGTTAGGACCAAGTTTCAATAGGAAGAGCATTTTTTGTTTTGCTTATAACTTTGGCGTCGTTTGATGAATTTTCATGAAGTTTTCCAAACTAATTCTTTGTTCATATCAGCTCCTATATGGGAAGTTTGGGGGTGATTCGTTAAGGGGGGCCAAGAAAAAAGGGGGGTCCCAAAACGTGTTTTCTCCCTTTTAATTGCCATAGGAAATTTTAGACAAGGCTACAGGTCGAACGGGTGAACGGAATTGCCCCACATTTGGCAGGGAGAAGGGTTTTGGTCTAGAAAGCATGCTTTTGTTTATTTGGTGTAAATCCATTCAGTAGTTTTGGAGAAATATCGAAATTTACAGATATCGATATTTGGGAATTCTGCCATCTGATTGGCTGAGGCGTTACGAGCATGAGCTTGCTGCTTATTGGTTGTGAGCGCTGCGAGCGGTTGCAACTAGGAAGTGTTTGCCACCATTTTGTGATTACATTGAAGCGAGTAAGGGGGAAAAAGAGCAAAAAGAGTAGAAAACAGGAGGATAAGAGCACTGTAACCTCTGTGGGGGAGTGCGAAGCGAAGTAGTCACACCTACCGGTCTGAAAGTGCGGTGTTGCTCAGAGTGACATGGTGCTGAGATGAGATGCTGCTACAGTTGGGTATGAAACCTAGAGCCTAAACCGGGAGGTCATTGCGGTAAAGTGATGTGCTCTGGTGTTTGTAGGATACCTGTGGAAGTAGTGTTATTAGGTGTTTATACCATACAGGGAGTGGGAAGTGAACTACTGAGCTCTGCCGTGCGTTTATACTATATCGGAAGTGGGAAGCGAAGTACTACGCCTACCGGTGTGAAGACTCAGGGATCAAACCGAGCTGATTGTTGTAAAGTGATGGGCTGTGGGCGCTGTAGCATACTGGCCGCTGTAGTATAACTGTAAGTAGTGTTAGTATGCGTTTATACTATACAGGAGTGGGAAGTGAACTACTCACCCCTACTGGTCTGAAGACTTGGGGATTAATCCGTGAGCTCATTGCTGTAAAGTGATGTGCTCTGTGTACTATTTCAATGTAAGTCATAGTACAATGTTAGTATGTACTGATACTATAATGTAAGTATGTAATGTTAGAATGTAGGTCTGTCATGAGGGGAATCTTGGGGAGTTTGTACACGGTGCTAGAGAAGTCGGATGCCTTGGTGTCTGGTCCTGTTGGTGGCTGTCTAGGCTGTCTTCTTTACCTGCAATAAATCTACTTATCGGATCCACTGCTGTCTTCCTGTTCACTACATAAATTTGGCGACGAGCGGGAGAAGATGAAAAGAAGGCAGCACTCACCAAGATTTTGCGCTTGCTTGCGTTGTGCTGAAGACCCGTTTTCTTGGTGAATCCGTTTCTACTCATCCCAGGGTCGTATGCTGAAGACCTGTTTTCTTGGTGAATCTGTTTCTACTCATCCCAGGGTCTTCAGCTGATCGAACTATGTGATCCTACCTCTGGTAGGATTTACATTTTTTAATTTTGGGCTTCCTCTGCCTCTTCACTACACTCTGGTTGCTGTACCACACATGTGCAAGTAGTGTTAGTATGCGTTTATACTAATTCTGTAGTTATGCATTAAACAAAGCATCATGGTCCTTTTGCAGGGATTCTGCTTATGCGCAGAACTATGCGCAGGAACCCATGCCCTCAGTGAATTGCGGTGTACCAAAAACCCACCTCAGAACCCAGAACCCCGTATCCGGCCAGCATCAGTGTCCAATTCGTTATCCGAGGTTTAACTCGGCGGTCCCAATGTATAGACAACCCAGAACAAGCGACTTAGTATATTTCTCAGGAATGGTGGGAATCAGAAATACCTGTTCGTTATTATTCTCGTACCAGTCCACAACAGAATAAACAGAGACACGGTGAAAAGTTTAAAGAGTTTATTTTATAAACCTCGTGTCCTAAGATGCAGCAGTTTGGCTAACATTAGCAGACAAACGATTAAAATCAAAACCATTAGCATAGTTACAATACCATAGAAAATGAAAGGAGTAATCATACTAAAATGACAGTGGATCTAAGCCACCTTCCTTTCTCTAACACACTAATAGTATTATTAGACTAATAGAAGGTCTCTAGGCTTGAATGGGGAACCCCATACCGTAAAGATCAGCTCAGAGAGTGCACATCGCAGGATCAGCTATGCTCTGCTCCTAGGAACGCTCCCCTTCCGAATGTAATGAAAACATGTAACACTGCAATATTAAAAGCACTCGACTTTCAGGTATTTGCAGCTGCGTGCGTGTTATGGCTAATCTAGTGGACCGATCAACCTGAACTCAACAACATGCACCGTCCAGCGACCCAGACTGTTTCTTTTACACTGTGTACAGACCAAGGTCGCTGCTCACTGTTTGGGATGTTAACAACAGACAGTTCTCATGTGAAGCAAAGTCGCGTAAGCATTTCTCAATTGAATAACATGTGACTACAGTGTTGTGTGCAAAAGCAGCAAAAGCGGCAAGATGGCATTTTAACATCTAACGCGGTGATGCTAACTTAGCATTGTACATATGTAGATAACGATCTTTACTACAGTCCCATGGAGCGCCACCTCCCAGGCGCAGGTCATACAATGTCCCGGGGTGTGCAAGCGCGGGACATTTATGTTTGCTATTACAGGGCGGGAGCATTGCTTGCACCCTGTGATAGTAAATTCTTGTTTGCCTCGTTGAAGCGAGAGGAAAACCTCGTATCGTTTCAATAAAGCGGAACCGGATGGTAAAAATGGAGGAAAAAAATGAAGCAGGGTCTCACCCGTTCATTTAAATGAGCCCACTGGTGGGTAATGTTCCGGGGCCAATCCTATTATTATATTGTAGGGTCTCTGCAGCACTGGAGATCTTAATCTCACATGTAAATTAGCTGCGGGAGGGCACAGAGACGTTTCGCAGACTAGATGATCGAAACCTCCCCGGGTATTGTTTACGAATTGTTCGGTGGGCTTCAAGGCCAACTCAAGACCGGGGATCGGCAACCTCCAATATTTATTTAAATATGCAGGGTGGGCCTCTCCAGTCCTTGAAGCCTCTGTGGCCCTAGGCAGTACCCAGGCTTAATTTATGTAATAGTCTGTTGGTTTATATCTGGTAGGTGCACCGGAAAATTAAGCAAAATTTCCCTTATAACCTACGATCAACCGTCGATTTTCACAATAAACTACAGACAAGTGTTGTCAGAAAAAGAAGACCCATACACTCAGTTATTTATTGGTAAAAAAAAAACACAACACAAATAAATGGAAATGTAACTTTATTCGAACAACAGTAAAACATGAAAGAAGTGGGTGGGACTCTTCCAGAAGCAGCGTACAAAACCTGCAAGACAAAAAAGAAACATAGGTATGTGTGCCATGCCTAAGAGAAAAAGAAAGGTAGTGAGAATGAACGGAGGAAAGTGAGAATGGGACAGAGAGCAAGTGGGTGGATGGGAGAAGGGGAGGGAGAGTGAAAAGAACAGAGGGAGGAGGAGACAGAGCGACGGCCTACTGCACCCAGCCCTCACTGTTCACCTCCCGTCACCCGTGTGTCTGGGACGCTGGCGTCCGCGAGAAAGAGTGCAGTCCAGCAAGTCCTTAAAATGAAACAGAGATAAGAATGAGGCCAGAGATTACATTATTATCTATGGCAACATTGTTTGCCTGCACCTGTGCACCCAGACTGCTGCACCCCAGCCCCTTTCTCCGCTCTGTGCTCAATTGCAGCTCGTGCGTTCCGAGGCTTGACTGCTCACCTGCCACAACCAGTGTGTCCAAGGACGTGCCAGTGAGGGTGCCGCTATCAGGGTGCCCCAGCAGGTCTCCGGTCGGGGACGGTGTCTTGATACCAAGGAGAAAGGTGTCAGAATGCCCAGGGCATCATCACGGGGTGAGCAACCGCTCTGCCCATTTTGGCTCCACTAACCCAGTGTCTGAAAAGGGAGAAAAAATATAATGTTTGAAACGTCTTGAGGTAAATGAATGAATAGAGAACACCAGTTGAATGCATCCTTCCTTCTTGAAGTACGATCTTCGAACTGTTAGTGGTAATCGTGGTTCAAAGAGGAGTTGGAGTGCACAAGAATACACAAGGTTAAATAATAATATGTTATGCCAACGTTCACTTACAAAGGAACAGAGCACATGGTTGAAGCATAATGTGCGCGTGTAATGCAGTGGCACAAGCCTGTGTGCATGTATACTTAGTAATCAGCTCACTACAGTGCCCCAAAAGACAACGCCACATGTCTGTAGGGCAGCGCTGCCTGCTGGCTCAGGCCTACAGTACTGTCCAGCAGGTCCTTAAAATGAGACAGAGATGTGACTGAATGAGGTCAGAGATCACATCGGTACGCAGGGTAACATCGGTTGTTCGCACCTTTGCACACAGGCTGATGCACCCCACCCCTCCCGCAGCACTTCGCTGAACACGTGTCTGTAGGGCAGCGCTGCCTGCTGGCTCAGGACTACAGTATGGTCCAGCAGGTCCTTAAAATGAGACAGACATGTGACTGAATGAGGTCAGAGAACACATTATTAAGCAGGGCAATATTGCTTGTTTGTACCTGCGCACCCAGGCTGATGCACCCCACCTCTCCTGCAGCATCGCACACTATTGCAGCCCCTGTGCACCCAGGCCCCACTTCTTACCTGCTCTCATTGTTGTGTGTCCAAACAGCAGTGTTCACAATTCAGGTGCAGTGTTGATTGCGACGATGTTGTACGTCTTATGGATCCCTTTTTTTATTGCGCTTTGTGATATGCGAGGTGGATGCAGCCATAACACCTGAGGTAGTGTAGAAGAACTGGGACATGTGGCATCGTCGTTATCCTATTGATACATACGCAAAGTGGGCTGGGCTTGCGTACGCCAGTCGAGCGTAGGGGTGTGAATAATAGTTCCAGGGACCTGGGCGTTGTTCAGTTCCTGCCTGGCCAGGAAGTGTACTGTTGCAGTTTTGACGTCGCAGAATGCGCAATTTACATTAATGTAGCATGTACCGGAAGCCGGCAACTATCGCTAATGAGATGCTGTTCGAAAACAATGAATGGCCAACATCACATGTCGTTGTCAAGGTTGTGGATATGCGCAGACACTCATGTCAATGGTGTGTGGTATTATTGAAAGTGTTTCTATCACGAAGCGCTCACATGTGAATGTGCTCGGATGGAGGGAGGATCAGCAGTGAGGCTACATCATAAATAGTGATAAAGTTCATTATAGTCAATCAATGCATGCCAAACGTGAATCTGAAAGTCTCAGATGTGACACACTACGATACTGGTAAAGCCTGACAACAGAGAATACAGCAATACAAATGTACACATTACTGTCTCCTGTTTGTCACATGTGATCTACGATGTGCACTCTGCCAGTGGCTGATGATACCCCTTCGGGCCAGCAATACCCAGGCAGAAAGGCAGCACAATAATGTGCACACACACACACACCAGGGGCATCGTGTAACACACGTTTGATTTTTGATGTAACGTTTGAGATGCATGGCCATCACACGTGGAAGGCTAATGTACAGACCAAGAATATTGATCAAGATGATCGTTGAATGTTGTGTGTAGTAGAAGATAAGTGTACACAGCACAAAAACTTTTCAAAAAAGCTCTCTAAGCAGAAGGGGTATATCTCATCAAACTCTGTAGAGAGAATGACTAAAATGGGTGGGGTCCTCCAACTGTGACAATGGGAAATGTTATGAACTAATCAAATGCTTCTTTTTAAGGTCACATGGCAATCGCGCATCGAGGGCGAAAGGAGGCCGCATCCGACAAGATTTTGAGAAAATATATTTATCATAATATAAGTTTATTACAGTTAGAAATATATAAATGTTTAAAATATTTTAGATTTTTGCTTGCTCTCATATACAGTTTAAAGTTATTTAGATACAGTGATGAGACATAAAAAAAACGAGGGAATGGCGTACCTGGTGTGACACCATACGTCTATGATGTAACACAGGGTCTGGCAGCGTCCCCTCGTCGCATACGCAACGCGCATTGGGCGCGACCCCATACGTACATGACGTAACGTGTGGCTTGCTACTGCGTACCCGTCGGATACCTATGTAGCAGCTGGCACGAACTCATACATATATGAAGTTACGCGGGACGTGGTGCCACGAATTTTGTTGGATACGAAATGCGCATCCTTTACAAGTTTAGCAATATGGCAGATAGGATTCGCATGGTGATGGAGCTTGGTACACTACCGGTATGGGAGTGCAGTTTTCGCAACAACAAAAAAAAAGATATACATATTTTTGGGGGAAGATATAAAACATTACTTCATTTTTAAAGTTAAAAAAAAGAAGTATAATAGAGCTCCAAAATATATATTTTTTAAATTAGAAAAAATGTAGGTTTTATAAACATTAAAATGTGAAATTAATATTTAAAAAACCTTTGAAATTCACTGAAAAAAACAGAGGTTTCAGGGACGTTATAGTTAGTTGGACATTTGACTCATAAAACCAGAGAAATGTGCCTGTTATAGTTAGTTGAGCTAACTATAACTCGCGTGCCCGCAATGCGCTGCTGATGATGTCACATATGACATCACTCATGACATGGTCAGTGACATCACTGATGACATCACTGATGACATCTCAAATGACATCACTGATGACATCACTGATGACATCATCGGCGTGATAATCTTATGCACATACTGATGCCCTAGTATAAACTTTGATACACCCATTCTAAAATGCAGACTACAATTTTTGATACTATACACACAACAATGCCATATATTACATACCACTCACTGTTTCCTAGGTCTACACACACATCCAGTCACTTATACATGTAGCTACTCATCAATACAGTAGTATAATATGCACTCATACATCTATACATGCAGTCACACCCTGCCGCTCATCCATAGAGTTACTCACACACCTAGTCAGTAATGCAAAGAATCAATCACATATCCATTTACTCATGTATACAGTTATACACACTAAGTCCGTTATTTATAGACACACCATATCACTGATTTATAGAGATACTAACACATATTTATTGTCTTATACAATTACTGATACAAGCAGGCACTCATTTATACTCAAACTCTTCAAATAACTTACTTTCATGTATAGTCATTTATATACTCCAACACTCACATATCGTGCCTTAAAACATATGTAGTTAGTCACACATATACTACTGAGACATTAATTCACTCACCAACACACCCATACACACAGTAACTCATCCATACAGCCCTTCACAGATGCGCTTTTGAATCCATGCAACCAGTGAATCACCCACTTAGACATCTATGCACATACACCCCCCCACCCACCCATACAGACACTCAGGGACGCATACAGATAATCAGACAACTAAAAAACGTAATACCCCCTAAACATATAACAAAAATAGATCAATATTACATAATTTAACACAATAAATATCAATCATATAATTAAATAAAATCACCTAAATAATTATTTACTATTATTAACTATGTAACTTCCCACCCTACCCCCTATAAACTCAACACCCTGCTATGACACTATAAATTACTATAAAAAATGTAATTACAAATTTTAACTAACTTAAAATTACAAGCTGCATTTAAAAGAAAATAAACTTTATCTAAACAGTAGTAACACATAAAATTAATATATCAACAAAAACATGTTCAAATAATTACAGAACAATATTTTAACCAATATTTTATTGAAACAATAATAAAAACATCAATATTATTTGAAACAATATAATGTACCTATGATATTCGGCCATCACATTATTTGTGTCTCACAATATTTATTTTCTGATATTTCTTCCTCCTAATATTTTGAAATCAATATTTTGAACAGACACAGTTATCCTGACACATCTGAATTTGCAGTTTTAATACTCGCCAGCAAGGCTACCGAGGGTAGGCTTGCAATCATGATCGCACTGTCATTGCAGTGAGTGACAGTTCCGTATTGACATCTACACCAGGGTGGAATTTCTATTATGCTGGGGTAATCAGAGTAATTTCAGTAATTCCACATTACTCTTTGACATGTAATTACCAATGATAATGCCCGATTGTGCAGTTAAGAATAATTTGAAGGGAAAAATCATACAGCAAGAGCACATTTGAAAAGCAGTGCTCATGTTACTGTTTATGTTTTCTTACATTTAGCACTATTTTCTTGGTGAAAAAAGTTTCTTTGCCTCTATTTATTTATTTATTTATTTTTTGTTCATAAAGTATTATGTAAGAACAGAAATATGACACCCAAGCAACACAGATCCTGTCAATAACCGTTGCAAATCGGGAGGAGGTCAAAGAGTTAACCATCCAGACGAGGAACAGTGAGTGAGAGCCCAGGTTGGGATATTGTGTCAGTTACATTCCACATGCTGAGTCAGGTAGTTCTAGTGTAGATATTTGTTCATCAGAAATAGTTTGAATTTTTTTTTAATGAGATGATTGACGGATTTAGTCTGATATCAAGGGAAAGAGAGTTCCAGATTCTTTGGGCCATTCCGGAGAAGGCTCGACTGCAGGGTTTGTTTTACAAAATGTCTGTGGTTTAAGGTTCTGGCACTCTAAGGCGATCTGCAGCCACCAGACTGTTCCAGTTTATCAGCTTGGTACTTCAGTGTGTTAAAGTGTGTTAAAGTGAAGAGCTTTATGTGTCAAGCAATCAATTTTCAACTGTATCCTTGCCTCATAAGGAAGCCAGTTTAGTGTATTCAGATTGGGCGTCATGTTGTTGATTTTCTTGGATCCAATAATGAGTCTTGCAGCAGAATTAAGGGATGTCTTTAGTAGAGCCAGTTTGGATCTAGGCTGGCCACATAAGGTAGCACTTCCACATTCTAACATGGGGACTACTAGTGTTTGTACAGCTGTTTTGAGGGCGTTGAAGGGGAAGAAGGGTTATATTTTTCTTAGTATGTTGATTTGAAGGTTGGTTCCTTTGATGGCTGAGCTGATGTGTTCTTGCATGTTGAGATTCTTGTTGAGTGTTATTCCCAATGATCTTGTGGAATCTATAACTTGTGGGGAGACAATTGAAGGCTGCTAGATGTTTCATCCAATCTTTAATGTCAAGAGATCCTTTTGGTGATGTGATGAAGGAGAGTTCCGTTTCGAGCGAGTTGAGGTGCTCTCTTATCCAGTTTTTTTTTTGGGTGTGTTGTGTTGAGTAGATGGATACTTTCCGGGGAGGAGATTTTTTGATACAGTTAGGTACATGTGGTATTTGACATTAGAGGATTTAAGAATATCTGTTAGGGGATTTATGAAGTGGTTGAAGACAGTAGGTGATCCCTGTAGGACTCCTAGAGTAACTGGAGTGAAATTGGACAGAGTTTGGCTAATCTTCATTCTCTGAGTTCTGTTATGGAGGAGAAATGAGGAGAACCAGTTTAGAATGACCCCTGAAATCCCCATTTTGCATTCTAGTAAGTCACGTAGGTGGTCTTGTTTGACTGTATCGAAGGCTGAGGAGACGTCCAAAAGGATGAGGAGGCAAGATTCATTCTGATTCAGCATTTTAAGTGCGTCGTCAACTATGTGTGTTATGGCTGTTTCTGTGTTGTGACCCTGGCAGAAGCCAGATTAGTATTGGTCAATAAGGTGAAACTGGTTTATGCAAATGCATAGTTCTGTATGGACGCATTTCTCCTGGAGCTTTTCCAGAGAAGAATGGTGAGGATAGGTCAGAAGCTTTTTGGGTTCGCATGATCTGCTGATGGTATTTTTAGAATGAGGGTTACTTGTCCTGTTTTTAGGCAGTCTGGAATAACCCCTTGAAGTAGTGAAGCATTCACAATCTTGGTCCAGAATGGAAGTAAGGTCATTTTAAGCTCTTTGAAGAGGTTAGATGGTAGTGGGTTGCAGTAGTGGTTTGAAGGTTTTAGTGTTGTCAAGATGTTAAGAATGGCATTTTCATCGAATGGTTTGAATGTGTTCCACAATGCATTGTTTTTAAGGGTGAGATCTGTGAAGTCCATGGACTCAGCGATCAGCGTTGGGTGGGGGCTATTTGCAGGTATGATCAGGAGGAGATCAAGTGCTGTTTGGAGATCAGTTTCAATCTTGATTGTCTTACCGAGGAAGAAGGAGGCAAATTCATTGCAGTTCGGCTATCAATTTGACTCAATTGACGAGGGGTTAGTTCATTGTTGTTTGGCAATCTCAAACTGTTTTTGGGGCAATTTCTGGCTATCTCAAGTTAAGTTCTAAAGAAATTTTATTTTTGAGATTCTGATGCGCTTTTTGTAGATGCTCTGCGATGATCTCGGGTGCCTAAGGTGTTCTAGGGATGGCTTGTCTCTGATTACGTCTTTCTGCATTTAGATTTAGGTTCTTATTGAACCATGGATCCAAGTCTTTTGTGGAAAGTCATTTTAGTTGTATGGGTGCAATAGTGTCAATAATGGTCATTGGAGTTGTTGTATTGGTTTGTCAAGTCATGGACATTAGACATGACCACCGGAGAAGGCAAGATGTTATTGCTGATAAATGTCAGATGATCTGTTTGTATGTCCCTAATGTTCCTTTTCCAGTGTTTGTTTTCCTTTGGTTGATATTTAAGTGTCCTCACTGATTCATTGATTAAGAAAGTGATGTGGTAATGGTCGGTCCAGTAGCATGGGATGATGGATTCAAGTTGAATGGAGTTAGCATTAGCAATTAACAGATCTAAGGTCACATCCAGTTTGTGAGTAGGACTGTCACAGATTTGGTTGAGGTCTGCTAGTAAGATTTTAACGCAGATAACTGATGGGTCATTCGGGTCATTCCAGTGTAGGTTGAAATCACTGAGTAAGATCTGGGTATAGTGAAGTCCTACATTGGTAGTGATGGTTTTCATAATTTGTTCGATGAATGATAGCTTGTCACCTAGAGAGTGATATATCAGGTGCAGTTTGCATAGTAGTCTACTGTTGTTAGTAATGTTTAAGCATAGGTAGTCAAGAGGATAGTCTGTCTGTTGTTGACTGCTTCACTCTGTGGTTACTGCGGTATATGCAGGCAATGCCTCATCCCGGAGTGACTGATCGGTCTGATCTTATAATGTCATGGCTAGGGGGGACTAGTATGTCAAGAATTGAAGTAGAGGAATTCATTTAGCCATGTTTCTGTTAGTGACGGTGAGGCTGGGGAAGTCTGAGTGATGGGACTAGCATAAGGTCGGCCTTATTTATGTCTCTCATGTTCTGCCTGGGTTCTCTGTGTGGGTTGGAGGTGATTGTTTGGATACAAGCTGGATTGTCTGTATTGTCATGTTGTGACTGATTATATATATGTAGAAGTAAGTGAAGGTGACTGTCTGACAGTGAGTCCTTTAGCCTAAAGAGACTCGTGAGGGCGTTAGGGTAAGGTATAGCTCACCATTGGTGGTCGAGGGTGGTGTTTGGTAGGTGGTCGATGGCTGAGTCTAATATTTTCTGTAGACCATTTGGGGCGTTTGGTGTATGTCATCGCGGACATGATATTTATTAGGCATTGTATGTCAGACTTGAGTTGGTGTAGGTCTTGAGTGATTACGTCTACTCTGGATTCTATCGAAGCAAGGAAGTAGGATGTCAAGGTTTGTGACTGAGGGGTGGGCGGGTGTGGGTTGGCCTGGGTGGTGTTGTTAGAATTGTGCTTGTCTGTGTGGGTGTGCGGGGGAGGTTTGGAAGGGTATGGTTTCTGGCTTGCGATGTGAGGGAGTAGAGATAGTTATCCTTATGGGCAGATGTGGTAGAGACGAATGGCACATGCACAAGTTAAGATCATCTAAGGGGTGAAAAGTGAGGGTGTGGTAGGGGTGGTAGCGATATCTCCAGTGTTGTGCATCACTGTGGACCTTGCTACAGTAGTGACATGTGGGCGCTGATTTGTTTGGTGGTTTGGTGGGGGTGACTCCACCCTCTTGAGGGGTGTGGAATTGTTGGTGGTGTGTAGGCTGATCAATATGCTGGAGCAAAGAGGGGTCATAGGGGGACTGCTTAATATGGGTAGGCAGGGAAGTGACATTGGTTGGGGTGTCTGCACGATATATGGAGGGCTATAGTGTGCCTGAGAGGGAGGTGAGTCCTTATTCTATACTGCATGATTGATGATAGGGAAACTTTTGTTGAATGTATTTGACAGCACTCTAACTTGAGGGCATATTTACAAGCCCCTATCGACACCGAGATGTCACTTTTCTCAATGTTGTGGTGGTGATAGGGGCTCCCCTTATTCACAAGGAGGCATTAAGCCACTTAATGTGGCTTAATGCCGCCTTGTGAATAAGGCACCCTTTCAGTCTATACTTAGCGTGAAAGGGGTGGGCAATGGGTGTGGTGGTGGGTGCTCCACCAAAACACCCATTGATTTTGACGCTGCCCCATATTTACAAGGGTGGCATAAATATGGGGCAGTGCCAAAGTTAAGAGCAGGGAAAACCTTGTCTTATCCTGGTGCAATGGGGAGAAATGTTACATTTTTCCTCGTTTTAGCTGTTTCCATGTGTGCTGCGTTGTGCAGCACACATAGGCCCAGCAAAACACAATTGATTGTTTATGTGCAGGAACGTCTCCATTCCTGCACATAAACAATCATTAAAAAAATTATGTTTTGCATCTTCTATGTTTGCACACACATGTAAGTTTCAAAACGCCATTTCAGATTGTTCATGTGCAGGAAGGGACACTTTCCTGCAAATAAACAATCATTTCCTTCAATGAAGGCACCCTAGCACTATGGTGCAAGGGTGCCTGTGTTCACACTATGCAGCTAAATAAGTGCCAGCACAAGGGGAAACGCAAGGCTGCACCCTATTCTTGTAAATACAGTGCATCCCTGCGTTTCAGAAGTGGCGGAGCACGGTGTTAAGCCAAGGAGGCTAACGCTACGCTCCGCCACTTCCTTGTGAATATTCCCCTAGACTTGTTGTCTTGGTTTGTGAAATGTAGGTAGATGGCTTGGCATGTCCTCAAAATGTTATGGCTGCGGCGAGGAAGACAGGACATGGAGGTAAGCCTTGATTACTTAGCAGTTATACAGGACATGGAGGTATGCCTTGATTACTTAGCAGTTATATTCAGTGCTCCTAGTCAAGGTCTTGCTCAACTAAGTACAGAAAAAGACCTCTCCTTCCTACTTTGCTTGATCTTACATTTGGCCTTTACAGGCCTTTGAGATGCAGATGAGCTGTTACTTGTGTAGAGTGATGTTTCATTTTTGGACAGTGGAACAAGAAGACTGTCTATGCATTCATGTTTCGAAGTGGAGAATTCAATTACATAACATTTTTTGTATGGGGCATTAATTTAGCCTGTTTCTCAGGTAGTGTTCACCCTCATACAGGTATTAGTGTGATGAGAAAACCCTGTAATCAAAGTAATGAACATTAAATGTAAGTAATCAAGTTAGTCCAGCCACTGAAAAACATCCATCATGCTTTTCGAAAGTGCACTTTACGAGACTGTGATTTCACCACTGCTGATGTTGTAGCTTAGGTTGTGGAAATTACTCTCATGCATTTCGGATGTTAGAGATGAGGTGTGCAAAAACTTGTGTTGCTTGGGTTACCTATTATGTAATTCCCTTTCATTAGAAAATAAAATATCTCTGTACCAGCCACATTTTTTACTGAGTTACCCTGAAAACTAAAAGGTGAACATAAGGGTCCCTTTTGTGTTAAAAGGGTAAACATGTTTGAAACAAATATATCATCACATATCAGTTACCAGGTACACTCCAGAATGTGAATCTAGATGCACCCATGTTAATGACGTCCTAAGGAGATTCAAAAGCAGAGTTAGTACTAAAAGGATTACCTTCAAAATGCACATCCTGATTCACAAGGGTAAACCTATACTTTTTGTGTAAGTTTACTATTTGTTAGTATTCACAACATACATGTTCAATTGTACTAATAGTAATTTTAAGACTGAGTAGAAAGACGCCACTTACAGTCAGTCTGTAAAGCAACAAGGACATTTAGTTTCAGTTTCCCAGGTTCAATCAAAAATGCTGTTTTCGGTGTTACAAAATGGGCCTAAATATCTCAATATAGGTGGATGTTAACTCCTCAGTCTGAATTTTTGAACACACACATTTTCGGGGATTTGAATGGCCATTACAGAATTGGCAATACAATAACAAAACAATCAAAGTGCACAAGGGTCACTTGCTAGCTGAAAGTATGCACAGTGCTTTGTTAGAGTTCTACTGTCTAAAGTAATGAGAGAGAGATCAGACACAAACAATACTTATTAGACATACATTATGCAAATTAGAACAATTCTGGTGCTGCTTCTAACAAATCTTCCTACCAAAGATAGCACCTAATTGTACTGTTTGACAGTAAAACAAATGGGAATAACTGTAAAGGGAGTTATTCCAAAGGATGTCTGACACCTACCGGTAAAATTATATGTAGCAGATTGCATTAGCCTGCTACCACCTAATATTTTGTACTCGGAGGCAAACCCTAATTAATATGTTGAAAGAGGCTTCGGAATACAGGTATTTTGGGTGAGAAATCGCGGTGATATTTCTGACTGCAAGTGACACGCGACAAAATTAGTGTGTCATAATTTACAAGGATGATATGAGTTTATATTTAAGTAGTTACCAACTTGCCACGTTGATTTTGACTTCATTGTGCATATTTAATTTTTCATAAAAATGCATCAAGTCGTGATCATCTCAGAGAGTAGATAGAAAAATATTTTTGAGATCAAGACATTCTGACACACAGATTCACTAATTGCCTCTTGACAGATTTGCAAATGAATAAAGTATGCAGAAAATATCTCAGTTTGGAATGTAAGGCTGTGGATCCACAGCATACACAGCAGATACAATCGAATACACAACAAATTAAAGGGTTTTAAGCCTGCTGAAGAAAAAAAAAAGTGATTAGGATAGTCGAGTATATTTAGGAGACAGAATCATCTGTCAGTCAATTAGAGTAACCATGGTTTCCAAACTAGGAAAACAATATGACGTTAAAATTGCAAATTCCCTTCTGTTGCCAAGGCGAAACTGTGCTGATAATCAGTGCAAATCAGAATGTAAACTTTGTTGTAGGAAAGCGAGTGCAATATGTGGAGATGTATGCTACATAATACAGCAAACGTCGTTCTTTGAAAGTATGAAGGTTTATTGCCCACAGCACAAACAACATTCAGGGGAATATTTACCAAGAAGTGTCGGAGTGTAGCGTTAGCCTTCTTGGCTTAACGCCGCACTCCGCCACTCCTAAAATGCAGGGCTGCACCATATTTACAACAATATGGCGCAGACCTGCATTTCGCCCTGTGCTGGTGCTAAATTTAGCAGCCTAGCGCGAACACAGACAACCTTTCACCACAGTGCCAGGGTGTCTGCGTTGAGGGGAAGATTGCTTATGTGAAGGAAGGTGTCCCTCCCTGCACAAAAACAACCTTTAAATGGCGTTTTGTCAATTTAATGCAGCACACATATAAATTGCAATTTCCCTGATCTTAATATTTGCACTGCCTTGTGAAAATGGAGCATCATCAAAATCAATGAGGGTTGAAGTGGAACGCCCACAGCAACACCCATTGTCCTCCCCTTTCGCGCTAAGTATAGCGTGAAAGGGTGCCTTATATACAAGGCAGCGTTAAGCCACGTTAAGTGGCTTAATGCTGCCTTGTAAATAGGGCATAGCCCCTATCACCACTACAATGTCCTGAAAAGTGACACTGTGGTGGCGATTGGGGCTTGTAAATATGTCCTTCAGTCTCCAAACCGATTGTAGGAGAGCTCTCGCAATGCTAGTCCTTCAGCTTGTATTCCACATTCTGTATTCCACTGCACAGAATGTGGAGTGCAGAATGAAGTGTGCATCCCCACAAGGTACTGTTCCAAAACATGGTAGGATACATTTAATGCCAGCATAAATTTCTGATACGGGGATGCAATATATATGTATAATAGTTTTAGCTATCGAATTGGATATGAACAAATATTAATCTCATATGCAACAGTGGTAGATGATTTTATGATTCTCAAAGAGCAGGTAGTTTGACACATGTGTGCTGTAAGAAACGAAGGCCACTGATTCTCATGTAGACTGCAGCATATACTTCCACAGTTGGTTTGGCAGATTAGCTCATTCTCCTGCGAGTCATGGAATGACCTCCCTCAACACATTAGAGCCTCCTCAACACTTCTTGTGTTCTGGAAGAAGCTGTATACCTTGCTCTTCATATAAGCACCTTAGGGACCACAAAACTACACACTTTCCCAAGTGCCTGGATACCGTCTCTGGTGATTAGTGTGCTATACAAATCAATGTAACATAACAAATTGGCACAAACCTGACACTGTGGTCTCAATCAAGTATAAACTTCACATAGAATAATGTTATGGCATCTTTCCAGCATTCAAACATTGTGACATTGTACTAGCCTGATAAACATATTTCTTTTTTTGAGTTCGATATTGCACTTTGTGCATATTTCTAACATATATGCAAATGTGTAGGATGCATGATACCTAGGTAACACAGAAGCAAGCAGTTGGGCACTGATTTCAATTAGAATGTTGAGGGTTTTTTATACATTTCCTGAAACAATGTAGATTAAGAACCAGGGAGAAAGTCCCTGTTCTCATGATCACCCCTCTTTTTGCCGACTGCCATTGTTGATTCTTTTCACACTGCACACTGGTGCACTGCTGTCCAGTACCCAGTGTATATGCTCTGACCACAACACATGGTTAAATTGGCTAGTCCCTAACTGGCATATGTAAATGTACAGTAAGGCTACAATATTTGGTGCAGGGAAATTCACCAATGGCATGGAAAGTTAAATGTCATGCATGGACAGCAGCACTTATAATGCCATCCTCTAGGCTGATAAGGAGCAATCTGGTTTCAGGCCTAAATGATTAGCTTGACTATTGCCGTTTGTACACTTGCAGGTAAACCAGCCAAATTAACCCATTTTGACAGGAAGAAAGCCTCCATTAAATATTAAATATGTCACACCTATGTAGGCCCTACACCTTACAAGTTAAGGTTTAGAACATTTATATATCTTCCGTTCAAATATTTCATGTTGGAGTGTTCCTACAGTGACTAGCCCCCAACAGCTATTTATACTGTAAACATCTGTGACTGATAACATGAGAAAAGCTAAAGAAATCAAATACTATTTCTGCTAACTTTGGATTGAAATAAGCAGCCGAAAAGTTCAAACATTGGTTAGTATAGTTATTAAAAGTCCAGTTCAATGTTGATGTTGGATGTTTGACATATGTCCAGGAAAATTAGCATTACAAAAGTTAGACTTTGCCAGCATGAAGGTTCTGTAGACTAGTTAATATTAGCTTGCTAGCAGCTGCACTCTGTTAGTGGTTTGCTGATAATGAGGTGTGAAAACTGCTCCAGGACTTATGGCAGTAAGACGTTTGGTAGAAAATAAGGGTGTGAGGTACATGTCTCCTCCCAGTTTCGGAAGGGCAGCTGGGGAGTGTTCAGGAACTTCATTACCTTGAAATGTACCAGTGTATGGCCTTCCCATTCATTGTTAAATGCAATGAGAAACCTTTGGAAAACAAGTCCGTTTTCTCAGGGCCAGCTGTAGCCAATTTGACACCAACCGAGTGGGAGGCTGAGCTGACGTAAGCACTATTTTGTAGTACCTAAGGAGGAGGGGGCTGCTCATTTCCCTAGATATGTTTTTGGCTGGGACACCAGTCACCTCCAGGGACAGAAGAGTGTTGGCATTTTGAATGGTACTCAAAGTAGTGTGCTGTGGGATAGTTTTCAGGATTATAAACAGGATGTGCTATAAAACATGGAAGATTTACCCTTGGGAACATTTTTCTAATTGGTTAAGGAGTGTCCGAGTCACTCCTCCTTCTGACTTGTGAAGCCTACAAAAGTGGCACCTCCCAGCTTATGATAAAGAAGTGGACTGAACCGTCTGGCTGTGAACTGGGTGTAGAATGGAGTGGCTAGGACCTACTACACTTATACCCAGGACTGAGAAGTGCACTCCAAGTATCAGTTGGCTGACCTGATTTTGCTTCAGGGACAGAACTAGATGCACAAGGCCCTTTTCCTGAAGTGAACTGACTTGTAGTAATTGGATCTGGACACTGCTCATGGCTATGTAGGATGACACCTGGTTCTTAAGTGCTGTCCCTGAGGTCCTGCAAGCCTAATAAAAGATCAGGAGGAACTACTCTAGAAAGTCTGAGAAGATTTTTGCACTCCAAAAAAAGAGACTAGTTCAAAGGTAGAACTCCTGAACGGGTGGATGCACAAAAATAATCACACTGATTAGGGGATGAGGGGACTTCAGCAGATGTCCATAATTCACATGTGTAATTTGTTTTTTTTATCTAACTGCATTTTTTACAATACAGTTATACAAACTGTTAGAAATGGGGTTTTGGTTGCCATGGGTACGCACCAAAGCCAGGCAGAGCCCGCCACTCTAGTCAGGGCAAGTAAGTTACACACCAAAGGTAACTTGTGCTTACCCCCTTGGTAGCTTGGCACAGAGCAGTCAGGCTTATCCTGGGAGGCAATATGTAAAGCGTTTGCACAACACACTCACACCAGTAACACAATAAATATACCACAAAAGAGACTCCACACAGGAGTATATAAAAATTTAGGGCATATTTACAATAACTGGCGCATCCCTGCATATCAGCAGGGATGCGCCAGTTATTGTGCGCCACAGCTCCACCACCATGGATGCGCCGCATTTACAATGCGGCGCACCATGGGGCAAAAGCGGCATAGATGTGTGACGCATCTGTGCCGTAAAAGTGGCGCATTGCTGGAGTTGCGTCGCAACCGCGTCGCAGCTCCAGCAATGCTCCGGGGGGCCCTATCTTGTTAATGCTGCGTCAATCCTTACGCCTGCTTCAGGCAGGCGCAGGGTTTTGACGCAGCATGGGCCTAAAAGTGACTGAGTGAAATCTTGTAGATTTCACTCAGCCACTTTTAGGAGGCGTTCCTGCGCCGGAACGCCCCCCCCCCTACGCAGGAACGCCTACATGTGGCGCAGGGCTTTACAACGTGACGCATCTCCCAGATGCATCACGTTGTAAGTACCCTGCACCATGGCGCAGGATTTGCGCCACCGCTGCGTCACAAAAGTGACACAAGGGCAGCGTAAATGAGGCGCAAGGGGCTTGTAAATCTGCCCCATAGATTTTACATAAAACATAGACTGGCACAACATAGATCATAAATACTGCACATACAACACAAATACTGAGATCAAACTCATTATCCTGGCAAAGCAAAGCAGAATGACATATATTAGAACTTCAGGGCATTAAATGTAGCAGATTGGCTAAAGGAAACAAAAAAAAGCAGAAATCACCCAACATCACTGTTCCACGTAAATAACCAAAAGTCACCAGATGCCCATCAGGACATGAACCCCACATAGCTAAAAGGATCCCTGAGCTCCTTTTATTGGAGCTACGGTAATTTGTGTGAGCTTGGTGGGGAAGGTGGGATTTAGTACCCAGATGACAGAGCATAGCTATTTTTAGGGGATTTATTTTAATTGTCGCACTTTCCCAATATACTTTTATACTCCATCGGGCCTTATGCTGGGAGAGTGACCACTGGTACAATTTAATTATGGCCCCTTTGGACCAAGAATGCACTGAAGTAGTTTTCTTAAATGTACAGGTTTGCTAGGTTTCCCGTTGTGGTCCCTCAGGGCTGTGATAATGCAGCAACTGCAAAATAAAGGGGTAAGTTGTTTGTGACCCCTGTTGGCCGAGGAGGCAAATGTGGCACGTCATCCACCAGTCAGCTCAAAACTGTTGTACGGGCTTCACTGGGGAACACATACAAAGGAGGACAAGCAGCCCTGCTCCCTCACTTCATTGGTAGACCTCGGCAAAACACAGAGTAAAATCTCTTTCGGCAGCTGCTATCATTGCTGGAGTTTCCTCTGGCAGCTGGACCACACCCATGGGTAAAGTCAGCATTGCTAGGCAATGCGTGACTCCAGAGCCGAGGATTCCTTTGGTTTGGCCAAAGAGTGGTGTGCAAAAAAAGGCACAGGCAACATGTGGAAGCACTTCAATTGCATTTGAATGTTAGAAATCATAGCACTTACCACGCTCTGCTCATTGCTGTGGGGGGTACAAGTGGAAGCACTTCAATTGCATTTGAATGTTAGAAATCATAGCACTTACCACGCTCTGCTCATTGCTGTGGGGGGTAGAGCACTCACCAAGGCCGTTCAGAGGCCCGTGCCCACTCTGTTGACACGGCGTGAGCCAATCACAGCAAGGGGTATAGCCTTCCACAAGGTTCTACACATGCTTGATCCACGTGAGCAAAAAGCCCCTAATACACACTGAGAACACTTGTGGGAGCATTAAAAATGCAGGCAGGGCAGCTCATCAATGCTTGCACAAAAGTGGTGGTTCCTCCTGCAGTCCTGCCGTAGGCTAGCAGTAGGTAGCAGTAATGGTGGTTTCTTCTGGCAACACAGCAGTGCCTATTTAGAACAGCATCAGGTAGCAGCTGACAGAAGGGCAACAAACAGAAAAGCAATCCAATAAGTCCTTTAGGCCACCCAGCAAGGAGCATGCCGCAAGGCAACAGAATGAAGAGCAGCTCGGATGAGTCCTATGTGCAGTGCAGCAATCTCTCTGACAGAGGTTCCGTCCCAGTTCCAAAAGTGCTCCAAAATCATGGGGGGGGGCAGAAGATCCTGTATTTATACTCCAAATGTCTTTGATGTCGAAGTAACTTAAAAGAAACCTTAGAAGTGCACTACAACGCCTTTCAACTCAGCCCTGGCTCTAGATGTACAGCAGGGGGCAAATCAGCCCTTTGTGTGAGGGCACGATGCAGTGTATGTAAATGTAAGTGCACCCCACCTCCCTCTGTTCCAGCCCGGTAAGACTATCAGTATGCAGATGAATGCAGACGCATCTTTTGTGACACCCAGACCTTCCTGTGATGTGGCTGTCTGGAAAGTATGCACAAAGTGTAGCTGTTTATCACCACCATTTAAAAAATACCAAACATGGCAATGCTACTCTTTTCAGATCAGAAATTGCCACTTACCCACATACAATGGAATTCCAGATGCTTGTCTAAGAGAGGAGTAGGCCTCACAGTACTGGGTAACAAAATAGGCTGTACTTCAAGATGGCAGCTAACTGCACACACAGGCACTGCAGTACCATGCCTGAGACAGTTTTAATAGGCTACTTCTGTGGGTGGAACAATCAGCACTGCAGGCCCACTAGTAGCATTTAATTTGCTGGCCCTGGGTATATGGTGAACAACTTGACATGGGATTCACAGGTAAATTAAATATGTCAAAAAGGTGTAAGCCAATAATACCAAGTTCAAGGGGAGAGAGCACATGCACACTTTAGCACTGATTAGCAGTGTTCAAGTGCAAATAGTGCTAAAGACAACAAAATAGCTCAGAAAAATAGGACGAGAAAGGCAAAACGTTTGGTGATAAAGCTGTAGAAAGGGCCATTTTCAACATAAACTATGATTACTGCCTGTGTAGTTATGGTTAAGACTCAGGGATGATGGATGAAATACAGACTGTCAGGTTGACAAAGGCCATTACCTCCACCATCCCAATGGTACTCCGGCCAATAAATTTAAAGATTATAGCTGACCCAGGTGTAGACTCTGTACCATGAAAGGAATCACCATTATGCTGGCTCCCTTACAGGTTCAAAAGATTTGGTTGACAGCAGTGAACCATTTTTATGTTCATTCAACAAACATTCAAAAATTCTTTGTTTTTTACACACCAACTCCAAAAGTGGAAGTTTGTTTCTGAAAAACAATAATCATCGAACCCTATAACCTGGGAGTTTTAAATCAAAAGTGAGGTGATAATTGTTTTTTTTTTTCTGTCCCTCATCACCAGACTTTTCATAGAGCTGACAAACAGAAAATGAAACCATTACAATGTGTGTTCTAATTACGGTGACCACTCATATTGGCTTGAACACAAACCTTTTATTTGTGAGTTTATGTTTTTGTGCTTTTGTGTTTTTTCAAAATAATGGAGGAACATGGAGTTGAATTAATGAACTGCAACAAGGAGAGCCAGAACGGAGTAAACAGATCCCCCTTTGAGCCTCCCCTCCCCTACTTCAGAGTGAATGTGAAGGTATGCACATCAAGCCCTTTTATGCCCTGTTATTTCTCTTTATGCCGTTTTAATGCAACATTTTTGTTCATGGCTGGTCAGTCAAAGCAATCTGATTGGCGGTCGCTGGAATGGATACTTGAATGTAACAAAGATGATATGAAAGAACGCTCCTTCTTCTGAAGGAATTTATTTACTTTGCCAAACGGATTTGAGGACCCTTCCGGAGTCTAAAATTCATAGACTAATTATCTGTTGGGAAATAGTTATGTTATAGCGCTATCAAGGCTATCCATCACTTTCCCGTAATGCATTTATCTCATAAACCTTTGAATGGCTTTACTCTAACCCATACAAAAACGCTCCACTAAGAAAAGTTCATTTTGATGCTTAGTATAGTGTAATTCTATTAAGTGCTAAATTGCTGTTGCAGTGAACAAATGTTCCCTTGCAAATTACAATGGCAAACACTCATTTACTGACCCACTTTTTTTTCTCTTCTCTGAACGACCTACTCGAAACAAGACATAATGCAATTCAGCTCCTGAAGCTATTTATTTGAAATATTTTCTGCAGATTTGTCAAACAATGTCAAATTTGTAAGCAAAGGAGCATTACATTTTCAATGCAACATTAGATTTAAACATGCCAACGTGTGTGTGTGTGTATATTTTTCTGTGCTTCTTGAATATGGGAAACACTGCCTCTTGCAAATCGGGTTTCTGGTGGCAAATGGGGTCCCGCCAGAAACATCTTAGAAAAGACTTTTTCACATCAAAAGAATAATGACAACAATCGGCCATTGTTGTGCATGAATTGTATGTAATACTTATGGCTAACCACTAGGTAGTACAGGCACACCCAGGCCTGTTTCAAGACCAGAAGTAAACACTTCAGATACCAATGTAATTTTCTACAAATGTTAACTATCTTGATCATAAAACAGTGGTCCAATCTCTTATCCTTTGGATAATGGTTGTAGTCGCAGATTAAGCTAGTGTTTTGTTTAATCTTGAATGGACACCTATTTCATGTCATTCATTCAGAAGATCTCTTAAGCTATACATATATGTACAAAAATGTTACTGTATAGAATGTTTTGTCAGTCATTATCATGAGGCCCCATAAGGCAATCAATTTACAAGCATACCATATCCTTTTCTTTCATCACATATCCTCAGTGGGCAGTATCAGATTTTCCAAACTGTTGCAGCTCTCTAAAAAGACAATTCTCCATTATGAAACGTTCATGGGTATTCAAGCTTGTCATAGTCCACTGAATCTCAAAGACAATCCACTTTGAAATCTCTATTGAAACAAATGTGTCAGACGTGAACTAAACATGTTCAAATGGCTCTTCCAGATTCCAAGAGGTGCCTATCACACAGGTAGTCTCCTAGGAATCTATACTGCCTCCTGTCATCTTGAAACTGTACATAGAGCCACTTGGTGCTCTACTTACAGAGAACAGCACCACATTCATCAATATGCTGATGTTACACAACTCTTGTTAAATGTCTCCTCTGCCTCAGACATTCAACACAAACACTGCCTGTATATCATCCTGACTTGTGTTTCCAACACCTGCTTGAAGCTTATCCTAGGAAAGACAAAATCCTTATTAATTGCCAAGAACAAAAACAGAAAACCGTACAAACCTGGCTCAATGACATGAATGTTGATGGCTTCATGCCCCTCCTTGTACTGAATGCCAATTCATTTGGATTCACTCTAGACAACATTACCCTCAAGAAACAAACTGGCAAAAAGAAATTTATGAAGCAATACCAAAGGGGATGATGGACGGAGTGTTGAACATTGCAAGCACTCACCCCTAGTCAACTGATCTGGGTTTAATCCATCATCATTCTTTAGCTCACTGTGCCACCCCAGTTCAGACATGACCATATGCAAATCAGTCTGACCCTGTGCCTCATGGGAACAGTCCAGCCCGAACTGCCAAGCCATGTCTTCCCTGGACCGGAAACAAGCCTCCTGGGACCGGTTTCGGGTTCATAACCCTCATCAGCCAGGCTATCTTGAATCCAGTGGCAAAGTGAGCAAGGGACCCACTGCCAACTTAGGGCGAACAAAGCAATACCAAAGGGGATGATGGACGGAGTGTTGAACATTGCTAGCATTCACCCCCAGTCAACTGATCTGGGTTTAATCCATCATCATTCTTTAGCTCAATCCGCCACCCCAGTTCAGACATGGCCATTGTCAGGAACAACTTGAACGTCGTCATTGTGAAACCCTCTCTCTTCAATTGCTGGTCTGCTGTTCATTAAAGATCGACCGTTACAAGATGACCGCCTTGTTTACCCCAGTCCTGTGAGATTCTAAAGTCTCGTGGGAAGTGAGACTTCGCGCGCTGTGGAAGCGTGTTCTACCGCGCACTTCAATTTACCTGAGTCAGAGAGAAGTTGTGTATTTGAAGTCTCCTTGGTATTCCTGTCAGCGCGCATGTTTTTTGAACCTCCGCGAGTACTGACGCGGTAGGTAACCCTAGCTTCCCCTTCCACTGTCCGTGAGCGTAGTCTTTGGAAAAACGCTCCGTGAGAGTTAGGGAGTCCCAAGTCAGAGAACTCTTTCAGTCCCCCTTTGCTGGCTGAATTAGATACCGTTACTTTCGGAGGAAAGTAATTACCGCAGAAGTCTAATAAAGCGGAAACTTGAAATACTAAAATCGTCTGAACAAAGAAACGGCAGAGAGAGGTAATTCTGCGTCTCCTTTACTCCGGTAGGCTTACCGTCGAGAGAAGGAGACTGAAGACAATCAGCAAATCCAGTTATAACCGCAGGAAGCAAGTAAGCACAAGACTGTTGGTGGCTGCGTAATTCATATTCATTTCCTCAATTCCTGATTACTTGACTGCGAAGTATTCTAGCCTGCTTTCACTGAACTCCTTGCCTCCCTTGCGCTTTTCCTATTCTTTCCTTCACCGTTATCCTTTCCCTGTCCCCTTTTGCGCACCATCTTTTATAGTGAAGCAGTGCAACTCATTGAACTATCGGTCATAGACCAACAATAGAGACTTGTGAACTGAGCAACTCATCAATTGGACAACACTTACCAACTAACTGAAAAAGGTAAAAGATAAGAAAGACCAGAGTAATAGGTAAGAGAGAGAAGAGATAGAATTGCGCAGTTAGAGGACTATGCTTCAAGAATAGGATCATTTTACCTGTAAATTCTATCTCTCTGTGCATTAGGTCACATCCACTTTATACACATCAGAGTGGACAACTGGTCATAAAGAAGAGAAGCTGAAACTCCTGCAAATACCTGGTAGGAAGGATAAGGGGTGAATGGGAATAGCTAGAGATTCAGATGTAAGCTGAGGTACAGAATTGAAATGTTGTTCCGCTCTGTGCATTAGGTATCCTCCAATAATCTTCACCAGCCCGAAGAGGGAGTCCAGGCCAGCACGAGTGTCTCTTCTCTGTCCCAATTCCCCTTTCCCCCATCTGGAGCAGCTGCTCACACGGAGTGTGTTCCGGAGGTTGGGCAAGGGAATTTAGCGTTGTTCTGCCTCCGTGAAGAGGATTGGTGCAGCACTCCTGACAGCCATATGCAAATCAGTCTGACCCAGTGCTTCATGGGAACAGTCCAGCCCGAACTGCCCCTTCCCTGGACCGGAAACAAGCATCCTGGGACCAGTTTCGGGTTCATACCCCTCATCAGCCAGGCTATCTTGAATCCAGTGGCAAAGTGAGCAAGGGACCCATGTCTGGACATACCCTGCCAACTTAGGGTGAACAAAGCAATACCAAAGGGGATGATGGATGGAGTGTTGTACATTGCAAGCACTCACCCCCAGTCAACTGATCTGGGTTTAATCCATCATCATTCTTTAGCTCACTTCGCCACCCCTGTTCAGACATGGCCAAATGAAAATCACTCAGAAAGAAGAAGAGGGGCCCCTTGAAACCAAAGGAGTAGGGCACTGTGCAATGAAAAGGGAAAAGATCCTTTGGACCAAACTGTATTGTCCGAACAAACTTCAATTTCTACACTTCATTCCAACCTACACCATTGCCTTTCTAGCTCACTCATTCATACTAGGGAAGATTGGACCATATATAATCAACAGATAAAATAAAATATAAAAATATGTAAATTAATTTATTAACAAAATCACAAATGGAATAGGACAATAAATTCATTGACATTATACCTAGCAATGATCATCGAAAACAATACTTTATACAATCCAATTGCGAAAGACAAAAACATTAAAAACAGAAGAGAGAAAATGTGAGACAGACAAACAAATATGTCTTTAAAATTTTCATATCTGTGATATAACAATGCATAAGGCGTGGAACTTGGAACTTTATAATTTCTACTCGTTTGCCACCGCCCGTGTTCACGGATTATGTAGTTAATAGGGCGTTGACGCGTTTCGATGGATGTAAGATATTTCCATCATTTTCAAGACCAAACGATAAACTCTCTTACATTGTTTAAAAAGGCTTGTAAAAATGACCAATAAAAACCTGTGTAAGCAAACACAAACATCAGTCCATTATTCTTGGTCTGTACAAAGTTAAAACTGATATTCAGTTGCAATGCTAACATTTTTCATGTCTGGCGGATATAAAAACTCACTATTACGTAGGGCACATTAATACGTTTAAAAAGTACTTGATAAAACATACTATATTCACAAGAAACATTCTAACCATAATGTAATATAGGTATTCCAGCTATATGACCCTCTATTTCAACATGGAAGAGACATGGAATTAAGTCATTGATAGGGCAATTCATAAGAAATTATCTCTAGATATATATAGTGCAATCTTCTCACCAATTGTGCACATCGGCATATAGTGCCAAGTAGAGGGAACTCTCTACTACCAGACAAGATGTACTCATACCTTCATGCTTCCAAAGGGCCCTACATGGCACCAATAATAACATGACTCCAATCACAAATAAATAGTGTTCATACTCACATCTAATCATCTAACACCTCCTAGATAAACCTCACTTGCATTAGAACAGCCAAATTTAAAATATCCTTTCTTATTCTCTAACCGCCCATTCATGCCTCTTTCTTAAGAGGGCTTCTAGTAGTGAATGAGTGTCTGAAAAGGTTCAGCCCTCTGTCCATCATCTCCTTGTGTTTGCTTTGTTAGCCCTAAGCTGGCAGGGTATACCCAGACGTGGGTCCCTTGCTCACTTTGCCACTGGATTCAAGCTAGCCTGGCTGATGAAGGGTGTTACCCAAAAACCGGTCCCAGGATGCTTGTTTCAGCTTCAGGGAAGACCTGGGTTGGCAGTTCGGGCTGGACTGTTCCCATGAGGCACAGGGTCTAGACTGATTTGCATATAGCTGGGTCTGAACTGAGGTGGCGAAGTGAGCTAAAGAATGATGATGGATTCAACCCAAATCTATGACTGGGGGTGACTGTCTGAAAAGTTTCAGACTCCGTCAATCATCTCCTTGTGTTTTCTCTGGTAGTGAATGCCACTTCTTAAAGGTCATTTAAAGGTGTGGTGCAACAATATTTCTGGTAACAGATCCTGCTTTGCGAATCCCTCATTATTGTCATAGAATGTGTTTAAATGAGTTTAGCCTAACTAGTGTACTTGGTTATAAATCTAATGATTTTATCATCTGTTTTAGCTATGTTGTGCTTTGGATTCAATGTCTCTTTTGTTCTGTTTTACCTATTGATATGCTTCTCTAAGAACATATGCAGAAAACCACTTTCCCTGAAACTTCTGAGCATCTCAATCTGGTCCTTCATGAAACTTTCTTAAGAACTACAATTTCTTCATATTGTAAAAACAGATGGCGATAGCTTGCTTCATACCAAACATACAACACACCTAAAATGGAGTATGCTGTACTGAGAGTTTGAAAAAAAATTAAAATAACGGAAGAAGAACATGAATAAAGAAATCTCTTTGAATAAACCTAATGGAGTCTGTGCAGTATGTAAAATAATTGTGATGAATTATATTGAACACATTTTTATTCTACTGAAATCATATGTCAACCAAACTGTGGTGCTGGGCGATTTGATTTTAGAACTGTAAATTCTAGCAGTCCATTATTGATTCAAGTGACATGTTGGGTGTGAGCCCGCAGGGGTGAAATGCCAGGTCAGTAGTGCCCATCCACAAATGGCCTTCCACCACTAGAGGCAGAACAAGTAAGATGGTGGCATATCCCAGCGCATTACACTGAGCGCAGGTAAAGCAAGACATACAAGACAATTCTGTCAGTTCCTGAAGCCAAGTTGGTCTGCACCACCCGGCGCTCCTGGACTCGCTCCTCAGGTCCAGGATGAGGGTGCTTTTCTGCACTTACCAGACTTCCATCATGCTCCGGCCTGTGGCGAATATCCCTGGGAAGAGGCAGGCAGAGATGGGTGTGATGAGTCCTCAGCAGGCATCTTTGAGCATTTTATAAGTTGGTGAAGTTGGCCTTCCCAGCGGAAGACCAGCCTGAAGAGGTGCACCCAACCATAGGATACCTCCTTGGAGCTGAGGTAGTCAATGATCAGTTTTAACTTCCTGTTGTGCTTGAAGTTGAGGGGGGAAGTGTCCTGGAAAAGTTCAGTTTTGTGGCCATGAAAATGGATTGGATGCTTGGCCCTCATTTTCTGCAGAATGCCCTCTTTTAATTGTGAACACAGGTTAGGATGTCTGGAGGATTGGAATTTGGGCCACCTGGTCACCCAACTCTATGTACTCTGTCCAGCCACAAGTCTTCTTCATCCTCCAAATCTAGGGTACAGTGAAACAATGCTCAAGTGTATTCTCAAATGTCTGAGCCAGTGGGGGCCCCGTAGAGACAGATGTTGTTGCAAGCAGGATCGATTTTCGTGGTCTTCCACCTGAGCCCTGAGGTTGTTGTGTTGTTTGTGAAGGCGGATTATCTCTCTGCAAAGCATCTCTACCTCCTTGCCTATCATGCCTTCATTGCCTTTAAGATAGAACATCCAGTCCCCCACTGAAGACAGGTCCTTGTGCAGTTCTTGTTTGTCCTGAGAGAGGTCTTTTTTGAAGTCTTGGACATCTGATCTGAGAGATTCAAAAAGGGAGGTCAGGAAAATACAACTATGAGTGGAGGCTGGCCGGGTGTGGGGACTCCACCATGTTATGCCAGATGCAATACCTGGGGCCACCACTCACTTCCTGATCAGATCTGTGACATTAGTCCCTGGGGGTCCTAACTCTGTACCGTGATGCCAGAAAGGGGAGCGACCCCAGCAAGGAGGAGGCCCAAGAGGCACTATGTGGCACATGCAGCTGCAGCAACTGAAAGGCACACTCCTCAGTGGGAGCAGAAGAATCCTCCCCAGATCAGGCCCCAAGCCTAGGCCTCAAAGTATGACCCAGTGAGAATGATGCGCAGCCCTCCGCGCTGTCCAAGGAGGTCACAGCATTTAGGCTGCCCCACCGCAGGCAGAGTCTCTCAACTGCCGAGTATCGGCCAAAATGGAGCAAAGTGGCAGTGTAGACCCAAGAGTCCTCCGTGGGGCAAGTGATGAGCAGGAAAGCTTCTGGCACCCTGCTTGCCCTTCCGTGTAAGGCCCGTCCCAGACTGCGGCTAGGAGCATTAGGCAAGGGCTGAGATGTGACCCAGTGGAGAAGGAGCTCAGGGAACTCCCCACAACAGCAACAGGTAAGCAGCTGATTTCATAAGGGCAGGATAAGCCCCTCCAGAGCAGGACCTATGATGGAAACTCTTGGCCCCCAGATACAAACAGCAGAGGGTGGGGCCCCAGACCTTATGTCAAGATAGTAGGCCCTGCGGCCTGATTCTTCCACTGTGAAAAACCCCCTCTCAGCCACTGATCAATGGGTGGTCCTTGGCGGGCCGTTAGGCAGCAGCATCTCCTCAAAATAGGGCTGGCTGTACATAGGGGATGGTAGGAATTGGGTGCATCCACCCATCTGGAGCTCAGTGGGAAGTCGCCTAGTGAGGTGGCAGAGGCTGCAGGGGCTAGAAGGCCACCATGTTGAGATGTGACCTGAGAGCCAATGCAGAAGCAGTGAGCACTGAAGAGGTGCACAGCAGTCACAACTGGGCCCCCGCTAGTCATGGTTTTAACTTCCTGTTGTGCTTGAAGGTGAGGAGGGAAGTGTCCTGGAAAAGTTCAATTTTGTGGCCATGAAAATGAATTGGATGCTTGGCCCTCACTTTCTGCAGAATGCCCTCTTTTAATTGTGGACACAGGTTAGGATGTCTGGAGGATTGGAATTTGGGCCACCTGGTCACCCAACTCTATGTACTCTGTCCAGCCACAAGTCTGCTTCATCCTCCAAATCTAGGGTACAGTGAAACAATTCCCAAGTGTATTCTCAAATGTCTGAGCCAATGGGGGCCCCGTAGAGACAGATGTTGTTGCAAGCAGGATCGATTTTCGTAGTCTTCCATCTGAGCCCTGAGGTTGTTGTGTTGTTTGTGAAGGCGGATTATCTCTCAGCAAAGCATCTCTACCTCCTTGCCTATCATGCCTTCATTGCCTTTAAGATAGAACATCCAGTCCCCCACCGAGGACAGGTCCTGGTGCAGTTCTCGTTTGTCCTGAGAGAGGTCTTTTTTGAAGTCTTGGATATCTGATCTGAGAGATTCAAAAAGGGAGGTCAGGAAAACACAACTATGAGTGGAGGTTGGTCGGGTGTAGGGACTCCACCATGTTATGCCAGTTGCAATACCTGGGGCCACCACTCACTACCTGATCAGATCTGTGACATTAGTCCCTGGGGGGTCCTAACTCTGTGCCGTGATGCCAGAAAGGGGAGCGTCCCCGGCAAGGAGGAGGCTCAAGAGGCACTTTGTGGCACATGCAGCTGCAGCAACCAAAAGGCACACTCCTCAGTGGGAGCAGAAGAATCCTCCCCAGATCAGGCCCCAAGCCTAGGCTTCAAAGTATGACCCAGTGAGAATTATGCCCAGCCCTCCGCACTGTCCAAGAAGGTCACAGCATTTAGGCTGCCCACCTCAGGCAGCGTCTCTCATCTGCCGAGTATCGGCCAAAATGGAGCAAAGTGGCAGTGTAGACCCAAGAGTCCTCCGTAGGGATAGTGATGAGCAGGAGAGCTTCTGGCACCCTGCTTGCCCTTCCGTGTAAGGCCCATCCCAGACTGCGGCTAGGAGCATAAGCCAAGGGCCTAGATGTGACCCAGTCGAGAAGGAGCTCAGGGAACTCCCCACAACAGCAACAGGTAAGCAGCTGATTTCATAAGAGCAAGATAAGCTCCTCCAGAGCAGGACCTATGATGGAAACCCTTGGCCCCCAGATACAAACAGCAGAGGGTGGGGCCCCAGACCTCATGTCAGGATAGTAGGCCCTGCGGCCTGATTCTTTCACTGTGAAAAACCCCCTCTCAGCCACTGATCACTGGGTGGTCCTTGGCAGGCTGTTAGGCAGTAGCATCTCCTCAAAATAGGGCTGGCTGCACATATGGGATGGTAGGAATTGGGTGCATCCACCCATCTGGAGCTCAGTGGGAAGTCGCCGAGTGAGGTGGCAGAGGCTGCAGGGGCTAGAAGGTCACCATGTTGAGATGTGCCCTGAGAGCCAATGCAGAAGCAGTGAGCGCTGAAGAGGTGCACAGCAGTCACAACTGGGCCCCCACTAGTCAAGGGGTATAGCAAGCATCTGGACAGGTGGATTTGGCAGCATTCAGGGGCCTGGCTCACCTCACTGAGCAGCAAGTACCGCCCAGGCGGCAGAGGAGCCCAAAGTGTGACTTACTCCACTGCCATCTTGGCCACACCCCTCCAGAATGCCCTTTAAATGTAAAATTGTCAATGAATCAGACAGGAAGTCCCAGTGCTATGCAAGAACTCCTAATCTTGTTTCTAGGGATTCTGCATCAGCATTCTTGTAAGAGACCAAGTTGAGATCAGTATGAATGAACCCCTTAAAATGTTATGTGGTGGTAAGGACCATCTAAGTGTGTCATTTTATCTTATTTTTAAAATGTCATGCAGCACCAAAAAGTATCAGTAATCTGCACTGCTACATATGAAAATAAATCCCCAAGAATCCAAACAAGGACAGCTCTGTGGGTGAGAATTTCCTGGGACTCAACCTCAGGATCAAAGATCTAAATACTGCAATACTCCAAGTTAATTTCATGACAGGTAGGGAAAGGAAGGTTTATGAATATAAGTGTGCACAGCTGTTCAATGCTCTGATTGGTGGTTCGAACAAGCAACGCAGCTTCTGTTTTTTGATCCACAAATTTTCATGTCTATGTCCCCACTTCTTTGTTCGCTGATTAAGTACCCAGAGGGTCATATTGTCTACTTTTTTTTTAGTTCATCTGTCTGACAACAGAATATGGGCCATATGTACTAAGCATTTTCTGGTCACAAATGGGCTGATTTGTGGAATTGTATGGTGTTTGACCGGAAAAAAAGCTTTTTGGGATGTACAAAGCCCAAATTTCAATTTGGTAACTTGTTGCCAATTTGCAATTTGGGTTTTGGGATTTGTCATTTGGAAGGGGTGCCTTTAGGGCCTCCCTTCCAAATACTGTTTAACATTGGTATGGATGAATGTTTTGTGATCAAAATGCATTTGTGAAGCTTTTGCAATTTTCCACCATTCAAAGTTGGTAGTAACTCATTCACAAATGGGAAGGGGTCCCAAGGGGAATGGCTGGTAAAATGGCTAGTAAAATATTTCTTATCAGCAGTGGGACCACTGCCTATTCTTAAAAAATGAAACTTCAAAATTAGATTTTTTCTTTTCAACTCCATCCTGTTTTCTTTAAGAAAAGTAGACTGTGTAAATATATATATATATATATATATATATATATATATGTTTCTTTATTTAAAGAGCAATCACAGACATGCTAGTCTGCTGACCCCAGGAAGCCACCGTCCCTTTGATGGCAGTGAATCATAGTGGGTCACAAATTGTGAGCTACATCATTAATATGCATGAGGTAGGTCTATTTGTGACCTACTATGAATCGCTAAAGAAACTCAAAAAAGTTTCATACATTAGGGATAGCGATTCAGTTATTGTGATTTGCAGGAAACCGCAATTAGGAAATCGCTAATCATAATCTTCATCGACTGATCCTATGTTTCTTGCAGGAGTGGTGAGCCTGCTATTTGTACAGTAGTTGGATTTCCTACATGTAGCATAGAGAAAGCCTCACGTAGCCTCTAAGAAAATTCAGCTAAGGGAGTTGCATCAGAATCACAATGTAACTCTGACAAGCCCTGATTCAACATTGTTGATACAAAAATATTTCAGGTGGGAATGTCTTGACAATTCAAGGTGGAGCTAGAGGTCACATGTGCTCAATATAGGTGGAAATTTGAAGTGCTCAATGTTGGTGTCCTATCATTTAATCAGGAGGTATAGTAGCCCACAGAAACAGTCAAGAGGATATATTTATGGAAGCTAGCATGCCAACAGGCAATACAATATGGAAAATCCATTAGGGTGAAAGCCTGATAAAACTCCTGTTGCTCCAATGTGGAAAACTTGTGGTTGGAATATAAGAATGGAATTGCAAATTCAGACTTACAAATCCGGCATGGGGAGTGTGATGTTGAATATATTTCCCTTTCTCATCCCCCTCTCACCAATGGAAAAGTGATGATAAACCTAGAAATAAAGGAGCAATATATATTGTGTAAAAAATGGCAGAGAGGAAGGCTACATTTGTTGGGTGTTTAAAATCAAACTATCAGTTGTTTAACCTGTAAGACATCCCCAAATTCACGATCATATCCAAATTGTCATTTCAGGGTCTACTAGGCTGTAAATGGGTAGATCCTGGAGAGTTTTAGCTTAATGTTCTTGCAAAACCTAACCAAATAGGAGAGTCTACAAATTACCTCTCAGATGTAGTACAAATGTTTCCAATTTTCCCAAACCTGGTAATAAATCAATATTCTGCCCCACATTGATTTATCTGTGAGATATATGCCCTGGTAAGTTCATAGCCAGAAAAGATCTTGCATTATACCCCACTCCTCTCAATCCATAGTGATTGGAAACAAATCTGGATTTATTCCATAAGATCTATATGCATTACTGAATGTAAGTATTTTTAACTTCTAAGGCAATATTAAAATACCTTAAAAGATGTTTTATTTAACCCACTAGAGAGGCCCTTTGGCAATCAGAGACAATAAAAAGATATTGGGATAAAGTCTCCTATTCCTTCAATCCCAGGATAAGAGCAAAAATCAGGATTCCGTGGATATGACAGAGTGTAGCTCAGAAGAACAAGCTATAATAAATGTTTTTTTTATGCAGAAAAGCGTGTATTGTTCCCCTGCTCTTTGTCAATAAAAGGTCTTTCAGATGCTGCATTCTGCCATGATCAAGAAGTGGAACTGCAATGGTCATGTTGAAGTATCAGAAGGCACAGTTTCTATTAGATCTATTGTTTGATTTGATGGGATCGATTTCCCTGAACAGTAGAGGCGAGATACAATAATTTTTAACTGCAGGGCTTGAAAATAGGTGATGCAATGTAATATACATGCAATATACAATTAAGTATAACAGGTGCAGCAATAAGCAGACTGATGGTTTGGAAGGTACATGTGTAGGACATATGCTTCAGTCCCTATCAAGGCAACTGTCATGTGAATGTTGAATAAATTAGCGAATCAGTGGGTAACACCTAATGGGTGCATTTTAATCTGCTGTAGGTTGAGAATCTGATCTATTGCATGCAATCTGCATGGAAGTCAGAGAGGCAGGATTTAGTTTGGACCTCATTTAGAAGGGAAAGTAACTTTGCTCACCAAAATACTTGCCTTCAGGTACTGTGGATAAGTAGTCTGGAAATAGGTTTTCCGATTAGAATGACCTGTTATGATTATGTCTTTTTGTCATTTCAGGACAAGCTGACAGAGTCTGCAGTGTTGGTATTCTAAGGAAATACAGCATATGTGAACAGAGAAAAACCAAGTGCCGACCACTGATAATGTTAATAGTGCAGCTTCTCAAATATATCTCAAATTATTGATTAGTCTAGAGCAACAAGATCCAGCGGGTGGTAGAACACCGTAATTTATCAAATTATAGTTACAAGAGTGAGTAGACATATAATATGTTACAAAATATAGTTAACATATGGATGTGTTAATAAATAGTGTATATAGAGAAAACCGAGAATAAATAGCATCAAGTCACTAGACGTAGTAAAGGAAGCCATATGCCACCCGCACTTTCAGCGGCTGATTGTATGCGATTAGGTCAATCAAAAGCCGTTGTGAGCTGATTCTTATAATGCCATCAGGTTTCCTTTCATGGGTCCCTCTGATAGTGAGCAGGACTGAGTCAAAAAGCGTTTTCATATTTTTATGTTTCTTTAGAGACATGCTATATGACCACACCCATATGTAGATCAATTCTTGGAACCCCTTTTTATTAAAGACTTTCTTCACATCTGGAGTACCATCATTTGCTTGGGGAGCTGTAGGTTTCACCTAGGTAAGAGCAACAAGATTGATTTGCTGAGGGAAAGCATATACTAGATAGCTGGAAAGGGTACACCTGCACTACATGTGCTCCTGGAACTTTTCTTTGCTTTTGACACCATCAGTCTCACAATCCTTCTCTCTCACCTCAAGAAGATAGCCGAGGCCTCCCCAGTCTCGGATGGTTCAAGACAATTTCTCATGAAGACATTTTCCAGGTTGTGAGTCATAGGACCTGTGCATCTGCTGCTTTTCTTTTCAATTACCTCAAGACTCTCAGATGTTCTCTTGTTATGTCATGTTATGTTAAATGATTTGTAAAGCGCTCAAATCACCCTGGGGCATCTCGGCACTGCATAATAGACTAATGATCCCTAGAAGCAGAAAGCCCGCGAGAGGAACTCAAGAATCAAAATAGGAAAGTTTTCAATTTTTTTTTAAATAATTCGAAGCTGGGAATAGACCGTAAAGCAGAAGGCAGCTGATTCCAGTATTTTGGAGCCAGATGTGAGAAGGATTTACCTCCCGTACGTGAGAGACGAAAGCGGGGGACTGACAGTAGACCCTGAGAGCTCGATCTGAGATTCCTAGAGGGGGAGTATTTGAACAATTTTTTTTGTAGGTAGAGGGGTCCCCTATTGTTATAGGCATTGTAGGTGAAGCAGCAGATCTTAAAAAAGGACCTCTTTTTCACCGTAAGCCAATGAAGTTCACTAAGCAGCGGTAGAGATGGAGTTCCTGCTGGGCGATTTAAAATCATCCTTGCAGCGGTGTTCTGAACTACCTGCAGCTTGGCTAGGAGGGTCTCACCAACTTCTGCCATCGAGGCATTACCATAGTCTAAACGGCTCGTGACCAAAGCCTGTACCAGGGTCCTACGATGGTTAGTAGGCATAAACGGAAGAATTTTCCTCAGAAGCCGTAGGCTATAATAACATGCGGCTGATGTGTTGGTGATATGTTCTTTCATTGACAGAGCCCTGTCAATTTTTATTCCCAGGTTATTGACTGAGAGCTTAGGGGTGGGGGCATCACCCAATTGGGTGGGCCACCAATCATTGGTCCAAACCTCAACTGCTCTACCGAGTAGCATGATCTCAGATTTATCTGGATTTAGTTGGAGATAGTTGGTCGTCATCCAGTCGTAGATCACCTTTAGGCCACTGGCGAAACGGATTTTTTCCTTCTCTAAATTATCTCCAATGGAGAACATGAGCTGCGTATCATCTGCATATGAGATTATATCAAAGCCCAGCGGTTCAACTATCTTCGCCAAAGGAGATAGATAGATATTAAAGAGGGTCGGGCTTAAGCAAGACCCCTGCGGAACACCTCTTTTCAAGGGCATTTTTGGCGAGGAGTAAGGCCCCACCGTAACTGTCTGAGATCTTTCAGACAGGAAGTGCTTTAACCATTTCAGGGCCATTCCCTTTATGTTCCCCGCGACTAATCTCTCCGCCAGCTTTTTATGCGAGATGATATCGAAAGCCGCGGAGAGATCTAGGAGAATAAGTATTACTGAAACCCCTGCGTCGACTATTTGTCTAAGTGAGTCAGTTACTGCTAATACCGCTGTTTCTGTGCTGAAGCCCTTCCGAAAGCCCGATTGTGAGGGGTCTAAAATACCATTCTTTTCAAGATAGGTGCATGTAAAGTGTAAACCATGTAAAGCTATTACATGGTTTATTGATTTGCTGAGGGTGAGGATTCCATATGTAAGCCAACAACTCTCATTTAGTTCTGGCTTTGAGTGGGGGCTATGATTGGGATGCTTCCCATATCAGAGGGATGTTGACTGAATTTTTTTAAAATCGAATCACCAGTGCTAGTTAGCTAGCAAAACTGCATCACTGTCAGTGGGACGAGGACTAGAGAGATAAACTGCCTAATATATATGTAAAACTCCATGATCACAGGGATCTCTAAAGTTAATTTAACAAAAAAAAGGCAAAGTATCCAAGTGTGATTTTAAATAAACAACTGAAAATGGAAGATCATCTTTATGCACTTGCTAGAACGTGTGCTTTCTACAACCTTATAACAGCCGAACTATGACCTTTTTGGTCTGAGATGAATAGGTACATCAAATAATTTTTGAGTACTGTAGGTTCCATGTGTTATGTTTATTTTCCTTGTTCAGTTTCTGTGGTGTCAGTTTGAAAGCTTTCTGGCTTGTGGTGTATCTTCACTGGCCTGTGTTTACAAATGAAATGACAATGAAGGCAAACCTAGTTAGCCGTAAAGGGGAGCACCACATCATACAGTAAAGATTGGTTAAGAACATTCATGGGCTTAATATTGGGCTAAATTGATTTGAGGTTTTACCAAAAAGACTTAGGATCTGCAAATATTGTTAAGGAAGGAAAAGTATTTTAAGTGGGGTGAGGCACAGTAAAAGGTGTTCGAGGAAACAGGATAGTGCATTGTGAAAGAAGGCATGTTAACACAATCTGATGTGAAGAGAAACGCATGCCACAGTTGATGCACGCTGCGCAGGAGCTTCTTGCTCTTTGTCCAAGTCTGAAAGTACTGCCCGCTTTGTGGGGAACATAATATTGTTCAACATATATTATAGGAGGCAGAGATGTAATGCATCACCAAAGCCGTTCACAGCTAGAACAAGAATATCTAACTGTCATGCATCAAATCTCCACCCATCTTGCAATCTAAGCTCGAGACAGGCACAGCCATAGGGAATGGGAAAGGGGGGTGTACAACACTGCCCCAAGGCCATAGGCACTTGCATCTAGAGAAATAACACATTTCTTCCCATTGACACATGGTTGCAAAGCAAGAACATTCATGATTTGTGCTTTGATTAATTCAAAGCCATGCTGTTGTTAGATTCCCAAACAAATTCACTTCCCATTTGCAGTAGCATCCTCAATGGTTCCATGATTTTAGCAAAGTTTTGAACAAATCCTCCAAAATATTCACACAAACCAATTAACAACATAGTTTGTCTTGTGATCTGGCGCTGGTGCATTTTTGATAGCTTCAACCAGGTCATCCTTTGGAACTACTCCTTTGGCAGATATTGTATGGGCCAAATGGTTGACATGAGATCAAATAGTTTGCTCTTTACTAGACTCAAAACCTATCCCATTTTCAACAGTCTAGTGCACACATCTGACGAAATATTATGATGTTTCCTTTTGGGTTTTTTTAAATACTAGGATGTCATCCTGGAAGCATGTAACATGCTCTTCCATATCTCTGAATATGTGGAACATTGCTCTTTGGAAGACTGTGGAAGTGGATGCTAGACCAAAAGGCATCAATTTGAACGGTAATACACCAGATGGTGATATAAAAGCTGCTAAATGCCTGGAAGCTATGGATAATTCCACCTGATGGTAAGTATTTAAAAGGTCCACCATGGAGAAAATGGAAGCACCATTTTATATTGCAAGATCATTGTTTTTAGATAATGGGGGTCTATCCACGATGATGTTATTGGGAGCCCTTAAATGAACACAAAGTCTGAAGTTCCAATCTTTTTTCTTTGTCAATACTACCAGCGAAATTCACTCCAATTACTCAGTTTCTTAAATGATGTCCTCATGAACCAATTGATCTAAATGTTCCTATAGCTCCTTCCTCACACTGAACGGCACACTTCTCACTTTTTGTCTAACTGGCTCTGCGCTTGCCTTTAGCTTTATTTCATGTTTAAAACCTTGCCGTTTTCACAGTCCATTTCAGAAAATGTCAGGGAAGGCAGAAATGATATTCTTCTTTGTATTCATTCCCTTTATTACCAACACTGGGTCACCAGCACTGGGATCCAGCTTAATATTCAATCTCTTCTGATCCTTCCATCCTGGGACATTTGTGCCCTTTTGTGCCATATAGATTTTCAAATGTGCTAATCTACTTTCGAATGTCACAATAGCACTGAAGTACCACAAGAATTGGATATGATGCCCATCAAATATGACCACCTGGATGTCTGGCAGTTATGGTTGCATTATCTTACTACCAAGTTGTGTCTCAAAATAGGATTTTGTGATAATGGTGAAGGGAGAACCTGAATAGGGTATTAAGACCAAGCTGCAGTTGTGTACATACATTGACACCACTGTGGTTTAACATTTTCAACAGAATTAAAACTTTCATTCTCTTTTACCATCAGTACCTTATTTTTCTTCATAACATCTTCCATCACTAGTTAACAGTCACCAATGGTTAATTCTTCCATTCCTTGAGACACACATGGCTTGAAATGTTTCTTAGTTTCAAGGCACATTTTAGCAAAATGGCCTTCTTTCTACAAATATTGTACTCCTTGCTTATTGCTGGAAAGTTTTTGGAAGATGCCAAGTGTGAAAGATCAACACATCTATTAAAATTATTTTACTGTCCCTGCACCCATTATTGAAAAACCTCTTCTAGGTCTGCTCTCAATGTAACACACTTTGCTAGTATTAGTCTTACTGGTGCGCAACTCATTCAGTTCCCTTACCCAATTCATGGGCAGTTCAATTGCTTTAGATGAGGTCACCACTTCATCCAATGGAGGATCCTGCATTATCCATAACCATTTCTAGATATGTTTATTATTTGTCTTCAACGTTGGTTGGTCATATATAATCTCATTGTTTGTATGTTCCTTCACATTCCATAACTCCCTCGTCTAGCAATTTGCGTCTAAAAATAATTATACGTACACATTCTCTCCCTTAGGGGGGAGAATGTGGCCTACCGGCTAGGACGGTCGACCTCGGAGCTGGGGAACCAGGTTCGAGTTTCGGCAGGGACGTTCAACATTCTGTGATTCTGGGCAAATCACTTAATCTCGGGTCTAGTGCATGCTATATAAAACTCCACACAAAAAAAGCATCCCCTATTTAAACATATTTTTTAAGTCCTCACCCCTTAATCACTAAATCTAAGATAGAACGTTACTGGGAATTAGACTTGGGATGTGACTTGGCTATTTTATTATAGAACAAAAATTTGTCCAGACTATCACAACATTTCAAGAAACTCCTCTACAACTCAAGCCTTAATATTTTTGTATCATAGGTTATATCACACACCTAACTCTTTAGCCAATTTTTCACAGGGGACCAATAAAGCTTGTTGGTCATGTGGTCATCCACATGGTGATTTATTACATCTTTTTTTATGCCCTCCTCTTGTTAATTTTTGGGGGAAATGTGGTCTCAACTTTCAAGAACTTTTAATCTGCATTGTTCTATGTTGACCTCTTTGCTATTTTTAAGAGATTTATCAGATGTACCTATATTGAATCCCCAAGATAAAGGTTTATTTGACCTTATTCTGGCCATAGCATTTAAAAAAAAATTCAACTAACTAAAAGTGTTCCACTAGCATATCTTTTTCTGTGTGGTGCAATAATGTTTGTCACTATCATAGGTTAGATGTTGATTTTACTTCTTAGTGTAGATGTCAAGTTAATAGAGATCTATATTGGATGACATTAATTAATTACTTGAATATTGTTGCTAAACAACGTGTAATCTATACCAGTTCTGAGAATTTTAAACCTCCATAAAATGTTGTCATCTCTGCTTTTTCTCTAAATATCTTTTTATATTAACTTGATAGTCATGCCCTTAATTATTTATCCTTTTAATTTATTTACATATTTTTATTTGATCACCAAGTTTGTGTTGTTATTTCCATTTCCCCCCTCTCCCTCCTTTTTTGTAATTTTCCCTCATTTCCTTTTATAATTATACAAAAGTGTAAACAACTTTCTTGTATTTCATCATGTTAGTATGCATATGTGTTTCTTCTATACTTCTGTTATTATGTATACTCATTCTATGCAAGTCTAATTTTAATAAAGCTGCCTAAACTAAAAAGAACGGAATTTCAACAATACAATTTCGATGTCTGGGAAAACAAGATCACCCCATCTTGTGCATATTGACAGTACAGAGCTTCCGAAATGGAAACCACCGGCCTCCATTACTCCACTTCATGTACACATGCAATGCAGGTGCCACACTAGCAACAAACACGCACCACATATACATTTCTACGGTTGCTCTGCTGTGCCGTAAAAACAATCTATAGTGGGATTTGGTAGGAAAGATTATTAAATGAGACTTTTCCTAAAGGTTGCGTCTCCGCCGCCACCTTTTGTGCAGTGTATACAGACCCTGTATCAATGATATGTTTAAAAAGGCTCCCCATGCTTTGCACACAGCAGACTCAAACTTGTAATGTTTAAATGAAATGTACACGTGGACACACTTGTTTAAGATGTCTTCCCTGAACATGCGTAAGCGTCCAGATATTGGCAGCACTACAAACAAGCCTCAACAAATGAAGTTCGCACCACTAGATGGCAGTACATGCTGGATAATTTACATACCTATATTTAAAAAATATAACAAGTTTTAAAAAAAAAGACAAGAGGATGTTCCGCTACTACTGAAAGTGAAAAACAAAAGAGCGCGGTATATCTGTGTTCAAGACTTTTCACCTGTGCGTTTGTGTGTCTGTGCGTGCTTTTTTAATCGCAACAAAAGGGCACGATTCTGTCACCGAAAGGTACTGCAGCGAAAACGCGCGCTCTGCCTTCAGGCAACTGAAAGTAAACATTTTACACATGACTGAATCAAGCAGTCTGGGTGCACTTGCCGGTGCCTGACCTGCAAACGTTGGTCACCAAGGTGGAGCATGTACAGGTGACATGTCTTATGCCGTTGGCAATAGGTTGTCAGAATGCAGCAGTGTATAAAAATATCCGCATTGCCTGCTTTTGATGAAATATTCATTTGCTGAAGGATTTAATACTACAGAAGGAAACGGGGAATAGAAGGCAGGGGCATGCAAACGGACCATTTTCAGAAAAATGCCTGCAATCAATTCAGTGCAAAGACACACAATTCACGTTTTTAATTAAGAATGTTTTGCATTTCATTTGGTGATATGAAAGCATGGTATATTTAACTATTCTCTACATTTTGCATCAATGGCTTTTCCGAGTGAGGGGACAGAAGTCTTCTGGAGTTTTGGGCATCGGAGCAGAAACTTTCACTGATCGATCGTCAGCTCAGGTTTAGCCCAGGTCGATAGTGAGCTTAAGTGGCTGTCACGTGACAGCTTGTTTGGTAGCTCAGTAAGATGTGCATGTCAAGGTAGCTAGGCGGCCAGAAATCTCTTTAGATTATATAGCTTGCACTTGCCTGTTTACAGACATTTTCCTTCAGACAGAATGCATCTACTCACCATACTACAGGAGTCAGAGTAGCATGCCCTGTAAAATGCAGCGGGTAGAAGTCGCAGCAATCATGCACTCATGAACATAGATCCACCAAAACGTCATGAGCAACAGAAGGGATCACACATCATGGGAAGAGACATTATGCGCCGTATTACATAAAGTGCCCAACAGGCGTCTGCATCCGTTTCGCGTACCCCAGCGGCACTTTGGTATTTCATAAGGGTCCGCAGATGCTTGTGCTGCCCATTCTGTAATGCCAATAATGCTGGCCCACATAAAGCGCCAGCACTATCTTCAAGGGGGTGTACCCTCATGTGCATGGGGACGTGCCCCATCCAAATGAAGGAATCCCTTTGCCTCTGCTCCCATGTCGTATTACCGATGTGGGCGCAAAGGTAAAGAAGCCCTCAGGAGGCGCACTGCTAGTGCGCCATTTAAAATGTGGGGCACTGTCAGTGCACCCCCTGATGGCAGCACTCTGAAGGAGGGGAAGGGGGTCCAATGGACCACCCCCAGATATTCCCTTGCAGACACCCCCACCTTCAAGGGGATCGCGAATCCCCTTCAAAACTGTGAAAACAGAGCGGCTGTAAAGCAGGCGCTCTGTATTTCACAGGAATGCACTGTCCCCTGGGCAGCAAGAGTTACCAGCTGCCCTGGGGGCAACACGTTCATAGGGCTCATTTTCACTTTTACACCTGGAGCAACTTTTTAAATGTGCGCCCGTTGTAAACAATGAAAAGGCGCAATTACCATAATACGGCCCCATATGGCCTTTGACCATGAATTCCAGGAAATTATGCCACACCACCTTAATCCTGATGACATCATTTTAATTGATTATATAGGAACAGTGGTCACGTGCAGCAAAAATAAAGCACATTTTTCCCACAGTGATATAATAAAACCTATGTCATATAACTCCTGTGGAATTGTTTTTATTTTTTTACTTTACATTACAAATAACATGGAGAGAACATAAAAGAAAGTGGGGTAGTGTCAAGAAATAAAGTTAAAAGAACTCAGGCATGGGCAATTATGGCCAAGATGCAATCAACAATTAGGCCACCTATTATTGCACTTTATTGCACTGTTTGCACATTGCTATATTGTAACTATTACTGATTTTATATTGACTATCTGTTATAGGAGAAGCTATCATATCAATGTTAAAATGTTTTTTATGCTTGCTCTGATTGCAATATGTATATCATGTTCTTAATGCTCTGCTCAATAAAACATTAAAAAAAAACAAGTAGGCCACAAGCATAGTATAAGCACCATTGCACCATTATACAATAGTTATGATGAAATATTCCGTGTCAAGGTGCTAAAGTCAATGGCGTTTCGACCCCTTATGTAGTAGTGGGATCATCACCAGGACAAAGGGATTTTGTAGCCTGCGAAGGATGCCTACTGATCAAGTTGATAGTATAAAATCACAGCCAGGGATTCGAAGCCCCAGGTACAGTGAATATAATTGCGGCAAAGCATCTGACGATAATAGAGGGTACAGGGCTGGATTCTTCCACGCTGCTTGGAGATTCTTACTGATTGACATATTACTTGTGCATAAGGCTACATTCAAAATGTGAACATATTCCTTGCCGATGCTACGCGGCTCATTCTTTCACTGTTTGACCCATATGCCTACACTTTTTTTTTTTTATTTCGAACATTCTTGAGACAACTCGTTTTTCTGACACAGGAGCCTACGGGCCCATCTATGTGATTTATTCCACCGACTCGTCTGCCGTGGAAATAAGGTGGCTCCTCCCGTCCTGAAGAAGACCCATTTTAAGGGCTCAATGTTCCTCCACATATCATTGGGGTTGAAAATTCGACTGTCCCTTATTGTGCACCTGTACTGTACCTGTACTCACATATAGATAACAGTAATTGATTTACTGTTTCTGTTCAATACTGTGTATCTTGATTTATTTTTATCCAATAAGGTGGATGGACAGGTCTTTGTAAATACAATGTAAATACTGTATATTTCCATACTTCACTTCTTTGAAACCCTCACATGAGCACATTTTCAGAGCACTACTTTCACCCCCCCTTGGAGCACCTTTGTGCAATTGTATAGATTGTTTGCATTATGCCAATGCTGATAAAAATATACTTGAATTTGAGATCTATTTGAATAATGTGTTTATTTTGGGTGATGTAATTAGAAAGAATATTTTTCTTCCACAGTGACCACCTTTTTTTGTACTTATAATGGAGGATAAGCCCGTGAATTAACCGGTTACCGGAGTTGGTCAGTGGCAAATGATGAGAGGGCGTCCAAGGGCTATCTGAATATATTTGAATGCCAAACGGTGAAAGTATCTAGGGTTTATCAAAAGATGAGGAAGCCAGTTGGAACGAAGTGGACCAGCGAAGTGAACGGAGGGCGCAACCAGGCAGCACAGGCTCTAAGTGGTCTGGGAAAAATGCAGATAACCGATAGATGCCTCATATCATAATAATTTTTAATTTTTATTTATGGAACAGGAAAACAAACAAACGAAAGCAATCAGACAGAATGCATGGTGATGCAGAATAAATAACAAGAGACACAGATAACAATTATCCAATTAATAACAACCCTGTATTCCATGGGAAATAAACACCCGATTTCTCAGTAGCCTATATTAAATAATGATCCATGCTTATGCTTACTCACAGTGGTTCTCCAGACATACATATATCCATACAAGATTGTTCCTGTATAATCAATAGCTATGCTTTACAATAGCTACATCAGACTAGCGTACAATGTATTTAAAGTGTATATAAGGCTAGCAGCAAAAGAAGAGTTTTTTTCTTAATTAAATGCTACAATAGGTTTAATAACTATAAAATGAGTATCAGAGCCTGGTGTTTAGATCAGAGCCTATAGAAAGTGCAGTGTGCTGATATCCTAACAAACAAAGGAGTTTAAGAGTTTATTCAAAGTGCATTGTGCTGGTAGCAGTGCTGTTTTTCAATAAAGTTCTGATTTTAACTGATATCAAAACGATACCTTCATCAGTTTTCACCAATCAATATCGAAGGCTATCAAGAGTGCAGATATGGTAGAATGCATCGGCTGAAAAGATGAACTACAGAAATTGGCTCAGATAAAACACCGGGCTCTTATAATCTCCTCTCTTCCGTGATTGAATAGGTAGAGAAATTCTGCCAGATTGCTCTAAATCTTGCGATAGCTCCTACCCGTTTAGCATAGTCCTTCTTGAATGTAAATGTCAAGTGCATTTTATTATGCAAGTCATCCATACTAGGGGGCCGATTCCGATCTGGGTTGGAAGGGCACCGAACGCGATCTGGCCGGAAAAACTACGAGCCTTATGCGTGTTTTCCGGCTTCCTCGTACAGCTGTACGAGCGAGCAAGTACAATGCGAGCTACATGAAATTCACCGACCGAGTCGTTTCTGGGTCCGAACCGCTCCATACGTCTCGGTCGTAAGCTAACTGTGGCGTGCAATGGATGCGATTCACGACTGAACCAGTACGATGAACGCGTTGGACGGTCTGTGTGAGCCGGAGTATTCGACTCACAAATTGTACGGGTGGTTGTCTTTGGTGGTCCGCGTCAGACCCCCTGTCACCCGCAGCCCTACGACTCAGACACAGGGGGAGACCCATGTGTCTCCCCAACACAGGCATGTACGGTGGGGATGGCACGGACGTGTACCCACTGTAGGGGGTGCCTTTGTGCGAGACGTACATATTCAGTCAATGGGAGCCCATGTACGCGTCGTACGACCGGCATCCATTGACTTCAATGGGAGTCCGACCGAACCGAGTCCAGCAGCATACGGCCGCATTGTACTTGCTGGGTTGGACTGCAGGACTCCGGCTCGGTCCGAATACACTCCGGATCCGGTTCAGTCGGAGTGTCTTCTGACCCGGATCGGAATCGGTCCCTATGTAGATTATCCGTTCTCCAGTTTGGCAGGATGAATGACCTAGCAACCACTATGGAGATTAATTTAAAATACTGCTGATATTTTGTTAACCATTTCACCTCCCCTGAGGAAACAAATAAAACCAACATAGGTGATGGATTGATTGTCACAGACATACATAGAGAAATCCTGGTCAAAATGTCTTCCCAGAATTGCTGTAAGTTGTTACATTCATAAAATATGTGCACCCACCCTCTATCTCCCTGTTTATTACATCTAAAACATTGGTTCGGGTTTTTGGATACATCTTACGCAATCTCTGAGGGGTGTAATATGCCAACCACCAAGATAAAAATTCATTCTCTTAAAATTGCGCCTCTGAGTGTTCTATCCGCTAGCTCACTAAGCTGTTGCCATTGTTTCATATTAAATTTACATCCCGTCTCTGCATGAATTTTCTGGAGTTCTTTTGTCAAAATCTCTTCTGTATGAGCCTTTTGATGTCACTGAACCTTCTGTATACCTCAAAGTTCAAACATTTTACATAATCACAGGGAGATGCACACACACAAAAAACGATAGTGGTCTGGCCCACTATTCTAATTCGGAGGAAATATAGATTGCATGTGAAGTATGATGTTGACTTGATTTACTCCTTTTCATTGTTGATAAGTTTTGACTCATCATTGCTTATAAGAAACTACCACACTTGAGGAGCATAGAAATGATCATTAGGGTCAAAAACATATTTTTCTTATATTCAAAACAATGGACTGTGGTAACAATATTTTTAGATGTGAATTTATTTAATTTTCGACCCTCAGTCAAGTGAATAAATCTATTCTAAGAAGGAGGTCGAGTGGGAATGCACACAGCTTTGCAAATCAAGTGTGTTCAAGTGTTTTTTTTTTTTTAAAGATATTGACCTTGAAAAAACTGAGGGACATTACTTCTGTCAATGGCAGGAGAAAATTCCCTTTACACTGTGGGAATGGGAACGGTGCACCAAGCATCTGAGGAAGATATTTCTCCACAGGGAAAAGCTCCTTCATAGTGTAGAAAAAATGTTTTGCAGTACAGTAGCACTTTTAAAGGTTTACCGAGAGTGCTCCTGGAAATTACCTACTGTCAGAGCTTTCCGGTCATGCTCTTGCAGAAACGTGCAAGTTACAAAAAAACGAATTGGCTTCAAACATAGTAATTTAGTATAGTTTGAGACAATACTAAATTCGAGAATAACGGAAGAGCGTCATTGAGTAAAAGTGGCAATGGGGAAATACAGGGATAAATTATTAGGGAATGGGGCCCTAAAATTATGCGCAACTGGGAAGAGAAAACATGTAGGCTTATATACCAATGCAAATTACATAATGCTCGATCCATGTTGGATATATTTGTCATAACGAAATAAGTAAAAATGTTTATCAATCTTATCATTGCGGTGCAAACGCATTTTTTTTTAATCTAGTGGAAACCTTGTAAAGGTACTGTTGATATTTTGCAGACACATTTGATAAAGATATCCAAACTTTGTAAGCCTGTTTTGTGTGTTTGCATCTTCTGCAAGCATCTGTTAACAAACGGCTAAAATAAAATGGTATATGTAGCTCTGAGATGGCAAGACCTGCGTGCTGGGAGTGGCTGACACAGAACTGTTGCAGCAACTTAGAAGTACTAAAATGGGGCCAGTTGCTTAAATTAGGTACATTAATTTATGCACATAAGTATGCCTTTGGACCTGCCAGAATTTCCATCAGACTGCATAAAATCACTTGGATATTTTATAGAAAGAGAGTAGATTTTGATGGTCATTTTGACTTAAAACAACGTTAGCTGTCAATGTAATAAGAGGGAACGAAAAGACTGAAAATCACACATAGTTTCAGACAATACTAAACTATAGAATAACAGAAGAACTAATTGAGTCATAGTGGCAATGATGATCACTATCATAAGAGATTTCGCAACTAAAGAATAACATCTTCAAAACTTTAGAAATAATATCGTGCATTAACTGGCATTACAGGTGGAAAGCTTAAAAGCTAAATATTAAACCCGAAAAGCGCACCAGAGGCTAGGGTTTGAGCCCAGGACAGTCACCGATTTATAACATCTACTAAAAAAAAAAAGAATTTGCAGAATCTGCATGTTGAGAATTTCAGTGCATAGTCATTTTAAATGTTCTGTTTATTCAGAAACCACAGTATGGTTCTACCAATTGGATGCTTGACCCTCCTAACAATAACTTCAGACCCATGAAGCCGACTGTTTACTCACAAAGAGAACGAGCACGGTTGTAAAGCGCTGGAAAGAAATAACAGACAGGCACAATGGGCCAGTTGGCCTGCCACACTTTGCCAGATATAAAAATTCCTTCAATTGTAATTGTATTTATATAGCGCTTACTACCCCTGACGAGGCGTTGAAGCACTTTTAGGCAAATTGCAAGCTACTCTGGAACCCAAAGGATAAGTGGTGGATTAGTAATTGTTTCGGGGCAAATATATATTGCATATTCTGCACATATAACGCAAAGTATGTCCTCTGTAAACATTTAGATGTTATAGGCCTAACATATTGATATACAAGATTAGGTAGGAGAAAGCACCACATTATGTTTGAAGCAAATGACAAGCATGTTAGGACATTAATCAGTAGTAAAGCATCCACCAAATTCTAAATTAATGCCCAAGTGTGCTAAGAGCCATCAATACAAAGTTGTTCTAAAGCCCTCGGCGTCTGAAGCCTCAGTTGGCCTTCCACAGGGGCAGGAGGAGCGTTTCAACCCACACATCCTCTCCTCTACAGCTAAAGAGAAGATTGAAGGAGTGAATAGCATTGATAACTCATGGGGTTACATAAAAAAAAAGCATGACAAAGAACTTTAGCTTAGTTAAAAAGAGAGAAAGTTGCTATAGAAAGAAGGTACAGCAGAAGGATGAGAACTAGACACAGCTTTATAGAAGAGCGGTTGACAGATGTTAAATAGGAAAGAAGCTGGATGAAAAAAGTCTGAAGAAAATGGAAAAGGTCCCCTGTCTCGACTGAGACAAACTGAAGCAGAATAAGTAATCTTGGAGGACACAGACAGGCACACTGGGAAGACAGTGCTCCTTGTCCCCTACATGAGGCATGTAACTGATTAGTGATATTTTTATCTTGAGTCACAATATCATTAATTTAAGGTTAAACATTCCCTAATGAAGCAAATACATATACAATGAACCGTGAGGATTGAGTTTAGTAACTGATCATGCGCACTGCTTAATTGATAGTTCGCAAATGTATGAGTATAATATTTCCTGCTGTGCCTGTGTGTTCTGCTATATTATTGATACTATACCGACATGCTAGGCAAACCTTTGACTCTAAGTTAGTTGATCTCACTCTGAGAAACAAGAACAATGATCTTGCATATTAGCAGAATTATTTGAAGTTAAATTTACTGACAACACATTACTGCTTAATTATTTGTATGTTATAATAGCAGGATGCTTTCTTTACATCCCTGAGAACTACACTGAATCAATGTTTGCTCATGGTTCATACACAATCCTGCCACGTCTCCAGTAATGATTAATATTGATGTGACAACAGAAATTAATGTAAACAGAGAAGGGTTTAGTCTTCATAGTATTTTTTGCCAAACCATTAATCCTTTCATAGTGAAATGAAATCGATAGTGGATACAGAGTTGCCCACTGTTTCCTCCAACACAAAACATCACCTATAACTTGGAATCTGTGAGATTGGGCGTAAGAAAATGCCTATTTTTGGCACAATCACCCCCATTTGTTTTTAGACTAATGATGCTGTTTTTTTTCCCTGTGCACTTGGACTTTGCTAACCAGGTCCCAGTGCATATGCTCTGACCCCTCAAACATGTTGAATTTGGCTTTACTCATAATGTGCACATTTAACTCACCTATAAGTCCCTAGTATATCATACAAAGTGTCACCAGAGCCTATAAGTTAACTGTCACTATTGGAAAGCAGCACATAGTGTGCCATCACTAAAGCAACAATGCAAAACATGACTGCAGGCCTGCTACCAGTAGTGTGACTGTGCAGCGTTAAACTGCAAATGCGGCCTAACAAAATAAGCCATTTTGACAGGATTAACTTTTCCTTTTAAATATTAATAAGCCTTAAATGCCCAAAAGGCAGGGTGCATGATATTTATATGTAGGACATGTAAAAATGTCCTTAAAGTGACAATGCCCTAAAAGCTTTTTTCATTGTAGCAGGGTAATCTGTTTCATAGGAAAGCAATGGGAGTTGTTGTTAAAATTAAAATTCGTTATCTCTGCATAGGAAGCAGATAAAAAGTTACTTCTTGGACTTTATAAAATAATTATTACAAATCCAATTCATTGGTAAAGTGCAATGAGTAACAAATATTTAATAAAATCTATTTTTAAAAGTTACTTTTAACATGCCTAAAAGCTTTAGAGACCCATTTGCCTGAGCTTCCGACTGTCACCCTGTAGCTGAATGGCTCCTTGATTAGGTGTGAATTGGTTTCCATAACTGAGTCAAAAGATTTGTGTGTGGGGAGATGTCCTGTTCCTCTAACAGGCTACCAATCTTGGCAGTGGCCAAGAACTTGATTGTCTTGAAGTGGACATTCCCTGTCAGAGGCAGATGTAGTTAACACCTGGGCCTGGTCCCTCTATTGACCTTCTAGCCAACCTGTCACCAATCACAGTGGGAGAAGAAGTGCCTCCAGAGCTGACTTTGAGTTACCACAGGGAAGCATTTGTTCATTTCCCTGGTCATACCTCTACGGCGGGCACAGGAGTTCAGCACAAGTTAGTAAAGGTTCTGAGACTGTTTGCAGTAGGGGACACACTGACTGCTTTAAACTTGGGTAAGGTTACCCTAGGAACTTGCTCCCTATTGGTCGGGTTCAGCCCTTCTTCTGAAACTTCACTGGTCCAAGAGCATTCAGATGAGAGTTTCTGAGGGTGTCTGTTTTTTATCCAGAGCCAGCCTGTGTGTGGAGGTCACTCTCTTTGTCTAACGCCAAACAATTGTTCTTGTTAGTTCTTTCACTTCCAGGGGTTTGGCTGCAAATCATCTAGGGTGCCAACGGGCAGGCAGGGCAAGGAATTAGCTATATGTGCTAGTGACAAGGCAGGCAACCTCAGAAGTCATCAGTGGGCACATCCCTCAGCTACCCTTTGAAACTCAGGAATGACTGAGTACAACCCTTTGGGCCATGCTACGCAGCAAAGAAACACCCTTTCCCACACCCAATACCCTTCTGTCTCCTGTCTGGAAGGAATACACTTCACACCACAGGAGAGCAATTACACTGGGACCATTTACACTGGCAGGAATGCACATTTTGTCTAGGTAGAAAACATGCCTACATTCTAAAAGTGGCGTTTTTAGAATAGTAACTTAAAATTTGACTTTATCATTGAAATTGTTTTTAATTACAATTCAAATGAGTGGAAGAAGTATTTTTATATCTGCTCTCGAAAATGAAGTTATCATTTATTAAGTGCATTAAGGTAACCTAGTGCTGTCTATAAGAGAGTTAGCTTTGCCACAATGAAAAATGACTTTGGGACTTTTACACTGCCAAGACATTGAAAATGTAATTACTCATGTCCCACTTTTTACATGCCATGTACCCTACTCCATGAGCATGTAAGACCCACCTTAGGGGGGCCCTATAAGTATTAATAAAGAAGGGCCCGGATTGACCCAAACAAAGTCACCAGGTCAGGCCAACCGCGATGGCATGTGAGTCAGCTACAGGGACCAAGTTAGTACCTTCAATCCTGGATTGCAGCGCATTGCAAGGATCCATGTTGAAGGTGCAATAGGCAGTGCTGTGAGCCTGAATCCTGGGTCAACATCAAGGATCCTATCAACGAGTGCTTGCAATGTGAAGTTGGACGTCGAGTATATGTTGTGCAATCAGCATTATGCATCAGTTCCAAGGAGCTGCTACACTGGGATGCGGAGTCCATCATTGAGACTGCAGTTGAGGAAGGATGGAATGCCTGCACTGAAGATTTATCATGCAGTGGCTGTTCGAAAGAGGCTGATGAGGGGATGTCGGTCTTGCAGACGGGTCCAATCTACGCAGAACCAATGATGCCTTGGTTCTGGTTGGGGTTGCACCATGCAGTAGAGGAGACGTGTTGGTTGTGCTGGATCCTCAGAGGCTGTCAGAGCACCTTAGGTCAACTATCAAGGGTCCAGGACTCAGGTGGCAAAACTTGGTAGGGTAAACTCCCAGATGGCAGAGTTCAGGTGCTGTATTCAAGGGTGTTGGAGCCTTCTTTCCCTGAGGATAGAGACAGGAGGCCAGCTAAGTAGCCCATGGTGTCACTCTGGGGTCTTGGATTCAACAAATACAGGTCCAATCCTTCTTACCCAGGCAGCAGACAGCTGATCAGTACATCAAGGCAGCTGTCCAGCAAGGCAGTAGTGTAGCAGAGCAGCAGTCAACCGAAGTGGCAGTTCTTTAGAAGCACAGCAGCCCTTCTTCTGGCAGATTACCAACAGGTCCAGAAGTATAGTGAACAGTTGGTGAATGAGGCTCAGTAATTCTACTCAGCTGTGGCTTTGAATTGGGGAGAAGCTTCTAGAGGTTTCCCATTGAAGTCCTCAGGCATCCTCCTTATCCTGTCTTGGCTCCAGGATAACTACTGGGGTAATGCAGCCCTTTGTGTAGAGGCAGGGCACACCCTAATCAAATGTAAGTAGGGCAGTGCTCAATTCCGCCCTCCCATCCTGCCAGTGATGGCCCATCCAAGCACACCTAAGCTCTCTATTGCGTGTGGCTGTTTAGTAAGGGTGGGCACAGTGCTCCAGTCCGCCCGCGGAGTGTGCGTAGTGCTGCCTACTTCGCGCTTCGCAAAGTAGGTGTAGCAGGCAGACTATGCACACGCCACGGCAGAGCAGAGTTGCCCGCTACCCGCCTCCCTACCGCCCTCATTTTAAAATTACTTAGAACCTTAAAAGTAAAGAAAATTACTTACCTGAGCTGCGGCGTCCCGGGGCTCCATCTTCCTGCTTCCTCGCTAACTTCTTCCTCACAAATGGTGGGTGCCCGTGATGCTCCGCCTAGCCCCACTACGCCCACTACGCCCAGGGTTACTGTTTAGTAGGAATACACAAAGCTCGACTGTCAGCTACACCCGTTCATGTGACCCAGAAACAAAGTACAAGCGCTAAATGGCTAAAGCAGGAAAAATTCCAACTTTCTAAAAGTGGCATTTTAAAACTTGTAATTTAAAATCCGACTCTATCATAAGAGAGGATGTTTCATTAAAATACATTCCAAAGACACCAAACATGAATTGGTTACCTCCTCCAATTTGAAAATTACTTCTTATTAAATGTAATAAGGTAACTCCAATGTTATCCAATGGAAGAAGCAGGCCTTGCAGTATTGAAAAATGAATTTAAGAGTTTTTCACAACTATAACATGTAAAAAATAAAATTATATGTCCTACTTTTTAAAGTTTAGGTCCTACCCTTGGGGTGGCTTATATGTATTAAGAAGGAAGATGTGGGCCTGGCAAAATTTTTGTTATGCCACCTCGAAATGGCAGTTTAACAACTGCACACACAGGAGCCAATGGCAGGCTTGAGACATGTTTAAAGGGCTGCTTAAGTGGGTGGCAGAACAAGTGCTACAAGCCCACTGGAAAGCATTTAATTTACAGGCCCTGGGTACATGTATCACCAAGTGTGTGCCATTCTCTTTCCTGTATGCGGCAATCTTTCTTAAATACCTCTTGGCACATCTCCCTCTAGCTGATTTAAATTGATCTGAATTCCTTGTTGCCCATACATTGCCAGCAAGTCAGTAATGGCTATTTCACTATTTTTCTTCCTCATGTTATGGGTTTGCTTTAACCAGCCAACATTTCTTGTCTTTGACCTTCCATATTTGTCATGCATACATACATATGCAGTCACAAATCCCCATGATCCTACCATATTTATTCCCATTAATGCCACACATAACGAGAAAACTTCCGAAGAAGCTACCCATCTAGCAAGCTATATAGAGTGATACCTATGCCATCTCTGTGGTGAAACACCACTTCACTGACCTACAGGACATTCAATCCACATATCAACAATCCCCAAGCAAAAAGGATTTTGGCAATAACTAAGAATATATAGCAATTTTATCCCTGGATTCACCGATTGCCATCCAAAGGTTGACTGCCAGTATTGTGGGCAGTCTTTCTTACTCACGTAATTTAGTATTACGTTATCTAGCATGCCTACCACTTCTGATGTTCCAGGTCTCTGAGTTTGAAAGCATGCTCAAAATCACCATGAACTGTAGGCCTACTGAGTCCCTGGCTACTATAATCAGGGCATTACATATTATTCAGAACAACATTACTATAACTTTTTTTGTGCATTGGGCCCATCTACCAAGAGAAAAGAGCAAGGCAGGTAAACAAAATACATCAAACACCACCTGAAATGAGCTGAGTTTTGCCTTTATAGTTTGATACATTCCAATGGCATTTCCTCTAGAGCTTTCTGTTGCTGTATCTCTTCACACTAAGGCCCTCATTATGAGTCTGTGGATTTGCTGGACGTTTATTAATGGACTTAATTCTCAGATTTCATTCGGTATCTACACGCCTTTTCATACAGTTCATCTTTTATGCCAAACATGGGTAATCACTGCACGGTCAGGGTAATACTGGGGCCTTTTCTGTGTACATTTCCTCGATTTCAGGGAGCAAACCACTGACAATTTTTGACTGCTTTAAATGGGCAGAAATTTTCAACCAGAGTGCCAGTGTGGTACAGGGGATTTGGGTGAGGGCAAGTGGGAAGCAGATCAGGCTTTAGCCTGTTTGGGATAATCTCTGTCTGATACCACCCCCCATTCTGCTGCCGGGGTCATGTGTAGGTCTGGCTGTGTTTATGCCTGCTGCATTTAAAAGTATCCATCCTGACCCAAAATTACTGGGTTCAAAATTTGCAGACAGTAACATTTATGTTACTCCCATGGCTAAACAAATGAGGAACCTAGGGTTTAGTCCAATCTCCTACGCAGACGACACCCAGCTCCTCCTCACCTTTGAAAAATCCAGCCCCGATACACAACTCATTTTTTCAGAGGGTATGAAGACCATTGCCGCCTGTATGAGGACCAACTTCCTTCAACTGAATGTTGAGAAATCGGAGATCATGTTGTTTGGAGGAGCAGCCATAAGCTGGTCTCCAGGTAGTGGCCGGAGGAGCTGGTTGCGGCCCCTTCTCCAAAAGAAGTGGTCAAGAATTTAGGAATCTGGATTGACCAGAATCTTACGCTTAAAGCTCATTTCGCTACTACAGCTGGTACCTGCTTTCACACACTCAGCCTACTCAGAAGAGTATTTCCTTTGCTACCTTCCTCTACACGAAAACCGCGATGCAAGCCCTAGTGTTAAGCCGTCTAGACTTCTGTAATGCATTGTTGGCCTCGGCCAACGAGGCCTCCTTAAACAAGTTATAAGTACTCCAGAATACGGCATCCCGACTAGTTACAAATGCCCCTCCCAGAACGGACTCAATTCCACTTCTTAACAAACTCCACTGGCTCCCTGTAAGAAAGTGGGTGAAATTCAAGATCGGCTGCATTGTTTTCAAAGTCCTCGATGGTCTGGGGCCTTCCTACCTGTCCAACAAACTGACAAAGTACATTCCCTCTCGAACCCTCCGATCTGGATCCAAGCTTCTCCTTTCTACTCAAAGAATTTAAAAAACCATGCAAGGGTGGCAAAGCATTCACCTATCTTGCCCTGACTTTCTGGGACGAACTCCCCCGCCAGCTTCGCGACTGCCAAAGCCTTCCTCAATTCAGGAAGCTTTTAAAGACCTATCTTTTCTGAGGCCCTCTGGTTTGGCTGTAGCATACCATCCTAAGCGCGGAGATATCCCTTACGGGGTGATTCGGCACTATAGAAACTAATAATAATAAGAAGAAGAATCTAATAATAATTATTCTGGTCTCAGAGAACTGCAGATGGCAACGTTCTACCTAGAGACATTGTTTCAGATGAAATTCCATCAGCTCAGAATGAGGGCTCGTGTGCTGTCAGAAAAAAAAGCCATGGACCAGTAACCAATTCATCGGCCATGAATTTTGATTATGAACTTTGCAGAGATTATTCCATTTTAGTAAGACCAGAGACAGATCTATGTGTAAGCAAGACATTATGGATCTGAAAATGTGTCCACGAGAACTTTACAATCGCTACACTGGAAGTAATAGCACATTCAGTGTTTAAATTACGCAATTCAACATGGAAAAAGCTTACTGAGTAAGAGATGGAGACTTTACTTGTAGCTTCAGAGCGGCATGGGTGTAACATGCCCCTGCAGCCTCTGCGACACGGGGGAAACGCCTTCAGGGACCCACCAACCATTCAGGGGGCCCTTATTAGCCCTTATTAGCCCTAGGCCAATGTATATCTGTGAGATATCAGAGACTCAGGGGTACCTTCACATTCTGCAGTAGGGCTCCATCTTTGTGTGTTAAGCCTTTGTAGAGCAGCTCCACTTTCTGAGTCCTTGATGCCAGCTGAAGGAGGAAAGCCACCAGATTCTGTACTCTCTGTGCCAAGAAGTATTCTTTGATTTCATAATATCATGGGAAATAAACAAAAAGTAATGGTCAATTTCATATGGTCCATTTATAGATGCAGGTGATGATTTCCATAGGGATTCTGTTGGACTTGGCCCTTCTGGCAGGTTCACCCCTGAACTTTTTTGCTTTTATTGATGACATGGTGTAGCGATTTTGGGGTTTCTGCGCACTTTACCGCTGTGTCCCAGGGTAAAGTGCGTGCGTGTGTTGAGGTTGGCCTGCCCTCCCATAGGAATGCATGGGGGAATGTATGTGTCCCGGTAGTTCCTGATGCGTGGGGTGTGCAGGCCCGTGTTTGGTATGTGCGGACTCGTGTGAGTGAATGCTGCGCGTTGATGTGTGCGGCGTGCATGTACCTGGTGTGGAAGTGCCACTTCTAGAAGTGGGCACTTCAGTGTGCAGTCTGAAATGTGTGGCTTGTCTGGCGATTGGCTGGTGAGGTCAGGTGACGGACTAGGGAATTCCCCAGAGTCAGGATGAGTCACCCAGTGGTGAATGGGGAGATCAACAGCTAGATGGGTGGGAGGAGTACACCTGGGTCCTGAATAGGACAGGGTTTTCCACACACAATGCTGGCCCCGCCCCCTGTGGTGCGACTGACGACCCTAGCCCTGCCAATGAATAGAGTGAGGGGCTGAGCACATCAAGGGTGCTCCCCAACCAGCTGCGACTGGTTTTCCCCCTCACCCTGAACCCAGAACAAAGGGATGTGGTGTATAAAAAGGGGCTGTGTCCCCTTACAAAATGTTCTTGTTGTGACTTGAATCTACCAGGGGCGTGCTGCTGCTGGGGCCCAGGGGAAGGCTTGCCTCCCTGGGCCCTGCCCAGCCCCTGGATCCCTGGAAGACTTCTGGGACCTTTTGCTGCATTCTCCGAGCGCCTGGGAGCGCTTTGCCTTGGATTTTTGGCCCTTTGCTTTAGAAGGAGCATGTATGCTCTGCAGCGCTCAGCTGCCGTCTTTATCCCCAGGGGGAATCCCCAGCGTAGGGATTCCCCTGTGATGCCGGCCTTGCGGGAGCCCACCCCGCTTATTTTATTCCTTTGGGTGCGCAGGTGCCCACCCTGCTTCTTCGTTGCACGTGATGGCTTAACGCGGGTGCCCACCCCGCTTATGTGAGCCCTTGCGGGTGCCCACCCCGCATATTGTTGCTAAAATGCACCGCCGCGGCCCGAGCCGAATTCAGAAATTACCGCTGAGTCCGCGGCCCGCCTGGTTGTGGGCGGGGCCGCTGGACGGAAGCGGAAGTGCGGCCATGGTTCGGGAGAGGCTGCCCCCGCCGTGCACCGAGAGCGAGAGAGTCCCCGAGGAGCGGGGGCTCTCCAGTGCATGCCGCGAGGGGGAAGCCCGAGCCCCGGTGCCGGAAGAATAGTCCTGCGAAGTCCCGGGTCCCAGGAGGGGGCCCGGGTAAAGAGGTCGTCGATCCACCCAGCGAGGCTCTCAGGAGAGAGAGAGCCCCACATGGAAAGCGCCGCTCCGGAGTCCCCTGAGAACGAGTCCTGCCTCCGCCCCCCCAGCCGGTGAGTTATCTGAATGAGTCCGGGTGGGGAGAGGCAGAACCAGAGCGGCCCCGCCTGGCAGCGGGTCGCTCCAACATGGGGCAGATCTTGCTTAGAGCGCCAGTGCGCTCCCACGCTTGGGGGCAATTTCTTTTTAGCGCATATTGTTTTAAGAGCCCCGAGTGGCTCCAATGCTGGGGGCCAGAGGGCCCGTGTGCCGGTTCCCGAGTACCATGTACAGCTGCCCCGCTGGCTAGAGGGCAGCTGCCACGTGTTAGGGGTATGATTGTTTTAGAGCCCCAGGTGGCTCCGGCTTTTGCGTATATTTACCCGAGGGGCTCGTGGTTGCTCCACCCTGTACACAGATATTGACAGCGCCAGGGCGCTCCGCGTTTTGGTGGCTAGTCCTTTTCCTTGGTTTTGGCCTAATTATTTCAGGAGCCAGCGTGCTCCATGGGACATGTTAATTTCAGAGCCCAATGGCTCCAACGGCTGGCACATTTATTTCAAGGGCCAATGAGCGCCCATATCGCATTTTGACTTTCACAGCTGCCCAGCAAGTAGTGGGCAGCTGCACCGTTTAGGTCTTTCTTTTGCTTTGGGGGGACCTGCCTGAGTTAGGAGTGAGATGCACTCCTTTACCCCTGACATTCACAGCTGCGCAGCACTTAGTGCCAGCTGCTACGTTTAGGTTCTGGTGCGTCCTGGACTCTAATGTGATTGAGGGGTTATTGTGATTCATGCTAATGTGCTTTTGGGTGCTAGGAAATGTATTGTATATAGCATGTTTTGCGCACCCTGTGTCTGATACCTCTAAATGTGGTTATTTCTGCCTAGAAGGTTGTTTTACCTGCTTAGGTTGATGGTAGGGAGAATGTACTTCCCTGTGCGATGTGCGCCCCTAGTATAGTTATAGCTAGGTGGTTAGGTCTAATGAGTTAGACCAATGAGAATTGCATAATGTGATTTATGCCCCTGTGATAGATACAGGATAGGTTTTATAGCTGATGCTAGTGTGATGACGCTGAGGTCATTATTGCGCCAGTAGAGACTGGTTGTGTTCTACAGTTACTTTGTGTTATGTTCTACGTTTACTATTGGTGATTTGTGCTATGTTCTAAGTGCTAATTCCTGACAGTGGTCCATGTGGCCCTGTCCCCTGTATATATAATCCCTTGTAAATTCTGCCCGTGCCTGTTGGCACATTGTAAAGTGTGTGTTTTTATCTAAGGTGTTGTGTATAATACAAAGGTTATTTTTATAGAATACCTTGTGTGGAGTTTCCTTTGTGGTGGGCCTTGGGTGTTGTTGCTGGGTGCGTGCGCAAACGCTTTACACATCGCCTCAGGGATAAGCCTGTCTGCTCGTGCCAAGCTACCAAGGGGGTGAGCAGGGGTTATCTTTGGCGTGTAACTTCCTTGCCCTGACTAGAGTGGTGGTTTCTGCCTGGCTTTGGCGCAAGCCTCAGCCAACCAGAAATCCCATTTCTAACATTGGTGGCAGCGGTGGGATTTGGACTTGCGTTTGCGCTGTACCGCAGCAGCAACTGGCTGCACCACAAGACTCTGCATTTAGATAATCACATGATATAGGGATTATTGTTCTAAGTTTGCTTTTAAATGTCATTTCTTTGGAAATGTGGTTCTTGTGCACTGTGAGTTAGGTGTCCCTAGCTCGGGAGGGTAGATCATCCCCCTTAGTGCATTGTGTTTTCTGGATTCACCAGAGGGTGGGATCCAGTGGTGGCAGCAGATGTGTGTCCAGTGCATGTATTCCCATTCCCAGTTCCCGGGGTAGTGGTACCTGTGTCACGTGGTGGTCAGGTTGAGAAATCAGGGGCGGTAGAAACTGTCTTACCAGTCTTGGGAGGGGTTTGGAGATGAATGTGTAATGCGCTGGATGAATGTGAATGTCCCATTCCCAGTTCCCAGAGTGATAGTACCTGTGTCACGTGGTGGTCAGGTTGAGAAATCAGGGGCGGTAGAAACTGTCTTACTAGTCTGGGGGGTGTGAGTGTGGATGAATGTTGTGTTGCACTGGAAGATTGAGTGTTAAATGGTGTGTGTAAATTATTTTGAGCTTGTTTTTGGGAGTAACCCTAGAAGAATGGTGCAGGTATCTCCACAAACCCTTGCGGCGGAGATGGTTTAGAGTAGCCCAGCTAGGTACCCTTATTTGTGAGGAGGTTGAGTGGTCTCACGCCTGAACTGGTTGAGGGCGTGACCCTGGGTTGTATTCCCAACCCCAACCTCAGTCTCCAGGACTGGTTGGTTCCATGAGGGAACACCAGGTAGGGAGCCTAGTCTGTCCTATTGTACTGTTCTTCGAGGTGGTTCTTCCTGTTTGAGGTAAGCTGGGAGTGTCTGTAGTCAGGCCTCCATCAGTTTTGGTGTCGAGCAGTGCCACTCCTAGGTGGAGGGTGCAGAGGTTCGGTTTTGAGGGGTGAGAGGGGGAAGAGTCCCCAGTGGGAGCCAGTGGGTCAGGGGCCGGCCAGAAGGGCTGGGCCACCAATGAGTGACCATGGTGACGCCACTTCTGTCCTGGGGCATCTTCACGCACTGTCAGAGGGACAGGAGGTCGTGAGCTCTGCGCCAGGCAGACTGTCACACGACACGCTAGGTATGTGTCACCCTCGGGAGCGTATATGTACTCCCAGGAAGTCCTGGTTCTCGGGGCAATTGTGAGGTGATACCCCCCTGATAGCAGGTGGGGTACAGTTGTGAGGGGTGAGAGGGGGAGAGGTCCCCAGTGGGAACCAGTGGGTCAGGGGGCCAGCCGGATGGGCTGAGCCACCAATGAGTGACCATGGTGATGCCACTTCTGTCCTGGGGCATCTTCACGCACTGTCGGAGGGACAGGAGGTCGTGAGCTCTGCGCCAGGTTGCTGGGGCATCTTCACGCACTGTCAGAGGGACAGGAGGTCGTGAGCTCTGCGCCAGGCAGACTGTCACACGACACGCTAGGTATGTGTCACCCTTAGGAAGTCCTGGTCCGCCAGGCATCTGACCAAAGGGTACGTCCCTCGGTTGGGGAGCCAGTAGCCGGTGTTTCCGGATCTGGACGTAAGGACGACTGTAGTCAGTGTCCTGGCCGGTTTGCCTTCTAGGGGTACCACTCCAGTTGGGAGGGTGCGGAACTCTGGAAGGGGGTGCAGAGGGAGGGCGGCCTCGCCTCTGACCCCGGTGCAGCCGGCGAACTTGGATCCCAGGTGGTAGACCAGTTGGTGGAGAGAGGTCCTGAACTGGTGGGAGAGTTGTGTTCTGGTGGGTGCTTCCCTGGGAGGGTGCGGAACCCCAGAAGTAGAGGTAGGGTGGGGCATTCTTGCCCGTGACCTCTGGTCAACCTGAGGGTGCGGACCCTAGGTTGAAGGATCAGTGGTAGTTGGGAACTACACTGAGAGGGAGAGTGGAGAATGGCTTGTATGCCAGGGGTTACTACCCCCCACTCTGGGTTTGGCAAGGACCAGTGGTATCTGGGTGGCCTAGGGCCTGGTCCTGGCCGTGGACAACTAGGTAGTACCAGTGGGGTAGCCTAGTTGGGCCTGAGTTCTTTTCGGTTGTTTTTTTTTTCGGATGGAACCATGTTGATTGAGAATGGCGTAGAACCGGAGAGTGTCCCTGCAGTGCGGGCCTGCGTCCGTGTTCTATCGCCCCAAGCAGGGAAGTCCATCACGGTGGTGATTGGGCTGCCCTGCGTTTTGGCTGGAAGGGGGTTGTGTTGGACTTGGCCCTTCTGGCAGGTTCACCCCTGAACTTTTTTGCTTTTATTGATGACATGGTGTAGCGATTTTGGGGTTTCTGCGCACTTTACCGCTGTGTCCCAGGGTAAAGTGCGTGCGTGTGTTGAGGTTGGCCTGCCCTCCCATAGGAATGCATGGGGGAATGTATGTGTCCCGGTAGTTCCTGATGCGTGGGGTGTGCAGGCCCGTGTTTGGTATGTGCGGACTCGTGTGAGTGAATGCTGCGCGTTGATGTGTGCGGCGTGCATGTACCTGGTGTGGAAGTGCCACTTCTAGAAGTGGGCACTTCAGTGTGCAGTCTGAAATGTGTGGCTTGTCTGGCGATTGGCTGGTGAGGTCAGGTGACGGACTAGGGAATTCCCCAGAGTCAGGATGAGTCACCCAGTGGTGAATGGGGAGATCAACAGCTAGATGGGTGGGAGGAGTACACCTGGGTCCTGAATAGGACAGGGTTTTCCACACACAATGCTGGCCCCGCCCCCTGTGGTGCGACTGACGACCCTAGCCCTGCCAATGAATAGAGTGAGGGGCTGAGCACATCAAGGGTGCTCCCCAACCAGCTGCGACTGGTTTTCCCCCTCACCCTGAACCCAGAACAAAGGGATGTGGTGTATAAAAAGGGGCTGTGTCCCCTTACAAAATGTTCTTGTTGTGACTTGAATCTACCAGGGGCGTGCTGCTGCTGGGGCCCAGGGGAAGGCTTGCCTCCCTGGGCCCTGCCCAGCCCCTGGATCCCTGGAAGACTTCTGGGACCTTTTGCTGCATTCTCCGAGCGCCTGGGAGCGCTTTGCCTTGGATTTTTGGCCCTTTGCTTTAGAAGGAGCATGTATGCTCTGCAGCGCTCAGCTGCCGTCTTTATCCCCAGGGGGAATCCCCAGCGTAGGGATTCCCCTGTGATGCCGGCCTTGCGGGAGCCCACCCCGCTTATTTTATTCCTTTGGGTGCGCAGGTGCCCACCCTGCTTCTTCGTTGCACGTGATGGCTTAACGCGGGTGCCCACCCCGCTTATGTGAGCCCTTGCGGGTGCCCACCCCGCATATTGTTGCTAAAATGCACCGCCGCGGCCCGAGCCGAATTCAGAAATTACCGCTGAGTCCGCGGCCCGCCTGGTTGTGGGCGGGGCCGCTGGACGGAAGCGGAAGTGCGGCCATGGTTCGGGAGAGGCTGCCCCCGCCGTGCACCGAGAGCGAGAGAGTCCCCGAGGAGCGGGGGCTCTCCAGTGCATGCCGCGAGGGGGAAGCCCGAGCCCCGGTGCCGGAAGAATAGTCCTGCGAAGTCCCGGGTCCCAGGAGGGGGCCCGGGTAAAGAGGTCGTCGATCCACCCAGCGAGGCTCTCAGGAGAGAGAGAGCCCCACATGGAAAGCGCCGCTCCGGAGTCCCCTGAGAACGAGTCCTGCCTCCGCCCCCCCAGCCGGTGAGTTATCTGAATGAGTCCGGGTGGGGAGAGGCAGAACCAGAGCGGCCCCGCCTGGCAGCGGGTCGCTCCAACATGGGGCAGATCTTGCTTAGAGCGCCAGTGCGCTCCCACGCTTGGGGGCAATTTCTTTTTAGCGCATATTGTTTTAAGAGCCCCGAGTGGCTCCAATGCTGGGGGCCAGAGGGCCCGTGTGCCGGTTCCCGAGTACCATGTACAGCTGCCCCGCTGGCTAGAGGGCAGCTGCCACGTGTTAGGGGTATGATTGTTTTAGAGCCCCAGGTGGCTCCGGCTTTTGCGTATATTTACCCGAGGGGCTCGTGGTTGCTCCACCCTGTACACAGATATTGACAGCGCCAGGGCGCTCCGCGTTTTGGTGGCTAGTCCTTTTCCTTGGTTTTGGCCTAATTATTTCAGGAGCCAGCGTGCTCCATGGGACATGTTAATTTCAGAGCCCAATGGCTCCAACGGCTGGCACATTTATTTCAAGGGCCAATGAGCGCCCATATCGCATTTTGACTTTCACAGCTGCCCAGCAAGTAGTGGGCAGCTGCACCGTTTAGGTCTTTCTTTTGCTTTGGGGGGACCTGCCTGAGTTAGGAGTGAGATGCACTCCTTTACCCCTGACATTCACAGCTGCGCAGCACTTAGTGCCAGCTGCTACGTTTAGGTTCTGGTGCGTCCTGGACTCTAATGTGATTGAGGGGTTATTGTGATTCATGCTAATGTGCTTTTGGGTGCTAGGAAATGTATTGTATATAGCATGTTTTGCGCACCCTGTGTCTGATACCTCTAAATGTGGTTATTTCTGCCTAGAAGGTTGTTTTACCTGCTTAGGTTGATGGTAGGGAGAATGTACTTCCCTGTGCGATGTGCGCCCCTAGTATAGTTATAGCTAGGTGGTTAGGTCTAATGAGTTAGACCAATGAGAATTGCATAATGTGATTTATGCCCCTGTGATAGATACAGGATAGGTTTTATAGCTGATGCTAGTGTGATGACGCTGAGGTCATTATTGCGCCAGTAGAGACTGGTTGTGTTCTACAGTTACTTTGTGTTATGTTCTACGTTTACTATTGGTGATTTGTGCTATGTTCTAAGTGCTAATTCCTGACAGTGGTCCATGTGGCCCTGTCCCCTGTATATATAATCCCTTGTAAATTCTGCCCGTGCCTATTGGCACATTGTAAAGTGTGTGTTTTTATCTAAGGTGTTGTGTATAATACAAAGGTTATTTTTATAGAATACCTTGTGTGGAGTTTCCTTTGTGGTGGGCCTTGGGTGTTGTTGCTGGGTGCGTGCGCAAACGCTTTACACATCGCCTCAGGGATAAGCCTGTCTGCTCGTGCCAAGCTACCAAGGGGGTGAGCAGGGGTTATCTTTGGCGTGTAACTTCCTTGCCCTGACTAGACTGGTGGTTTCTGCCTGGCTTTGGCGCAAGCCTCAGCCAACCAGAAATCCCATTTCTAACAGATTCCATTGTGAGAGACATGCCCCTTGTGCAATTGTAGCACCCAAAAAGAGATATAGTTGGAGTTGTGGCCACATGTTAATCAATAATGCAGTCCACAAACTTAAACCACATTGTTTATTCACTGCTGCCAGCAGGGCTATGGAAGAGAAGATATCAACAGAAGGTATGCAGGGTAGATTATGAACCACTTGCCAATGAGTCCTTTAGAGATCAGCATGAAATAAATGGAGCATAGTAAATACTCAATCGAGATCTGCGTCTGAAATATTAGTGCAAAGCTAAGGAAACTTTTCACACAGTAGGCACACTTCGACTCCTACAGAAGTCTAGAAATCTGCTGAACAGCTGTTTGTTTCAATGATTCCCAAAGAGGACACAATGGGAATAAAATGGACACCGGTGAGGTCATTCTCTCTTAATCTCAACCTTCACCAAAAAAAGAGTTTGCACTAAAAAAAAAATCAGCAGTAGACAATGGTGAAATTCATTTTGCAGTGAGTTGCTGATAATGGTAGGCCTGAAAAATGCAGAGCACTACCTCTATCATAGAGAAAACATTTACATTAATGAAGACACATTTGAGATAATGAACATATACCTCTACAAAATAATGAACCACTATTAGGGTGTAACATCTAAAGTCCCTCATTTTAAAGATGGCAGATCTGAAGTTGAAATTTAGCCACAAGGCAGGTGAATGCACGATAAACTTCATTCCATTGTTGAGAACTTAAGTTTAATACATGGAAGCTGTCACACAAGCAGTCAGTTTTTGTTAACTAATTGTACCAGTGCTGCCAGATGAGAATACATATTACTAAAATCCACTCCTTCTTTGAAATTGAGGTGCTTCACAGTAACTTCCAGACTCCCAGTGAAGAGCACAATGCCTTTTAACTACCAACAGCTTGTAAAGCTTGTTGCAACCAAGAACCCAAGGGAGGGGGGGTCAATATTATGGGTACCTATTAAAAGATATCGGGGCATATCTACAATGCGGTGATAGAAAATTATCGCCGCTTTTGCGTCCGTTTTCGGCCGAAAAGCAGCGATAATTTTATCGCCTAATTAGCAAGCTCACGCTAACGCGTGAAACCTTGCGTTAGCGCTCGGATTCCTAATGCCCAGCTTTGCATCTCTAATGAGATGCAAAGTGGGCGTTCCTGACCTGACATGACAGGAGAAATGTCGCTAAGCGACATTTCTCCTATCATCAAGCCTCACGCCATGAAGCATAGCTGCAGGAAAAGTAGCGATAACCTCTGTTATCGCTACTTTCCTTACGCCTGCTTCAGGACTGACTTAGCCATGATATCCTATGGAAGGTGGATATCATGGCTAAATTTGTGAGGCCCTATCAACAAGCTAACGCCACATTTTGTGAGATTATCGCTGGGTTTCCAGCGATAATCTCACGTTAGGCAGTTAGCACTATGATTTTTATTGCTTTTGAGATAAGCGTTGCTAATAGCACGCTATCTCAGCGATAAAAATCCACGCTAGCCGGCGATAATTATCCTCGCGCTAAGTGCGCTTAACGATAACTATCGCCGGTTGTTGCTGATATGCCCCCTAGTACATTGATGGGACAGAAGCACTGCTATTTGGCTACCACGCCTATACTCGGTTAACAAGAACTGCAAAATGTTAAGGGGATGTTGGTGGTACAGAAGGTCTGCTTCATGAATATACAATGTTAGCATCAATTGAGTTCGCAAACTATTCCTCGCTTCGGGTTCAACTGGTATGGGCGGATGAAGCCCTAGTTTAAACTAGTTTAAACTTTAAGATTATAACAGACATGAACATTCCTTAAAACTAAGGTAATATTGGGCGAGCAGGCTCGTTCTATCTCGCTGACAATTATTAGATTTACATTGTTTCACCGTTACCTACAATCCTTCTATTAAAACTGATTTATTAACAAAATATCACAATTTAAATTATTTGGCATTTGTAAAAGTGATTTTCCTGTCAATTCAAATTAAGGTTTTAGAGAAGGTGAGGTTTCTATTTCAGAGCCTCTTCGAGTACAGGTGTTGGGAGGCAGCCAGGTTTTGTCATTGCTCTTACTAAATTTAGGCTAATCTAGCGCCTGGCAGATGCTTGTAGGCCGGGCTCTGAGCCAGGTTTCGATTGGGCGCTTACCCTGAGGCTGAAACTAAGAAAAGCACGGCACTGAGACTACATGGCGGGTTTTGGATCTGCATTTCAGATGTCGTTTCATGCCCCAACATACGACACATGACAGAGATGTAAATGGAAAATAATGCGTTCCTCGCTTATTTGCGTGTCACAGCATCTTTTATTTTCTCACCCCCCACTTGTAGCGTGAACCGGAGTAATATTGTGGCAGGAGCGAATTTTACCAACTCATTCTCATCTTAAACTTACTTTTATGGACCCCTGAGGAGGGATACCCTACCTATACGTGTTATATTGTATCACAAATGTGGGCGAACTTAACATGGACCCGCATTTGTGATGTATTACGATTAAATATGCCCCTCCCCTAATCATGCACCCATATGTGCGCAAAGGCAAAATAATTTAACTTTAGCACTGCGCTGCTACAAGTTCACCTACATTACCTGTGTTTGCCGTGTTTTATATGGATAGTTTCGGGACTTTTGCATCAAATTATAGCATGAAAATAACGGTGAAGTATCACTTTACGGTCAATCATTGCCGAGGGGATATGTCCTCAGGGTGCTTACGGAGTTGCTAGGTTGACAAACTATGGGGCAGATTTATAACGGACTTGTGCCACTTTTACGCCGCCGTTGTGTCACTTTTGTGAGGCAGCGGCGGCGTAAACCCATCTAGGGAGATGCGTCACATTGTAAAGCTTGCGCCACATGTGGGCCTACCTGCACAGGGGGGGGGGGGAATTCTGGCACAGGAACGCCTCCGAAAAGTGGCTGAGTGAAATCTACAAGATTTCACTCAGTCACTTTTCCGGCCATGCTGCGTCAAAACCCTGCGCCTGCTTGAAGCAGGCGTAAGGATTGATGCAGCATTGTAACGATAGGGCACCCCCGAGCCTTGCTGGAGCTGCGTCGCGCTTGCGACGCAACTCCAGCAATGCGCCAACCTTCCGCCATCAGATGCGTCACGCATCTGTTTATCCTTGCGCTACGATGCGCTGCATTGTAAATGCGGCGCATCTATTGTGGCGCAAGGGTAAACTTTCGTGACGCATCTTCCCTGGCGCATCCATGCTGATTTGCAGGGATGCGCCAAGGAACATAAATCTGCCCCTATGCTACTAGAACTTTGGCGGCCCAACCTGACGGCTTTGGAGCTTCGGAACCAGTATGGAGTTCCGGCGTCGACTCATCATCCTGTGATTCTGGGCAAAAATATATATGAATCTGTTTGATGTAATTTGGCACTCATGTAAAGTGCTCTAATGCCCAAGGGCCAAGGGGCATATAATCAACGAGGCGATAAAATATTATCGCCGCTTTTGCGTCCATTTTCGGACGAAAAGCGGCGATAATTTTATCGGCTAATCAGCAAGGTCACGCCATCGAGTGAAACCTTGCATTAGCGCCTGTATTCTGAACGCCCAGCTTTGCATCTCTAATGAGATGCAAAGTGGGCGTTCCTGCCCTGACATAACTAAGCGACATTTCTCCAATTATCAATGGGCACGCTAACCTGCAGAGCGACAAGCAAAGTAGCGATAACCTCTGTTAGAGCTACTTTCCTTACACCTGATTCAAGACTGACTTAGCCATGATATCCTATGTAAAGTGGATATCATGGCTAAGTATGCAGTAGCGGTCCGTGGAGGGAGTTCGGTGAGGCAGTGAGGCGGGGCGGGGGAGGGGCAGGGTGGGGAAATGTAAACACCGGAATATGGAGGAACGGAGGTAAGTACACATTTATATAAATAAAACGAATTTCATTGCGCGCGCTGCATCGCATTTTGCGATGCAGTGCGCGCAAAGGAATTTGTTTTATTTATATAAATGTGTACTTACCTCCGTTCATCCATATTCCGGTTTTTACATTTCCCCTCCGTGCCCCTCCCCCGCCCCGCCTCACTGCCCCACCGAACTCCCTCCTCGGACCGCTACTGTAAGTATACCTTTCCCTATCATCAAGCTATCGCCAAACTTTGTGAGATTATCGCTGGATTTCCAGCAATAATATCACATTTGGCAGTAAGCGCTTGGAATTTTATCGCTTTTGAGATAAGCGTTGATAATAGCATGCTATCTCAGCGATAAAATTCCCCGTTAGCCGGCGATAATTATCCTAGCGCTAAATTGGCTTAGCGATAATTATCGCCGGTCCTTGATGATATGCCCCCAAGTTTCCACCATATAAAAACCACGAAAAAAAGAGACTCAAAGGCAGTCCTCAAAAGAGTACAAGGCCCAATACAAACTAGCAAAACTCATGTTCAAACACGGGTAATATTGCCTTCCAACTGGCCATCTCTATTTAAACCACAGCTGGGCCAGAAGCAAATTGTTTCGCTAGCTCCTGGACGGTATTTTGTTCTATTTTTGTTTGACATATTATAGATGCTAAAGCCAATTTAATACTATATTATATTTTTAAAATGGACCATACATATCATTTTCTTCCATAATAAAGGTAATTCAAATATATATTTCATTAATCTATTCCCTTTGCCCTTGTAGTCGCATATTGATGCTTACTGAGTCTTGATTTTATGTTTTGCTTTCGGTTTTTTATCTTTATAAACTGCAAGTCTCAGAATGCAACAAAAACAAAAAATAATGAGCTACTGGCTTCAGATTTATAATGATTTCCTGAGCCATTCATAGATTTCTACAACGGAACAAAGGGTGCAACCTCTAAAACACTGATCTTTTTGTGTTTGTCTTACATAAAAAGACTGCCTCACAGGTCTGTGGCATGTGTCAGTGTAGTGCTAGTTTATAGGCAGTGATAGCATTTGGTCCTACTTCACGCCTATTGTATTTTCTGTTTAACTCACATACATTTAGAACAAATTTCTGATCTGGCCTAGAAACAGCTTTAACGCCATTGCTAGCCTCAGGTAAATAAAAAATAAATATAAATGCATACATATATAGAGACCGAAACGGCTAAAATTAACCATTTTCATTCATTAACTGTCAGCTAGCATTCATTTTTTGCTCCTCCCATAACATCTTACAGCATTGGGCATTTGGCCAGATCACATCAGTCATTGGCTCTCTCCCACCAATTGACAGCATTTCTTTCTGATGACGTGCTCATCTTCCTAAAATGAAGTGCACGTTGGTGCCAGGGTGGTTGGGGTAATACTTACTTTACAATGCTTTTTCTTTGTGTTCTGCATCCTATTTTATGATTCACTGGCAGAATATCGACACCTGAAATATCCCCATACCACAAAATCGAGTTATAAACTTTAATGTCCAAAAATATCAACATCCTATATTTATAATGGTAAGTACAAACATATCGAGAAAAAAATATTGATGTCAAAAATATCGTTGTACAAAATATCTTCTTTTCATATATATATAAAAATTTAATATTAAATAACATTTGTTTAAAAAAGAGATTTCATATGCATTTTAACAAATAAATAAACCTAATTAAAAAAGTTAAACAAACATATATAATAATTAATATATCACTTTAAAACAATTAATAAACAATTAATTTTTATTTATTTTATAATTTTAAAATTATATGAAAATGTACAAGTAAAAAAAATATATATATATAGATATACCAATAACATAAGAGCTAATAAAATACCATTCTATTATAAATTAAAATATTAAACTATTTAAAAATCTTTAAACTTCAATTTCCCACTCCAGTCAGTGCAACAGTAAGGAAATAGTTGGATAGCGGGGGGTTAAAATGTACTATTTCCACTCCATTCAGTGCAACAGTAGGGAAATTATTGGATAGCTTATGGGTAAAAATTACTATTAGCACTCCAATTAGTGTAACAGTAGGGAAAGTGTTGGATTGCGGAGGGGTAACTATTACTATTCCCCTTCCAATGAGTGCAACAATAGGGGAAGTGTTGGATAGCGGAGGGTTAAAAATTACTATTCCCACTCCAGTGACTGAAACAGTAGGGAAAGTGTTGGATAGAGTAGGGATAACATTTAGGGGCCGATTCCGATCCTGGAACAATTTTCTCCGTACGAATCGTATCCGGATTTTTTTCCGTCCGAATCGTACAAGTACCGTACAAACTGGCAAGTACGATTCGCATGGGAAAAAATACATACGAATCGCATTGGGAAAATTCCCCCACACGTCCTCGGGTCGGAAAAAGTGTCCGACACGTCCCCGGACGATTTTACGTACGAAACGGAAAAATGAAGTCCGAGTGCGCAAGTACGATCCATCCCATCCGTCCGATTGTACAACCGTATGGAACAAACACCGCACGGAGCGATCCTCAATAGCAACCATGGAGACATATGCCCGCATACGCGCCGTCCCCCCAGCCCCCCGTATGTACGCACCGTCCCCCGCCAGCCGCCCGTATGTACGCGCCGTCCCCCCAGCCCGCATATGTACGCGCCGTCCCCCCCAGCCCCCTGTATGTACGCGCTGTCCCCTCCCAGCGCCCCCCGCGGATGGATGCGCCATACCCCCAGCCCCCCCCGCTGATGGATGCGCCGTACCCCCAGCCCCCCTCTGTGTATGTCCGGTGCGGACCCCCACCCCACCCCCGAATGTACGGAGCGTGCCCCCACCCCACCCCCCAAATGTACGAGCGTACCCCCACCCCCGTATGTACGGCGCGGACCCCCACCCCACCCCGAATGTACGGTGCGGACCCCCACCCCACCCCCGAATGTACGGTGCGTACCCCCACCCCAGAATGTAGGGCGCGGACCCCCAGCGCGTAGTGCTGGGGGTCCGCACTGTACATACGGGGGTGGGGGTATGCTCCGTACATTCGGGGGGTGGGGGTACGCTCTGTACATTCGGGGGGTGGGGTGGGGGTCCGCACCGTACATTCGGGGGTGGGGGTACGCTCCGTACATTCGGGGGTGGGGGTACGCTCCGTACATTCGGTGTGGGGGTACGCTCCGGTCATTCGGGGGTGGGGTGGGGGTCCGCACCGGACATACACGGAGGGTGGCTGGGGGTACGGCGCGTTCCTGGCCCCCAATTCCGTTCGCATCGGTGCGTACTTCGCTTTTCCGGCACTTTTTGGGTGCCGGAAAAATATTGCCGTCCGGACTGCTGTCGGTTCGAATCGTACTTCCTGGTTCGTGAAACGCAGCCTGAATGAGTCCCGACGTCACGTCGGCGCTTTCCCGGATCACATTTGTATGTATATTTTCGTCGGTCGGTGTTTTTTACGATTCGTACGGAAATGGTGTTTCCGTGCGAATCGTACTTGCATGTTTGTAATGTTTTTTTACCGGGTACGAGTCGGACGGAGAAAACGCTCCGACCGACGGTTCGTACCCGGTTTTTCCAGGATCGGAATCGGCACCTTAATATTCTCACTCTATGCAGTGCAACAGTAGGGAAAGTGTTGGATAGCGGAGGTGTAAAAATTACTATTCCCACGCCAATGAGTGCAACTGTAGGGAAAGTGTAAGATAGCAGAGGTGTAAAAATTACTATTCCCACTCCAGTGAATGTAACAGTAGGGAAACTGTTGGATTGTGGGGGGATAAAATGTACTATTCCCATTCCAGTCAGTGCAACAGTAGGGAAAGTGTTGGATAGCGGAGGGGTACAAATTATTATTCCCACTCCAGTGAATGCAACAATATGGAAAGTGTTGGATAGAGGAGGGGTAAAAATTACTATTCCCACTCCAATAAGTGTAAAATTGGGGAAAGTGTTGGATAGTGGATGGGTAAAAATTAATATTCCCACTCCAGTGAGTTCAAAAATAATTTAAAGTGTTGGATTGAGGAGAGGTAAAACATTAATTTTCCCACTCCAGTCAGTTCAAAATTAAAAACAAAAAAATATCAACGACAGCAAAATATTTAAAAAACAAATAAATAAAATAAAATGTAAAAAACTAAAATATAAATATATTTATTATTATAAAAATTAAAACATGTAATTGTTAAATACATAAGACAAATACCTACAAATGTGTTAAATAAAATAAAAAATAATTTTCAAACAAATACATATTTTAATTGGAAATATTTAGAAATAAAGTAAGTAATTATTACATACCCTAAAACACCACACAAATCACAACCCACACCTACATTTAAAAAAAGTACTTCCATAATTAACATAAATAATTATCTTTTCAAGAAATTTTATTAATTAAAAAACAAATAAAAAAAATAACTTCCCACACTTTTCCCCCTACAATCCCCACAAGCCACAGCTAAAATTAAACAGTAAAAAAATAATTAAACAATTAAAATGTATTTTCAATTAAAAAACCAATAGTATTTAAAAACTAATAATAAAGTAAGTAAAATTAATTTACTCCCCACCCTTTACCCCTATAAAACCTAAACTCACACACAAAATAAAAATATTACCCTAATTAATTATCAATTGATTAATTAATATTAATGATCAATTAATTATTAATTATGTAAACATAATACTTCTTCTCACCCTTTACCCCTATAAACCCAACAACCCACACCTAAAATTAATTACACAATTTCCATATTTAATTTTCAATTAATTATTTAATATTAATTATCAACTAATTATTAAATAAATAATCATAAATACACTTCCCACCCTTTACACCTATAAACCCCACAACCCAGACCTCAAATTAATTTAATAATTTCCATATTTATCTTTCAATTAATGAATGAATATTAATCAACAAATAATTATTATTAATTAAAAATAAATCACTTCCCACCCTATAACCCTATAAACCCCACAACCCACACCAAAAATAAATTACACAATTACCGATTCATTAATTGATATTAATTTACAACTATTAATTATGCAATACTTTACTTCCCACAATTAACACTATAAAATCTCAATTAAATAATATTAATAAATAACAATCATTAATTTATTTTAATTAAATTACTTCCCACCCTATTCCCCTGTAAAGCCATAACCTGCTACAGAACTAAAAAACGCAAAATTTAATTAAAATAATATTGATAACTACTAAAAATTTAACACATATACTGAAAAACATAAACAATACTTATATAAAAAAATACATCATATATATTTAAAATGTATACTAAAATAGACACCACAAATTAAAAAATCAATATTTTAAACAACTATATTTTTGCAAACGATATTAAGGACTTCTATATTTTTAAAAACAATATTTCTTACCTTAAAATCAATGTTCTTGACCACGATATTCTTGCTGTCGATATTTCTGTGTCATGATATTTACAACTCTATGTTTGTGTAAGTCGACATTTCTAACTCGATATTTTGTCTGAATACCCTTTATTTGTTTTAGTCATCCTTATGTGATTCAACCATATCTCAAAGTTAAAATAATTCAAAGCTGTTGGAATTGGCCCTTTCTACTGTGCTTTATTTTGACTTTTTGCTTTTCTCCTTTCCTGTTTTCCGCTGATCTTGGTGCTAGCCTTAGGACTTTGAGCGAGTTTGACACTGGCATTCAGTGGAAAAGCGATGTGCTTATCATAGACACATTGGTGATTGGTGTATACATGATTGGCTGATTCAAGTTAACTGTAAGTCCCTTGTCTACGGGTAAGACATATACCTAGAGCATGGACCTCGAATGCTCCTGCAGCACTGGTTGTGCCATCCAGAGGTAGCTCATCAATCGTGCCACAGGTTTTCCTTTGTGGGGCCCATATGTTCAGGTTACTATTACTCGGCTAGGCATTTAAAAAGCTACATGCTAAGGTTCTGCATGTTTTTTGCTAATTTAGAGTTCTCCCTGGGGAAAGGGTATGGGGTTGGGAAGAGGTAGGGCATGTGCGCATGTGCATTACATCCAAGGGTCATGAATGGCACCGGGTGGTGTGTTCACTACGACGGTGCCTGCTTCTCGCATTGGATTAGAGTGGGGGAAATGTAGGGAGAGGCTATTGAGCATCATTTCCTACATGCAGAAAAGTAGCAGCATAGTGTTTGATATTGATGAGTTCATAATGGCGAATCCTCTCCGGTAGTGCAAGTGGATCCCACATTACTTATGTGGAAATGTCACTTTAGGAAAGTAGGCTTTTCGATGCTCATGGATCTGTGTGCCTGTTGGCCTGACTCCAATTCACATCTGGGTGCTGGTGGACAGCTACATCTGTTCATTCCTGATAGAATGCCATTAACTAGGGGCACAAGGGAAACTGCAGACCTCTGACTCTGAGGTGGCTTTCTGGGATGGTTACATGTAGGTGGAATTGAGACAAAATTTAGAAAGGTCCTGTGCATTTCAAAGGTTGTCTTTGAACTCATCACATCTTCAAAGTCAATCGTGGGTATAACTACTGGGGATCTGGCCTCAGAAATTAGAGACGCTTTTGGATAGGGATACATACTACACTGATTCAAATCTGGGACATCAACAAGAGGAATCATTAGCGCATGAGGGAGTGCAACTGGATTATCCACAGAGTTGTGGTGGCCTGGAGCTTTTTGCTCCAGGAAGGGTACGATCACTTGGTGGATTTTGCCTGGATGTTTCTGATCTGCAGCTAAGTGCCAGCTGTCATGGCACTGTCCCCTAAGTGCTCTCCAAGGGCCGGTTGACAGGCCTCCTGTCCACGAGATCCCATGGAGACAAAGGATCTCCCCATTTCCACGAGATCATAAGGACCATGCAGGTTGTGGCACAAATGAGTGCAAGCAATCGTCGGTTGGGGAATGGACTGGCCTGATGTACACCGTCAACATACTGTGCAGAGGAGTGTGCTCATAAAGATCAGCAGTCCACCTGAGGTGCCGGGACATGAGGAGTTTGAGGAATGTGGAAGAAGCTTGCAGAGTCCGATGGACCTGTGCTTGTAACCAGGGGACCTGTGCCAGCTTGCACTCCAGAGCATGTTGTGCCCGAGGGGTATTGAGAGACCTAAGCTGGGAGCTGAGACTGTCTTCGACCTCCAGATTAGGAGGACACCAGTGCCTGACATCGCAAGTGCATCCGAAGCCAGTGGATCCCTCTCACTGGACCCACAGCACAAGGTACTTTGATGTAGAGAACAAAGTGCCAGGCCCAAGGTGTTTTGTTGTGCCTTGTGGGCACCTACGGCTGGCTTTCAGGAGCTATGGCAGCTTGCACCTCCGCTTGAGGGGAAAGATTTCACCAGACTGGGAAGCCCGCCAGCTTCCTGGGTCACAACCTTTTGTCTATGGGAGGGATAGAGATCCCATACTCATGCGGGTATAGCTGGGCACCTGCAGGTCGAATCCGAATGGAAGAAACTAAGTAACTGTTCCTTTCCGTTTTAGGTGGTTCTGACAAACTAATCAACGTGGTGCCAGCAGGGGAAATGTGTATTGTTGGCTGATGTAGTTGAGTGTTGGAGGGGCTGGGTCATGAGGTGTAGTCAAAGACCAGTGATTGCTTGACCATTGCAACTGTTGGGGGAATGCAATATTGTGGAATATTGTGATGGATGAATACCTCAGATTATGGTATATATGTTCATGACACTCTGCTGCTTATAGAAGAGTTGACAAGTGCTTATAACTGTAAAGTGGTTATACAATGTGCATCTCATTTTGATTTCAATGTGTGAGTAATACAAGATCAGTGTTTTATATATTCGGTGTAGAGGCTTTCTGTGGCATCCACAGTGTGTTGCGAGGATGGTGTTGTGCCAATACTTTACACTTGGGGCCTGAGGATAAACCTGACTGCTTGGTACCAAGCTACCCAAGGGTGAGCACAGGATGAGTATGATATACGTGTACAATAATCTATTTAGGATAGTGGAATCTGACTGGCTTCAATGCCTCCCAGCCAGCTGGATACCGCTGGGTCTAAAAAAAGCCAACAATTTTCTATCCACAAATAAGAATCTTATTTTCCTGGCATTAGCATTACAACTGAAAAGTGGCAGAGGATGAAATGCGGTAAAAGTTAGCATCATTCTGGTACCAAGGAGAACATCAGCACGACCTCCAGGAAACACAAATACTTATTTTGGTGTACCTCACGCTGTAGTCCTAAAAACAGCAAGGTGACAGTCAAAAAGCCCTGTAGACCAAGAGTCAATATCCATATAGCTTGAGCTGCCACCAGGCAACAGGAGTATTGTTCGAAAGTGGTACAAGTCAATTTTCCACATGACAGAAGTAGTGCAAGTTGGAGTCAATAAACTACAATGTCAGAAACAGACACAGCAAAACCCTGATAAGGGTCCAAGAACGTCTGAAAGCTCAGTAAGAGGCACAGATAGAAGAATATATTCTGGAAAAGGTCCAGCATTGCAGGAATATAAAGCTTATTAGCCACCTTCCCGGCCAGCACAACTAAATTTGCTGATGGCGAGTGCTATGTCACAATGGGCTTTCTTTCCCATTATACTCTCAGGAGGAATGGCCATCCTGGATTGGGCTTTGTTTGTGTATCAAAAGTCACAAGTGGGGGCACCCATGTTTGGAAGCTATACGCCACAAGAAGGACATCAGAGTGGCAGAGTTGAGAAGCATGCAAGTTTGGCCGGCACCAGAGCAGCTCCAATAACTCAGGAACGGTGACATCTACTTATACATCCAAATCACTTGTGGAGGATGTTCCCTTCTCATTTCTTCTGTGGATACAGAACTACTCCAGCTCTTGGCAAGAGTACATTTATTATCATATTCATTGCAGTAATATGCCTGAAAATATTTGTGAATACCTATGAACTTGCTATATCATTTGTGTTCTTCTTTGTAAGTGGGCATGATCACACTAGAGAGCCTACAACCCATCCCGGCAATGAGAATTGCTCACCTGCAATAATGTATCCTATTTGTGAGCATTAATTCACATTTCAAGTACCAAACCAAATGTTCACGTAAGATTTAATGGATTTAAGAATATGAATTCATATGTGGGGCACAAAATGCTTTGTGCATCAATCCCAGAGAGAGCAATATGATATTTTCTTTGCCTGGCATTAGCCAAGACCTTTTGATTTTACTAAAAGGACACGCAAAATGAACTTATGTGTGCTTTCAGCCAGCCTTCTTAATCCATTGGTCTCTTATTGTGACTTCCACACTTTTCTTCCATCCACTACAGCATGAGGAAATGGGTCAGCGTACTGGTCTGGCTTCACTGCGGAAGACAGCATTCTGCACTTCACACAGAGCAAATTCACACACAAAATAGTTCACTCTAGTGCCAGAGACCTGCATGCCCATGTTTGATTTTGAGACCCAAAAAATCTTTTTGCTTTATGCCAACGTATTTTTTTTAAGATAAATGAGGGTCCACCGTTTCCTGAACAACAAGCGTCTGCAAAACCCATGAAAAACAAGTGTTGTCCAAGCCAAAAGGCATTCTACAAGTGATGACCTACCGGCTTTGCCAATGCCTGTTTGGTGAAGAATTGTGACAAAGAACCTCACACAGAGGAATATGAAAAGCAATTTACACAGCTATGCTGTGCTATTATTTGATGCTAGGAGACATCGTTTGACTTCTTTTTAACGACATTCGACGTTTTAACAACAAGAGTAAACGGGTGATAACGAAAATTGAATACACAGTTAATGATACCACATATTGTTACAAAAAGAAAATATGCAGATTTTCTGCCCATCGATAAAATCCTTGCCTCGAGCTGGTCATTGTTACAGTAAAATAATTGGCTCGTGAATCCACCACAATATGTTCTACGCGGCGCCCGTTTCAAGGCTGCACACATGTAAGGGGATGCAGTAAATTTCCCTCATTTGAAATGTCTATGAAGCATTTGTTTATTGCCTTACTCTGCATTGTTAATTGGTTAGTTACTTGCTTAAGCAAGCAAATAACATAGGGGGATTACGCCATTACTCTGGAACTAAACGAAGTGGCAGTAAATACGCCATCAATTGTAGGCTAATAGCCTTTCCCTGTGGCTCTGGCGAACGGGCAAGCCAGAACCTGAGAGACAAAATGATGCCAGCATGACTGATCAGAGAATGCCGCTCTCCCTCCAAACCACAATACACAAAGCAGAGGACGGTCAGAACTTTGCCTAGCAAAGCCGGTGTATTCCGTATGCACGCTGCTCTCCGTTTTTAACCTGTTTCTCTGGACTCTATCTAACACTGAGTTTTTAATCTTCCACGGCCTCCCTGGGAATAGTTTTCTTTTCTTCCCCTCTGTTTGCAGCAGCTGAATTGTGAGTTGTTTCCTTGGAAACACAGCTGTGGATGCAGCTGCTGCCACGACACTTGTTACTTGAATCAAGTTTAAGGGATTTTCAGAGCATTGTGGTACTGTATTCTGTAATGTTTTGTTTTGGCACCCTATACAACACATTTCTAAAGAATGAGGAAATGAGGCGTGCAATTACAAAGTCAAAGACTGAAAAATACACCGCAACGTGTGCGCACAAGGGGTCATACATTGGCCCGGTTTGTAAGATTTATTTTCTCTACATGCAGCAGATGCTTCTGCAAACAGCTTTGGAAATGTGTGTGAACATGATTTTGAGTAACAAGAGCCGAAGTTGTTTAACTATTTTCATCAATCCGAAGAAACAGCCCTAAATTAGCAATCTGCCGTGATTACCCCGGCCTGGTAAAGTAATTTCAATTCTTTTTTAATTGCTTTTAATAATCCCACTTTTGTCCTTCACAGAGGTGAAACAATACACATGCTGTTAAATAATATATATTACATTCATATCTGTATCCAAATAAGCGTGACCATGGCAATATTGCAAAAAAACACAATAAATGGATTGTTTTATGAAGACGGTTTTTGGTAGTGTGCACGCCTTCTTGAGCTGAAAAGAGTTACTTCAAGGCACATATTTAGCCCCACAAGTGCACCACTCATTAATGTTCAGTTCAGTTCAGTTCAGTTCAGTTCAGTTCAAAAATGCTTTATTCGGCATGTTTAAACAGCCACATAGCAAACATGAAATAACATACAACATCATACAATAAAAACTTTAGAATAACAGGATATAGACCAGTTACATAGAAAGGTACAAAATAGAAATAATTGATATGCTGACCCCAAGAAATTGTTTAGGTTACCATCCCCGTATAAAGTGCCAGTGCATGATAGGATGAACAATGTAAAACAGATAAAATAATTCCAGTAGGCTTAAAATTTATATGACCAAAGAACAAACATGCCGGTTAGAGTGCAAAAGAAATGCAAAGTAAAGTGCAATTCACGATTCTGGACATGTGCAAAGAGTCGCTTGTATTGCTCACTCGCTAAAGTGACAGTGCAACTTATGAAAGGCCAAGAGAATTACATAATAATAGATTTCCTGGCACACATACATTTCAAAATATAAGTAGCTGTATGAAAACATATATCTGCACTCTCCAGATTAAACAGTAACTGCATTGCGCTCTTTGTAGTCCGGACATTGTATTTTAAAAAGATAGGTTTTAAAAAGCGACGTCTTAAAAATACATAAAATTTACAAAAAAGCATAAAATGGCAACAACTCTGTTTGGATGAATCATCACATGGGCATAAAATATTACTATGCTGCCTGGTGATAGGAAAGGACACAAGATGGTGTACTATTCCGAGCCTTAGGCGGGTAAGAACAAAGCGATGAGATCTTCTTGTGACTTCGGTCAAATATGGCTGAAAACCTTCGTTTAGATTATTTTCACCATAGAAGACATAAGTACACTGTTTAAGACGGACAGGATCTCTAGATTGTCTTGTCTAACGTAAAACAGACACCTTGAGATCTAATTTAGATATACTGGCAGCTTCCTCGGGAATTAAAAAAGGATCTTGATTGAAAAGGAGCTTGAACCAGTAATAGATATGTCTGAGCCAAGGTATATACAGACAGTAGTCCAGCCTTAGACAATCTCTGATTACTCTTTGGGTAAATATGGTTTCGGTTTTAGACCAGATGGAACGCCATAAAGTCAGGGGGCGAAGGGCTGCAAGATCTTCAATATAATCTAGCCCCACCTCTCTGTGAATTAACTCCGTGGAAGCTGATGCGGGGGTACACAGTAGACGTCTCAAAAATGAGTTCTCATCGAGTTGGATATGATTACCACAAAGGGTATGGTGCCCCCATACACCAGCACCATATAAAGCGGAAGAAATACATCTGGCTTTATAAATCGAAATCATATCATTAATTCTACTATTCCCAAGCTTGGAGGCAAATCTAAACACTCCATTGATGTTCTTTACCATTTTAAGGCTCACATTATCACATTCGTTATCCCATTTCCCATCACCAGAGAATGTGACACCGAGGTAACAAAAACTGGTCACGGATTGGATTTTATTCTCGTCCAGGAAGAAGGTCTTTTTAGCACCTTTCTTGCTCCCGCAAGTCATTACATAAGTTTTTTCTTTGTTAATTAGCAGTTTCCTATCATCAATAAACCTACAGAAGCAGCTAATTAAATGTTGAAGGCCTATTTGAGTACGTGACAGGAGGACGGCGTCGTCCGCATATAACAGTATTGGAATGGGGTCGCCATCTACTCGGGGGGCATCGGCAGGGACTTGCCTAAGAATTGAATCAATTTGATTAACAAATAAAGAAAAAAGCAAAGGGGCCAAAACACAGCCCTGCCTGATGCCTCGAGTCACTCTAAAAAAGGGGGTAGATTCCCCGTCAGGCCCAAAACGAACTTTGCAAGAGAGCCTTTCGTATAATCTGGCCAGAAAGTGCACAATATCTGTTGGGGCGCCCATTTCCAATAGTATTGGCCATAAAATAGAGTGTTCGACCAGATCGAAGGCACTGCTGAGATCGGCAAAACATAAAAACAAATTCCCTTTTTTGACCGTGACATATTTATTTATTATGAGGTCGAGGTTCAGGCACTGCTCCATTGTACCCATTCCCCTCCTGAAACCATATTGGACTGGTGATAAAATGGTATTTTCTTCTGCCCATATCTCCAGTCTATTAAGGAGTATTCTGCTCAAAATTTTAATTGATGAGTCCAGGAGGGAGATAGGGCGATAGTTACGTGCCTCGGACCTAGAACCCTTCTTAAATAGGGGAACAATGATAGATTGTCCCCAGGTCAAAGGAAGTTTACCTTCAATAGCGGCATTAAAAATGCGAGTTAAAATGGGTGCCCAAAGATCCATCTCCTGTTTATATAGATCCACGGGGACACCATCCGGACCCGGGGCTTTGCCCCCTTTACTTTTTGTCAGCCCCAGATAAACCTCGTCCAGACTAATGGATAAAGGTGACAATGGCCATACAGAGTTGTGATTATCTAACAAATCTAAAACCAACCTATCGGGATTAAAAATATTAGTAAAATGATCAATCCAATCATTGCAATTTACATGAGATGTTATTTCGGGAATGGTATCATTCTTAAGGAAAGGGCAATTGATTGTCTCCCAGAATAGAACATTATTATTTGTGTTAGCAGCTAAATTTAGTTTATGCCATAGCTCTTCCTGTATTTCTTTTTTACGGACTTTCAGAGAGGTCTTATAATTAAGGCGTTCAGCTTTGATAAGGGTATTATCCCTAGGTTTAATATCCAGGGCAGTTTTTAATCTCGACAAAGCCTGTATACAGTTTTTGTCGAACCAGCCAACAGACCTGTTTTTTGGTGGCCTACTCCTCCCTGTCAGTAAGCCAGCAATAACAGTATTAATTTGATAAAATTTGGAGAGCAGTATGGCAGGTACTGTCTCATTACTTAGGCAGTAGTCAATTTCTGTTGTACATTTAATGATGACTTCTCCCAAAAGTTTAACAGAATTAATATTGGCCCACTTAATTCTTGGCCCATTTGGTCTCACTGCAACAATATCTCCAATAGAAGTGGTGGTATCTGAATGTACTTTTCCCCACGTCAGTAAAGTTACAGAGATACTGTTATGGTCGCTTACTGCTTGCTCTGTTATCCATAAATCAGTATAAGCAGTATTGCAGGAGAGAAGTATGTGGTCAATGTTAGAGTGGGCACCCCTGCCTGTAAAGGTTGGGCATATAATATTGCCCTTTTTCAGGGAACAGTCAAGCAACTCTAAATCCAGTTTAGCTATCAAATTATTAAGGGAGTTTCCATAATCGTCATGAGGGAAATGGATATGTGGGGAGCCAACATTATCACCTATTTCCCCCAGGAAGCCGCAAATCCTTTGGTCTACATATGGACAGGCCTGTATATTAAAATCTCATGCCCACAATAAAATCAATTGGTTCCTAGAACCGGCCAGCAACTTATCTATTTCACAACCTATTTCATAAACAATGGGACCCCTACGTGCGTCAAAGGTGTTATTATAATAGTTAATAATGATTAGATCCTTGCCTACAACATGCTCCAGACGTAATAACTGGGCATAAGAGGACACCTCATGATAAGTATTAGGTTTGAACTGGGTTAATTTAGTTGATACCAAAATTAAGAGTCCAGCTTTAGCCCTTCCTGCTGTCGAATTCACAGCCGATGCCCAATATGAGGTATAGCCTTCCACATGAATTGCCTCTTTATACCAAGTCTCTTGAAGGCATATAATGTCGAACCCTTGTGTAATAAAATCATTCCAGAATGGGGTATTTAACTTTGAACTTAAGCCAGCTATATTCCACTCATTAATGTTATTTCCAATTACTGTCCTCGTGCACTCTAGACATCTCATTTCTATTTCAGACCAAACCACTTTGCTGGCAGCTACTGGGAAGTTGGTCAAGAGTGGTATTCCTTAGTAGGGAGCATGCCCGTTATTTTATTCAATGCTTCCTGCTTATATCAAAAGCTTTCCCATTTGAGGCAATTTACATAGGTATTTTCGGCTATAAACTTAGTTTCACAGCCCAAAATCCTTTCATTTACAGCTGCCAGGAACTCATAATGGGATTCCAGGCAGGCATACGTGTATTGACTATTTCCGTTTTCTCCACTATGATTGGGGTGAAATGCACAACAGTGAATTCCACTCACAGGGTGTTAAGTGGGTATTCCAATACATGGCCTGCCTAGAAAGTTGGGGGAAATCTACAAATTCCACTTTTCACTCTGGAAATGGATAGATATTTCCTCAGGGCAAGGTCTGGAGTAACTTTTTCCAGGGTGGGAAGGAAGAAGAATCCAAGCCCTCAATCTGTTTGGGGTGTAGAGGAAGAGTTTCCTACATGGGGAAAATGGTATTCCCCACAGCGGAAAATAATATTGTGCCTATGCACTGGGACTCCATTCTTCCCTCTGTGGAAATCTGCAGAGCGGGAATAAGAGCCTACTGAACTGACATATGACAGTCCCAGCATTATGCATATAAATGTGCACTCTGCATAGCTTTCTACGTGTACTACTCGAAATTGTTGTGGCTAGGCAGAAGTATACTCAGACAGCGATATAAATCTCTGCACATTCTTTCATGTTTTATTTGTGAATAAGTCCAGTTGTTTCTCTCATGCTAATTCATCATCTAACCATTGTTGCTGCTACATATTTTCCCTCTGAAGAACAGCCCAGTGAAATAGGCAAGAACCAAATGATAATCAGTGAGTACTATGATAGAAGAGACCTGGGACAGTAAGGACTTTGTCAGAGACATTCATTTTTACACTGTAACCTAAAGCAGAACATGAGACAAGGAGGGAGGATTGTGAATGTTCTTGAATGGGAACCACATTAAGAATGTGCATCATAGTAAATAGTAGTCACGTTTGCAAAGCCAAGATTGCACTTTTTTTTTAACCATTTTGATTATTTGCACAAAAGAATGGTTTTACTTTAGATTGTGCTGAATGGTTGCCTGCTAATCAGAACAACATTATCTACTTAACTGGTGTTAACTTGCAGTGCAGAAATCACTTTGTGAAGACATTGCTGAAAACACCCAATTGATGCTTAACTGATATACTTCGAAATCTGTGCAAAAAGAAACAGTACATCTTGGGAGGATTTGTGATAATACTGCTTTGGTTAGAGACATTATAAGAGGTTTTACTTAGCTACTGGGTGTGAATATGTCACGTTGCAATGCGTGGTGTTAGCACGCGGTAGGTAACAATGCGGTCGTTATAACGACCATGTTGTTACCACGCATGGCTTTACATCGCAAGTTGTTTCTAAGACTTGCGCTAGATGGCGCGCTGGACTTAGGAATAGTATAAATTTCTATTAATACTCCAGTTAGCCTAACAGCAGGGAATGTGCTGGATTTAAAATCCAACACATTCCCTGGTGTTGCACCCCACGTAGCGCAAGTCGTACAAACGACTTGCTATATAAAGCCACACGTGGTAACAACGCGGTTGTTGTGATGACTGCATTGTTACCTACCTGCGTGGTATCACCGGCGTTGTAACAGCTGTTTCCCACTGAGTGCAGGTCAATGTGGTCAAAACTGTCACTGGGAATTTGGTTCAAGGTTTCTTCTGGAGGTTGACCAACTGTAGTCACTTTGTTCTTGAATTTACATGGAATGCTCTAAAAGACCCATCCATAATGAAAGACTCTAATCCAGTTGGTTAGTTCAACTTTGCTTTCATAATGTGCATAATAGTATCTTTGGATTCAATGATACTTTTAAGTGCATTAGTACAAAGTATAAAATCTTGTTCATGTCGTTAAGGTTAAATGACAGTTGCACATTTATACAAATGATTAGAGCAACAGAAAGTAGACTTGTCTCCTTAGTAATGAACTTGGAAGGATATGCAAGGATATGAATTAACTACCAAGAAAATACAGGTATATTTGGGTTAGGGAATCAGAATTCAGCTTCTTCCAGGGACTGCTTAAAGGGAAGATCAACAAACCTGCCAAATATAAGAAACAAAAAGAAGAAAATGGTGATGTGGTTTTGGAAAAGGAAAATCACATTGGTATCTTAGAAAACGTCCAGAAAGAACATGAAGATATAAAGAAGTAAAAATGTAATTAAAATTCAGACCAGAACTGAGAGATACTTTTTAAAGAAAAAAACAAAAATCAGCAGAACCAATAACCAGGGTGCACTGTTTGCAACATGTGAGGAATGTAGTGTCATTTTAGGGGTCCAAGGGCTGCAAAAAACTAAAACCTACATTGAAACATATGTATGCTATAAGGTTCTTTCACAGCACTTTAAACTCAAATGAATTGTAATTTAAAATACTCTTTAAAGGTGAAGTTGGATTTTAAGCCACAATTCTGAAAATGCCACATTTATAAAGTTGGGATTTTCTTGTCCCAACCATTTGTGCATTCTGCCAATGTCCTGGGCCACAGGACTGCGAATGGCCCTGCTTTTGGGGCTTGTGGATTGCTTCTAGACAGTAACAAAAAGGGGGTGCTTAGGTGTGGACTAGATAGGCCATTCTGGCAGGATGACGGGAAGAAGCTGTACAAAGCCCCACTTGACCTTCAAGCGGCTTTGTCTCCTGCACACACAAAGGAATCTGGCACCAGGGCTGCCCTGCCTTTTGTCAACACAAGACCGTTTTTGGCCTTGACTAGGTAAGAACATTCCAGAACCAGATCTTCATCCACCTCTGCTTCTTCCTGAATTGATTTGGGGTGATCTGTCAAGCAGGGGCTGAGAAAAAGGGGAGGTCATAAAATACGTTTTTTCCCATTCATTTTTCCTTAGTAAATTTAAACACATCAACAGACCAAACAGCTGAACAGATTTAGACCAAATTTAGCAAAATGTTAGACCTTGGTTGTAAAAGCATACATTTAGTGATTTAGTGTAAATCTTTTCAGTAGTTTGTGAGCAATTAGGGTAACAACATTTGTTCCCTGAAAAAAACATAGGTTTCAGGGACATTATAGTTAGAAATTAGCATTTAAAAAACCTTAGAAATTCACTGAAAAAACCATAGGTTTCATTGATGTTATAGTTAGTTGGACATTTCACTGGTACAAAACCAGAGAAATTCGGCCGTTATAGTTAGTAGAGCTAACTACAACTCTCGCCCCTGCAATGCACTGCTGATGACGTCACATATTACATCACTCATGACATAGTCAGTGACATCACTGATGACATCATCCAGTGAATGTTTGTTTTTGTAAAGTTTAAATATGTTTTATAAATGTTAATGCCAATGTGTTTTGAAGAATAAGTGTGTGACTGACTGTATAAGTGAGTGATTTATTGTGTCTTACTGAATGCATGGGTTAGTGACTAAACTATGTGAATGTCTGTATCAGTCTGTCTGTTGTTGTGTAAGCTGCTGCATGGGTTGGTGAGGAGCTACATGAGTGTCTTCATGGGTTATTTTTTGTTTGCATGAGTATCTGTATGGGTGCCTCAGTGTTTGTGTGGGTGGGTGGGGGTGTGTGACCTTGTGCATAGATGTGTGAGTGAGTGATTTACTGGGTGTATGGGTTGAAGAGTGCAACTGTGAATGGCTGTATAGGTGCGTGAGTGTGTGTATGGGTGTGTTCTTGAGTTTTTAGATGTCTCAGTGGTACATGTGTGAGTAACTACATGAAAGGCAGTATATGTGAGTCTTGGAGTATATAAATGACTATATGTGAGTGAGTGATTGTGAGAGTGTCTGTATGGATGAGTGTGTGCTTGTGTCAGTGATTGTATAAGAGAGTAAGTATGTGTTAGTATCTGTATATATGAGTGAGATGGTGTGTGTATAACTGTATAGATGAGTTAATGGCAGTGTAATTGATTCTTCTCATGACTAGCTAGGTGTGTCAATAACTCTATGGATGAGTGGCAGCATGTGAATCTCTGTATAGGTGTATGAGTGCATATGATAGTGCTGTATTGATGAGTGACTGCATGTATGACCTACTGTATGGGTGAATGAATGGATGTGTGTGTATACATATGAATTAGTCAGTGGGTATGTAGTAACTGCTATTGATTTGTCTATTGTTTCAAAAATGGTAGTCTGTATTTTAGAGTGGGTGTATCAAAGTTTATTTTAGGGTGTGAGGATGTGCATAAAATTATCACATGGAAGATGCCATCAGTAATGTTATCAGTGATGTCATTTGAGATGTCATCAGAGATGTCATCAGTGATGTCACTGACCATGTCATGAGTGATATAATATGTTACGTCATCAGCAGTGCATTGCGGGGGCGCGAGTTATAGTTAGCTCTACTAACTATAACGGCCTAATTTCTCTGGTTTTGTATGAGTGAAATATCCAACTAACTATAGCGTCAATGAAACGTATGGCTTTTTCAGTGAATTTCTAAGGTTTTTTAAATGCTAATTTTTAACTATAACGTCCCTGAAACCTATGTTTTTTTTCAGTGAATTTCAAAGGTTTTTTAAATGCTAATTTCTAATTCTATTGTTCATTAAACCTATAGTTTTTTCAGTGATTTTAAATTATTGTCCCATTCTCAACCTGGTGAAAACAGCCAATATCGCCAGTTTTCCAGCGATAGCTTCCGCAAAAAAAATCGCCCCAAAGAGAGCGAGAACTAACGCTAATGATATCCAGAGTGGGCATTCCTGTGCAAAAATAACACGAAAACACCACTTCCCGATATTGTCAATGACCAGCGAAATCTGTGATGCGATCCAAAAACAGGGGATAAGCCGCGTTAGTAGTAGGAATTTAACATCTGCCTTTTACTGGTGTAAAGCAGGACGACTACCTACAGTGTAAAAGGTAGCCCAGCCCAGAACCACATCTGAAGACCAACACGTCATAGAGCTACTGATCATGCAGCTCCGACACCCAAGAAGGCCACAACACCCACCACCACCATCCCCAGGACCTCCCCTTGGACCATCCCCCCCTACTACCACCGGGGCAGCGCAGAACAGAACAGCAAACATTCCCAAAACGGCATGACCCCTCAACCACACAAGAGCTAAATGTTGGTAGACGTGGGAACGAAGTATGTGTGAAGGATGCAAGTCGCCCATAAATAACAATGCACAGAATGCCAAGTGTAGCGGTGATGTGCTGGACAGACCTCACAATGCAGAGCACAGATCTCCCCATGTGTACATATACTGCTGGTGCTTGTACTGTTCTGGACAGTGGACGCAACCATGTTACCTCAGGCAGTGGGGAAGATCTCGGTCATGTAGGTGTGTCGTCCCCCTCCTGTAAGCGTAACCGGAAGCGGAGTGGGCTGCTCCAATGTATGCCACTCTAGCATAGAAGTGTGAATAAATAGGCCAGGACTCTTGGCATGGTTCACTTCTGGGAAGGCCAACGCATCTGCCAGAACGGCAGCCCTCACCCTGCTACGAGGCCACCGCCGTGACCGCCGGACTACTCGACACAGGCCCCCTGAAAATCCAGCGGCACGGCACAGCACCGCAGAGTTATGTCTGTACAGACTACTGCCTTCGAATTACACTGCAGACAGCAGGGCTCACAATTCAGATCAATTCGCAATTGCAGATGACGCAGTCCAGTAGGCAAGAGACATTGCTCACAGTGCGGCCTGCCCGGACTACGCATCAGTGCAGGCTGCATTCACGCTGAGTGCTTCAGGTACCACTAACTCTGTGCACCGTAAGTCATCGCCACGTAGCCTTATTAAGGCAGAATTAATTAGACAAAAGATATTGCTACCAGTGCATCCTGCCCGGACCACGCATCACCGCAGGCTGCGCACATGCTGCATTCTTCCTGTGCCACTAACTGGGCAGCTCAACTCTATGCCACGTGCCTGTCGGCCCTTGCTGACTGCTGCCTCCGGCCTACACTGCGGTGAGAGGGGCTCACAACTCAAATTCAGTCTTGCTTAATTAATTTCAGAGTCCAGTAGGCAATTAACTATAACGTCGTCGAAACCTACACATTTCGACAAATTATTTCATACATATTTAATCTTTTGTTACCTACACTGCAGTCAGCAGAGCTCACAACTTACATTGAGACATGATTTATTAATCGCAGAGAGAATTGTACTCTATGTCCTCGGATTTTGTCAAGAGGAAGTGACAAAAAGCATTCCTTGATGTCTGTGCTGACTACTGCCTTCCATCTACACTGCGAACAGCAGGGCTTACAATCAGATCGACTCAAGATTGCAGCTGACGCAGTCAGGTAGGCGAGAGGCAATGCTCCCAGTGTGGCCCATCTGGACCACGCATCATCGCAGGCTGCGCACATGCTGAATGCTTCTGGTGCCACTAACTGTGCAGTTCAACTCTACGCCACGTGGCTGTGGGCCCTTGCTGATTGCTGCCTCTGGCCTACACTGCGGTCATCAGGGCTCACAATTAAATTTGAATCTTGATTCATTAATTGCACAGTCCAGTACACAACTAACTATAACGTCCCTAAAACCTACATAATATCCATTTAGTATCCTTGCTTCAAGAACTGGTTTTATATCAGTTATAGCTTTAGTACAATGACCAAATTCATCTTGCAAGTCCAAAGGAACACTGAATGACAGTCTACACTGCGGACACCAGAGCTCACAGTTCGAATTGAGTTTTGATTTATTAATTGCAGAGTGAACTGTACTCTATGTCTTCGGATTTTGTCAAGAGGAAGTGACAAAAAGCATTCCTCAATGTCTCCGCTGACTACTGCCTTCCATCAACACTGCGGACAGCAGGGCTCACAATTCAGATTGAGTTGTGATTGCAGATGATGCAGTCCAGTAGGCAAGACACATTGCTCCCAATGCGGCCCGCCCGCACCACGCATCATCGTTGCCTGCGCACACGCTAAATGCTTCTGATGTTCCTACCTCAGTGCATCACAACTCATAGACCCTTTATGATAGAATCTTTTTTGTATGACTTCAGATCTGCTGCCACTACCTATGTGCACCACAAGTCAAAGACTCTTTACGATAGAATCTTTTGTGTTTTATTTCACATCTGATGCCCCTACCTTAGTGCAGCACAAGTCATGGACCCTTTATGATAGAATCTCTGTGTGTGATTCGACGATTACTTTTGTACTTCTTGCCAGCAACAACCATTCCCTGAGGGCTGGCTTACACTCACTCCACACGCATCCAGCACAGGCGTCACTGGACATGTGACCCTGGTAATAAAAAGGGGCGAGCGTGCCCGTACCCAGTTCCACTATCTATCTAACTGTGTCCGTGTGTTCATTATGTAGGCATGATGCCCCTGGACCCTTCCACATTACATTGTGCTGTGGACAGCACAAGCAACCATGTTAGCTTTAACAGTGGGGAAAACTTTGGTTATGTAACTTTGTCTCGGTCATTGTATAAGTACATGTGTATAGACTGGATCATTAGAGTACTGCAAGGAGGGTATATAGTGAATTTATAAGTGCTTGGGGACTTGCGGAGTGATTGGATAAGTACATATGTTGGCGGAGCCTAACCCCGAGCATAAGCTTGGCTCTAATTGGCTGCCCTCCATGTTCCAAAAACTGAAATTTGGGCTTTGCATGGCCCTGTATTGCTACAGCTGCAACACTCCACGGAATGTGCAATAAACATTCATATCCACACATATGTATCATGTCCACGATTTTTTATGTGTGGAAGTATGGATAAATGTAGGGTCAGTGATTCCCCCTACCTTCCATGATGGCCATGTTGTGGGACTTGCGTCACAGAGTGACACATTGGCGCTTGCGGCCCAGGTGGTGGCAGCACTACAACAGGGACACCTGCATCAGTTAATTCCTCATACAGCCCATGACAAAACCACGCCCTGAGTTCCGGAGTCATTGTTCACAGCCTCACGCAGGACTGGCATACGCCAGTCCAGCCCACTCTGATTACGCTTACAGGGAGGGACAACAACGCTACAAGGGCCAGATTTTCATTGCAGTGATCTGCTGATCACTGGTCTACTTGTCAGTACACCACAGCCACTCCCTTACGGTTGTTTTACACCCACACCACACCCATCAAGCACAGGTGTTACAGGACACTTGAACCTGCCAATAAAAAAGACCGGGCACATGTGCTCTACGCCATTTCCATTTCAGACTTGCTGGCACTGGATGCACTGTGGCCGGCACAGGCACACTGCCATGGGATGGTGACTTTCGGTGCACTAAGGTAGAGGCACCGTAAGTGCTGAGCGGGTGTGCAGCCTGCGATGATGCCCCGTCCCGGAGGTCTGGACAGGTCAGGTTTTGTGTGCCCTGCTGGACCACAGTGTAGGCCTGAGCCATCGAACAGCAGGGGCCTACCACCACGTGGTGTGGCCTCGCTGGTCACAGAGTTAGTGGCACCGCAAGAGCTGAGCAGGTGTGCAACCTGCGATGATGACGGGTGCACTGGCATGTCCTCTGCCATGGTAAAATCAAGACGCAGCACCAAATGTGAGACCTGGTGGCCTGCAGAGCAGGGCTGCATGATGTGGAGGGTGCCCTGTCCACGGACCTCGGGTTTAGGGCTTGCAGCGGCACGTGGTGGGCCCTCTTTTCTACATGCAGTTGGCGAAAGGTGAGCAGTGAGGCCTGGATGTGCAGGGATGGGTAGACACCTCTGGGTGGTGGGAGTAGATGGTGTGCAGCAGCCTGGGAGCACAGGGACGGGACAGCGATGAAGGCATGTGCAGTTGTATGTACTCTGACATTACTGATTCTATACTATGTTTCAGATGAGTGAGCTTGAGGGCTGCAGTATGTCCCGGCACGTGGTTTGAGACACACCAGTGGTGGAAAGGTGAGCAGTGAGGCCTGGATGCGCAGGGACGGGCAGACACCTCTTGGCGGCGGGAGTGGATGGGGTGCAGCAGCCTGGGTGCGCAGGGGCTGGACAGCAATGTAGGCATATGCAGTTGTATGTACTCTACCATTACTGATTCTATACTATGTTTCACATGAGTGGGCTTGAGGGCTGCAGTATGTCCCGGCACGTGGTTGGAGACACACTGGTGGCGGAAAGGTGAGCTGTGAGGGTTTTGTCCGGAGTGTCGGCACTCACTCTCCCTCTCCTTCTCTTCCTTTCTCTCTCTCTCTCACACTCTATCTCTCTTTCTCTTTTTCTTCCTTCCTCTCTCACTCTTTCTCACTCTTTCTCACTCTCTTCCTCTCTCTCACTTTCTCTCTTTCTCTGTTTCTCTCTCTCACACTCTTTCTGTTTCTCTCTCTCTTCCTCTCTCACTCTTTCTCTCTTTTAGTCTCTCTTCCTCTCTCTCTCTTTCACTTTCTCTGTTTCTCTCTCTCTTCCTCTCTCTCTTTTGATGTGCGCATAACACACAATCTTATCTTACTTTATGTCTTGCAGGCTGTGATTCACAGATTGTCAAGGGATGACACGCCATGGCTGTACCTACTTTTATTTTGTTGTTTTGTAGAAATAAAATGTTTTATATGTACATCCATAGATGACTATGATTCACATTAGTCCAACCTCACATGCATCTTGATTTTTATAATTGTGCCGATTTGTTATGTTCCAGATTTCGGAATGTTGCTATCTCATTTGTTTGTAGGGGGTGGACGGGGGGGGGGTCGCCATTCCAAACGTTTTCTTTTTTTGTTTGTTTTTTTAAACGTTCATTATCATAAAAAAAAAAATGAAAGGGGAAGGGGTCCACGTGGCCCCCCTCCCAGGCCACTTCTAGCCCCGGTTACCCCATCCCCCAGGGCCTGGCCTCTCTGTTGAGGACCGTGGGGGAAGCCCAATGACCCCACGGTCCCCCTGGCTCCCTGACTCCTGCAGAAGCCGGCATTGCTTTTCGGCAATGGGAACAGCTAACATGCACCTTCCCTTGCCCAAAAGCAATTCTACTTCCTTTATTGATGTGAGATGAGGTTTTCCTCCTCTCGCTTCAACGAAGCAAACCACGGTTTGCTATCACAGGGTGGAAGCCATGCTCCTGCCCTGTCATAGCAAACGGCAATGTCCCGGGGGTTCACACCCCTGGACATTGCAGGAGCCGGCCCCTGGGGGGTGGCGGTCCCCAGGGCCATCAAGCGCTCCAGGAGGGGGACCGCACAGCCCCGCTCACTCTATTTTCAAACCCCAGGGAGGAGGTGGGCCCCAGGGCTTTGGTGGGGCCCGTTAGACCCACCCTGCTCATTTTTAATTAAAGCCCCGGAGAGTGGCGATCCCCAGGACTTGGGGTGGCCTCGGAGGCCCCCGAATAATTACAAAACAAGCCCTACCGCACCTAATTTACATGGGAGGTGGCGGTCCCCAGGGTTGCGGAGGCCCCGCAGGCCCCCGCAATATAATTATAGGATTGGCCCCGGAACCTGGCCCACCCAGGGGCTCATTTAAATGAAGCGGGGAAGCCCCCGCTTCATTTTATTTTTCATCCGGATTCGCGCACCCAGAGTGCATTATGGCATTTTTTTTTATAAAAAAAGAAACAATTTTAAGGCCTGGGGGTCCTTGTGGGACCCCAGTGAGCAGGACTAGGGATCAGGGTGTTTCTACCCTGCCCCCATTTCTTCTCTTTTAATCTTTTTTCGACTGTTTCCTTGTAACTCGGTTCTACGGAGTCACAAGATAAATGCCAACACTTCCTGGTTTGCAGTGTTGGCAGCCAATCACAGTGAAGCTCGTGGCCGTGGCACCCAATCTCAGTGAAGCGTGCGGTCGGGAGGGTGCACGAACCCACCACTGCCCCAGATATCAAAACTTTTATTTTTTGAAATCCCCAGCAACTACTGAACGGATTTACACCATTTAAAAAAAAGACGCTTTCTGAATCAAGCACTACCTTTTTGCCAAATTTTGTGTAATTCTGTTAAGCAGTTCGTGCTAAAGCCTAAAGCTTCCGATGGGAAAATTATTTTTTGAATTTCTCAGCAACTACTGAACGGATTTACACCATTTAAAAACAAGCATTGGCATAGCCAATAGGTCTCGCCTCTGGGACCTTATAAGTAGTTACTTATGCAGCACAATATCCTTGGTGCAACAACATCAACTGTTGCATGGCTTAACACTTATACGGTCTCCAAGGCGAGACCTATTGGCTATGCCAATGCTCGTTTCCTTCACAGAGTTTGGAAATATATCTTTGGTATGGGAACATACTGAAAACCACATACTCCCATGAGTACCCTGGAATTCTTTATGAATCAGTGGACTGTTGAGAACATGTTCCATATAGTGAAGTAACTTTTTAGGAAGGCAAATTTGGACAGAAGTTTTGTAGATTGAGTCCTAGACTACACTTGCCATACCAGCACTTACATACAGTTTGGCATCACCAGCATTGCTGCCTCAATGTGCAGCCCGATTCCTCCTTGTTGCCCAAGTGGAGGAGGCATGCCCAAGATCAGCTGATCTGGTTCACTGCCTTGCCCTCGTTTGTGAAGCTCATTCTGCTTTCTGTCCTGGAAACAAGATAGTTCTATGCCAATCAACTATAACGTAGTGAGTTCTGAAGATCTAGGTGAAATATTGCCTAGGAAATTGTTTAGATGTATCTAAGTGGTGTTCTTCTTTGAATAATTAGTGTGTTTTTTACTTTCTTTTGCCTGAAGGTAATATGCAGGGAGAGAATGTGGCCTAACGCTCAACATTCTGTGATTCTAGGCAAATCACTTAATTTCCCCGTGCCTAACAAAAATGATTGGTCCTTCTGTAAGGTAACTAGTGCTCATGTAAAGAGCCCTGATACCTTAGGATCTAGTTCTCGCCGTGTAAAACTTCACAAAAAAAAAGTCAGGTGGAAGTGTGCAACAGCTAGCACATAAACATGAATTGTTACCTTTACAGCACTGCTAATTTCACGGTGATCGGTTGTACACATTGCTATGTGGCTGTAAAATAATCTGACGTGACCAAAAGAGCAGTGCCTAGTAGTAACTTTAATACACCTTTTAGTACGTTTGTTGTTGAACACATGCAAATTAAAGATCTACATGGGGTGCATATTTTGTGAACTTATGGTTAAATATATATTTTTTTAAATTATAATCTACCTCAGTCTCACAAGAAATTACCAGAAACCTCCCCTTATGCCCTATGGCATGGTGAGGGACAGTTTACTGTTGTCATGAGAGACCTAAAGGAGCTGGCGCTTATGTTGTAAGGGAGTCCATATGGAAGTCTTATATTTGGGGTAGAGTGGATACAGATTCCGAGTAGATTGGTAGGGGTATGTACCTAAGTAATAAGACAGGCTGAAGGGCAACGATGACCTGATTGATACAGGTAAACAAGAGTAAGTACTGGCAAGGGTGGTCACTGATGCTGGACAGCAGAGATGTAAAGAGGGATTGTTATCAATATGTTTTAGCATAGGTTTACGTAATGAAACGCAGCCTGCAGTTTATCAAAGTACTTCAACGAGGGCCCATTTATAGGCGTAGACAACTCTGTGCTGTGTACAAATTCAGTATTTGGATTGATGTACAATAAATTACAATAATTAGATTGCAGCACCTCTGTACAGCTTGTGCACGCTTAAAAATACCGTCTGATCAGGTGCCCCATGTCTTTTCTTAGGATAACGGGAGGAGGCCCTCGCTGTCTGTTAAGTAAACAACTTATTTTATGTGCTGTGATTATCTTTTTTATAATCAGTACTAGGCAAGGAGCGGCTTCTTAAAATCCAGAAAGGGTTGGGAACATGTGGATGGACAGCCAGGTTTCCACTTCCTGTGACATTAGGAGGCTCACAATTAATAATTTTCCGCTTCTTTATCCGTAGTACTTGCTTCATTCTTTCAAAAGTCTTATGCGAAACTCCTTTCTCAGTTATTTTTTCTCACAATAATGTAATGGGTAGCCATTCTCTTTTAGCTTCTGCATCAATAATGACACTTCGCTTTTTGATCCCAGGATATGAGCAATCATTTGCTTCTTGCTGTTGGTTTAAGAGTAACACTTAAGATCTTTCGAGTAAGCCTTTCCTTCAAACTATATATAGTGTTACACAATTTTTTGTATTGATTACTTGTAGTTCTTCTCTTTACAATTACAAAACCTTTCCTTTTAGTTAGACGCAGAGTAATTCTTTGCCTCTCGCTCTTGGGGTCAAACAGAAGCGTTTGCTTCTTACTATTAGGTGAAGAGAGAAACCTTTCAGATTAGTCTGGAATAATCCTTTCCTGCTTGCTACTCTATTGAAAGTAACAGATTTATTGCTAACGGCAGAGTCTGGTTTACACCTTTATCTCTAGTTGATTGAAGATTTCATACTACATATTTTTGTGTATGCGCTGTTATACAATGATGCTATTTTTAAACTTTCTCTTCTTACTAGTCTTCCCCTCCCCCATCTTTACACTGACATAGGCAATGCGGTGGACTGTTCTTGAAGTATATATACTCATTGTAACAGATGTCTTTGGTTGAGTTATTGAATATGCAGTCTACCTGCCATTTATTTATTTATTTATGGACACATATTTTGCATTTCTTGTGCACAGTTCTTGTTTTTTCCATGAAATAAAAAAAGCTGTAGCATCAGTGCTGAATTTGGGAGCGGGCTCACCGGACCCATTGTGGTCTAAATGCTAATGCCTGCTTGACTTATCAGGGACCATCGCACGTTAACCACTTATACCGTGCCTGATATGTGTTCCTGGGCCCTCTCTCACCAGAATGACAAACGTTTGGAGAGAGAACTGAAAGTACAAGCATTTGCAATTCTACAGGTCTCGCAATACTGAATATTAGAGCTATTGGTGTTGCATTATTATTTGCAATGTCAAAAGCTCAAACTTTAACTAATGCGAGACCTATTGCAAATGCTTGTTAATGCACTTCGGTGGCATTCATGCTGACAGAAATGTGTACCACCATGACTGACTTTGTCCCTGGATTAAAATATTTATTTGCGCTGCAGTATGACTTTCTCCTGCAACTGTCACCCTTGTACCGAGAATACCCATCAGCATCACAGCTGGAGCGCAGCACGCATGTCTGGCCCCGAGCCGCCTTACAAGAGCATTCCAATAACGGAGCCTACAACGTGTCCCAGGGCGTCTCACTATCTCAGAGCACTCCGGCAGGATCCAGGACCCCAGCTGACCCCCAAGGTTTGGTAAACACGGGGACCCCGAAGCTTAAAGGCTTTCATTTTCTCTCTTGGCAGGAAGAACTGGGCAGGATTAACATCAGCCTGTAACTAACTACATCTCTTTCATGGCTTGAGAAATGGGCCATCCCGCTTGGGTTTCATTATTCTCGAACAAAAACATCTCGCACCAGGAAAGTACCAGTGACCCACTTCCATTCACCACACACAAAATAACAGCTTTAGTGGTAAATGCGACAAAGTTCATTTGTGGCTGCAAAAACGAAGCACAGAACAGACCAGTATAATAATTCACGAAACATTAATCAGGTGAACAAGCAAAACAACAAGCGATGAAAAACTCCCGAAAGTGTCTGCATTCCAGAGCAGAAACGCGAGCAAATAAAAAAATTGAATTCCTTTCAGAGCACGAAGCTCAACAAGTCCGTGCTCGTGAGAGCGAGCACCAGGCCATATTGAATTATCGCTTCTGTGTCTGAGCAAGATAATCAAAACATATGGGACCCGTGCGGGTAACCGCAAGCAATAGGCCACACACGCATGAGCGTGTGGTGAGCTTTTTGAAGCCCCTTTACAATCAGTCTCGCAGGACAGCGCATGCGTGCTGCTAGGCGAGACCTAAAAAGGTCGCTTTCTGAACCAAGCTCTACCTTTTTGTCAAATTTGGTGTAATTCTGTTCAGCAGTTCGAGCCTATGGAAATTAACATGGAGAAAACACTTTTTGGGACCCCCCCTTTTCTCTCAGCCCCCACTTGATGAATCACCCCCAAACTTTCAGGATAGGAGCTGACCTGGATAGACCTTTTTGGGAGAATTTTGCAAACATTCATCAACCGATGCCAAAGTTATTAGCAAATGAAAAAATGCTTTTCCTATCGAAACTAGGTTCTAACTATAACTACCTACTGGCGACTGCCAGTAGGTAAAATATATATATATATATATTTATATATATATTACCTACTGGCAGCCGCCAGAAGGTAGTTATAGTTAGGACCGATTATCCATGGGAAATTCGCAACATTCTATTTGGAATAACTTTAGCACCGGTTGACGAATCTTCGCAAAATTTTCAAAACTGGTGGGGCGCTCTGGTCCGCTCCTATCCTGAAAGTCTCGGGGTGATTCGTCAAGCGGAGGCCGAGAAAAAAGGGGAGTCCCAAAACATGTTTTCCCCATGCAATGTTCCATAGGAACCTTTAATCGCAGCTACAGCCCGAACTGCTGAACGGAATTACACCAAATTTGGCAAGGAGGTAGCCCTTGGTTCAGAGTTTTGCCTTTTGGTTAAATGGTGTAAATCCGTTCAGTAGTTCCTGAGAAAATCAAAAGTAAAATCACATATATATCTGGGCGGAGCCTAACCACACATCTGATCGTGAGATCGGATTGGCTGTCAGCACTTCATCCAAGAAGTGTTGGCAGCCATCTTTGGACCAATATACATGATAGCACCTCATTAAAAAGCATTGCAGTTAATAAAAGGTTTTAAGACTTTAGTTACATTATTAATCATTTGTTGATGGTACCATACTCATTTTAGGAATTGTGGTGTGTTCTAAGGTGATTTTACCATGTGAAAAAGCCTTCTACTGGGATATCATGAATCATGTTTGAGAGAAAACTATTTTCTCATGCTTTTCCCACAGAGGTTTGGAAGGTGATCTATAAGCTAAACTGATAGCATATTTTCTATAAATTCACATTATCCTTCTCAGTCATGTGAGAATGAAGTCTGACATTCTCAGTAAAACATGTACATCCAACAAGGGCAGAGACTGTCAGTTGATTCCTTTGTATTCTACTGCAGCTTCCCAGAGTGTTCTAAAGAACAACTAGAGCGCTAACAGTCCTACTTATGACAAACGTATTGCACACCTGAAGCCATCTTGATTGGAATAAAGTGGTAACTCTTAAAACATTTAATTTAAAAAGGAACAAAATGAGGGGGTTCATTTAGCCATAGAAAGTATGATTAGTGCTGCAGAAAGAAAAATGAGGGCACATTTTGAGTGACTTCTCAAATCTTCTTCTATTTCATTAACAAAATTCTGATGCAGACTGAAACATGCACTTTCAATACCAGCAGCAGACTTCCCTGGTGAGCAGTAGCTTTACTACAGTGATCTAATGAGCAACTAGAGTGCTAACATTCTGAATTTATGGCAAATGTGTGGAACATCTGAATGCCTTCTTGATGAAATCAAAATCAAAAACTGAAAGTATTTCCTACTGAGGAGACTGCAGTAAATGAGGAAATTAGGAAACTTCATAACAAATAAGTCTCCCAAGATGGCCACCAGAGACAAAAGAGTCCAAATGTAGCACAATTATCACCCAGATGTATCCCAAGTATAGCCCAATGACAGAATGTCCCAGAGTGTTCTTAAGAACAACTAGAGCGCTTACTGTCTTACTTATGACAAAAGTATGGCACACCTGAAGCCATCTTGATTGGAATAAACTGGTAACACTTAAAACATTTAATTTAAAAAGGAACACAATGAGGGGGTTCATTTTGCCATAGGAATTATGATTAGTGCTGAAGAAAGAAAAATTAGGGCACATTTTGAGTGACTTCTCAAATCCTCTTCTATTTCATTAAAAAATTCTGACATGCAGACTAAAACATGCACTTTTAATACCAGCAGCAGACTTCCGCGGTGAGCAGTAGTAGCTTTACTACAGTGATCTAATGAGCAACTAGAATGCTAACATTCAGAATTTATGGCAAATGTGTGACATATCTGAATACCTTCTTGACTGACAGCATTTCTTATGAGGAGACTGCAGTAAATGAGGAAATTAGGAAACTTCATAACAAATAAATCTCCCAAGATGGCCGCCATAGACAAAAGAGCCCAAATGCAGCACAATATCACCCAGATGTAGCCCACATGTAGCCCAATGACAGAAGTGTGCAAAACACTTTTTATTTTTTGTGTTTTTGCAGTTTTATATAGTGCAGACTTGTCAGGTATTGGAGTGCTTTACATGAGCATTGGTTACATCACACAAGAACAAATTCATTTTGGTTGTAGACATGGGGAGATTAAGTGATTTGACCAGAATCACAGAATGTCGAGCTGAAGCAGAAACTCCAACCTGGTTCCCCAGTTGCAAAGTCTGCAGCTCTGGAAGTCTGACAATAAGATAATCATTCGAGAAGCTGACAAAGGTGGAAATATCATCATAATGAATAAATCAGATTATGTTCAGGAAATATACAAGCAGTTGAATGACCCCAATTGTTATGTGAGGGTAAGAGGGAATCCGATGGGGCAAGTGATTAGGTTAATCTCAGGACGATTATTTGCTTGGAAAGAGGAAGGTTTAATTGATGACGCTGAATATAAATATTTGAACGTTCCTAATCCCACCTTCCCTTTTATCTATGCTCTACCCAAAATTCATAAATCAAAAACAGATCCACCGGGTAGACCCATATTGTCCAGCATTGGTAGTGTGACGGAACATTTGTCTGAATTTGTAGACAGTTTCTTAAAACCTTTGGTGGTAAACTTACCATCATATATTAGGGACACTATGGATGTCTTAAATAAATTGCAGGATTTCAAGTGAGAAGAAGGAATGACACTTGTGACTTTAGATGTTATTGGACTTTATACTTGTATTGAAAATGACAAAGGTGAACAAGCTCTAAATCATGTTTTGAGTAGCCGTAGTGCAAGCCTACGTGCTCATTCGGAGATGCTGGTTCAAATGAGTGCTTTGATTTTAAGGAACAATTTCTTTCTTTTTGAGGACCAATGGTTCCGACAAGTTAAAGGTACGGCGATGGGTTCCAGGTTTGCTCCCTCTTATGCAAACCTTTTTATGGGGTTTTTGAGAGGGAGCATGCCTGGGGCCAAAGGGCAGCTAGATGGATGGATTGCAGTTTATTTTGGGTCCAATTCATAGATGATGTTTTAATAATATGGAAGGAAAATGTGGTTGAATTATTTGAATATTTTGATTTTTTAAATCAGTATGATTTCTATGTAAAGTTTACAATGAATCACAGCTCGAAGAGGATAGCATTTTTGGATGTGGAATTATTTGTGGATAATGATCTGATCAAGAGCAAATAATATAGAAAAACTACGGCTACCAACTCTATTTTGTGTGCAGATAGCTTCCATCCTAAATCAGTTATCAAAGAGATCCCTTTTGGGGAGATGATCAGATTAAGAAAAAACTGCATTACGGAGCAGGATTTTACGAAAGAATTGGATGGCCTGCAAAGTAGATTATTAAATAAAGGCTATAAAATGACTGATTTGTTAGATGCCAGGAAAAGAGTGATGGGGGTACAGAGGAAGACTACTCTTGTTCAAAAGAAGAGAAGACAATTTAAGGAAAGAGTAGCATTTGTGACCACGCATTGTACTGAGAAAAATGGCATATATAAAGCTCTAAAGAAAAACTGGAGCTTATTGACAGGTGTAACAGGATTAGTGAGATTGATAGGTGATAAGCCAGGAGTAATCTACAGGAAATTTTTAACTATAAAAAACATGATCACGAGGAACTATGTTCCATCAGACATAACGGAGGGTCTGAATTGGCTACCTAAGCAACCAGGAGGTTTTTATGTGTGTGGAACCTGTAATATTTGTGAATTAGGGATAAACAAAATCAAAGAATTCATGTATAACACGAATAAACGATATGTTATAAGAGAATTCATCAATTGTAATAGTGCAGGAGTAGTATATGTAATCGTATGTTCTTGTAAAAAGATTTACATTGGTAGCACAAAAAGAACTTTGAAACTTAGACTGCAGGAACACAGACGTGCAATCCTTAATCGTGATACCAGATCACCTCTGTATGTACATATCAAAGAATGCCACAATTCCCAACAGGGTTTTAGATTTCACGGTATACAGAAAATCTTGCCCAGTAATAGATGTGGGGACTGGGAATTGCGAATCAGACAGGAAGAGGCCAGATGGATCAGTAAATGTAGAGCAGTGACAATGGGTTTAAATAGTGATACTGAACTTCATTATTGCTTGGTTTGAGAAGTCAAATTGTACAACACTCTTTTCCGGGCTCAGGGCAGAGGGATTAGACACATCAGTGGTTGATGATGATGTGGAAGTAAGGATCGAGGTCACATTTAGGTAATCTGACCAGTACTCTGTGTATTGAATTGGGGGCTGATACTTAAAATGGAGCAGTGGTTTGTAATATAGGACGGAGCAGTATTGATATGGGACAGTGATTGTGGGAATTACTAATGAAACATCAGGAGTAGGACATACATAGGGGGTCCTTTTCAAATTGTGAATGACTTGAATTAATTCATCTATAAGGCCATTGATGCGGCGGGACAAAATATTAAGACGAGGAGGAATGGGGGGTGAGACAGCGGACCGGACATCAGCCGAAGTTAAATATATTTGACGGACTGATGGAAATGGCAGAATATTTGAGATGGGATGACGGGTTAATGCGGAAGATATGGATTTTTGTTGATGGGTATAAGATTGATGAATGAGATGGCATAATGGATATAATAGGAATTTCGATGGGAAATAGATGGGCTTGAAAAGGCGTGCTGCGATTGGAAGCAGCGAATCAGGGTAAGAATGTGGATTGGACGATGGTGCTGATACGGAAAAGCAGGATCGCTGATCATTGGTAATGAAGCCTATACATCAGGGGGAATAGCGAACCTAAGAGGAAAGGAACGGATAAATGAGGTGAGGTAACGGGCTTAACAGGAATCTTGTTAGGAAATTGGTGGGCTTGAATAGGCACGCTGCGATTGACAAGAGTGAATATAGGAACAATGCGGATTGGATGACAGCATTAATGCGAAGAGCAGGACTGCTCATCGGCAATGAAGCCTATGCCTTAGGTGGAACAGCGGACCCTAGAGGAAAGGAACTGATGAAACAGGTGAGATTACGGACTTAACAGGAATCTTGATAGTAAATAGGTGGGCTTGGATAAGCACAATGCGATTGGTAGCAATGAATTAGGGATAAATGCGGATTGGATGGTGGTGTGGATGCGGAAGAGCAGGGCTGCTGCTCAACCGGTAATGAGGCCGACGCATTGGGCGGAATAGCGGACCAGAGAGGGAACACAGTAGTTGATTAACGGTGTAGAAATGGTGCGTAGTGATTGGTTGCCCAGCCTTTTATAACCAGAGGAGCAGGGTGGACGATTATGTGAAGCGAGAGTTTTGGACAGACCGCGGTGAGAAACATTTCGGGCAGTGGAGCCGCTTCAATACTTACAGGTACTGGGTCAGAGAGTTTTGAAAGAACGCTTTTGGAAAATGAGGGGATTCAGTTAACTGGGTCTAGAATTCTTTGTCTCCTTTGTCTGTTAGTTATGCAGAAATAGGTTTCTTTAGTCGAGACTTGCAGCCTTCATGTGAAATGATACGCTCTGGATGTTCTCACCAAAATTATTGAATAAAGGTGAGAAGAGTTTGAGTTTTGTTTTGGCTGGGGGCATGGAAGAATAGTAATGGGTCGAATATGGCTGTAGAACTTTCGTAAGGGAGGCAAGGAGTAGGTTGATATTAGAGATAACTAAGATTATTTAATAATAGTTGCTTCGGTGCGTGGTTTTGAGACATAACATTTTGATGTTTCAGATTGATTTGGAGGATTAATCAATTCAGGCAAAGGGGAGATTAGCGATATGAACACCACAAAAAAAAAAAAGGTTTTTGGGAGAGTACAGAAGAGGTGCGTGCGATTAACGATGGAGGGGAATATAAGGAATTAGACAATGGAAAATATTAAGGACAATATCCATGGGAAAGGGGTAATAAAATCCCTTGTAGGAATGGTCAATAGGTAGCGAAGTACTGTGTTGTTGTGCATGAACATATATATTTATGAAGGGTTTATGAAGGGTTTTCTACGTAGGAAGTATTGAATGTAACGGAGATGTGTAACTTTAAGAATTAAATATGCATAAAAAAGGTAGATCATATACATTTTAAACAGTGTCATGACTAAGATTGAGAGGATGTGTTGTTAAAAATAAGGATGATCTGTATAATCACATCCTGACCAATCATGGAGCTTGTTAAATAGGCAGGGAATGGTCTATAATGATATTAGGGTGCAAGCATGTATATATGAGGGATCAAATTATGATTTGATTTTCTTGTTTAATTCACAGCCCTGATGATGTCCCAGGAGGGGACGAAACGCGTCAGCTGTTGAGAGTATTTGAAATATGGAATGGAATTATCATCCTTGATAAGATTATTGGATCATAAATGGATGGAATGAACGATTGATGGATCAAAAAGAAATATTTGTGGAATGAATAATAGACATTGATATGGAACAAGGATGAAAGAGAAATACACATGGGACTAATTGAGGCATAAAATTAAGAGGACATTGGCACGGAATCAGCTGGATATTCTTCATGTTGGAAAGAATATGAGAACTGAGAATAAAATATGCTTATTGGTTAAATCAAAAATATTTGTTTTGAGATATTGTGTTTAACTTGGGTGCTCCTTGCAAGTGTGAATATATTTAGCTCTGGAAGTAACACCACATCCTCTCCCCTAAGTGCAACATTTAAACAAGTGGTCAACTGGATAAAAAAACATAAAGATAACAAATATTTTAAAAGTTCTTTGTCGCTATTTGAAAACTCAGAAAATATGTCCACATTTTAGTTTTTTAGAGCACTAACCATAATTTGCAAATAAGACCCTCTCATATATGTAATTTCTAAAGGAAATGCTCTAGGTATTACAGTTTTGATTACATCAAGATGACGTCAGGCATTCCACACTTTTGTAATAAATATAGAATGTTAGCAATATAGTTGTTCATTAGGATACTGTTGAGAGGCAGAGGCCAGGGGCACAGACTCTTAAAATTGAAGGCAGGTAGGAGGGTGCAGAGGCAACAATTTGACCACACTGGGCAGGCAGGAAGGGCAGTGGCAGCACAACAGACCATGGAGGGCAGTGGAAACGAGGGCAGGGGCAACAAACCAACAATACAGGACTGGCAAGAGAGGTTGTGGCAATATTACAGACCATTGTGGGCAGAAGGAAGAGGCAGTGGTAGTACAACCATACATGCCAACAGAACCGATTCAGCCAGCAAATGTCCAATGATTTTAAGCTCCAATGGGCTTTATTTGATCTGTCTCCTGTCTACAATCTCCTCTTTTTCAATGTAACTCAAAGAGGAAAATCAATACCCCAGTTTTTATTTCAAAATCTCCAGCTTGCCAAGTTCAAAATGTTCGCAAGTATGGTACATTGGATCATGGAAGCCAGGAGGAATTGGGGTAGGGGCATGGACTCGGATAACAGAGGACAGGAGGGACATGGAGAGGTGCACTAAACTGACCCTACAGGGCAGGCATCAGGGTTTGCAGCATCACAATACACCACACAGGGCATGTGGGACGGAAGTGCAGCACAACAATCCATATAAAGCAATAGGGAGGGGACAGAACCATGCACCTGGACAACAGAGAACAGAGGGGAAAGAAGCAATGGTAGCTAGCTGACCATAATGGACAGACAGGAGAGAAAGCTGCAGCATAACAGACCATAAAGGGCAGGAGGGACGGATCAGGGGCATTACAATGGAACAGACAAGCCAGGAGGGAGGGAATAGGGGTCTGCACATGGAAACAGAGGGCTGGGGGCTAGGGAACAGGGCAGGAGCAGTAAGATGACCATGGAGGTCAGGCAGGATGGGCACTAGAAGCAAGACACACCATGGAGAGCAACAATGAGACTATGATGGCATACACACAGACCATGGAGGGAAGGTGGGAGGGGCCGAGGCAGCACAGAAGACCATGCATGGCAAGCGGGAGGGTTAGTGGCAGCACAACGGCTATGATCGGCAAGAAGGAGGGTGCGGGGGCATGCACAAAGGACCATGGAGGACAGAAGGGAGGGTCAGGACCTGGGCACAGACAAGAGAGTTCAGGAGAAGGGGCCTCACAACAGACCACACGGGGCAGGCAGGAGGAGAAGTTGCAGCACAACAGAACAGGGAGGGCAGAAGGGTGTGGCAGTAAAATGGACCATGGAGGACAGGAGGAAGGGGATAGGGGCATGGAATGTGGACAGGCAGGGTGGAGGTGGCAGGGACAGGTTACAGTCATCTGACAATGCTAGGCAGGTGGGAGGGGAGTGGCAGCTCAATAGAACACTCAGAGTAGATAGGAGTGGCAGTTCCATGGATCATGGTGGGCAAAAAGAATGGAGCAGGGGCATGCACAAAGACATCGGAGGGCAGGGGGAAGGAGAATAGGGGCAGCAAGGTAAGCACAGAGGCTAAGCAGGAGGTCAATGTTGGGGCATAGAATTGGGCAATGGAGGGCAGGAGGAGTGGTTTGGTACATTATGCTTAGGGCTCCCGGCTTTATGGTATTTATTGTTTTGACATTTCCATCTGTATTTATCCATATTTATTTTTTGTCAACTTTATCTGTATTTAACCATATTTATTATGGGTTTTGTAAAAAAATAAAGCCAAAACTGGTATATTCCCGCATTTATTTAACCAATAAATAGTCAGTGATACGAACACCTGCAGAAGATAAATTAATGCACTTATATGAAAATATGCACATTTCAGCATCAGCCTTGTTCATATCTACTGCTGTTTAAGCCTCTTCACTAAAATCCCTTTCTTTTTTTAACCCCTTACCTATCAATCCACAGAGTTATTGGCTTGGCAGTCATGGCAAAGTGTATTTAGGATCACTCAAAAAAGCACCCAATTTCCGTTTTTATCCACATTTAAAAATAAATACAGACAAGAAAATAAATGGTTTACTGTCTGAATTTATCTGTAAAAATCAGTAAAAATGGAAAACAGGGAGCCTTTATGCTAAATGGAGGGCAGTGGCAGCACATCAGACCATGCATGGCAGGAGGGAGGAGGCTAGTCCATGGATTCAGACAACAGAGGATAAGGAGGAGGTGGATGGGGCAGCAAGCTAACTGTTCAGAGAAGGCGGGAAGGCCAGTGGCAGAACAACGGCCAGACAGGGCTGTAATAAGGGAGCAGGGACAATGGACTTGGACAATGGATGGCTAGGAGGAGGGAAGGCAGGACCAGCAAGCTTGAGTGGGGGCAGCACAATGCCAGGCCCTGCTTCCAACCCCCCACCAGCCATTATGATATGCATCTTACTTAACAAAAAACAAAGATTACATGGACGGTATAGTTAGACTCAGATTTCACTCATACACAACCAGTGAAATTCAGCAGTTACCTGTGCTAACTATAACTCACGTCCCCGCAATGTACTGCTAATGACCTCAGACATTACATCATTCATGACATGGTTAGTTACATCACTCATGACATCTCTAATGAGCTGTGAATGGAATGGAACTATAATCGCTAGAACTTTATTTAGGGATAGTGTGTGTATAGTAACATCCCTTTTTTTCCTTTTCTTTCGTGTAAGAACCATTATAATACGCAACGTGCACAGATTAATATGGCCGATAGCCTTTCACTTTAAAGTAATGTGTAGTCCATTGTTTATGTTGATGTTTGCAATTCTAAGTATGTTTATTATGAATAAGTCACGTTGACGAACATACAGGTATGGCGGTCACGGGGCATGATATGCTGAAATGACATTGTGTGCATATTAACACTTGTTTTCTTTTATTTATTGTATTAGTTCCAGAATTTTCACATCGTGACTAGGCCAATATGGCCGCCAGCTTTTTGCATTAAAGTAATGCACTGCTGATGAAGTCACATATTACATCACTCATGACATGGGGGGAAGGTAGCAATACATTTCAAGCCTTTTTCACATCAAAAGTGAAGGATCTCCTGACTGAAATCCAGCACACCCACACAATCCCCTGCCTTTTAGAACCGACACCCCAGCCCCCTCTTATTAACAAACCCCTCACCTCCTTTCCTACGCTTACGCCTGACTCGTTGGCTCTACTAATAGGGCGTGTGAAATTAAGTTTGCCTGCTGACCCTTGCCCCCCAAGGATCTTTAGGATGGCTTTCCCTGGGATAAAAGCCGAGATCCTATCACTTCTCAATTTATCCCTAGAAACAGGACAAGTCCCTAGGGACTTCAAGAAGGCACGTGTCATTCCGCTCCTAAAAAAATCTGGGGCCGACACAAAGAACCTGAAGAATTTAAAGCCAATCTCCCAACTCCCATTCATTTCAAAGATTCTGGAACAGCATGTAGTACTCTCGCTATCACATCACCTGAAAGTCAATCATCTCTTACAAACTAACCAGGCAGGATTTCGGGCCCACCATAGCACGGAATTGGTTATGCTCTCGGTATAAGATGGATTAAGACTGAAGGCAGACACAAAAAAAAACATGCGCCCTGATTCTGCTAGATCTATCTGCGTCATTTGACACGGTCAATCATGACCTACTCCTGTCGCGGATTTCTGATCTAGGGATTCAGGACAAGGCGCTAACATGGCTCACGTCCTTTCTGAATGGCCGCTCCAAGAGAGTACAGCTGACTGACGCTGTGTCCAGTCCAGGCACACTTCCCTGCGGGGTCCCACAGGGGTCGGCACTGTCACCCCTCCTGTTCAACGTCTATCTTCAACCCTTGATAGACGCACTGAATCAGATGGATGGAGTGCCAGATTTACAACTAAACCGACGATACCCAAATTATCATTCAGATTGATAATTCTCCAACTGCCCATGCAAGAGTTCAGAACAGTCTTAAATTCACAGTCAATTGGATGATGTCCAATTCCCTCAGGATCAACCCAGATAAGACAGAGGTGTTGCCCATCACCACGGATGCCAACCCTTGGAGCAATCTCTTTTGGCCACAAGAGCTAGGCAAATACCCAGAGCCTGCCTTGGCTGTAAAAAGCCTGGGTATTAAAATCAATGCCAAGCTATCCATGACTCAACAGGTGTCGGCAATAGTGGGCACTTGTATAGGCTTGCTGAGACAGCTACGTAAACTGGCCCCCCTTCTCACTTTCGACACCCTTAGAATAGCTGTTTCAGCCCTAATTATATCAAGATTAGACTATGGCAACTCACTCTACCTCGAAAGCTACTGGCAAAATTGCAGATAGTAATGAACAATGCCGCCAGACAGATCTTTAGGGTGCCCAGACAAACGCATGCCACACCTCTCCTTTGCCAGTTACATTGGCTCCCAATCAGGCAGAGGACAAAGTTTAAAGGCCTCTGCATCGCACATAAAGCCATCTATGGCCAAGCCCCGAGATATATTAAAGACAGTCTAGCCAAATACAACCCAAGTAGAACGCTACGGTCATCGGAGGCCAGTCTACTGGTCTGCCCCTGCTCTTGCCTGTCCTCCATTGGAGGAAGAGCGTTTTCCACGTGCATCCCTCAAATCTGGAAGAAGTTGCCTGAGAATGTACGAAAGGAACACTCTCTGCTCCCGTTCAGGAAAAAGCTCAAGACAGTACTCTTTCAGGAGGCTTGGGGCACACAGTAACCTACTCCACTCCCACCTGGGCTGAGGCAGCACCCTCTCATAGCGCTTAGAGACCGTACGGTGATAACGCGCTGTACAAATAACAATTCATAATAATAAATAATGGTCAGTGACATCACTGATGACATCACTGATGACATCTCAAATGACATAAATGATAACATCATCTACGTGATCATCTGATGCACCTCCTCACACCCTAAAATACAGACTACCATTCTTGAAACCATAGACACACCAATACAGCTACAATATTCTGTGCAATATGCATGCAGACCTCTAATCAGCTACATAGCTTTGATACAGTCTTTTAAATACTCAGTTAGTACCTATGCAGTCTAGGAATCCTTCTGTCTGTCCCATGCACTTCTCCATTCAACCATCCAGCGCTATCTACTTATCCTATCACTCTGCCAATGCCTAAGCACTAATAAATTTAGCATGCACTCTCTTTTGAGCACTGAAATTACTCCAGTTATTAGTCATATACTTAAGGAATGGCCTAGCCACTAACACAAGTGCAGGTACAATATTTTGTACACTATGCATGCAGACCTCTAACCAGCTACATACTATTGATACGCTCTTCTAAATACCCAGTAAGTACCTATGCAGTCTAGGAATCCATCTGTCTGTCCCATGCACTTCTCCATTCACCCATCCAGCACTATCTATGTATCCTATCACTCCAGCAATAGCTAAGCACTTATAAATTCAGCACACACTTTCTTTGCAACACTGAAATTACTCCAGTTATTAGTCGTATACTTAAGGAATGGCATAGTCAAAAACACAAGTGCAGGTACAATATTTTGTACTCTATGCATGTACACCTCTAACCAGCTACAAACTATTGATACGCTCTTCTAAATACCCAGTTAGTACCTATGCAGTGTAGGAATCCTCCTGTCTGTTTCATGCATTTCTCCAATCACCCATCCAGCCCTATCTACTTATCCTATTACTCCACCAATACCTAAGCACTTATAAATTCACTATACACTCTGTTTGTAATACTGTAATTATTCTAGTTACTAGTCATGAACTTATGGAATGGCCTAGCTACTAACACACATACACATACATCTATAATATTTTGTGCACTATCCAAGCAGACCTCTAACTAGCTACATACTATTGATACACTCTTCTAAATACCCAGTTAGTACTCATGCAGTGTAGGAATCGTCCAGTCTGTCCCATGCACTTCTTTAATCACTTATCTACCACTATCTACTTATCCTATCACTCCACCAATACGTAAGCACTTATAAATTAAGTGTTCACTCTGTTTGCAGCACTGTCATCATTCCAGTTACTAGTGGTATTCTTATAAAATGACCTACGCACCAACACAAGTACACATAAAATATTCTGTGCATAATCCCTACAAATCTCTTAAGCAGATGCATACTATTGGTCCACTCCATTAAATACTGAAGTAGTACACATGCAGCGTAGGATACCTCCTGTCAGTCTCATGCAATTCTTCAATCACCCATCCAGCACTATGTTCTTAGTGTATGAGTCTGCCAATACCTAAGCACTTATGGAGCAGATTTACAAGCACCCTGCGCCACCAGTACGTCACTTTTTGTAAAGTAGTGATGGCGCCAGGCACTCCTTCATATTTACAAGGAGAGGAAAAGCCACCCTGCGTGGTATTTCCTCTCCTTGTAAATACGACCCCTTCATACACAGAACTTTGCTTTGAAGGGGCGTCCCATAGGTGTTGCTGTGGGTGTCCCCACGCAACACCCATAGAACAAGACACATCTCCAGATTTATGAAAAATCCTAAATCTGGAGATGTGTGGGAATGCTGCGCCATCCTAGAGTTGGTGTAGCAAGGCGCAACGAGGAGAATTGTTTTCATTTCTCCTCATTTTTTCCTCTTTCAATGCATGCTGCATTCCACAGCATACATTGAAAGAGGAAAATGCCTTTACTGATTGTTTTTGTGCAGGAAGGTGTCACTTCCTGCACAAAAACAATCTCCACACGACACAGACATCCTTGCACCATGGTGCAAGGGTGCCTGTGTCACCGTATGGCTGCAGTTTGTGCAGCAGTGCAGAGGGAAGCACAGAGTTGCAACATATTCATGTACATATGTCACATCCCTATGTTTCGGAAGTGCCACAGTGCAGTGCAGCTAAAGAGCTTGCAGTGTCATGCTGCAGTACTTCCTTATAAATCTTCACCTATAAATTCACCATAATGCATGCTTTCAGTCAATCATGCTGTATACATATATTCAACCAAACTTCCACACATTACCTTGCAATTATAGTTCTTTCTCTAACCAGATAACTTTTTTTCTTCTTTTTTCTTTTGTATTTTTTGGGGGGTTTTCAAAAAATGTACAAAAAAAAGAACGAATAAAACAGGAAACATTTGGAATTACTTATCATTCCAAAAACAAAAAAACAACGATGGTTGCGTTGCACAGCACAAACTGCATCCACCAACTGCTCACGAAGCATATAAGTTTCTGGCACTTCACGCAGTGTTGCTCGGGAAAGGCGAATTCTGGCCTAATGTCCATTGCAGGTGTTCCTGTGGACGCTCCAGATGTACTTGCCACAGCAGGTGAGGGGTTCAAAGCAGCTCGCCTCATTTCCTCCCGAGCAAGATTGAGAGGATGTGTGGTCCGGAGATGCTTGTACATAGAAGCAGTGCCACAAGTGTATTTTTTTTCACTGCCTCTTGACAGGACTCGGTCACAAATTGTGCACGTCACCTTTCTCGCATTTACTTTCTTCTCTCCAGAAGGAAAAGTGAAGAATTTCCACACAACAGATTCCGGCCTCTGTAGACATGGTGCCTCCTGCAAGAATTCTTCTTCAGAAGATACTTCCTCCTACTGCTGCTGCTGTCCAGATGCCATTTTGTTTGATATTTTTTGAAAAACACCAAAAAAACAAGTAAAAGGGTTCTTGTAGGAAAAGAGATGTCTCTCTAAAGATGCGCCAACAAGAATTATTAAAATGGGCGGGGTCCTTCAATAGTTACAGTGGAAAATGTTATGAACCAATGAAATCTTTTTTTTTTTAGGTCACATGGGATCCACGCACTCTGCGCTCACAAAGAATGCACCCGACGCGACTTCGTAAAAATATATTTTAAAATGATATAAGTTTATTATAAGTACAAATATATAACTTTTATGAATATCCTAGATAGTCTCTTGCTCTAATATATATATTGTAAATTGATACTTGTAAATTGAACACACATACATATCATTTTAGAGCATAAAATTTTTTTGCGGAAGTCGCGCACACAGCGCGCCCCAGCATGTATATGACGTCACGCGGGACCCGCCACCATGCAAGCGTCGCATGCTGTAATGCGCATGTGTTGCGAATGCACAGGAGCAGGAGTTGCGGACTGGTCGCATACCTATCACGCACATCATGTAATATTAAATGTATATGATGTAACTGAAAAACACGCAGACGTCACAAACCGTACGCGGATCGTTCATTACATTTCTAATATGGCGGCTAGAATCCGTGCACCCACCGTGATGTGTACGCTTTGGGTGCGCGGCTCCGAAAAAAAATTGGAAAAAAAGAAAATATGTTAAAATAAAAAAATAAAACAACAACATTAAACAATATTTCAGTTTTAATTTAAAAAAAAAATTGTGTGCAATTTTCTGAAAATTATATAATGTTATTTAATGAATAAAATATTTATAAATAAAGTTAAAAAACTGTAGAAAATAAGTACAAAAAAATAGGTATAACTACTATTTCACTTAAAAATTAGCATTTAAAAAACCTTTCAAATTTACTGAAAAAACCATAGGTTTCAGAGACGTTATAGTTAGAAATTAGCATTTAAAAAAGCTTTGAAATTCACTGAAAAAACCATAGGTTTAAGAGATGTTATAGTTAAAAATTGCTTTGAAAAACCCTTAGAAATTCACAGAAAAAAACCATAGGTTTTAGGGGTGTTACAGTTAGCTGGACATTTCACTCGTACAAAACCATAGAAATTCCTCCGTTAAAATTAGTTCTGCTAACTATAACTCGCGCGCCCGCAGTGCACTGCTGATGATGTCACATGTTACATCATTCATGACATGGTCAGTGACATCATTGATGACATCTCAAATGCCTTCACTGATGACATCATCCACGTGACAATCTGATACACCTCATCATACGCTAGTATAACCTTTCATCACTCACTGTAAAATATAGAGTACCATATTTGAAACCATTGACACACCAATACCAGTTACTACGTACCCACTCACTGATTCCTAAGTCTACACACACAACTACCCATTCAACAACAGAATCACTTATACATGCAGTCACTAATTAATAGAACACTATCAAATGCACTTTTACACATATATAGACATTGACACATCAGCAGTCATCTTAGTCGGTTATGCAGTCATCCTACTCACTCATGAAAAAAATGAATCACACTTACATTTACTCACTTACACAATTTTACACACAACACCTCATTTATGCAAACACATAGTAACTCATAGTTAGTATGTTAAAAATTACCATTACAATTATACACTTATTCATATAGTTACTCTCACAATCACTGACTCATATATATACTTATTTATATACACCAACTCTCACATACAACGCCTTTTATTTTTTACTTTGTTGAAGATGTACAACTAAAACATATATTCGCTCACCAACACACAAATAAATACACTCATTCAACCAAACAACTGTTTCCACATGCACTCTTAAACCTAAACACCTAGTCAATCAACCATTCACACATCTATGCATAGAGTTACACACACCCCATCCAACCACACACAAACTCAGTGTCCCATACAAATACACACCCAACTAATCAATAATTAATATACACACTCATGTAGTTAGTGACCAACTGATGCAACATGTTATACAACAACAGAGACAGTGATGCACACATTCACATAGTTTAGTTACTAATCCATGTATTAAGTGAGACACTTTTAATTACTCACATAAACAGACAGTCAGACTGCTACTAAATCCTCCATCCAGACAGTTATATATCCACTCAATCTTCAATACAGATTGGTATATATATAATACATATTTAAATTTCAAACTGAACCACACTCCCTGGATGATGTCATCAGTGATGTCATTTGAGATGTCATGAGTGATGTCACTGACCATGTCATGAGTGATGTAATATGTGACGTCATCAGCAGTGCATTGCGGGCGCGCGAGTTATAGTTAGCTGAACTAACTATAACGGGGAAATTTCAATGGTTTTGTACGAGTGAAAAGTCCAGCTAACTATAACGCCCCTGAAACCTATGGTTTTTTCAGTGAAATTCTAAGGATTTTTAAATGCTAATTCCTAACTATAACGTGCCTGACACCTATGGTTTTTTCAGTGAATTTCAAAGGTTTTTTAAATGCTAATTTCTAACTATGCCTACAGACATAGGATTTACATGTGAAGAAAGAAGGAAAAACGCACAGAAAGAAAAAAAAGAAATGCAGAAAGAAGCAACAGAAGTCCTCAAAGATGAAGAAAAGTGCAGGAAGAAGGATAACGTGCAGAAAGAACAAACAGAAGAGCAGAAAGAAGCCTTGTTGCAAAATCATCCTGTACCCTCAACTTTTTCAGACGGATACTGGTGGTAACTGAGTCTGACTAACCAGTCCTAGAGCCAGTGCTATGTTAAAAGACACTCAGAATACAGTGAAAACACCTACATACACTAGGGAACACTATGAGTTGGGTTCCCCCTATGATCAGCATGACCTCCTCTGTAAGCCCCTAGTATATAATAGGGCAGGGGATTAAAACTACCTCTTAAAAGGTGCCACAGGGCGGGTTTGCACACATCACCTCAGGCCCCGTCCCCTCACTTCCCCACTGTGTAAACACGCCCTGTGGCCGTTTTAAGTTGGGAGATTAGGTCCCCTTGAATCCTGAGGGTCCCTAGGGTCCAACTAGACCACTAGGTACCTCCAGTGAGCACCACAGAGAGATGTAAAAAGGGGCACGGCCTAGACCACCTCTCTGCAACGCAGCAGAGTGGTGCTTACTGGAAGCACCTGGTGGGCTAGTTGGCCCCCAGGGTCCCTCAGGATTGAAGGGGAATTATTTCCCCAACTTAAAACGCACCACAGGGCTTGTTTGCACACGTTAACTCAGGCCCCGTCCCCTCCCTTCACCACTGTGTAAACACGCCCTGTGGCCGTTTTTAGTTGGGAGATTAAGTTCATTTGAATCCTGAGGGTCCCTAGGGTTGAACTAGCCCACTAGTTACCTCCAGTATGCGCCACAGAGCTGCGTTGCAGAGAGGTGTAAAAAGTGGCACGGCCTGGACCACCTCTCTGCAACGCAGCTCAGTGGTGCTTATTGGAAGCACCTGGTGGGCTAGTTAGCCCCCAGGGGCCCTCAGGATTGAAGGGGAATTATTTCCCCAACTTAAAACGCGCCATAGGGCGTGTTTGCACACGTCACCTCAGGCCCAGTCCCCTTCCTTCCCCACTGTGTAAACATGCCCTGTGGCCGTTTTTTAAGTTGGGAGATTAAGTCCCCTTGAATCCTGAGGATCCCTAGGGGCAAAATAGCCCACTAGGTACGTCCAGTAGGCGCCATTGCAGAGAGGTATAAAAAGGGGCACGGCCTGCACCACCTCTCTGCAACGCAGAGCAGTGGCACATACTGGAAGCACCTGGTGGACTAGTTGGCCCCCAGGGTCCCTCAGGATTGAAAGGGAATTATTTCCCCAACTTAAAAAGAGTCTGACTAAACAGTCCTAGAGCCAGTGCTATGTTAAAAGACACTCAGAATACAGTGAAAACACCTACATACACTAGGGAACACTATGCGTTGGGGTCCCCCTGTGATCAGCATGACCTCCTCTGTAAGCCCCTAGTATATAATAGGGTAGGGGATTAAAACTACCTCTTAAAACGCGCCACAGGGCGTGTTTGCACACATCACCTCAGGCCCCGTCCCCTCACTTCCCCACTGTGTAAACACGCCCTGTGGCCGTTTTAAGTTGGGAGATTAAGTCCCCTTGAATCCTGAGGGTCCCTAGGGTCCAACTAGACCACTAGGTACCTCCAGTAAGCGCCACAGAGCTGCGTTGCAGAGAGATGTAAAAAGGGGCATGGCCTAGACCACCTCTCTGCAACGCAGCGGAGTGGTGCTTACTGGAAGCACCTGGTGAGCTAGTTGGCCCCCAGGGTCCCTCAGGATTGAAGGGGAATTATTTCCCCAACTTAAAACGCTCCAACAGGGCTTGTTTGCACACGTTAACTCAGGCCCCGTCCCCTCCCTTCACCACTGTGTAAACACGCCCTGTGGCAGTTTTTGGTTGGGAGATTAAGTTCATTTGAAACCTGAGGGTCCCTAGGGTCCAACTAGCCCACTAGGTACCTCCAGTATGCGCCACAGAGCTGCATTGCAGAGAGGTGTAAAAAGTGGCACGGCCTGAACCACCTCTCTGCAACGCAGCTCAGTGGCGCTTACTGGAAGCACCTGGTGGGCTAGTTAGCCCCCAAGGGCCCTCAGGATTGAAGGGGAATTATTTCCCCAACTAAAAACGCGCCACAGGGCTTGTTTGCACACGTTAACTCAGGCTCCGTCCCCTCCCTTCACCACTGTGTAAACACGCCCTGTGGCCGTTTTTAGTTGGGAGATTAAGTTAATTTGAATCCTGAGGGTCCCTAGGGTCCAACTAGCCCACTAGGTACCTCCAGTATGCGCCACAGAGCTGCGTTGCAGAGAGGTGTAAAAAGTGGCACGGCCTGGACCACCTCTCTGCAACGCAGCTCAGTGGCGCTTACTGGAAGCACCTGGTGGGCTAGTTAGCCCCCAGGGGCCCTCAGGATTGAAGGGGAATTATTTCCCCAACTTAAAATGCGCCATAGGGCCTGTTTGCACACGTCACCTCAGGCCCCGTCCCCTTCCTTCCCCACTGTGTAAACATGCCCTGTGGCCGTTTTTCAAGTTGGGAGATTAAGTCCCCTTGAATCCTGAGGAACCCTAGGGGCAAAATAGCCCACTAGGTACGTCCAGTAAGCGCCATTGCAGAGAGGTGTAAAAAGGGGCACAGCCTGCACCACCTTTCTGCAACGCAGAGCAGTGGCACTTACTGGAATCACCTGGTGGGCTAGTTGGCCCCCAGGGTCCCTCAGGATTGAAAGGGAATTATTTCCCCAACTTAAAACGCGCCACAGGGCGTGTTTGCACACGTCACCTCAGGCCACATCCCCTCCCTTCACCACTGTGTAAACGCGCCCTGTGGCCGTTCTCAGTTGAGTGATTAAGTCCCCTTGAATCCTAAGGGTCCCTAGGGTCAAACTAGCCCACTAGGTACCTCCAGTATGCGCCACACAGCTGCGTTGCATAGAGGTGTAAAAAGGGGCATGGCCTCAGAACACCTGTCTGCAACGCAGCTCCCTGGCGCACACTGAAGATACCTGTTGGGCTAGTTGGCCCTCAGGGACCCTCAGTATTCAAGGGGAATTAATTCCCCAACTTACAACTGGCCAGGGGGTGCTTTTGCAGAGTGCTGCAAGGAGGGGGCGTGGCCTCCAGCGCGATGCCGGTCTTTTATTTATTTTATTTTTTGAAGAAGGAGGGCTGTGTGCCCCCTCTTCTTTTTCTAATTTACTGGCCCTGGGGACCCCATCCCCCAGGGCCTGCACCCTAATTTTTTTTTGTTGAAAAAAATTAATTTGGCCCTCCTAAGGCCTTAATCGGCCCCGGGGACCCCAACCCCCGGGTCATGGCCTTTTTTTTATTTAAATTCTTTAGGAGGGGGCTGTGTTGCCCCCCTCCTCAGGCCACTTATGGCTCCGGGGACCCCATCCCCCGGGCCGGCCTTTGTTTTTTATTATTTAAAAATATATATATTTTTAGAAACACCTAGGACATGCTGGACAAACCGTATGTACCTATCACCATGACGATTTGCGTGATATTCATTAAAAGGCGACTATGCATAGAATGAATCCACATGGAATGTATTTACACCGCTAGTGAAGCTCTGATGTGTCTGACGCCCTACAGTGCCTAATCCCGGCGCCCCCACCGGTGGGTACTCTCCAAGTAGACACCCTTGTCGTTTATTTATACAAACATGGTTAGCTATTGACGGGCACATTTAATATACACGCACACCAAGCCATTCAAAGGGGATTCGACAAAAATTCGACCAAACTATGCAAGAAACCCCCCTCACAGTTAATAAAAAACACATCCACCGCCGGATGTGTAATACTTTTTATTTTACTCTCTGGAAAGGAGACGAACCTCACTTGAGAGTCACAGCGTGCTCCTGGCTGAGCCCAATGCTGTGTTACACCCAACAGTGCCCGCCGATTGCCTCACACCTCTGTGTTGTATTCCACCAGCTAGTGCGTATGCTATGACACTCTCTAGCCCATGTGCACTGTAATACCACCCCGTGAATATGTCATGCCACACTTGCCTTCGCATGGGTTATATTGCCCAATCTAACGTGCCTTCCTCGATGTGTATGTTATAACGCACAGCGCTATGCCATACATATTACAATCTGTGATCCATATCTTTGTCACAGTGCATATGCAACGTTACACTCCCCAGCACATATTTTATATTACAACTTTAGAGACTAGTTATGTTACACAACACTGCCCTGTGCATATTACACTCCAAGGCGCATATCGCGTAGCACTCGCTAGTGCCTGTACTATCTCACGCTCTCCAATGAATCTGTCATTGCGCACAATGTATTGCATATTATGTTTCACGCCCCGGTTCATCTTATATCACACTTTTTGGTGCATACTTTATACCATATACTACATCTAGTTTTAATTTTCAATCGTGCTCTCAGGACTATGTTCTATATAACACTGCGTCCGCCTACCCTTTTCACAGGCATTACATTTTGCGATGGGGGTGGAGGGTCAGGGGGTGTTTCTGCCAAGTGAGCCCGGAGTCACAGTCACAAACGTCCTCTTCTTCCTGAATAAAAGTGAGATTATGCTGCATACTTGTTCATATTTTAAGTAGTTCGCACAGACACACATTTTAAAAACAATGAAGTTCCTAATACCCACCTTCTCTGAACAGTTAGCTTGCTGCCCCATCCACCTCCTCCCTATCCTCTGTTGTCTGAATCCATGGACTAGCCTCCTCCCTCTTGCCATGCATGGTCTGATGTGCTGCCACTGCCCTCCATTTAGCATGATGTACCAGTCCACTCCTCCTGCCCTCCATTGCCCAATTCTATGGCCCATCATTCACCTCCTGCTTAGCCTCTGTGCTTAGCTTGCTGCCCCTATTCTCCTCCCCCCTGCCCTCCGATGTCTTTGTGCATGCCCCTGCTCCATCCTTTTTGCCCACTATGTTCCATGGACCTGCCACTCCTATCTACTCTGAGTGTTCTGTTGAGCTGCCACTCCCCTCCCACCTGCCTAGCATTGTCAGATGACTGTAACCTGTCCCTGCCACTTCCACCCTGCCTGTCCACATGCCATGCCCCTATCCCCTTCCTCCTGTCCTCCATGGTCCATTTTACTGCCACACCCTACTGCCCTCCCTGATCTGTTGTGCTGCAACTGCTCCTCCTGCCTGCCCCGTGCGGTCTGTTGTGAGGCCCCTTCTCCTGAACTCTCTTGTCTGTGCCCAGGTCCTGACCCTCCCTTCTCTCCTCCATGGTCCTTTGTGCATGCCCCTGCACCCTCCTTCTTGCCCATCATAGCCATTGTGCTGCCACTAACCCTCCCGCTTGCCATGCATGGTCTTCTGTGCTGCCATGGCCCCTCCCACCTTCCCTTTGTGGTCAGCTAGCTGCCCCTGACCCCCTCCCACCTTCCCTCCATGGTCTGTGTGTATGCCACCATAGTCTCATTGTTGCTCTCCATGGTGTGTCTTGTTTCTAGTGCCCATCCTGCCTGACCTCCATGGTCATCTTGCTGCTCCTGCCCTGCCACCTTGCCCCCAGCCCTCTGTTTCCATGTGCAGACCCCCTATTCCCTCCCTCCTGACTTGTCTGTTCCATTGTAATGCCCCTGAGCCGTCCCTCCTGCCCTTTATGGTCTGTTATGCTGCAGCTTTCTCTCCTGTCTGTCCATTATGGTCAGCTAGCTACCATTGCCTCTTTCCCATCTGTTCTCTGTTGTCCATGTGCATGGTCCTGTCCCCTCCCTATTGCTTTCTATGGATTGTTGTGCTGCTTTCCCGTCCCGCATGCGCTGTGTGGTGTATTGTGCTGCTGCAAACCCTGATGCCTGCCCTGTAGGGTCAGTTTGGTGCACCTCTCCATGTCCCTCCTGTCCTCTGTTATCCGAGTCCATGTCCCTACCCCAATTCCTCCTGCCTACCATGATTCAATGTACCATACTCTCGAACATTTTGAACTTGGTAAGAGGGAGATTTTGAAAAAAAACTGGTGTATTGATTTTCCCCTTTGAGTTACATTGAAAAAGATGAGATTGTAGACAGGAGACAGATCAAATAAAGCCCATTTGAGCTTAAAAACATTGGACGTATACTGGCTAAAACGGGTCTGTTGGCATGTATGGTTGTACTACCACTGCCTCTTCCTTCTGCCCACAATGGTCTATTATATTGCCACAGCCTCTCTTGCAAGTCCTGTATTGTTGATTTGTTGCCCCTGCCCCCCTTTCCACTGCCCCCCATAGTCTGGTGTGCTGCCACTGCCCTTCCTGCCTGCCCAGTGTGGTCAAATTGTTGCCTCTGCGCTCTCCTACCTGCCTTCAATTTTCAGAGTCCATGCCCCTGGCCTCTGCCTCTCAACAGTATCCCAATGAACAACTAGATTGCTAACATTCTATATTTATTGCAAAAGTGTGGAATGCCTGACGTCATCTTGATGTAATCAAAACTGTAATACCTAGAGCATTTCCTCTAGAAATTACATACATGAGAAGGTCTTATTTGCATCAAAATTATGGTTAGTGCTCTAAAAAACTAAAATGAGGATATATTTTCTGAGTTTTCAAATAGCGACAAAGAACTTTTACATTATTTGTAATCTAAGTTCAAAAGATTTTTATTAGACAAATAAATGTGTCAATACATAGGAAAAACTAAAACATAGCATCAGTATGAGAGGTGGAATAAAACATGGCGATACTGCATCCCCCTTCTCTTTTGTTAATATTTTTTTAGGGAGTCTTTCTTCTTGTTGGGCAGATACTGATTTTAATACGCAAATTGTTGACTTGTTGTTAGCTGTCGCATTCCAGCAAATTACTGTTAATTGGAAAAATTTCACTAATATTTCTTTTAGAGCATGGTGGTACAATGTATGTCACAATCACAGACTAGACACTGCTTTCGTCTACCCCCTTAGTCTTGCTACAAAGGTGACCCTGTACCTAGATGTTTGTGCTAAGCGTTCCTCTCATTTGCCTCCCATTCAGCAAGAGGTCTCTAAGCCTCCTTGATTGACCTTTTTGTTCCTTTGCATTTTTTTATAATCCATTTTATTGCATACTATTTCCAGTACTGCTTTTTGTTATATAGCCTCAATTATTTGTTATCTTCTAATTTAATGTTTATTTCCATCGCCATGTTTTATTCCACCTCTCATTATTTGTAATCTTTATGTTTTTTTATCCAGTTGACCACTTGATTAAATGTTGCACCTTGGCGAGAGGATGTGGTGTTACTTCCAGAGCTGCAGACTTTGCAACTGGGGAACCAGGTTGGAGTTTCTGCTTCAGCTCAACATTCTGTGATTGTGGTCAAATCACTTAATCTCCCCATGTCTACAAACAAAATGAATTTGATCTTGTGTGATGTAACCAATGGTCATGTAAAGCATTCCAATACCTGACAAGTCTGCACTATATAAAACTGCAAATACACAAAAAATAAGTGTTTTGCACACTTCTGTCATTGGGTTACATGTGGGCTACATCTGGGTGATATTTGTGCTGCATTTAGGCTCTTTTGTGTCTGGTGGCCATTTTGGGAGATTTATTTGTTATGAAGTTTCCTAATTTCCTCATTTACTGCAGTCTCCTCAGTAGGAAATGCTTTCAGTTTTTTACTTTGATTCCATCAAGAAGGTATTCAGATATGTCACACATTTGCCATAAATTCTGAATGTTAGCACTCTAGTTGCCCATTAGATCACTGTAGTAAAGCAACTGCTCAGGATTGAATAGGAATTAATTCCCCAACTTAAAATGCGCCACAGGGCGTGTTTACACAGTGGTGATGGGAGGGGGCGGGACCTGAGGAGACATGTGTGCAACCACGCCCTGTGGCGTGTTTTAAGTTGGGGAATTAATTCCTCTTCAATCCTGAGGGCCCCTGGGGGCCAACTAGCCCACCAGGTACCTCCAGTAAGCGCCACTGCGCTGCGTTGCAGAAAGGTGGTCCAGGCCATGCCCCTTTTTACACATCTGTGCAACGCAGCTCTGTGACACCTACTGGAGGTACCTGGTGGGCTAGTTGGACACTCAGAATTCAAGGGGACTTAATCCCCCAACTTACAAAACACCAGGGGGCACGTTTGCAGAGTGGTGGAGAAAGGGGGCATGGCCTTTGTCTACCTCTCACCAATCCCACTGCGTGGGATTTACTGGAGGTAAAAGGTAGGCTAGTTGGCCCATAAAGGACCCCCAGCAGTGAAGGGGACTTCAATCCCCATCCAAGTGAGTGTCAGGGAGCGAGTTTGTAGAATGGTGGGCAAAGTGGCCGTGGCCTGGTACGAGCACTTACCAATGCTGCTGTGTGGGACTGACTGGAGGTAAGAGTTTGGGAGGTTGGCCCCCAAGGATGTCCTTGTCGGTCAACTACCCCTCTTGTTACCTCCAGTAAGTCCCACACAGTGGGATTGCTAAGACGTTTTCGGAGGCCATGGCCCCCTTTCTCTACCACTCTGCAAACATGCCTTGTGGCCTACTACAGGATGGGGGATGAAGTCCAATTTAGTCCTGAGGGAGTTTGGGGGCCAAGAATCCCTCATGGTACCTCCTGTAAGTCCTATGCAGCGGAATTGCTGAGTGTTGGTTGGTCACCCAGCACCCTTTCGCCACCAACCTGCAAATGCAACTACTACTTAAAGTAGCATATTTCTGCACCTCTGACTTAGAGGCAGTTTTAATTTCCCTGCCCTATTATGTACTAGGACCTTACAGAGGAGGTCATGCTAATCACAGGAGTACCCCAACACATAGTGTTCCCTAGTGTATGTAGGTGTTTTCACTGTATTCTAAATGTTTTTTAGCATAGCACTGGCTCTAGGCCTGGTTAGTCAGAGTCAGTTACCACCAGTACCCGTCTGAAAAAGTTGTTGGCACAGGATGATTTTGCAACAAGTCCTCTTTATGCACCTCTGTTGGTTCTTTCTGGACATGTCTTGCTTCTTCCTGCACTTATCTTTGTCTTTGTGGACTATTATTGCTTCTTTCTGCATTTCTTTTGCTTCTTTATGTGCGTTTTTTCTTCTTTCTTCACATGTCCTACCTCTGTAGACATAGTTAGAAACTAGCATTTAAAAAACCTTAGAAATTCACTTTAAAAAACATAGGTTTCAGGTATGTTATAGTTAGAAATCAGAATTTAAAAAAACCTTTGAAATTCACTGAAAAAAACATAGGTTTCATGCATGTTATAGTTACAAATTAGCATTTAAAAAACCTTTGAAATTCACTGAAAAAAACATAGGTTTCAGCCACGTTATAGTTAGAAATTAGCATTTAAAAAACCTTAGAAATTCACTGAAAAAAAACAGTGAAATTCCCCCGTTATAGTTAGTTCAGCTAACTATAACTCGAGCCCCCGCAATGCACTGCTGATGACGTCACATATTACATCACTCATGACATGGTCAGTGACATCCCGGATGACATCACTGATGACATCTCTAATGACATCACTGATGACATCACTGATGACATCTTCCAGTGACTGTGTGTTTCTCTAAAGGTTAAATATGTTTAATATATATAGGGAAAGGCGTATTGAAGAATGAGTGGGTGTATAAGTGTCTTAGTGGATGATTTAGTAGGGGCGTGACTGAGTCTATAAGTGAGTGATTAAAAGTATCTTACTGAATGCATGGGTTAGTGACTGAACTGTGTGAATGTCTGTATCCGTCTGTCTGTTGGAGTGTAAGCGGCTGCATGGGTTTGTGAATGGCTACAGAGTGTCTATATGAGTTATTGATTGGTTGTCTGAGTATCTGTATGGGTGCCTGAGTGTTTGTGTGGGACACCCAAAATATATATTTTATATGAATAATAAATGAGCAGGTGGAGCCCATAATGCCGTAGGGCATTTTAAAATAACATATTGGCTTGCTTGTGGTGCCCCTAGAAGAGGCAGGGGCACCACCAGGATTTTTTTTATGTTGTAGGGCGCTGCTGGGAGTGTGGCATCCCCCCAACAAAATAAAAAAACAAATCTGTAAGTCTCCTGGGGGCATATTATCAAGCCAGGCGATAAAATTATCACCGCTTTCGCGGCAGAAAACTGCCGCTAAAATGGCGATAATGGGCTTGATAATATGCTCTATGGAATTCCAATTGAAGCCCATGTTAGATGTGAAGGACATCTAACATGGGATTCAATTGGAATTCCATAGAGCATATTATCAAGCCCATTATCGCCGTTTTAGCGGCAGTTTTCTGCCGCTAAAGCAGCGATAATTGTATCGCCCGGCTTGATAATATGCCCCAATGTTCATTAAAATCAAGACCCAGAGACATTATCACATGTTTCTAAGCACTCTGAGCTAGGGGTCTATACAGTTCACTTGGAGATGCCACATTTATGATTTCAAGAGCTAGTGGGAGGCAATTAACCTGGGCACGCCCTAACCAAAAGAGTAAAAAAGATAGCTAAAATCTTTAACCACACCAAACATGGGCTCTGAGTTCTGGGAGTGAGTGAGGGGAGTGTAATATGGTAATCTTGGTGTCCTCCTACATCTAAAACTAAAATCCAGTTTGAGGTAGTTGTACCTGTACCCCGATCAAACCCAGAGAAAGAATCTGGCAACATCAAACCTAAGCTTTCAGCAACCAGACAGTTGATACAAGCAAAGCATTTTGGCATTCTGTTTCCCTCCTTTGAAGTGACCCCCAAATGTTATATGTAATTCCAGAAGACCTTTGAAAAAGGCTGTGACACTGTATGTCCAAGGGAGTCCCACTTTGATTGGGGCCGACTGGTTTGCAGGGCAAAAGAAGGGCCCTGACCAAGTGTCAGCTAACAATTGCTTGTGATGGGGGGGCCCTGCCTAAAGTGTCATATAAAAATCTCCAGCAAACGTGTCAAGCAGGATATGACATTCGAGCAGGACTTGACTCTTATGTCAAAGAAAATGCTCACCGCACCACCCCAGTTGTCACTCTAAACCAGTTCTGGCGTAGCTCGCCCTCCCACTGAGGTTGGTGCCTGACTAACTAGAAGGACAAAAGGGGAGACAGGCTCAGGTGTGAACTACATCTGCCTGTGACATGGGGATACCTTTGAAGTGCACCAAGGGTATGGGCACAACCCTATCTTATGATATCTCGAAAACGAGTGGGGGTCCAAGGGATAAAGTTTACAGACTCTAATAGTTGTGAAATCCCCAAATCAACACTATAGTATACATAAACAACTATGAGTCTCATACAATTGAAGACCTTGACACAATAGTAAAGGTGATGCTAAAAGTAGTGGAGCTGCGAATTCATGTATGCATATATGTGTGTATTCATAGGTGTAAAATTCCCATCATCCACCCAAAGTGGTTTGCTTCATCATCTGGGAACCAAGGACTTATTAGAGAACCATCTTCTACTTGGCAATTTGTAGATCTTGGTCTCTTATGTGTCCCAAACTAGTAGCTAGTATATTGTTGTTGTTGGATGATGATAAGGTGTGATGGTTGCAGTGCTAGTGATAAGTGATAGTGTATAGGTGCTATTTAAAAAATGTCTAACAAGGCACTAAGAACACTTTATTAGATCGCTACCTTGTTGACAAAATCTAAAAACAGTGCTATAACAGTTTCAAAAATATAATAACTGTGTTGAAAAAAGGGTCTACATGTTTCTGCTATCGGATGAAATTCATCCAAGCTTTCGTCAGGACCAAAACAAGCTACTGCAAAAGTAATTAATGCTCAAGTAAACAGTGAAGTGGTAAATACAACCTGGACCCAAATGGAGGGCCAAGAAGCTCCGTGGGAAGTAGTTTCACTTCACTGACCTGCACAAGTGAAAAAAAAAAGAGAAAAGAGAAAACACAACATAGCAAAAACCCTTAACATAGTGGTATTTTCAAGGTCAACATTTAGCATCCAGAAAATATGTCCAGTATGCAAATACTCATAAGTGTATCAAGACTGTGATAAGTCTATATAGTTAAGTAAGGTAAAGAGAATTTATAGCACTTACCCAATTTGTGATGGGTGTGCACCTCACCTCACCTGGCCACTGCTCAGGTTTAAGGAGGCCCCGCTCTGTAAAACAATCAGAGGGTTCGAAAGTATTACAACCCAGATGTTGGGCAATTTTAAAACCGCTAAAGCCCACTCCGCGATGTGCCAGAAAGCGCCTAAACCCACAGAATGTCATTCGAATGCTACGTAATAGGTGAGATCATTAGGCATTGTTGGCTCAAAATGAGCTGTGTAACCGCCGTAAAATCGACCAAAAGGGACCCGACTTATGAAAGCAATCGGGTCTGTTAAAACGAAACCGTGCCTCTGTTAGAATGCATAGAGAGCACGAACGATAGGTAAAATACGCTTGCTTACTGACATTGGAAAGGGTGAGAAGTTCCTACTCACCTATCCGTCGGAACCTCTAGTCGGAGCTGAGCTCATAGGGGAGGCAACCTGCGGAGTGTGAGCACTCAGTTAAAGTAAAGAATGCCGGTCTTGGTTGTCAGGGCAACCAAGAGCAAGGCCGTCATTGGGACGCTGTTCAGTGCGTCATCCCGTCACGTTTAGCCTGGGAAATGTAGTATTTAACGGCCGCCTACATAGAAGAACGGGTTGGTGGCCGAAAATACATTCATAACTAGTTTTGTCTGACAAATAGGAATGACGATGAGAGTACAATGAGATTGCTATCGCACTATAATGTTACAGCATAAGACCTTATCGTGCAGATAGAGATCAGTTTAGCCGCAAGTCTTAGTGTAGTCACGGATGGAAACACAGGCGATTTAGTCAATGTGAAAGCATGTGATATTATAATCATGCCGAACCTGTATCACAGTGTATGTACGATATCAATACATATCTATTCTTAGAGTGAGGACCATGGAATCTCGTCATTTAGCCCATTACGATCACTTTGGAGTCTAAACACCCATTTCTGTTCCTTGTGAAAGAGGAAGTTGGTAACATCTGTTATATGTGGTGGAATAAATGGTTGTTCCAGGACGAGCCATTTCATGTCTTCTGGTTTATGGTTCAGTGTCAGGAAATGGTTAGTCATTCTGGTCGCTTGTTTTTTGCGCCTGATTGTACTTTTACGTTCACTAATTCTCACTTTAATTTTACGGGTGGTCATCCCTACATATTTGAGTGAGCAAGGACATGTAATCAGGTAGATGACTTTCTCTGAATTACAGTTGGTGTGTTTGTGAAGAACCCAAGGTTTGGAGGTGCCAATATCTACTGATTTGGTAGGTTCTGTCTGTGGGCACACTGAACAGGAGCCACAAGGATAATGGCCCTGCACAGGTGGCATGTCCCAGAGTGTAGATGTAATAGGATTCCTCTTGGCTTTTGGTCGTGTATGTACAAGACTGTCCTTGAGGCTCGTCCCTCTCTTGAATGAAAAGAGTGGAGGGGGAATTTTTTCGTTGTTCAGATTCAGGATGCGCCAATGTTTACACACCACTTTTTGCACGTCGTTAGATAATGTGCTGAAAGTATTGACAAAAGTCGGTCTCTTAAGTGGTGGTTTTGGTGTTGAAGGCGCAATAAGAGCATCTCTGTTATTGTTCGCCGCTCTTTTCTTAGCTTGTCTTACCAGAGGCGTAGGATATTTCTTTGCTTTCAGTTGTTGAGATAGGTCAGCTGCGTGCTTGTCAAAAGTCTCTTTAGTGGAACAGTTTCTGCGTATCCGCAGAAACTGTCCGACAGGTAAGTTTTGTCTTAAAGACTTTGGATGGTGACTCTGGAAGTTCAAAAGAGAGTTCTTTGCTTGGGGTTTTCTGTACAATTCACTCCCAAGAGTCCCTTGTGTGGGGTAAATGACAATGTCTAAGAAAGGCAGTCTGGATTTATCGTGTGTCACTGTGAATCTCAGAAAGTTATTTTGGGCATTTAGCCATGCATGGAAGTCAAGCAGGGTGGTAACGTTGCCACGCCATATTACCAAAATGTCATCAATATACCTTTTCCAGACGACAATCCTGTCGCGGAAGGGATTGGTGTTGTTCAACACATTATCCTGTTCAAAAAGATGAACATAGAGATTCGCCAGGCTGGGCGCAAAAATGCTGCCCATCGATGTTCCTGAGGTTTGGAGGTAGATGGTTTCTTCAAACCTGAAGAAATTCTCCTTCATTGCTAGCCTGGCGCACTCCATGATGAAGTTAATCGGGGTGATCGTAATTAGATCTTTTGTATCAAGTAAACCCCTAATAGCTTCTAATGTTTCGTCTTGGGGAATACAAGTATAGAGTGATTCGACATCGAAACTAACCAACAGGTCTGTTTCGATGTCGAATGTGGTCTCAGGTAACAATCTTAGGACGTCTTTGGTGTCCTGTAGAAATGTTGGCATTTCTTTAACCAATGGTCGTAGAAAAAAGTCCACAAAAGTGGACAAGGGTTCTAATAGTTTTAGGTTTTGTCCCAACGTGTGTAGGCGACCCTTTTCAACTGAGGTGCGAAATGGGAAAATTCTTCCGCAAAGTTCGTCTGCACTTCTTTTTCAAGAACAAAGAAAAAGGAATTGATATGATGGGCCTTGACAACCTACCCTTAGAATCTAACACAGGTCTAAAACCACCTTCCAACTTCAACCCGCCAGTACATCTGGTGCCAGATCACGTCAAGGTTTTTGAACAAGCTGTAATTAATGAGGTCACCTCTCTCTGCTCTAGAAGTGAGAGAGGATACTGTAACTTTCCTCTCTTGCAGAAACAAGCCATGACGACACTATCCAATGACGATACCATCACCATCAAGCCCGCTGACAAGGGAGGTGCCATTGTCATTATGGATTCAACAGCCTATCGGAACGAATGTCTAAGACAACTGAATGACGGTAAATCTTACCGGGTTCTGTCCGAAGACCCAACAGTAAGACTGTCTAAAGAGATACACGACCTGGTCTATGAAGCTAAAGAATCTGGCTGGATTACACCGCAAGAGTCTGCTTTCTTGATCACTAAGTATCCGGTCATGCCCTACTTCTACGTCCTCCCCAAAATACATAAAGCCACTAGACCACCACCAGGACGCCCTATTATATCCGGGATAGGGTCACTATTAGAACCCTTGTCCACTTTTGTGGACTTTTTTCTACGACCATTGGTTAAAGAAATGCCAACATTTCTACAGGACACCAAAGACGTCCTAAGATTGTTACCTGAGACCACATTCGACATCGAAACAGACCGGTTGGTTAGTTTCGATGTCGAATCACTCTATACTTGTATTCCCCAAGACGAAACATTAGAAGCTATTAGGGGTTTACTTGATACAAAAGATCTAATTACGATCACCCCGATTAACTTCATCATGGAGTGCGCCAGGCTAGCAATGAAGGAGAATTTCTTCAGGTTTGAAGAAACCATCTACCTCCAAACCTCAGGAACATCGATGGGCAGCATTTTTGCGCCCAGCCTGGCGAATCTCTATGTTCATCTTTTTGAACAGGATAATGTGTTGAACAACACCAATCCCTTCCGTGACAGGATTGTCGTCTGGAAAAGGTATATTGATGACATTTTGGTAATATGGCGTGGCAACGTTACCACCCTGCTTGACTTCCATGCATGGCTAAATGCCCAAAATAACTTTCTGAGATTCACAGTGACACACGATAAATCCAGACTGCCTTTCTTAGACATTGTCATTTACCCCACACAAGGGACTCTTGGGAGTGAATTGTACAGAAAACCCCAAGCAAAGAACTCTCTTTTGAACTTCCAGAGTCACCATCCAAAGTCTTTAAGACAAAACTTACCTGTCGGACAGTTTCTGCGGATACGCAGAAACTGTTCCACTAAAGAGACTTTTGACAAGCACGCAGCTGACCTATCTCAACAACTGAAAGCAAAGAAATATCCTACGCCTCTGGTAAGACAAGCTAAGAAAAGAGCGGCGAACAATAACAGAGATGCTCTTATTGCGCCTTCAACACCAAAACCACCACTTAAGAGACTGACTTTTGTCAATACTTTCAGCACATTATCTAACGATGTGCAAAAAGTGGTGCGTAAACATTGGCGCATCCTGAATCTGAACAACGAAAAAATTCCACCTCCACTCTTTTCATTCAAGAGAGGGACGAGCCTCAAGGACAGTCTTGTACATACACGACCAAAAGCCAAGAGGAATCCTATTACATCTACACTCTGGGACATGCCACCTGTGAAGGGCCATTATCCTTGTGGCTCCTGTTCAGTGTGCCCACAGACAGAACCTACCAAATCAGTAGATATTGGCACCTCCAAACCTTGGGTTCTTCACAAACACACCAACTGTAATTCAGAGAAAGTCATCTACCTGATTACATGTCCTTGCTCACTCAAATATGTAGGGATGACCACCCGTAAAATTAAAGTGAGAATTAGTGAACATAAAAGTACAATCAGGCGCAAAAAACAAGCGACCAGAATGACTAACCATTTCCTGACACTGAACCATAAACCAGAAGACATGAAATGGCTCGTCCTGGAACAACCATTTATTCCACCACATATAACAGATGTTACCAACTTCCTCTTTCACAAGGAACAGAAATGGGTGTTTAGACTCCAAAGTGATCGTAATGGGCTAAATGACGATATTCCATGGTCCTCACTCTAAGAATAGATATGTATTGATATCGTACATACACTGTGATACAGGTTCGGCATGATTATAATATCACATGCTTTCACATTGACTAAATCGCCTGTGTTTCCATCCGTGACTACACTAAGACTTGCGGCTAAACTGATCTCTATCTGCACAATAAGGTCTTATGCTGTAATATTATAGTGCGATAGCAATCTCATTGTACTCTCATCGTCATTCCTATTTGTCAGACAAAACTAGTTATGAATGTATTTTCGGCCACCAACCCGTTCTTCTATGTAGGCGGCCGTTAAATACTACATTTCCCAGGCTTACTAAACGTGACGGGATAACGCACTGAACAGCGTCCCAATGACGGCCTTGCTCTTGGTTGCCCTGACAACCAAGACCGGCATTCTTTACTTTAACCGAGTGCTCACACTCCGCAGGTTGCCTCCCCTACGAGCTCAGCTCCGACTAGAGGTACCGACGGATAGGTGAGTAGGAACTTCTCACCCTTTCCAATGTCAGTAAGCAAGCGTATTTTCCCTATCGTCCGTGCTCTCTATGCATTCTAACAGAGGCACGGTTTCGTTTTAACAGACCCGATTGCTTTCATAAGTCGGGTCCCTTTTGGTCGATTTTACGGCGGTTACACAGCTCATTTTGAGCCAACAATGCCTAATGATCTCACCTATTACGTAGCATTCGAATGACATTCTGTGGGTTTAGGCGCTTTCTGGCACATCGCGGAGTGGGCTTTAGCGGTTTTAAAATTGCCCAACATCTGGGTTGTAATACTTTCGAACCCTCTGATTGTTTTACAGAGCTGGGCCTCCTTAAACCTGAGCAGTGGCCAGGTGAGGTGAGGTGCACACCCATCACAAATTGGGTAAGTGCTATAAATTCTCTTTACCTTACTTAACTATATAGACTTATCACAGTCTTGATACACTTATGAGTATTTGCATACTGGACATATTTTCTGGATGCTAAATGTTGACCTTGAAAATACCACTATGTTAAGGGTTTTTGCTATGTTGTGTTTTCTCTTTTCTCTTTTTTTTCACTTGTGCAGGTCAGTGAAGTGAAACTACTTCCCACGGAGCTTCTTGGCCCTCCATTTGGGTCCAGGTTGTATTTACCACTTCACTGTTTACTTGAGCATTAATTACTTTTGCAGTAGCTTGTTTTGGTCCTGACGAAAGCTTGGATGAATTTCATCCGATAGCAGAAACATGTAGACCCTTTTTTCAACACAGTTATTATATTTTTGAAACTGTTATAGCACTGTTTTTAGATTTTGTCAACAAGGTAGCGATCTAATAAAGTGTTCTTAGTGCCTTGTTAGACATTTTTTAAATAGCACCTATACACTATCACTTATCACTAGCACTGCAACCATCACACCCTATCATCATCCAACAACAACAATATACTAGCTACTAGTTTGGGACACATAAGAGACCAAGATCTACAAATTGCCAAGTAGAAGATGGTTCTCTAATAAGTCCTTGGTTCCCAGATGATGAAGCAAACCACTTTGGGTGGATGATGGGAATTTTACACCTATGCATACACACATATATGCATACATGAATTCACAGCTCCACTACTTTTAGCATCACCTTTACTATTGTGTCAAGGTCTTCAATTGTATGAGACTCATAGTTGTTTATGTATACTATATGGGCACAACCCACCAGGCTATTCCATAAAGTGGGGAACTCCTCTGGATTCTCAAAGGCCCATTGCCCCTGTCCTTGGAGCAGGCCTATGACCAGCTCACACCTCACCACAGGGGAGTCACCTATCTGCAAGGTGACAGTTGAATACTTACAGAAAGGCCTCCAGAGACTTTAGTTAAGCAAAAAGTAACTTTTCTAAAGTACTTGTTCTGTAGTAGCCAAAATAGGGATTTAACATTAAACTGGATTTTGAACTATTTCTCTAGCAGTTGCCTAGGTGGAGAGTAGGTAATTTAAATAAGCTAATCAAGATTTGAAAGGAGGAGCGGAGGCACTTCACCACTGTTTAACGTTGGTAAAGTGCACAGACTTCGATAGCCAGCAAAAATCGGGTTAATGAAAAAGGCAAAATAAATTCTGGGTGGCCCTACAGAAAGGGCAACTTTCAACCCTTTACTAATATAGGAGGCAGAATAACTACTTTTCTGCTGATCAACTGGAACTGAAGCGTAATGCTCCCCTTACACACTCTTCTGAGGGCCATGGGTTTGTTTGTGTGTGCTTTGATAAAAAGGTGATGATTTTTCTCCCATTAGGAGAGTGAAAACAGTTGTCCTTGTTTAAATTCTACTCTAATGAAGTATGTGGACTTCTACCCAGCACTCTAACATAGGCTTTGCAGCTGAAGGGCAGCATTTAAGTGTAAGGATTAATATTATAGAAAATCAGTTCTGCCGCAAAACCGAAGAGCAAGTTAATGTAAGTGAAACGCGACATTTGCCTTTAGAAACTGTTACATTCTAATGTGATTTGCTAAACGATATTTTGGTATAATGTAAAGGTATTACCAGTAACTGTACAAGAGACATGCTGGTGTATGAACCCCCAGGATGCTTGCTTAAACCCTCCGGTAAATATCCTGTAGGAACTCGTTTTATGTGATCTCCTTGTTTGTCTAGTTAAGCGTAAATGCCACACATAAACATTAATTATCACTTCTTAGTACCGAGCATGTCTAAATCTAAATTGAATGTTTTCAATCCAACGGGATGTTGGCACCCTTATTCGCAACATCCGAAAATAGTAACTGCTATTTTTTTTATTTTTTAAATGGCCTGTTCGGATTTAAATTTGTTCATCGAGTTTGGCAGCTATTCACTGCAGGAAGAAAGAAGCGTTAAGCAAGCGTTAGAATAAACTTCACACCAAAGTAAACCGCCAACAATACGTCCATGCCTCCCTGATTTGCTTGTTGTTCATCTGATTTAAATTATGGATAAGGACACTATTCACAAACAGCAGATAAATGAGTATTATGTAATGACTTTAATATTACCTGAAACGTACAAATACTTGCTTTAATCGTTTCACTTCCCCACACTTACATCGATTTTCTGTTAGGACATCAATTAGTTAAGATCATCTTTGTGTAATTTTCCCCAACAATTGTATTTCTTTCAGACCAAATGTCCTTGATTGCATGGTTGCATGGTTGATTGGACAAGTTCATGGTATACATGACGCCACCAATTACAAACATTCAGCAGGATGCACACAAAAAACTCATTAGTTTCGCAGAACTAGCAGAAATTACTACCAGCAAATAGCATTTACAAGGGCAAACTTCCACCAACGTGGCGGAATTTAGGTTTAGAGTGAAAGTGTCTGAACTTTTAACTTCTCCAGTGAAGCCAGGAAGCTTTACAAAGGCAAGCACAAGTTTACAATTTGTTTACAGCAATGTTTTGCTTCTTGGGCTCAAATTGCTTGCAGCCTGATGTTATGTCTGATCTGAGCGGACTATCAGGCTCAATTGGCTCCCAACTGGAAGGTGTTTTATATGCTTCTATTATTGGCTTTCCTTAGCCATGAGTGGTAGCTGAAAGATGCTGGAATGTCTCATTACTTAACGGCAATTTTCATGACTCCTGGTCCTGTTGTCCTCATCCCATTCATCAGTTAATGGGATGTTACCATCTCCCAGACAGAAAAAAAGAGCAGAGGAATATGTGTAAGTATTGCATCTTCCCTCCTACTTACCCAGAATTCTGTCTGACCTTCCAGGCCATCCATATGAAGGCCACTAATCTTTGGGAGGGAGGGGTGTAATGAATGGGATAAGGACAACAGGATCATGAGTAATGAAAATTACTGGTAAGTATGAGACATTACTCCCAGGTCCCCCTTGCCCTCGACCCCTTCATCACTCATATGGGAACCGGAGAAAACATTCAGTTATAGAGACCACTATAAGAATGCAGCCCACATTGTCATTTATTGGAAATGCAAACAAAATAGGCAGAGATTAAGAAACATCAGATTGCAAAATGCACAAACCAAGATTATCATCATTACATAACACATTCTGTAAACGATAACACTTCACAAAAGTATTCAGAGCTGCCCAAATAGATGCCCGGTAAATTTCTAAAATCAAAATTCCCTTCAATTCAGCCCATCTAGCAGCAACCCCCCTGGTGGATCTACCTTGAATCCCAACCAGGGAAGGAGTATCAGACAAAGAATAGGTCAGAGGAATAAAGTTGCTTAGTCCAACTATTGATGGACAAAGGGCAAGCCTTGTCTCCCTTGGTTGAGGCCCCAAACGTTATAAACAATCGGTCTTGAGAAAAGACTTAGTTCTAGACAAATAGACTTAAAGTGAACTCTTATCATCCAAGAGGCATCACTGACCTTCTGACTCGGAACACCCTTCCATACTCAAAGCTGGAAAAATAATCTCCTGAGACTTATGAAACGGAGATATCACTTTAGGATCAAAAGAAAAATCTAGACGAAGAACCACTCTATCATCAAAGAAATACAAAAAGGTTCCCTTGTGTAAGAGGACCTAGTTCTCCAATTTGCCTAGCCGAAGTTATTGCTACCAAAAGCCCTACTCAAAGGTCAGAAATTTTAAGTCAACCAATTCCAAAGTCTCAAAATGACTTTTTGCTTTTGCAGTTTTATATAGCGCAAACACGACCCAAAAGTATTGGAGTGCTTTACATGAGCACCAGTTACATTACAGAAGGACACATTTATTTTTTGCTAGACATGGGAAGATTAAGTGATTTGCCCAGAATCACAGGATGTTGAGCTGACATCGAGACTCAAACCGGGTTCCCCTAGCTCCAAAGTCAACAGCTCTGGCTGTTACGCCACATCCTCCCCCGATAAGAGACAAATGCCTTCAGAACAACAGGGAGATCCCATAACAGACGTCAAGGTTTAACCAAGGGTCTGGCCAGAGAAAAGCTCTGTAATAATCTTGACACCAAATCCTCTGCATCAAGCAATTTCCCCCAAGGTGACATGAATGCTAGAAGAGTTGCCCACTGGGCCGTCAAGGTAGAGAGAGACAAACTTTTTTTGAAACCTTCCCACAGAAATAGCAAAACATCATTCAAATGACTATCAAGAGGAGAAATTTAAAGAGGCAAACACCATTTCTGAAAATTGCTCCATCATCCCTCATCAGAAAGTTCTTGTTTGCAAAGTAGAAGGTTTTCAAGACTGTTGAATTGCTAGTGCCAAATAGCAGGACAGACTCCTGCACTGCAAGCCCCTCCTTTCAGTTTCCAAACCGATAGCCACAGCTTCTGAAGAGAGAGGAACAGAGATGCCCTGGCAGGAGAGAGAGCACACAGGATCAAACAAGGACCCTGGATCGCTAGTGATTTGAGCATGGGAAACCATGAGCATCTGGGCCAAAAGGGCCCACCACTCTCATGTTCTCCTGAAATAGTCTTGCCAACAGCTAAGGAATGCAAGGAACAGGAGGGAAGGCATCCACTCCCCATGCACCCACTTGTGGACTGAAGGAACAAAACCTAGGCACTTGTGCATTATGCAGGGAAGCAAATATTTCTAGGAAAGGTATACCAAACCTCACGCATAGCTGAAGAAAGACTCCCCTTGGTCAAAGACAGCTCCTAAGAGGAGGGGAAGACTCAACAGAGGAAATTCTCTACTCTGTTGGCCACCTCTTGATATGGACCACCGCTAGAGACTGTAAGTGACTCTTCCCCCACTGTAAAAAGTCTGGTAGCTATAGCATTTAAGGAACTGAACAGGGTGCTCCCTGATGGTTCAGATGTGCCACTGTCACCAGATTGTCTGATCTCACCACCAGGTGGCACCCATCAAGATGTTGTTGAAACCCCATGACAGCTCTGAATACTGTCATAGGCACCCTCCATTTGGTGGAATGTCTGCTCTTCTGCAGAGACCACTTCTTTTGCATTAACCAGACCCCCAGAGTGGCCCCCCAACCAAAAGAGCCAGCATTTGTCATGAAAACCTTTGGGGGATCCGGCTGAATAACAAGGTCCTCTGGAAAGGGACACTGGCATAGTGCAAAACCTTAAATCCTTGATTACCTTTTCTGTCACAGAACATCGGACTTACCCGACTTCAGATCCCAAAAGAAAAGAAGACGGTACCACATGGAGCAAATATAAAAAAGAGCCCATGGATCTGTTAAGACTGCCGCTTCCATGTGCCCCAGGAGTCTCAACAATTGACGTACTTCCAGGAAGTGACAGTTCATTACCCTCAGGGACAATGACCGCAAGACTATCGCCGTTGCTTCTGGCAGAAAAACCTGTTGAGATCTTTGTCTTATCTGGCCCCTATGAAAACAAAATCATTTGAAGGGCTTATCTGGCATTTCACCTGATTGATAAAAAAATCCTGATCCTGATCTGAGAGCATATCCAGGCCAGGTCCTTTAAAAATAGCTTACTTGAGGGAGTGTGCAGAAGCCAGTTATTTAAATGAGGGTACAGATAAATTCTCTGCGGATGACCCACGGCCACCTGAAGAGCTACCACCTTCGTGAACACTCGGGTGCAGATTTTAGCCCGAAATGGCAACACCTGGAATTGAAAATGTCGATGCAGGATGCAAAATCTGGGGAACGTCTGATGATACTGAAGGATGATGACATGATAATAGGCATCCTGCAGATCTAGAGTACACATGAAATGTCTTTTGATTACCAATGGGATACTCCTTTGAAGTTTCCATCTTGAAAGGGAGAGTTTTCACAAACTTGTCGAGGGCTTTTAAGTTCAACATCACTCAAAAGCCCCCGTCACTCTTTTCACCAGGAAGATTAAGGTGTAGAACCCCTTTCTTGTTTCTGACAGAGGAATCTCTGTAATCGCTCACTTTGGGAGAAGAGAATCATTGCCTTGAGACAGAGCCAGCCTCTTTCCCTTTTTGGCTGGCCAAGGAATTGGTCTGATCCCTGAGTCCGTTCGGAGAGAGGCAAACTCAATCTTGTTTCCCTCTTGAATTATCTCCATGACCCAAGTGTCGGAAGCAGATGTCTCCCACACCTGGTGAAAGTGATGGATCTTGTCACCTACTGCAAAATCCTGACCAGCCATGTAGTCAGGACCAAGGTTTTGGGGGAGACTTTGTTGTCGTATTACCTCCTCCTTTAAACAGGAACACTCCCAGAGCAAGACGATGTTATCTATGAGAGGGTTGATGAAATAGGGACTTTGTCTTGAAGGACTGCTTATCTGAAAAAACCTGTTTTAATTAAGAAGAATTCTCCTTGTTTCTATATACCTTGTGAAGCGTATCCTCGAGCACAGCCCCAAACAATTGGTTGCCTTGAAAAATAAATGCAAATCTAACGCTTTTTTTGCACTGAGTCTATGTGCCAGTCCTTTAACACCAAATTCCTCCAAGCAGCAACACATCTGCCCCAAGAAAGGGCTGTAGCTTGAACTACATCAAAGAAAATATCTGACATATATTCCATGTGATGCTCAATGTGTTCTAAAAGACAGGAACAATCTTAACTGTCATCTAGGGACCTGAAAGGGGCCTTCAAGTCAGATGAAGAACTATGCCACATGAATTCCATATATGCCCACCCTTAGTACGAAGTGAGAACCAGAAGAAACCTTTAGTGAAGCATCAATCTTTCTATCTATCAGTGGGGTCATTGATAACTGAGCCTTCCACCAGTAAAGTTCTAGCCATGAAGCGTTGCAAGATAATTTTATGTACCTTAAAGTCTACAGGGGGAGAACTCTGAAATTGCCAGAGTAGGGAATCTGAAGAAGTCTCAGGAATCTCACTTTCGGAAAACCAATATTACTTTTGACATGGGAAATCAACTCCAACAAAGGCTCCTTCAAAATATACTTCCCCTTGATTTCCTCTGTGCCAGCAGCTTCCGCCTCTGACTCAGAAGATGCAGAGGATACAACAGGGTGCTTGTCCCACCTCCTTCCTTTACCCGGAGCAGTTTCCACCAGGGCTTGCCTAATGACTCTATGCGCCTCTTAGAAGGTGGAGAAGAAGATTCTGATGAGGAAGAAGGCTCCAAATCATGCCTTTTGCCATCATGCAGCAATCAATGCCCAAAAGTCTTTCCAAGAGTCAACCAGACAACCAGCAAATCCACAAATGAAATCCAAAACCAGCACTGCTATGCAGACTTACTAGTTTGCTGTAGCCAAATACTCCCAGTTTTGGTTTCTAATTGCCGGGAGAAAGTAGGATTATTGATGCATGCACACTGACTGTCTCATCTGCGCATGCGCTGTAACAAACAGCATCGGGAAGAACTAAATGACACCCTCACAATACGTCCTCCTTCCTCTTTCGACCATGTCTCCCCCTAAGCCCTGCAGGCAGGGAGATGCGTAATTGATGAGGCCAGTTTCCCTGCTCATCTGGCAAACTGGTTGCCACACTGTTGCACAAAAGGCATCCTGCACCCTACAAGAGCCACCTCTTCCCATGTCCTCTTCATGAAATTGAAATGAAAATGAAAATGTATTTAATACTGAGCAGTACTACCCAAAGGTGTCTAGTCGCCAGGCTCTGATTCAGATGAAAAGAAAAGGTTTACTTGTTGAACAGCTAGGTTATTAAAGATTTACGGAAAGAAAGAAGATCAGATTTTTTCTTAAGGACGGGTAAAAGAGAGTTCCAAAGCCTGGCAGTGCCAACCACAAAATCTCCCCCCCCTCCCGGGAAGCTGTTTTGACTTTAGGAATCACAAGATTGAAAGTTGATGAAGAACGCAGATGTACTATGGCGACATACTGGAGAAATTTGCATTTAAAATATTCAAGACTAAGCCCATGCAGTGTCTTTAAGGCACAGCTTTCCAAACTTTTCATGTTGGTGACACACTTTTTGGAGATGCATCATTTTGGGACACAGTAAGGCATTGTAGCGAGCGAGTGTAGCAAGTGAGACCAAACCACTTAAGGGGGTTTCGGGGGCATTCTCCCCCCGAAAAAAAAATTTGAAATAAAAGTGGGCAAATGGTGCATTTTCAAGCACATTTGAGACCATGAGGTTGAACACAGGCCCTTGCAGCGGATGCCTTCGTCCACTGAGCCACCAGATCCGGCATACACACATCTCTCTCTCTCTCTCTCTCTCTCTCTCTCTCTCTCTCTCTCTCTCTCCCTCCCCCTCTCTCTCTCTCTCTCCCTCTCTCCCTCCCTCCCTCTCTCTGTCTCCCTCTGTCTCACTCACTCTGTCTGTCTCCCTCTCTCTCTCTAACAGTCTCCCTCTCTCTGTCTCCCTCCCTCTCCCTCCCTCTGCCTCCCTCTCTCTCCCTCCCTCTCTCTCCCTCTGTCTCCCTCCCTCTCTCTGCCTCTGTCTACCTCCCTCTGTCTCCCTCCCTCTGTCTCGCGCCCTCTGTCTCCCTCCCTCTGTCTTTCTCCCTCTGTCTGTCGCCATCTGTCTCCCGCCCTCTGTCTCCCTCTGTTTCCGTCCCTCTGTCTCCCTCCCTCTGTCTCCGTCCTTCTGTCTCCCTCCCTCTCCCTCTCAGTCTCCCTCTTTCTCCCTCTGTATTTCTCGCTCTGGCTCTCTCCCTCTGTCTCTCTCTCTCTGTCTCTCTCCCTCTCCCTCTGTCTCTCTCCCTCTGTCTCTCTCCCTCTGTCTCTCTCTCTCTGTCTCCCTCTCTCTCTGTCTCCCTCTCTCTGTCTCCCTCTCTCCGTCTCCTCCTGTCTGTCTCCGTCTGTCTCCCTCTATCTGTCTCCCTCTATCTGTCTCCCTCCCTCTGTCTCCCTCCCTCTGTCGCCCTCCTCCCTCTGTCTGTCTCCCTCTGTCTGTCTCCCTCCCTCTGTCTGTCTCCCTCCCTCTGTCTGTCTCCCTCTGTCTTTTGCCCTCTGTCTCCCTCTCTCTGTCTCCGTCCCTCTGTCTCCTTCCCTCTGTCTCCGTCCCTCTGTCTCCCTCTCTCTGTCTCCCTCTCTCTGTCTGTCTCCTTATGTCTCCCTCTATCTGTCTTCCCCTCTCTGTCTCCATCTCCCTTCCTCTGTCTACCCCAGACTCCCTCTGTCTGTCTCCCTCCCTCTGTCTCCCACGTTTTCCCTCTCTCTCTGTCTCCCTCCCTCTGTCTGTCTCCCTCTGTCTCCCTCCCTCCCTCTGTCTCCCTCTATCTGTCTCTCTCCCTCCCTCTGTCTCCTTCCCTCTGTCGCCCTCCTCCCTCTGTTGCCCTCTGTCTGTCGCCCTCTGTCTCCCTCTCTGTCTCCCTGTCTCCTTTCCTCTGTCTCCCTCCCTCTGTCTCCATCCCTCTGTCTCCCTCCCTCTGTCTCCCTCCCCCTCTGTCTCCTTCCCTCTGTCACCCTCCTCCCTCTGTTGCCCTCTGTATGTCGCCCTCTGTCTCCCTCTCTGTCTCCCTCTGTCTCCGTTCCTCTGTCTCCCTCCCTCTGTCTCCATCCCTCTGTCTCCCTCCCTCTGTCTCCCTCCCCCTCTGTCTCCCTCCCCCTCTGTCTCCCTCCCTCTGTCTCCCTCCATCTCCCTCCCTCTGTCTCCCTCCCACTGTCTCCCCTCCATCTGTCTCCCTCTCTCTCTGTCTCCCTCTGTCTGTCACCCTCCGTCTGTCACCCTCTGTCTGTCACCCTCTGTCACCTCACCCCAGCTTCCCGGGCACACACACAGCCACACTGAGTACTTCACAGGTCTTTAAAAGACCATTTACTGGGAGACGTTATGCAATAGATGAGGCATAGTGAGAACAAAGCTTTCAAAGGAATGCCTCTTAATTAGCAGCAGTTATGTGCTAAGTGCCCGTTAATACCAGTGTCATCCCGCGACACACCCACCATTTGCAGGCGACACAGTACTGTGTCGGGACACACAGTTTGGAAAGCTCTGCTTTAAGGCAATGCAGAGAGACTTGAATTTGATTTGGCTTCTCATAGGAAGCCAATGCAACACTGACAGAAGATAAGATACCGACTAATGTTTTGGTATGGTGATCAGCAGACGGGTGGCAGTGTTTTGCTGAACCTGCAGTTTATTCAAAGATCTGGCCTGTGAATTTTAAAAAAGTGCACTGCAGTTATCAATTTTAGACAATATTAATGTAGAAATACCTGCTTTCCGTAGATCAAGGGGGATAAAAAGCAAGACTTTCCCGAGAGTCTTTAACATAAAAAAGCAAGATGATTTTATAGAATTTACTTGGCCCTCAAAGGAGAGTTTGTTGTCAAAATCAACTCCTAGGTTTTTTACCTTATTGACTGGGGTGGGAAGATCTTCCATCACCTGTGGCCACCACTCCGGCGGCCAAAAGAAGGTATCCCTTCCAAACAGCAGGACCTCTGTCTTTCCAGAATTTAACTTAAGACAATTGTTAGACATCCAATTCCCAATTTCCCTCATACAGTCATGAAATCTGGAGGCAGTGTCTTCAAGATTGCTGGACAGTTTTGCCACAATTTGTATATCATCAGCGTATGACACCACTGTAAAGCCAAACCCCTTTATAAGGTCAGCTAAGGTGGTAACATAGAGGTTAAAAAGAGTGGGGCTAAGGTATGATCCCTGAGGAACCCCACATGCAAGAGAGAAGGACTTAGACCTGATGCAGTGGAGGCGTAGGGTAAAAATATTCACCACATGTAACCAATTCAATAACCAACTTGTCTTTTCTCTTATAAAACTAAAATTTGGCCACTACCTATAACTTGACCTCCGAAGAACCTTTTGTGAATTGTCAGGGACTGACAACTGTTAAGACAGATGATACCCCCCATGAGGACACACAAAAAAGTGAATATCCAACAGACCATATATACATTATACATGCAAATCTCATTAATCATGTTCTCAATAATGACAGACTCAGATTTCACTAATCAGTTAGTTTTATCTAATTTTTTGAAAGCATGTAAATTGGTCATACAGTGACACAATACCAAATCATAGATCATCAAACAAAGAAAGTAATTCACAATAACATCTCATTTAAACAAGCATGAGAGAGTGGATAGGAAGAGAGACAAAAGTGCATTGTAACAAAATCAATGCAAATACAGAATAAAATACAAACCTAAGGAAAACTATAGCACCGTGTGCTAATAATCTGAAGAGATAACTCTCCGGCCAGAAGGGAAAGCTGGCACAACCTCACAAAGGTATGAGGAGCAAAATTAAAGACAGCTACAGTCATAGAAGAGCTTAGAAGATCAGCTCTTAGATCACACAAAGTTGCTCACCCTTGTCACGCCTGCCTAAGCCACACTGTGTGTCCGAAGAGAATTCTAACACTAATAATTATACCCTAAATGTTAAACTCCATCCCTAAATTAGTAGCAAAGTCCAAAATATTCATGGCTCTCATTGGTTCAGGAGCACCTCACTCTCAAGAGTTCTTTGTTTAGAGCCATGCGGTCATCTTAGTCCTTCAGCAGAGGAAATCTCAATAATTTCCTTCCTAGGCTCACGCACATTTCCAAATAAATCACGAGATTTACTAGAACAGTTATCCACAAAATTAAACATTTCCCAGAGAGTAGGACGTTCTGCAGGATACCTCAACCACGTAGTTGTCGACAATAAAAAGAACGCAGTAATCATAATGAAGGACAAATACATTTCTCTGCAGCAGCCTACATTTAAAAAGCAAATTAATCCTAACAGTGGTTTGAGGCCATCTCTGCAAAGCGTGAAGTTTCTCTAGGAGAAATAAACAGATTCTGTTCTTTGTTCACCTTAAAAGCTCCATTTCATTATTCATTTGAAACTTCATATTAATCTAATATAAACACAAACATTCTCAACAGTTATTCTATGTTATTAATGTCTCTCATATAAGGCACTTTTTGTCAACGCATTTCATTCACGTTGTTGCACATGAAAACAAAAACCTCTTTAACAATATTTCTCTGCTGTCTCTCATTCAGAAACCATTATGTGGCCTACAGGAACCATTTGTCATTTTCCTCCACGTTTCTCGTTTCTCTTCCAAAATACCCCATGTTTATATTTTCTTTGTTAATCACACAACTTTTGTTAATGATTTCACACTATAGGAGGTTTAATCCGAACAGGTTTTATTTACGAAAATTGTTCTCCATCAGACCTGCAGCTATTAAGCTCCACAAACTGCTCTCTATCGTGGAGAAAAAATGTGAGGAGTTTCAGTGTCTTGCCCCTGATATTCAGGACAGAAAGATGGTCAATAAGAAGTCTTTGATGGACGGTATCAAATGCCGCAGGAGAGGTCAAGTAAAATTATAGCAACCGTACCGCCCCTGTCCACAGTTTGCCTAATTTCATCCGAAATGGTAATCAGAGCTGAATCGGTACTATGCTGGCTTCTGAATCCGTATTGTGATGCTGTTAAGAGATGGCTATTTTGGACTAACAGACATATTATTTATTTATTTATTTATCTATTTATTTGAAAAATGTTATATAGCGCTGGCTAGACCCGGAGGTATCAGAGTGCTATACATGAGATAGAATATTATTTCAGGACATTGTTACATAGTTACATCAGTTACAGTTGCAGTTACCAGTATATGCTTAGGAGAAAAACGTGAGCATACATAATAATAAAAGATATTAGCTCGTAGCATATTCAAGACACATGTCTTATGGGGAATGGAAGGTAGTGGGGGGAAAGGTAAACAGGGGAGAGGAAAGCCAACAGAGTTAGGAAGACCTGAAGGGGGAAAGTACTCCAGGGGGAACAAAGCAGTCGAGGAGAAAGACAGATAAAACCGTGAAGAACTGTGAAAAACAATGTCCGAGTTCCGGCTGGGTAGGTGACAGCCGAGGGAGAGACCCAGAGCCAGACTCCTCTATAGATGCATAGGACAACTCCACCGGGCAGCCGCCAAGGGTTCTCAGGATCCGCGGTAAGTACAAACAGTTTATAGTTTCAGCCCGTGGGGCATCGTCATAGTTCCAAAGAAGGCCTCAGTCCCGGTGTTACTGGGAGGCGCCGTCCGCCTCATCCTCCAGCTCACCCCCTGGTTGGAGGACATAGGGAGAGATCACTGGCGATGTCAGAGGAAAAGGTTCCCTAGCAGAGGAAGTAGTGGAAACATCTCACTCAGAGGGGTATTTTGTATGTAGAGGGATGGTGCGTAGCCACAGCCCTGGACCGTAAACGGATCCCTTAGTTATATGCGCCATTTCTTCATAAGTTGTGGTACAGCAGTGTTCCCAGGAATATATGGGTGAAATGTGACAATGGAGTATGAGCATAGCTATCCATGTAGCAGCTACATAAAAAAAAGCCAGGCTTGGCCATCCCAACACGCAGGAGCGCTCTCCATCGTTTATCCGATTCGTTGTCCTGCACTACAAAAACAGGCCCTGAAGCTCACTTGAGCCTCTATTCCACTTCGCCATGTGTGAAAGCAAAGCGGTTCTACCCTTCACTGCTGTCCCCGGGGGGCCACCAACCGTGTCTGCCTTCTCCCCTCATCGCCTCCCCCGAGAACAGTGCACCGCCGCTGGGGACCCGGTGAACAGTCTGTTCTGCCCCCCCTTCTAAGGTAGGTTACTTACATCATTGCCTTCGATGCTGGGTGCTTCTGTTCCGAGCACAGCCCCGGACGCTGGATGGCAGCCACAAGCGGGAGGAGGGCCACACTCCATAGTCCCCAGAATTTCTTGCCGAATACCTTGGTCCTTCTCACAAACTTCGCTCAGTCTCCCCTGTGTGTCGCTGCCTTCCGTCTAGCATTTGTAAACATTCTGGATTAACGCCGTCTTGAGATTTGCACCCGCCATGTTGTCTCAGCGACCGCGTCTCGTTCAGCACACTGTACGTTGACTATCCGGCCGCTGTACTGCCCAAACTCGGCTCCGCTGCGTTCCCGGTGATGCAGGCACTTCAGATTACTGATCACCTTATATGTTGGCCCTCATATTCTCGGTGGCACGGCACTGTGGTGGTGGAGCCGATGCGAATCACCACCACACAGCCATCTTGCCGCAATGTGCTCAAGACATAATTCCATATTAAAGGCTTTCTCAATCATTTTTGCGGTGAGAGGGTGCATTGAAATTAGGCTGTAATTATTCTGATCTGTGGCATCTAAGCTGGTCTTTTTAAGCAAGAGGAAAATGGAGGCCCTCTTCCATTCCTTGGGGAAGTATCCCTCCATGGACATCTTATTAAAGATGTTTCCAAAATAGTCGGCCGGGATGTCTGGTCCTAGATGAAGGACATTATGGGGGCTAGGATCCAATGGAGACCCTTATTTTGTTTGACAAAAAAGGGGCATAATTGTAGCTTCTGAGAGAGGATTGAAAACTTCCATAAGAGGTTTAATTTTCAGTGTATTAGGACCTTGAATTGTAGCTTCTGAGAAAGGATTAGCAACTTCCAAGAGGGCATCATCACCAGTAAGAAAAAAAGCACAGACAGAATGCTGGGTATGTATGACTATACAATCTCCAGCTGAAGGGGAGAGGCAATACTTACAGTCATTCCTCTTTTTAGTTTTTTTCTTTCTGGAAGATGGTACCATCTCCTTATGTGAGGAAGGGGATGAGAACAACCTGGGGGTAATGTTCCTAGAATGTCTAGTATCCACCAGTATAAAGTATGAGCACCTTAAGTTATTTTGCCACCTGCATTAGTTTTGGTTCATTCTATGGACAATTATGAGTAATTCATCTGTCTTCTTTTTGGCATTATTTGAACAATGCTTGTATTGCTTTAAATTTGATATGTTTGTAGCGTCATGTCTTTACAAATGTGGTTTTGTGTCGTTTGGGAAGATTGGTATGTGCACTGGGTCAAAGATTAATCCGCTGTGATTTTTAAGACAGGTTATTAATTTTGGTGCTATTGAATGGCACAGAGTACCCTGGTAGCCCATTCATAGAAGTATATTTCAGCATGGCAATCCGAGAATCACAACCTGTGTAGCGGCACCTGACCTAGAGGTTGGAGAAGCTCAACTGCATCAGTATGTGGTGTGCTATCTTTTTGGTGCTGAAAATTAATATTTTCTTAAGAAAGAGAAGGATGGCCTGGCCTAGCTGAGAATTTCTGCTTGAGCTCCCAGTTGTGAGCATGTTTGGTTACCTCAACAAGGCACATTTGAAACAAAGCTGTCTGCGGCTCTCAGCACATCTTCTCATGCTCCACGCCATTGTGTGTCTACAGTATGCATGCCGCTTACACTTTGCTGCCCTGCATACTGGAGGCTGACATGGGCACCGAAGCAGTGTTGCCAGTGAAGGAACAGACGTCTGGTGGATAAAGCTGCCATATTAGAGATTCATGCTGTTAGAAAATTATAAAAGCCTTCTGATGACTTTGGTGTAAATCCGCCTTACAGACCCAACATGTCTTCCCAATTTTACTCTCACGTCTATTTCTCTGTAGTCTTATCTTGGGCCTTTCTGCTTCCAGGTTTATAGTTTTATTTTTGTTTTTCTTCATGAAGCCCTGCCTCTTCTCATAGGTTTTCTCTATCTACCATTCTCTATTGCAACCTCCAAACACTTCCTCCACCTCCGTTTACTTCCTCCCCTTCCCCTCCCCCCCCCCCCACTAATCAGCCGCCCTTTTCTGCCAGACATGCTGCCTATTTCACTTTAAAGCATAAAGCGTGATTTGATTCATGGTGTAATAATTGCTACTTCACCTCGGATTGGTTCTTCTCTCTGAAGAGGAAAGAGGGCATATCTTATCTATGCCTGCTAATCATGGGTGGGAATGCACAGGTGGCAGATTCAATCGGTCTCTGTTGTTCAAGTGTGAATTTGAAGATGAGGGGGCTCTCTATGAATACTGCTATGTGTATTACTGCAAGTGTAGCAACAACCTGTTTGTGGGCTGCCTAACATGACATAAAGAAGTACACGTTCTGTCTCATGTTATTAGTACAAGTGGTGCAAAATCTTGTCTGTGGGCAGCATTATGGGCAGCATTGGTAAGAATCCATGCCTTGGCTCAATCCAACACACCCTAGGCATAGTGGGTGGGCCCAAGATATATAGAAACTAGGAACAATAGAAGAGAGACAAACGAAGAAACTAGAGAGAGGAGAGTTGAAAAGCTTACTGAAGATCTGTAGGGCTGGGGGACAAAGCTCCAAATACTCACCGACCTCCTGAGATGATAAGGCGTCAATGAACTAGTGGTGGATAGTGTATACGAATGGAGTGCCTGCCTACAAAAGCTAAAAGTAAAATGTACTTTAAATGGTATTAAAAAGCAATAGAATTGGACATGTTCAAGAGCCATGTTCCCATTAAATCCCTTGGAAGTTGTCAAGCGGCAAAGATGCACAGTGAAGCACATTTAACATTGATGATTAACATGGGAGAGCCTGGGCGTGGCCTTGGTCTACTGGGTTTAATGTTCTAATAACCTCTTGATACAATGCTTAAACCGTAGTTGGGTGGGATTTAATCATTTAAGTGGCCAGGGCATCAGGTACTGTAAAAGAAGTGAATACTGTTGTCTAAACTTTTAACTACAGGCTTCTGCGGGAGAGTGCTGTGCACAGAGGGTGAGTATAGAATGCTGGCCACACCACAGACTGAAAGCAGCTTGCCCCAGGATTCATTTTTATTCATTAACTAATGTTCAGCTATTGAATAATGATTTTAGTTTTAGTCGGGATCAATTTGATTTGATTCCTATTTTCTAATTCAATATTATATTTTATTTTAAATAACCCAGTGTAGAATTAATAAACATTGTGGTATTTAACACATTTGTAGAAAACATCTTTAAGAATGCAAAAGGGAATTCCTTATTGTTGAAATGTTTATTAAATTCCAGCACTTGATTGATTAAATGACGATAGCAAGCACATCCAAGATGGACACTGGTGCTCCTTTATGCTTATAATTCTCGACACAACATGTAGGAACTTCCTGTTTTTCAGGTTCTTGTTGCCTTCACAAAGCTATAGAAGGAGCCACGGAGCTGCTTTTTCTTTCATCATAATGCAGTGACAGCCCTGTATTCCACAGTTTCCTCACCTTGATTCAAATTCTCAGCGCCCTCTGGAGATTTAAACTTCCATCAGAAGGTATTCTTCTGTACTTCTGTAGATCTTCCTGACTGTCAACTGACAAGTCACTTAAGTCTCAGCCAGGAGGATTTTTGCATGTGCCCTTTCCCTTCCACTTGGGATTCCTTCTTGCTGGCACTGCACTCCTCCACATTCGCTCTCCATGAGGGACAAAGTGGCTTTTGGAGGATGTTGCCGATATCGCAAACAATCTAAGCTTACATTTAAGAAGACTCCACAGCATCCAGCCCTTGACATCCACCTGGATACAAAATGAACAAGTGCACAGTTCTTTCATGCATGTCCCACACATGATGACGGCAAGTGGCCTGTGTTATGTGGACCTGAGGAACCAGCAGGTCGTCTCCACATAGTGGTACAGGTAAAAAGATCTGTGCACCCAGACTATTATTTCACCATAATTACTGCCAGTCACCCAAAAATCCTGGTCGAGGGACCACAATATAGCTTCATACAGAAGGACAGACCATTTGGGGTGTCTCAATGAACAGCACAGGAAAAGATGGTGCTCTTCGGCTCGAGGGTCCTCCTTCTTGCTGCCAATGGGTCAGCTCAGGCAGGCCCCCCAGTTCAGCAACTTGCTCCCCTGTAGGTTCCAGGGCATCCCCCTCAAGGTCTGCCTTCTCCTGGACCGTGGGAACAATGGGGGCTGGTCTCCCGCGCCTCCTGCCTCTTCTCTTTAAGGCAGGTCCCTGGGCCATACTTTCAGGCTCCAGGACCTCGTCAACACCCTTACTGGCTGCCATAGACCGAGTGGTGAGCCTTCTTCTCCACCTTAGCCCGAGGGGAGCTCTCCAAATCATTGCCCAACAGACAATCCACAGGCATGGCTGGCCTCACAGCTACCTGAAGAGTACCAGAGGCCCCACCCCACTCAAAGGGAACCTGAGAAACTTTGCAGTGGCTCTCTGTGTTGTCAGCAGCAACAACTGGGTAAAAGGCATTGGGGACAACCTGATCTTGAGACACAAGGAATCTCTAAGAGCCTCCACTCTATGGCCATTGATGGTCACCCACTGCCTGTATTTCTTAGTGTTATCAGGCAGCTGAGCTTGATGGACCATCTCAAAGTCTCCTAATGAGACAAGGGACATTTCTACGGGACCACACCCACCTTGGGCACCCTTCTCCTCCACTCCCAGGGCTACACTGGCCATCTGTCAGGGTGGGTGCATGGGGTGGCACATACTGACCTTTTTGGGGACACTGGGGATCATACCAATGGTGTCCCACCTGTTTACACTGAAAGCAGGTAACTGGCCCCCTATGAACACGCTTACATGTCGGGGGCTCTGACTTCATCTCAGGGGGATGCTGGGAACCCTTCCCTTGGTTCCCTTGGGAATTACTTTGGGGCCCTTTATGGAACTCCTTCTGTTTACCCTTATCCCCCCACTCTTCTGCTGGGGACCCTGCCCACCTTTGGCAGAATCTCCCACATGACCCTTGTGGACCCTGGTACTGATCCAACGGTCCGCCTCCTCAGCAAGCTTCCTAGGGTTAGTTAACTTGCTATCAATAAGGTGCTGGCGTAGGTCTGGAAAATAATTAGCAGACAAGTGCTCCCTGGCAAAGAAATCATAGAGCGCTTCAAAAGTATCCACTTTGCTACCCTTCCCCCAACCATCCATAGCTCTGCAAAAGAGAGACACATATTCTACCCAAGTGGTTCCCTCCAGTTTCTTACAATTTCTGAATCTTTGTCTATAGAGTTCTGGGGTCAAACTATACCTTGTCATCAGGGATTCCTTCATGTGGGCATAAGACATCCTATGTTCACTGGGCAGGTCTAACAAAGTATCCCTCCCCTCACTCACAAAGCGGCCCCACAAGCCAACTTCCCAATTCTTCTTAGGGACCCAGTGTGCCAACATTGCTATCTCATAGGCTGTAAACCACTGCCCAATATCCTCATAGTTGTGTAAATCTTTGATGACATCCTTGGGAATATACACTCTGCTTTCTAAAGGCACAGGTAGTGCACTGCCACCAGAGGGATTGATCTTGAAGCCCTTTGCCTTGATCTCTAACTCCCTCAACATCTCTCTCTCTCCAAGGACAAATTGTTATTCTCCATTTCCCTCTGACCCTCCATCTTAAGCTTAGCCATCTCCAGCTTGTGTGCCCTATTTCTCTCCCTGTCTTCCAACTCTCTGGGGGACAGGTCTTTGGAAGAGACACTACTGCCAGGTGGGGATGGCACCCCTCCCCTGGCTGGAAACTCTGGCCTATCCTGTGGCCCATCTGCATCCTCAGCTGGCTCCACCACTGACTCAGGGGCATTTCTTGCTTCTACTCATGCCCATAGCGCCTTTTGGTAGTCATCCTTTTTAGAAATGCCTGGTGAAGCAACTTTTAACTTCTTGCAGAGAAGCTTGAGCTGTATCAAACTGTAGCTTTCCAATCTATCTTCCTCAAAATCTAGATCTATAGATGCAACAGATGCTGGTCTACTCATGGCAGTAAGAACTGGCAGTTCTCAGAAACAAAATAACAGGCCAAGGAAAAAAAATTCAACCAAAAAAGTATGTGGTCGTGTTTGGTCTGCACTCACTAGTAGTGTACACCAATCACTGTATATGAGTCACAAATGCAGGTTCAAATCCTCACGGCTGACCACCAATGTTAGAACTGGGGGTCGCTAGTTGGCAGAGGTAGGTACCTTTGACCAAATAGGGACCCTTGCTTCTAAGTCAGGGAAAGGGGATTACACTACTGGATAACCCCTGCTCACCCCCTTGGTAGCTTGGCACGAGCAGACAGGCTTATATCAGAGACAGTGTGTTAAGCATTTGTGAACACATACAGTAATACAGTGAAAGCACTACAGATGGACACCATACAGGTTTTATAAAAATAAGTATTCTTTATATCGACTTAACACAAGACCACAAACGACAAAAACCCACAATACTGTATTCAAAATTTACTTAAAGATGGTAGAATTAGCTTAGTTCAAGTTGTTGGTAAATGCGACACAGTTCTCACAAAAGTACCTGGATGCGTAACGCAAAAACAAAAGGCTCGCAGCGTTGGAGATGCGTTGGTTCCTTGCTTTGCGGGAGACAATGTGTCGCGCTTCAATGCTTGTGCAGAGTAGGGGATGCGTCTTGATCCTGACCAGAAAGGAGGTGATGCGTAGATTCTCGTGCTGCAGCCCGGTTGCGATGCGGCAAGTTGGCGCCTCGATGCGATGCGACAGTCCGGTGGGATGCGATAAGATGGTGACCTTGATGCGACGATGTTGAGACGATGCGACATGCCCTGGCAGCCTTGCGACAACTCTCGTACTTTGGAGCCACAACAGGCCCTGCGACACGCTTCTCCGATGATGCGATGGCGACCCTCACGGTTGTGACGCACTTCTCCGGTGATGCGACAGCAGACAGCTGCGACGAAGGAACGCTTCTGGGATATGCGGTGGCAGCACGCTTCTCCGGCGATGCGATGACTACAGCTGCCGCGGCGACACACTTCTTTGCGTTGCATCGCGCTTCCAGCTCCCAGCGACACGCAGGCTTCTGCAGATAGAATTCCCAGCAAGGAAATTCAGAGGGCAGCTGGTTGTGAAGTCTGTTGTCCCTGAGACTTCAGCAGGAGGCAAGCACAAGTTCAAGCCCTTGGAGTAATATTCTGCAAGATGATGAAAGTTCTGTAAAAGTTCCTTCTCCTCTCCTTGGCAATGAAGACACCACTGCAGGCCCACCCAACAACACAGCACACTGGCAGGGGGGGTCAGTCCAACTCCTACAGCTTCCTTCGGTTATTCTCCTTGGCAGAGACTTTTTCTTGTTGTTCCAGCAGTGATCTAACGTTTTGGGGTTTGGGTCCCCATATTTATACTACTTTTCTCTTTGTTCTCTGAAGGCAGGGAGACCTTTGCCTAGTCCAAACCAGTTCTGATCAGTCCTGGAGCACTTTGTTTACCTAACTCCTTCTTTCCTTTCAGAGTGCAGGGCAGAGACATCAGACACACCACAGGAGGTGGAGCCAGCATTGTGGAGGGAAGGCACAGCCCTATTCAGGTCCCAGGTGCAACTCCTCCCTCCCATCTAGATGCAGATCTCTCTATTCACCACTGGGCTGCCTCACCCTGTCTCCTGGAATTCCCCAGCCCTGTCACTCAAACTCCAGACAAGGAATACACATCCTAGCAGAGGCAGGCTTGGACAGTTAAGCAAGAAAATACCTACTTTCTAAAAGTGGTATTTTCAAAAACAGAATGTTAAAACCAACTTCACTAAAATATGTATTTTATCATTATGTGTTCAGGCATACTAAATTCGAATTTCTACAATGTTCCCTGAGTCAGTTAGGATTATAAGATGTAATAATCAAACTGCCCATTCTGGCCTATGGGGAACAGTTAGCCTTGCAATAGTGAAAAACGAAAATGGCTGTAATTCACTATTAGGACATGCCACACACACCAGGGCATGTCCTACCTTATACGTACAATGCACCCTGCCCTTGGGCCTACCATAGGGGTGTCTCGATATGAAGATAAGGGAAGGTTTAAGGACCTGCAAGTGGGTGCACTTGGTCAGTCAGCATGGCAGTACCAGACTGCACATAGGCTCTGCAGTGGTAGACCTGAGACACACTTTACAAGCTGCTTCTGTGGGTGGAACAAACAGTGCTGCAAGCCCACCAGCAGCATTTGATTTACAAGCCCTTGGCACACATGGTGCACTGTACAAGTAAATCAAATAACCCAATCAGGGAGTCACTAATCAATACATCAATTAACATAGGGAGCACTTGCACTGTGGCACTGAATGTCAGTGGCACAGTGCCCAAAGCATCTAAACCAGCAAAACATATCAAAAACAGTGGAGGCAAGCAGAAAAAATGGAAAGGAGACTCACGCCATTGGTACCAGGTCTAACACACAGTAAATAATAGGACTTTTAGATGTTGGTGTAGATATCACCACAATCCTTGTGAAATGCCCATTTTATGGGGATAAACTTGTAATTGGCAAAATCCTAAACCCAGGGGCATCGCACTTCAAATTGCTCGATAAACACACTCCCCAACAAAGCGCTAGAAATGATGGCCAAAGCTTTCTTTGACATTCTCTAGGGCAGTCATTTGCCAGAAGATGCTATAACTGAGAAATTACATGCATCGCCCTTCAAAAGTGAATTACTTCTTTTCAAGCAATCATTTCTATTATTTCAAAATATTAAAAATCAAAACTTTCCAACTTTTTTAATCCATGCTCACTGTTGGAAAGTGGGTTATTGGTAGGGGCAAATGTTGGTCTGCCATTGGCAATAAGGCCACTAACACATGATTGGACTCAGCATAGGTCTTAGAAAATTATCCCTATGCTCAACCCTTGGTAACGTGGCTGCGAGCAGACAGGCTTAATTTCAAAGACAGGTATGTAAAGCATTTAAAAACAAAATTTCAGTAAATAATTAAGCCACAACACATAATAAAAATCCAATACCAATTTATAAAAATAGGAAATATTTTGATTTTTAAAATGACACCAAAACGACAAACATCCAATGTAGGGAAAGGAGATATGAATTTTCAAAGATTTAATCAAATATAGCACTTAGAAGATTATAGCACCATATTGTGATACCTGCTCGCGATAAACCAGGCCAAAGTCAAATTTTCAGGCCAAGCGTGATGGAGCCCTGTGCGGCTGTAGCTCCCGGCAGGTCCCGGTCTTAGTTTCTACCTTCACACTTAGTAACTTTTCTGGAGCTTTTCTTCCAGAGGACCCTCAAACCTCCCAGCCAGTCCGGATCCGGTGAGGGTTCGCCGGCTTGACTTGTAACGAGGTCCCGGTCAACTTCCCTGGAGCGGACTTGGAAATTTTCTCAAGATCACTTCAGCGGGGCAACTCAGGAATCCAGGCCGGCACGGGATGGAAGGCAGGCAGATTGGCTCTCACGGTTGCTCCCGGTCACCTTTTCTATGAGCGGACTTAAAAACTTTTTGGGAGCTTTTTCTCGTGGGGTCTCTCGATGCTCCTCATGTAGCCGGATTCGGTGAGGGTTCACCGGCTTCAGATTTCTCCTAGTCCCAGTCAATCACTGGAAGTTGGAGCAATGGAGCTTTTAGTGGAATGAACCTGGTTGCCTTGGCCGGCTAGCAGTTGAAGGCAGGCGGCCTGGCTGGCCAGGTTGAGTTGGTCCCTCCATGGAGCTTTTCTTCAAAGTTGCTCCAAAGTTCTCCAAACTTCTTGAACTTCTTCCTGAAGTTTTCGAGGGGTCCCAAAGTGTCTCAAACTTACTCCAAGATGGTCTTCGAAAGTTGAGGACGTCAGTTCCCACAATGCACTGGTCCAAAAACCTTACAAATCCACTGATGGTTCTCCAATGTGTAGATTTAGTTGCTGATGTTCCAGATGAGCTCTTTTAACCTGTAGATTTTAGGGAGTCCACTCTTTAGTTCTTTTTCAGCAAGATAATCCACAGGGCTGTAGTTTCAGATGTTGCAGTCTTCAGAGGTCAGGCCTTAGAAATCTTTGCATAGCAAAACTTCTCAACAGGGCAGTTCTTGCTTCAGTAAGTTTCAAGCAGCAGATCTGAGAGACTCTGCCACCCTCAGATACTTATTCCAAGTGCTCTGGGTCATGCAGGAGGTCACTTCTGACCCCTCAAAAGTTAGGACCACATCTTGTAGAGTGTGGCATTATTTTGTCCCAGAGTGCATCAGATCTTCCAAATCCATAATAGCTGATTTTCCAGCAAGGAGGTAAGAGCTGGCTAAACACACCCCTAGAATGGCTAATTTTCTTAAGACTCTCCCCCTGCATCTGCTCATACCTTCCTTAATCCTACCATCTGCCTGAGGTGGTAAGTTCAGAGCTGCAAATGACACTGGTCGCTGCTCTCCTCTTTGAAGACCATGGTTTACGACTCCCCCACCCCGGCCTGGCATTCCTATGGAACATCACACTGCCCTCTCAGCAGAGCTGGTCAACCCCAGGGGCTCTTTATCACGTCTACAGGGCAGTCTGTCTAATCCACTTAACTCTGACCAATCAGGGCAGACCACTGGAAGGCTAAATTTGGACTTGCAAACAAGAAAGTCTTATAACTTCTTGTATGTACACTTTAGGAGAAATTCAACAATATGATTTTGTTGGATTTATTAATACCATTCTTGAAAGTCTTGGAATGAAATTTCTAGCCTTTTCCTATCAAGAGTTAATAATTAATAACTTCCTACCATGTTAACCTATGTAACAGGGGATTTGCAATTGGAAAAATGACTTGGGCCATTTTTCCAGCACCAGGACTTACAAAAACATATTTTATAAGTATTTGTCTTATATCTACAGGAACCCCATCCCATGTGCAACTAGGGGAGACTTTAGGGGATCTGTAGAAATATTGCAAATCCTCCTAGAATCAAAGTCGAATTGGAGCAGCACTGTACCACAATGTGGGGAGTGAAATGTGAAATTTTGCTTTACCCAGGCATGTAAAAACTCATTTTATAAGGGTGTACCATATAAGTTCCTGACTCCCCACACCTGGGTTACCTAGGTGAGACCCTGGGTGGCCCTAATATGCCAAAACATTGTAGGTTATCCATTTATAAGTGCCACAAACACCAAAGTCGAGTTTGGGCACAATTTACTTTTTAAAAGCAGTCCTGGCACCCAGGGCTGTTTTTAAACTGACCTCAGTCTGCAGCAGTGCACACATGTAAGTGCAGAAAAAGGCTGCTGGACTCTAAACTGCCATGCCCCAGGGTACTGGGGACTTCTAGGTAGTTTCAATCCCCGTGCCCTATTATATACTAGGGGCCTATAAGGGAGGTCATGCCAATAACAGGGGTACCCCACCATACCATTGTGTACCCTAGTGTATGTAGGTGTTTTAACTATATTCTGATGTGTCTCTTTCAGCATAGCACTGGCCCTGGGCCTAGTTAGGCAGAGCCCAGGGTCAGTCAGAGTCAGTTACCATCAGTATCAGTCAGCAAAAAGTTGGGGGTTGCCCAGGGCACAGGATGACTTGGCAACACTCACATACTGTTTCACCATGACAATTTGTGTTTAATAGTAAGGGCACTGGATTTATCTGATTTTGTGGCTGTGGCATTTTCTGCATGGTTATAATTTTGCTGCATTTGTCACATACACCATTGTCTGCTGCTACGTTTGCAGATTTCTACAAAACCTATTTTGTTTTTATCTCCAACAAACCAAGAGTTACTGTACACGTGGTGACACATGTTGACGTTCAGTGCAAGGCCACTCACAAATGTTTACTGGTCACCTTTGTGTTGTTGTTTGTGCTGCATTAAGCTACATAATTTGCCTTTAATTGCCACATCATTTTATCCGTCCTGCCACAATTTGGTCATCCCTTGCCGCATAATTCCGGTGGCCCTGTTAATACATTTGCAATTACTTCTGTTAATATAAAAAAAAGTGGTGCATTCTCAAACAGATCATTTTCTTCTGAAATCCTTGTGCTTTTTGATGCACGCTTGATCTTTAATGATATGAAAAAATGGGCCATGTTTATATTTTGGATTATTGAGCATAAGGACTTATTGATTTGTTACATAATGTGATGGAAAAACAGAGAACACATACAGTGACAATTTTACTGAGCATGTTCTTTTATCGTCACAAAGTAACACTCAGAATTAATGCTACATCGCCACATGTATGACTGAAAATAATGTATCTCATCAGGGCACAAGCAGGGTAAAAGACACACGCAGGGTAAAAGAATAGCAAACCTACAACTTCTATCACAGGGAAATCGATCTGATATTTACAGATGCCTTCGGGATTTGAAAAAAATTCATTCTGTTGACATAGTCTTGGGTCTTTATGGAGAAATGCAGCGTGAAGAGACTTCTCTTAAAGCAAGTCATTGTTTCATCCTCTTTAATACACAAGTGCTTACAAAAGAAGAAATTGCAATGGACATAAGCAATCCATACCAGGGCTGACATAAATGTCACTGCGGGGCTATGCACAGTTTCAGCTGGCTCCTCTAAGAACTTGCATCTGTGTGATCGGGTGTGCACTAATGGTTTATGTAAACTCACAGCTCTTGACTTATAGTTTCGCCAAATGTGCACTTGCATGGTTATGGAATGAGCTCAGAAATAGGGGTGTGCACATTTTGTGTAGTTTACTTATGCAAAATTATGAGACGTTTTAGCAAAATTATGTGTTATTACAGAAATGCAAAAGCGTCATTTCGTGCCATACTTTAGCAGAAAATGCATCCTCACATCAATATTTGGCAAAAATGACGCATGTAAGCAAAACCACTACAAACAATGTCCACTCATGTGCTGTTGTTCCTATGCACTGACACTAAATGTTTACAATGAATGGTGCATAATTTGGCATAATTACAAAGTGCCATTATTTTAGAAACTTCATGTAATAAGCATAATGTGAAATACTGAAAATTATATGAATTACAAAGGCATAATCTAAATTTTCATCAAGGCCTATGCAAAAAACACAAAAGGGTACATTTACTATTATTTCACAAAATGCAACACAGGAACCATAGTCTATGCTGCGTTGTGTTGTAGAAGGAGAAGAGGACATTGCCATATATACTAAGATATGGCACTGCTGCTCTCTTCCCAAGCACTGGCACACAATAAGATTGCATAGAAGGACACACACTTTTTTCCCATAGTGCAAAGATTGATGCATGAGTTCAGCATAGGTTTAACCTTAAAACTTTTCTCACTATATGTGTTGTAGAGCGATGCACCTACTAAAAGATTGAAAGGTTTGGATAAATAGAAATGTTTCTCCTACTTTGTGCCTGCCTTGAGGAACCTTAACCCTGTCTACGTTTGTTAGTAGCAATAGCTTTGCATAAAAAAACATGGGTTGTTGTGCAGGAAAGGCTATGTACCATCATGGATGCCCGCTTGACACAAAATAGCACACAAGCAGCTCAAAGGCTACTTTGAGGCACCTTTCAAGCGCAAACCTTAACTGGAAAATAAATAAATCATAATGTCACTCTTTGGGGCATATGTACAAGGAAGTGGCGGAGTGGCGGAGTGAGGCGTTAGCCGTTATGGCTTAACGCCTCACTCCGCCACTTCTGAAACGCAAGGCTGCACCGTATTTACAAGGATATGGTGCAGCCTTGCACTTCCCCCTGCGCTGGCGCTACACTTAGCAGTGTAGCGCCAACGCTGGCACCCTTGCACCCATGCAAGGGTGTCTGTGTGCAGGGGAAGATTATTTATGTGCAGGAAAGTCTCCTTTCCTGCACACAAACAATCTTGAAATGCCATTTTGTCACTTCTATGTGTGTTGCTTAATGCAGCACACATGAAAGTTACAAAATGTCAATTTTGTGAAGGATTGTTTATGTGCAGGAAGGTTCACAGCACAGAGAACAGGCTCATGCGGTGGTTCTTGGGGTGACCCTCTTCCACTCCTCTTTTGCACCTCAAGCAGACCTTGTGAATCTTCAAACACATTGACAGGAAGGACTAGCTACTATTCACGATCGGTATTTAACTCTGATACCTGTTTCTCAAGACAAAACTGGATGTTTGCGATGGGATTAATGAACTATATTTCTGCAGAGGGGGTCCTTGAACAGAATTCCACCAAACAGAAACACTCGCCTCATGCAGTGCAAGAACTTGCTGCTGTGTATTCTTTGGTCAGTCGGATCCCTGTTGTTTCCGGTGGGGCAGGCTTTGTTCATTCAGTTTCACCTTCCCTCCTAGAGCCACCGCTTCACATATGATAGCTCGGCTCCTCTGTGTCTCTGTACAATAGACTCCATAATTGCTCAAATTAAAGCAAACTTTAATTAGATCAGTTCGCTGAAATGGTTTTGTAATGAGTATTGAAGGTACCGGAGAGGAATGCTACAGCTGTAATTAGAATGTCTGACAGAGGACGGCATTAAGCGCTAGATTCCTGCATTGATCACGCAGCTCCCATTGTCCTCTCTTCCCGCTGATGACATAGTCAAAATGCCCCGCTCAGAGCCTGGCACGCGCGCCATGGCCGTTGAGTGGCAGACGGAGATTTGCTTTCCTGAATGACGCCGCTATGATCTCCCGCCCTCACAGACTTCCTATCGATCCCTGAAACAAATATCACCATTTGCTGGTTTCATTAGGCAAGCGCTCCTGGTAATTACCGCTCGCTCGAACCTTTTGGTGTTTCATTAAGGGGTACAAATTGGAAGAATTACGCAAACAATCCATGTGTGTTTGCCGCTGTGGCTTTCACGCTCTCAGTCCTTAATTCACCAGAAAGCCAGTAATGAAAGTGTGTGTTATTTTTCGCTCTCTTTTGTTTGTGACATCCTTTCTCAGAAGCGGTGCACTGCGCCACTTGAGGAGACCTGTATCTGGAGCCGGCAGAGAGACTCTTAAGATTAGAGTGGCCACCTTAAAGAGCGCTTTGTAATTGCGAAGAAAGGCATCGTGAAAGAGGAGAGAAAAAAACAGAAAGTCAATTGAAATCAAGCAGAACTGGCGTCATTATTGCAGGTCGTGGCCACGGCTAGGTGGGAAGGGGCGGCAGAGCGCCTAGGAAGGGGATTGAGTGTTAAATGGGGTTCGGTGTGAAGCGCCTACTTACACCAACCAACGTGCTTGGCGTGACTTAAATTAGATATAGATTGAATTTGTTAGAAAAACAGGGACTTTGTAAAAGAGGAGCAACATTCCGTTTTACTTTAGGTCTATTTTTCTTACTAAATCCTTCCTATCTTAAAAAATTCCATAAATCAGAACTATTCCCCCCTGTTCGTCAATCTACTTTGATAGATGTGGCCCTGAGAGTTTCATCAGCACAGTCGTTTTGTAAGAAAGAGTGCGGTGGAACAGCGTCATAAATATCCCAGGTGGTGAAAGAGCCCCCCCCTCTTCGGGCAGCCATTGAGCGAGTAATAATAGGATGCATCATGCCTGCAGGAATTATGTTTTTGCCGTCCCCAGCTATTATCGCATTGTCTTTGGCTGCAAGCAGGCCAGCGGTATAATGACACGGGCCGGCCTCTCTGCCAATGCCAGGGAGCGGATGATCTATCTACAGTGCCACACGCGCCTGGATATTGCCTGCGAAGAATGATCCAGCGAGGCAAGCATGCCAACCGAGTGATCAGTACAATGCATTCCTGCTTTGGGCTCTCAGGGGAGCCGAAACAATCTCTCCGCGCAGTAAACTCTATTCAAGCAGAAGCGTTTCATCCACACACATAGATTGAGACTTGAGTTATGGCTGCCCGTATGGATTTTGTAGATTAGAACGCTGTATTCGCAACAGCAGAAAACTATTTTCAAAATGTTCCTTGATTGAGAGGTGTATTTTCTGCAGACGGGGTCCTAACGAGTGGGGGAGGCCGAGGGGTCTGTTCTAAAGCCAGCGCCAAACGTTCAAGGGGTGGAAGTGGGACGACAGAAAACATGGCCTGCACTAATTTAAATACTGACAAGGTGCACGTGGGGCCTGTTGGAATGCATGCATGTGCAGAGAAATAGGCCCCGATAGACAGAGTGCAATTAACCACCATTTGATGTTGTGATGTTACTTCTCCAGCCACACGCATGAAATTACCGATTTTGTCAATGGGAAGTGATGTACTCGTTGATCAATTAAATAAAGATTACTATGCATTATCCACAATGGCAGGGCGATCCACCTGCAAACACCAATACAGATATATGAGCAACCCACCCATGCAGTTGCTAGAGCATTTCATGTGGTGTTGTTTTTTCTCATACCGAAATCACAGAAAACAGAGACCATTGCCAATTTAAATTTCGATTAAAAATATACTCAACACATCAACACCCAATAATGAAATTAGTAGAATGTTACTTACAATCAAAAATGGAAAGAACACATATGTAGTTTGTGCTTTTATTCAGAACAAAGTAATTGCAGAGAGCCAAACACAACACACATGAGCATTGCAAACAAAGAATGAACAACTCAAAGGTGGGTGCAATTCCTAAAGCATGATCTCTTTATAATCGCTATCAATGTGCTTAATATTGGGAGTGCATGCATGAAAACACATGTGTGATGACTGCAACTTATGCAAGATGTATGCTCATTGGCGTACTCCATTTTATAAAGAAAATCTATAGACTACCAAGAAAGCCTCACTCTCATATGCATGCAGACCCACCTACCACGGACACGTATGCAAAGACTCAGAAGGTGAAAGAGACCACACGACTAAAGGGTAATGTCAAGGACAGTGTCACAGGCCTACACAGACCAGAAGTGCATACAATGCCACAAACTGAACATGAATACAGTTGGGCACTTCCTATTACTCATCATTCTCCATGTAACACCCTTGAAGAGCACACCCCGACCACAAAGACAAAGCTCATAGCTGCACAATCACATCACGCAGCTTATCCCATTCAGAAAACAATAATAGATGTAATAGTCCTTCAACACCAATCAACAACAACCTGTCTACAATGGACTAAAGCACTGAAACACCATGTAGCGGAAAGAGCCACCGTTCCACATGCACCACAGCATATAAACCCCTCATCATAGGGGGCCTTCGATGGCACACTCATAATCATGACGCTCCAACGTAACTTCTTCCACTACAGCAACAAAGCTTACTTTCATTAGGTGCATGATGCTAACTCTTTCTGGGTTAATAACATGATGTATGACATGATGCAACTGTCATGGATGCAAGTCAAGGTTCAACAGCGTGGATATATACTATGACACAGACATTATTCTAATTTGCACTTCCAACAGCCCAGAAAGAGAAATTGTATGAGAGAGAGAATCTCAGAAAAAGTAAAAGAGAAAGACAGAGAGGAAGAGATAAAAAAGTTCACTAACAGGTGTTTCTCCCTGATTTTCTTTTTGATGTGCTGTGATTCATGTAAACTGTTTACTTCTGCAATGTTTTCTTATCATCTATCTCACGTGTTTCCCATAGCCCACAAAATATGTTCAAATATCAGAGGGATGAGGTAAATGTGCACATTTATGAGGGGACAGTTATATGAGTTGGGAGAGGATCAGCATGAGGGTACTGGTACTTTCTGCAGATAGGTTAGTTGGAGTGTTATTCAGCGGCGGCTCCTCCACTATAGTGGAGGTGTGTGACCCCCCAAAACGGCCTAAAAACTTGAAAAATAAAACGGTAATAAAAGTGTTTGTAGTTTTTTATTTTTCTTACAATATTTGAGGCTTGGGGGCGGGGGCCATCATGAAGGGAGAGTGGAGAGCAGGGCAGTGTTGTCAGTGCGCATGACGGTTTGGCTGGCCGTCTCAGGTCGGCAAAACCACCATGCGTACTTAAGGTCTCTCCAACCCCATCTGCATTGCCGGGTTGGAGAGAGCAAGCACAGGCTTCCATTCTCACTGGGAGCACAAATCCTCAGAGCTCATGCCAATCCTGGCTCCGCTTTTAGCATCATGAAAGCAGCGTCAGGATTGGCCGTAGGGGATTCTGTGAGCCTGTGCTGGTGAGGACAGAGCAGAAGAGCGGAGATGTGTTGATGCGGCTTGGAAGTTATTTTCTTTATTTGTGTCTCCTTTATTTGTCCTCCGCCCACCCCCCGCCCGTCACTCTGCACAAGCCTGTATGTGACACTGTGTTTAAGGATACATCCTTCAGTGGATGTGGCTGTATCATCTACCTACTTACCACCACTATCAGTAAATAACTCCCATATAAAAATTCAGGGGGCATGATATTAACTCATATACCTTGAGAAGTCATTCACTGGACTTGTGGCTGTAGGTCCACATTTTGAGTGTCTGGGCACTATGTTGCAAGTGATAACCACCTTACTATCAGGATATTTGACTCTATGCTTTCATGTTATTGCATGACAAAACACATATTATATATATATATATACATATATATATATTTATATATATATTAAATGAAAAAACCAAAGGTTTCACACATGTTATAGTTAGCTGGACATTTCACTCGTAAAAAACCAATGAAATTCCCCCGTTATAGTTAGTTCAGCTAACTATAACTCGCGCGCCCGCAATGCACTGCTGATGACGTCACATATTACATCACTCATGACATGGTCAGTGACATCACTCATGACATCACTGATGACATCTAAAATGACATCACTGATGACATCATCCAGTGAATGTGTGTTTTTCTGAAAATTAAATATGTTTTATATATGTATATCTCAAGGTCGATGGAAGAATAAAGGGGTATATAAGTGTCTAAATGGATGATTTGTTTTTGAAAAATTGATTGTGTAACTGACTGATTAAGTGTATCATAGTGAATACATGGCTTAGTGAGTAATGTTTAAATATGTAAATATCTGTATCAGTCTCTCACTTTGTGTATAAGTGGCTGCATGGGTTGGTGAGTAGCTACATGGGTGTCTATATAGGTTATTAGTTGGTTTTTTGAGTATCAGTCTGAGTGTCTGCATGGTTCGGTGGGGGGTATTACGTAGTGCATAGGTGCATGAATGAGTGACTCACTCTTTGTATGTGTTGAAGACAGCATGTGTGCAGGACTGTATGGGTGGATGAGTGTGTGTATGGGTGTGTTAGTGAGTGAATGACTGTCTCAATAGTGTCTTTATGAGTAACTACATATGTTTTAAACTAGTATATGTGACTATTTGTGTATATAAGTGAGTATATGTGAGAGTGAGAGATTGAAAGAGTTCCTGTATGAATAAGTATGTGTTTCTATAAGTGATTGTTTAAAAGACTAAGTATGTGTAAGTTTCCGTAGAAGTAAGTGTGGTGGTGTGTGTATAACTGGATATGCAAATAAATGTATGTTTGATTCTTTATTAGCATGAGTGACTATGTGTGTGAGTAACTCTATGGATGAGTGGCATTGTGTAACAGGATATATTGGTGTATGAGTACATATGATGAGTGAATACATGCATGAGTGACTGTATAGGACTGTTGGTGAATGAGTGGATGTGTATGTGGATCTTAGAATTACTGAAGAGGTTGTTGTAACTGATATTGGTATGTCCATTGTTTTGAAAATGTAGTCTCTATTTTTGAATGTGTGTATCAAAGGTTATATTAGGGTGAGAGGAGGTCTGCCACTCTATCACAAGGATGATGTCATCAGTGATGTCATTTGAGATGTCATCAGTGATGTCATGAGTGATGTCAGTGACCATGTCATGAGTGATGTAATATGTGACGTCATCAGCAGTGCATTGCGGGCGCGCGAGTTATAGTTAGCTGAACTAACTATAACGGGGGAATTTCATTGGTTTTTTACGAGTGAAATGTCCAGCTAACTATAACATGTGTGAAACCTTTGGTTTTTTCATTTAATTTCTAAGGTTTTTTAAATGCTAATTCCTAACTATAACGTGTGTGAAACCTTTGGTGTTTTCATTGAATTTCTAAGGTTTTTTAAATGCTAATTCCTAACTATAACGTGTGTGAAACCCATGGTTTTTTCAGTGAATTTGCAAGGTTTTTTAAATGCTAATTCTTATATTTACCTTTTTTTTTTTTTGTTTTTTACATATTTTTATTTTTATTTTATATCCTTTTTTAAAGACTATGGTTAAATTTTAAAAATTCTACGATATATTTTTTATTTTTACCTTTTTTTTAAACTAAACAGGTAAGATTTAGTAGTATAACATAGTGGGTTTTTTTTCTCTTTTTTTTTAGTATTTATTTAACGTGCGCGTACGGTAAGCGCACGTCTTGCTTTTATTACGTTAGATTTCTACGCTGTTTGCGTTCATTTACGCAATTTGCGTAGACGTACGTCACGCGCACGCAGCGCGTAACGCGTACGCTGCACGCGCATGTTACGCGGAAGTGAAGGGGCGTGCCTGTTTTGCGCATGCGCGCGTGCGCGTGTCTTTTTTACGCGCATGCGTACTTTTGCCGTAAGCGCTCCGTAAGCGCACCGTAAGCGTAACGTATGCGCACGTTGGGTCATGTGATCAAGAAACAAGACTTTTGATTGGTTTTTACTACTTTCAGTTCTAGAACTCTCCTACACCACACCCATTCCCCTCATTTCTGCTTGTGATCCCTTAGGAGAAGGAGCTGAGTTGTCTTTGTGATACGATGGCAGAACAGCAGACCTCTTCTGAGAGTGAGGCTAGCAGCACTACCTTGAGGCAGAGAAGGAGGAAACAAAAGAGCTCTTTCATATGGGAGTATTTTTCTTTTCCAGAGGGCAAGAAAAAGGTAAATGCACCCTTAGTGACTTGTAAGCTTTGTGACCGTGTACTTTCAAGAGGGAATCCCAACAAGAAGTATTCCTTCGGGAATCACACTATGTTGAGACACCTTCATGATGTACACGGTAGGACATATGCTCGACATACTGAAGGTAACCCTTCAGTAAGTCAACCAAGCACATCCACAGCAGCTCAGCCTGGTCCATCATCTGCAGGGCCGAGTCCATCTTCGGCAGGTCAGCTGAGCCCTTCATCTGTGGAGGGGAGCATCTCCTTTTTCTGGTCCTCTGGAAACCAACCATCGGTTTGCGAGGGTTACAATGCGGTGCTCAAATTGCCATGGTCTAATTGTTCGTGGGGAGACCAGTGTTGCCCTAGTGAACAATAAAATAGACCAGCACATTTGTCCTACCGACTAATATTCCCATTCTTTTTTTCCTCTGTCCCTGCATGAACACAACGGCTCTTTTAAGAGCCAACCTTACCTTTCAACTTTTTTTAATATATTTTTTTAAACTTTTTTTTGATTTTTTTTTTTTACCGTACGCGTAATTATTATTATTTTTTTTTTAAAAACACTAAAAATCAATTATCACATTACAAGGTCCTTGAGAGACTACAATGAAAATCTGAAAATGTGATTGTGGAGAAGTGGAAAAAAGGGACCATGAAATTTCTGACTTACCATACCCACTCAAAAAATTATTTATTAATTAAAATATAATTTTAATTGCTAGAAAAATGGTTCAAGTTTTCGAAAATTTTCTTTCTCAATCTGAAAAAAAAGAAAAAAGTATTAATATTTAATAAAACATTTTATAATACAGTACACATATTTACATATTTTCCAAAAACAATTTTTTGCCTTTTTTTTGCTGTTTTCAGAATATATTGCATTTCACTATAAATCGTGAAAGCAATTGCATTCATCACTTAACAGCGGGCAAAAAAAAAATGACAATCTCAAAGATTGTTTAAAAAAAGCCCAGAATCTCTTCTCAGTTAAACATAACATTATCAAAATGCAAAATATTATTCATTAAAAATATCATCTAATAACACAAACTATTTCTAAAAAATACCGTCTGACAATTTTCTTACAAAAACAATTCCTGTGTGCACACAGAGTCATGGTTTGAAATTAGGCAGAAAACAAAATTTCTTTGCCAATTGGAAAGCACACTTCCTACTGCTTTTTTTGCAAGTGATAAGTACTTTTACAGTCTGACACATTTTGAATCCACTTTTCAGATTCTGAAAAAAGCACATGTCCAAACAGCTTTCTGAGACCAGCAACATGTGTAACCTGGGTGACTGACTACACTCCAGCAAGGGCAACCAGCCTTAGTGATGCTGAATGTATTTGGATTACTGACTGGAACCTCAAACCCCACTCGGTTGTGAATACTGTGCATGATTCCACAGGATAAGCAGCTGGCTGTGTGCTAAGAGTCTGCTTCTGCATAAAAAAAATAGCTCCCCCTTTCCATCTAATGCAACTGTAAAATTACCAGAGCAATACCAAACAGCTTTCTGAGACCAGCAACATGTGTAACCTGGGTGACTGACTACACTCCAGCAAGGGCAACCAGCCTTACTAATGCTGAATGTATTTGCATTACTGACTGCAACCTCAAACACCACTCGGTTGTGAATACTGTGCATGATTCCACAGGATAAGAAGCTGGCTGTGTTCTAAGAGTCTGCTTCTGCACAAAAAAAATAGCTCCCCCTTTCCATCTAATGCAACTGTAAAATTACCAGAGCAATACGCAATAAATCTCTGCCTGTAATTCCTCTTTGCACGCAGAGTCATGTTTTCATATTAGTCAGAAAACGAAATTTCTTTGCCATTTTGAAAGCACACTTACTACTCTTTTTTTTGGCAAGTGATAAGTACTTTTACAGTCTGACACATTTTGAAACCACTTTTCATACTCTCAAAAAAGCACATGTCCAAACAGCTTTTTGAGACCAGCAACATGTGTAACCTGGGTGACTGACTACACTCCAGCAAGGGCAACCAGCCTTACTGATGCTGAATGTATTTGCATTACTGACTGCAACCTCAAACCCCACTCGGTTGTGAATACTGTGCATGATTCCACAGGATAAGCAGCTGGCTGTGTGCTAAGAGTCTGCTTCTGCACAAAAAAAATAGCTCCCCCTTTCCATCTAATGCAACTGTAAAATTACCAGAGCAATACCAAACAGTTTTCTGAGACCATCAACATGTGTAACCTGGGTGACTGACTACACTCCAGCAAGGGCAACCAGCCTTACTAATGCTGAATGTATTTGCATTACTGACTGCAACCTCAAACCCCACTCGGTTGTGAATACTGTGCATGATTCCACAGGATAAGCAGCTGGGTGTGTGCTAAGAGTCTGCTTCTGCATAAAAAAATAGCTCCCCCTTTCCATCTAATGCAACTGTAAAATTACCAGAGCAATACGCAATAAATCTCTGCCTGTAATTCCTCTTTGCACACAGAGTCATATTTTCATATTAGTCAGAAAACGAAATTTCTTTGCCAATTTGAAAGCACACTTACCACTCTTTTTTTTGGCAAGTGATAAGTACTTTTACAATCTGACACATTTCTAATCCACTTTTCAGATTCTCAAAAAAGCACATGTCTAAACAGCTTTTTCAGACCAGCAACATGTGTAACCTGGGTGACTGACTACACTCCAGCAAGGGCAACCAGCCTTAGTGATGCTGAATGTATTTGCATTACTGACTGCAACCTCAAACCCCACTCGGTTGTGAATACTGTGCATGATTCCACAGGATAAGCAGCTGGCTGTGTGCTAAGAGTCTGCTTCTGCATAAAAAAATAGCTCCCCCTTTCCATCTAATGCAAATGTAAAATCACCAGAGCAATACCAAAAAGCTTTCTGAGACCAGCAACATGTGTAACCTGGGTGACTGACTACACTCCAGCAAGGGCAACCAGCCTTAGTGATGCTGAATGTATTTGCATTACTGACTGGAACCTCAAACCCTAAAAGTATTCCTTATTTATACCAGTACACCTTAATTTATGGTGAAAACATAGTCCATATTATTTTACATGTTCCTCACATTTAAATTTCTCCCAAAACACAAAATGATAAACACAACTTCAACAAAAGGAATTCCAATGCTATTATTCATTTCTTAATTTACCATATACATCCCCTCTCAAACTCTTAACTCACCTTTAAAATTAGTTAGTTGTCAAAGAAATGTGGCACTCAAACAGCAGATTATCAGAGCCAGGATCTCTGTTCTGTACACCTCTCTCCTCTCAGCAGAACCAGATAATGGCAATGTTTCCCTCTCTTTTTCCACACATTTACATGTTAGTTTCAAATCTCAGTGCTTCCCCCTTTTTTTCAAATGTAATCACACATTTCTATTGGTTGAAAACCAACCCTTTTCAAAAAGTACCCTTCCCCCAACTTGACTTCTGCCTAGTACCCTTCCCCCAACTTGACTTCTGCCTGCTACCATAGCAACAGCTCATGGAACACTGCTTCGTGGTGTCAGGTCAGAACTTCAGCAGACAATGTTTCATTTTCAAAGTGCAAGAGTGCTTGACTTTTCAAACCTAACAGCAAATCCATTGTACTGTTCTTTGGTAACACATTTTTCTTTACCAATACAAATCATGCTTCTATAAATTGACACACACAGCCTAGTTTTTAGTGTAGAATGGTATGAAACAGCCAATCAGTTCTTTTTATTTAAAAAAAATATGTATGCCTCCATTTCCAAACTGTCTTTCATTTCTTTTTACCATTCTACTGAATTACACCTCCTGAGTGAATCCAGATCTCCTTGGAAGATGTTAACAGTGTGGATTGTAGGTCACAGCTATGTCTTCTGGAGTGAAAAGTATGCAGAGAAAACAGGTATGGTGAGAGACCTTGCTTTGCCAAATGTAGACATTAAATGGATTGGTCAGAGAGGGTTAAAGTGGCACCAATTGATGCCATTGGTGAAATCCTTCATGCAAATCCAACACCCTGACCTCATAATAGTGCACTGTGGTGGCAATGACCTAGGCACTTTGACTGGGGTAGGTCTGGAAATGCTTATGAAGGAGACCTTTGCACAACTGTTTTCACTTTTCCCTAAAACTGCCTTTGTGTTTTCTAACATATGCCAAAGGCAAAAATGGAACTGGTCCAATCATTTTTGTCCACAGATTGACAAAGCAAGAAAGCACGTCAACAAATCTGTTTCTGCTTTCCTCCGTGACTATGGTATGGGTTCCATTTACCACAACAACTTGCGTTACGACATGCAAGACATTTATAGAGGAGATGGTGTACACTTCACTGATGAAGGGAACAGAGTCTTCCTCTTGAACCTTAGACTCTGCATCGGTACTTACTTGTAGGTACCACTAAAAAATCACTTAATAAACACAACGGCTCTTTTTAGAGCCCCCTAATATCTAAACACTTAAATCTGCATTTAATTTCATTTTTTTATTTTTTTTTTAACCGTACGCGTACGGTGAGCTTACCGTACGCGTACCGCGCGATTTTTTTTAAAATTAATACATGTTTTTTTTATACTTTTCTGTCCTTCTTAGACCCCCTTTCAAATGTTAGGGGGTCTGTAACTCTCTTCCTTGCCCCCTTTTCAAGTTATCACCCTTTATTTTCTCAGTGAAACACATAAAATGGCAGCCGCCGCTTCCTGGTTTCGACCGATTCGAATGTTTACTAAGATCTAACAGCCAATCAGAATCGCGCTCGCGCACGTCACCGTACGCGTACGGTAAGCGCACCGTAAGCGCACCGTAAGCTGGCTCAGATATATTGATTTAAAGGCTATTTTCTCAGAATCTACTGAACAGATTTACACCAAACCTACAAAAGGCACTTCCTTGACCTGTAGACTACCTCTCTGCCAAATTTCAAGGAACTCTGTTCAGCCGTTCGGGCTGTAGCTGTGTCTAAAGGTCCTATGGAAAAATGCATGGGAAAAACGCGTTTTGGGACCCCCCTTTTATCTCAGCCCCCGCTTGATGAATGCCCCCAAGACTTTCAGGGTAGGAGCGGAGCGTAGCGCCCCATTAGTTTTGAAAATTTCGCGAGGATTCGTCGACCAGCGCCAAAGTTATTCAAAATAGAAAGTTGCGGTTTTCCTATGGAAACGTGGTCCTAACTATAACTACCTACTACTGGCGACCGCCAGTAGGTAATATATATATATATATATTCACTGAAAAAACCATAGGTTTCACACATGTTATAGTTAGCGGAAATTTTACTGATAAAAAAACCAATGAAATTCCCCCGTTATAGTTAGTGCAGGCAACTATAACTCACGCGACCGCAATCCTCTGCTGATGCTAATACTGTATTTAGACACTTATTTGCCCATGTCTTCTTCCATATATTTTTAGCTATACATATATTACAAATATTTTTTCATAAAGACACATATGTCATCAGCAGAAGATTGCGGTCGCGTGAGTTATAGTTGCCTGCACTAACTATAACGGGGGAATTTCATTGGTTTTTTATCAGTAAAATTTCCGCTAACTATAACATGTGTGAAACCTATGGTTTTTTCAGTGAATTTGCAAGGTTTTTTAAATGCTAATTCCTAACTATAACGTGTGTGAAACCTATGTTTTTTTCAGTGAATTTGTACGGTTTTTTAAATGCTAAGTTACTTTACGCCATTCATGGCGTGCGTGCCCACTTAACGCAGTTCGTTCCGTTTTTTTAAAAATATTTTAGTTTAACTCATCTTTAATAAGCCATGCACAATTGGTGCCCTTCGGGCACCAATTGCACACGGGGTGGGGAGAGTGTGGATAATTTTTTTTTTTTTAATAATTTTTTACCGTACGCGTACGGTAAGCGTAATCGGCGAAATTAGCGAAAAAATAAAAATTCCGTTTTTGGCCTTAGGGGATCTTTGGGGACTCCCTCAACATTGCTATGTGTGTGGGAGCTGTCTAAACAGCCCCTTTACATGTTTTTGTGCTTTATATTTTAAACATCACTCTTAGTGCGAGAGAGAAAATGGCGGCCGCCGCTTCCTGGTTTCGTCCGATTCGAATGTTTACTAAGATCTAAGAGCCAATCAGAATCGCGCTCGCGCACGCCACCGTACGCGTACGGTAAGCGTACCGTAAGTGCACCGTAAGCTGGCTCAGATATATATATTGATTTAAAGGCTATTTTCTCAGAATCTACTGAACAGATTTACACCAAACCTACAAAAGGCACTTCCTTGACCTGAGGACTACCTCTCTGCCAAATTTCTAGTAATTCTGTTCAGCCGTTCGGGCTGTAGCCCTGTCTAAAGGTCCTATGGAAAAATGCATGGGAAAAACGCGTTTTGGGACCCCCCCTTTTATCTCAGCCCCCGCTTGACGAATCCCCCCGAGACTTTCAGGGTAGGAGAGGAGCGTAGCGCCCCACCTATTTTTAAAAATTCGCGAGGATTCGTCGACCGGCGCCAAAGTTATTCAAAATAGAATGTTGCGGATTTCCTATGGAAACGTGGTCCTAACTATAACTACCTACTGGCGACCGCCAGTAGGTAATATATATATATATATATATTACCTACTGGCGGTCGCCAGTAGGTAGTTATAGTTAGGACCACGTTTCCATAGGAAAACCTCAACATTCTATTTTGAATAACTTTGGCGCCGGTCGACGAATCCTCGCGAATTTCTCAAAATAGGTGGGGCGCTCTGCTCCGCTCCTACCCTGAAAGTCTCGGGGGGATTCGTCAAGCGGGGGCTGAGATAAAAGGGGGGTCCCAAAACGCGTTTTTCCCATGCATTTTTCCATAGGACCTTTAGAACGAGCTACAGCCCGAACGGCTGAACAGAATTACTCAAAATTTGGCAGAGAGGTAGTCCCTAGGTCAAGGAAGTGCCTTTTGTAGGTTTGGTGTAAATCTGTTCAGTAGATTCTGAGAAAATAGCCTTTAAATCAATATATATATCTGAGCCCGCTTACGGTACGCTTACCGTACGCTTACGGTAAGCGTACGGTGGCGTGCGTGAGCGCCATTCTGATTGGCTCTTAGATCTTAGTAAACATTCGAATCGGCCGAAACCAGGAAGCGGCGGCCGCCATTTTCTGTGTTTCACTCTGAAAAAAAAAGAGTGAAAACAAGAAAAGGGGGCAATGAGGAGAGTTACAGACCCCCTTACATTTGTGAGGGGGTCAAAGAAGGACTGTAAAGTACAAAACAAACATTTATTGATTTTTAAAAAAAATCACGGGGTACGCGTACGGTAAGCTTACGGTAAGCGTACGGAAGAAACATGGCGTGCGCGAAGGAGATTCTGATTGGCCCATAGATCTTAGTAAACATTCGAATCGGCCGAAACCAGGAAGCGGCGGCCGCCATTTTGTGTGTTTCACTCAGAAAAAAAACAGAGAAAACAAGGAAAGGGAGCAATGAGGAGAGTTACAGACCCCCTAACATTTGTAAGGGGGTCAAAGAAGGACAGAAAAGTACAAAAAAAACATTTATTGATTTTAAAAAAAATCACGGGGTACGCGTACGGTAAGCTTACGGTAAGCGTACGGTAAAAAAAATAAAAATAAATAAATGAAAAGCAGATTTAAGAGTTTAGAAATTAGGGAGCTCTAAAAAGAGCTGTTGTGTTTATGAAGTCATTTTTTTAGTGGTACCTACAAGTAAGTACCGATGCAGAGTCTAAGGTTCAAGAGGAAGACTCTGTTCCCTTCATCATTGAAGTGCACACCATCTCCTCTATAAATGTCTTGCATGTCATAACGCAAGTTGTTGTGGTAAATGGCACCCATACCATAGTCACGGAGGAAAGCAGAAACAGATTTGTTGACGTGCTTTCTTGCTTTGTCAATCTGCGGACAGAAATGATTGGACCAGTTCCATTTTTGCCTTTGGCATATGTTGGAAAACACAAAGGCAGTTTTAGGGAAAAGAGAAAACAGTTGTGCAAAGGTGTCCTTCATAAGCATTTCCAGACCTACCCCAGTCAAAGTGCCTAGGTCATTGCCACCACAGTGCACTATTATGAGGTCAGGGTGTTGGATTTGCATGAAGGATTTCACCAATGGCATCAATTGGTGCCACTTTAACCCTCTCTGTCCAATCCATTTAATGTCTACATTTGACAAACCTAGGTCTTTGTGAATGCCTTTGTTTTCTGCATACCTTTGGCTCCAGAAAATGTAGCTGTGTCCCACAATCCACACTGTAAGCATCTTGTAAGGAGGTCTGGATGCACTCAGATGGTCTCTGTAAATGAAATGGCAGTTTGGAAAGTAAGATGTTTCTAAAATGGTGGCTAAGATGCAATTTTAAAAAAAAGACAATAAATTATTGGTTGTTTGACAACCTTCTACACTGAAAGGTAGGGTGCATATTTCTATTTTTTAAACGCATGATTCTTATTGGTTAACAAAATCTTATTGTAAGGAACATTATATATGATAAGCTGATATGTTGAGAAGTCAAGCACACTTGCTGTTTTGAATAGCAACATTGTGTGTGCTGAACTTGTGACCTGTGTGCTCAGTACAGTGTTCCATGACATGTTTCTATGGTAACGGGCAGAAGGCAGATTGGGGGAAGGGTTGAAATGTTTAACCGATAGAAATGTGTGTTGCTTTTGAGTTTATGTGTGAAGGATTGTGATTTGATGTTTACATGTATATGTGTGGAAAATGAAAGGGAAACTTTTGCATTCTTTGTTTTTGCTGAGAGGTGCACAGTGCAGAGATTCTGTAAAAGAAAATATGGTGAGTGGCTGATATACTTCTTAATCTACAAACGATGAGTTATTTAATTGTGAGGGGATTTATGTAGACTATTTTGATTTTAATCAGACTAATGTATTTCTCCTGCTAAAGTGTAGGAAAAATGAGAATATCTGTAATGAAGATGTAGAGAAGAGGAAAAAAAAGAGGAGTGATGTAATTGCAAGCAAAAAGAAAAAGGAAAATGAAGAACAGGTTGTAGGATGTCATTTTGAAAATAGCTCTGGTGTCAACTGCTACGCAAATGTAGTGCTGAATGTTGCATTTTATCTGGAAAGTTTGCAAGAGCAGAGAATAGTAAATCAGGGAAAAAGATTCTGTTCTGAGCTGAGTCTCCTTTTTCAAAAGCTGAGTAAAGATAAAACTCAAATAGAAAGTGCTACTGAAATTAGAAAACTTTTAGATGTATGTTCAGGACGAACACAGTTTTCTCAAAATGAACAGCAAGATGCACACAAATTTTTGATGTATTTTCTTCAAGTACTGGAAGAAGAAGAAGTTGCAATTGATATTTTATTTGGTCTCTCTTATAAATGGGAACATAGTTGTGAAAACTGTTATAATATATGTGGCTCTAATGTTGATAATGAAAGGTTTATTTATTTGACATTGCCAGAGAGTAAAACAGTCACTTTTGCAAAATTAGTTAAAGATGCTAATCATAGCATGAAATGCGGTGAGTGTAAATCTGACATGTTTTCAACATTAATTTTAAAGGAATACGGACAGTATGTAATTTTAATGATGCAACGATGTAGAGCTGATGGTTCAAAATTGGATACTTTAATAAAGAAGTTTACAGGACAGCAATTATCAATTTCAGGAAAAACTTTTGTAACTGTTGCAATAATTTTCCATGATGGACCTACTGTTACTTCTGGACATTACACAGTTTATCTTAAATGTGAAAAAGGCTGGACACTGTGTAATGATTCCCAATTGATTTTCAAACAACGTTTGCCTTTTGATTTAGCAAATTCCTATCTAATCTTCCTGAAACCTACATTTTAGAGAGACTTGGCAAGATCTGGACAAAATAATTTTACCATTTTACTGGATTACCATTGGAATTTTCTAAAAAAAAGATTTTTAAAATTATCATTTGGCCTAATGGAAAGATAACCAATTGTAATGTGGACTTTTTTAATTTTTAATGCAATTTTGAAAAACCAATAATTTAGAGATTATCGGTAACTTCTGCACATTTTAAATTTTGGAATGTTATTGGACTGCCATTGGAAATTTTTTCAAAAATGATTTAAAAAATTACTATTTGGCCATGTGGAAAAGTAACCAATTCTATTGTGGACTAAATAAATTATTCAAAAAATTTTCGTGAACCAAAATGTTACAGAGAATCGGTGAGATCTGGACAAATTAAACTTTAGAATTTTATTGGATTTCCGTTGGAAATTTATTCCAAAAAAAAAATTAAAATTACTATTTGGCCTAAAGGAAATGAAATCAGATGTATTTTGGAGTAATTTGAGATATAATATTGTGATTATAGTTCTGAAACAAACATATCAGACGGTATTTTAAAGAAATAAGTATTGGTATTAGATGATATTTTTTTACAATATTATGCATTTCTATAATGTTAAGTTTAAGTAAAAAAAGAATCAGGGCTTTTTTAATACAATCTTTGTGATTGGTATTTTTTTTTGCCCGCTGTAAAATGATGAATGCAATTGCTTTCACAATTTATAGTGAAATGCAATATATTCTGAAAACAGCAAAAATAAGGCAAACAGATTTTTTGGTAAAAAATGTAAATATGTGTACTGTATTATAAAATGTTTAAAAAATATTAATACTTTTTTCTTTTTTTCCAGATAGATATAGAAAATTTTCAAAAACTACAAACATTTTTAAAACTATTTTTTAAAAAAAGAAATGAATAAATATTTTTTCAGTGAGTATGGTAAGTCAATAATAATAATTGTAGTCTCTCAAGGACAATGTAATGTGATAAATGATTTTTAGTGTTTTTTTTAAAAAATAAAAAAAAAGTACGCACACCGTACGCGTACGGTAAAAAAAAATAAAAAAAAGTTTTTAAAAACATATGTAAAAAAAAGATGAAAGATAAGGTTGGCTCTTAAAAGAACCGTTGTGTTCATGCAGGGACAGAGGAAAGGAAGCATGGGAAAATTATTCAAAGCGACAAATGTGCTGATCTATTTTGTTGTTCACTAGGGAAACACTGGTCTCCCTATGGCAAATTAGATCTTTACAAAATGTGCAATGAATATCAACCTTCCGAAATCGAGGGTTCATTTCCAGAGGGCCAGCAAAAGGAGATTCTCCCCCCACAGATGAAGGGCTCACCTGACCTGCAGAAGAAGGAGTAAGCCCTGCAGATGATGGTCCAGGCTGAGCTGCTGTGGATGTACTGGCTCGTCTTTCTGAAGAGTTACCTCCAAAAAGATGACCATGTGTCCTTCTGTGTACATCCTGGAGGTGTCTCTTCATGGTGTGATTCCCAAAGGAATACTTCCTGTCAGGATTACCTCTAGAAAGTACACGCTTACACAGCGTGCAAGTAACTAAGGGTGCATTCACCTTTTGCTGGCCTTCTGGAAAAGTAAAATAATCCCAAACATAAGAAGGCTTTTGTTTCCTCGATCTCTGCCTCAAGACAGTGCTGCTAGTGCTAGCCTCACTCTCAGAAGAGCTCTGCTGTTCTGCCATCGTATCCCAAAGCCAAACTAGCTCCTTCTCCCAAGGGATCACAAGCAGAAATGAGGGGAATGGGTGTGGTGTAGGAGAGTTCTAGAACTGAAAGTAGTTTCAACCAATCAAAAGTTGTGTTTCAAGATCACATGACCTACCGTACGCTTACGGTACGCTTACGGTACGCTTACGGCAAAAAGTACGCGTGCGCGTAAAAAAGACACGCGCTTGCGCGCATGCGCATAACAGTCACTCCCCGGCACTTCCGCGTAACGTGCGCGTGTGGCGTAAGCGCGCACGCGTCCCACGCGCAGTACGCGCGGCTACGCAAAGTGCGTAACTGTACGCAAGCAGCGTAGATAGATTACGGACGTTGCGTAAACCGTACGCTTACCGTGAGCTTACGGTACGCGTACTAAAAAAAAAAAAAAAAAAAAAAAAAAACTGGAAATAAATTTTACATGTTTATTTTAAAAAATATATTAAAAAAAAATATTTAAGGATTTTAAAAATTTAAGCATAGTCTTTATAAAAGGTAAGAAAATTAAATTAAAAATATGTTTGAAAAAATTGAAGAATAAAAAAAAAATTAGCATTTAAAAAACCTTGCAAATTCACTGAAAAAACCATGGGTTTCACACACGTTATAGTTAGGAATTAGCATTTAAAAAACCTTTGAAATTCAGTGAAAAAACCATAGGTTTCACACACGTTATAGTTAGGAATTAGCATTTAAAAAACCTTAGAAATTCAGTGAAAAAACCATAGGTTTCACACATGTTATAGTTAGCTGGACATTTTACTCGTAAAAAACCAATGAAATTGCCCCGTTATAGTTAGTTCAGCTAACTATAACTCGCGCGCCCGCAATGCACTGCTGATGACGTCACATATTACATCACTCATGACATGGTCAGTGACATCACTCATGACATCACTGATGACATCTCAAATGACATCACTGATGACATCACTGATGACATCATCCTTGTGATAGAGTGGCAGACCTCCTCTTCCCCTAATATAACCTTTGACACACACATTCAAAAATAGAAACTACAATGTTCAAAACAATGGACATACCAATACCAGTTAAAACAACCTATTCAGTAATTCTAAGATCCACATACACATCCACTCATTCACCAACAGTCCAATTCAGTCACTCATACATGTACTCACTCATCATATGTACTCATACACCTATACATCCTGTTACACAATGCCACTCATCCATAGAGTTACTCACACACATAGTCACTCATGCTAACAAAGAATCAAACATACATTTACTTGCATATACAGTTATACACACACCACCACACTTACTTCTACGGAAACTTACACATACTTAGTCTTTTAAACAATCACTTATAGAAACACATACTTATTCATACAAGAACTCTTTCAATCTCTCACTCTCACATATACTCACATATATACACCAATAGTCACATATACTAGTTTAAAACATATGTAGTTACTCATAAAGACACTATTGAGACAGTCATTCACTCAATAACACATCCATGCACACACTCATCCACCCATACAGTCCTGCACACATGCTGTGTTCAACACATACAAACAGTGAGTCACTCATTCATACACCTATGCACTACGTAATACCCCCCACCGAACCATGCAGACACTCAGACTGATACTCAAAAAACCAACTAATAACCTACATAGACACCCATGTAGCTACTCACCAACCCATGCAGCCACTTATACACAAAGTGAGAGACTGATACAGATATATACATATTTAAACATTACTCACTAAAACATGTATTCACTATGATACACTTAATCAGTCAGTTAAACAATCAATTTTTCAAAAACAAATCATCCATTTAGACACTTATATACCCATTTATTCTTCCATCGACCTTGAGATATACATATATAAAACATATTTAATTTTCAGAAAAACACACATTCACTGGATGATGTCATCAGTGATGTCATTTGAGATGTCATCAGTGATGTCATGAGTGATGTCACTGACCATGTCATGAGTGATGTAATATGTGACGTCATCAGCAGTGCATTGCGGGCGCGCGAGTTATAGTTAGCTGAACTAACTATAACGGGGCAATTTCATTGGTTTTTTACGAGTAAAATGTCCAGCTAACTATAACATGTGTGAAACCTATGGTTTTTTCACTGAATTTCTAAGGTTTTTTAAATGCTAATTCCTAACTATAACGTGTGTGAAACCTATGGTTTTTTCACTGAATTTCAAAGGTTTTTTAAATGCTAATTCCTAACTATAACGTGTGTGAAACCCATGGATTTTTCAGTGAATATATATATATATATATTCAGTAAATGTCCATAAACGTGCGCTCTCAGTACCAAAAGATTCCACAATGCAGATGATGCGGCAAAAGGGTGTTTATTCACAACGCGTTCCAACTACAAGAGTCTTGATCACATAAATATTGGTGCTCGTACTACTGGCTTGCTAAGTACTGATGGGCTATGAACATGAACATAGGACAACCAGAAATCGTGCCGTGTAACTACGGCAGACATCTTGGAATGGTCTAAACCTGTAATAGCACTGGTTTATAGCAAATGCATTACTTCAGGTGTGGTAGGAAATGTGGCAAATGCCATCCTAATCTTATATTATCACTGAGAGAACACACACAGAGATTATCTGAGTAGTGGTGTAAATGTCACCATTACATAACATCAGGTATGACAAAAATAACGGCAAATGCCAACATTATCACATATGAAAAATGTAAATACAAACAGAAATTGTCTTGGTGGTATCTTGCATTGGACAAGTGTCCAGATATATATGGATTAAAACAGATGTATCATGTCCGATACCAGAAGAGACACAAATGCCCAAAAGAACAAAATGCGATGCAGCGCACGCTACGAAATTCGTTTCATTTATTTAATTGTTTACTTACCTGCAATTATCCATATTCCGTTTTTTAGAAACCCCCACCCTGCCCCTCCCCCGCCCCGCCTTACCGTCCCACGGAACTCCCTCCACGGGCCGCGGCTGTCTCTACTACTCACTCTACTGCTCTCTCCTACTCTCTACCACGCACTCTCTACTACTCTACTACTCACTCTCTACTACTCACTCTACTACTCTCTACTACTCACTCTCTACTACTCTTCACTACTCACTCTGTACTACTCACTCTCTACTACTCACTCTCTACTACTCTCTACTGCTCACTCTCCACTACTCATTCTCTACTACTCGCTCTCAACTACTCTCTACTACTCACTCTACTACTCACTCTCTACTACTCTACTACTCTCTCTACTTCTCACTCTCTACTACTCTCTCTCTACTACTCACTCTACTACTCTCTTCTACTCACTCTCTACTACACACTCTCTACTACTCTCTAGTACTCACTCTACTACTAACTCTCTACTACTCTCTACTACTCACTCTCTACTACCCCACTACTATCTACTACTCACTCTCTACTACTCACTCTCTACTACTCTACTACTCTCTACTACTCTCTCTCTACTACTCACTCTCTACTACTCTCTCTCTACTACTCTCTACTACTCACTCTCTACTACTCTCTACTACTCACTCTCTACTACTCTCTCTACTACTCTCTACTACTCACTCTGCTACTCACTCTCTACTACTCTCTAATACTTTCACACTGCTACTCACTCTCTACTACTCTCTACTACTCACTCTCTACTACTCACTCTCTACTACTCTCTACTACTCACTCTCTACTACTCTCTACTACTCTACTACTCACTCTACTACTCACTCTCTACAACTCTCTACTACTCACTCTCTAATACTCACTCTCTACTACTCACTCTCTACTACTCACTTTACTACTCTCTACTACTCACTCTCTGATACTTTCTCTACTACTCTCTACTACTCTCTACTACTCACTCTCTACTCTCTATTACTCGCTCTCTACTCTCTACCTCTCTACCTCTCTCTCTACTACTCTCTACCTCTCTACCTCTACCTGTCTACCTATACACCTCTACCTATACACCTCTACCTCTCTACCTCTCTGTACATGCACACATATGCACATATATATATGCATATATATGCATATGCATTTATATATATGTATGTGTATATATATATTCACTGAAAAAACCATAGGTTTCAGGTACGTTATAGTTAGGAGCATTTAAAAAACCTTAGAAATTCACTGAAAAAACCATAGGTTTTAGGGGCGTTATAGTTAGCTGGACTTTTCACTCGTACAAAACCATTGAAATTCCCCCGTTATAGTTAGTTCAGCTAACTATAAGTCGCACACCCGCAATGCACTGCTGATAACGTCACATATTACATCACTCATGACATGGTCAGTGACATCACTCATGACATCACTGATGACATCACAAATGACATCACTGATGACATCACTGATGACATCATCCAGTGAATATGTGTTTTTCTGAAAATTACATATGTTTTATATATGTATATCTCAAGGTCGATGGTAGAATAAATGGGTATATAAGTGTCTAAATGGATGATTTGTTTTTGAAAAATTGATTGTATAACTGACTGATTAAGTGTATCTTAGTGAATACATGGCTTAATGAGTAATGTTTAAATATGTAAATATCTGTATCAGTCTCTCACTTTCTGTATAGGTGGCTGCATGGGTTGGTGGTTAGCTACATGAGTGTCTATATAGGTTATTAGTTGGTTTTTTGAGTATCAGTATGAGTATCTGAGTGTCTGTATGGTTCGGTGGGGGGTATTACATAGTGCATAGGTGCATGAATGAGTGACTCACTGTTTGTATGTGTTGAAGACAGCATGTGTGCAGGACTGTATGGGTGGATGAGTGTGTGCATGGGTGTGTTAGTGAGTGAATGACTGTCTCAATAGTGTCTTTATGAGTAACTACGTATGTTTTAAACTAGTATATGTGACTATTGGTGTATATAAGTGAGTATATGTGAGAGTGTGATATTGAAAGAGTTCCTGTATGAAAAAGTATGTGTTTCTATAAGTGATTGTTTAAAAGACTAAGTATGTGTAAGTTTCTTTAGAAGTAAGTGTGGTGGTGTGTGTATAACTGTATATGCAAGTAAATTGATGTTTGATTCTTTATTAGCATGAGTGACTATGTGTGTGAGTAACTCTATGGATGAGTGGCGTTGTGTAACAGGATGTATAGGTGTATGAGTACATATGATGAGTGAGTACATGTATGAGTAACTGTATAGGACTGTTGGTGAATGAGTGGATGTGTATGTGGATCTTAGAATTACTGAATAGGTTGCTGTAACTGATATTGGTATGTCCATTGTTTTGAAAATTTTAGTTTCTATTTTTGAATGTGTGTATCAAAGGTTATACTAGGGGGAGAGGAGGTCTGCCACTCTATCACAAAGATGATGTCATCAGTGATGTCATTTGAGATGTCATCAGTGATGTCATGAGTGATGTCACTGACCATGTCATGAGTGATGTAATATGTGACGTCATCAGCAGTGCATTGCAGGCGCGCGACTTATAGTTAGCTGAACTAACTATAACGGGGGAATTTCAATGGTTTTGTACGAGTGAAAAGTCCAGCTAACTATAACGCCCCTGAAACCTATGGTTTTTTCAGTGAATTTCTAAGGTTTTTTAAATGCTCCTAACTATAACATACCTGAAACCTATGGATTTTTCAGTGAATTTCAAAGTTTTTAAAATGTTAATTTCTAACTATGCCTACAGAGATAGGACATGTGAAGAAAGAAGAAAAAACGCACAGAAAGAAAAAAAAGAAATGCAGAAAGAAGCAACAGAAGTCCTCAAAGACGAAGAAAAGTGCAGGAAGAAGGATAACGTGCAGAACGAACAAACAGAAGAGCAGAAAGAAGCCTTGTTGCAAAATCATCCTGTACCCTCAACTTTTTCAAACGGATACTGGTGGTAACTGAGTCTAACTAACCAGTCCTATAGCCAGTGCTATGTTAAAAGACACTCAGAATACAGTGAAAACACCTACTTACATACACTAGGGAACACTATGCGTTGGGGTCCCCCTGTGATCAGCACGACCTCCTCAGTAAGCCCCTAGTATTTAATAGGGCAGGGGATTAAAACTACCTCTTAAAACTCGCCACAGGGTGTGTTTGCACACGTCACCTCAGGCCCTGTCCCCTCTCTTCCCCACTGTGTAAACACGCCCTGTGGCCGTTTTTTAAGTTGGGAGATTAAGTCCCCATGAATCCTGAGGATCCCTACGGGCAAAATAGCCCACTAGGTACGTCCGGTAAGCGCCATTGCAGAGAGGTGTAAAAAGGGGCACGGCCTGCACCACCTCTCTGCAACGCAGAGCAGTGGCGCTTACTGGAAGCACCTGGTGGGCTAGTTGGCCCCCAGGGTCTCTCAGGATTGAAAGGGAATTATTTCCCCAACTTAAAACCCGCCACAGGGCGTGTTTGCACACGTCACCTCAGGCCCCGTCCCCTCCCTTCACCACTGTGTAAACGCGCCCTCTGGCGGTTCTAAGTTGAGAGATTAAGTCCCCTTGAATCCTAAGGGTCCCTAGGGTCAAACTAGCCCACTAGGTACCTCCAGTAAGCGCCACAGAGCTGCGTTTCATAGAGGTGTAAAAAGGGGCGTGGCCTCAGAACACCTGTCTGCAACGCAGCTCCCTGGCGCATACTGGAGATACCTGTTGGGCTAGTTGGCCCTCAGGGACCCTCAGTATTGAAGGAGAATTAATTCCCTAACTTACAACTGGCCAGGGGGTGCGTTTGCAGAGTGCTGCAAGGAGGGGGCGTGGCCTCCGGCACGATGCCGGTCTTTTATTTATTTTATTTTTTTAAGAAGGAGGGCTGTGTGGCCCCCCTTCTTTTTCTAATTTACTGGCCCTGGGGACCCCATCCCCCAGGGCCTGCACCCTAATTTATTTTGTTGAAAAAAAAAATTGGCCCTCCCAAGGCCTTAATCGGCTCCGGGGACCCCAACCCCCGGGTCATAGCCTTTTTTTAAATTCTTTAGGAGGGGGCTGCGTTGCCCCCCTCCTCAGGCCACTTATGGTCCTGGGGACCCCATCCCCGGGGCCGGCCTTTATTTTTTATTATTTAAAAAAAATATATATTTATAGAAACACCTAGGACATGCTGGACAAACCGTACGTACCTATCACCATGACAATTTGCGTGATATTCATTAAAAGGCGACTATGCATAGAATTAATCCACATGGAATGTATTATACCGCTAGTGAAGCTCTGACGTGTCTGACGCCCTACCGTGCCTAATCCCGGCGCCCCCACCGGTGGGTACTCTCCAAGTAGACACCCTTGTCGTTTCTTTATACAAACATGGGTAGCTATTGGCGGGCACATTTAATATAAACGCACACCAAGCCATTCAAAGGGGATTCGACAAAAATTCAACCAAACTATGCAAGAAACCCCCCTCACGGTTAATAAAATACACATCCACCGCCGGATGTGTAATACTTTTTATTTTACTCTCTGGAAAGGAGACGAACCTCACTTGAGAGTCACAGCGTGCTCCTGGCTGAGCCCAATGCTGTGTTATACTCACCAGTGCCCGCCGAGTGCCTCACACCTCTGTGTTGTATTCCACCAGCTAGTGCGTATGCTATGACACTCTCTAGCCCATGTGCACTGTAACACCACCCCGTGAATATGTCATGCCACACTTGCCTTCGCACGGGTTATATTGCCCCATCTAACGTGCCTTCCTCGATGCCTATGTTATAACGCACAGCGCTATGCCATACATATTACAATCTGGGATCCATATCTTTGTCACAGTGCATATGCAGCGTTACACTCCCCAGCACATATTTTATATTACAACTTTAGAGACTAGTTAGGTTACACAACACTGCCCGGGGCATATTACACTCCAAGGAGCATATCGCATAGCACACGCTAGTGCCTGTGCTATCTCGCGCTCTCCAATGAATCTGTCATTGCTCACAATGTATTGCATATTATATTTCACGCCCCGGTTCATCTTATATCACACTTTTTGGTGCATAGTTTATACCATATACTATATCTAGTTTTCATTTTCAATGGTAATCTCAGGACTATGTTCTATATAACACTGCGTCCACCTACCCTTTTCTCGGGCATTACATTTTGCGATGGGGGGTGGAGGGTCAGGGGGTGTTTCTGCCAAGTGAGCCCGGAGTCACAGTCACAAACGTCCTCTTCTTCCTGAATAAAAGTGAGATTATGCTGGATACTTTTTCATATTTTAAGTAGTTCGCACAGACACACATTTTACAATAATGTTCCTAATACCCACCTTCTCTGAACAGTTAGCTTGCTGCCCCATCCACCTCCTCCCTATCCTCTGTTGTCTGAATCCATAGACTAGCCTCCTCCCTCCTGCCATGCATGGTCTGATGTGCTGCCACTGCCCTGCATTTAGCATGATGTACCAGTCCACTCCTCCTCTCCTCCATTGCCCAATTCTATGGCCCATCATTGACCTCCTGCTTAGCGTCTGTGCTTAGCTTGCTGCCCCTATTCTCGTTCCCCCTGCCCTCCGATGTCTTTGTGCATGCCTCTGCTCCATCCTTTTTGCCCACCATGTTCCATGGACCTGCCACTCCTATCTACTCTGAGTGTTCTGTTGAGCTGCCACTCCCCTCCCACCTGCCTAGCATTGTCAGATGACTGTAACCTGTCCCTGCCACCTTCACCCTGCCTGTCCACATGCCATGCCCCTATCCCCTTCCTCCTGTCCTCCATGGTCCATTTTACTGCCACACCCTTCTGCCCTCCCTGGTCTGTTGTGCTGCAACTGCTCCTCCTGCCTGCCCCGCGCGGTCTGTTGTGAGGCCCCTTCCCCTGAACACTCTTGTCTGTGCCCAGGTCCTGACCCTCCCTTCTATCCTCCATGGTCCTTTGTGCATGCCCCTGCACCCTCCTTCTTGCCCATCATAGCCATTGTGCTGCCACTAACCCTCCCGCTTGCCATGCATGGCCTTCTGTGCTGCCATGGCCCCTCCCACCTTCCCTGTGGGGTCAGCTAGCTGCCCCTGACCCCCTCCCACCTTCCCTCCATGGTCTGTGTGTATGCCATCATAGTCTCATTGTTGCACTCCGTCTTGTTTCTAGTGCCAATCCTGCCTGACCTCCATGGTCATCTTGCTGCTCCTGTCCTGCCCCCTTTCCCCCAGCCCTCTGTTTCCATGTGCAGACCCCTTTTCCCTCCCTCCTGGCGTGTCTGTTCCATTGTAATGCCCCTGATCCGTCCCTCCTGCCCTTTATGATCTGTTATGCTGCAGCTTTCTCTCCTGTCTGTCCATTATGGTCAGCTAACTACCATTGCCTCTTTCCCCTCTGTTCTCTGTTGTCCATGTGCATGTTCCTGTCCCCTCCCTATTGCTTTCTATGGATTGTTGTGCTGCACTCACGTCCCGCATGCGCTTTGTGGTGTATTGTGCTGCTGCAAACCCTGATGCCTGCCCTGTAGTGTCAGTTTGGTGCACCTCTCCATGTCCCTCCTGTCCTCTGTTATCCGAGTCCATGTCCCTACCCCAATTCCTCCTGCCTACCATGATCCAATGTACCATACTTGCGAACATTTTGAACTTGGTAAGAGTGAGATTTTGAAACAAAACTGGGGTATTGATTTTCCCCTTTGAGTTACATTGAAAAAGAGGAGATTGTAGACAGGAGACAGATCAAATAAAACCCATTTGAGCTTAAAAACATTGGAAGTTTCCTGGCTGAAACGGGTCTGTTGGCATGTATGGTTGTACTACCACTGCTTCTTCCTTCTGCCCGCAATGGTCTATTATATTGCCACAGCCTCTCTTGCCAGTCCTGTATTGTTGGTTTGTTGCCCCTGCCCCCCTTTCCACTGCCCTCCATAGTCTGTTGTGCTGCCACTGCCCTTCCTGCCTGCCCAGTGTCGTCAGATTGTTGCCTCTGCACTCTCCTACCTGCCTTCAATTCTCAACAGTATCCCAATGAACAACTAGATTGCTAACATTCTATATTTATTACAAAAGTGTGGAACGCCTGACGTCATCTTGATGTAATCAAAACTGTAATACCTAGAGTATTTCCTTTAGAAATTACATATATGAGAGGGTCTTATTTGCATCAAAATTATGGTTAGTGCTCTAAAAAACTAAAATGAGGACATATTTTCTGAGTTTTCAAATAGCGACAAATAACTTTTAAATTATTTGTAATCTTTATGTTTTTTTATCCAGTTGACCACTTGATTAAATGTTGCACCTAGGGGAGAGGATGTGGTGTTACTTCCAGAGCTGCAGACTTTGCAACTGGGGAACCAGGTTGGAGTTTCTGCTTCAGCTCAACATTCTGTGATCCTGGTCAAATCACTTAATCTCCCCATGTGTGGAGAATTGTGGATCAAGGGTTAGAGCGGCAGATCTCGATGCAGAGCACTGGTCTGGGACCAGGGTTCGATTCCCGCCGCAGCAGGGTCTTGGGCTATAAATTCCTCGGACCGGATATTCTCGCCTCAGTGCCTACTCTACTCATGGGTCCCACGCTGCAACTCTGGGCAATAGCTTGCTTAATCTCCACAACGGCCCCAACAGCGCTGGGATGCCTGGCTTCACCATGGGGGTGCCCAGGAGTGGGCACTTCACACGGAAAGCCAGGAAGGGTTCCTTCAGTGGTATGAGTACAGCGCTAAGATACCCGTAGAGATGATTGGCGCTATATAAATACCTATACATTTACATACATGTCTACAACCAAAATGAATTTGATCTTGTGTGATGTAACCAATGCTCATGTAAAGCACTCCAATACCTGACAAGTCTGCACTATATAAAACTGCAAATACACAAAAAATAAGTGTTTTTCACACTTCTGTCATTGGGCTACATGTGGGATATATCTGGGTGATATTTGTTCTGCATTTGGGCTCTTTTGTCTCTGGTGGCCATCTTGGGAGATTTATTTGTTATAAAATGCGAAGTGGGTCGCACACCGCTCGTCATACTAGCAAATAGCCCCATAGGATTCTGGAGAATGTAGTGACAGCGGCGGGTACACCTATGCCACGAGTAAAAAGTTTAAAATGCCATCCCTGGACACGTGTTTCGAGGTAATTGCCTCTCGTCAGCAGGGAGCAGGTACGTATGCGGGGTGCTGTAGACTGCCAAAAATTATCAGGTATAGTACCTCTCACGGCACGCGGGTGCGGGATCCGGGCTCATCAACCCATAGCTCAGGGAGCTTTAAATACAAAATGCGAAGTGGGTCGCACACCGCTCGTCATACTAGCAAATAGCCCCATAGGATTCTGGAGAATGTAGTGACAGCGGCGGGTACACCTATGCCACGAGTAAAAAGTTTAAAATGCCATCCCTGGACACGTGTTTCGAGGTAATTGCCTCTCGTCAGCAGGGAGCAGGTACGTATGCGGGGTGCTGTAGACTGCCAAAAATTATCAGGTATAGTACCTCTCACGGCGCGCGGGTGCGGGATCCGGGCTCGTCAACCCATAGCTCAGGGAGCTTTAAATACAAAATGCGAAGTGGGTCGCACACCGCTCGTCATACTAGCAAATAGCCCCATAGGATTCTGGAGAATGTAGTGACAGCGGCGGGTACACCTATGCCACGAGTAAAAAGTTTAAAATGCCATCCCTGGACACGTGTTTCGAGGTAATTGCCTCTCGTCAGCAGGGAGCAGGTACGTATGCGGGGTGCTGTAGACTGCCAAAAATTATCAGGTATAGTACCTCTCACGGCGCGCGGGTGCGGGATCCGGGCTCGTCAACCCATAGCTCAGGGAGCTTTAAATACAAAATGCGAAGTGGGTCGCACACCGCTCGTCATACTAGCAAATAGCCCCATAGGATTCTGGAGAATGTAGTGACAGCGGCGGGTACACCTATGCCACGAGTAAAAAGTTTAAAATGCCATCCCTGGACACGTGTTTCGAGGTAATTGCCTCTCGTCAGCAGGGAGCAGGTACGTATGCGGGGTGCTGTAGACTGCCAAAAATTATCAGGTATAGTACCTCTCACGGCGCGCGGGTGCGGGATCCGGGCTCGTCAACCCATAGCTCAGGGAGCTTTAAATACAAAATGCGAAGTGGGTCGCACACCGCTCGTCATACTAGCAAATAGCCCCATAGGATTCTGGAGAATGTAGTGACAGCGGCGGGTACACCTATGCCACGAGTAAAAAGTTTAAAATGCCATCCCTGGACACGTGTTTCGAGGTAATTGCCTCTCGTCAGCAGGGAGCAGGTACGTATGCGGGGTGCTGTAGACTGCCAAAAATTATCAGGTATAGTACCTCTCACGGCGCGCGGGTGCGGGATCCGGGCTCGTCAACCCATAGCTCAGGGAGCTTTAAATACAAAATGCGAAGTGGGTCGCACACCGCTCGTCATACTAGCAAATAGCCCCATAGGATTCTGGAGAATGTAGTGACAGCGGCGGGTACACCTATGCCACGAGTAAAAAGTTTAAAATGCCATCCCTGGACACGTGTTTCGAGGTAATTGCCTCTCGTCAGCAGGGAGCAGGTACGTATGCGGGGTGCTGTAGACTGCCAAAAATTATCAGGTATAGTACCTCTCACGGCGCGCGGGTGCGGGATCCGGGCTCGTCAACCCATAGCTCAGGGAGCTTTAAATACAAAATGCGAAGTGGGTCGCACACCGCTCGTCATACCAGCAAATAGCCCCATAGGATTCTGGAGAATGTAGTGACAGCGGCGGGTACACCTATGCCACGAGTAAAAAGTTTAAAATGCCATCCCTGGACACGTGTTTCGAGGTAATTGCCTCTCGTCAGCAGGGAGCAGGTACGTATGCGGGGTGCTGTAGACTGCCAAAAATTATCAGGTATAGTACCTCTCACGGCGCGCGGGTGCGGGATCCGGGCTCGTCAACCCATAGCTCAGGGAGCTTTAAATACAAAATGCGAAGTGGGTTGCACACCGCTCGTCATACTAGCAAATAGCCCCATAGGATTCTGGAGAATGTAGTGACAGCGGCGGGTACACCTATGCCACGAGTAAAAAGTTTAAAATGCCATCCCTGGACACGTGTTTCGAGGTAATTGCCTCTCGTCAGCAGGGAGCAGGTACGTATGCGGGGTGCTGTAGACTGCCAAAAATTATCAGGTATAGTACCTCTCACGGCGCGCGGGTGCGGGATCCGGGCTCATCAACCCATAGCTCAGGGAGCTTTAAATACAAAATGCGAAGTGGGTCGCACACCGCTCGTCATACTAGCAAATAGCCCCATAGGATTCTGGAGAATGTAGTGACAGCGGCGGGTACACCTATGCCACGAGTAAAAAGTTTAAAATGCCATCCCTGGACACGTGTTTCGAGGTAATTGCCTCTCGTCAGCAGGGAGCAGGTACGTATGCGGGGTGCTGTAGACTGCCAAAAATTATCAGGTATAGTACCTCTCACGGCGCGCGGGTGCGGGATCCGGGCTCGTCAACCCATAGCTCAGGGAGCTTTAAATACAAAATGCGAAGTGGGTCGCACACCGCTCGTCATACTAGCAAATAGCCCCATAGGATTCTGGAGAATGTAGTGACAGCGGCGGGTACACCTATGCCACGAGTAAAAAGTTTAAAATGCCATCCCTGGACACGTGTTTCGAGGTAATTGCCTCTCGTCAGCAGGGAGCAGGTACGTATGCGGGGTGCTGTAGACTGCCAAAAATTATCAGGTATAGTACCTCTCACGGCGCGCGGGTGCGGGATCCGGGCTCGTCAACCCATAGCTCAGGGAGCTTTAAATACAAAATGCGAAGTGGGTCGCACACCGCTCGTCATACTAGCAAATAGCCCCATAGGATTCTGGAGAATGTAGTGACAGCGGCGGGTACACCTATGCCACGAGTAAAAAGTTTAAAATGCCATCCCTGGACACGTGTTTCGAGGTAATTGCCTCTCGTCAGCAGGGAGCAGGTACGTATGCGGGGTGCTGTAGACTGCCAAAAATTATCAGGTATAGTACCTCTCACGGCGCGCGGGTGCGGGATCCGGGCTCGTCAACCCATAGCTCAGGGAGCTTTAAATACAAAATGCGAAGTGGGTCGCACACCGCTCGTCATACTAGCAAATAGCCCCATAGGATTCTGGAGAATGTAGTGACAGCGGCGGGTACACCTATGCCACGAGTAAAAAGTTTAAAATGCCATCCCTGGACACGTGTTTCGAGGTAATTGCCTCTCGTCAGCAGGGAGCAGGTACGTATGCGGGGTGCTGTAGACTGCCAAAAATTATCAGGTATAGTACCTCTCACGGCGCGCGGGTGCGGGATCCGGGCTCGTCAACCCATAGCTCAGGGAGCTTTAAATACAAAATGCGAAGTGGGTCGCACACCGCTCGTCATACCAGCAAATAGCCCCATAGGATTCTGGAGAATGTAGTGACAGCGGCGGGTACACCTATGCCACGAGTAAAAAGTTTAAAATGCCATCCCTGGACACGTGTTTCGAGGTAATTGCCTCTCGTCAGCAGGGAGCAGGTACGTATGCGGGGTGCTGTAGACTGCCAAAAATTATCAGGTATAGTACCTCTCACGGCGCGCGGGTGCGGGATCCGGGCTCGTCAACCCATAGCTCAGGGAGCTTTAAATACAAAATGCGAAGTGGGTTGCACACCGCTCGTCATACTAGCAAATAGCCCCATAGGATTCTGGAGAATGTAGTGACAGCGGCGGGTACACCTATGCCACGAGTAAAAAGTTTAAAATGCCATCCCTGGACACGTGTTTCGAGGTAATTGCCTCTCGTCAGCAGGGAGCAGGTACGTATGCGGGGTGCTGTAGACTGCCAAAAATTATCAGGTATAGTACCTCTCACGGCGCGCGGGTGCGGGATCCGGGCTCATCAACCCATAGCTCAGGGAGCTTTAAATACAAAATGCGAAGTGGGTCACACACCGCTCGTCATACTAGCAAATAGCCCCATAGGATTCTGGAGAATGTAGTGACAGCGGCGGGTACACCTATGCCACGAGTAAAAAGTTTAAAATGCCATCCCTGGACACGTGTTTCGAGGTAATTGCCTCTCGTCAGCAGGGAGCAGGTACGTATGCGGGGTGCTGTAGACTGCCAAAAATTATCAGGTATAGTACCTCTCACGGCGCGCGGGTGCGGGATCCGGGCTCGTCAACTTTTTACTCGTGGTATAGGTGTCCAGAATCCTATGGGGCTATTTGCTAGTATGACGAGCGGTGTGCGACCCACTTCGCATTTTGTATTTAAAGCTCCCTGAGCTATGGGTTGACGAGCCCGGATCCCGCACCCGCGCACCGTGAGAGGTACTATACCTGATAATTTTTGGCAGTCTACAGCACCCCGCATACGTACCTGCTCCCTGCTGACGAGAGGCAATTACCTCGAAACACGTGTCCAGGGATGGCATTTTAAACTTTTTACTCGTGGCATAGGTGTACCCGCCGCTGTCACTACATTCTCCAGAATCCTATGGGGCTATTTGCTAGTATGACGAGCGGTGTGCGACCCACTTCGCATTTTGTATTTAAAGCTCCCTGAGCTATGGGTTGACGAGCCCGGATCCCGCACCCGCGCGCCGTGAGAGGTACTATACCTGATAATTTTTGGCAGTCTACAGCACCCCGCATACGTACCTGCTCCCTGCTGACGAGAGGCAATTACCTCGAAACACGTGTCCAGGGATGGCATTTTAAACTTTTTACTCGTGGCATAGGTGTACCCGCCGCTGTCACTACATTCTCCAGAATCCTATGGGGCTATTTGCTAGTATGACGAGCGGTGTGCGACCCACTTCGCATTTTGTATTTAAAGCTCCCTGAGCTATGGGTTGACGAGCCCGGATCCCGCACCCGCGCGCCGTGAGAGGTACTATACCTGATAATTTTTGGCAGTCTACAGCACCCCGCATACGTACCTGCTCCCTGCTGACGAGAGGCAATTACCTCAAAACACGTGTCCAGGGATGGCATTTTAAACTTTTTACTCGTGGCATAGGTGTACCCGCCGCTGTCACTACATTCTCCAGAATCCTATGGGGCTATTTGCTAGTATGACGAGCGGTGTGCGACCCACTTCGCATTTTGTATTTAAAGCTCCCTGAGCTATGTGTTGACGAGCCCGGATCCCGCACCCGCGCGCCGTGAGAGGTACTATACCTGATAATTTTTGGCAGTCTACAGCACCCCGCATACGTACCTGCTCCCTGCTGACGAGAGGCAATTACCTCGAAACACGTGTCCAGGGATGGCATTTTAAACTTTTTACTCGTGGCATAGGTGTACCCGCCGCTGTCACTACATTCTCCAGAATCCTATGGGGCTATTTGCTAGTATGACGAGCGGTGTGCGACCCACTTCGCATTTTGTATTTAAAGCTCCCTGAGCTATGGGTTGACGAGCCCGGATCCCGCACCCGCGCGCCGTGAGAGGTACTATACCTGATAATTTTTGGCAGTCTACAGCACCCCGCATACGTACCTGTTCCCTGCTGACGAGAGGCAATTACCTCGAAACACGTGTCCAGGGATGGCATTTTAAACTTTTTACTCGTGGCATAGGTGTACCCGCCGCTGTCACTACATTCTCCAGAATCCTATGGGGCTATTTGCTAGTATGACGAGCGGTGTGCGACCCACTTCGCATTTTGTATTTAAAGCTCCCTGAGCTATGGGTTGACGAGCCCGGATCCCGCACCCGCGCGCCGTGAGAGGTACTATACCTGATAATTTTTGGCAGTCTACAGCACCCCGCATACGTACCTGCTCCCTGCTGACGAGAGGCAATTACCTCGAAACACGTGTCCAGGGATGGCATTTTAAACTTTTTACTCGTGGCATAGGTGTACCCGCCGCTGTCACTACATTCTCCAGAATCCTATGGGGCTATTTGCTAGTATGACGAGCGGTGTGCGACCCACTTCGCATTTTGTATTTAAAGCTCCCTGAGCTATGGGTTGACGAGCCCGGATCCCGCACCCGCGCGCCGTGAGAGGTACTATACCTGATAATTTTTGGCAGTCTACAGCACCCCGCATACGTACCTGCTCCCTGCTGACGAGAGGCAATTACCTCGAAACACGTGTCCAGGGATGGCATTTTAAACTTTTTACTCGTGGCATAGGTGTACCTGCCGCTGTCACTACATTCTCCAGAATCCTATGGGGCTATTTGCTAGTATGACGAGCGGTGTGCGACCCACTTCGCATTTTGTATTTAAAGCTCCCTGAGCTATGGGTTGACGAGCCCGGATCCCGCACCCGCGCGCCGTGAGAGGTACTATACCTGATAATTTTTGGCAGTCTACAGCACCCCGCATACGTACCTGCTCCCTGCTGACGAGAGGCAATTACCTCGAAACACGTGTCCAGGGATGGCATTTTAAACTTTTTACTCGTGGCATAGGTGTACCCGCCGCTGTCACTACATTCTCCAGAATCCTATGGGGCTATTTGCTAGTATGACGAGCGGTGTGCGACCCACTTCGCATTTTGTATTTAAAGCTCCCTGAGCTATGGGTTGACGAGCCCGGATCCCGCACCCGCGCGCCGTGAGAGGTACTATACCTGATAATTTTTGGCAGTCTACAGCACCCCGCATACGTACCTGCTCCCTGCTGACGAGAGGCAATTACCTCGAAACACGTGTCCAGGGATGGCATTTTAAACTTTTTACTCGTGGCATAGGTGTACCCGCCGCTGTCACTACATTCTCCAGAATCCTATGGGGCTATTTGCTAGTATGACGAGCGGTGTGCGACCCACTTCGCATTTTGTATTTAAAGCTCCCTGAGCTATGGGTTGACGAGCCCGGATCCCGCACCCGCGCGCCGTGAGAGGTACTATACCTGATAATTTTTGGCAGTCTACAGCACCCCGCATACGTACCTGCTCCCTGCTGACGAGAGGCAATTACCTCGAAACACGTGTCCAGGGATGGCATTTTAAACTTTTTACTCGTGGCATAGGTGTACCCGCCGCTGTCACTACATTCTCCAGAATCCTATGGGGCTATTTGCTAGTATGACGAGCGGTGTGCGACCCACTTCGCATTTTGTATTTAAAGCTCCCTGAGCTATGGGTTGACGTGCCCGGATCCCGCACCCGCGCGCCGTGAGAGGTACTATACCTGATAATTTTTGGCAGTCTACAGCACCCCGCATACGTACCTGCTCCCTGCTGACGAGAGGCAATTACCTCGAAACACGTGTCCAGGGATGGCATTTTAAACTTTTTACTCGTGGCATAGGTGTACCCGCCGCTGTCACTACATTCTCCAGAATCCTATGGGGCTATTTGCTAGTATGACGAGCGGTGTGCGACCCACTTCGCATTTTGAATTTAAAGCTCCCTGAGCTATGGGTTGACGAGCCCGGATCCTGCACCCGCGCGCCGTGAGAGGTACTATACCTGATAATTTTTGGCAGTCTACAGCACCCCGCATACGTACCTGCTCCCTGCTGACGAGAGGCAATTACCTCGAAACACGTGTCCAGGGATGGCATTTTAAACTTTTTACTCGTGGCATAGGTGTACCCGCCGCTGTCACTACATTCTCCAGAATCCTATGGGGCTATTTGCTAGTATGACGAGCGGTGTGCGACCCACTTCGCATTTTGTATTTAAAGCTCCCTGAGCTATGGGTTGATGAGCCCGGATCCCGCACCCGCGCGCCGTGAGAGGTACTATACCTGATAATTTTTGGCAGTCTACAGCACCCCGCATACGTACCTGCTCCCTGCTGACGAGAGGCAATTACCTCGAAACACGTGTCCAGGGATGGCATTTTAAACTTTTTACTCGTGGCATAGGTGTACCCGCCGCTGTCACTACATTCTCCAGAATCCTATGGGGCTATTTGCTAGTATGACGAGCGGTGTGCGACCCACTTCGCATTTTGTATTTAAAGCTCCCTGAGCTATGGGTTGACGAGCCCGGATCCCGCACCCGCGCGCCGTGAGAGGTACTATACCTGATAATTTTTGGCAGTCTACAGCACCCCGCATACGTACCTGCTCCCTGCTGACGAGAGGCAATTACCTCGAAACACGTGTCCAGGGATGGCATTTTAAACTTTTTACTCGTGGCATAGGTGTACCCGCCGCTGTCACTACATTCTCCAGAATCCTATGGGGCTATTTGCTAGTATGACGAGCGGTGTGCGACCCACTTCGCATTTTGTATTTAAAGCTCCCTGAGCTATGGGTTGACGAGCCCGGATCCCGCACCCGCGCGCCGTGAGAGGTACTATACCTGATAATTTTTGGCAGTCTACAGCACCCCGCATACGTACCTGCTCCCTGCTGACGAGAGGCAATTACCTCGAAACACGTGTCCAGGGATGGCATTTTAAACTTTTTACTCGTGGCATAGGTGTACCCGCCGCTGTCACTACATTCTCCAGAATCCTATGGGGCTATTTGCTAGTATGACGAGCGGTGTGCGACCCACTTCGCATTTTGTATTTAAAGCTCCCTGAGCTATGGGTTGACGAGCCCGGATCCCGCACCCGCGCGCCGTGAGAGGTACTATACCTGATAATTTTTGGCAGTCTACAGCACCCCGCATACGTACCTGCTCCCTGCTGACGAGAGGCAATTACCTCGAAACACGTGTCCAGGGATGGCATTTTAAACTTTTTACTCGTGGCATAGGTGTACCCGCCGCTGTCACTACATTCTCCAGAATCCTATGGGGCTATTTGCTAGTATGACGAGCGGTGTGCGACCCACTTCGCATTTTGTATTTAAAGCTCCCTGAGCTATGGGTTGACGAGCCCGGATCCCGCACCCGCGCGCCGTGAGAGGTACTATACCTGATAATTTTTGGCAGTCTACAGCACCCCGCATACGTACCTGCTCCCTGCTGACGAGAGGCAATTACCTCGAAACACGTGTCCAGGGATGGCATTTTAAACTTTTTACTCGTGGCATAGGTGTACCCGCCGCTGTCACTACATTCTCCAGAATCCTATGGGGCTATTTGCTAGTATGACGAGCGGTGTGCGACCCACTTCGCATTTTGTATTTAAAGCTCCCTGAGCTATGGGTTGACGAGCCCGGATCCCGCACCCGCGCGCCGTGAGAGGTACTATACCTGATAATTTTTGGCAGTCTACAGCACCCCGCATACGTACCTGCTCCCTGCTGACGAGAGGCAATTACCTCGAAACACGTGTCCAGGGATGGCATTTTAAACTTTTTACTCGTGGCATAGGTGTACCCGCCGCTGTCACTACATTCTCCAGAATCCTATGGGGCTATTTGCTAGTATGACGAGCGGTGTGCGACCCACTTCGCATTTTGTATTTAAAGCTCCCTGAGCTATGGGTTGACGAGCCCGGATCCCGCACCCGCGCGCCGTGAGAGGTACTATACCTGATAATTTTTGGCAGTCTACAGCACCCCGCATACGTACCTGCTCCCTGCTGACGAGAGGCAATTACCTCGAAACACGTGTCCAGGGATGGCATTTTAAACTTTTTACTCGTGGCATAGGTGTACCCGCCGCTGTCACTACATTCTCCAGAATCCTATGGGGCTATTTGCTAGTATGACGAGCGGTGTGCGACCCACTTCGCATTTTAGATTTATTTGTTATGAAGTTTCCTAATTTCCTCATTTACTGCAGTCTCCTCAGTAGGAAATACTTTCAGTTTTTTACTTTGATTCCATCAAGAAGGTATTCAGATATGTCACACATTTGCCATAAATTCTGAATGTTAGCACTCAAGTTGCTCATTAGATCACTGTAGTAAAGCTACTGCTCACCACGGAAGTCTGCTGCTGGTATTAAAAGTGCATGTTTCAGTCTGCATATCAGAATTTTTTAATGAAATGGAAAAGGATTTGAGAAGTCACTCAAAATGTGCCCTCATTTTTCTTTCTTCAGCACTAATCATAATTTCTATGGCAAAATGAACCCCCTCATTGTGTTCCTTTTTAAATTAAATGTTTTAAGTGTTACCATTTTATTCCAATCAAGATGGCTTCAGGTGTGCCATACTTTTGTCATAAGTAAGACAGTAAGCGCTCTAGTTGTTCTTAAGAACACTCTGGGACATTCTGTCATTGGGCTATACTTGGGCTACATCTGGGTGACATTTGGGCTACATTTGGGCTCTTTTGTCTCTGGTGGCCATCTTGGGAGATTTATTTGTTATGAAGTTTCCTAATTTCCTCAATTAATGCAGTCTCGTCAGTGGGAATACTTTCAGTTTTTTATTTTGGTTCCATCAAGAAGGCATTCAGATGTGTCACACATTTGCCATAGATTCTGAATGTTAGCACTCTAGTTGCTCATTAGATCACTGTAGTAAAACTACTGCTCACCAGGGAAGTCTGCTTCTGGTATTCAAAGTGCATGTTTCAGTCTGCATGTCAGAATTTGTTTATGAAATTGAAGAGGATTTGAGAAGTTAAAATGTGCCCTAATTTTTCTTTCTGCAGAACTAATCATAATTTCTATGGCAAAATGAACCCCCTCATCTTGTTCCTTTGTAAATTAAATGTTTTAAGTGTTACCACTTTATTCCAATCAAGATGGCTTCAGGTGTGCCATACTTTTGTCATAAGTAAGACTGTTAGCGCTCTAGTTGTTCGTTAGAACACTCTGGGTCATTCTATCATTGGGCTATACTTGGGCTACATCTGGGTGATATTTGGGCTACATTTGGGCTCTTTTGTCTCTGGTGGCCATTTTGGGAGACTTATTTGTTATGATGTTTCCTAATTTCCTCATTTACTACAGTCTCCTCAGTAGGAAATACTTTCAGTTTTTTACTTTGATTCCATCAAGAAGGCAACTGAGGACTACCTCTTTGCCAAATTTGGTGTAATTCCGTTCAGCACTTCGGGCTGTAGCTGCGTCAACAGGTCCTATGGGAAAATGCATGGGGAAAATGCATTTTGGGACCCCCATTTTTCTTGGCCCCCGCTTGACGAATCACCGTGAAATTTTCAGGATAGGAGCGGACCGGAGCTGGCCAAAAGTTTGGAAACTTTCGCGAAGATTCATCAATCGACGCCAACGTTATTCCAAATAGAATGTTGCGGATTTCCTATGGAAAATAGGTCCTAACTATAACTACCTACTGCTGACTGCCAGTAGGTAATATATACATATATAAACATATAAATATAATCTGCATATCTATATAGATATAAATGCGTGCAAACATATACATATACATATATGCATACATATGCATGGTATGTACATGAAAGTTTGAAAAACTCTAATACAAGCAAAGCTAAAAAGCCACCTAATTACAAACAGAATTGCTTTAACTTAAACGAGGGCGAGACCTATTGCATTTTCAATGCTTGTTTACTTTGATTCCATCAAGAAGGCAGTCAGATGTGTCACACATTTTCCTTAAATTCTGAATGGTAGCACTCTAGTTGCTCATTAGATCACTGTAGTAAAGCTACTGCTCACCAGGGAAGAGGATTTGAGAAGTCTCTCAAAATGTGCCCTAATTTTTCTTTTTTCCGCACTAATCATAATTTCTATGTCAAAATGAACCTCCTCATTGTGCTCCTTTTAAATTAAACTACTCACTCTCTACTACTCACTCGCTACTACTTTCTACTACTCACTCTCTACTACTCACTCTCTACTACTCTCTACTACTCTCAGCTACTACTCTCTACTACTCACTCTCTACTACTCACTCTCTACTACTCACTACTACTCACTCTACTGCTCTCTACTACTCTCTACCACTCACTCTCTACTACTCTACTACTCACTCTCTACTACTCTCTACTACTCTCTCTCTACTACTCCCTCTCTACTACTCACTCTACTACTCTCTACTACTCACTCTCTACTACTCACTCTCTACTACTCTACTACTCTCTACTACTCTCTACTACTCACTCTCTACTACTCACTCTCAACTACTCACTCTCAACTACTCTCTACTACTCACTTTACTACTCTCTACTACTCTCTACCACTCACTCTCTACTACTATACTACTCACTCTCTACTACTCTCTACTACTCTCTCTCTACTACTCACTCTACTACTCTCTAATACTCTCTCTACTACTCACTCTCTACTACTCACTCTCTACTACTCTATTACTCACTCTCCACTACTCACTCTCTACTACTCGCTCTCTACTACTCTCTACTACTCACTCTACTACTCACTCTCTACTACTCTACTACTCTCTACTACTCTCTCTGCTACTCACTCTCTACTACTCTCTACTACTCACTCTCTACTACTCATTCTCTACTACTCTACTACTCTCTACTACTCTCTCTACTACTCACTCTCTACTACTCACTCTCTACTACTCTCTCTCTACTACACACTCTCTACTACTTGCTCTCTACTACTCACTCTACTACTCACTCTCTACTACTCCCTACTACTCACTCTACTACTCACTCTCTACTACTCTCTACTACTCACTCTCGACTACTCCACTACTCTATACTAATCACTCTCTACTACGCACTCTGTACTACTCTCTACTACTCACTCTCTACTATTCACCCTCTACTACTCTCTACTACTCACTCTCTACTACTCTCTCTCTACTACTCTCTACTACTCTCTACTACTCAGTCTCTACTACTCTCAACTACTCACTCTCTACTACTCTCTCTACTACTCTCTACTACTCACTCTACTGCTCATTCTCTACTACTCATTCTCTACTACTCTCTTTGTGCTACTCAGTCTCCACTACTCACTCTCTACTACTCACTCTCTAATACTCACTCTCTACTACTCTCTACTACTCACTCTCTACTACTCTCTACTACTCACTCTACACTACTCTCTACTACCCTCTACTTCTCACTCTCTACTACTCTCTACTACTCACTCTCTACTACTCACTACACTACTCTGTCCTATTCACTCTCTGCTACTCTCTCTACTACTCTCTCTCTACTCTCTACTCTCTATTACTCATCCTCTACTCACTACGTCTCTCTACCTTTCTCTCTACTACTCTCTACCTCTCTACCTCTACGTCTCTACCTCTACACCTCTACCTCTCTACCTCTCTCTACACGCACACATATATGCATATGCATTTATATATATGTATGTGTGTATATATATATATATATATATTCAATGAAAAAACCAAAGGTTTCACACATGTTATAGTTAGCTGGACATTTCACTCGTAAAAAACCAATGAAATTCCCCCGTTATAGTTAGTTCAGCTAACTATAACTCGCGCACCCGCAATGCACTACTGATGACGTCACATATTACATCACTCATGACATGGTCACTGACATCACTCATGACATCACTGATGACATCTCAAATGACATCACTGATGACATCACTGATGACATCATCCAGTGAATGTGTGTATTTCTGAAAATTAAATATGTTTAATATATGTATATCTCAAGGTCAATGAAAGAATAAATGGGTATATAAGTGTCTAAATGGATGCTTTGTTTTTGAAAAATTTATTGTGTATCTGACTGATTAAGTGTATCATACTGAATACATGGTTTACTGAGTAATGTTTAAATATGAAAATATCTTTATCAGTCTCTCACTTTGTGTATAAGTGGCTGCATGGGTTGGTGAGTAGCTTCTTGGGTGTCTATATAGGTTATTAGTTGTTTTTTTGAGGATCAGTCTGAGTGTCTGTATGGTTCGGTGGGGGGTATTATGTAGTGCATAGGTGCATGAATGAGTGATTCACTCTTTGTATGTGTTGAAGACAGCATGTGTGCAGGACTGTATGGGTGGATGAGTGTGTGTATGGGTGTGTTAGTGAGTGAATGACTGTCTCAATAGTGTCTTTATGAGTAACTACATATCTATTAAACTAGTATATGTGACTATTGGTGTATATAAGTGAGTATATGTGAGAGTGAGCGATTGAAAGAGTTCCTGTATGAATAAGTATGTGTTTCTATAAGTGATTGTTTATAAGACTAAGTGTGTATAATTTTCCGTAGAAGTAAGTGTGGTGGTGTGTGTATAACTGTATAAGCTAATAAATGTATGTTTGTTTCTTTATTAGCATGAGTGAGTATGTGTGAGTAACTCTATGGATGAGTGGCATTGTGTAACAGGATGTATAGGTGTATGAGTACATATGATGAGTGAGTGCATGTATGAGTGACTGTATAGGACTGTTGGTGAATGAGTGGATGTGTATGTGGTTCTTAGAATTACTTAAGAGGTTCTTGTAACTGGTATTGGTATGTCCATTGTTTTAAAAATTTTAGTCTCTATTTTTGAATGTGTGTATCAAAGGATATATTAGGGGAAGAGGAGGTCTGCCACTCTATCACAAGGAAGATGTCATCAGTGATGTCATCAGTGATGTCATTTGAGATGTCATCAGTGATGTCATGAGTGATGTCAGTGACCATGTCATGAGTGATGTAATATGTGACGTCATCAGTAGTGCATTGCGGGCGCGCGAGTTATAGTTAGCTGAACTAACTATAACGGGGGAATTTCATTGTTTTTTTACGAGTGAAATGTCCAGCTAACTATAACATGTGTGAAACCTTTGGTTTTTTCATTGAATTTGCAAGGTTTTTTAAATGCTAATTCCTAACTATAACGTGTGTGAAACCCATGGTTTTTTCAGTGAATTTGCAAGGTTTTTTAAATGCTAATTCCTAACTATAACGTGTGTGAAACCCATGGTTTTTTCAGTGAATTTGCAAGGTTTTTTAAATGCTAATTCTTTTTTTTTTTTTTTCAATTTTTGTAATATATTTTTATTTTAATTTTCTATCCTTTTTTAAAGACTATGGTTAAATTTAAAAAATTCTACAATATATTTTTTTTTACCATTTTTTTAAACTAAACAGGTAAGATTTATTAGTATAACATAGTGTTTTTTTCCCCCTTTTTTTTTTTTTTTAATTATTTTTTAACGTGCGCGTACGGTAAGCGCACGTTTTGCTTTCATTACGTTAGATTTCTACGCTGTTTGCGTTCATTTACGCAATTTGCGTAGACGTACGTCACGCGCGCGCAGCGCGTAACGCGTACGCTGCACGCGCATGTTACGCGGAAGTGAAGGGGCGTGCCTGTTTTGCGCATGCTCGCGTGCGCGTGTCTTTTTTACGCGCATGCGTACTTTTACCGTAAGCGCTCCGTAAGCGTAACGTACGCGCACGGTGGGTCATGTGATCATGAAACACAACTTTTGATTGGTTGAAACTACTTTCAGTTCTAGAACTCTCCTACACCACACCCATTCCCCTCATTTCTGCTTGTGATCCCTTAGGAGAAGGAGCTGAGTTGTCTTTGTGATACGATGGCAGAACAGCAGAGCTCTTCTGAGAGTGAGCCTAGCAGCACTACCTTGAGGCAGAGAAGGAGGAAACAAAAGACCTCTTTCATATGGGAGTATTTTTCTTTTCCAGAGGACAAGAAAAAGGTAAATGCACCCTTAGTGACTTGTAAGCTTTGTGGCCGTGTACTTTCGAGAGGGAATCCCAACAAGAAGTATTCCTTCGGGAATCACACCATGTTGAGACACCTTCAAGATGTACACGGTAGGACACATGCTCGACATACTGAAGGTAACCCTTCAGTAAGTCAACCAAGCACATCCACAGCAGCTCAGCCTGGTCCATCATCTGCAGGGCCGAGTCCATCTTCGGTAGGTCAGCTGAGCCCTTCATCTGTGGGGGGAGCATCTCCTTTTTCTCGTCCTCTGGAAACCAACCATCGGTTTGCGAGGGTTTTAATTCGGTGCGCCACTTGTCATGATCTAATTTGTCATAGGGAGACCAGTGTTGCCCTAGTGAACAATTTAATAGATCAGCACATTTGTCGTACCGACTAATATTCCCATTCTTTCTTTCCTCTGTCCCTGCATGAACACAACGGCTCTTTTAAGAGCCAACCTTACCTTTTAACTTTTTTTTATATTTTTTTTAAAACTTTTTTTTATTTTTTTTTTACCGTACGCGTACGGTAAGCGTAATTTTTTTTAATTTTTTTTTTAAAACTAAAAATCAATCACATTACAAGGTCCTTGAGAGACTACAATGAAAAACTGAAAATGTGATTGTGGAGAAGTGGAAAAAAGGGACCATGACATTTTTGACTTACCATACCCACTCAAAAAATTATTTTTTAATTTAAATTTAATTTTAATTGCTTTAAAAATGGTTCAAGTTTTTGAAAATTTTCTATCTCAATCTGAAAAAAAAGAAAAAAGTATTAATATTTAATAAAACATTTTATAATACAGTACACATATTTACATATTTTCCCCAAAAATATTTTGCCTTTTTTTTTGCTGTTTTCAGAATATATTGCATTTCACTATAAATTGTGAAAGCAATTGCATTCATCATTTAACAGCGGGCAAAAAAAAAATAACAATGTCAAAGATTGTTTTAAAAAAGCCCAGAATCTCTTTTAACTTAAACATAACATTATAGAAATGCATAATATTCTTAAAAAATATCATCTAATATCAATACTTATTTCTTTAAAATACCGTCTGACATTTTTGTTTCAGAAGTATAATCCCAAAAATATTATATCTCAAATAACTCCACAATACATGTGGTTCCATTTCCTTTAGGCCAAATAGTAATTTTAAAATTCTTTTTTGATTAAATTTCCAATGTTAATCCAATAAAATTCCAAAGTTTAAATTGTACAGATCTCACCGATTCTCTGTAACATTTTGGTTTCCGAAAGATTAATTAATAATTAAATAAGTCCACAATACAATTGTTTACCTTTCCTCATGGCCAAATAGTAATTTAAAAAATCTTTTTTGAATAAATTTCCAATGGCAATCCAATAACATTCCAAAATTTAAATTGTGCAGATGTTACCGATTTTGTCTAAATTTTTGGTTTTCCAAAGTTTCATTAAAAATTTAAAAAGGTCACATTGCAATTGGTTACCTTTCCATTAGGCCAAATGATAATTTGTAAAATCATTTTTTTTGAAAATTCCAATGGTAATCCAATAAAATGGTAAAATTGTTTTGTACAGATCTTGCCAAGTCTCTCTAAAATTTTGGTTTCAGGAGGATTAGATAGGAATTTGCTAAATTAAAAGGCAAACGTTGCTTGAAAATCAATTTTGAATCATTACACAGTGTCCAGTATTTTTCACATTTAAGATAAACTGTGTAATGTCCAGAAGTAACAGTAGGTCCTTCATGGAAAATTATTGCAACTGTTACAAAAGTTTTTCCTGAAATTGATAATTGCTGTCCTGTAAACTTCTTTATTAAAGTATCTAATTTTGACCCATCAGCTTTACATCGTTGCATCATTAAAATTACATATTGTCCGTATTCCTTTAAAATTAACGTTGAAAACATTTCAGATTTACACTCACTGCATTCCATGCTATGATTAGCATCTTTAACTAATTTAGCAAAAGTGACTGTTTTACTTTCTGGCAATGTTAAATAAATAAACCTTTCATAATCAACATTAGAGCCACATATATTATAACAGTTTTCACAACTACGTTCCCATTTATAAGAGAGACCAAACAAATTTTCAATGGGAACCCCTTCTTCTTCCAGTACCTGAAGAAAAAACATCAAGAATTCCTGTGCGTCTTGCTGTACATTTTGAGAAAACTGTGTTCGTCCTGAACATACATCTAAAAGTTTTCTAATTTCAGTAGCACTTTCTATTTGAGTTTTATCATTACTCAGCTTTTGAAAAAGGAGACTCAACTCAGAACAGAATCTTTTTCCCTGATTTACTATTATCTGCTCTTGCACACTTTCCAGATAAAATGCAACATTCAGCACTACATTAGCGTAGCAGTTGACACCAGAGCTATTTTCAAAATGACATCCTACAACCTCTTCTTCATTTTCCTTTTTCTTTTTGCTTGCAATTACATCACTTCTCTTTTTTTTCCTCCTCTCTACATCTTCATTACAGATATTCTCATTTCTCCTTTTACGAGAAACTACACGTTTCTCCAACACAGGATACTGACCTAAATGAGGAGCATAGGTTCTTCTTAATCTATTATACTCCATTACACAATTTGTATCAGCACTAACTTTTGAGTCATCAAAGTCTATCATGAATAAACCAGATAATGTTTTCACTCGTGACAAAGCTACATAAGCCATATCTTCTTTGAACACAGTTGAACCAATGTTCACTAAAGCACAATCTACAGTCAATCCTTGAGACTTGTGAATAGTTACAGCATATGCTAGAGAAAATGGAAACTGCTTCCTACGTACATATAAGTCTTTCACAAGCATGAAACGAACTGAACAACGACAAATATCTTTAACTTCTTCTATCTGATCAAATTTTATTTTTAAACATTCAATTCCATCTTTTTTCTGATAATTAATAAAACCCACAACTCTTCCCATAGCTCCATTAACTAAACCTTTTTCAACATCCAAATTTCTCCTTAAAAATACTCTACAGTTCATGCAAACATATAGATTTTTTTCTAATCCAGCTGTTTTGGAAATGTTCTTCTCTAGTGAATCCAATTTATTTTTCAGTGTGCCTGTTAATGTGATAGTAATTCTTCCATCCTCAATTTTGTCCACTGCTTCCAATTTCCTGATATCTTCCTTTTCCAATTTTAAAAGCTCCTCATTGAATATTGAGCATTCACGTAGAGTTGGCATTAAGCAGATGACACTTTTCTTTTCTGCAATGTTCTTGTATATCTTCTCTGCAACTATTTCTTCCTTTGGAAATAAATTATGTAGCAGCCGACTCTGTAATGCTTTTTTGCCAACTTCTCTGAGTAGTCCAATCCTGATATCTTTCAGAATACTTCCATATTCTTCATCGTTTGCTTGCCTCATATTAGTAGTAAGTTCCTTGTACTCAAAGAAGGACCAAATATTTGCATTACCGATGCTTCCCAATGACTTCTTTGAGTCTTTATGTGTCACAGTATTAAACACTGGAGTAAGCTGTAGAAGATCCCCAAAAACTATGACATGTTTTCCACCAAATAACATGTCATAGTCTGTCCTTAGAATTTGCTGCATTCTTAAATGCACAAAGGCAAGCATTAAGTTTGATACCATGCTCACCTCATCAATAATGAGAACTTGCATCTTCTTCAATACTCTTGAAACTTCCAAGCATGCTTCTCCAGTTAGCTTGTTGTATTGTATTTTGTTCTCATGCTCCACTGGTAACATTAGCAAACGATGTAAGGTAATTCCTTTTATGTTATATGCTGCTAACCCAGTTGGAGCAGTAACCACACAAGACAAAGTAGAATCCGTTTTTTGCTGTAGGTAGCTTCTGATGACTTTTATTAGGAAACTTTTTCCAGTTCCAGCTTGTCCGCTTACATACATCCTGATTGGATGAAATGATGTGCATGAGCACTCTTTTTTTTCATGTAGAAATCCGTGATCAATTTTGTTTCTGATCTCTTCATAAATTTGTTGCTGCTCTTCGTTCAGTTGTCTTTCCAAATTTTGTAAGTCTATAAATTCTTCTTGAGCTTGATTCATAGCCGTTTCCACTTCATTCATGGCTATTGATGCTTCATTTTCAACGATTGGTTGTCCTAGGGGATCTTGACTGAGTGTTCCTGAACTTTGGCTGTCCTGAGAACTGTCTCTAGCTACTTCTGCTGCAATTGTAGTTTCCTGTTCAATTTCTTCATTTAACATTTGCAGATAAGTTGTGAATGTATTGCATTGTATGCTGTCTTTGCAAGCATTAAATGAATCTTCATAGCTTTGAAATTCTCCCAGTAGTTCATCCTCTGAACGCCATGGTTTAAACAGCTGTAAAAGAGCCAAGTAGTAAAATTCCTTTTTGTCAGTAGTGTCGCAACTCAGCTTCCGGTGATTTATCAAACTTCCTTTTGTTTGCTTCACCAAACATCCAAACATCCTTCCTCACCAATGACTTTATATTTTCCATTTTTTATGTCTTCTGCGGCTTTCCGGGAATAAATGTAGTTCTGCAGCACTTCATAGAGACACATGTTCTCCAGATGTTGACTTCTCTTGGGATAATATGTGTCCAACATGTTTGATTTCAAAATATCTGTACTTTCTGGGTCATTCTCGGCCAAATATTCAATTTCTCCAACAGATTTCAGTACCCGATTTCTCATTGCTGCAAGGCCTAAACTTGCCCAAATTATTCTTCTTGATTTCGAGTAGAGACTTGCAGATGATAACATATCTGAACATTCGTAGGATCCAATTTCTCGATGCGATAACATCTTTAAACTGACACTGTACAGCTTCTTACTGACAGTCTTCTCGTGAGAAATCTCTTCCCACATTTCTTTCAATTCAGTTTTTTCAGATTTAGTAATGTAAGACGTTACATATCGAGCAACAGCAATGGAATTGTCAGGTACATACTGTATATCCATGTTAGCATTCCACATGGATAAATTGACTGGGTTGTAGTCATTTATATTTTTTGATTCTTCTTTTCTTTTTAGGTTGTAGGTATTCTTAGGTGATTTTCTTGTGATAGTATGTCTCACAGATGACATAAAACTGTTTACTCTTCCATTTGAAAGAACAGGTCTAGGAAATCCAAATCGACATTTAGTGTAGTATTTATCTTTGCTCTTGTATTTCCGTCGACAGTATTTTCCACACCGATGACTTTGGAAACGTAAAACTTGCTCCTTTAACTTTTTCTCTTCTGTGCTTTTTGGTATAGCACATGTTGCATATTCTTCAATGTAAGATAACACTGCTTCATCAGTATCTGTTCCAAACTTTGGGGCATCCTTGATCCACAACAGCATATGAATATGAGGAGCACCTCTTGGCTGGTACTCTTTTCTCCAAAAGAAATCCACTACTTCTCCTAGAGGTGGATTTTTTTTATTGCAGATGAAGGACATCATAGCCTCAAATCTATGATTGAAATATCTGCAAACATTAACCGGATCCAATGAGCACAGTTCTCCTGCTGTCTTGTATTCGATGTTTTTAATGTTTGAATTTGCCTCTCGTAGAAAATCCAGTAAATCATCCCAAGCGTACTCAGCACAGCTTAGGGTAAGGAACCATATTGGTGTTCCTAAATTTCGTAACATGCATTTTAATTCACCATGGCGTCGGTACCAATATTCATTTGTCTCACGCTGACAAGCCATCAGATTGATCAGTTGTGTTTCCAAATGATCATCTCGGTGCTGCACTTTCTCCATAAAATCCTTAGCAGACACATTTTGTAAATGTACTCCACTTTTTAAAATGTGATTTACTGCATAAGATAGTGCAGACAAGTCGCTTTCAAATAAAAGATGGAACAAATAAGGAATACTTTGTCGAAATCTGGGATCTTCAGCATATAGTCTTGTAGTCCGATACTCAGAAGCTGGAATCTGTTCTGGACGTTCATCGTATCGTCCTCCTTTTCCTTTAGGAAACAGCTGGGGAAAACATCGAGCTTCCAAGCTCTCCTCCCATACACTCACGGGAGTTCCTTTTGCTTTCTTCATCTGAAACAGATCAATATTGTCTCCCATAACTTCTTTTGAATGAAGAGGATGTATGCTAAAATGTTCATAAATTTCTTCTTCCTTTGACTTGTCCACTTTTTCAATTTGTCCAGTTGGTGTTTCTGTGTCTTCTTGTAAATCTTCTTCTTCTTCTTCTATATAAATTGATTCATACCATTTGTTATTCCTTTTCAAATACAAATTTGCTCTTTGTACTTTCCGTACATCTACCAGCTCCTGCCAAATCTTCTTATTCTTTGTAGGTACACCATTAACCAGAATAACTAATGGTTCAGTTTCCAAAGTATCCGCATCAATAGTTTCCATATTTTTTTTCAAATCCAAGGGCAAATACACCACTCTACCTTTTAAACCTCTCAGTAAATCTGAAGGAGGTAATTTACCAGTTTTGGGCTCCATACGTACTATGGTCTGGAACGGATGAACACATTGAATAAGTATAGACTCATATGTATTTAATTCAGAAAGTTCAGCAGGAATAGCATCCAATTCTAAATTATTATGTACAGCTCTGGTCGGTATTCTATTTTCCTCTAACTTGTTGTAAAGTATTTACAAATACGCTGATCTTCACCCAATTCAAAACACTTTTCTAGAAATATATATGTGGCAAAATCTTTCCACTTATAATTATCTTCATTATCACTTTTTCTGTACAGATCAACATTCCTAGTTTGTTTTCTATAATGAGTTCTGCGGCAACAAATACAAGTAATATTTGGTCTTTCATTAGAGATTTTTTCAAATGTTGTTATGTGATCATTAAATGTCTTACTTACAGAGGGTTCTACATTGTCTTCCACTTCTTCCTCATTTACTGTGTCCTTTTCTGCACTGTTTTGTTCAGGACCAAAGTAACAAAACTGAATTTCATCAACAACCTTCTCTACATCTGATACCGATCCACGGAACAGAGCCCTATTCAATTCATCTAACTTTATTGCTGGACTTTTAGCAAAATACAACCGTCTCAGAAACTTTCTCATTTCAGTATGATGAACAGCCAGCATCCTAAAATGATGGAAAACACTATTACACACTTTTCTAGATAGACAAGCCAGAGAATGACCCTGCAAACCAGTATTCTCTCTCACTCTGCATGGATCTAGACTTTGAAGCACCTTAATCTTCTGTTTTACACTTTTTTTACTATATTCTCTTAGAAACTCACGAAATTTATCAATAGATTCCTGACGCACAGTGCAAATACTACTACAATTCCAAGTGTACACTGGGGCTTTAGGACGTCTCCCCATAGCCTCATCCGCCATCACTTGTACCTCATCTCTTGGAACCATTATCTCCTTCTCCATTATGCAACCATTTTTCACTTCATAAGCACGACCTCTGGTGTCAACTGCATGCAGCAAACTATTACTTTGAAAATAACTCTCTTCATTAAAAAAAGGTTCACTACTTGAACTATGCATCCATTTTCCTAAAAACACTAACAAAAAAAAGTTTGTTCTGTTCACTACTCTTTTCCTTTTGCTTTGTGATTTCAGTACATTAACCATTTTATCTAATGTACGCATCCTATTCAAAATTAAAATGAATAGTTTCCTTTTTAATTCTAATGCCTTTGCTGCAATGGCTTCAATTTCTTTTTTTCTCTTGTAATATTTTGCCTTTTGCTTATATTTCTTCACATCCTTTATCAAATTGGACATAACTCTTCTCTGAAACATTTTTCTACGTATCTCTTTAAACGCTGTTTTTCTGTTTAAGTTAATCTTTATTGTTGCAGAAGGTATATTTGCATTAACTAAATTCTCAATTTTTTCCTGTTTTTTTCTATTGAAAACATTCTTTCCAGTACAGACATTTTGTACATTTTTCCTTTTTTTGAAGATGTTCTTTAAAAAATCTTTTGTCTGCTTACCAGAGGATTTGTTCTTTTTCCCAACATGAGCATATCCAACTAACTTAGGTCCTCCAGTTGTCTTCAAATATAGGTTTTTTTTGTGGTCTTTCTTTAGTCTGGATTTTGTAGGCATCTTAAATTTTGTTCACTGCTCTTCAGCAATACCTGAAAAAAACTAAAAAAAAATTCCTTTATTTTATTTAAATATATTACTACATTTTTTATGATCTTTTGAAATCTTAAAATACTATAAACCCCTTTCCTATAAATGAAAATCACAATAACACCTTCACAAATTAAATATCTAAAAACAATTCCTGTATGCACACAGAGTCATGCTTTGAAATTAGGCAGAAAACGAAATTTCTTTGCCAATTGCAAAGCATACTTTCTACTACTTTTTTGGCAAGTGATAAGTACTTTTACAGTCTGACACATTTTGAATCCACTTTTCAGATTCTGAAAACAGCACATGTCCAAACAGCTTTTTCAGACCAGCAACATGTGTAACCTGGGTGACTGACTACACTCCAGCAAGGGCAACCAGCCTTAGTGATGCTGAATGTATTTGCATTACTGATTAAAACCTCAAACCCCACTCGGTTGTGAATACTGTGCATGTTTCCAGAGGATAAACAGCTGGTGTGTGCTAAGAGTTTGCTTCTGCACAAAAAAAATAGGTCCCCCTTTCCATCTAATGCAAATGTAAAATCACCAGAGCAATACGCAATAAATCTCTGCCTGTAATTCCTCTTTGTACACAGAGTCATGTTTACATATTAGTCAGAATTCGCAATCTCTTTGCCAATTTGAAAGCACACTTACTACTCTTTTTTTTGGCAAGTGATAAACACTTTTACAGTCTGACACATTTTGAATCCACTTTTTAGATTCTGATAAAAGCACATGTCCAAACAACATTTTCAGACCAGCAACATGTGTAACCTGGGTGACTGACTACACTCCAGCAAGGGCAACCAGCCTTAGTGATGCTGAATGTATTTGCATTACTGACTGCAACCTGAAACCCCACTCGGTTGTGAATACTGTGCTTGATTCCACAGGATAAGCAGCTGGTTGTGTGCTAAGAGTCTGCTTCTGCATAAAAAAATAACACCCCCTTTCCATCTAATGCAAATGTAAAATCACCAGAGCAATACCAAACAGCTTTCTCTGACCAGCAACATGTGTAACCTGCGTGACTGACTACACTCCAGCAAGGGCAACCAGCGTTAGTGATGCTGAATATATTTGCATTACTAAGTGCAACCTCAAACCCCACTCGGATGTGAATACTGTGCATGATTCCACAGGATAAGCAGCTGGGTGTGTGCTAAGAGTCTGCTTCTGCATAAAAAAATAGCTCCCCCTTTCCATCTATTGCAAATGTAAAATCACCAGAGCAATACCAAACACCTTTCTGAGACCAGCAACATGTGTAACCTGGGTGACTGACTACACTCCAGCAAGGGCAACCAGCCTTACTGATGCTGAATGTATTTGCATTACTGACTGAAACCTCAAACCCCACTCGGTTGTCTTACTATGCATGATTCCACAGGATAAGCAGCTGGGTGTGTGCTAAGAGTCTGCTTCTGCACAAAAAAATGGCTCCCCCTTTACATCTAATGCAAATGTAAATTCACCAAAGCAATAAGCAATAAATCTATGCCTGTAATTCCTCTTTGCACACAGAGTCATGGTTAGATATTAGGCAGAAAACGAAATTTCTTTGCCAATTTGAAAGCACACTTACACTCTTTTTTTTGGCAAGTGATAAGTACTTTTACAGACTGACACATTTTGAATCCACTTTTCAGATTCTGATAAAAGCACATGTCCAAGCTGCTTTTTCAGACCAGCACCATGTGTAACCTTGGTGACTGACTACACTCCAGCAAGGGCAACCAGCCTTAGTGATGCTGAATGTATTTGCATTACTGACTGAAACCTCAAACCCCACTCGGTTGTGAATACTGTGCATGATTCCACAGGATAAGCAGCTGGGTGTGTGCTAAGAGTCTGCCTCTGCACAAAAAAATGGCTCCCCCTTTCCATCTAATGCAAATGTAAAATCACCAGAGCAATACGCAATAAATCTCTGCCTGTAATTCCTATTTACACACAGTCATGTTTTCACATTAGTCACAAAACGAAATTTCTTTGCCAATTTGAAAGCACACTTACTACTCTTTTTTTTGGCAAGTGATAAACACTTTTACAGACTGACACATTATGAATCCACTTTTCAGATTCTGATAAAAGCACATGTCCAAACTGCTTTTTCAGACCAGCACCATGTGTAACCTGGGTGACTGACTACACTCCAGCAAGGGCAACCAGCCTTAGTGATGCTGAATGTATTTGCATTACTGACTGAAACCTCAAACCCCACTCGGTTGTGAATACTATGCATGATTCCACAGGATAAGCAGCTGGCTGTGTACTAAGAGTCTGCTTCTGCATAAAAAAATACCTCCCCCTTTCCATCTAATACAAATGTAAAATCACCAGAGCAATACGCAATAAATCTCTGCCTGTAATTCCTATTTACACACAGAGTCATGTTTTCACAATAGTCACAAAACGAAATTTCTTTGCCAATTTGAAAGCACACTTACTACTCTTTTTTTTGGCAAGTGATAAGTACTTTTACAGACTGACACATTATGAATCCACTTTTCAGATTCTGATAAAAGCTCATGTCCAAACTGCTTTTTAAGACCAGCACCATGTGTAACCTGGGTGACTGACTACACTCCAGCAAGGGCAACCAGCCTTAGTGATGCTGAATGTATTTGCATTACTGACTGAAACCTCAAACCCCACTCGGTTGTGAATACTATGCATGATTCCACAGGATAAGCAGCTGGCTGTGTGCTAAGAGTCTGCTTCTGCATACAAAAAAATGGCTCCCCCTTTACATCTAATGCAAATGTAAAATCACCAGAGCAATACGCAATAAATCTCTGCCTGTAATTCCTATTTGCACACAGAGTCATGTTTTCATATTAGTCACAAAACGAAATTTCTTTGCCAATTTGAAAGCACACTTACTACTCTTTTTTTTGGCAAGTGATAAACACTTTTACAGACTGACACATTTTGAATCCACTTTTCAGATTCTGAAAACAGCACATGTCCAAACTGCTTTTTGAAACCAGCACCATGTGTAACCTGGGTGACTGACTACACTCCAGCAAGGGCAACCAGCCTTAGTGATGCTGAATGTATTTGCATTACTAACTGAAACCTCAAACCCCACTCGGTTGTGAATACTATCCATGATTCCACAGGATAACCAGCTGGCTGTGTGCTAAGAGTCTGCTTCTGCATAAAAAATACCTCCCCCTTTTCATCTAATGCAAATGTAAAATCACCAGAGCAATACCAAACAGCTTTCTGAGACCAGCAACATGTGTAACCTGGGTGACTCACTACACTCCAGCAAGGGCAACCAGCCTCACTGATGCTGAATGTATTTGCATTACTGAGTGCAACCTCAAACCCTTAAAGTATTCCTTATTTTTACCAGTACACCTTAATTTTTCGTGAAAACATAGTCCATATTATTTTACATGTTCCTCACATTTAAATTTCTCCCAAAACAGAAAATAATAAAAACAACTTCAACAAAAGGAATTCCAATTCTATTATTCATTTCTTAATTTACCATATACATCCCCTCTCAAACTCTAAACTCACCTTTAAAATTAGTTAATTGTAAAAGAAATGTGGCACTCAAACAGCAGATTATCAGAGCCAGGATCTCTGTTCTGTACACCTCTCTCCTCTCAGCAGAACCAGATAATGGCAAACTTTCCCTCTCTTTTTCCACACATATATATTTTAATTTCAAATCTCAGTGCTTCCCCCTTTTTTTCAAATGTAATCACACATTTCTATTGGTTGAAAACCAACCCTTTTCCAAAAGTACCCTTCCCCCAACTTGACTTCTGCCTAGTACCCTTCCCCCAACTTGACTTCTGCCTGCTACCATAGCAACAGCTCATGGAACACTGCTGTGTGGAGTTAGGTCAGAAGTTCGCCACACAATGTTTCATTTCCAAAGAGCAGGAGTGCTTGACTTTTCAAACCTAACAGCAAATCCATAGTACTGTTCTTTGGTAACACATTTTTCTGTACCAATACAAAACATGCTTCTATAAATTTACACATACAGCCTAGTTTTTATTCTAGAATGGTATGAAACAGCCAATCAGTTCTTTTTTTTATAAAAAAAATATGTATGCCTCCATTTCCAAACTGTCTTTCATTTCTTTTTACCATTCTACTGAATTACACCTCCTGAGTGCATCCAGTTCTCCTTTGAAGATGTTCACAGTGTGGATTGTAGGGCACAGCTATGTCTTCTGGAGTGAAAAGTATGCAGAGAAAACAGATATGGTGAGAGACCTTGCTTTGCCAAATGTAGACATTAAATGGATTGGTCAGAGAGGGTTAAAGTGGCACCAATTGATGCCATTGGTGAAATCCTTCATGCAAATCCAACACCCTGACCTCATAATAGTGCACTGTGGTGGCAATGACCTAGGCACTTTGACTGGGGTAGGTCTGGAAATGCTTATGCATTTTAATTCACCATGGCGTCGGTACCAATATTCATTTGTCCCACGCTGACAAGCCATCAGATTGATCAGTTGTGTTTCCAAATGATCATCTCGGTGCTGCACTTTCTCCATAAAATCCTTAGCAGACACATTTTGTAAATGTACTCCACTTTTTAAAATGTGATTTACTGCATAAGATAGTGCAGACAAGTCGCTTTCAAATAAAAGATGGAACAAATAAGGAATACTTTGTCGAAATCTGGGATCTTCAGCATATAGTCTTGTAGTCCGATACTCAGAAGCTGGAATCTGTTCTGGACGTTCATCGTATCGTCCTCCTTTTCCTTTAGGAAACAGCTGGGGAAAACATCGAGCTTCCAAGCTCTCCTCCCATACACTCACGGGAGTTCCTTTTGCTTTCTTCATCTGAAACAGATCAATATTGTCTCCCATAACTTCTTTTGAATGAAGAGGATGTATGCTAAAATGTTCATAAATTTCTTCTTCCTTTGACTTGTCCACTTTTTCAATTTGTCCAGTTGGTGTTTCTGTGTCTTCTTGTAAATCTTCTTCTTCTTCTTCTATATAAATTGATTCATACCATTTGTTATTCCTTTTCAAATACAAATTTGCTCTTTGTACTTTCCGTACATCTACCAGCTCCTGCCAAATCTTCTTATTCTTTGTAGGTACACCATTAACCAGAATAACTAATGGTTCAGTTTCCAAAGTATCCGCATCAATAGTTTCCATATTTTTTTTCAAATCCAAGGGCAAATACACCACTCTACCTTTTAAACCTCTCAGTAAATCTGAAGGAGGTAATTTACCAGTTTTGGGCTCCATACGTACTATGGTCTGGAACGGATGAACACATTGAATAAGTATAGACTCATATGTATTTAATTCAGAAAGTTCAGCAGGAATAGCATCCAATTCTAAATTATTATGTACAGCTCTGGTCGGTATTCTATTTTCCTCTAACTTGTTGTAACAGTATTTACAAATACGCTGATCTTCACCCAATTCAAAACACTTTTCTAGAAATATATATGTGGCAAAATCTTTCCACTTATAATCATCTTCATTTTCACTCTTTCTGTACAGATCAACATTCCTAGTTTGTTTTCTATAATGAGTTCTGCGGCAACAAATACAAGTAATATTTGGTCTTTCATTAGAGATTTTTTCAAATGTTGTTATGTGATCATGAAATGTCTTACTTACAGAGGGTTCTACATTGTCTTCCACTTCTTCCTCATTTACTGTGTCCTTTTCTGCACTGTTTTGTTCAGGACCAAAGTAACAAAACTGAATTTCATCAACAACCTTCTCTACATCTGATACCGATCCACGGAACAGAGCCCTATTCAATTCATCTAACTTTATTGCTGGACTTTTAGCAAAATACAACCGTCTCACAAACTTTCTCATTTCAGTATGATGAACAGCCAGCATCCTAAAATGATGGAAAACACTATTACACACCTTTCTAGATAGACAAGCCAGAGAATGACCCTGCAAACCAGTATTCTCTCTCACTCTGCATGGATCTAGACTTTGAAGCACCTTAATCTTCTGTTTTACACTTTTTTTACTATATTCTCTTAGAAACTCACGAAATTTATCAATAGATTCCTGACGCACAGTGCAAATACTACTACAATTCCAAGTGTACACTGGGGCTTTAGGACGTCTCCCCATAGCCTCATCCGCCATCACTTGTACCTCATCTCTTGGAACCATTATCTCCTTCTCCATTATGCAACCATTTTTCACTTCATAAGCACGACCTCTGGTGTCAACTGCATGCAGCAAACTATTACTTTGAAAATAACTCTCTTCATTAAAAAAAGGTTCACTACTTGAACTATGCATCCATTTTCCTAAAAACACTAACAAAAAAAAGTTTGTTCTGTTCACTACTCTTTTCCTTTTGCTTTGTGATTTCAGTACATTAACCATTTTATCTAATGTACGCATCCTATTCAAAATTAAAATGAATAGTTTCCTTTTTAATTCTAATGCCTTTGCTGCAATGGCTTCAATTTCTTTTTTTCTCTTGTAATATTTTGCCTTTTGCTTATGTTTCTTCACATCCTTTATCAAATTGGACATAACTCTTCTCTGAAACATTTTTCTACGTATCTCTTTAAACGCTGTTTTTCTGTTTAAGTTAATCTTTATTGTTGCAGAAGGTATATTTGCATTAACTAAATTCTCAATTTTTTCCTGTTTTTTTCTATTGAAAACATTCTTTCCAATACAGACATTTTGTACATTTTTCCTTTTTTTGAAGATGTTCTTTAAAAAATCTTTTGTCTGCTTACCAGAAGATTTGTTCTTTTTCCCAACATGAGCATCTCCAACTAACTTAGGTCCTCCAGTTGTCTTCAAATATAGGTTTTTTTTGTGGTCTTTCTTTAGTCTGGATTTTGTAGGCATCTTAAATTTTGTTCACTGCTCTTCAGCAATACCTGAAAAAAACTAAAAAAAAATTCCTTTATTTTATTTAAATATATTACTACATTTTTTATGATCTTTTGAAATCTTAAAATACTATAAACCCCTTTCCTATAAATGAAAATCACAATAACACCTTCACAAATTAAATATCTAAAAACAATTCCTGTATGCACACAGAGTCATGCTTTGATATTAGGCAGAAAACGAAATTTCTTTGCCAATTGCAAAGCATACTTTCTACTACTTTTTTGGCAAGTGATAAGTACTTTTACAGTCTGACACATTTTGAATCCACTTTTCAGATTCTGAAAACAGCACATGTCCAAACAGCTTTTTCAGACCAGCAACATGTGTAACCTGGGTGACTGACTACACTCCAGCAAGGGCAACCAGCCTTAGTGATGCTGAATGTATTTGCATTACTGATTAAAACCTCAAACCCAACTCGGTTGTGAATACTGTGCATGTTTCCAGAGGATAAACAGCTGGTGTGTGCTAAGAGTTTGCTTCTGCACAAAAAAATAGGTCCCCCTTTCCATCTAATGCAAATGTAAAATCACCAGAGCAATACGCAATAAATCTCTGCCTGTAATTCCTCTTTGTACACAGAGTCATGTTTACATATTAGTCAGAATTCGCAATCTCTTTGCCAATTTGAAAGCACACTTACTACTCTTTTTTTTGGCAAGTGATAAACACTTTTACAGTCTGACACATTTTGAATCCACTTTTTAGATTCTGATAAAAGCACATGTCCAAACAACATTTTCAGACCAGCAACATGTGTAACCTGGGTGACTGACTACACTCCAGCAAGGGCAACCAGCCTTAGTGATGCTGAATGTATTTGCATTACTGACTGCAACCTGAAACCCCACTCGGTTGTGAATACTGTGCTTGATTCCACAGGATAAGCAGCTGGTTGTGTGCTAAGAGTCTGCTTCTGCATAAAAAAATAACACCCCCTTTCCATCTAATGCAAATGTAAAATCACCAGAGCAATACCAAACAGCTTTCTCTGACCAGCAACATGTGTAACCTGGGTGACTGACTACACTCCAGCAAGGGCAACCAGCGTTAGTGATGCTGAATATATTTGCATTACTAAGTGCAACCTCAAACCCCACTCGGATGTGAATACTGTGCATGATTCCACAGGATAAGCAGCTGGGTGTGTGCTAAGAGTCTGCTTCTGCATAAAAAAATAGCTCCCCCTTTCCATCTATTGCAAATGTAAAATCACCAGAGCAATACCAAACACCTTTCTGAGACCAGCAACATGTGTAACCTGGGTGACTGACTACACTCCAGCAAGGGCAACCAGCCTTACTGATGCTGAATGTATTTGCATTACTGACTGAAACCTCAAACCTCACTCGGTTGTCATTACTATGCATGATTCCACAGGATAAGCAGCTGGCTGTGTGCTAAGAGTCTGCTTCTGCACAAAAAAATGGCTCCCCCTTTACATCTAATGCAAATGTAAATTCACCAAAGCAATACGCAATAAATCTCTGCCTGTAATTCCTATTTGCACACAGAGTCATGTTTTCATATTAGTCACAAAACGAAATTTCTTTGCCAATTTGAAAGCACACTTACTACTCTTTTTTTTGGCAAGTGATAAGTACTTTTACAGACTGACACATTTTGAATCCACTTTTCAGATTCTTAAAAAAGCACATGTCCAAACTGCTTTTTCAGACCAGCACCATGTGTAACCTGGGTGACTGACTACACTCCAGCAAGGGCAACCAGCCTTAGTGATGCTGAATGTATTTGCATTGCTGACTGAAACCTCAAACCCCACTCGGTTGTGAATACTGTGCATGATTCCACAGGATAAGCAGCTGGGTGTGTGCTAAAAGTCTGCTTCTGCACAAAAAAATGGCTCCCCCTTTACATCTAATGCAAATGTAAATTCACCAAAGCAATACGCAATAAATCTATGCCTGTAATCCCTCTTTGTACACAGAGTCATGGTTAGATATTAGGCAGAAAACGAAATTTCTTTGCCAATTTGAAAGCACACTTACTACTCTTTTTTTTGGCAAGTGATAAGTACTTTTACAGACTGACACATTTTGAATCCACTTTTCAGATTCTGATAAAAGCACATGTCCAAACTGCTTTTTCAGACCAGCACCATGTGTAACCTTGGTGACTGACTACACTCCAGCAAGGGCAACCAGCCTTAGTGATGCTGAATGTATTTGCATTACTGACTGAAACCTCAAACCCCACTCGGTTGTGAATACTGTGCATGATTCCACAGGATAAGCAGCTGGGTGTGTGCTAAGAGTCTGCCTCTGCACAAAAAAATGGCTCCCCCTTTCCATCTAATGCAAATGTAAAATCACCAGAGCAATACGCAATAAATCTCTGCCTGTAATTCCTATTTGCACACAGAGTCATGTTTTCATATTAGTCACAAAACGAAATTTATTTGCCAATTTGAAAGCACACTTACTACTCTTTTTTTTGGCAAGTGATAAACACTTTTACAGACTAACACATTTTGAATCCACTTTTCAGATTCTGAAAACAGCACATGTCCAAACTGCTTTTTGAAACCAGCACCATGTGTAACCTGGGTGACTGACTACACTCCAGCAAGGGCAACCAGCCTTAGTGATGCTGAATGTATTTGCATTACTGACTGTAACCTCAAACCCCACTCAGTTGTGAATACTATGCATGATTCCACAGGATAAGCAGCTGGCTGTGTACTAAGAGTCTGCTTCTGCATAAAAAAATACCTCCCCCTTTCCATCTAATACAAATGTAAAATCACCAGAGCAATACGCAATAAATCTCTGCCTGTAATTCCTATTTACACACAGAGTCATGTTTTCACAATAGTCACAAAACGAAATTTCTTTGCCAATTTGAAAGCACACTTACTACTCTTTTTTTTGGCAAGTGATAAGTACTTTTACAGACTGACACATTATGAATCCACTTTTCAGATTCTGATAAAAGCTCATGTCCAAACTGCTTTTTAAGACCAGCACCATGTGTAACCTGGGTGACTGACTACACTCCAGCAAGGGCAACCAGCCTTAGTGATGCTGAATGTATTTGCATTACTGACTGAAACCTCAAACCCCACTCGGTTGTGAATACTATGCATGATTCCACAGGATAAGCAGCTGGCTGTGTGCTAAGAGTCTGCTTCTGCATACAAAAAAATGGCTCCCCCTTTACATCTAATGCAAATGTAAAATCACCAGAGCAATACGCAATAAATCTCTGCCTGTAATTCCTATTTGCACACAGAGTCATGTTTTCATATTAGTCACAAAACGAAATTTCTTTGCCAATTTGAAAGCACACTTACTACTCTTTTTTTTGGCAAGTGATAAACACTTTTACAGACTGACACATTTTGAATCCACTTTTCAGATTCTGAAAACAGCACATGTCCAAACTGCTTTTTGAAACCAGCACCATGTGTAACCTGGGTGACTGACTACACTCCAGCAAGGGCAACCAGCCTTAGTGATGCTGAATGTATTTGCATTACTAACTGAAACCTCAAACCCCACTCGGTTGTGAATACTATCCATGATTCCACAGGATAACCAGCTGGCTGTGTGCTAAGAGTCTGCTTCTGCATAAAAAATACCTCCCCCTTTCCATCTAATGCAAATGTAAAATCACCAGAGCAATACCAAACAGCTTTCTGAGACCAGCAACATGTGTAACCTGGGTGACTCACTACACTCCAGCAAGGGCAACCAGCCTCACTGATGCTGAATGTATTTGCATTACTGAGTGCAACCTCAAACCCTTAAAGTATTCCTTATTTTTACCAGTACACCTTAATTTTTCGTGAAAACATAGTCCATATTATTTTACATGTTCCTCACATTTAAATTTCTCCCAAAACAGAAAATAATAAAAACAACTTCAACAAAAGGAATTCCAATTCTATTATTCATTTCTTAATTTACCATATACATCCCCTCTCAAACTCTAAACTCACCTTTAAAATTAGTTAATTGTAAAAGAAATGTGGCACTCAAACAGCAGATTATCAGAGCCAGGATCTCTGTTCTGTACACCTCTCTCCTCTCAGCAGAACCAGATAATGGCAAACTTTCCCTCTCTTTTTTCACACATATATATGTTAATTTCAAATCTCAGTGCTTCCCCCTTTTTTTCAAATGTAATCACACATTTCTATTGGTTGAAAACCAACCCTTTTCCAAAAGTACCCTTCCCACCAACTTGACTTCTGCCTAGTACCCTTCCCCCAACTTGACTTCTGCCTGCTACCATAGCAACAGCTCATGGAACACTGCTGTGTGGAGTTAGGTCAGAAGTTCGCCACACAATGTTTCATTTCCAAAGAGCAGGAGTGCTTGACTTTTCAAACCTAACAGCAAATCCATAGTACTGTTCTTTGGTAACACATTTTTCTGTACCAATACAAAACATGCTTCTATAAATTTACACATACAGCCTAGTTTTTATTCTAGAATGGTATGAAACAGCCAATCAGTTCTTTTTTTTATAAAAAAAATATGTATGCCTCCATTTCCAAACTGTCTTTCATTTCTTTTTACCATTCTACTGAATTACACCTCCTGAGTGCATCCAGTTCTCCTTTGAAGATGTTCACAGTGTGGATTGTAGGGCACAGCTATGTCTTCTGGAGTGAAAAGTATGCAGAGAAAACAGATATGGTGAGAGACCTTGCTTTGCCAAATGTAGACATTAAATGGATTGGTCAGAGAGGGTTAAAGTGGCACCAATTTATTTATTTATTTATTTATTTAATTAATTTGTATGGCGCGTTATAACCACAGGGGTCTCTAAGCGCTGTCTGACCATATTTACGTGATAGATGTTATATTCACTTGAAACCAGCTGTACACCTAAGGTCTGCTCCATGCTTGTTTGAATAGTACGGTTTTTAATTTTTTTCTGAAGGAAAGTAAATTACTCTCCTTCCTGAGCTCTGGATCCAATTTGTTCCATAGGGCTGGGATTGTGTTGGAGAAAGCACGGCCCCCCACCGTGGTCAATTTAAAGCGGGGCTGAGACCACCAATTGATGCCATTGGTGAAATCCTTCATGCAAATCCAACACCCTGACCTCATAATAGTGCACTGTGGTGGCAATGACCTAGGCACTTTGACTGGGGTAGGTCTGGAAATGCTTATGAAGGAGACCTTTGCACAACTGTTTTCACTTTTCCCTAAAACTGCCTTTGTGTTTTCTAACATATGCCAAAGGCAAAAATGGAACTGGTCCAATCATTTTTGTCCACAGATTGACAAAGCAAGAAAGCACGTCAACAAATCTGTTTCTGCTTTCCTCCGTGACTATGGTATGGGTTCCATTTACCACAACAACTTGCGTTACGACATGCAAGACATTTATAGAGGAGATGGTGTACACTTCACTGATGAAGGGAACAGAGGCTTCCTCTTGAACCTTAGACTCTGCATCGGTACTTACTTGTAGGTACCAATAAAAAATCACTTCATAAACACAACGGCTCTTTTTAGAGCCCCCTAATATCTAAACACTTAAATCTGCATTTCATTTCTTTTTTTCTTTTTTTTTTACCGTACGCGTACGGTGAGCTTACCGTACGCGTACCCCGCGATTTTTTTAAAAATCAATAAATGTTTTCTTTGTACTTTTCTGTCCTTCTTTGACCCCCTTACAAATGTTAGGGGGTCTGTAACTCTCTTCCTTGCCCCCTTTTCAAGTTATCACCCTCTTTTTTCTGAGTGAAATACACAAAATGGCGGCCGCCGCTTCCTGGTTTCGACCGATTCGAATGTTTACTAAGATCTAAGAGCCAATCAGAATCGCGCTCGCGCACGTCACCGTACGCGTACGGTAAGCGCACCGTAAGCGCACCGTAAGCTGGCTCAGATATATATATTGATTTAAAGGCTATTTTCTCAGAATCTACTGAACAGATTTACACCAAACCTACAAAAGGCACTTCCTTGACCTGAGGACTACCTCTCTGCCAAATTTCAAGTAATTCTGTTCAGCCGTTCGGGCTGTAGCTGTGTCTAAAAGTCCTATGGAAAAATGCATGGGAAAACGTGTTTTGGGACCCCCCTTTTATCTCAGCCCCCGCTTGACGAATCCCCCCGAGACTTCCAGGGTAGGAGCGGAGCGTAGCGCCCCACCTATTTTGAAAATTTCGCGAGGATTCGTCGACCGGCGCCAAAGTTCTTCCAAATAGAATGTTGCGGATTTCCTATGGAAACAGGGTCCTAACTATAACTACCTACTGGCGACCGCCAGTAGGTAATACATACATATATAAACATATATATAATCTGCATATCTATATAAATACAAATATAAATGCATGCATACATATACATATATGCATGTTATGTACATGAAATTTTGAAAAACACTAATAAAAGCAAAGATAAAAAGCCACCTAATTCCAAACAGAATTGCTTTAACTTAAATGAGGGCGAGACCTATTGCATTTTCAATGCTTGTTTACTTTGGTTCCATCAAGAAGGCATTCAGATGTGACACATTTGCCATAAATTCTGAATGGTAGCACTCTAGTTCCTCATTAGATCACTGTAGTAAAGCTACTGCTCACCAGGGAAGTCTGCTGCTAGTATTCAAAGTGCATGTTTCAGTTTGCATGTCAGAACTTTTTAATGAAACTTTTTAATGAAATAGAAGAGGATTTGAGAAGTCAAAATGAGCCCTAATTTTTCTTTCTGCAGCACTAATCATAATTTCTATGGCAAAATGAACCCCCTCATTGTGTTCCTTTGCAAATTAAATGTTTTAACTGTTACCACTTTATTCCAATCAAGATGGTTTCAGGTGTGCCATACGTTTGTCACAAGTAAGACTGTTAGCGCTCTAGTTGTTCTTTAAAACACTCTGGGATTTCTGTCATTGGGCTATACTTGGGCTACATCTCGGTGATATTTGTGCTACATTTGGGCTCTTTTGTCTCTGGTGGCCATCTTGGGAGACTTGTTATGAAGTTTCCTAATTTCCTCATTTACTACAGTCTCCTCAGTAGGCATACTGTCAGTTTTTTACTTTGATTCAATGAAGAAGGCATTCAGATGTGTCACACATTTGCCATAAATTCAGAATGTTAGCACTCTAGTTGCTCATTAGATCACTGTAGTAAAGCTACTGCTCACCAGGGAAGTCTGCTGCTGGTATTGAAAGTGCATGTTTCAGTCTGCATGTCAGAATTCTTTAATGAAATAGAAGAAGATTTGAGAAGTCACTCAAAATGTGCCCTAATTTTTCTTTCTGCAGCACTAATCATACATTCTATGGCAAAATGAACCCCCTCATTTTGTTCCTTTTTAAATTACATGTTTTAAGAGTTACCACTTTATTCCAATCAAGATGGCTTCAGGTGTGCCATACGTTTATCATAAGTAGGAGTGTTAGCGCTCTAGTTGTTCTTTGGAACACTCTGGGAAGCTGCAGTAGAACACAAAGGAATCAACTGACAGTCTCTGCCCTTGTTGGATGTACATGTTTTACTGAGAATTTCAGACTTCATTCTCACATGACTAAGAAAGATAAAGTGAATTTACAGAAAATATGCTCTCAGTTTAGCTTATAGATCACCTTCCAAACCTCTGTGGGAAAAGCATGTGAAAATAGTTTTCTCTCAAACATGATTCATGATATCCCAGCAGAAGGCTTTTTCACATGGTAAAATCACCTTAGAACATACCACAATTCCTAAAATGAGTATGGTACCATCAACAAATGATTTATAATGTAACTAAAGTCTTAAAACCTTCTATTAACTGCAATGCTTTTTAATGCGGTGCTATCATGTATTTTGGTCCCAAGATGGCTGCCAACACTTCTTGGATAAAGTGCTGACAGCCAATCAGATCTCACGATGAGATGTGTGGTTAGTCTCCGCCCAGATATATATGTGATTTTACTTTTGATTTTCTCAGGAACTACTGAATGGATTTACAGCATTTAAGCAAAAGGGACGACTCTGAACCAAGGTCTACCTTTCTGCCAAATTTGGTGGAATTCCGTTCAGCAGTTCGGGCTGAAGCTGCGTCAACAGGTCCTAAGGTACATTGCATGGGGAAAACGCGTTTTGGGACCCCCCTTTTTTCTCAGCCCCCGCTTGATGAATCACCACGAAACTTTCAGGATAGGAGCAGACCGGTGCTCGCCAAAAGTTTGGAAAATTTCGCGAAGATTCAACAACTGGCGCCAGACTTATTGGGAATAGAATGTTGCGGATTTCCTATGGAAAATAGGCCCTAACTATAACTACCTACTGGCGACCGCCAGTAGGTAATATATATATATATCTACTAGCATTTTTACCATTAGGTGTTCTAGCTTTACCTCAGGATTTACTAGAATGGTATGGAGCTTGCATAAGTTTCTTATCTTTAGTGAGATCATCTATCAGGATATCTTGCTTGTTCCTACATTCTTAGTACTTGTGGTCATTTTGGACTTTATCAATTGTTGGTTATTATTTTTGAGCTAGTGTAGTCGTCAATGGTTTTGGAGCCTTTCTGTAGTGTCCTTGTGGGATGCGTAGTGAGAAGATATTAATTACATCTTTTTGAGGTAATCACATGAGGTGCTTTAAATTTGTTGTGGTACCAAGTTAAACTGTTGTTTTTCAGCTGACAGTTTCAGAATAGTTGTCAGGGTTTTTGATTATCTATTTTTTGATCATACATCTACACAGGAACTGACAGAAATTCCTGTCTTTTCCCTACTTCGACAAAGTCTTCAGGCCATCCATAGCAAAGAGCAGACACTGACAGGGACATTGTCTGTTTGGGCATGCTATGGCCAAGGAGGGCTTTGGACCAGAAACCCTATTCAACTTAAAATTACCAAGGTAAAATATAACCTTGTGCTTTACCCAGATCCCCGTACTGCCAATTCTCACAGTCACACTCAGATCTAGAAACATTGACATAGCATGCCCGTAACATATAAACCCAACCTTGTATCCATTCTACTAACTACCACATCCTCAAACTACAAAACACAAATTGTGTTGATTTACACTCACTCTGCAGTACACCAGATATTGTAGACCTCATCATCTTTAAAAAGCTTGATACCCTCTTCATCGCAGAAAAAAGGTCCCCCCCCACATCTCTGCATGTCCTAGACTACCTTCTTCCCACAGGCTACAGCATCCATCATCCAGGCCACACTCATTAGACGGAAGGAGGTCTTGCTGCCATCCATAAGTCCTGCAGGTCCTGCACCATAGAGAAGCAAGTAATATTCAACTCCATTTAGCTGCTGATATGCCATTTCCCACTCTCTGTACCTCAAACGGCCAACTTGCAGACAAGACGGAAGTTCTCATCCTGGGCTCCTCACCCTCCACCTGGGACGACTCCTGGTGGCCCCCCGCCCTGGGCAGCGCACCCAAACCAACAGACCACGCACGCAACCTGGGCTTCATCTTGGACTCCTCTCTCTCCATGACCAGACAAGTCAACGCCGTCTCCTCGTCATGCTTCAGCATCCTGCGCATGCTACGTAAGATCTTCCGGTGGATCCCCACCGAGACCAGGAAGACGGTCACCCAGGCCCTCGTCACCAGCCGACTGGACTACGGCAACGCCCTCTACGCCGGAACCACCGCCAAGCTCCAGAAGAGACTCCGGCGGATCCAGAACACCTCAGCAAGACTCATCCTCGACACCCCCCGACACAGCCACATCTCCGGACACCTGAGAGACCTGCACTGGCTCCCCGTCAGCAAGAGAATCACGTTCCGACTCCTCACCCACGCACACAAAGCCCTTCACAACCAAGGCCCAAGATACCTCAACAGCTGCCTCAACTTCTACACCCCCACTCGTCAGCTTCGATCCACCAGCCACGCCCTCGCCACCGTCCCCCGCATACGAAGAGCCACCACAGGAGGAAGGTCCTTCTCCTACCTGGCCGCCAAGACTTGGAACTCCCTCCCGACCCACCTCCGCCTGGCCCAAGACCACCTCGCCTTCAGGAAGCAGCTCAAGACCTGGCTGTTCGAGCAGTAACGGACCCCCCCCCCCTCCCCAAGCGCCTTGAGACCCTCCGGGTGAGTAGTGCGCTATATAAATGTCTTGATTGATTGATTGATTGAACTTATATCTCATCTGCATGCCTCCCTGTCAGAACAAAGCATCTGATTATGGGTTTGGTGAGCAGGGTTACTCTTTAACAAGCACGATATATATCCTGGCTGCCAAATTACAATTTAATGATATCCTATGAAACTTGTAATATGGTGGATGGAATAGCCGTCATGTTTGTGAGAGAGTATCTTATCCACTGTTGTGTAGTTCCTAAAAATACATAGGATCTACACATTTAGACAACATAAACTAAGGGATTGGTGTCTAGACTGATTCCAGACACCCCCAAAGGATATGTTAGCCTTTAGACCAGCTAGATCACAGTGCCACTATAAGCCCCCTAACCTTACCAAGGCGCAAATAGTTTCGGGCAACTATCAAACATGACAACCCTTGATCTTTCAGGGATCATGGAAACAGTACAGTACTTTTCGCTCAGTCAATCGTACTCACTTAGTCCCAGCGAGATACACAGAATAAACGTTGGACCAGTGTCATTCTAGTATGAAACATGTTTGCTGGGACAATCATTAAACAGAAGCAAATATAAAAGATTACAAGCACCAACAGAGTAAATAGAAAGTAGAATTGGACCATGGTGCTAAAACAGTGAATATATGAAGGCATATAAACATGACAGTAATCAAGTGTACTCCTACAATGCTGACCCTACCTAAATGTACCTAAGTGTACCTAGCATGTATGTGAGTGTAAACCATAGAATCCCCTAGGGAAGAGAAAACCCCATTACCTGATGGGAGAGAATGAAGGACCCCAACTTGGTCTCGAGGCGGACACCTCGCAAGGAATGTCAGATGGCTGCGTGTTGTAGCTTTGGCAGGCTGGGACCTCAGTGTCTTGTGTCATCATGGAAGCATCTCCTCTGTCTAGTTAAGGTACGGTTCTTTTACATCATAAAGATAGTCTCATGGTTCCTAACACAATTGAGATGTTGTGAATATGATTATGTAAATGAGCCTAAATCAATACCTGCAACTATGCAAAGTAGTTTGGTCGCCTTAGAATGAAGATGACCATGACTTTTGTACAGCGCATGTCAATGTTATGTACGTCATGGGGCCTTTTCTATGAATCCTCATGCATAATAAATGAAGCTAGTTTCAAGGAAACTGATCAACATTTATTCAGAAAATAACTGGGTGAAAGGTCAGTGCTATAACCGTTATGCAGAACAAGGTAGGACAAATGTAGTTGAAAGGTCTTTTAGCTACTTAGGCCTAGATTGGAGTACATAACACCACCAAATTCATAATCAGGCCCAAAGTCTTCATTGATAAAATCTCAGATCTCCTCACCGCTCTTCCATCCAACATGCCTATACCACCCTCTTAGCTGACTTCAACCTCCGATAAAATAAAAGTATAAAAAAAGACAAGCAACACCCTCTTCAAACTTATGGACAGCCCTAAAATGGTACAGCACGTCAGACAATCAAAAAACTCAAAAGACCACATCCTCAACCTTGTCTTCTCAATAGCAATAACAATCCAATGGAAATTTCCCAGTGCCCTAGGGTGTACCATCCACTTTGCCATCCCTGCCTCCCTGCTCAGAATCTTACCAACAAACCAAGGTCTCCACAATGGGAAGGCAAGACCTTCAGATACTTTAAAGGCTTCTCTATAGACAACCTAATCCTTGACCTCATCTCTCCCTGTATCAACTCGAAGCCCCAACACCAATGCCATTTTAAGCAACTTCAATACTTTTTGGGAAATCTCTTTGAACCTCCATGCCCCTATTAAAACATCCAAGTGCAAGCAAAAGCAGTCAGCATCTTGGTACTCTAAAGACATTGCTGACAATAAATGACCCATCCGCAGACAGAAAGGAAAAAGGGAAAAAAACAGAACTCCAGATGAACTTATGATATTGAAGTCCCTCTGTGCAACATGCAGATAGCTCATCATATCAGCAACAGCAAAGTACTATGCCAACACTATCAAGAAGCAGAACCCTTTTCAAGAAAATGAAACAATGCATCAACCCCATGCTAGGCCCACCTATTCCTCACTACACAAACAAGTGCAATGTCACTAATTTAGACCAAATATGGCAGGAAGGTAGAAAGGTATATGTTGTTATGCAGATTGTGCTTTTTTCTGTCTGGTGCAAAACCGTTCAGTACTTTTTACAAAATTTAAGCCAAAAATTATAGTGATATCTCTGACCTTGGATATTTTGCAACGGTTTTGTGATTAATAGCAAATAAGTGTGTTAACTGGCATGCTCTGATTGGCTGGATGAACCTGAACAGAAAACTGCGGCCACCATTTTATTGATTGGGGACGGTTCCCAGGGCTGAACACGTCTGTAAAAGCTAACAGAAGGGGTCAGGGTGGAGGTACTCTGACCCCATGTTTGAGAAATGGGAGTATTAGTGACACAAATGAGGAGTTCAAAATAGATTTTTTTAATCTCAAATGATATTGGCGATGATGCCATAATCGCTAGATTCCCCCCTGTGTACCATCGAGGGACATTGCGTATATTGGGAAGTCATCACGAATATTGGTGAAAATATAAAAAAATATATATATTTGTACATACTCGCCAGTCACTGTCATACACTCATGTATGCACTCACAAACTCACTCAGACACATATATACCCATTCACATACCCACTCACACACTTATACATTCAGTCACAAATCCACTCAGATACTCATCCACCCACTCACATACCCATTCAGGTACTCACACACTCACTTACAGACTCACTTGGAGAGTGATACACCCATGTACAGACCCACTCAGATACTCATGCACCTGCTTAGAGACCCACTCATAGACTCATCCGTACAGTCACATACCCACTTAGAGACTTTTACACCCACTCACAGACCCTCTTACAGACCCACTCAGATACTCATGCAGCCCCTTGCAGACAAACTCAGAGTCATGCACCCATTTACAAACCCACTCAGAGACTCACTCATCCACTTATAGACCCACTCACTCACTCATGTATGCATTCACATACCCACTAAGACACTCATACACACACTTGCAGATCAACTCAGATACTCATACACCAACTCACACATGCATACAGTGACTCCCACACTCAGTTACAGACCCTCTCAGAGACTTATGGACTCAGTCACTCACTCATACACTCAGAAACTTATGCACCTACTCACAAACTCACTCACATATACATGCCCTCACTCACTTATTCAAGGCTCATGCAGCCAGTCACAGACCCACATAGAAACTCACTCTCCCTGTCACAGACCTACGCAGACACTCTTATAAGTGGCTTGAATAACATCAAACGTGTAAAACATATCATATTGGCAATATCTGCAACAAAGAAAATACCAGCAGCAGCACCTTTCACTCTCACCCCCCCTTTTTTCTTTTTCCTTTCCTATTTTCTCATAGATTGTTTCTTGATAAATTATTACCTTAATGTATGTACTTTATTGTACATGTTATTTCTACTTGTATATTACTGGTACATGATAAATAAACTTAAACTTAAAAAAAGAAAATACCAGCAGCAATCCATAATTTCCAAAAAGAAATATGTTTATGATATTTGAGTTTAGGATTGAACCAAAGAGAAACTTTTTTAGTTTAAGAAAAAGTAATAGAAAATGTACTATCAAATGATAAAAGGGCAATTTTAGAGAGGGCAAGAATAGGAGAACATAACCAAAAGAGCCATTGGATATGGTGAGAAAAGCAATTAACGGGTATGGAGCCAAAATATTTTTCTCCAGGAGAAGCCATTTAGGTGCATTAGAGATGGGAACAGTGTGGAACCATAAGGAACATTGAGCCACAAGGAATGCAAAATGATAAATTTTCAATTCTGGAAGACCATCCCCACCTTCAGATTTGGGTAACTGTAAAGTCTGAAGACTAATGCGTGCGGGCTTATTATTCCAGAGAAATCTAGTAAATAATTTATATATTTCAGCATAAAAAGTGGACAGGAAGGAGAAGGGCAACATAGACAATAAATTTAGAATTTGTGGAGTTATAGACATTTTAATTGCTGCATTGTGTCCCCACCAGTTTAAATGTAGTTTAGACCATCTATCAAGTTTCTCTTTGGTATTTGTTAAAATAACAGAGCAATTGGTATCAACTGTATCTTTAACCGAACCGGTAAAAATTATCCCTTAATATTTGAGTTTTTTTGGAGACCAAATTATATCAGTATTCTCTAACATTGTAGAATTACTCAAGGCATTTAATGGAAAAAATTCTGTCTTACTAGTATTCAGGGTGTAACCAGAAACCTCAGCATATTTATGAATAATATTGAGGATAATAGGACTAGAGGTGGAAATGTCAGTAACATATAACAGTACATCATCAGCGTATGCTGAAAGTTTAATGGTAGTATCTTTCAAAACAACACCTGTATAAGTATCTCTATTACGAAGAGAACATAGGAGGGGTTCTATTGCAATAAGAAAAAGTAAAGGAGAGAGAGGATATCCCTGCCGAGTGCCTCTAAACAACCGAAATGAAGTGGACACAAATCATTGACTAAAATAGAGGCTGAGGGGGCTGAATACAAAGCCTTAGTCATATTAATAAAAATAGGACAAAAACAGAAAGCTTCTAAAGTTTTAAATAAAAATTGCCAATTAACCTTATCAAATGCCTTTTCTGCATCTAAGGCCATTACACCAATAGGTCCACTAGCTTCTTTGGCAAGAGATAAGGTATGACAGAGCAAACAGGTATTATGAGCGGATAATCTACCTTTCATAAAGCCGGTTTGATAAGATTGTATAATTTTGGGTAATAGGGGTGACAGACTATTCGCTAAAACTTTTACATATATCTTGCAGTCTTGATTGATTAAAGATATGGGACGAAAATTTGAGACTAAAGTATGATCTTTATTAGGTTTGGGGAGAACAATTATTGTAGCTTCATTAAAAGATCCTCCCATCATAGAAGTATGCTGAAACTCCGTAAAAAGTGAAAGTAAAAAAGGTGATAATTGGTTTTGATAGCATTTATAGAATTCGGCCAGAATTCCATCTGGGCCAGGAGTTTTTTTGGAATTTAAAGCATTTATTGCTGTCAAAATTTATTTGATGTCAATAGGGTTCTCTAAAGTAGCTCTATCATTATCAGAAATCTGAGGCAATTGGCAGGAATGAAGGAATTCACTGATCACACTATTATTAGGTGTAAGAGGTTCACGATATAAAGAAGAGTAGAATGAAATAAACTCTTTTAATATGTCCCCAACCTCCATCACCAATGTTACCTTATTCATCTTCATGGCTGGAATTTGAACCCTTTCACGTTTGAGGCATAGATAATTAGCTAGCAAACGACCCGATTTATTAGAATAAAAATAAAAATTTGACTTTTCTTTTGAGATAAGTAAACCTGCTCTTTTTCTAAGCATACAATTATATTCGTAACGGTATTGCTGAAGTTGGGATTTATATTGTGGATCTCTAGATGTAATAAAAAGTCGTTCCACTGCTGCAATCTGTGTCTCGAATTCATTGAGGTGGGAATAAAAAGATTTATTTTCGTGTGCCATAATAGAAATTGCAACTCCACGGATATATGCCTTAAAGGCATCCCAATGTATAATTTTAGAGATGTCACAGGACTTATTATTCAAAAAATAATCAGAAATTGCTGAAGCCATTTTGTTAGCATTGGTGGGATTAAGAACTATTTCCGAATTCATTCTCCATCTTTTATTAGAAATTGGAGGGTCGGAAATAGATAAAGAAAAAAAAATTAAAGCATGGTCTAAAATCGTAATAGGGTGAATAACTGATTCACTAATCATATGACATAAATTACGTGAGGATAATAGTCAATTCTAGAAAAAGAAGAGTGAGCATTAGAATAAAAAGTAAAATCTTTGTCTGTAGGGTGTTCCAATCTCCAAAAATCTACCAATTTGGAAACGGAAAGAAAGGATTTCAAAGCAGAAAAAAGCCTTGTTAGGCCAGAATTTTAAAGCAGAGGACCAGTCCAACAAAGGATCCCTAATAAGATTGAAATCACCGCCCATTATAAGGGATGCATACCTGATTTTGAGTGCTTCATCAGAGATATAGGACATAAAGGCAGGGTCATCAGAGGTAGGGGCATAAATATTAATCAAATTTAAAGTAAGTTTATCAATAATAACTTGAGCAGCAACAAATATACCATCTGTGTCATGGTGATGTGATAGAATTTGTGCACAAGTTTTGTGTGAGAAAAATATAGCGACTCTATTTTTACGTTTTTCAGCAGGAGATGAAACTATAGACCCTACCCAACCTCTAGACATAGTATGCAGTGGCATGGGTTTCTTGAACAAAACAGATATCTTTTTTCCCAACCGAGGGTGCATAAAGAAAAAATATAAGCCCAATAAAAAGGAGAATAAAATGAAATAATTATGAAAAGAAAGCAATTTTGATAAGTACTAATATTGCTATCAAATGACATTTGCCGATGCATAATAACTAACTAAACATAATAGCAAAACAGTTACATATGCGCACATATTTGCATACAAAGAACCCTCTATTTTATTCTAAATATTTCCATATACGAGAACATTTTTGCATTGACCTTTTAGTTCTTGTTTTATCTAGTGCTCATTCCCTGTCATAAGTATATTTCATTAAGAATAATCCAATCAACAAAAGAAAGAGGTTTAAGCGAAATCCATTCTCTCGCAATACAAAGCCTAGCAGCGACTATTGCGATAGATATAAAGCTAGTAGCAGCAGTACTATCGCAAACCTTATATCCCAACATAATCTCTTTAGTAGTAAAGTCTAGGTTAATTCCCAGACATTGTCCAATATATCTTATAATATTCCCCCAATACTCAGACAGCGTTGGACAGGTATAGAATACCAATCCCAAGGCCAATAATCCACTGCCACCGCCCACCCAGGAGCGTTGTGAAGATCTAGCCACCTATTTCACGCATAAAATTTATGTAATCTATTGCTCTTTGACAGGAGTGGAGCTAGATCCTCCTGGATCTTTTTTACTGGAATCTCTAGACCTTCCCAGGCTGGATCATTTCCCCTGTGTTACTAGTGAACAAGTGGGCTCGCTACTTAGGCTGGTAAAATCAGGATCTCATTTAGATCCTGTATCACCGACCGTCATATCAGAGCTTAGCCCGGTCCTGGCTGCTGAGTTGGCAGAGGTCTATAATATTTCATTAGACACTGCCACGTATCCGAGGAAGTGGAAAAGCGCACGTATTAAACCATTGCTCAAAAAGGCGCTAGTGGATCCGACTGACCCTCAAAACTATAGGCCGATTTCGCTTCTCTCTTGCTGCTCGAAGGTAATTGAGTCATTGATAAATCAGCCTTTGTCTCGTTACCTGGAACATAATAACCTTCTGGATTCTTCACAGTCCAGGTTCTGCACCTCGCATAGCACTGAAGCTGCTTTGCTGGAGGTTACGGATACAATAAGGATGACATTGGACAGGGGGACTCCAGTGATTTTGGTCCTTCTTGATCTGTCAGCGGCCTTTGACACCATCTCTCACAGGATCCTGTTGGACAGACTGTGGGGGATTGGTGTCAGAAACCTGGCCCTTAAGTGGATACAAAGCTATCTTTCAGAGCGCACTCAGAGCATTCATTTGGGTACCTTTGTGTCACAAACCTCATTGGTGGACAGGGGAGTCGCGCAGGGATCTGTCCTGAGTCCTACCCTGTTTAATGTGTATGTGGCTCCTTTGGCGGAAATCATCAGAAGCTGTGGGTTTGAGACCATCTCGTATGCCGATGACATGCAGCTTATTGTCCCCATCGGGGATGACATTGTATCCACTCAATCAAAATTTTAAAGCTGCATGTCTAGCATCGCAACTTGGATGAGGCAGAACTCCCTACAGCTTAACTCAGCTAAAACGGAGATATTGTTGTTTGGGAAGGCCGAGGAGATCTGGTCCCCTGATTGGTGGCCGCCTGACCTGGGAGAGGCACCCGCCCCCAAAAAATGAACCAAGAATCTTGGCATCAGGATTGATAACAAGTTATCCATGGAGGAACACGTGAAGACTTTGTCAGGGACCTGTTTTGGAATTATGAGGATGCTAAGGAAGATCTTTCCTTGGATCCCACTCTCGGCTAGATCCTCCCTTATCCAGTCCCTCTTGGTTAGCCGACTGGATTATGGCAACGCTTTACTTGTCGGAATAAGGGAAGACTTATTATCCAGACTACAGGTGGTGCAGAATACGGCAGCAATCTTGCCCTTACTAAGCCGGCCCTTACGCCCTCTGCTCTCCTCTTGAGCCAACTTTATTGGCTTCCCATTGGGAAACAACCTACATTTAAGATGCTATGTGTGGTCTTCAAGGCCTTACAGGAGAAGGGCCCTGCCTACCTTAACAAGAAAATTACCTTATATAATCCTATGCGGCAGCTAAGATCTAGTAATCGTAATTTTCTGTGCTCTCATAGAATTAACAAAGTAAAAATGGGGGGCCGTGCCTTTTCTTATCTGGCCCCCAGTTAATGGAACTCTCTACCAGACAATATCCGGTCTTGCACCGAGATATCTTGTTTTAAGAAACTTCTGAAGACCTGGCTGTTCTAGGAGACTTTGACTATGAGTGCTCATTTCTTCAAGCGCCGAGAGATCCCTGTGGGGATGATTCGTTTGCGCAATACAAGTGAGTAATAATAATAATAGAATATATGTAAGATGTCTGCTGCCCTTTGACCGCACTTAGAACAGCGTGTTCTATCTCCCCCAACTCCACCTGATCCCTGTGATTTTTGCTGCCACTTGCTGATTCTCTCAGGAGTGTAATATAACCGACAAATTGTTTGACATTGTTGCAATTTCAGATTAATAGAATGAATAGAATTATTTAAAGTGTCCAGTGCTGCAATTATCTCAACTGCATCAACATTTATGCTAAATATTTGGCTCCATTTGTCAGCTAAGTGTCCAGTGTCAGTGCTTCTTAAATTACAAAACTGAATGTATACAGAGCCTATTCTAGCTGTAAGCGAGAGATCAAGAATATGGTTTAATAGTTCCTGTGAATGTGGAAGCTGCGTTGAATATTGTTTTAAAAAGTAGTCTCTGATTTGTAAGTATTTATAAAATATCTGGTGGGGGAGTCCGTAAGATGTTTGTAATGATTAAAAAGTAGTAAAACCATTATGATCATATAGTTGACCTAGACTTACAATTCCATAATTTGCCCATCTGTTTGCAGTATCATCATGGAATATGCTAGGGAGAGAAGGATTGTTCCATAGTTTAAAGTGTTTATGTTGTTTGAGATTATTGTCTGTAAGTGAAGAGTTTTCAAGTATTTCATGCCATATGCGAACCATATCTCTAATAGTGTTGAAGTGAACTCTCTTGTAATAATTAGTATCATTAATACTATAAAGAAACATTTGACTATCCATGCTGAGTGCCAATACAATACCATAGTATGGCGTTTTATCAGTTAATAAACTTTGTAATCCACTTGTAAATGCTGCCCAATAATAGAGCTTAAAATCAGGGAGTTGTAGGCCTCCTAAATTATAAGGAAATTTTAGGTAGCGAGTAGCACGGCGTGCCTGTTTATAGCCCCAGATGAGGCTGCTAATGGCTCCCTCTAGTTTCTGAAAAAAATAATTCAGGACCCGTAGAGGAATTGCCCAAAACAAATACAAAAATTTAGGAAAAATTGTCATCTTAATTATATTCGATCTACCAATAATAGTTATAGGAAGGTTATTCCACTTCTTAAGTTTTTGAATGACTGTTTGGAGTAACATTTCATAGTTAAGTTTCCATATATTCTCAACTCTGGTAGAGATCCTAATCCCCAATTATGTTACTTCTGCACATCCACCAGTTATAGATGTTGTCGTATTTAAATTATGAAGGACTTGTATTTTATGCGGATTTAATTTGTATCCTGAAATTCGGCCAAAAATGTTTGCTTCTTCATGGATAACAAAGCGGTACAAAAGGGGGTGGTGATGGACGGAGCATCAGAACCAATCAAACACTCACACCCAGTCAACAGATCTGGGTTTGATCCATCACCGTTCTTTAGCCCACTCTGCCACCCCAGTTCAGACATGGCCATATGCAAATCAGTCTGACCCTGTGCATCATGGGAACAGTCCAGCCCGAACTGCCAAGCCATGCCTTCCCTGGACCGGAAACAAGCTTCCTAGGACCGGTTTCTGGCATTTCAGCCGTCTTCAGCCAGGCTTGCTTGAATCCAGTGGCAAAGTAAGCAAGGGACTCACGTCTGAGCATACCCTGCCAACTTATGGCGAACAAAGCGGTACAAAAGGGGGTGGTGATGGACGGAGCATCAGAACCAATCAAACACTCACACCCAGTCAACAGATCTGGGTTTGATCCATCACCGTTCTTTAGCCCACTCTGCCATCCCAGTTCAGACATGGCCATATGCAAATCAGTCTGACCCTGTGCATCATGGGAACAGTCCAGCCCGAACTGCCAAGCCATGCCTTCCCTGGACCGGAAACAAGCTTCCTAGGACCGGTTTCTGGCATTTCAGCCGTCTTCAGCCAGGCTTGCTTGAATCCAGTGGCAAAGTGAGCAAGGGACTCACGTCTGAGCATACCCTGCCAACTTATGGCGAACAAAGCGGTACAAAAGGGGGTGGTGATGGACGGAGCATCAGAACCAATCAAACACTCACACCCAGTCAACAGATCTGGGTTTGATCCATCACCGTTCTTTAGCCCACTCTGCCATCCCAGTTCAGACATGGCCATATGCAAATCAGTCTGACCCTGTGCATCATGGGAACAGTCCAGCCCGAACTGCCAAGCCATGCCTTCCCTGGACCGGAAACAAGCTTCCTAGGACCGGTTTCTGGCATTTCAGCCGTCTTCAGCCAGGCTTGCTTGAATCCAGTGGCAAAGTGAGCAAGGGACTCACGTCTGAGCATACCCTGCCAACTTATGGCGAACAAAGCGGTACAAAAGGGCGTGGTGATGGACGGAGCATCAGAACCAATCAAACACTCACACCCAGTCAACAGATCTGGGTTTGATCCATCACCGTTCTTTAGCCCACTCTGCCACCCCAGTTCAGACATGGCCATATGCAAATCAGTCTGACCCTGTGCATCATGGGAACAGTCCAGCCCGAACTGCCAAGCCATGCCTTCCCTGGACCGGAAACAAGCTTCCTAGGACCGGTTTCTGGCATTTCAGCCGTCTTCAGCCAGGCTTGCTTGAATCCAGTGGCAAAGTGAGCAAGGGACTCACGTCTGAGCATACCCTGCCAACTTATGGCGAACAAAGCGGTACAAAAGGGGGTGGTGATGGACGGAGCATCAGAACCAATCAAACACTCACACCCAGTCAACAGATCTGGGTTTGATCCATCACCGTTCTTTAGCCCACTCTGCCACCCCAGTTCAGACATGGCCATATGCAAATCAGTCTGACCCTGTGCATCATGGGAACAGTCCAGCCCGAACTGCCAAGCCATGCCTTCCCTGGACTGGAAACAAGCTTCCTAGGACCGGTTTCTGGCATTTCAGCCGTCTTCAGCCAGGCTTGCTTGAATCCAGTGGCAAAGTGAGCAAGGGACTCACGTCTGAGCATACCCTGCCAACTTATGGCGAACAAAGCGGTACAAAAGGGGGTGGTGATGGACGGAGCATCAGAACCAATCAAACACTCACACCCAGTCAACAGATCTGGGTTTGATCCATCACCGTTCTTTAGCCCACTCTGCCACCCCAGTTCAGACATGGCCATATGCAAATCAGTCTGACCCTGTGCATCATGGGAACAGTCCAGCCCGAACTGCCAAGCCATGCCTTCCCTGGACCGGAAACAAGCTTCCTAGGACCGGTTTCTGGCATTTCAGCCGTCTTCAGCCAGGCTTGCTTGAATCCAGTGGCAAAGTGAGCAAGGGACTCACGTCTGAGCATACCCTGCCAACTTATGGCGAACAAAGCGGTACAAAAGGGGGGTGGTGATGGACGGAGCATCAGAACCAATCAAACACTCACACCCAGTCAACAGATCTGGGTTTGATCCATCACCGTTCTTTAGCCCACTCTGCCACCCCAGTTCAGACATGGCCATATGCAAATCAGTCTGACCCTGTGCATCATGGGAACAGTCCAGCCCGAACTGCCAAGCCATGCCTTTCCTGGACCGGAAACAAGCTTCCTAGGACCGGTTTCTGGCATTTCAGCCGTCTTCAGCCAGGCTTGCTTGAATCCAGTGGCAAAGTGAGCAAGGGACTCACGTCTGAGCATACCCTGCCAACTTATGGCGAACAAAGCGGTACAAAAGGGGGGTGGTGATGGACGGAGCATCAGAACCAATCAAACACTCACACCCAGTCAACAGATCTGGGTTTGATCCATCACCGTTCTTTAGCCCACTCTGCCACCCCAGTTCAGACATGGCCATATGCAAATCAGTCTGACCCTGTGCATCATGGGAACAGTCCAGCCCGAACTGCTAAGCCATGCCTTCCCTGGACCGGAAACAAGCTTCCTAGGACCGGTTTCTGGCATTTCAGCCGTCTTCAGCCAGGCTTGCTTGAATCCAGTGGCAAAGTGAGCAAGGGACTCACGTCTGAGCATACCCTGCCAACTTATGGCGAACAAAGCGGTACAAAAGGGGGTGGTGATGGACGGAGCATCGGAACCAATCAAACACTCACACCCAGTCAACAGATCTGGGTTTGATCCATCACCGTTCTTTAGCCCACTCTGCCACCCCAGTTCAGACATGGCCATATGCAAATCAGTCTGACCCTGTGCATCATGGGAACAGTCCAGCCCGAACTGCCAAGCCATGCCTTCCCTGGACCGGAAACAAGCTTCCTAGGACCGGTTTCTGGCATTTCAGCCGTCTTCAGCCAGGCTTGCTTGAATCCAGTGGCAAAGTGAGCAAGGGACTCACGTCTGAGCATACCCTGCCAACTTATGGCGAACAAAGCGGTACAAAAGGGGGTGGTGATGGACGGAGCATCAGAACCAATCAAACACTCACACCCAGTCAACAGATCTGGGTTTGATCCATCACCGTTCTTTAGCCCACTCTGCCACCCCAGTTCAGACATGGCCATATGCAAATCAGTCTGACCCTGTGCATCATGGGAACAGTCCAGCCCGAACTGCCAAGCCATGCCTTCCCTGGACCGGAAACAAGCTTCCTAGGACCGGTTTCTGGCATTTCAGCCGTCTTCAGCCAGGCTTGCTTGAATCCAGTGGCAAAGTGAGCAAGGGACTCACGTCTGAGCATACCCTGCCAACTTATGGCGAACAAAGCGGTACAAAAGGGGGTGGTGATGGACGGAGCATCAGAACCAATCAAACACTCACACCCAGTCAACAGATCTGGGTTTGATCCATCACCGTTCTTTAGCCCACTCTGCCACCCCAGTTCAGACATGGCCATATGCAAATCAGTCTGACCCTGTGCATCATGGGAACAGTCCAGCCCGAACTGCCAAGCCATGCCTTCCCTGGACCGGAAACAAGCTTCCTAGGACCGGTTTCTGGCATTTCAGCCGTCTTCAGCCAGGCTTGCTTGAATCCAGTGGCAAAGTGAGCAAGGGACCCACGTCTTCATGGATAACATGCAATGCTTTAGCTGGATCAGATGTAAATAGTGCAATATCATCCGCATATGCGATTGCCTTAAGTTGATAGTTCCCATTAAAAATGGGATAATATGAGGGTTCTGATTTAGTGTTTTAATAATCGGCTCTATGTATAGAGCAAATAATAACGGGGAAAGCTGTATCATAAATGGAGCTGACTGCAGGTCACAATATATAAGCTTCGCCTGTGGGTTGATACACAATGGACGGATCCACTTTAAAAACCTAGGTGGTATGCCGTTGTTACCCAGTATCCTCCATAGCGCATCCCATGCTACCCTATCAAATGCTTTTTCAGCATCTAACAAGATCATCCCTACCTTACGAGATGTCTTGTTAGCGATATCAAGTGATGCAATAGCTTTATTGACATGTGCAGGATTATCTCTAACTAAGATAAAGCCAGGTTGGTGTTCTGACACTAATCTGGGCATGTAAGAAGCCAACCGATTAGCCAAAACTTTGGCATAGATTTTGGCATCAGAGTTGATTAGGGATACTGGGCGATATGACCCGCAATCGTCTGCTACCTTCCATTTTTTAAGAAAAAAAATTATATTGGTCATATCCCAAGACTTAGGTGTTTCCATATTTTCCCCAATCTGGTGTATAACTACACATAGTAACGGAAGGATAAGATTTTTAAATGCTTTATAAAATTCCATTGGCATAGCGTCGTCTCCTGCAGCCTTGCCCGAGGGCAGCCCTCCTATGGCCTTTAGGATTTCATCTACAGTGATATATTGTTGTAGATAGTCTGCTGCATCTGAACTTAAAGTTTTACAATCGTCTAGTCGCAGGTATTGCTCAGCTAAAGCTTCATCCATATTGTTGGTTTTAGAATAAAGCTCGTTATAAAATTAAGCAAATTGCATCAAGATTGATTCCGCAGTCTTGTGTATAGAGCCATCTCCACCCCTAATTATCTCAAAGCGTGTTTGAACTTTTTTTTCCGCAATTTGATAGGCTAAAATCCTCCCTACCTGTTCCCCTTATTCATATTGTTTGGAACGGGTTTGGTTGTAGGCAGCCGCGCTCTTCTCTTTAAATTGTCGTGTCAGTAATAACCGTGTGTTTATTAAAGAAGAGTATATAAGATCAGTATTCGATCCATTAGACATGAGTTCAGCAGCGTTTGAAAGCTCTAATTTTTTTAGTGTTTCACGAGCTTCAACCAATTAATTTTGTTGGGTTTTATTTGAACAAGCTTTCATTGCATCCCATACATAGAAAGAAGAGTAAGTATCAATATTAGTTTGAATAAACTCTGTGAGAGTTTTTTGCATTTGTGTGATATATTGGGGGCCTGATAAAAGGTATCTTGGAAATGAAAATAATCTACTGCTCTTAACCTCATCTGAGAGCTGAAAGCAAATTAGTTGCTTATTATGGTCTGAGGTTATCCTCGGGCAGACCTCTATTTGTGCATTAAGTGACATGTTGTTGCTTACAAAAGCTAAGTCTATTCTTGAGTAGTGTTGGTGTGGCCTTGAGTAACATGTAAACCCAGGCAGAGCAGGATACATAGTCCGCCATAAATCTACCAACCCATGTAGCAGTGCTAGCTCATAAATTGATTTAAGGACCCTACACATCCTTGGGGTTGCAAATCGATTTGTAGAGTCAATGTTGTAATTGAAGGTGCAGTTGAAATCCCCCATTATAATTATTTCCCCCTGTCAATCTAATAAATCCAGCATTTCTTTTTTAAAAGGGTAGGATCATCCAAGTTTGGGCCATAAATTCCACAAAAAACTAATTTTTTATTGTAAACCTCAAGTTGAATAATGACCCATCTGCCGCTTGGGTCAGAAGTGTTTTTGATGATTTTGCAAATAAAGCATTTATCTTTAAGAATCGCAACCCCTCTAATGGTTGCCCCTTGTGAAGTACATTCAATCAGTTCTAACCGCAAGTGTTTGAATAAGCCCCTATCCTTGTAAATCAAATGAGTCTCTAGCAATAGTACCAGGTGTGGTTTATACATCTTAAGCTCTTCTTTAACTAATTGTCGTTTAGTTGAAGAGTTTATTCTGGCTACGTTCCAACTAATACATCTAATTACCCCCATAACTGATTCTTTTGTAAGTTACGCGCGTCCAAAAGCAATTGATCAAATAAAAGGATGGGCTCTACATAGATAAAATTAAAGGCACTGTAACTTATCTCAATTTTCATTTTAAGTACCCTCTGTTCTTTACACCCCATATACTATAAGTAGTGTTAGTCAGTTGATGATCACCCCCACCCAACCACAAGGTCCTCCCACCCAGTGTTCTAAGAAAGGAATCTCCCCCCAAAACAAGCTGTCGATTTAGGACAGTTACGAAGAGCAGCGTTAACACATGAAGCTCCCTGAATTATGTTAAAGCATTGACTTGCTAGTTGTAATTTGAAGTTCACATTTTTCAAAAAGGGGGAAAAGCAGTGATTATATTCCAAGAAGAGAAAGAGTAAGCTGATATACCCCCCAAAAAAAGAGAGAAAAGAGGTAAAGAGAGAGAAAAAGACTTGTGCATACATGTGTATATAAGTAGTGCCCCTAATACCCCTTTGATTTTCTGCTGTCAAGATACCATTTGTTACCACCAGAATCTAGAACATTTATAGCAGTCCTTAACAGGTATAGAGTGCTATCAACTGCACATTTTACTTATTTGAGTTTTTTTGTAGTTTAGAAAGTGCCAATTTTGCCTCCTGGCCTGAGTAGTAAAACTGCGAACTGCCATCTTGGATAACTTTCAGTCGAGCAGGTTCTTGTAAATAAACAACAGCTTCAAGTGCTTTCTAGGAGTCAATAAGTTGTCTCATCCTCCATCTTTTGTCCATGGTAATTTTGCATAGATCTGATCTAGCAGTAAAAGAATAAGTCTCGACTGTCACAGGTGTCGTAGGGCGAGCTTTAATTGCGATGTCCTGGCGTAGTAAAAAGTTGCCTACGTAAAGAAGGATTGGTCTAGGTCGGCATGTAGCATACTGGTTTGCTTGATTAAGGACGATTAGCAAGCGATGAGCACGCTGGATTTGAGAGTTCCAGCCCCAGCCTGCCAGATCTGGGAAGGCTTTCTGAGATACTTGAACGATATATGCGCATGGATCCGAGCCTTTTCTGCCCTCTGGTATCCCAAATATTCTCAGGTTGTTCCTTCGCTGTCGATTTTCCATATCCTCGATCTTTCCTTGTAAGTCATTAATTTTAGAATCATGATCGTGGAGTAAATTAGTAGTATGGGTCACAGCTTCTTCATTGTCTGACAGTCTTTGTTGCAGCGTCATCACTTCTGCTGGAAGTTCAGACACTTTCCCTGTTATTGTGGCCAATGCCTGTTGGAGCATAGCATTATCTGCCCTGAGCTGTGTGTAATGGTTGTGTGCCTCAGATCTGTGTGCTGTTAGCTCATGCATTATTGCTGCAAGAGATGGTTCAGTTACTGGTTCTGATGTTGTTCCTGCTACCATTAAAGCTCCTGGTGTATTTCCAATTGAAGTACGCTGATTAGAAAGGTCCACTGCGGTTACTTCCTGTAGTTGCTGATGTAATATATCGCCTGACTCCATCCCAGCACTAAGTAGTGCAAGTGATAAATTGTTCACATCGGTAGCATTGTTTAACATACAATCTTGTGTAGGCTGTATAAAGGCAGATGCCTGGTCTGTTGGCTGATCAGCTGATTGTGTTATTATGTCATTTGTTATTAATTCTAAAGTAGCTGTATTACCAGTATTACTGCAGTCCTGTCTTGCCGCTACATGTGGAACATGATGTTTATTCTCATTAGTAACAACCCTCTCACCTGAAGCAGCCGCCTTCCCGGTCTCCTTAGGTAGTTTGTGAATTACCCCTGGCGAGTTGCTGTGTATGCGTTGCACAGCTTCAATAACGGTTTCTGCCATAGCGTCTTCTGAAGTAGTAGCGAGAAAGCCAACAGCCTTTCCTGACTGTAGCAGTTTAATCAACCATCTCCATAGCGCATTTATCAGAAATGCAGATACCTGTTAAAGTTGCTGCCGAGTTTCGGGTTACCCGGCCAGACCTCGAAACATTCGCTTTCAGCGGGCCATAGACTGCCGAACTGAAAAATCCAAAAGGAACTGGGCCAACAGACCGGACAAGCCGAGGACAGAACAACGCAGCTCGTCCTGTCCGTTTTGCCTGGTACGATGGTATATGCAGTTTCGAATATCGCCGGAGAGGAGGAACTGCTCGGAGCCCAGCCGATGCATCAAGGTATCTTTCACTTATTTTATCTGTTCACTATTCAAGTAATTTCACTGCTCGCCCCTGCGGTACTTTAGCAGTGCTTAGCAGTACATAAAAGTCAGCATTTTCTCTGCGTAGTTTTCAGGCGCTCTCAGAGAACGCCGCTGCCTGAAAGCGAAGTCATTTCGCCATCTTCCTTTCCTGCATGGATCCACAACAAGTGAACAAAACAGATATCAACCTTAGATTTGTGTAAATATTCTAAAATTTTACGTCACCTCACTCGATGTCTAAGACCCTTCACATTTAATGAAGCAACAATTAACTTTTGTGGCCTAGACATACTTTCCTAAAGGGAAGAAAAATAACAGGACAGAAAAAAGAAAGATCGTAGCCCATATAAAAAAGACAAAACAAGACAAACATGAAATGAGGTCAGTCACCAAGACCTCATACCAATAGAACATTGGAGACGGAGGTGCGAAGCAAGAAAACCACCAATAATATGCACGTGCAAGGAAAATGAATAACAACCTGCATTAGGGGGATAGAATTTTTTTTTAAATTATAATCAGCCCGCAGAACTCGAAGGTTGAGAGTCCATGAGAACAGGAGGATGTTGATCCAAAAATCTTATTAAATCTGCAGGAGCTGAGAAAGACTTAGAAATTTCGTTTTTCCAGATGCGCATAGCCGCAGGGACAAAAAGACCATATTTGTAGCCAGCTACTCGCAAACGGGGACGTAAATCTGAGAATTGGCGTCGTATTTGAACAGTCTCTTTTGCAAAGATCTGATGAATGAAGACTTTATTTCCTTCAATTAGGAGAGAAGAAATCTCTCGGACAGTCATATGAATAATAAGGAGATGATGATGCCGCAGATGATGCCACAGAACTTTAAAAATGATTTGTCGTGGCTTGGTTTGATGGGGTTTACGAATTGAAGGTATTCTGTGGGCTTTATCACTCTCGAAGTGCTCTGGAAAGTTAATATTTAGCAGTTTAGGGAGAAGATTTTCGAAGAAAATACGACAACTCTGACCTTCAACTCCTTCAGGAACATTAAAAATGCGTAAATTGTACTGTCTATTTCTGTTTTCCAGCTCTATCAGGGAATGGTGGAGAGACGCAACCTGAGTAGGAATTAGGGCCATAGCTGTAATGTCTGTAGTATTATCACAAATCCTAATCTCATTGTCAGCAGCTCTCATCGATAAGGAAGCCATATCGCTATGTATATTTTTAATATCTGAAGAAATGGTGTCTGTGTTCGTATGGATAGCTTGAATTTCCTCCAATATTTTTGCCAATGAGTCATCTTGGGAGTCAATAACTTTGGCTTTAGCAAGAGGAGGTGAGACAGCTTGTTTGCATTTATTTGGACCCATTTTAGACTCCATTTATCCAAATTAATAATACCACAAATAGCAAATGTGGTTTTCTGATGACAAAAAAATGATTTATATGGCAGAAAACATCTCCAGAAAGTCACAAAGCAGTGCCACAATAAAGCTTAATAGGGCATAAAAAGACAAAATCCCTTTAAACTTGTGCAGAAATGAAATGGTGGTCAGTAATAGGCAGGAACAAATATCCCTTTAAGAGAGGAGAGGCTTTTGAAGAGAGGAGGTGCCCAGCAAGTAAAGCCCACCTCCTCTGTGTGGAACCCACAGAGAAAGCAGAGGGAAGCAGGAGTCATTCCTGAGGAGAAAATGAAAAAGCTTACCGCTCTTCACACGGAGGCACCAGACCTCCTAAATTCAGACCATCAGTTCCTGAGGCATAAAGGAGCAACTGGGCTGAGAGAAAAAACATGGTGCAGCCCTAATCATCGTCAAACCTCGTCGCGATGCAGGTAAAAAGACAGAGCTCAAGGCGCGGGGGCCATCTTGGATTGCACGTGCTGCCGTCTGCTACGCAGACACTCTTGCATGCACCCATTCACTCACCCACTTAGAGACTTATGCTCTCACTCACAGACCTATTGAGACACTCATACATCCACTCATGGACACACTCACACACCCATACAGTCACTCACACACTCACTCACAGATCCACTCAGCCACTCATGCACACACTCACTCACCCACTCAGAAACCCACTTAGACACTCATGTATCCACTCACAGTTCCAGTCAGATAGTTTTATACTTACTTATAAATGCACAAAAGAGGTCATGCAACCACTCACGGATTGAGTGCGAGACTTATGCAACTAATCACAGACCCACTTCGGCACCCACTCATAGATGCTCTGAGGCAGGTCTAGATTACACTGAAAAAGTTATGCACTGTGTTATAGAGATATTAAGGGGGTTGTACATGCTATTATACAGTCATTTAGAAAGTAATGTGTTCAGTCTGGTGGTTATAATCCATTTTGCAGTTAAAAGTTTTGAATGTGGTGGTGGCTTTTGAATGTCTGCATTTGTTTTGTCATCTCACTATGTATTTGCTGTGATTGCAGCTACTGATATCATCGCGACGTCCGGCAATGCCTGATCACGTAAAATACCAAGTAAAAGGATTTAATTGAAAAATTCTTCCAAAAGTTAGGTTTAAAGAATATATCAATAAACAACATCTGTCAAATATTAATTCAAATATGTGTACGTATATGTTCCCAATTTTCTAAAAAACATGTGCACTTCAAGACTACAAATGACACCTCGGTCTACAGAGTCACCACGAATATATTGACCACATTGAAGAGGTTTTTTAACAAAACCATCACACAAACTCAAATATAAACTCAACATTACTAAATACATTGGGGTCCATTACGATTTGTCCGCCCGCCACCGCAACGGAGCATGGGACTGACCGCAGAAGTCACGGCGGTCCCGCAATGCAAATTAGGATACACCCGCCACACTGACGGACGCATCCTGGGCATTTGACATTGTGGATGGATCTGCTGGCTGCAGACCTGCCGGCAATGCAAATGCTGTGCCTACATCATTGCCATGCACTACATGGCAGGCACCACGTGGTGCCTGCCATGTAGTGCATGGCAATGAGGGGTGGTGCCATGGGTACCCCCATGTGCACCCCCAACCCCCCCGAAACCCTGGGGGCCCACGAGGGGCCCTCAATGTCAGCCACCGCATGCCTTTCCATAGTGGCAACGCCACCATGAAAAGGCCAATGACCGCATGCATCCTGATATGGATGGCGGCGTCTTGCAGACACCTCCGCCATATCATGTCCCTTTTCTGCCCGGTCGACGAGTCGACCGGCGGAAAAGCAGTGGACAGTCTTCCCGTCTGCCACGGTGCCCCCGCCATACTAATATGGCAGGGGGAGTACCAGGGACATCCGGCGGGCGGATCGCCACCGCCGGCCCAGCAGTGGCGATCCACCCGACATGCTAATGGGGCCCATAGTGTCTGCTGTTAAGTAAAGTATGTCCATATATATGTTTAAAACTCCCAAAAAAACATGCTCCTTTTGATGTAAAGAAAATAGAATTTAAAAAACAATAGAAATTCACTGAAAAAAACAAAGGTTACTGGGATGTTAGAGTTAGAAATTTGCTTTTAAAAAAACCTTAGAAATTCACCGAAAAAAACAAAGGTTACAGGGACATTATAGTTAGGAAATGGAAAAAAAAAACTTTAGAAATTCAAACAAAAACCAAAGGTTACAGAGATGCTATAGTTGGGCTCAGGTTTCACTCGTACAAAACCAGTAAAATTCAGAAGTTATATAACTCGATCCCCGCAATGTACTGCTTATAACCTTACATATTACATCACTCATGGCATGGTCAGTGACAACACTGATGACATTACTGAGGACATCGCAAATGACATCACTGATGACATCATCCACTGAATCTCTGTTGCACCCACTCACAGCCCCTCACTTATGCATTCACTAACCCATACAGCCACTGACTCGCCCACTGACTCATCCATGGAGGCAGTCACACACCCTCTCACCTACCCATCCATACACTCATACACCCATACAGGTACTCAGACAACAACTCACTAACCCATACTGCCACTTAGACACTATCTGGCAGCTTGATACAGACATTCAGACAACTTATCAGTCAACCATGCATTCACTGAGACACCTAATCACTCACTTATACAGTCAGTCACTCACCTACTGAATCACCCATACAGGCACTCATACACCCACTGATTCATCAATACACCTTGATATACATATATGTATATGTTTAACTCTCATAAACATTTGAAAAACGCTCCCAGTCACTGGATGATGTCATAAGTGATGTCATTTGAGATGTCATCAGTGAGTGATGTAATATGTGAGGTCATAAGCAGTGCATTGCGTGGAGCAAGTTATACTTGGATGGCCCAGAAGAGACGCCTGAGTTTGGAGGGATAGGACACAGAAATTGCAGTGCAAGACTAAAGCGCACTTGAAAAACAGATTTAATTTTGATGATTAAAGGCTTCCTTTCCAAATTTCAGCTTCACCGGTCACATACAATACAAAAGTGCTCTTTTCTGCAAGAAATTCATTGACTTTAGCACCCTCCTTGAGGTCCAGTTCACACTAACCCAGTGATGTATATATGATTTCGCAGTCCCTACATACCTTCTATCCAAAATAGCATATATGAATACCTGAAAATTATTTGAAGACAGATGTTTAAAATTTCTCTTGATTGGTGCACTAATTGCCCCAATCGGTTGGTGTCTCCTATGTATTTCTGCTTCCTGATGATGACCCCATTTTAAAAAATCTAAGTCCAGGGGTGGAAACGCAGACAAAAATAATATATGTGGACTGTTTTTCAAGAAACTGATGGTAGCTATCAACACTCGCTTAGCGGGGGTTGATCTCTAGCACTCCATTATCCAATTCAGCCACGTGTATATATTTCTGTACATAGCATGTATGCACTTTCTTTGTTTATAGTCACTTTCACTGCACCATCACCCCTTTTTTGGAGCACCTTGTTTTCGATAGAGCAAATATAAGTTTTACTTCTCATTGTCAGCAATCAAAACAAAAGTTGCTAAAATGAAATAAAAAGATAAATATGTAATGCTGAGCTCTTTTTGTTGAAGGTGTTTGTACCACCTTCTTGACACTTTGCCGTGAAAGTCAAGGGCTACACTTCCCCCATGGGGACCACCTTTTTGTTAAAAATTATCCAGCCCAGGTGCCTGGCTTACTAGGTTGCCCCTTTTGTTTCAGAGTGAGTGGGTGTGTCAGAGGCTGTATGGGTGAGTGAGTGGCTGTGTGAGTGACTGTATGAGTGAGTGATTGGGTGTGTAAGTGGTTGTTTTGCTAAATGAGTGGCTGTTTGAGTGTTTCGTTAAGTGAGTTGGTGTGAGAATGGTTGTATTGGAGAGTGAGTGTCTGTGTGAATGACTGTATTGGTGAGTGAGCAGATATGGGAGTGCTTGTATGGGTGTGTGAAGGGATATGTAAGTGGTTGTGTGGGTGTGTGAGTGATCGTGTGAGTGCTTGTATGGGCAAGTGAGTGGCTGTGTTGAGAGGCTGTATGGGTTTGTGAGTGACTGTATATGTGAATAAGTGAGTGGCTGTGCGGCTGAGTGACTGGTTGTACGAGTGGCTATATGGGTGAGTGAAAGGTTGTGTGAATGGCTGTATGAGTGAGTGAGTGGGTGTGTGAGTAGCTCTAAGAAGGAATTAATGGTTGTGTGAGTACTTGTGTGAGTCAGTGAATGGGTGTGTGAGTGGTTTTGTAGGTGTGTGAGTGGGTGTGCAAGTAGTGGTGTGAGGGGGTGTCTGAGTGGTTATGTGCATGATGTCATCAGTGATGTCATTTTTGATGTCATCAGTGAAGTTACTGACCTAGTCATGCGTGATGTAATATGTGGATTCATAAGCAGTGCATTGCATGGGCATAGTTAGGTCAATTAACTATAAATGCTGAATTTCAATGGTCTTGCACTGGTGAAATCAGAGCCTTACTATAATGTCCCAGTAACCTTTGTTTTTTTTTAAGTGAATGTCTATGTTATTTTTAACTACTAGTTGCGCTAGTAGAGTGGTGGAGAAAGGGCACGGAGCCTCCAACCAGCTTTCAGGAAAACTTGTTGTGTGGGACTTACTGCTGGTAACAGGAGGGCTTCTTGTCCTCCAAGAACCCTCAGCATCCAAAGGGAATTCATCCTGCCACAATTAGTGCACCAGGAGGCTTGTTTGCAGAGTGGTAGAAAAAGGGGAGGGGGCCTCCAAGGATCTTCAGCAATTCCACTGTGTGGGACTTTCAGGAGGTAATAGGAGGCATTCTTGGCACCCCAAGGACCCTCAGCATCCAAGGTAACTTCATCGCGCAACGAGTACTTCACCAAAAGGCGCATTTGCAGAGTGGTGGTGAAAGGGGACTGGGCCCCCGGAGGAGCTCTCTGCAATCCTGCTGTGTGGGACTAACTGGAGGTAATAGGAGGGGTTGTTTCCTCCCCATGGACCGTCAGCAGCCAAGGGGACATCATCCCCCAACAAGTTGTGTATCAGGAGGCCCCTTTGCAGAGTGGTTCAGAAAGGGGGCAGGGCCTCCGGCAGCCCCCCTCCTCAGGCCCATTTCAGCCCCAGCCTTTTTGCAAAGGTGGCCAATAGCACTCTCATTTTCCCGGTCCCCACTTAATGGGTCATCACAAAACTTTAAAGACAACAGCTGAAATCAGCATCATACTAGTTTTCAAAATTTCACAAGGATTCATCAAACAACATCAGAGTTAGTGGCAAATGAAAAATCGCTCCACCTATGGAAAGCATGTCCTAAATATAACTACCTACTTGCAACCACCAGTATGTAATATATACACGTACACATATGTAATGCAATATAAATACCAAAAAATAAAACAATTGAATACATAATTATATACCTGCATTGCATATCTGTGATGTGAACACTTCTGATGTACTTAGCTACAATGCGATATTCCTCCTGATATACTTGCATGTGATGTAAAGACCAACCGAGACTGTGAGTTAATGGCAACATTCTTAAGACATAAGACAAAACCAAAGGGGATGATGGACGGAGTGTTCAACATTGCAGGCACTCACCCCCAGTCAACTGTTCTGGGTTTAATCCATCATCATTCTTTAGCTCACTCCGCCACCCCAGTTCAGACATGGCCATATGCAAATCAGTCTGACCCTGTGCGTCATGGGAACAGTCCAGCCCGAACTGACCGGAAACAAGCATTCTGGGACCGGTTTCTGGCTAATCAGCCATCATCAGCCAGGCTAGCTTGAATCCAGTGGCAACGTGAGTAAGGGACCCATGTGGTTTTGCAACATACTTAAGATACCAACTAATACTAGATTCTTCCCCAGTCCATGTATGTATGGGGGTATCCAGTGAGATCAATATGCTTTGTGAACAGGGCATTTATCTTCAAAATCCCAGTCTACAAGGAAGGACTCAAAATACATGGATACAGTCTATCAACCCCTCTGGTTTCAATTCATTCTCCAAACCACACGTTTTCCTTTTGCAGTGATTACACAAACCAGCACAGACCGGATTATTTAATCACAAAAAACACAAGTCTATTTATTGACAAAACATTGGTGTAAACATATTTACGTTTCTTACTGACGGTTATTGGCAAAAATACATGTATATCATTGTATTGATCTTTCTTATGCGTTTTGCAACTATTGATGTTTCCCTTTATATTTTAAATATCTTTTGAATTTGGAATCACTTTCCGCACAGAAGTTCCACTTGACCTTTTGTAGCTTTACTTTACCATCATTTTAGTGAGCACTTCACAGATCGCACTTCCATCCTGAAAGAAGTGGAGAGAATTATAAAAGTGACCACCCATGAGCTCTCCCCCAGCTGGCTGACCACTCTTATGCTCGTTTACGTAGTAATGGACAGATTTGAATCAAAGCTTGATATTTACTCCCTCCTGCTTCACACATGGCGGTATTGACCCCTACCAGGATTAATCAACGCTCTCACTGCTTAACGCTGCAGGAAAAATATTTTCTGGCAAGAATAAAACCATTAGCATCATTAGTGGAGGCCGTTTTCATACTCAAACGCAAAGTGCAGTCAGTGAGAAACAAGTCGATGCAGCGCCATTAAAGGTTTGCAAAGCACGTGCACTGCAGCAATAGCAGCTTCTTAAACATATCTGTTCCATTCAATGCGGCGTTTATTGTGCATTACATGTCCACTTCCTGGTACATTTCAATATGTATGCAAAACATTAGTCGAGCTGTACGCAAATATAAACTTTCATAACAGACAAACCACGAGTACCCATACATTTTTTTAAAAAAACATTGCTTGGAGTGTTTTTGAGCACAGAACCAAAACTCAGTAATCAATGCTCAGGAAAGATTATGCTTAATGAGCAAACAAATTAAAACACTTCTTATTCAGGTGACATCGATTAAAATAGTGATTGTATTATAATCAGCTGTCAACAACTTGCTAGCACTATTATAGCATCCATACCTTGTTACTCTCCTTAGTAATGGTTTAACCCAGCCGTCATATGCCCACATATGGAAATTGGTTGAAGAGAAGCCGAACATATATTGTATGTCTATGCGGTCTGAGAGGAAGGTGCACCATAGGAAAATATGGTTAAGGTTTCTGTTCAAGAGGGGTTTCCTCTCTCTGGTACTTCAGACATTGCATACTACAGAGACATGTCAGATACACACACATTCATCTCTGACTATGATAGTGAAGTTGCCATGGTTATAGGACACCAGTGCTGCTTCATTTACTATGGTGCAGAAGGGGTACACGCCTCCTCTAATTCCACAGTTGCCATACTTTCATCCTGCACAGTGCAGAATGCTTTGGCAAAGCAATGCACTGACCTGTGCTAATTTAACCCATGGATTTCAATATATGGAATTGGCCTAACGGATAGGGCAGTCGCCCTCGAATCTGGGGACCAGGGTTCGAGTCTCGGCAATGACGCTGAACATCCTGTGATTCTGGGCAAATCAGTTAATCTCCCCGTGCCCAACAAAAATGAATCCCCAAGTAACGTAACTGGTGCTACAGCGCTCTGATACCCGATGCCCAAGTTCGCACTATATAAAAACTCCGTAAAAAAAAAAAATATATATGGCCTTGGCATGCCCCACATACCTTTAATGTATGCGTTGTTGAGGTGAGAGAATAGGGACATCACCGTAAGCTTGTTTTCATCATCACCATTATTTGCAGAGGCAGCATGGTTATCAATGGGTATGCCCGCAACATGAAATGACCCTCACGGCCTCTCGACTCTGGCACAGAAATGCTTTGCTAAAGGAATAAATCTATATTCTCCACACCACTCTTCCCAAGGACTGCCTTGCTGTTGCCCACAAGAATCTTTCCCCTATGTTGATAATATGTTGGTAAGTATGATCTGGCCATTCCTCTAATTCAGAGGTGATAATACCATATGGGATGTGTATTGTTAGTAATTGATAATGCAATTTTATGATTTCAGGTGCGAGGTACTGAGGCACTTGCCAAAACTGGTGTCAGTTTAGATGTGTGCCTTGATCAGATTTTACCTGAAAGTTTGCCAATAAAAGTCCATGTTTTCAAATGCTGTACTATTTACTATCCTGATAGCGCTTTTAGATAGAAATTGATAAGACTGTTCACATTTCAAAATATTGCCATGTTCTGTGTCTGTAGGAATTGACAAACCATTAAAACACATTTAAACCGCTTTGGCTACAATGGGTCTGAGAATGAGAAAGAAAGAGGGGCGTAATGTCAGGCACTTTAAAACCAGCAGACAAGAGTAAAGCGTTCTTCTTTATAAAAATGAACAGTCACGATAAAAGAACTTCTTCGATAGAACGATACAGTCAGTCTACACCAGAATCGTTATTTCTATATGCAACTCAATCATGTATTTCCTTGTTTGATGGGATTTCCGATCGATAGTTATTCAAACTACCATGACAGTATCTGAAGCAACAGATCTCAGATAGATTTTAAATAACCACATCCTAAAAACACTGCCTTAATTACAATTTACAGCTTTAAAGATTCTCTGCCTCTTGTATATATATAAATGTATGCATTACTTTTCTATAATGTAAACAGCCTGGAAGAAATGGTCCATGGGAAAGATGATGAGAGCCCAGAGATATGATTCATGACCATTTACAAGGGACATATCACCAATAATTCCTGTCATGAGGAGGGGCAGTGCTTTCCAAAGAAATGCATTTTCAATTGCTTCTTGACTTGCAAAAGGAATCGGGCAGTTGTGATGTTGAGAGGGAAGGTGTTTCAGATCCTAGATGCAAAGATTGAGAGCTCGTGTCTTCTTTTTCCACTTGATGAGTCTGGAGTGGCACAGTTTCCCTGAAGTGGTTAGTTTCTTAGCCAGGTATAAGGGAGTGCCCTTTCTAATAATCTGGTAAGAAATGCATTTGGCCTTGAGTTAGATGCAGGCCTACAGGAGGAGCCAGTGTAATGTTTTTAGAATTGGGTGATGTGGTTGTACATCTTTAAGCCCCTTCTGAGGTATGCCATACCATGAAAGATGTCGTTCAGGAGGGCTAATTAGAAAACCTAGGAAAGTTAATGCTCAGAGCTCTGCCTCCAATTATAAGAGAGGCCCAAGGCCTTTACCATAAGTAGAACATTTGCTTTTTCTGTCTCGCCATTTTTCACCCTTTTCTGGGCCTATTTATAAAGGTATTAGGACTGTATACACTGTGGCACTGCTATTCAGTGCTACAGTGCAATGCTCTTACCCGAAAATGTGATTGATACTGTTGGTTTCACCCAATTGGTCTATTTAACTTTCCGTTCAGTCCATAGCATATGGCACTTAAAATGCACCAAGTGCATGGGGGTTAAATATCATATGAGAGCTGCAGTGTGTTTTACACCACACAAAATGTGTCTGGAAGGGCTGTAGTTTAAAGGCACTGCAGTAGAACATGTCAAGAGAAAGTGCCTTTGCCATAGGAAAACCTATTTATATATTGATTAGTTGCTCCAGAATTCTGTATTGTAAGCCAACAAGACAGAATGTTTCATTTATAAAAGGTGGTGCATTCTTATTTAAAATGTGTGCCCTCAAAGTGATGGAAGACATAAATGCTTGTTCACTATGTAGGTTCTGCTATATTTTCTGTAGGGCATGCCTCTGCTGGGGAAAATCATAACAAAGTGATATAAAGTTGTTTCCTACTTAAATTTCAAAATATCAGATTTAGTGGTGAAGTCATATTTTTGATGATCTGAGGGTATAAGTAGCTTAGGAAAAATGTACTTTAGGTTGTCTAACCTTGCAGTGCAGACCCTGTCCAGCAGTAGGAGAGCCCACTAAAGAAGAGAGTGGGTAAAGAGTTGAATATAGGTCTGTTTGGTGGCTGAAGGATTCTGCCATATTGAAAAGGGGTTCTCGGGTAATTATGCAACAAATTAGAATAGCTGAAAAAGGAGGTGGGGGTCTGTGAAAAAGTAGTAGAGATTGGGATGCAGAATTAATCCAATCACTGCAATTGCACAGGAAATACCTGGCACCTCCTCAGAACATACCTCCTCGAGACATGCCTTGACCTGGGAGGCTCCAGTTGAAGTCGGCAGCCCTGCTGAAGAAATAAGAAACCTGCATGAAGAAGTGTACTCAATCATGCCTACTGATTCTAGCTTGCACCCAGGAACGAGACCTGCACTCCAAGAGTGAAGTGGTTGTCCTAACCAGGTTGCATTTATTGATCTGGCATGGGTAAACCCCCTCCAAATGAATAGCAAAATTGCTTAAGACGTCTAACGCCACCGGCAAATTGCCTTGCCTCCAAGCACTGCAGTCTCTTCTTTATTACAATTGTGTGCCTGAGGAGTTGATGCTTACTCTTCCAAAAATAAATCTATTGCAGCTCCACTATAAATTTTTTCACTTTAAATAAATAACAGCTCTTCCAGCACTCACTTGAACTCTTATCCCAAGCTGTTCTTCTACTCACTTTGTATTATCACTATCAGGATTCCATCTGTTCCTGTGTGAAGCCATAAACATTTGCCTTTCTCTGCACCATAGGGTTGATGTTTACTGAGGTTTTCATTTTTCAAACACTGATAGAGATTAGTTAGATATGACTGATTCCATAGTAGCAGTGCCTGTCTTTACCAAAACATGAACATATGTATCATGTTTTATGTAACTTGTGAATCTGAACTAGTGAATCTAAAATTAATCCGGCAAGCTTTTGATTTTAGACTAATCTTTATAGAGAGTAAATAATATTGCCTCAACTCCAGTTACTTACATAACTAACACACAAAATCACAGTGACCTAAACAGAGACACACATTTTAATTAGCTTGCTCATGCTGGAATATCACCAATACCCTCCAACCAAGGCAGATATGTGAGAATGTAGCAGGGCACAAGACCAACTCCAATGCCAGCAGCCAGGAAACTGCTCAAGTTCTACTTCATCAGTGACGTTACTTTTGAATTTAGGGAGGAGGGCAAAATAAGGGCACATAAATATTGTGCTAACACAGAAACATTGTGCTACCAAACAGATATTTATCAGCATGTAATGAGTTAGAAGCACAGTCTGTAACTTAGGAAGTCACAAAACAAATCTATCAGATTTATTCAGTTCAAACCCCTGCAAACAAGGTGAAGGACAGCTTTAGTAAAGATTACCAAAGCTTTCTTACTGATATGAAATTCGAACAAATAAAGTTAAAGCTGTTCTTTCAAAAATAGCACACTAGAGAATACAATCCATGAAGTGGCATTTTGGATCAAAAGACACTTAATGACTCTAAAGATCATGAAGATAAGTTTTCTTCTTTTAGTTTGTGTTAGACCTGACAGTCTTTGGTGTGGTCCCCCCCCCCGCACCTTTTGCCTTATCATGTTTTGTTTACTAAAATTAGATTTTCTTGGCTTTGGGACTCTGTAAACCTTACCACTGCTAACCAGTGCTAAAGTGCTTGTTCTCATTCAACCCATGGTAAAATTTGCCTGCACCTCATTGGCACATTTAATTTACTTATAAGTTCCTAATAAAGTAGTACTACCCATAACCAGGGCCCGTAAATGAAATGCTATTAGTGAGTCTACCAGCAGGCCTGCACCAATTATTGTGCCACCCACTTAAGTAGCCACTCTAAACATGTCTTGGGTTGTCAGTGCAGCCTGTGTATGCATTTTGACCTGCCAAAATAAACCTATGCCAGGCCTGAACCTTCCTTTTTAATACATATAAGTCATCCCTAAGGTAGGCTTTAAACATCCAACAGGGCAGGGTGCAGTGTGTTCAAAATATTGAACATGTACTTTTAACATTTACATGTTCTGGTAGTGAACAACTCCTAAGTTCGTTTTCCACTAATGCAAGGCCTACCTCTCCCATAGGATAACTTTGGGTTACCCTATTACATGTAAGAAGCGATAACTTTCAATTAGAAGCATATAGACAGATCGCAGTTTTGTATATACAAAAATTGTAATTAAAAACCCTCTTAAATGGTAAAGCCAGACTTTTTATGACAATTCTAAAAATGCCACTTTTTTAAAGTTGTACAAAAGGGGGTGGTGATGGACGGAGCATCAGAACCAATCAAAAACTCACACCCAGTCAACAGATCTGGGTTTGATCCATCACCGTTCTTTAGCCCACTCTGCCACCCCAGTTCAGACATGGCCATATGCAAATCAGTCTGACCCTGTGCCTCATGGGAACAGTCCAGCCCGAACTGCCAAGCCATGTCTTCCCTGGACCGGAAACAAGCTTCCTAGGACCGGTTTCTGGCATTTCAGCCATCTTCAGCCAGGCTTGCTTGAATCCAGTGGCAAAGTGAGCAAGGGACTCACGTCTGAGCATACCCTGCCAACTTATGGCGAACAAAGCGGTACAAAAGGGGGTGGTGATGGACGGAGCATCAGAACAAATCAAACACTCACACCCAGTCAACAGATCTGGGTTTGATCCATCACCGTTCTTTAGCCCACTCTGCCACCCCAGTTCAGACATGGCCATATGCAAATCAGTCTGACCCTGTGCCTCATGGGAACAGTCCAGCCCGAACTGCCAAGCCATGTCTTCCCTGGACCGGAAACAAGCTTCCTAGGACCGGTTTCTGGCATTTCAGCCGTCTTCAGCCAGGCTTGCTTGAATCCAGTGGCAAAGTGAGCAAGGGACTCACGTCTGAGCATACCCTGCCAACTTATGGCGAACAAAGCGGTACAAAAGGGGGTGGTGATGGACGGAGCATCAGAACCAATCAAACACTCACACCCAGTCAACAGATCTGGGTTTAATCCATCACCGTTCTTTAGCCCACTCTGCCACCCCAGTTCAGACATGGCCATATGCAAATCAGTCTGACCCTGTGCCTCATGGGAACAGTCCAGCCCGAACAGTCCAGCCCGACTGATTTGCATATGGCCATGTCTGAACTGGGGTGGCAGAGTGGGCTAAAGAACGGTGATGGATTAAACCCAGATCAGTTGACAGGGGGTGAGTGTTTGCAATGTTCAACACTCCGTCCATCATTTCCTTTGGTTTTTACTTTTTTAAAGTTTGCATTTTCCTGTCCCATCCATTTAGTGTATGCTGCCTTTATCCATGGGACTAGGTGTTGCTGGAAGTTGGTCTTTGTGTATTGCTCCCCGATCGTGAGGCAAAGGGAAGTTAGGTGTTGGCAGGGTGGGCCACTCTCAGTTGATGAGGGGCAGAATCTGTAATCTACTACACTGGCACATCACAAGGGTTCTGCCTGAGCATTGTCAAAAAAGGTATGTGTTGGAACTGCCCCTTTTTGCTGGGTTATACCCCAAACTTTTTGCCTCCCTTCTGTATTTATTCTGAACTGTTTCTGTTGGTTTTATGACTCTGGGCACTTTACCCCTGCTGATCAGTGCTAAAGTGCATGTGCTCTCTCTTGTAATCTTGGAAAGATTGTTCTACACCTGTTGGCATATTTATTTTACCTGTATGTCCCTTGTACAATAATATTTCATATGCCCAGGGTCTGTATATTAAATGCTACTAGTGGACTTGCAGCGCTGCTTGTGCCACCCATTCACCCACCCATGCACCAAAGTAGCCTTTCAAATGTTTCTCAAGCCTCTGCTGCTGCAGGGCCTTTGCACGCATTTTACTGTTGCAGTGATGTGACATTTAAAGTGGTTGTCCCGTCTGAAACTACCCTTTTACTACATATAAGTCACCCCTATGGTAGGCCCTAGCTAGTATTATGGGCTGTGTAGGTAAAAGGTAGGACATGTGCCTTAACTGTGTGGCATTTCCTGGTAGTGACAAATTTGGATTCTCACTGCTGTGAGACTGCGTCTCTCATAGGTTTGCATTAGGAATTCCCGAATATGTGTTGTAGTGGTAATCTCTGATATGAAAGCGCAGCCATGTTTGGTATGTTTGAAATAGTAATAAATCCTGCTTATTGGTGAAAGCGGATTTGTTATTACCATTTTAGAAATGCCACTTTTAAAAGTAGGTATTTCTGTGTGCTTATGACTCTGTGCCCTGCTTGGTTGTGTATTCACCGCCTGGTTTAGACTGACAGGAGAAGGGGATGTGCATTTCCTCTAGACAGTCACAAGGGGGGTTGAGCTGTGTCCCGCCTTTCCTGGGTGACTAAGCGCTGGGCTGAATAGACCTTGGCTGTATTTAGAGGGGTTGTAGGAGTTTCCCTTGCACATGAATAGGCCTGGCCTGCATTTAGAGTAGTGGGAAGAGTTGCACCTTCACCTGAATAGGGCTGTGCCTCACTTTCACAATGCTGTCTCTGCCCCCTGTAGTGTGTCTGGAGCCAGAGCGTGGGATTGAATGAGGGTGTTGTGCACTTCTATAAAAGTGTTTAAAGTGCCCCCAGAACAAAGACTTACTGTGACTCCATATTTTGGACACTGCGTGGACATGTAACCAGCTGCTGCTGGCTTTGTTATGCTGCCAGGAGAAACTGCCATGGGACTTTGCTTATGGTGCTGACCAGCTAAGAAGGACCCTGTGTACTGGACTCCTGCCTGCACGTCTGCTTTGGTGCCCCAAGTGCTCTCCAATGACTGCTGTTATACCCCTTATGTCAGCAACTCTAGCACATGGTGAGCGCTGTGACCTGTTCTCTGGCAAAGGACCGTGTGGAGGACTGCACCCTGCCTTTTCTTGGGCCTAGCACAAGGGGTTCGGTTTTTGGCCAGCTTAACTTCACCCAGCACCACTGGCCAGATTGAGCAGTCTGCTCTGATCTGGGTTTCCTGAGCATTGCCCTGCGGGAGAAAAAAAATGTGATACGAAGCGTGCAGGGCAGTTGCCGGGCTCGAATTGCCTGCCGCACTAAGAGAACCCCCCTCGGAGTGGCCCTGTCAGCCAGACAGGTGTGCCGAATCCCCGCCGCATGTCATGGAAACCCAGTGCGGACCTCCCTCTCGAGTAAGCATGCAGAGAGACACAGTTGAGGCCGGTGCTTGCTCTCCACCCCAGCTTGAGGGGCCTGTGCATACCCCTGTCTACCAGGGCCTGAGAGTGTTGCCCTTCACAAGAAGTAAGTAGGGCCCCAGGTTCTGGGCTCAGTGGGGTCTGATTAGTTGGTTGTCTTTCACAAGGAGAAAGTCGGCCCCCAGTGATGTCGGGATTGCTCTACTATAGGTTCTGTGCTCAGTGGGGCTTGATTGTTTGGCCAAATTCGGTTTGTTGGCCACCAGCTGCACCGCACGGATGTGGGAAGCCTCCTTTGCTGACCCCATTCCAGGAGAGCCCGAATGGGGCCTCCCTCCATATTTTTTAGTGTGCCCCCGATGTTAGTACACACCTTGGGGGTGTTTGAATTCTTTACGGGCAGTCCGGGAAGAGTCCTTGATGGAGGCCCCTGCATCATTCGTGGCAATCCCTAGAATTACAGTAAGGACTGTCGTAGGTATTCAAGGTTCATGTGCCCTGCGTCTGGGGTTGTAGATAGTGTGTTTTCCCCGGTGGGCACGTTGGTGTTTCTGCGGCATACAGTTAATTTTGGCATTGACATTGGGTGATTGATGTGGGCTTACTCTGATCCAAATGCTACATTAAATGCCCTAATGTAATAATGTATGTTGAGGTGGTTCCTATAAGACCTACGGTTGACAGCTCCATATTTAGGCTCTGATGTTATGATGTCTATTGTATATCCTCACATTTACAGGACTGGCATAGTATGCCCAGCAGCCATGATGTATGTATGACCTAAATCACAATAAAGTACTCCACTATTATTCTCATCAGATTATTACTTGAGAAAAAGGAACAAAGAGAACAGAAAAAAGAGAGGCACTGGGATGTCCCTACGTGAAGCAGCCCCTGACGGGGTCGTGTAGGAAAAATCCTTGTTTTTAATTATTTTCCCTCACACACCCTAGTGGTGTCATGCTTCATCATCGGGACACCGCGACCCCTATAAGTCGCGGTGGGCTCCACCAATATTCCAGGGAGCACTTGGATATTATAACAGACCAGGGGGATAAAGATTATAAATTCACTGCTCAACCCCAGTATCCCTTTATTCTTGAATCTAACAGGAATATTAAAATAATTACAATAGGGTCGTATGAGACTTATGGTCCTAAGACCCTAAGGCCAACATGTTTCAGTCTTTAGAAGCCCAAAAAAACAAGTTTGGTGCTAGGACTTTCTTCAGGGCTATATGATCCCCTGGTGTAGACAGAACAGAGAATGACCCTATCCTATTTATATAAAGGGCAGATAGCTGCTCCTTTGTGTCTCGGTATTATTTTTAAAGTTGTGTCACTCCATCTGTAAAGACAAAACAACAGAAAACAAATATATATAAGGGCATGTATCTGTATATCCGAATCTTCAGATGCTAAATGGCACCACAACGTGAGAAATGCCCTCATATAATCCCAGTGAAAATAGGTAGTGCTCTTGTAATATTGTGTATTGATTGGAACCCATATCAGATATCAAGAGCATCTACTATCATACAGTGGTTTTTGTGTTTGCTATTTGCTTTTTAGTGGTATATCGTGCACCCAAGTGACGAAAACAGGAAGGGCGTCCTGAATTGTCCATACACTCACTCACACGCTCGCCTTCATACATATTGCTCAATAATTTAATAAAGATTTGTTGATAGAAAGGGGACAAAACGTATAACTTCGATTTTCTCAACCCGTTTGAAGAGTGGTAATAATTCATGTGAAATCACGCTAATGCGGGAGTATCCCTGATTCCCGAATTTTGTTAAGAGACAAGAGACAAAAAACAAAAGTTACCGGACCATTACATTTGTGGAGGTCGTTTGGAAATATAAAAAAAGGAAATTAAAAAGGGGACTGAGGCTCAAGGTTCGGGCAGCGTGATAAGATATAATCTCGTAATGGCAGTCTCAAAAGCCAACGATATTACCGTAACCAGAGCTACATGTAAAGTACTCACAGGCTACCCGGTCTCTCCCTTCTGATCACCTACGCGGCGTTGATTCCATCTGCTTGAGGCGATGTTCCAACGCGCGTTCCAAGTTTTAAATGTCCCGGACGGAAACTAATCATTTCCGGGTGATTACGCAAGATCACGTGATTGACGTCGATGTCGCCGGTAAAGTTTTTACGATGAAGAAAAAAGAAAAGAACCTGTTATTTTTTATTAAAAACGAGCAAGTATCGGGTCGGTTTGTATATAGATTCTGAATCCCTCTACATTGCTCTTCATTATGTATAGCAAACTATACACAAGAAGTCAAACCTGAACCATCATCGGTGATAGAAAAAGGACCCAAATAACGTTGTAGGGATTTATGGGAAATGTCGTTTTTTGTCCTAAAAGACCAGGGTAAAGGAGTCTTCTGTTGTTATTGTTAAAAAAGAACAAGTAACGGGTAGATTTATTGAGAGATTATAAATCCATCTACATTGTTCTTCGTTATGTGCAACAAGTTATACAAATAAAGTCAAAACTGAACCGTCATTGGTAATAGGAGACAGCTCCAGATACCGTTGCAGTGAATTGTGGGAAAACATAGTTTTTGGTTTCGGAGGACAAGACAAGGGGAGTCACCACCTGGTAGATGACCTACTTGTGATGTTTGAAATGTCAGAGATAGCGACTATGTCAAATCATATTAATTACTACTTGGTAATAATGGGAAAAGAAGAGTATATCTGAAACAACGTACAAAAGTCTGAGAGACAATTTGATACACATGGATCTAAAGAGAAGAATATCTCAACAACTAACACTTTGGCAACAACCTTCGGTCAGTGGACACTACCCATGTGGAGCATGCGTAGTATGCCCATTAACCAAACATACAAAGGAGCTTGAACTGGGCATGCACCATGCTTGGGAACAAAGGATACATACAAATTGTAATAGTGACAAAGTCATTTATATGATCAAGTGCCCATGTCAATTGATGTACATCGGAATGACTGGAAGAAAAGTTAAGGTTTGTATCAGCGAACATAGGAGTACCATCAGGAGAGCAATCACAGCTACGAGACTAACGTCCCACTATGTTGAGATACAACAAACAGACATGGATGTGCATTGGACTGTGATCGAAAAGATCAAAGGTGAAGGTGATCTGACAAGGAAACTACTTGAAAGAGAACAACTGTGGGTGTATCGCCTAAAAACACACATCCAGGGACTTAACGATTCCATCCCTTGGAATCAAATTAATAAAAAGAGCTGAAATATCAACATTCCATGATATGTAGTTACAATCAAACTTAACATGGTAAACATACACTCCTGACACTCGACATCGATACAAGGTGTCATCATTCCTTTCTCTAAATCATCAGGATAATGCCCATAGTCTGGGGCTATACGCATAAAAGATAACTTTATCTAGTCCCCTTATTAGGCGACATATTCTTTCAAAATAGTCTCATTTTTTCAAGGCGCATAAAAAGGTGGAGATTCCAGAAAGGAGAAGTACTCCCCTTTACTCTATCCTGATTACATTGTGTAGGGGTTGAGTACGTTGTTTCAGATATACTCTTCTTTTCCCATTATTACCAAGAAGTAATTAATATAATTCGACATAGTCGTTATCTCTCACATTTCAAAGATCACAAGTAGGTCATCTACCAGGTGGTGACTCCCTTGTCTTGTCCACCAAAACCAAAAACTACGTTTTCCCATAATTCACTGCAACGGTATCTGGGGCTGTCTCCTTTTTACCAATGACGGTTCAGTTTTGACTTTATTTGCATAACTTGTTGCACATAACGAAGAACAATATAGATGGATTTATAATCTCTCAATAAATCTACCCGTTACTTGTTCTTTTTTAACAATAACAACAGAAGACTCCTTTCTCCTGGTCTTTTAGGACAAAAAACTACATTGCCCATAAATCCCTACAACGCTATTTGGGTCCTTTTTCTATCACCGATGATGGTTCAGGTTTGACTTCTTGTGTATAGTTTACTATACATAATGAAGAGCAATGAATATGGATTCAGAATCATATACAAACCGACCCGATACGTGCTCGTTTTTAATAAAAATAACAGGTTCTATTCTTTTTTCTTTATCGTTAAAACTTAACCGGCGTCATCGACGTCAATCACGTGATCTTGCGTAATCACCCGGAAATGAATAGTTTCCGTCCGGAACATTTAAAATTTGGAACGCACGTTGGAACATCGCCTCAAGCGGATGGAATCCACGCCGCGTAGGTGATCAGAAGGGAGAGACCGGGTAGCCCGTGAGAACTTTACATGTAGCTCTGGTTACGGTAATCTCGTTGGCTTTTGAGACTGCCATTGCGAGATAATACCTTAGCACGCTGCCCGAACCTTGAGCCTCAGTCCCCTTTGTCATTTTCCTTTTTTATTTTTCCAAACGACCTCCATAAATATAATGGTCCGGTAACTTTTGTTTTTTGTCTCTTATCTGTTAACAAAATTCGGGAATCAGGGATACTCCCGTGAATTATTACCACTCTTCAAACGGGTTAAGAAAATCGAAGTTATACGTTTTGTCCCCTTTCTTTCAACAAATCTTTATTAAACTATTAAGTGATATGTATGAAGGCGAGCGTGTGAGTGAGTGTATGGACAATTCAGGACGCTCTTCCGGTTTATACCACTAAAAAGCAAATAGTAAACACAAAAACCACTGTATGATAGTAGCTGCTCTTGATATCTGATATGGGTTCCAATCAACACACAATATTACAAGAGCACTACCTATTTCCACTGGGATTATATGAGGGCATTTCTCACGTTGTGGTGCCATTTAGCATCTGAAAATTCGGATATACAGATACATGCCCTTATATATATTTTTAGGTCTCGCGAGCCAAAGGCTCGAAGAGACATTTTATATGTGGGATTTTCAAAGTGCTACCCACAGTCTTTTGGCTGGCCTAAACCTTGAGTGCACGATCACATGCACGTGCACAGCTGCTCCTCTGCTCATTGCATTCCCCCCTCCCTTCTTACCCAGCCCTTTGATGCTCTGCTCGATTACTTTCACTTTTGCCGCTTTGATGTTTGATCGCAAACGCGATCACTTCCGCTTGTTTTTTATTCTCTGGACAAGCATGGTTCCTTTAAGACGTCCAGATGGCTTTAGGAGGGCGGACTATTTTATGGCTACTCATCATTATTACCTCGAACAAAACAAAAAGAAAACATGCTGCCCCTTAGGTGGGCTTTGTCATTTGTTAACCCAGCGCCATTTCTGGTAAGGACAAGTTCGGAGCGAGTGGGGTACAGCTGCCTTCTTACTAAAGTTTGTGTCTCCCTAGTGGACACATGCTATGGGAAGGACGCTTTAATTTAAAGATTGCACCTACAAACGCCTACCAATATTGTACCAATTCTCAGAGATGCTTTCACGTAAGAGCAGATTTCCGAGCACGCTGACACCTGATATATGTGAGCAGCCTGTGTTTTTCAACATGTGCACCGGCGGGTTTCCAGTACTAACATGCCGCTGCCTCTGCATGGGTGCCGCTGAGTGACACTGCTGTGACCTCTGCTGACGAAGAGTTTGTTGACAGTGCACACTCTTGGTATCATCCTGAAGCACTGAAAAGAGAAGGGAAAACAAACAACCGAGAGACCCTCTAGCACAGCGTGACCAGGTCACAGCAATAAAAGCCGGCACACCTTGCATTATAAAAAAAAGGGGCGCTGCATTCCTGCACTGCCCCAGCTTTTCACTGCCTCTCCTTGTCCGTGTCTTTACGCCGGGCACATAAACAATCAGCCCGCGGGAGTGTCCCCAGACAGCTTGCAGGACACAAATCTCCTATTTCTTTGTTTGTGTGCTTGATTGTCATGTGGCACATTGCGTAAACTTTGCACCAGTGCAAAAGAATTGCACATTGATTTTACACGATATTTGTTCCTTGCTTCACTCGGAATTAAACAAAGAGGTTTTCCTGCAATCATGTTTTTGGAAAGATGTTTGAATTGGGCCAAAAATGGAGTAAAGTGTTTTGCTCTATTTTTGTTACTTGTAAGATGGAAATGTGCAAACAGGAGGCTAGCCATCACTGGTGCAGACACAATTTTGACCCAGTCATTTCCAGATAACATAGACTGCAGGGGTGAAATGTAGCCATTTACACTTGCACCTGGACACACGCTAACTGTATAATCTGTAAATATCGGTGAAAAATTGAACCAGAACCATTAAACCAACATCACTGTAATTCGACCTAGGTTTTACGCCATATATTTTGCTTGTAATTATATGCATATTTCCACCAGGACAAAAAGCAAATGAAATAAATAGAATGTTTTCATTTTTTTGATTTTAAATAAAGAAGAAGATAAATGCATTTTGCTCCCATTTTGAACTGTAAAAGATGAGACGATGTTTGAGGGAAAAACAGTTTGCATTATCTCAGATTGCATAAACTCCTTTTTGTCTTAAGCAAAAAGATTTAATGAAATAACAATTGGAGTCAAATCTGCTTTTCTCCAGTCCCTGCTATACAAGAAGGAAAACGGTGTAAGTTGCTTGCCACACACTGCTGCACGCCGCACAATGCTACATGAAACACTGCTGCACGCCACACACTGCTGCACGCCACACACTGCTGCACGCCGCACACTGCCGCACGCCTCACACTGCTGCACGCCTCACACTGCTGCACGCCTCACACTGCTGCACTCCTCACACTGCTGAACGCCTCACACTGCTGCACGCCTCACACTGCTGCACGCCGCACACTGCTACAAGCCGCATACTGCTGCACGCCACATACTGCTGCACGCCACACACTGCTGCATGCCGCTGCACGCCACACACTGCTGCATGCCACACACTCCTGCACGCCACACACTGCTGCATGCCCCACACTGCCGCACACTGCTGCACGCCGCACACTGCTGTACGCCTCACACTGCTTCACGCCGCACACTGCTGCACGCCTCACACTGCTGCACGCCTCACACTGCTGCATGCCGCACACTGCTGCATGCCTCACACTGCTGCATGCCGCACACTGCTACACGCCGCACACTGCTGCACGCTACACACTGCTGCATGCCACACACTGTTGCATGCTGCTGCACGCCACACACTGCTGCACGCCGCACACTGCTGCACGCCGCACACTGCTGCATGCCGCTGCACGCCACACACTGCTGCACGCCGCACACTGCTGCACGCCACACACTGCTGCACGCCGCACACTGCTGCACGCCACCACGCCACACACTGCTGCACGCCACATGCTGCTGCATGCCACACACTGCTGCACGCCACACACTGCTGCACGCTGCTGCATTACTCACTGCTGCATGCTGCACGGCACTGCTGCACGCAGCACACTGCTGCATGCCGCTGCACGCCACACACTTTTCTCCAGTCCCTGCTATACAAGAAGGAAAACGGTGTAAGTTGCTTGCCACACACTGCTGCACGCCGCACAATGCTACATGAAACACTGCTGCACGCCACACACTGCTGCACGCCACACACTGCTGCACGCCGCACACTGCCGCACGCCTCACACTGCTGCACGCCTCACACTGCTGCACGCCTCACACTGCTGCACTCCTCACACTGCTGCACGCCTCACACTGCTGCACGCTTCACACTGCTGCACACCGCACACTGCTACATGCCGCATACTGCTGCACGCCACATACTGCTGCACGCCACACACTGCTGCATGCCACTGCACGCCACACACTGCTGTACGCCACACACTCCTGCACGCCACACACTGCTGCATGCCACACACTGCCGCACACTGCTGCACGCCGCACACTGCTGCACGCCTCACACTGCTGCATGCCGCACACTGCTGCACGCCTCACACTGCTGCACGCCTCACACTGCTGCATGCCGCACACTGCTGCACGCCTCACACTGCTGCATGCCGCACACTGCTACACGCCGCACACTGCTGCACGCCACACACTGCTGCATGCCACACACTGTTGCATGCTGCTGCACGCCACACACTGCTGCACGCCGCACACTGCTGCATGCCGCTGCACGCCACACACTGCTGCACGCCGCACACTGCTGCACGCCACACACTGCTGCACGCCGCACACTGCTGCACGCTGCTGCATTACTCACTGCTGCATGCTGCACGGCACTGCTGCACGCAGCACACTGCTGCATGCCGCTGCACGCCACACACTTTTCTCCAGTCCCTGCTATACAAGAAGGAAAACGGTGTAAGTTGCTTGCCACACACTGCTGCACGCCGCACAATGCTACATGAAACACTGCTGCACGCCACACACTGCTGCACGCCACACACTGCTGCACGCCGCACACTGCCGCACGCCTCACACTGCTGCACGCCTCACACTGCTGCACGCCTCACACTGCTGCACTCCTCACACTGCTGCATGCCTCACACTGCTGCACGCCTCACACTGCTGCACGCCGCACACTGCTACATGCCGCATACTGCTGCACGCCACATACTGCTGCACGCCACACACTGCTGCATGCCACTGCACGCCACACACTGCTGTACGCCACACACTCCTGCACGCCACACACTGCTGCATGCCACACACTGCCGCACACTGCTGCACGCTGCACACTGCTGCACGCCTCACACTGCTGCATGCCGCACACTGCTGCACGCCTCACACTGCTGCACGCCTCACACTGCTGCATGCCGCACACTGCTGCACGCCTCACACTGCTGCATGCCGCACACTGCTACACGCCGCACACTGCTGCACGCCACACACTGCTGCATGCCACACACTGTTGCATGCTGCTGCACGCCACACACTGCTGCACGCCGCACACTGCTGCATGCCGCTGCACGCCACACACTGCTGCACGCCGCACACTGCTGCACGCCACACACTGCTGCACGCCGCACACTGCTGCACGCCGCCACGCCACACACTGCTGCAGGCCACACGCTGCTGCACGCCACACACTGCTGCACGCCACACACTGCTGCATGCTGCTGCATTACTCACTGCTGCATGCTGCACGGCACTGCTGCACGCAGCACACTGCTGCATGCCGCTGCACGCCACACACTGCTGCATGCCTCACACTGCTACACGAAACACTGCTGCACGCCACACACTGCTGCACGCCGCACACTGCTGCACGCCGCACACTGCTGCATGCCTCACACTGCTGCACGCCACACACTGCTGCACACCGCACACTGCTGCACGCCGCACCCTGCTGCCTGCCACACTCTGCTGCCCGCCACACACTGCTGCCCGCCGCACACTGCTGCACGCCTCACACTGCTGCACGCCGCACACTGCTGCACGCCGCACACTGCTGCATGCCACACACTGCTGCACGCCACACACTACTGCACGCCGCACACTGCTGCACGCCACACACTGCTGCACACTGCTGCATTACTCACTGCTGCATGCTGCACGACACTGCTGCACGCAGCACACTGCTGCACGCCACTGCACGCCACACACTGCTGCATGCCTCACACTGCTACACGAAACACTGCTGCACGCCACACACTGCTGCACGCCGCACACTGCTGCACGCCGCACACTGCTGCATGCCGCACACTGCTGCATGTCTCACACTGCTGCATGCCTCACACTGCTGCATGCCGCACACTGCTGCATGCCACACACTGCTGCATGCCGCACACTGCTGCACTCCACACACTGCTTTTATGCGAGTTTATGCTACTGACATTGTAAATGACAATGCCTTTTATTTGTTTTAAAACCAAAACATAAATAAAAGGCATTGTAATTTTACAATGCCAATAGCTCAAACTCTTATAAATGCGAGAACTATTGCATTGCAAATGCTTGTTTTTTCTGTTGTTTTGTCTTTACAGATGGAGTGACACAACTTTAAAAATAATACCGAGACACAAAGGAGCAGCTATCTGCCCTTTATATAAATAGGATAGGATAATTCTCTGTTCTGTCTACACCAGGGGATCATATAGCCCTGAAGAAAGTCCTAGCACCAAACTTGGTTTTTTAGGCATCTAAGGACTGAAACATGTTGGCCTTAGGGTCTTAGGACCATAACTCTCCATACGACCCTATTGTAATTATTTTAATATTCCTGTTAGACCCAAGAATAAAGGGATACTGGGGTTGAGCAGTGAATTTTTAATCTTTATCCCCCTGGTCTGTTATATTATCCAAGTGCTCCCTGGAATATTGGTTGAGCCCACCGCGATTTATAGGGGTCGCGGTGTCCCGATGATGAAGCATGACACCACTAGGGTGTGTGAGGGAAAATAAATAAAAACAAGGATTTTTCCTACACGACCCCGTCAGGGGCTGCTTCACGTAGGGACATCCCAGTGCCTCTCTTTTTTCTGTTCTCTTTGTTCCTTTTTCTCAAATAATAATCTGATGAGAATAATAGTGGAGTACTTTATTGTGATTAAGATTTATAATCAGGAGGGTGTACGCCCCCTTTTTCTCCTCTTGGCCCTTGCGGTTTCTGGATATCTAGTGTATTATAAGTATGTATGACCTAACCTGCATGCTAGGCTCTGATGTGTTCTAATCTATATAACATTCAACAGCATCTCAAAGGGTTTTGTTTAGTAGACCATTTACAAAGGAGCACAACTAATTGCCATGAGCAGGGGAAGGGAAGCAGGGAAACAAGAGACCAGGAGATATATGGTTGAGGAAAAAACTTTTTATAATATATTTATTGTATGGTCAAAATTAACAATCATAAATGCACTGTGTTACATTAAATGTCATGTAACCTGTATTATACTATGCACAAGTGCTCGCGGAAGGTGAATGGCGCTGGTGACACGTGAAGGGGTATATAAAGCAGTAAGAATGGCGCAAACAGAACAAATCATATATACAGTGTACTCTTAATGATGCCCATACATTTGATACATTAAGAACAGTTTAATCCATGTGAGCAATCACGAGGGAGGTGGGTAGATTACACTGCAAAAGTCAACGCATTTCGGCCTTGGTACATTTATGATTGTTAATTTTGACCATACAATGAAATATATGTAAAAAGTTTTTTCCTCAACCATATGTCTCTTGGTCTCTTCTCTCCCTGCTCCCGGCAATTGGTTGTGCTCCTTTGTAAATTGTCTACGAAACAAAACCCTTTGAGACACTGTTGAATGTTATAAACTATTTACCCTGGTCTCTACCGGCTTTACAGGTAACCTCCTGTAGTTTGTTATTGCGTGTTCTAATGCATGTCATTTTTACCTTACATGGTCAGGATAACAAGAATTATTTCAGGGTTTGCCTTATATGTGCAATGAGGGTGGTTTTATGACTTATGTAACCTATAAGTGTGCACTTTAGTGCACTACATGAGACGTTATGACATTTGCCTGGTTGGCAAAGTGATTTATGATCTATGTGATATCATAACAGCTGCCTAGATGGCAAATTGATTTGTGTGATTGTGTCCTAATGTGTTTTATGTGTAATACAAAGGATATTTTTATATAACCTTGTGAGGAGTCTCTTTTGTGGCGTGCCTAGGATGTGATTGGTGTGTATGTGTGTTGTGCAAACTCTTCAAACATTGCCTCTGGGATGAGCCTGACTAATGTGCCAAGCTACCAAGGGGGTGAGCAGGGGTTATCTTTTTTGTGTAACTCCCTTACCCTGAGTAGAGTGGTGGGTTCTGCCTGGCTACGGTGTATACCATAGCAACAACCACGCACTTAGAGAAATAGAGTCTAAGGGATATTTTAACGACCTGCCCTAGTTCTAATTCCCAAAATTACTATATAAACCACAACAAGAACTGGGGGTCTAATGCTAATAGAAAGAAGCGCATGCAAAAGACAGGAGTGTGTATAAAGAATCAAAACATGGAATGCTAGAGCAGAGGCTGGATTCCCATCAATTATTTTCGTGATCAGTATTATCATTTGGTCATCCACCCCATAGAAGAATATATCTCTTGATCATAGAGACTACCTTCATGGGGAGCTCTCTTGCTCAGGTAAACAGGTGGAACCAGGCCCATAGATAAAGAAAGACAATTGTGTCTACAGTCAGTGATCACAAAAAGTTTGTGCAAACATATATAGTGAGTCAAATCTTTAAAAAGAGTTGTTCGGAGAAAAACACTCTTTTATTAAACAAACTCCTCACACTCTTGTTAAAAACAGTGCAAAAATAGCAATGTTAACAAATAACTGCTAATTAAAGGTCGACATGTTTCAGCCATCCGGGTAAAATACCCAAAGCTTTCTTCAGGACCTATGTATGTCAACATTTCGCTACTGCAACATTCTACTAACACCACCCACAATAAAGTGTGAAAATAAATTAGAAAAGCAGTTGATTACTAAAAGGTTGGCATCAATACAACCTTCCTTAGTTCAGATCCTTCGTTTCAAGGGGTGCAAATGTCACCTAAAGGGATAGAACAATAATTACCAAAAACTCCTGTATTGCATGTACTTCAACAATGGGACCGAATAGTCTCTATATTCTATAACGTTATCGATAATCTGAGCATTCCAGTGTCTTAAACCAATAATGGCAGAGAGCATATAAGTTTGACTTACCCGTCTTAATCGGGGACTAGACCTCACCTCGCCTGGAACCTTTCTCAGGAGTATGAGGCCCGCTCTGAAAATCGTATGGTGAAGAAGGGTCCTTATTATAGTTAATACCTCTTTCTCACCACACTCATTTATTATATATTTAAGAAAATTAAATGTGGACATTGAGTGTCAAACACAATTTAATTAGCATGTTCAGCCTTTGCTTTTGATATCTTTGCCAACACTTCATTGACAGCAAGTTCACTGACCCCAGACAGCTTGACAAGGAGGCAGATTGCTGGCTCAGCACCATGGCCCGTTAGAAGGTATTTGAGGGTATCACCACAAGGGTGGGAAGGTTCCCCACCAGAAGAAGGAGGAGTAGAAAACATAAAAAACAATGGGTTCTCTAAAGGTCCCTAAAATAGTTTCACATTTCAGGATTTCCAATCCCTACTTAGCAGAAGAAAAAATGGTTCCATGATAACAAGTCCTCAGGAAAGGAACCTCCATAGTGCTATGAGCGCCAACAGGTTGGGCACTACAGGGGTAATGCCAAGTGTCCCAAGCAGGGACAGTCCCCCACCGGTGGACAGACACCAGTGCAGGCCAGTGTATCACATGGAAAGAAGATTGTCCAAGTTAGTGTAGTGGGTAGTACAGAGGTCACCATTGTGTCCCTCGGTGACGGTGAGATGGTGCCAAAGACACATATGCCTAGAAAATATCACAGTGGATCATCATCAATGGCAGAGGGTGGAGTTTCTGAGAGACACAGTAGCCAGAATGACAACTGTCAGGTGTCATCTGGTGTTTTCAGAGTAGGTGGTCCCAAATGTAGTCCACCAGGTTATAGTAGCTGACAGCCATGAGAGTCACTATCCAATTGCTCTGGTTCCCTTTGAGTGGGGGGAGTGGTTCTCAGATTCCTTGAGGGTAGCTGTGAGTCCATCTATGCCTGTGGATTGTCTGTTTGGTAATGATCTAAAGCACACCATGTGGAAAGTGGTAGAGATCCAGTTTCTCCTTGAGATGGTGGGGTTGCCTGAGTGGGTGTGCCTGGCCACTCATTCCGTGGTCGCCTGAGTGTGTAGTCAATAGGGCCTAAAGCCTGGAAGAATGGCCCATGAACCTCCAGAAAGAGGAAGGGTAAGGGACATGGGAATTCCGCTCCTGAAACTCCCATGGTCCCAGGAAATAGAGCCTGAAGGCAATGCCCCAGAAGGTAGGAATTCTACAGAGCGCAACCAGGATTTCTGCTGCAATACTGTTTATAGACGCAGAAAAGGCTTTTAAACATGTAAGTTGAAGTTTTCTATCCAAAGTTTTGGAAGTAATAGTTTTTCCACCCCAGCTCACAAAGTCAATAGCCATGATTTACGAGGTGTCTACATCATCAGTAGCCTTGAATGAGAGAATCTCAGAACCAATAAAGATCACCAGAGGTACCAGTCAGGGGCAGCCCCCTTTCTTCCTTCCATTTTGATATATTCATAAAATCCCAGGCTTATTTACTGAGGGAAAGTGAGGGAACTAAGGCAGTGATTCCAGGTGCCTTCAAAATGTAAATTATATATGCAGATGACCTAGTATTACTTCTTTCACCTGAAGTAAAAAAAAACATATTTTCACATTTCTTGGCTTTGTCAGGGTACAGGGTTACCAATTCTAAAACAGAAATAATACTTTTGAACACCAACGTGCTGCCTCAACAGGCATTGCAGCATATGAATTCTATAAGGTATTTTGGAATTAAAGTCTGTGAGAACTATGAGGATCTATGTAAGCTGAATTACTCTCCCTTAATTGTTAAAATCAAAAGTATGTTAAAAAGGTGGTCTAACCTACTGATTTCTATCATCCGCAGACTCACAGTGGTGAAAATGCAGACTTTACCGCTCTCTAATTTCCTTTTCACATAAATTCCACTTTGACTAATTATTTTTTTCAGAACTTAAATTCACTTATTAACATTGTTTGGAGCAAACGCCACCCTCGGACCATCCCACAAAAACTGTTTAATTTTTGTAGAAGGTGTATTGTCACTCACTCATAGAAGAGCCTACTATTTTGCAGCATTCTTAATAATAAATGGAAAGTTGTATAAGTTCAAAAAATCTAAGACATTCAACCATTTATTAGGATGAAAACTGTGTATGTGTGTGTCACATAATGCCTAACCCCTCCATGAGGATACCCTAAGTGGTAAGCTATCAAACGTTAGCTGTTTTTAAGCAGAAACAGAAGCATCTATGGCGATAGTTAGAGATTTCCGGCATCCATGCAGAAAAGCCACTTAAATGTACATGTCCGACAGTATTGCTTAAAGAGGTAAACAGATGGGAAAGCAGTGGAGTTAGTTATTTAATCATAATCTTATCACATTGGAAGCTGTCAAGTTAAACAAACACGACCATGGACTTACAATAAACCTTGCTAATTTTAGATAGTTACTGTGCTTAATAAATATCTGTCTCTCCAAATCGAACCACCAAGGGAGATGGTTCATGATTTATTTATCTCCTATAGTACAGTATAACCCAAACTTTATGGCACCATTACACACTTTTTCGAATGACAAACCTTTCCTTTAAAGGACATGGGGCAATAATTTTTTTTATTGTAACTAAAGCATCATGTGGTAGCACACTGTCATTTATAGACAGCACATTTTCCATTGAAATGGCCACTAAATTCGAGCAGACATATAAGTGTACTGATAAAACCATATTGTACACAAATAATAATGTGTGGAAATCAGGTTTCAGTGTAAAATGTCTTGGTCTGTTTTAATCTTATGAAAATCTGTATTTCCATCATACTTCAGAATTACAAACAAAAATGTGTCTCATATTTGCTTTCCCAACTCCTAAATGTGTGCAGTTCATTTACAGGTATTTACATTTTGTGTGATACAAAAATTAAATGTTTCAGTATTTCCTTTCATACTCTCTGTGCCCCCAACACAATCATCACCTAATTAATTTAACTTTTCTTTATCTGACTGCAGAGTGACCGGTGTTTGTAAACACCAATACCCAGATTAAAAAAAGAAGCAGTAATTTTTCAGACGATATAGCCTGACTTTTGAACTCTATCTTTGAAGAGCAGCAAATGTGATGAGATTATAATAGAATTTAAAAGCATTTTCTTTATTGCTTGGACTTTCATGAGCCACCAAAAATAGGAGTGTGACCCATAGTTTAGTAAACACCGCTCTAGAAAACATAGAAAGTTGCGTCAGCGGGTACGTTGCATACGGGCTTCACAGAATAATTTTTAATGCCTGTTTCCTGCTGACCAGGATAGATGGGTAAAAGAAACAAATACAAACTTTACACAAGAAGAATAGGCAGAACCCTCATAACATAATTTTAGATGGCTAAAGAGACCCAATTTCCAGAGAATGCAGTTATAGTCCCAGTGGATTGTGTATTACACTCCGTCATTATTTAATAAGGGGAACTCAAATGTATAATCAGTGCCCCAGGCGTGCTAAGTTTACAAATTAGGTGCATATGATTTGAAGATGTAAAAGACTAAGAACATTTTGGGAGGAGACCTGATGAGCATGCAAAGCTCACTGGGGGTGTAGATCGCTCCGGATGTGAAATCAATTCTTCTTGGCAGCTCTAAGCATCTGAAAATTTGACCAAGAGCCTCTAGTTTCTGTTGGTTAATTGTAGTATTGTTAGCACGCTCTGTGATTGCTACTTTTTGGAGATTGCCTGAACCACCTGAATTTTAGTTAAGGCTTGGGAAGCCTGCAGCTTGCCCTGCAAATGGTTCATCGCCAACCACTTTTTCTCCATAAAAGTTTTTATTCCGAAAGTAACTGTTCAGAATCAACCTGATTCTCGTACCCGACCCAAGCTCCTTCATAGTCAGCCATAACCCTGACCAGTTTCCCTTGGTTGGCGAATTGAGGTGCTATTTTTATTTAAAACTTTAAAACATCACATCTTCAGTTCCCCTTACTGGATGTTTGTCGCTTTGGTGTCGTTTTGTTCATTAAAATATTCTCTACATTTGTAAATAGGAGTAGGAGTTTTATTATGTTGGGTTTCTATGTTTTTGAATGTTTTGGTACTTCTACATGCTTTACACATTTATCTGCTCTGTGCCATTGCAACCAGGGGTTGAGCTCATGTTTAAATTATTGAAACCTTTACTGGACCTAAAAAGAATCATGACATTATTACTTATGGTGGATTACCATGCACATCAACTAACATCTACTTTCTAACACTAATTGTTATGGTTCGCATAAGTATGATTTATGAAAATCTACTAATTTTATTGTTGAATTAAATGTAAGTAATGGCTAAATTAAGACTGGTTGTAGCAGCTAGCCCATCAATTGCATATGCCATCCCTATAATAACATGACCACAACAAATAACTGGCGAAAAAACATTTGAGTTAATTACCTGAAGAAACAAAAAAGCTACATGTACATATAACATGTAAAGAGTTGAAGACACCGAACAACTCTGAGGGGTACCTCAAAATATTTTAAAGGGTTTTGATGACAGACCATTAATTGGTGCCACTGTCTGCAAGCTCATATATGCTACTTTAATCCATTTGAGAAACAAAGGAGAGAATGTGCATCTTCTTAATATAGCGCATATAATTAGCCACGCCACTCAACGGAAACCCTTTTCAGTATCTGAAGAAATCACACTAAAGTCTTGCTGAGTGGTTTCTGCCCAGTCAGTATTACTATGGTAATTCATGGCTTTCCCAGCATAAATCCATGCTTCCATATTGTTACTAGTTGAGTGGTGAGGTATGTATATTTTATATTTAGTACAAAGTAATGAGATAGGTCGACATGAGCTCATATATTAGGTGGGCTTACCGTTCTCAAAAAAGTTCAGAAACTTGTGATGAATTCACCATGAAACAGGTGTTGATTCTCCTTTCGGTATTGATCTCATTACTTTCAGAAAGAATGAAGATGTTTCTTTTAGGAAGACTGTATATTTTTTGTGGGTATTGCTTTTAGCTGCTTTTCGTAAAGGAAGAGTTTTAATAATTTCCTGAACATATGCAATTGTTACTGGGTCGCTTAATTCTTCTTCTTAGTCTACAGAGAGAAATGCAACTTGATTCTAAAACTGCTCTTTTTCCTTCATTTGTGTTGATTGATCGATATCAGTTTCATATAAAAGTTATAGGATTCAGAATAGGCCTCTACAATCATAAAACTGGAGATGCATGGGTTACCTATTTAGTTAATTAGTTCTGGGATATTCTGTATCTTATATTTCTCTCCCACCAGGGCATCTAAGAGAGCTCTGGCATTATCATCTAATTTGTATCTGCAATAACTCTTGGCTTTAGCTGTCGAGTGAGTTTACCTGTATACACTGATTTGTTAAGCGTTCTTGTATAGATTAATTCAGCCCATACATCCTAGACAAGAGGGATAACATGTTGAATATATAATATATGGATCTGTTCCAGCTCCACTAGTTGCTCCCTAAGGTCTTTTGACCATATTTGTCTTCTGATATTGTTGTCCAGCAATATATTATATTGTGAATCACTGAATCATAACCTTCATAATGTCTCAAACTATATGATTTGAAATAAAATTATAATTTTTTCTTTTAGAAAATCTTAATATGGCTTCTAATTCATTAAATATGCATGCTAACTGGTAAAGGTTTCTGCTGAAAAGTCCATTATCTCCATCTCTTTTTTCAGCTTCAAGATTCATATTACAATTTACTTGAGCATCATCAGAGGCCTACATCAGGTGATATCCCACCATGGGGTTTGATATTAGTGAACAGCTGATTGCAAAGTAGCCAATCCTTGAATATTGCTGATGTGTATTGGAGAAAAAGAATATATTTTTCATAAGGTGTTGCCATCTCCAGGAATCAGTTATATCTAGTGGTTCAGTCATAGGTGGAAGGGTATTCCTAACAGCAGTCATATGAAGTTCTATTTATTATTGGTCATATAAAAATGTGGAGATTGAATGCAATTGAAGTCTCTAGCAATAATAAACCTACAGGCAGTGAAAGTGAGCTCTACCAGATGTAAATGGTGTCAGATTACCTTCATTTGGAAAGTAAATAGAATATGTATGTAATATTAGATGGTGTAGCTCAAGTGAAATTATGACACACCTCCAAGTGTATCTGACTAGCTATACATAATCTTCAAAGATAGCAGTCCTTTTTAACAAAGTATTTTGAACAGGAAGTATAAAATTCCCAGTCTTTAGCCGTAAAAATATCTCATCATCTTTATATGCAATGTGTGTTTCTTGTAAGCTCATGATGTACATGATATCCTTTTACATTTTACATCCGTGTCATGGAAAGGTAGTCAGAGACACAAATGATGAAGAAATGCCAATTTCTCTAAGTTCAAAATAACCGGTATATATTGTTTGGAGTTTTTTTGCTGAGTTAATTGAATGGTCTGAGAAAACTGAAAGGTATAACAATACTTTGTTAGAAAGATAACTTTGTTTTGGGCTTTAAACAGCATTGTCTCTTTTATCATGCAGTATTGGAAGTAGACTATAATAGTTCTTTGTGGGGCTCCTGTCTGAGGAGCAGCATGTGGCACTATAGGCTCAGAAAATAACACATGCATTAGGAAAGCCATCTCCCCTTTCAGTGAGCACTTTATCTCTAAATAATGTTGTGATCCATTTGTTAATGACCCCTCATTTGTATTACCCTTTGTGGTTTCTGGGATTCCAATTATCTTATTATTGTTGCGTATGGAGTGGTTCTCAATCTCCTTTTCAGCTCTAAGGTGGCGATACATTGGTTTTGTTGTTTTTAGGAATCTGGATTTCTGTTGCAGTTACCCCCCACTTTCTGCCAGACTACTGATGCATTTTGACTTGATGTGCCCTGGGTCCCTGCCAACCAGGTTCCCAGGGCCTAGGTTATTTCCCCAAACTTTACCTTGTATCTGCAATTGGCACCTCCCTGGCCACATGTCAGTCCCTTGTAAAATGTACCATGGGTACCAAGGGCACTGTGGACAGGGAAGGCCTCGAAGAGCTGCAGCACTTATTGTGCCACCCTTAGAGGCCTTGTACCTTTACACACATACACTGCCATTGCAGGCTGCATGTTATGGTGCGGAACAAAGTGAAGAGTCAACATGGCACACATCCCTTTGTGCCATGCCTACAACCGCCGGTCCTGGCATAGGTCAGACACCCCTCTAGCTGGGTGCACTAAGCCAGTGGTGAGGGAACAGGTGCATGAGCCCTGTGCCCCTACAGTGTCTAGACCAAATCTTAGACATTGTAAGTGCAGTAATGCCATTAAGAGTATATGGTACTATGAGTTTGTCATTATGAGCTTCACAGCACCATAATGGCGTTACTGAAAACTGGAAAGTTTGGTATCAAACTTCTCAGCACATTAAACCCACACTGATGCTAGTGTGGGATTTAATGAAAAATGAATTCAGAGTGCATCTTAGAGATGCCCCCTGAAAAACAACTAACCTCGGGTAGGTTCCCTAACTGGTACACATCAGCCTGCCACCATGAGACATGTTTCTGGACCTCTGAGGTGGGAGCCGTCGCTCCCTGAGCCCAGAAACAAAGCCTTTCCTAGGCAGAGGTGGTCACACCTCTCACAGGCCAGGAGGAGCCATCTGTGGCAGAGGAGCTTCAAAGGCCTTACCACCTTAACGCGACCCCCAGCCTCTCCTGCTTTCAGGAGCAGGCCCTTTTCCTGCATCCCTTTCCTTTTCGGCAGGAAGACAGGTGGGAAAACTTAGCACAGCCCACCTCAGGTGGGGGAGGCGAGGTGAAGCCCACTCTTCACTGTCTGCCATCTTGCAGATGGCAGGCACTCTCCAATCAGGATTAGGGATTGTGCCCACTCCCCTACGTCGGGTGAGTACATCAAGGGTGTAGTCACCCTAAGGTCAGTAGTCCATTGATCACATATCTCTTTACAACTTTCAATTTCACTTTTTGGGAGTCCAGATTTGTATTTATAAAATTTGACAGTACATTCTCAAGCTTTTAATGGAAAAACAAATCCACTTAAATTGTCCTATAGAATCTTAGGAAACCAATAATTGAAGGCGGTGTGAGATTCTCCGATTTTAAATTATATGATATCCCCTTCATTATCAAGCAAGCTTGTGACGATATTTAACGTACCCCACTATGAAAGTAAAAGAGGGGAACAAATTGACAGTATGTCATGTAACTTTGTTTCAAGAGGGAAAATAATAGATTGAGTAGTATTCCTAAGAGTAGGTGAAAACAAAAAGCACAAGTTTTCAATTATTGTAGGGCTCCACATGAACATCAAAGGATTTTGTAGTCGCAAACGCTGCGAATCGCAAAAAAACAGCGTTTGCGACTACAAAATCGCAAAAGGAGATGTATGAGGCATTTCAGCCTCGCAATCTTAAGGAATCGCTAAACTAGCGATTTCTTAAGTTTGCGTAAGCATTTAAGAAATCGCAAATTGCGATTTCTTAAATGCAATGTAACACGCACCCAAGTTGTGCGATTTCTCCTTAAGAAATCGCAAATTACCACCAACTTCAAGTTGGTGGTAAGTTGCGATTTCTTTGAAATATGCACTTTTATGCAGATTTCAAAGTGCCATGTGGTGCACATACATGCCCTTAGGGCATGTATGTGTGCCATATGTGCACACATGCTGATTTCAGGGGTGCATCAGGGTGTCATCATAACACCCTTGCACCTTTGAAAATATTCTCAATTTGCGATTAGCAAATAGCGATTCGCAAATTGAGAAGGACTTCCCATTCATTGCTATGGGCCTCCTGGCCCATAGGAATGAATGGGAAGGTATTCCTTAATTGTGATTTCGCAATTTGCTAATCGCAATTAAGGAATTTTAAGAAATCGCAAAATTTGTGCGATTTTTAAATACATCCCGTTTTGCAATTCTCAAATAGCGATTCTCAAAAAATCGCTATCTGAGAATCGCAAATGGAGATGATGATACATATGCCCATTAGTCATTAATCATATGTCTCCTATAAACAGCATTTAAAGAGAAAACTTCTATTCAAGTTCAACCTGTAATCAGAAATGTTTGAAGAAAACTGGACCTCATCTAAGAAAGGATTCAACAAGATGTGGGGATTATATAAACAGAAGCCAATATCATCAACCCATGCTGAGATTGTTATTTCTAAACCATTGCATCTAAAACCAGTAACAGAAGACTTACATCCTAAACATGCATAAAGGTTTGCTTGGTATACTTGTGTGGGCTAATCTCTAATGCACCTTCTTTCCTAGTTTTTTGTTTTCAGAAAATTACTTATAAGTCTAGATTTATTTTAATCCATAATTTGGAACAACACATCTGTGATGTCTTTTTGTTAGAAAGCAAAACCAAAGGAAATGATGGACGGATTGTTGAACATTGCAAGCACTCACCCCCAGTCAACTGATCTGGGTTTAATCCATCACCGTTCTTTAGCCCACTCTGCCACCCCTGTTTAGACATGGCCATATGCAAATCAGTCTGACCATGTGCCTCATGGGAACAGTCCAGCCCGAACTGCCAAGCCATGTCTTCCCTGGACCGGAAACAAGCTTCCTAGGACCGGTTTCTAGCATTTCAGCCGTCTTCAGATAGGCTTGCTTGAATTCAGTGGCAAAGTGAGCAAGGGACTCACGTCTGAGCATACCCTGCCAACTTATGGCGAACAAAGCAAAACCAAAGGAAATGATGGACGGATTGTTGAACATTGCAAGCACTCACCCCCAGTCAACTGATCTGGGTTTAATCCATCACCGTTCTTTAGCCCACTCTGCCACCCCAGTTCAGACATGGCCATATGCAAATCAGTCTGACCCTGTGCCTCATGGGAACAGTCCAGCCCGAACTGCCAAGCCATGTCTTCCCTGGACCGGAAACAAGCTTCCTAGGACCGGTTTCTAGCATTTCAGCCGTCTTCAGCCAGGCTTGCTTGAATTCAGTGGCAAAGTGAGCAAGGGACTCACGTCTGAGCATACCCTGCCAACTTATGGCGAACAAAGCAAAACCAAAGGAAATGATGGACGGATTGTTGAACATTGCAAGCACTCACCCCCAGTCAACTGATCTGGGTTTAATCCATCACCGTTCTTTAGCCCACTCTAACACCCCAGTTCAGACATGGCCATATGCAAATCAGTCTGACCCTGTGCCTCATGGGAACAGTCCAGCCCGAACTGCCAAGCCATGTCTTCCCTGGACCGGAAACAAGCTTCCTAGGACCGGTTTCTAGCATTTCAGCCGTCTTCAGCCAGGCTTGCTTGAATTCAGTGACAAAGTGAGCAAGGGACTCACGTCTGAGCATACCCTGCCAACTTATGGCGAACAAAGCAAAACCAAAGGGTTCAAACTGGAACGGCATGGTGAGCAAAAAAACGATGGATTTAGTCCCCAGATCTCTGTACTGGGGTGAATGTATGACATTGTTCTGCATTCTGTCCATCAATTGTTGTTTTTGCATTTGTCACCCCGAGTGGGAAGGGTATGCCCAGACGTGGGTCCCTTGCTCTCCATGCCACTGGAATCAAGCTATCCTGGCTGAAGAGGGGTGAAACCCCGAAACCGGTCCTAGGATGCTTGTTTCCAGTCCAGGGAGAACCTGACTTGGCAGTTCGGGCTGGACTGTTCCCATGAGGCACAGGGTCAAGACTGATTTGCATATGGCTGGGTTCAAACTGGAACGGCATGGTGAGCAAAACAACGATGGATTTAGTCCCCAGATCTCTGTACTGGGGTGAATGTATGACATTGTTCTGCATTCTGTCCATCAATTGTTGTTTTTGTCTTTTTGTTAGAAGCACTTGAAAGAAAAAAATATTACCTGGGTAAACCAATTATGGGATGGTTCCACTAATGTACCCTTTGAGAAACTACAGCAAATTGTATTTGCTACCTAATATGTTTCTTAAAGAGTATACATTTGTATGGGCTTCATTCTCTTCTTATTTATTTGGGTTCTCAAATTTACATTCACTCATTGAAGTACCACCAACAAAATTTCATAATCTGATTTTGAATGGTAGTATAGTATACCAAAGGCTGGTGTCATTTATAGTTGAAATATTATGGAAGTACGAATTTCATATATAAACTGAAAACAATCTATGTCTCAAGTTGTTTAAACATCTACGTCAGCAAGTGTCACTAAGAATTGAGGCTTTACAATGCTCTATATGTTATTTAAATGCAAATATGTTAATTCATTCTTGAAATTACTTTGTTCTACGTGTTCCCAGATATTTCAATTTAATATTCCCTTCTCCATTTAAAAGATATTCCTTGATTCATTATCATATTTCTGTTGAGACTGTATTTATAATGAATCTTCTTGTTGCCATTAACATTAGACAAATAAAATCTTGTTGGAAAGATTTTTCTGGATTATCTTTTTAGTCTTGGTGGAATCATATATGTGACAACCAGGGAATTTAAACACTCTGTGCTGTAGATATCAAAAGCAAAATGAAGAATTATAGAATAAACTTTTACAGATGTTCTATCTATCCTTTGATTACTTAACCTTGCTTATTTATGTTTCTTTTTCTTTCTTTTCTTACTTATTTCTCCTCCTCTTTTATATCCATACGCCATATTGATATATGACCAATTTTCTGTTTTTTTGTTTTAATGCTTTACTAAAAAATCTATTAAGCTGGAAACATGGGAGAATAATTTTGGGTTGGTTGTGCAAACTACACAACTTTTTTAAATTGATGCGGAGTCAGTGTTTATTTATTCCATACAAGACAATCTAGAGCTGTTTATAACAAAATCATCTGTATTGCACAAGCAATTCAATGCATACTATCTGTGCACCAGGTTCCTTGAGCAAGTATTGCACCATTTTGAAAACTTTTGACTTTCTCATTATAACAAGGTGACCCAACCTCAAAGGTCAGCTGCAGAAATTAAGTGCACCCCTCAAATAATGATGCACGCCAGCAGCCACCTCCCATATCTCAGCATAACCATGTGACCCACTCCTCAAGAGACCTGTGTAGAATCTGATGTTACCATCTAGTATTGAGGAAACAATGTTAAGAAAACTGGAATTAATTGAAACAAAGTCAGAAAGTTGCCTAAATAAAGGTACTTTGTCTGGTATTCAATTTAGGTGTTGAACTTAGTTTGATTATAGGTATTCCGCTACATGAATGTTGAGAGTACACAAGGTATTGAATCAGGATTTAATTTAGTTGTGCCTGACATACATGCTTATTGTCTGCTTTTTGATTGCTTGTTTTTCAGTTTTGTCTGTTGAGGAATGGTGGGAGCAAATTCTTACTATGGAGCAGCTATCCATTGTGATTTTTAGTGTCCGTGTTATGATTTTCTTTAAGTATATGATGGGTTTTTCTATTAATTTAAATTGTCTATGACTGATTTATAGGTATGTCGTCACATCGGAAGGCATCTGTAATAAGAAAGGTATGGCACTGCTCACTTGTAACACAGCATTACAAGTGAGAAGAATGTCACACTTCCCTCTTTCATTTCAGTACAAAAAAACTAGCCATCTTCTCGCAGCTCCTGTGCTACTAGCAGGGATACAAATACTCTCTTACCTCTTCTATCAGACAGTGCTTAGGTATCTCCTCACAATTTCCCAGTCTTATTTTTATGAGTGGAAGTATGGGTCTGCTTCTTAAACCCCATGGTAGTAGCTCTGCCTTTCACTATGGACACCTCTACGTCTGTGAGAACAGTGCCAACAAAACCAGTCGTCCCTGCAATTTCAGGCTAGAATAGAACAACACTGCTCTATCAGGATCAGGATGGCAGCATATACAAAATTCAGGATCTGTTTTTTTTTTAAATGTCATTAGAATCTTTTCACCCCTTAACGTGCTATGTGTTAATAAAAATGTATTTTGTGGCAGGTGACAACTTGGACGATGCAAGGTTTTAGAGCAAACAGCACATTACAATCAAGGACATATAGTTTGAAGGTTGTATTACAAATGTGCCCTAGGATGCTGTGCGCAGTGCTGTTGGCTAAAAACTGTGACTGACTGAAGGTGACATACATGGCAGGGCTTAGCTTAGTGGTGTAATGTAAAATTAAGGACCCCCTCCCCCCTTGCGGAATGTGAGCAGGGACCCCTGAGTATCCCGTATCACACAGGTATGTATTGGCCTTGGGGTGGAATAGAGGCCCCCTGAACCCCTCCACCCCACGGTGCTGCAGGGTCCTGGCTCAGCTATGGTATTAATAGGTGGGTAAATTATAGCAGGTGAGAAAAAAGGGTCATATAAGAATACAGTATGCTCAGTCACACCTGGAAAGAATATCGCGAGTCACGTCAGAGTTTGAGGAGATTCCACACGCACCTTCATGGATGGAGACCTTGGTCTTCACACAGTCACAAATTCAGTAATGACTCCAAAATTAACATAATGTGCGGCTGGTCGTACTTAAGGCCATATATAGTCACAATATATTCTAATAAGAATGGGCAGGTTTAAATCTATGCTGTTGCAAGCTAGAGTCAGGAGAATTTGTGAAGCCGTGTGGCTGTGTAGCAGTACTGATAACTTAATGTGCATGAGACCAAAGCATATGGATAACAGGGCCACTCAGGCCAAACGCCTTTCATCATATTATAGCTTGTTGATTTTTATCTCAGTTTAGCTTTTGGCTAGCTTTAAAGTGTATTGTTATTGCTGTTTAATGGAATGTTTGTCTTCTAAATATGTTTTTCTTTGTATTGCACCAATTAACCTGAAACGTAAACGATAATAGCAATTTATGACCAAAAAGGTATATTTTTCCTTCTAGGTCTCAAATATAAATTACATGATTAAATGTTGTTTTTATTGCTCAAGGATCTTGCTGTGATAAGCTGACTATGGGCTTCACACAATTTTCCATTTGTTTGTAAAGAGTTTATGCATGCTGTGTGCTGCAGAAAAATGCCCATCACAGAACTGAGATATGAGCGTTTTGTTTATTTTCTTGTACTTTGCAAAACATCATGGATTCGGGCGACTGGCACACTATGACAGATTATACATCAAAGAAGGACGTGTCCTCTTTCTCCTCCTGAGCTTAGGCAAACACTGAACAGGAGTCTGCTCATCGAGGAGTTAGTTCAGTGGCGTGGGGAGAATCTGAAACTCGCGTACCCTAAGAAGCAAGTACATTAATCACAGCAGTCTCAAACGATGGCGTTGCTTGACTGCAATGATTTTACAGTAGCCTTTCTAAATAAATATATCACTCAAGCTATATATAATTTTCTTGATTGTTGAAAAAGCACAGGAATTCAATGACCGAAAAAGGTAGCAAAAAGTTAATCCCAGTATTCCGCAACTAAAACTGTTGGACCCTCCGATTATAAAAGAAATTTGGGTGTTGCACATAAATTCCGAACCACCATTAATCTGTCACAATATGTGTCCTATTGGTAAAATGTAAAACCATACAATAACTGGATATTGGAAAGGAAGTGAAGCCCTAACTACAAGGTCATAATTCACTGTAAAATATCGATGCTATAAGTAATCTAACCTTTTTAATGTGACAAAATGAGTGACGTGGTAAAGACCTGCCCACTTTTGACTTGGCCATGGGGAATGCACGCTCTTCTGCAACGCCTTCTACGCGCCTACGTTATTCATGTCGTGAACTTTAGGGAACCGTACAGTTTGCACATGAAACATCAGAACTTTGCAGAGATGCTTCTACTGTTATTCATGAGCTGGGCGGATCGCACTTCCACGAAAGGCTAAGAGCTAAACTCGCTTTAACAAGAAGTATTTCCATATCATTTCATTCTTCTTCTTCTTAACTGACGGTATGAAATGTATGAGTGCATTCCTATTTTCCTAATTAATCTTTGGTATAAAAGATTTATTTTGAACAAATGCTTATTTATTAGATTTAGGACAACAAGAGCTATTAACTTAAGCAATGTGAGTGTGCGCCCTAACTCATTATTGAATTGAATATGCAGTCAAAATATACATATGTGTACTGCTTTGGACATTATGGAGGCACAACATCTAAAGGAAACAGACCACCTGCAAGAAAGGATAACAGATGAACATGAAGCCCACCAGCACAGCTAATGCTGGTTGATGTCCTCTAATTTGTATCTGGGATATCAGGGGTTATTAAGTGCTCAACTTCCACAGTTGTATGGCAAGTTATATTCACAGGCTTTGTAAAAGTTGAACACCACTGGGATGAGATTGCACTTTTTTCTGTGCAAATTATTATTTAATTTCAAACAGCGATTGGCAAAGTCATTATACATTGTCTTGCAGACCCTAATACTCCAGCCCCCTCACACTCACTGATAAAATGAATGAAAAATGAAAAGCTTGTTAAACCCGAGGGTATTTAAGCGCTGTGCCTGAAAAACAGAGCTCCTAAACATGAAAAATCCAGAGAGGCTTTGAGAGAAATTCCATATTTTTAACAATTTCTTGAATGAGGCAAAGGAGTCAAGTCTAGGGATGAGGCTGGGCAGGGAATTCCATAACTTGGCAGCAGCCCTGGAGATTGACCGACCCCTATTCCCCCCCCCCCCCCCCCCCACATCTGACTTTTCAGAAGCTGGGAATGGAGATCTTCCCAGCTGAAGAGGATCCAAGTGACCGGCCTGGAGTGCACCAGCTGAAGACGAAGGAGAGTTCTTTGGACCCTTTACGATGGAGAGCGAGGAAGACTGAGCAAATAGCCTTAAAACAATGTGCTTCCTCACATGAAGCCAATGCAGCGCTCTAATGCCATCTCTGAGAGACATCCATTTAGGAGTGTAAAGAATGAGGTGCTCAGCCGCATTTGCACCACTTATAACTAACAAGATAACACAATCAGAATGTTTTCTGCCAAACACCTTCTGGCCTTTTTCTGCACTAGCAAGTAGTAATGAAGATTTAATTCAAACAGTTGGTGATATGTGGGATATCGCTTTGCCACAAATTAATCTTTTTATATTTATGACTGTATTATGATTATTCAGGTGTACTCTATGAACAGAGTCTGCTTACTCTGCACCCTGGTCCTCTCATTGATCATTAGCTCTCTGCTTTTGTCTGAGGTAAAGTCTTCTTTCATTTTTCCATCATCAGATCTTATACCCTCTGTTTCATTTCCTACATGTTTATCACTTTTTGTATTCAACTATATTTGATTTATGTTATTATTGAGCAATGTGCAGATAGTCTTGTGTTTTCTTTTACTTTTCATCATAAAACAAAATTACCCCTAAATAACTATCCAGCATCTGACTATCAAGCTACCCTAGTCACACATCCCATCACCAACTGACTGAATATCCTTACTAGTAATTTACTGCAGCCCCCTCAAAGCTTGTTTGTCAGGGCAATCTATTGTAACTCATTTAAAATGTTCACCGTAACCCTAATTCTATTGTTTTGAGTGACATCAACAAATGGCTCGAAAAAAGAGAGCAAAGTTCAATGAAACCACTAATCCTAGAACTTTGAGTTTGCAACGTACACAGCTCATCACTGACCCAATGCACTGTGCCAGACACACCATCAGTAGTGGTCCGTGGAGGGAGTTCGGTGGGGCAGTGAGGCGGGGCAGGGGAGGGGCAGAGTGGGGAAATGTAAACACCGGAATATGGATGAACGGAGGTAAGTACACATTTAAATAAATAAAACAAATTTTGTTGCGCGCGCTGCATCGCATTTTGCGAAGCAGCGCACGCAAAGGAATTCGTTTTATTTACTTAAATGTGTACTTACCTCCGTTCATCCATATTCCGGTGTTTACATTTCCCCACCCTGCCCCTCCCCCGCCCCGCCTCACTGCCCCACCGAACTCCATCCACGGACCGCTACTGCACACCATGAATGGAGCATTTGATACCACCAGCAAAAGAAACATCTCTAAATGTTGCCCTTGATGTGAAGTGGTGATCCTGCCTTTCCTTTCAACATAATAATTCCAAAAGTATTCGAACTTAACTAAGCTTTCAGTCCAAGCGTACAAGATTGTGCTTTTGAAGTAATGGAAACTAAGGGGCTTATTTACAAGCCCCTTGCGCCACTTTTGCGTCATTTTTAACATGGGAAAAGTGACGTAAGGGTAGTGTAAGTTGCTTGTAAATAAGCCTCTAAACTCTCTAGAAAGCATTGTAGCAGCTCAAGAACACCTCTTATAATTTTTTGCTATCTCGCAAGAACAATGGCAAACATCTTTAAATGGGTTTTAAAAGTATTTACCAATATCACCCTTAGAAAAGCTAACACTTCTGTTAGACCTGACCACCTTTGGCGTGGTATTCCTCAAATGCAAAAACAACAATTGATGGACAGAATGCAGAACAATGTCATACATTCACCCCAGTACAGAGATCTGGGCCTAAATCCATCGTTTTTTTGCTCACCATGCTGTTCCAGTTTGAACCCAGCCATATGCAAATCAGTCTTGACCCTGTGCCTCATGGGAACAGTCCAGCCCGAACTGCCAAGCCTGGTCCTCCCTGGACTGTAAACAAGCATCCTAGGACCGGTTTTGGGATTTCACCCCTCTTCAGCCAGGATAGCTTGATTTCCGGTGGCATGGAGAGCAAGGGACCCACGTCTGGGCATACCCTTCCCACTCGGGGTGACAAATGCAAAAACAACAATTGATGGACAGAATGCAGAACAATGTCATACATTCACCCCAGTACAGAGATCTGGGCCTAAATCCATCGTTTTTTTGCTCACTATGCCGTTCCAGTTTGAACCCAGCCATATGCAAATCAGTCTTGACCCTGTGCCTCATGGGAACAGTCCAGCCCAAACTGCCACAGGGTCAGACTGATTTGCATATGGCCATGTCTGAACTGGGGTGGCAGAGTGGCCTAAAGAACGGTGATGGATTAAACCCCGATCAGTTGACTGGGGGTGAGAGCTTGCAATGTTCAACATTCCGTCCATCATTTCCTTTGGTTTTTGCTTTGTTCGCCATAAGTTGGCAGGGTATGCTCAGACATGAGTCCCTTGCTCACTTTGCCACTGGATTCAAGCAAGCCTGACTGAAGACGGCTGAAATGCCAGAAACCGGTCCTAGGAAGCTTGTTTCCGGTCCAGGGAAGACATGGCTTGGCAGTTCGGGCTGGACTGTTCCCATGAGGCACAGGGTCAGACTGATTTGCATATGGCCATGTCTGAAGTGGGGTGGCAGAGTGGGCTAAAGAACGGTGATGGATTAAACCCAGATCAGTTGACTGGGGGTGAGTGCTTGCAATGTTCAACACTCCGTCCATCATTTCCTTTGGTTTTTGCTGTGGTATTCCTCAAGACTTTTTACCTTCAATAGCCTGTTTTTGCTGAACCTTTTTTTTTGTTGACATTAGGACTCTACGCACTTTATCCCTGTTAAAATTGATATACACCCAATTGACACATTGAATTCACTTAGAGATCCCTAGTATGTGGTACTGCATGTATCCAGGGAATATAATTTAAATGTTACTAGTGGGCTGCAACAAGCATTGTGCCACCCACTAAAGTAGTTCCTTAATGTCACCAGGCCTATCATCACAGCCTGTAGTGCAGTTTAAACTGACATTTTGACCTGGCTGAACCCTTCCTTTTTAATAAATAGAAGTCACCTCTGTGGTAGGCCCTAAAGGCTCATAGGGCATAGTGTTTAAAATGTAGGGCATGAGTGCTTGAGTTTTACATACCCTGACAATGAAGGACTCCCAAAGTCGTTTTTCACTGTAGCAAGGCAAACTCTCCCATAGACAATCACTGCTTTACTTTATTACACTTACTAAGTGATAGCTTCTGTTTTGGAGCATATAGAGAAATACTTCTTCCACCCAACTCATTGGAATTGTGTTTTAACATTTTCTTTAATGGTGAAGTCAGATTTTAAATTACTATTATGAAAATTACTCCTTTAGAAAGTTGGCATTTTCTACCTAAATCATGTATGCCTTTCTGCCTGTGTCCAGGGTCACATGAGTATTAGTGGATCTCCTGTGGTGTGATATGTATTCCTTCCAAATAGGGAATAAAATGGCCTTGGGTGTAGGGAAGGGTGATTCTCTCCTGAGAAGAATTGCCTGGGGGCTTTTACTCATCCCCTTCTGAACTTCAAAGGGTAGTTGGGGGGGGGGGGGTGGGCTGTGCCAACACTTTCCTGACATCTGAAGCTACCGGTCCTATCACTGGCAAATGCAGCTCACACCTGCTCATGCTCATTGTTATCCTAATCAGCTTGTGGCCAAATCCAGTGGAAGAGGGAGAACTGACCAGAACCAGTTATGGGTTAGACAAAGACAGCAACCCCCAACACACAGGTTGCCACTGAAGACCCTCCTGATGTCTGAAGAAGGAATCCTGCACCTAATTGCCTTGAACTCAGGATCCCAGAAGTGACACCAAGGCTCAGTTGGCTGACCTCCTGTTTAAGCTATGTAGACACAACAAGCCTTCAGAGGCTATCCCTGCCATTTCCTGGCTGATTAGCAACAATCGGACCTAAACGGACCCTACTACTGACCTCTGCAGGAGTGAATACCCCAAGTGGTGCTTCCACAGATCCTGGACCATTGGCTGGTGTCAGTTTGTACTCTTATGACCTGCAAACTGCAGGGTTTGTACAAAAGATAAAAATAAAGAGCTTCTCTACTCTTCAAGTCCTGAAACTAACAGCCACATCTCATGCCAATGTAAAGGTGAACTGCTATTTGTGTCAGCAATGACTACCCATCTGCATCTTTTGTCAATGCGAAGCGGCCTGTTCTTCACACAGACAACAACCTCTTTGCTGTTCCCACCGACAAGAAGTTCTGGTTCCTCACATGGAAATAACTAAGTGAGACAGTGAAAATTTCCACTGTGACAAACCTGATTCCGGGATCCAGTGCTCCATCACTGCCGGCCTGAACTTTTAACTTTTCTCTGTGCTATTTTAAAATGAAACTTTAAACATTCATAACTCCAGTTCTACGTATTCAAATTTCTCTCATTTTGGTGTCATTTTATTTATTACAATGTATACTCTTTGTGTCTAAATGTCTGATTTGGGAATTTTCTTTGGTTGTGTTTTCACTGTATTACTGTTCGAATCCTGCATAAGTACTTTACACATTGGCTCCAAGTTAAGCTAAACTGCTTTTGTGCCAAGCTACCAGGTCATTGAGCATAGGTTTATTTTGTGATTTTTGCCATTTACCTTTTCATGGATTGTGTTTATTATTTGATTGGGGCTCTCATTCCTCTCAATTAATAGGCCAGTTTCTTACAACTTCCCATCAAAGGGTGACCAAATGTTTTTACCAAAGAATTTAAACCATCAAAGATACCAACAGAGCATTTGGGAGCATTTGAAGAAAGAAAACTGCACAGAGATCAGAAATCAATCAACACCTGAACTACACAGCCACAGGATAATTGTCTGTAATATAAAGAGGAATACTACTCATACTACTTATATTCCTGCATCATGTCCTGCATGAGAGGTCTGCATAATTGTGCCAGAGTGAAAGAATCAGGCATCTTGCTTGATTAAAACAATCTTCTCATGAATTCCTTGTAAAACCATTGATTGTAACTCTTGTTTGGAAAGGTCAAAGCACTGCAGGTATACTAAGCTCAGAAATACCATCAAACAAACAACATAGTCAACCCGACCTGTAAAGTGTCAACAAATAAAGCCAGCACCATAGTTACAAGTCAACAGGAAACAGATGTTTCTTGGCTGAGCTGATAAATGGGAGAGAAATAGAGAATGTCCATCGGGGCATAACTTCCCAGTCCAGTGGTTTCCTACTGACTGCTCCCTCTGTCCTCTTTTTATACCTCTAAGAGGGTCAGAGTCCTTCCCGTATGGCAGGTGATTGGGTTCCGTTCAAAGCCGCAAAGTTTGAAACTCACTCCCCATCCGAAATTTCAAATCACCTTGAGTTCCAGAAGGCTATAGAAGGATGTTTTTTTAAGCTTCAGATTTTTCAGACAACCATAATTTACCCAATAAACAACACATTTAAACTAATGAAATCACATCAGACTTCCATATAGTAAATGGCTTATAAAATCCATAGCCAGAAACATACACACATTCAAGTATCCTCTGCAAAGTCTCTGTAGCCAACCAATGCAACCTGACCCAATATTGGAAGTAATGAGTAACACTCCCAAATGCAATACCTTTTGATACATATACATAATGAAATGGTGTCTTCAGAAAGCCCTTATGAGCTCTTAATTTATTTCAGAGCCAGTTTCACCTAATTTCAGTTATTTTTTTAAAGAAGTTGTCCCTCAAATGGTGGAGAATCTCCGGGTGGTGGAAGGAGTGCAGTTATGCAGTTTGCCTGTGACCAATCCCTTCTGACCACAGGCAAATTCCACAATGAGGTGGCTCAGGGCTCACTTTTGTGCTACCTCAATAATATGCTTGTGGTGTCACAAGTGATGTTGCACATTTATCACATGAGCTGGAAGGGATTCCCTAGCCCATAAAAGATCCTTAATAGGATCAGACTGGTGGATGCTAATGGCAACTATCACTGGTCACTGATCCATTGTAGACATTCCCACTGCTCCTGATGCACTTCTTCTAATAATGGTGAGGGAGGAAAGGAGATAGGTGGCAGCGAGGATGGGAGGATCAGCCCTACTCTTTCCATCCTCTCTCCCACCTTCCAACAGATAAAATGACCAAGGACGTGGGGATGGACCAGGATGGATTGTGATTATTCCTAGTCTTTCTCATTGCAATCTCCAATTCCACGTTTGTTTCACATAGCTCCTTCCTCTCACAGTCTTTCTCGTGGACACAGAACCATTGTGAGAGCAGGGAGCAATATTTCTGTGCCCCAGCAAGAAGTCAAATGTTGTTTGAATTTGATCTAAATCTAAGAAACACATTCAGTTAGTTTCTGGTTTCTTTATGTGGCACTCACACACAGCTCTTTTCACAATGTGTAGAGGGAGGAAAGAGTATGATGTCTGTGCCCCAGTGAGGAGGCAAATGCTGTTTGGATTTTTTCTCAGTCTAAAAAATTAGACACGTCCTATTTGTGTTCCTCAGCACTATTTGCAACTCATGTCAGAAACAGGCATTAAACTCATGGGAGATGCAAGAAGGCTCAATTCTGCTAAATTGCTTTTAGCTGTCTGCTCCTGGTGGCATCCTACCGGCACCATGATCACTCTCAAAGTCCTCCTGGTCGCCAACATTTTAGATGGTTTCCTTAATTTTCTGGAACTTTAATCTAATTTGTTTTCCCTCCATTGAGGATCAGGATTCGACCCTCTTGCTCTTTCAGCTCATATTAGCCTCCTCGCCTGGATGCTCTAGCAACAGTACTACAGGACCCTCAAGGTAAACCAGAACAGCTGCCAGAAATACTCAGCTCCTAAGCTATGCTAGGCACATTTAAGGCCCCTCCACCCAGAACTGATCCGCTGGAGACCCAATAGAACCTCTGCTTGAGGATCCCTAGCACTCCCACCCTCTACAAGCTGGGAGTACTCTCTTGGCAGGGGTTTATCACTCACCTGCTCTGTCCAACTTCCTCTATGCTTCCCTCGTTTCTCAAAGTCCAGCATTGTGCAGGGGTCTAAAAGTGAATCAGGAGAGATCAAGATGGTGAGTGTCTCTGCCCAAGACATTTCTTTGTGGCTTCTCTCTGCCCCTGATTAACATTTCAAAACAGGTTGCTACCCTTTAAGATTTCCAAGGCATCCCCTTGTGATTTGTGCCAGGGTTGAGCTCATTCCCCCTTGTTCCTGCAAGAAGGGCATGTCTGGGCCTGCCAGTTAGGTTCAGCTAATCACCCTCTGCATATTGTATTCAACTTCCTTCCTCTACCAGGCAAAGGATTATCCTATACAAATGAATCTATTATGCTGCTAGATGTCCATTAGATAGGCTAGGGTTCACCCCCTCAGCCGTCACCTACCCAGCCGGACATCGGACATTGTTCTTAACGGTGCTTCATGGTCTTGTCTATCTTTCACTTTGACTGCCTGTTTCCCCTGAAGTCCCTTCCCCCTCTGGTCTGCCAGACGCTATCTGCAGTTCTTTTTCCCCTGTTTTCCTTTCCCCCTCTTCCTTCCATTCCACATAAGACGTTTTGTCTTTGCTTCATAACGCAAAAATAACTTATGTTTTCGTGTAGTAGCATGTTTTTCGACTGCCTGTTTTCAACGTGAAGTCCGAACAACCTTGGCCGATGCCCGGTGGAGCTGTCCTATGCAGCTATAGAGGAGTTTGACCCTGGTCCACCCCCTCGTCCGTCACCTACCCAGCTGGACATCTGACATTATTTTTCCTCGCCTCCCTGTTATGTTTCCTTCCCTCTATCTTTCTCTGATGTCTATAATTGGAATCTGTAACCAAAGTATTTATGTAATCTTTAACTTGCTGATCTTCATGTAAAGCGCTCTGATACCTACGGGTCTAGCCAGCGCTATATAAAACTTTGCAAATAAATAAATAAAATATGTAGATGAATTAAATTGACATAGCAAGGTAGTTTAAAACCAGATACTCTTTACGGTTAGAAAAGGTGGGCAAATATAGCCAAACTAATATGTTATTTGTACTATGAACCTTTTTAAACATACAACAGCTTGTAACCATTTTTCTAAGTTGAGTCCATGAAAAAATATGTGAGCAGTTTTCATTTAAAGTACTAATATACAGATGCCCTACATACCTACACTTTATTCAAAATGAAAAATGCAACTTTTCTTTTTTGATTCACAATTAAAGGCCTCATTACGATGTCGGTCAGAAAGCATTCCGACGACTCCTTGTCTGACCGACTCAGGTTCGGGGAGTCCTACCAACCATTTACGATGTTTCTGAACACCGTTTGGTCGGACTCCCATTGACTTCAATGGGAGCCTGAGTTCTGACCGACAACACAGGAGCCTGTGTTCCGACCGACAACACAGGCTCCAATTGAATTAAGGGGTGGTTGCGAAAAACCTTGCACCCTGTGGCAGGCACCATATGGTGCCTGCCACACTGTGTATGGATGCAAAGAGGCGTCCCATGGGTACCCCCACGGGTCCCAACTGGAGCCTGCCGATGAAGGGAGGCCTTCTAAGGGGCCCCAAAGTCAGTTTGTGATAGCCATTCCTTTGTCGGACACACCGATTCAGAAAGGCTGTCCGAATCCGACATTGTAATACGTTGGTCGGAAATGTGGTCTATAGACCTGTATGATTCGGCTCCGATCTACTCGGAGTCTCCGAATACCAGTCAGAACCGAGTCGAACAGACTGAAAGGCTACCTACCATCGTAATCGGTCAGTCAGAAATGTTTCATAGTTGGTCGGAAACATGGGTTCTGACTTGGATTGGGAAAATCTGAATGCCGTTCAGAGCCTTTCCAACCGACATCATAATTAGGCCCTAAATTATAAGGCCTGAAAAGTTTATAACCAATTTATCCAGGGTCCAATTTATATATACCATGCTGAGTCACAATGTTGTTTTCCTCACTCAGGAGTTTGTGTGTAACCATTGCATAGCCTTTTGCCCCAACTGCACAGCAAACCGTTTTTAGGTTGAGTATTTGAGACCTCTTGTATATACTTTAGTATATACTTATATGTATATGTACTTTGTGGGCTCTGGAGATCAGCCCTAGGACTTGTCTTCTTCCGCTTAGGGACTTTTTTTTCTGTTCAACTGCCTCTATTTATCTGTCTTGATAGAAAACGACCAGTAGAGGTCAGTAAAATACCGGGATTGCTTTCTCCTTGTTCAACTGCCTCTATTTAACTTTCTTGATAGAAAACGACCAGTAAAGTTCAGTAAAATACCAGAATTGCATTCTGCTGGGGGACATTCTTTTTTTACTTTTCTGGCAACTGCCTCTATTTAGCTTTCATGATAGAAAAAGACCAGCAGAGGTCAGTAAAATACCAGAATCACTTTAGCATTCTCTAGATTCCAGTCTATAGAAATTGTCTTCCATGAGCACCCGTAGACAATAATATTTTTTTTCAAATCTTGTATGTGAGAGCTTTGGACTATACCATTCTACGCTGAAAGGCAATATTTCTCTCCATGTGTTCCCATACCTGGCATGTCACACACTTTGGTGCTTACTTTCCCTCCATGTTAAAGAACAGTAGATGTTTCAGCACCCAGGCTAATGTGCTACATAGCTAAATACATAAGGTCCCAAAGGCGAGACCGATTGCATTGTAAATGCTTGTTTAAAGATAGGTACAACCAGTTACCACTTAAAACCATTTTAGCAGAAGACAACAGTGAGCAAAAGTTCATTTTGATTTCTTACTGTAGAGGTCTAAAAACCATGTGGTCTAAAACAAACATTTATGTTTTTAAAGGATCCATCAACTGAATATGTTTGAAATGTAAATATTAGTAAATGGCAGTAAAAGGGCTGTTTACTTCATTTAGTTACCATCGAGGCGGCAATCAGCTGTCGAAAATCCAGTAATATCGTGGTGAAATGAACACCCATGACAAGCTCAAAATTTGCGAGCTTACCAGTTAAGACACTCCCTTTTTTGTAGCTTTAGCTACTGCAAAACAATCTTCTTTCTGACGCCTGAATGGGTGTCAAAGCAGAAATTAGTGGCATACACCGAAATGCAGAGAAAGCTCTCCGCATAGGACACACAATTATAGGTTATACATTAACTAACCAACCACTTGCAAGACAGGGATGCTTAAGGGTGACTTATCTGATGTATAAAAGTGTTTTTTTACATGGCAGTTTGCCTTGCTCCGACTTGTTATTGGAAAACAGCAGCCAGTCAAACCAAGATGGTGAATCTGGACCCACAGATTTTCAATCCCACATGTGGGTGATGTAGGTAAATACTGCAGCCTATATGTGACATTTCACTTCCATGACACTTTTCCATTTCCTGTGCCAACGTATGCTGGCCTTACTGGAATGTCAACCATGCTGTTTGAATATAACCAGTTTTACCTTATATTATAGAAACAGAACAGACACTGTAGCACTTAATGGTAGTGTCACAGGACAGAGAGGTAAAATGCCAGCAAACATGGGAAGAACAATAAAACATGTACCTTTTCTAACAGTAGCATTATAAATAATATAGGTGCCTATTTCCAAATGCACTAAGAGCTCATTTATTTAACTTGAGATTGAACTACTGATAAGTCATGTAGGAATTCAAAGCTGTGACCTGCAGCGAAGACAAGGATTTCAGCAGTGAGCAATAAGTGTTCTTAATGGATGTGGAGGTGTCGTACAGCACACTAGGAGTTGAAGTGTGACGTATTCGTTTAAATATGCACCTGCACCTTTTTGTTGCATTTTAAAATTGCACATGCAGCTCCAGGAAAATTACCTTGTTTTGACTAAAATGTCCCTTTCTTGTACAGTTGACCACCGTAAAGCTATAATATTGAGTTGCATAATGTGTATCCTTTGTGCTATAATGGAAGAAGCCTTCTCATAAATAATAGCACAGCAAAAATCCATAGGAAATGATTTTAGTTTTATTAGTAGACAACTCACATTAATATTACATTTAAAATACACTGAAATAAATAGCTAAATTAAAAATATGCTTACTTATCTATTCATCCTATGCACTTACAGTAATATGGAAAAATGATTCACTGGTGGCGCCACTGCAACAGCGCTAGCTTCATTAATCTACCCAATCTCAAGGTAAAAAGGGGATGCTTCACTTATGTCTAAAAATAAAATGTCATTCAAAAGACAGTGGAAGGTGTACTGCCAAATCTTTGGAAAAGCAATGACCTTCACTCGTTTTGAGGGTAGATAGAATTTTACCAATGGAAGTTCATATATATAGATGTTTTAGGTTTAAATTATTAGAGCTCGAGAGTGCAGAACTATTTCTTAACATTATTAAAGTTGAAATCCCAAAAGTTGTTCTTTGAATTAAATTCTTAGTTAATGGTGTTTCTACGAGGTGGTAAGCAGCAGGGCCGGCTGCGAACCAAAAGCAGCCCCAGGGGGGCGCACGTGTGCATTGCTGCTTTGTTACTGGGGGGCCGATATTGCAGCGCTGCTGCAAAACTGGCCAAGAGGAAAACAGGACATGATTGAGGAAAGAGAGGATTGGAAGGTTCAGAAGGGCCAGGGAGCCATATCCCAGTGGTGGATCTTGATTTTTCTGTTCAGAGATGTCAAAACTGAAGTGAACAGGTGGTTGACATTTAGGGTATTGGAGGCTTTACAGCAGAGTATTTGAGGGCTAGAGGGTGGGGGGGGATATGGGAAAAACAGTCCTTCTAACTAACCACCTTACCTGCATGCTTCCACCTGTGGTAGGGTCAGGACTGTTTGCAGTGATAGTGCCAGTGCCACTGTCTTCAGTCCCTCATTCTCTCTCCATTAAGCATTTTTAATTGTGGTCTTCAAGGACAAAGCACACCCCATGTGGTATTCTGTAAGATGCTTATTTCAGTAATAATTTCAGAGATGTAGGTCTGTGGCTTCGCAGACTGAATAGAGAGGATTTGCTCTGGGGTTTGGGTAGTTGGCTGTGAAGCCGAGTCCTAAAATCTGATTTAATCCCAAACAGTCCATTTAAGTTGGGGCTGCAGCATTTTCTGGTGTGATGCTTCCTCTTTCTCTCTCTCGGCCCTTTGCTTGGCAAACATGGGGTGACTTGAGAAATTTGCTTTCATCACATTAAGATGTTGCTTGCAAATATGTTATGTTATGTTATGTTATGTTATGTTATATAGCATTTCTATAGCGCACGGCTACTCCGACAGAGTGTCCCGGCGCTTTTCACTTGCAGCTCAGCGAGAATAACATAACAACATGGAAACAAAACAGAAAAAGTCAGAAGAAAAGAAACCTAAAGATTAAAAAGCCAGGTCTTAAGGCTCTTCCTAAACAGAAGCAAATTAGACGTGCTGCGTAGAACCAGAGGCAGCGAGTTCCAAAGCTGGGGGGCTTTCAAACTAAAAGAACGCCCCCCAATACGGGCTTTCCTTACACGTGGCACCAAGGCCAGGTATAAAGCTTCTGATTGTAAAAAGCGGGCTGGGCGATAAAAAGTCAACCTCCGCTGCAGGTACTTTGCCCCTGTGCCAAACAGAGCTTTATGCATAAGGGTCAAGGCTTTAAACATGATCCGTTTCCGGATGGGCAACCAATGCAGCGCCTGCAACAGCCCAGAAGCCCCCACTCGCCTATGGAGCCCAAAAATAGCGCGAGCCGCAGCATTCTGCGCCACCTGCAGGCGCTGGACCAAGTAGTCCGGGAGCCCCAGAAAGAGGGCGTTGGCGTAGTCCAGTCTAGAGCCTATTAGAGCCTGAACAGTGATCCGCCTGTGCTCCTCAGTGTTATAGGATGACAATTTCCAACAAAATGTAAGACTTCAATGGTCGGGACAGGTGTATTAAGAACAAGCGGTTGTCACATGTTCGTCAGGCATTGATATTTTGGTTTAGTTTTCATTCTGGAGGACACTCCTAACACTGGCAGGTGATGGGACCGCATATTACTATTTAAATGTTATTTGTGTCCACTGCATACTACCATCTTTTAACTGTATTTTGCTTTAAATGGAATGTGTTAGAACTGGGGGTCTCTAGTTGGCTGAGGTAGGTACCTTAGTCCAAAGAGGGACCCTTGCTTTTAAGTCAGGGAAAGGAAGGACACCTTTTCAGATAGCCCCTGCTCACCCCCTCGGTAGCTTGGCACGAGCAGCCAGGCTCATCTCCAAGGCAAATGTGTAAACTTTTTGCAATCGCGCTCTCAGTAACCCAGTGATAACATCACAAATGGACTCCACACGAGTTTCATAAAAAACAAGTATATGTTTATAAAATAAGATATACAATGAGACCACATGATAAAAATCCCACATATACGCATTTGTAATGTTTCACCTTGCCGGTTATTAGGCCAGAAAGCCCTTGCAGGTTCTTGCAGTATTAATGAGCAATTCTCTATGATCCAATGCAGTCATAATGCAATGCTATGCAGTTCGTAATGCAAGAATCAGGCACTTCGTAATGAAAAAATAATGCAGTTCGTAATGCAACAATCAGGCAGTTCGTAATGCCAAAATAATGCAATTCGTAATGCAACAATCAGGCAGTTCCTAATGCAAAAATAATGCAATTCGTAATGCAACAATCAGGCAGTTTGTAATGCAAAAATAATGCAATTCGTAATGCAAAAATAATGTACTCCGGCACCGATCTCGGTGCTCTGGACAGTCTCTATGACACTCTTACTGACTCGCCGTCGCTACTGTCAAAATATGCCCCCAACACTGTTATAATGGAAAACAAAGTGCAGCTCCACACTCCGGCCCTGGTACTGCAACTCCTCGGCAAGTACAGGCCGCGATACGGAGTTGAGCGGAGGATCGCGTTGCAAAGATAGGACAGGCTGAGAGCGTTTCTCTTGTAGCCCGCGCCCCGCCCCAGGCGGTAACACACTCACTCGCTGAGCGATTCCTGGGGGTACGATCTCACTCTCCTCTACTCGCGGCTTGGCCCTCCGATGCGACTTCGTTGATCTTGGACAGTGGAACTCGGACCTCCAACAGTGATGGTTCGAGGTCTCTCTTTGGCAAAGGCAGGCTCGCACCGGCGGAGGTAAATTCCCACAGCTGCTCTGGGGATGCCGGTCCGAGCCAATGGCCATGACGATCGCAGCACTTCTGGTACGCTGTCGATCAAAGCAGAGAACAAGACTGCTCCGGGACACACAGTCACGGGGCAATTTCTCATGAAGGTTTCAGGCTGCCACAGGGCGCATGCACACAGCGCCGCTGAGACTCACTTAAGCTCTGGGTGCACACAATCACAGGGTAATCCTCACGAAGGTCTCAGGCTGCACAAAGCACACGCACACAGCGTCACCGATACTCACTTGGACTCCGGATGCACACGATCACAAGGCAACCCTCATGAAGGTCTCAGGCTGCACGAAGCACACGCTCACAGCGTCGCTGAGACTCACTTGGACTCCGGGTGCACACAATCACAGGGCAATCCTCACAAAGGTCTCAGGCTGCACGCAGGACATGCACACATCGTCGCTGAGACTCACTTGGACTCCGGGTGCACACGATCATGGGGCAGTTCTTACGACGATCTCAGGCTGCAAAAAGCACACTCACACAGCGTCCCTAAGACACACTTGGAAACCTTTGTGTTCCGGAGTTTTCACAACAGGGAGCCAGCTCTCCTCGGGCCCTTGGGCACAAGTTACGGCAGGACACAGCACACAGCAAAGTCCTTTCAAGCAGGGGAACAAAGCAGGGGAACACAGCACACAGCAAAGTCCCTTAGCCTCTCCTTAGTTAGATCAGCAAACTGCAGACCAGCCCCAGAACACACAGCAAGGGTCAGTCCTTCTCTTCAGTCTCTTCAGCTATTTTTCCTTTGGCAGAGGTTCCTCTTAACCGCAAAGTAGTTTCAATTCTTTTCAGTCTTGATCAGTCCAAAGTCCAGGGGTTTCAGCTCTCACAGTTATACCCCTAAATGTCTTTAAAGTCTTTGTGTTCAGGGGGGCCCTGACCCCTGTCCAAACCAGTTCTGGGTGTCCCCATGCCAGTGATACCTTCTTCCTTTGATAGTGGGGTCTGGATCCTCAATCACTCAGCAGGAGATGGAGCCATTGTTTTATGGCAGCAGCCCAGGCCTCTTCACCTCCAGGGGCTACTTCTCCCCCCTACACTCCAGATGCAGGTCAGCCTGTTGCTGTCTCAGCTCCTCCCCTGGTTCAAGACATTTCCCAGATCCTATCACATTCAAATCCAGACAGTCAATCCACAAGCAGGCAGAGACACACAGAATTGTTAAAGCAAAACAACCAGCCACTTCTAAAAGCGCGGTTTCTAAACACACAATGCAAAAACCACCTTCACAAAAAGATGTGTTATTAAATTGTGAGTTCAGGCACACTAAACTTCACCTCTCCATCTTAAGCCTATGGGAAGATAGGCTGGAAACATATTACACAGCCTTCCCCATTCTGTCCTATGGGCAAGATGGCCTTGCAACAGTGAAAAATGAAATGGAGAGTATCTCACTGTCAGGACATGGTACACACCTCAGTACATGTCCTACCTTTCACATACAATGCACCCCGCCGAGTGGGGTACCTTGGGCCTACCATAGGGGTGTTTGATGTGCATAAAAAGGGATGGGTAAGGTCTGGCAAGTGGGTGTACTTGTCAGGACAACAAGGCAGTTTAACAAACTTCACACAGGCACTGCAGTGACAGGCCTGAGTTCTCTCTTTATGGCTACTTGTGTGGGTGGCACAATTAGTGCTGCAGGCCCACTAGTAGCATTTGCATTACCGGCCCTGGCACACATTGTGTACTTTACTAGGGACTTTACTACCAATCACAGACAACCAATTACCATTACACTTTACACAGGTAGCACTTGCACTTTGACACTGATCAGCATTGGCAAAGTGCCCAAAGCATCTAATTGGGCAACACCATGTCAGAAAAAAGGTCTAGGGGGAAGGTAAATCAGTGCATGCATCGGAATAACATATCCCTTGTACATGTGAGCTTTCTTTAAATGCTCTAAAAGAAGCAGTGCAATTCTGGTTTGCAGCAAAGCCTGACTCCTACAGTACTATTATTTCTGGTAAGCACCTTTTCCTGATGTATCACAACACCACAAAACTCACTGTTGACTATTACCACTGCCAGCAGATACCACAATTTATTGCCACCCACATACACAGACGGACAGAGTAATACTGAACAAGGTCAAAGTGGAACAAAACGACAAACGGCTCATGCACAGTTGACAAACAGGGACAGAGAGCTCAGACACTTAGACATGAGCAAAACACTAGATAAAGGAATACAGATGAGGGGAGCAGCTAGGCACCATGATACGGTAAAAAATACAAAAGAGTCATCGGGACAGTTCACATAACCACAGGCCACAAATATTGGAGAGAAAGATACCTGAGGAAATCTCCGCAATCAAAATCAGGAAAAGTAGAATACAGACACTGAGATAGAGAAAGAAACTTGGCAATCATGGAACATGGTATGGTAAGGAACACTAGGAGAGCAAATCAGAAGAATGCAGGCACAGAGACCTGTGGCTTCACACCAGGAGATGATATGAAAAATGCAGGCCACAAAGACATAAAGAGGCAAAGTAAAAGGGCACAGGATTAGTGAGAGCTATACCCGTAAATGGGTGACTGAGAAAGCACTATAAGAGCACAGACAAGGGAGGGGTGCCCAGTCAAAATATTGATTTTTTAATATCGACCTACAATAATATCAACTTTTTAATATCGTAGGGACAGAATATCGAAGTCAAGAATATCAGTGACCAGAATATCGACCTTAAGGTAAGTAATATCGTTTTTTTTAATATCGAAGTAAGTAATATCGAAGTAAGTAATATCGTTAGAAAAAAAATGTTGTTAATAATAGTTATTAGTGTTATGTATATTAGTATGTATTTTATATGTATGTCTAGCATTTTTTGTAATGTATTTTTATTACTTTTAAATATATGTAATAAATATTTAGAAATTTGTACATTTTTTCAAGTAAATTTAGCTTTTTAGTATCAGAGCGGGTTGTGGGTTAATACGGGAATAGGGTGGGAAGTCATTTAATTATAATTAATTAATTAATTAATTAATTAATGTTTTTATTTATTGTTAATGAATATTAATTTATTGTTAATTCATTGTTTATTGGTAATACATTTTTATTAATGTACTAATTTATCATTATATTAAGTATAATCAATTTATTGTTATTATTAATTAAATTATTGTTAATTAATTATTAATTGGAAATTAAGTTTTTAGTAATTGATTAATTGATATTTAAAATAATTATGTAAATTTTTATGTGTAGCGGGTTGTGGGTTTACAGGGGAGTAGGGTGGAAAGTAATTAATTAATATGTTTTTATTTATTATTAGTGATTATTAATTTATTGTTAATTATTAATTGGTAATCTATTTTCTATTAATTGATTAATGTATAATTGTATTAATTATAATTAATTTAGTATTCTTTTTTATTTTTTGGTATTGTTAATTAATTTATTGTTAATTTATTAGTAATTGGTAATTTTTTTTATTAATTGATTAATTGATAAATAAATTAATTGTGTTATTTATTATGTGTTGTGGGTTGTGTGTTTATGGGGAATAGGGTGGGAAGTAATTTAATGTTATGTAAGTAAATATTAATTAAATTTCATTGGTATTTATTATTTTTTTGTTAATTAATTATTAATATGTTATTTATTTGACAAAATTCATTTAATTAATAAGTATATTAATTTAACCCCCACGCTATCCAACGCTTTCCCTACTGTTGCACTCACTGGAGTGGGAAAAGTAATTTTAACCCCTACGCTATTCAATGCTTTTCCTACTGTTGCACTCCCTGGAGTGGGAATAGTAATTTGTACCCGTACGCTATCCAATGCGTTCCCTACTGTTGCACTCACTGGACTGGGAATAGTAATTTTTACCCCTATGCTATCCATTGCATTCCCTACTGTTGCACTCACTGGAGTGGGAATAGTAATTTTAACCCCTATGCTATCCAACGCTTTCCCTACTGTTGTACTCACTGCTTCCGCCCAGCACCATCCAGGAGCTAGAATGCGCATTGTCTTAATCACGCATATGCTTGGTTAAGGCATATGCGTAGTTAAGGCAAGCGTGGTTACGCTTGTGATGTTGGAACACGTGTGGCTGAGGCTGCGGTGTTTCCCCACCCTACAGTACACCATAACACACTTATTAAAACCACTTAACTCAATATCAAATGAAATTATACCACTTCAAACTATACCACATCAGAAGTGAACACATTTCACAGCAGAACATATTGCACTACAATTTACTGTCCCACATGCCATTCAGCAAAATTGGCTATATTTTTCCACAAAGAATATAACATCATTCCATATCTAAATTGAGAGACCTGCACCACTTGATGCCACAGTATGAAACACATGTTAGGCCCTTATTACTAAATCAAAGTCAGTTCTAAATATTGGTATACAAACGTGCACTTTATTTATGCCTGAATTTCACAAAGTGAATCTTGAGGGGGGTAAATCCTTATAGTGTTGAAGATCTGTCAGGAGTGCATATATCTTCACAGCCGTAAAATGGTTTACCTTGGATGTTTGGGAAGGCCCACATCCATGTATATATTGGTATTTCCCAAATCCTCCCTGACCCCTTTACACTTTGGAACTAGTCACGTAGTCTGGAGTCACACCTTTCCAGCATGGTAAAAGAAATTGATCACCCGCAAATTTTCTGCAGACATAGGGGAATTGCATTCTCCAGAAGGAAAAATATTTCCAATGAAATGAATTTGCATTTGCACATGGGATATCTGCAGAGTATTCCGCTATAGAGAACTTTGCACAGCGAGGATAGGATCAGACTTCAAAAGTCAGCTGACCTTCCAAGGAGCATGTCTGAAAACGTGCAGTTGATGCAGCTTTCCAGGCATCCCGTTAGAATGTTGGAGAACAGCAAAATTAAGAAAAGTACATTATGTTGGAGGCAAATACCTCCCTCCTTACTTTTCCTGATTTTTTTCTGAATCTCACCCTATCTCAACACATTACTCCCACCACACACAAAACTTCCGGAACAGTAAATCAGAGTCACAAATAGAAGCACACCCATCAACCTTCTGTCACAACATTATATTTTCTTTAGAGTTTTATATAGCGCAAACTAGACCCGAAGATATCAGGTATCAGAGCACTTTACATGAGCACCAATTGCGTTACAGATGGAAACATTCGTTTTTGTTGGGCACAGGGAGATTAAGTGATTTGCCCAGAATCACAGGATGTTGAGCGTCGTTGCCGAGGCTCGAACCTGGTCCCTTAGCTTCGAGGTCGACCATTCTAGCCATAAGGCTACATCCTCTCACTCTTATACCATCTACATTCCTATTACATATTATATACATTCACCCTATACATTCCTATTACATGTTTTACCTAGTGCTGCCTTGATAGTATTTGTCATTGGCCTCCATATCTGCCATTGGACCCAAAATCTGCTTGACCAAATCACCATTATTTGGGCGCCAGGGGACAAGAAGAGATGTGTGTAGCAAGGCTGCTGAAAACTGGAGGACTAAGGCCTTTGTGCTCAGACGTTTGATCCTGCTACAGCATGCACGGGCTAAAAGAAATCTTTCTTGGCATGTATTAAAGGTTACTTTTGAAATTAGCTATGTTGTCTATAAATAATTCATTAAAACTTGCAGGATATTGGTGCACTTTGATTTAAAGTAGGCATGCTTAATATTTAGGGGCCTATTAGGATAGACTAAAGTCCGCCCGCCACCCTAGCGGTGCTGGGACCAGCGGATGCCACCGCCACCGTGGTGGTGGCATCCTCTATTCTCAGCATTGTGGCGGGCGGTGCTCGAAGCACCGCCTGCCACAATGCTAGGAATGCACTTTGTGCATTGTCATGCACAAGGTGACAGGCACCGCGTGGTGCCTGCCACCTTGTCCATGACAATGTAGAGGGATACCATAGGTACCCCCCATGTGCACCCCCACCCCTGAATACCCTGGGGGCCCGCAACGTTCCCCTGAAAGCAAAATCCGCATGCCTTTCCGTGGTGGCATAAAAACAGTTTCCCGCTCCCATGCTAATATGGATGGCGGTGTCTAGCAGACACCGCCACCATATCCAGACCCTTTTCCACCCGGTCAACTGGTCGACCGGCGGAAAACCGGCGGACGGTCTTTCCATCTGCCGGGGTTCCCCCACCATACTAACATGGCGGTGGAGAAATGGGTGGTGGGCGGGGTATGATGTAGGGCGGATTGCCACCACCATGCGGGCAGTGGCGATCTGCCCTACATCATAATAGAATCCTTAGTTTGGTATCCTAACAGAGGATTTTTCCTGTATAGAGTATGATAGCTTTTCCTATGGTACGAACCTGCCTGTGAAAAATAATCATATTTTCTTATCAGCCTAAGAAAAATATATAGAGATGTTGTGTGTGCCATTTTAATACTGAAAAAAAAATCAAGTGCTGAACATAGATTTGTATACTGTAAAGACAATGGTCAATTGATGTCTCTGCCTATGAGCCCGGACATTAATTATTCTGGTTCTGCTAAGTTCTCTTCCTTTCAATGGCAGTAACAAGCAATTTAGTAAGGAATACAAAGAACTCCCTGACACAAAATGTTAGGTCTGGGCCTACTCTCAGGAAGGGTGGAAGGAATAATCACAGGCTATTTATCTTAGAATGTGTGAACAGGGTGGGGCAGGAAAGGCAGGTGAATCTCAAAGTACTCGCTTTCAGAGTACTAAACGTCCAGAGTATCATGTGTATGTAATACAAAGAACTAGTATCAGGGGTGCCTTTGAAGCTGTTTTGCTTAAAGGCAACCACTCTCCGCTACCAACAGGAGGGGGCCTGAAGCAGCCAGGATTGGTATTGAAGGAATGTAGCTTCATCTAATTAGGAAAGCCCTAAATGGGAATTCTGAGCTCCACCCACAGTTCTTGTGGTTCTGCTATTTTGAAAATAAATCTTCCAGAGCCAGGTTCCTAGGATAGTTTACCAGAAAACAACAGGAAGACATGCTGGATAAGTAGTCTTCTTTGGGTGTGTGCAATTTTGCTCAGGATTTAAATAGCCATCAATCACTGACTAGTGAGAGTTATGAAAAATGATTCCACCAGCTCAAGAGAACACAACTGAACTTAGGAGAGATCAGGGGAAGAAAACTGTGTCATCTACTTTGTGCTGTTTGCTTGGAAAGGTAATGATGGTATCCTACTTCTCCTTCTACATTTGTTATGGGAGTGATCTTGAGGGTCAGATCAGCTTGTTCCTGCAGCCTGTGGGACTTCTGAAGAGAAGGGTTATTGGGGAAGAACCACCTGAAAAGTTGAAAAGGACTGGACTTAGTTGGAAAGTAAGTCAAACTGAGTGGTTTAACCTGCTTCTGAGTGCTGAATATGGAGAACTGTGTGAACTAGGCAAAGAGTTTTAATCTTTGATCACTCTTGGACAGGGCGCTAGTAAGTTGCAATGAGTGCATGTGTGATATGGTTGTTATGTTTCAATAGAAGTATGAGAAGCAAAGCTCTGAATAATTGTTGCTTCTAGATGCTTTTTTGGAGGCCAGGGTACATGAAGTTTGCCGATCACTAAGCAGAATAGGATTACTGTTATGAGTGAGTATTGAATGAAGACACCAAAACTGAAGAAACACCTTTTTTTGTAGAGTTTTATATAGCACGAACTAGACCTGAAAATATCGGGTATCAGAGCGCTTTACATGAGCACCAGTTTCGTTACACACGGACACAGTTGGTGACAGTATTTACTTGGTGGGAAACGGTAAGATCATCAAAGGAGGAGCTGTGGACATTGGTGGCAGGACAGCGTAGAGCAATGAAAGAATCTGGCCACCAAGAGATCAAGAAGATGAATTTATGGTGGCTGTGAAAATTGTTTCAGTTTTTTGATTAAGAAGAAAAAACTGGATATGTTTTGAAGCATCAAGAATTATATTTGAAGTCAAAAAGCATTTTTATCCTCAAATTTAAGATTTATCTCTGTGTTATGAGTGCTCATTATGTATCCAACCTTGTTGGTGTTTGATAGATTATACAGTGACATTATATAAATATGGAAAAGACTCTGAAAGAGTGGATCTCTGAGGAATGGAAAATGTTGCAGTGTTGGAGAGCACCAATAATGTTTTGTGTAATATGTTCTGATTTGTAGTGTTAAATGCTGCTGACAGGTCTACTAGTATAAGGACACATGCAAAACCCATGTCTCCGGTGCTGAGAACATCCTTAAACATGCTGGAAAGTAGTTTAAAATTTAAGGTAGGGACAGAAAAGAGATCGGAAATCATTTAATTAGGCATTATTCTAAAGATGATTGAAAAATTGTGTTGAGAGGAATGCATGTAGTCCATCGGCAGTGTATAGTAGACTAAAGATAGATCTGTTGTTAGAAAAATCAACCTGTTTGTTTTAAAGAGACAGGTAACATTGTTATGCTTCAGTTTTTGAGGGAAATCTCCAAAGGCAGGTGAAGTTAGTATTTATTGGCTCCAGTAATGGAAGGAAAGAATTAGTTATATCATTACAGATGTTTGTAAAGGGGCAGATTTCTTAAATAATGATAAAATTGTGGATTCCATTCTCAATGATGTTGGTGAGAACTCCATAAAATGCAATGGAGAGTTGCATTTAGTCCATTGTTGAGGAGATGGCTAGATCCAGTGAGCAGCATTTGATCTAAGGGTGATGATTTTTTTGAGGAGGACATTGGTTTTTTTCAGAGTGTGTAGGAATTGGAGAAGAGGCAGTCCAAATTAGAAGTTCCTTTGAGACCTATTAAAGTTCCTTTAAGTCGTTTTTTATTTCTATTATCCAATACAGAAAGTAACTCTTCTTAACTATCTTAGTGACATTTATAACCACAGGTATGAATTTGGCAGACTGAGAAATCATCTTAAGGTTTTTTTATCCAACAGCATAGATGTATTTTGCCATCTCTGCTTAAAAACCTTGATCATTGTACCAATATACCCTACCCTAAGGTTTCATTTTTCTGTTCACCTACATATATATCTCGATTCTCTAACTCAGTGAATGACTAAATTATTGAATTATTTAGAGTAATTTCTCACATACATATGTTTTTTGCAAGCAGGAATTATGCCACTGACACTCCAGAAGTACAGTGCCCGTGCTCCGGTTTTCAACATGGCTAAATTGGCTTATTAATGATTGGTACATTTAATTTGCCTTTTAGTCCCTAGGTCATTGTGTAGTAACTATAGCCAGAGCCTAGTAATTTAATGCCACTTGTGCACTGCAGCACCAATTATGCCACCCACTACAGTGGCAGTGCAAACATGGCCACATGCCAACCTTGTGTAGCCTGATTCCTGAAGTGCAAAACCTGCAGAGCAGCCTGTCAAAATAACCCTTTTTGACAGATAAAGCCTTCCCTTTTAAATATTACCTTGTCATCACTATGTAGGCCTTGTCGCCCACAAGACATGGTGCATAGTATTTAGTAGTGTAGGTAGAAAATTACTATTACCATGTGCCTACAGTGAAGAGGCCCAAAAACTACTTTCAGTAGGAAGCAGGGAGAAATAATTAACCTACTATTTTTAATAATTAAATAAAAACCCAAATATATGGTGAAGTTGGACTATTAATAAATATTGAGGACAATGGCCTTGAAGAAGATTACCCATTACCTGCCAGAGCTTTCAGAAGAGTAAGTAGCTTTAGCCTCTGCTAAATTCTGACCTTGCTCTGCCTTGAATGAGATGTGAATGAGGTGCTAAGTTTGCCGCAGAAACTACACAGTAGATTGACCTGAATGGTCAGAGATGACTCCTCTGACCTGTGCAGAATCCTCAGTGTCGAGCTAAAGGCATCCTGTGGAGAACACATTATCAACTCCTGAATGATAAGTTTATTCAAGCCACATGTAACACTTTGGTGCACTTTACAAGAAGAAAACAGGATGCCCGGTTAATTCATGTGTACCCCCTGTCTGACTGCTCTAGGACCCTCATTTGTCATACCAGATGGCTTGCTTCAAACTGGGTTTTAGTGTTAGATGTGAAAGGACCCTAGCATTTATCATAGTTAACTCCCCTACACATCCACAAACTTTGTAGATGGAGCTCAGTGTGGAGAAAGGCTTGGCCATCTTGAAAATGCCCTTACATGGCATTTTAGGCCTGTTTGCAGTACGTCAAACAGGAACTACTGGATAGGGCTGCCCCCAGGAACTTTTATACCATTGATTAGGGAGTCACCCCAACCCAGTAGCATGTGCCAGGCATAAATGTGGCACCCCATCGGAACACTTTCTGAACAGGAGAGGGTTAGAGCTGCTGTCGGTGACCCGACTAAAGCCCTGAAAGACTGAGCCTCCTCTTTCTTGTACCTAGAACAATGAAGTGGAATAAAAGAGTCTGTTGGCTGACCTTCTCAGTGGCTCCCAAGACACTAACAAGTATGTAGTCTTATTTTGCTAAATAAAATATTTCTCTAATTTATACTGAATTGGGCAATGGTATATACTCAGCACAAGTCACAGAGAGCAGTCTTAACTATATAAAAGTGCATGTTACTGTTTTTATGCGCTGACAAAATTAAAACAAATCCTAAACAGATGAGCAACAAACAAATTCTCTGCTGGAGCACACATTTCACAAGCTCAAACTATCGTCCTTGCAAATAAGTTTGACCACATAAAATGTAATGCATTTTCACAGTACATTGTAAGTAACACAAAAGACTTGAATATGCAGGTTGGACCTGACCCTTTTTGGAGGGTCTCCTCCAGATATTTGCCTACTGTTGCTGGACATGTCCACGGTGGTTTTAGGACTTTGTGAATTTTTTTCCATGCTAAAAAGTTGGAAAGCGTTTGTGCTCTTTCTCTAAAACATGGTACAAATGGCATATACCTGTTTGGTACATTTAATTTATTTGTAAGTCACTAGTAAATGGCACTCTGGGCGTGTACATTAAATGCTACTATTGGGCCTGCAATTCTCACTGTGCCACCCACTAAAGCAACCTCTCAAAACATGTCTCAAGCAAGCCACTGCAGCTTGTGTGCAGTTTCAAACTGGCCCTTCTACTTGGCAAACTAAACCTCTTGCCAGACCTCAACTTTTTTTTTTAATACTCATACGTCACCCCCAAAGGTAATCCCAAAAGGCTCATAGGGCCGGGTGCATGGTATTTAAAACATAGGACATGTGGGATTAAATTTGACAAATACACTCCTTAAGATGGTTTACACTGTTGGAAGGCTTACCCCTCCCATCGACTAACACTGGGCTACCTTATTACATTTAATTAGTGATAACGTTTGATTGGGGGCAGATAAAGCTAGTGTGCATACACTCAAATGAATTGTAATTTTAAATCCTCTTTGATGGTAAAGTATGATTTTAAGTCACAATTCTGAAAATGCCCCTTTTAGAGAGTTAGAGACTGAGGTTATTCCTTTTAGAGAGTTGGCATTTCCTGTTCCTAAACATTTGTGCCTTCTGCCATTGTCCTGGGTCGCATGTCTGTGAATCACTGTGGGTGTGTGTATTCCAGAACCTGGTGTGGTAGAAGCATAGGGAATTGCCCTCACTTCAAAGACTGGCATCAGGTCCAAATATTGGACTGCCAGAGCCATTCTTCAGCACATTCCTGGACGGACGTCTGGACATTACAGAAGGACTGCCTTCCCTGCAGGAGGACTGCCCTCCTGTTTGAGGCAAGTCTTGCTCCCCAGAGATCTCTCCTGATGCTAACAGAAGGTTGACCTGCTGCTTGAGGACTGCCTTGACCCTCAAGGGTGCTTGAGAATTACCTTACTGTGTGATAAGGAAGAATGGACCTGCTCCCTCCATCCGAGGCTACCTGAGTAAATTCAAGGGTCAGTTGGTTGTCTTCCTGTCTGAGCTACAGGGACACAACAAGCACAAAAGGCCTCCCTGCTACTGCCCAGCAGGCCTGTTACACTGGAAATGCCTGGATCTACAAATGGACCTGCCTGAGCCCTGCTGGCCTCTACTGGAGTGAATTGTGAATCCCCAAGAGGTGCTTCCCAGTTTATGGACATTTGGCTGCCCTAAGTTGAACTCCTCCTGTGAATAAAGGTGAAATCTTGAAGTTTTTGGCTCTTTGCAACTGCATATGGGCCAGTTCATGCCACAACTCCGCCATACACAAAAACCACCAATACGAAGCTCTGGTGAACCCGACTCTTCATGCTACATTGACTGCCAGCAATGATTGACAGCGCATGATCTGCACTTCACTGTATGGTAATGACAGCCGGGGTGATGGCCAACATGAAGCTCCAGCAATGACGCCTGACTGACTCTCATACTGCTGCAATTATAGCCTAGCCTGCTGTTTACACTGCAGCGATTACCATCCATAACATTCTCCATGGTCAGAGAGCCTACTATCAACAAGGTGTTAGTGCAGTTCTCGAAAACAAAGACTGAGCAGGTGCTCTTGTGCAATCAATCTGTACAAAGCCTGGAAATCCTTGACATCACTGCCCTTCACCCAACCATCCAGTGCCTTGCATAAGGAATCCACACAATCCACCCAGGTCTGTTGGGAAAGCTCCCTGAATTTCTGCCTGTATTTTCCTGGTGGCAGACCAAACTTCCTGATTAGGGATCCCTTCATGATGGGCTACCTCATCCTGTCACCCTCATCTAGAGTCAGTAGGGTATCCCTCCCCTCATTTGGAATGTGCCTTCACAGACTAGCTCCCAAATCCTCCTCAGGGACTTTGTGCATCTGCAGAACAATCTCATAGGCCGCAAACCATCTGTCTATGTCATCTCTCACCACAAAATCAGACACCAAATCCTTGGGAATGTGGACCCTCTTGTCAGAGGACATTGAAGAAATGCAGCCTCCATCTTGGCTGGATTCAGTCCTCCTTGCTTTGACGTCCAGCTCTCTGACGCTCAGTTGCTGAGCCAACATCCTTTTCTTCTCCTCCTCCTCTATGGCCAACCCTGTTTTGTTTTCCTGCTCCTCTATGGCCAATTTCTCCAGCTTTTCCTCAAATTTGACCTTGGCCAGCTCCAATCTGAACTTTCTTTCCTCCATCCTGGCTTCAAGCTCCTCTGGAGATAAGCCATTGTATGAATTATAAGGTATTTGTGCATCACTTAAACCAGTAAAACAGTTAAAACAGCATGCAAAAACAATCCACACCACGTTAGAAGAATAGAGATCAATTTGATGATCAAAAGAAGACCAAAACAACAAAAATCCAATAAGTAGAACCAGAGTTATGAATTGTTAGAGAATATCTTAAAATATATGGCTGGTATAAGCCCATCAGGCAGGAGCTATGTGAATGATAAAATTACTTCTGCTCCACGTGGGTATATCAGTTCTGAACAAGGATACAAGTGTTGTGACATGTTTACACATAGGTGAAATGGGAGTTTGTGTTTATTTACATGTTGAAGTCATGAATTTTGTGAAATGTAATGTAGGTCTTGAGCTTTGATGAAACATTCTTTGTTTTGTTTGCCATGTATCTTGGTAAAATGATTATGAATTTGATGTACATAAATGATCTATGAAGGTTTTTTTGATTATATAATAGAAATTAAATGGTGACCACACTAATTGATTTGCGTACCAACGGTATTAAAATTCATTTTATTGTGTTATAGACCCGTCAGCACTAGCAATTGCTTTTTCGGTTTATATTGTTGTGTGACTTAGCTGTGCTGATATAATAAAGGCCCAATCCCTGCTTCTCATTCACTAACTTTCTAAAAGTGGCATTTTCAGGCTTACAACTTAAAATATGGCTTCACCATAAGTTAAGACTTTAAATTGGGAGTCCAGAGACACCAAACTTAAAATGTTCATCTTGTTCCAATTGGAAATGACACATATGATGGAATAAGAGAACCCCAATGCTAACCTATGGGCAAGGTAGACTTTGCATTAGTGAAAAACAAATGTAAGAGTTCTTCACTACCTGAACATGTAAAATGTAAGAGTACTTTTCCAACTTTTTTAACCCCTTGCGTGCGCACGACGTCTCCCGGCCGTCATGCATTACGGTGGGCGTGTGCGCACGACAGCCGGGAGACGTCGTGTTCCCGAATGCCGTTTATTTCTCCTGCACAGCGGGAGAAATAAACCCGCACGCAAGGGGTTAATACACTGCACCATACCCTTGCACTGTCACTCCAAAGCCTACCTTAGGGGTGACTTATGTGCATTAAAAATTACGGTTTGTATCTGGCAAGCGAATTACCATATGTGAGAAGAAAGAGGAGCACTCCAGTTTTTTTGTGCTTTTTTCTTGTTCTAAAATGAACTGATCTTACTAATCTAGCGTGCTTCAGTGGTGGACATACTGTCTAAACATGTCTATATATATACCAACATACTTCAAGTGATTAAACTTGACCACTGTGCACTGTGGCTATTTACTTATGCGTAATTTAATACAAAGCACCCTCCTTGAATTCTTTTACATCTTTTACACAATAACATTTGAAAAAATTAATTTTAAAACAATGTAAACATAAACATTGCTCAAGACAAAAAGATAAGTTTTTACAATAATGACATAATTTATTCTGTTAACATCAAAGAAAAATTATCTGATCCAGTTGATACAGAAAATGTTTATTTTTCAACTTTCATGCCCGCATAATACATTTCGGGCTACTCGGCCCTTCTTCAGGGGTTCAAATCTAGTATAACAAAAACAATGTCTATTATCTACTATATCCAATGTGCAGGAAAACAAACTTAATATAATCTGATGGTGTACAGTTTATCTTGTAACATATGCATGTGCCAACAAATCTATCTCTGATGACTCCAGGTTTTTACAAGTAAAAAAATCTGTTCACAAACCACAACTCTCAGGGAGAACATAAGCATTCAAAAACAGAAATACATTGACAGGGGATACCCGGAGAGTATTTTGGATGAAGGCATTGAACGTATGGATAAGAAAGACCGGAATTCTCTATTGATTAACCAACCAAAAAGACCATTACAACGACATGTTTTTGTGTCTAAATTCTCCACAAGTTCCCAGAAGATTAAGAGAATCATCAATAATAGATGGGAAATACTACAGAACGAAATGGATTTCAAGAACCTTTTTAAAGAGAAACCTCTACATGCCTACAGTAGATCTAAAAATCTCAAAGAACTACTGATGACCACACCGAAAGGAACAACATTGGAATACCATGGTACCAAGAAATGTTACAATTGCATACATTGCAATAATGTAATAACCGACAATAAGATTTAACATCCAATGACAGGAACTACAATTATGCTTAAGCACAACTAAGATTGCAATTCAAAGAACCTGATTTATGGTATTAAGTATCCCTGCGGACTACTTTATATTGGGAAAATGGAGAGATAAGTCAAAACACGTATCTCTGAACACAAAAGCACAATTAGGACAATGAACACAACAAGCAGTCTAGCAGGACATTGGATTGAACCTCGACACACAATTGCCCAGATTAGGTTTCTTGTTTTTGAAAAAGTAGTACCTACTTCAGGCAAATATCTCATTAGATCATTACTACAGAGAGAGATCTTTTGTATCAAACATTTAGACACACAAGATCCTAAGGGACTCAATGAAAAAATAGACATGGGATTTTTTTTTTTATAATTGTCCTCTACAATTGTACTAAACTGTCAGATCTACTGTCTTCTTCAAACCACTTCTATACCACTAGGTTGACTGTCCCAGTTTACGTTCATCACCGACATGACTGGTTTTTCGATTATTAGACTTGGCATCTTTTGGCGTTTTTCCCCTGACTTTTTGCTTTCTGACCTCCCGTTTTTGCTGGTGTAATGATTCTGCGCACTTTCCTCACTGCTGTCCAATGGGAAAGTGCAAGTGCTCCTGTATAAAATTTGTTTGGATTGGTATTTGCATGATTGGACTATTTGATCTATGTGTCAGTCCCTAGTAAAGTGCACTGTGAGTGCCAGGGCCTATAGATCAAATGCTGTTGGTGGGCTGCAGCACTGGATTGTGCCACCCATGCAAACTGCCTGTAAAGTGTAACTCTGGCCTGCCATTGCAGAGTCTGTGCGCAGCCTGGCGCTGCCATGTCGACTTGGCAAGTGCACACACTTGCCAGTCCCTAAACCTTCCCTTTCCTACATGTTAGTCACCCCTAAGGTAGGCCCAAGGTACCCTGTGGGCAGGGTGTATTGAATGTGAAAGGTAGGACATGCCGTGGTGTGTGTGGCATGTCCTAATAGTGAATTACAGCCATTTTCGTTTTTCACTATTGCAAGGCTACCTGTTCTCCATAGGCCAGAATGGGCAGTTTGATTATTACATCTTATAATCCTAACTGACTCAGAGAACATGGTGGAAATTTCAATTTAGTATGCCTGAACTCAGAATGATAAAATACATCTTTTAGTAAAGTTGGTTTTAACATTCTGTGTTTGAAAATACCACTTTTAGAAAGTAGGTATTTTCTTGTCTAACTATCCAAACCTGCCTCTGCTAGGGTGTGTATTCCCAGTCTGGAGTTTGAGTGACAGGGCTGGGGAATTCCAGGAGACAGGGTGAGTCCGCCCAGTGGTGAATAGAGAGATCTGCTTCTAGATGGGAGGGAGGAGTTGCACCTGGGACCTGAATAGGACTGTGCCTGCCCCCCACAGTGCTGGCTCCACCCCCTGTGGTGCGTCTGATGTCTCTGCCCTGCACTGTGAAAGGAGAGAAGGAATCATGTCAACAGAGTGCTCCAGGCTGTGCCTTTCCTCCACACTGCTGGCTCCACCTGCTGTGGGGCATCTGATGTCTCTGCCCTGCACTCTGAAAGGAAAGAAGAAGTCATGTAAACAAAGTGCTCCAGGACTGACCAGAACTGGTTTGGACTAGGCAAAGGCCCCTCTGCCCTCAGAGGACAAAGGATTTTGGGGTTTAAGTAGTGGGACCCTGATCCCAAGAATTTAGATCTCGCTGGAATCAAGGAACCTGCCAAGACGAAGAGCTGGAAGAGCTGCCAGGAGGAGTACTGTCCCTTTGCTGTGTTGTTGCTTTGTTGGGTTGGCCTGCAGCTGCTGCTTCTGCCTTGGGCAGTGAAAGGACTGGACTGAACTTTCTCTACTTGTGCTGAGTATCTCCAAGGGCCTGAACTGAGCTGGCCTCCTGTTAAGAAGTCTCAGGGACTGCAAAGACTTCACCAACCTCTGGGTACCGCTCCTGGAACCGCTGTTTCAGTTGCCACAGAGAAGAGGGAACCGCAACCAACTCCGTCACCGAGTCCGTCTCTGGCCTTGTGTCCTGAAGGCACCGCAGGCCGCACCGACTTGCCCTGCACCGCACGCCTTGGTCTCACCGACTCAGTCACCGAGCCGCTGCCTGCACCGCATCAAGAGACACCGCAACCTGCATCGCCTCGCTTCACTTTGCTGGCCTGGGTTCACCGACACAGTCGCTGCTGGCTCAACACCCATGACCGACTCGTCACACACAGCTGTCCGGCTCGGCCAGCGCCAATTCCTGCCAAGCGGCTCTGTCGCTTGCATCGAAACTTGCCAGCACCGCATCGAGCACCGTCTCACCCTGCACCGTAAGCCTTGGCCTCAGCGACGCCGTCTACACGATCGTCACCGAGCTGCTGCTCGCACCGCATCGAGGGACACCGCACCTTGCACCGCTTCCACCTTGCACCGTGACCGCGACAAACGCCACAACCGGCTCTCTCACCTGCACCGCAACCTGCCAGCACCGCATCGTGCACCGACTCGCCCTGCACCGCAAGTCTTGGTCTCACTGACGCCGTCTGCACGATCGTCACCGAGCCGCTGCTCGCACCGCATCGAGGGACACCGCACCGTGCAACGCTTCCAATTTGCATCGCAACCGCAACAGATGCCAAGACCGACTCGCACCGCCATGTGGGTCACACTAAGAAAGGTACTGTGAACGAATATGTTCCGCTGTTGCTGGCCTGTACAAGAACTGCGAGACTCTGTTGTTTTCAGCATTGTGGTAGGTTCGGACCTAGCTACCGACTCGTACGAACTGTGTTTTTCAACGTATTTTGTAACTTAAGGACATATTGAGAAGTAACTATTTCTGAAGTACTGTATGGTGGATATTTATCGTATTTGGTCTTGTTTATATAAAAATATTGGATATTTTTCTAAAACTGGTGTGGTGTCCGTTTGTAGTGCTTACATTGTATTACTGTTGGTTTTGTGCAAATGCTTTACACACTGCCTCTAAGATAAGCCTGACTGCTCATGCCAAGCTACCACGGGGGTGAGCAGGGGTTATTTTAGGAGTGTAACTCCCTTGTCCTGACTAGAGTGGTGGTTTCTGCCTGGCTTGGGTGCAAACCTTAGCCAACCAGAAATCCCATTTCTATCATTGATTTTCTTCTTTTTTTCCCTTGCTGGGGGGACATCACACTTTCTATTCAGGTGGTTATATTTATCAGTCAGTCACACAGGAGGTTAAGGTAACGTGACCCTTTCAGTTCCGTTGCCTATTGGCCCCTTGGCCATTTATGTTAAACATATCTCAGTGTTCTTTGGTATTTATAATATGAGCAGGTTTTCGCGTTTTCCCTATTTTTGCGTTCTGGGTCCACCATTTCCATGTAACTCCATTGGACGTCATTAACGTTAGTTTACCGCTCCAATATGGCGGCCACTTTTTTAAGATTGATGGCTCTGCACTCTGCTGAGTCCGTCCTTTGCTTCAGGGCACGGTAATTAGGTGGAGTCCGTTGTAAGTTCAGAACATATGAAGACGTGGTAAAGAATGGTTATTCGATCGAGTCGAGTAGAGAGTGCCAGTTGACCGTTTTTCCAAACCTCACAAGGTAAGGAGACTTGGTATCAGAATGGTTCAGCCACAGTTTCGAGTTAGCAGACCTGTTTGTCATTGGGATGTCAGGCTGACTAGAGTGCTGTTGCTTTTGTTTTTAGAGTCAGCGTTTTACCTGGATCATTTACTGAAAGGCAGCTCCTCTTATTGTTCACGAGGTCAGTAATAATCAGTTGGGCACTAACCATCTCTTCACAGTTGCCATGTACATTTTGTTAGATTTACATCATGACTGTTTTTTTACAGATTTTTTTTCCCAGAGCAATTGTGGAAAGTTTGATCAGTAAATTGGTTGACTTTGGTTCACACCATACGCACGTTTTCAGGGGACAGCACGATAGAATGGAGGGTGACTTTGGGACGCTTTTCACCACCAATCCAGTTTGTTTCTGTCTTGGTTTTTTCTGACTTGATTCTTTCTTACCTTTACTGGGACAGTCATCAGAGATAGATTTGTTGGTACATGCATATGTTATAAGATAAACTGTATAACATCATATTATATTAGGTTTGTTTTCCTGCACATTGAATATAGTAGATAAAATGCTTGTGCTTATGGTAGAATTTGCTTACACCCAATTGGCATATTTAATTTACTTGCATGTCCCTAGTAAAGTGCCTCTACATATGCCCATCGCCTATAAATTCAATGCTACTAGTAGACCTGCAGCACTAGTATGCTAACCACTTAAGTAGCCTTTTAAGCATGTCTTAGGCCTGCCATTGCAGCATCTGTGTGCAGCTTTAATAGCTATTTCGACCTGGCAAAATACATCTTTTGGTCAGGCTCAAACCTTCCTTTTTAATACATAGACGTCACCCCTATGGTAGGCCCTAAACACCCCACAGTGCAAGGTGTAATATATTTAAAAGTTAGAACATGGTATTTTACGTTTTACATTTCCTAGTAGCAAAAAACTCCTAAATTTGTGTTTCACAACAACAATGCCTTCCTCTCCCTTAGGGTAACATTGGAATGACCGTCCTACATTTAATAAGCTGTAAGTTTCATATGGGAACAGGTAACCAGTTTATATCTGTGCCATTGGAATTTTAATGACCAATCCTCTCTTATGGAAAAGTCACATTTTAAAATAAAATATTGAAAATGCTATTTTAGTAAGTTGTCATTATCCTGCCTCAACCATTTAGTGCCTACTGGCTTTCACAGGGTAACATGACTAGGTGTGGTTGTAGTTGGGTTTTGAGTATTCCTCTTAGACACCCACACACAATACAGAGCTTATGTGTGACTGGATGGGCCATCATTACCAGGATAGGAGGGCGGAGTTGGGCACAGTGCTACTTACACTGGAATAGACTGTGTACTGCCTCCACAAAAAGTGCTGCATACCTCCTGCATCTAGTCTGGTACTAGGGCAGGTATGTCAGGAAACCTGTGCACTTCATTGGTAACCCTCTAGAAGCTTCTCCCATTTCAAAGGAGGCACCTGGTATAAATATTGGACCTTAGACATCAAATCTTCAGTACACGTCTGGACCTGTAGAAACTCTGCAGAAAGAAAGTGCTGCTGAATGGACTAACACTCTGCTGGAATTGTGCCTGCTGGACTTCTGCCATGCTGAACTGCTGCCTTGATGCATTGCTGTCCTGCTGCCCTCCAGCCTGTGCCAGAGGGATTGGACCTGCACCTGAGCCAAGGAATCCCTGAGTGACTTTAAAGGCTAGTCTGCTGGGCTCTATTGCAGAGCCACAGGGACATAAGACGCTCCCAACTACCTGACCCAGCACCCAGATCCAGCTGGAGTACATCCCTGACCCCCAAGTAGTGCCTCTAAGGTTCTTGACCCTTGGTGTGGACTCAGTGGAGCTGAATTGAAGTGTTTGGACTCTTTGTAACAGTGAACAGGCCCTTTGATGCCAAAACCTTATGGCTAGCACTGCCCACCAAAGCAAAGTTACATCAGTTCGAACCTTCAAGGTACAGCTTTGACCGCTAGTGTGAAAGCACCACAGCGATGCTACAGCCTGTCGGTTTGAGACCAAGATAGGATCTTCATGCTGCAGTAACCACAGTCTGCGATGCTAGGCCTGCTCTTTGCGATATAGTGAGGACCATCTGTGACACTTCCTTCATCCTCACGGCCCCTTCCACTGTGGATGGGACTCTTTGTGCTGAATTGTGAAGGTAACTATTGGGTGGGACTAACCTGGTTTCTGTATCATCACGGTTATCTTGAATTTGTGGAGCTTTGGTCTTTGTGGTGCTATTTTCACTTGAATCTTTAAAATTGCATATCTCTAGTTCAGACTGGATTTTGTTGTTTTGGTATTGATTTATTCATTACATTTTATTCTAATCTGGTGTGGGATCCTTTTTGCGATGGGTTTTCACTTTGTTACTGTTCGAAGTGCTGCATAAATACTTCACACATTGTGTCTACGTTAAGCCAGGCTATCAGAGAGTTGAGCGCAGATTAATTTGGACTTTGCCTGTGCCTCACCCTGACAAGGAGTGCGGTTGCTGCTTGAGTAGTGTTTTACGCCCTCAGCCAGTAACTCAATTTCTTACAGTGATGAAGTGTTCTTTAAAAAGTTCTTCATCTTTTTCCTAAATTGGATCAGGGTTGAGGTTCTCCTGATGGATACAGAAATGTTGTTCCAGGATCTGGGCAGGGCATGGGGAGAGGTGTGGTGCAGTGGGCAGGGCAGCTGGCTCTAGAGCATGGGGCTAACGGTTTGATCCCCATGCTGGTTTCTTCTCAGCATCATTTGACTCTGGGCAATAACTCACGTAATCTCCCCGGCAGCTCCCCAGAGCCTTAAGGGGGTGCAATGTTCAAGCTGTACAAATAGGAATTAATACTATTATTATATATGGAAAAAGAATATTGCTTTTTTTTAACACTTCATCTCTACTATAATAGTGTTCTAACTGTGGAGGTGCTGAGGGCCACCATAGATAGTGAGGTTGTCAGCCAGAGAGATGGATATGCTGAATGTGATTGCTTTGTAAATGATGCAGCTGGTTTTAAGATGGTGCAGGCTAGGAGGGGAGCCATTAGACTGTGTTCAGCATGTGAGTGATTTTATCACATTGTTTCAGGCTCTAGATGGGTCTTGCTGTGCAATGTATGGAAAATATCTGCTGGATAAAACATTCATTGCTTTAGGCTTTTATACTGTGTTAATAACAACAACAAGTTCCAATGACAACCATGTTGCAGGTTGTGATATATCAATTAATTAAATAAATTGTTCAAAAGTCGATTACGTTCAAATCTTTTACCTTTGTCTATTAAAATGAGAAGGAACTAATGTGATAGTAAGATAAGTTGCTTTGAAATTAGAAATACAAATTGATGATGGCCTGCTTGAGTGTCCTGCACCTTGATCATTTATGGGACAGGAGCAATAGGTGCAAGTATTTAAGATGGAAATGCAGTGCAGAGACCTTAAAAATGGAAAATATTTTTTTGCAAATGTAGGCGAAACAAACGTAGGTATAGAAATTGAAGCTTACACTTAATGTGTAACCGGGTATGCCTCTAATGGCCAAAATGTTAGCGTATAAGATTTTGATCTAAATGAACTACAGGAAAGCAAAAAAGTGTTCTGTCAACTTAAGCAAAAACCTTGACAGGAAGTAGAGTCTCCATTTCTTCTAGAGTGCCAGGTGGGTGTTCTGTCTTTTTGTTATTTTCCACAGTTGATGGAATCTGTCAGCAGAACAAATGGTATGTGACAATGCGATAGCATCTCACTAATTGAGGCATCAGGGAAGGGCCATTTTAGGTCAAATGTTACACTGCAATTCAATATTGAAGGTTGATTTTATTCGAGTTTAAGCCGCGTCCTCCAGGGTCCTCTGCTCCTCTGCCTTCTTGTTCCTGATAAGCCTCGATAAATTCACAGTGCAGGTGCTGTGTAGTGTTTACAAAGGACATAGCATCCAAACTCGGTTTCTAAAGTACATGAATAAAGATGATTTCTCTCGCAGAACATCTCCTGCACTCTACCAAACTTCAACTGATACCATTGCAATTTGTTTCAATTAAAACGCAGGATTACAAGGATAGATATTTCAACTGTGACTCATCAAAATAAAGTGGGCTAAAATGCCATTAGTCAGAGTAAACTGACAAAACAATTCCATTAACCATCTGACCCGGAATTTCTTTCACTGGGTTTACCCATAGAGTTCTAGAATCCATGTATCCACTCTTGCCCTTTAGGGAGACTGGAGCACATGAAATGAATGTTGCAGTGATAAGGTAAGTTATAGTCTATCCAATGAAAATTTAAATATTTAGTGCAGCGGGTATGTTACCACCATTGCACTATAAAATACTGGTTTTAACTTTAAGCTTAACAGGCTTAACAAGATGTTTTCGCAGAAAACTTGCACCATTTTCTTTAAGTGTGTTTAGGAACTAAATATATAAAAAACAATAAAACAAAGTAAAAAATTCAAAACTGTATAACTTAAATGTTAGACCTGACAGTCTTCGGGTGATCTTCCTCCAACATTTTGCCTGCTTCCCTCTATTTTTCTGAGCTCTTTTTTGCTGGCTTTAGGACCCTACCACAGATAACCAGTGCTAAAGTACTTGTGCTCTCGCCCCATTAACATGGTAACATTAGTTTGCAGCCAATTGGCATATTTAATTTACTTATAAGTCCCTGTTAAATTGCACTACATGAGCCCAGGGCAAATTAAATGCTACTAGTGGGCCTGCAGCACTCATGCCACTTACTTTAACAGCCCTTTAACCATGGCTCAGGTCTGCAATTGCAGAGCCTGTATGTGCAGTTTACCCTGCCACTTAGACCTGGCAATAAACCTCTTTGCCAGGCCTAAACCTTCCTTTATTATACATTTAAGTCACCCCTAATGTAGGCCCACAGGACAGGGTGCAATGTATTTAAAAGTCAGGACATGTACTTTTAAGTTTTACGTCTTGGTAGTGAAAAAGTCCCAATTTGTTTTTCACCTTTGTTGGCTGAGGATACCAGCCCTGAACTTGAGCTCCCTGTGAGAACAGGAGTCAGTGTTTATTCCTGTGGCCTATCCCCAGAGGAGCTGAAATTCAAGCTGCAGATGGCCAAATTGAAAATGGAAGCTGAAGAAAAAAAGGGTGAAAGGGAGTCCAAACAGGTTGAGAGGGACTGGGAGAAAAAGACGGCTGAAAGGGACTTGGAGGAGAAAAAGTTGTTGTTAGCTCATGAAAGGAGTTTAAAAGAACTGCATATCCAAGCCAGACAGGTGCAGCCCAGCACAGATGGTGGCAGCATAAATGCAGTACCTGATGGAGAGAAGAGGGTTTGTATACCCAATAATTTGCTGCTCAATTATGAGGTGGGAGATGAGGTTGATAAGTGGTTTTATTCTTATGAAGTTGCACTGATGGTACACAGAGCTCCAGAGGAACAATGGGGGGTGGGCTGTGGAAAAACATGCTAACACTCAGGGGGGACACATGTCTGACATTAGAGGTTGGGGATCAAACAAAGTATAACCCTATGAAGACCATTTTAATTGCCAAATATGGGCTGACTCCAAAAAAGTATTGCCAAGGATTCAGGGACTGCCAGAAGCTCCCCAACCAATCCTGGGTAGATTTTGTTCATTACTCCTGTAAGGCACTGAATGACTGGGTAAGGGGCGGCAAGGTTAGGGATTTTAATGGGTTGTACCATTTGGTCATGAGAAAGCACATGCTCAGTATCTGTTTTCTTGAATTGCACCAGCATCTAGTTGGCAGTAAGCTGACTGACCCAAAAAAGATTGCAGAGAAGGCGGACTTCTGGGCTAGCATCAGAGTGTCCAAAAAGGTAACTGGGGGTACACTCACAAATGTGGTCAGGGTTCTCAACAGAAGAAAAAGGGGGAGAAAACCTTAAAAACAAGGAGTTCTAAAAAGCCCCCCAAAATAATTCTCAAGGAAGTAGTAGTAACCAGTCCCTATCTGATCCTAAGAAGACTGGGTTCTTCCATTATAAGGCAGGGAGGTTTGTACACCAATGTATAGTACTACTAAAATGGGCTCATCAAGGACGACTCAAAATGTCCCAAGCAGCCACAGGCCCCCACCAGTGGGCAGACACCAGGGTTAGCAAGTGTCACGCTCGGTGAGGAGGTAATCCCAGTTAGTTTTGGGGGACAGGCAGAGGTGACCCTGGTTTCCCTGGGGGGTGGAGCAATGGTGCCAAAACCCATATTCCTTCCAATACCTCATAGTATAGGCAGTGAGTCACCATTAATGGGCAATGTGTGGAGGTCTGCAAGGCACAGGAGCCAGAATGACAACTGTCAAGTGTCAGCTGGTTTCAGCAGAGCAGGTCCTACCCAACACATTCCATCAAGCCGTAGTGGTCGGCAATCGCAAGAGCCATCTACCAGTGACTCTTGTTCATTTTGATTTGTGGGGGTCTCAGATTCTCTAAAAGTTGCTGTGAGCCCTGCCATACTTGTTCATTGTTTGCGAGGCAATGACCTGGAGCACACTACATGGAGGGAGGTAGAGCTCAGGTCTCACTTGGAGATGATAAGATTGCCTGAATAGATTGGTATGACCACACGTGCCATGGCTGCCTGGAAAGGGAGTCAAGGATGTCTGGAGCCTGGAACAATGGCCCAGACAGCTGCCAAGGAGATGGGCAAGGGGAGCTGGAAACCGGTCCCTGACGTTCCCACAATGGAGGTTCAAGGGGTCCCTGAGGAGAAGGCCCCTGGGCAAACTGGGAAAGTCATTGCTACCCTAGGTTACCTATCTGAGCTTGCCATCTGTCAGGTTGAGGGTAGACCCACCAGGAAGGAGTTCTGCCAAGCACAAAAAGAGTGTCCCACTCTTGAGGGCTTGAGAAGCCAGTGCTCAGCCCATGCAGCAGGTGAAACATCTGGGGATCGCCTTAACTTCTGGGAAAATGATCTTCTTCATAGCAAGCCTAAGTTTCCATGTTCTGGGGCAGCCCATGTGCTGATGGTCCCCCAGTGTTACCGGACCTCCCTACTGAGTTTGGCTCATGATATATCCCTGGCAGGACATTTGATGCAAAACAAGACCTTTGCCAGGCTTTTCTCCCACTTCTATTGGCCTTGAATGAAGAGAGCCTCAGATACATTTTGCAGGTCCTGAAATTAGGGAAAAAACAAAGCTCCCCTGATCCCATTACCCATCATTGGCACCCCCCTTTGAAATGGTGGGTATCGAGGTCATAGGGCCCCAAGATAGCCCATGGCAACAGGTTTGTCCTGGTCTTGGTGGAACATGTCACCCACCACCCCGAGGCAATCCCTCTGAGGACAGTAATAGCACCTGTGGTTACTAGAGTCTGATGGGGATCTTTACCTCTGTTGGGTTCCCTAAGACAGTAGTGTCTGACAGAGACACTAACTTCATGTCTGCATACATGAAGTCCATGTGGGTTGAGTGTGGTGTAACTTACAAGTTCACCACACCCTATCACCAACAAACCAATGATCTTGTGGAGAGATTCAGTAAGACTTTGAATGGCATGGTTATGGGTCTGCCTGAACCCATGTAGCATAGGTGGGACATCCACTTTCTATGCCTTTTCTTCACCTACAGGGAGGTGCCAAAGAAAGGAGTAGGATCAGCCCCTTCAAACTCCTCTATGGACACCCTGTTAGGGGACCTCTGATCCTTGTCATGGAAAGGTGGGAGCAAGCCCTCAGTAAACCCGCCCCAGAATGTGGTCAGCTACATGCTGGCCCTCCACAACTAGATGCACCGTTTCTGGAAAAAGGTGAAAAGTAATCTAGAGGCCAGCCAGGAAGTCGTGAAACTCTGATATGATCAGAAGGTCACTGTGGTGGAGTTTCAACCTGGCCAGAAAGAATGGGTCATGGAACCTGTAGAGCCCAGGGCTGTTCACTACCACTGGACTGTTCATAAAAACGTCAAGGGGCGTAAGAGTGAGACCAACTTCTTGGTGGATCTCTAGACCCATAGAAACTCTTTAATGGTGTTCCATATAAACAGCTCAAGCCTCACTTTGAGAGGTCCAAAGTGAGCATGCTCCTTGTGACAGATGAGGAAGTGAAACAGCAGAGTTAACCTCTCCCTAACCTCCTCTCTACACAGGAACATGATGGGTCAGTGGAAGGTGTCAACCTCTCTTCCACCCTGATCCAGAACAGCAGAGGGACCGTTGCCAGTTGTCTCACTCACCCCGGAGCTTACACATCTGTGCAGCTATGATGTTGGCACTGGGGACAGTCCCCCTGTAAAGAACAACATTTACAGGTTGCCAGACAGGGTGAAATCCAGCATCAAGCAGGAAGTCTCCAAGATGTTAACACTAGGGGTGATTGAGCCCTCTAATAATCCCTAGTCCAGTCCTGTGGTGTTGATACCAAAAGCAGCCCCACTGGGTACCACACCAGAACTCCAGTTCTGTGTAGACTACATAGGAGTCAGTCACCAGGGGTGGTGCACACCCCACCCTCCGAGTACTGGCAGATCACTCTCACTGAGGGGGCCAAAGAGAGGCCAGCATTTTCAACTTCAGAGGTCAATTTCCAGTTTGGATGATGCCCTTTTGGATTGAAAGCTGCCATTGCTACCTTCCAAAGGTTGGTTTACAGGGTCCTGGCTGGTAAGGAGGTCTTTTGTGCCACCTATCTAAACACACTGCTGTCTAGAGTTCCAGTTAGGAGGAACCCCTGCATCACCTCCATGAAGTGCTTCTGGCCCTGCAACAAGCAGGTTTGACCTCCAAGGCCAGTAAGTGCCAGATTGGGCATGGTTCTGGGGTGTATTTGGGACACCTGGTAGGTGGAGGCAAGGTGCATTTCCTCCAGGCCAAGATTGAAACTATCATAGCTGGGCAACTACCTAAAACCCAAACAGAAGTTAGAGCCTTCATAGGCCTCACTTGCTATTACAGAAGATTTGTTAAGGGCTATGGCGCCATTGCTGCACCCTTAACTGAGCTGACCTCAAAGAAGCACCACCCCCCCCCCCGACTGGTGATCTGGTATGAGGGTTGTCAGAAAGCCTTTTACTTTCTCAAGGAAGCCGTGTGCAGAGCACCTGTGCTCTGGGCCCCTGACTTTCCTAAGGAATTCATCATGCAAATGGATGCTTAGAGAACGGCATAGGAATAGCCTTAGCACAGCTGAATGAGGAAGGCCTAGACCAACTAGTCTTCATTACTAGGAGGTTACTTCCATGGGAACAAAAATGGAGCACCAACGAAAGACGTTTTTGCTGTGTTCTGGGCACTGAAGAAGTTGAGATCATACCTGCTTGGGACTCCCTTCCTGGTTCAGACTGACCACAGGCCCCACAGATAGCTCATCCAGATGAGGCGTGAAAATCCCAAACTGTTGAGGTGGTCCATCTCCCTACAGTGATTGTACTTTACGGTGGAGCATCGCCCAGGGACAGACCACACCAATGCTGATGGTCTCTGTTGATTCTTACGGCTTAGTGAAGACAACTGAAATGAGGCTGGGTTACTCTCCCCACTTTCAGCAGGGGAGGGTGACATGTTAGACCTGACAACCTTAGAGTGGTCTATCCTCAAGTTTTTGCCTGTCTAACTCCATTTGTTTGCCCCCGTTTCTGCTGGTTTTGGGGCTCTGTGCACTTTACCATTGATAACCAATGTTAAAGTGCTTGTGCTCTCTCCCCTAAGCATGGTAATATTGGCTCATACCCAATTGGCATATTTAATTTACATATAAGTCCCTAGTAACGTGCACTACATGTGCCCAGGGCATGTAAATTAAATGCTACTAGTGGGCCTACATCACTCATTGTTCCATCCACTTTAGGAGCCCTCTAACCATGGCTCAGACCTGCCATTGCAGAGCCTGTATGTGCAGTTTACACTGCAAATTCAACCTGACAAAATAAACCTCTTGCCAGGCATAATCCTTTTCTTTTCATACATATAAGTCACCCCTAAGGTGCATGACCCATGGGACAGTGTGCAATGTATTTAATAAGAGCACATGTACTTTTAAGCTTTATATATCTAGGTAGCGAAAATCTCCCAATTTCGTTTTTCACTCTGCAAGGCCTATCTCTCTGATAGAATATACCTTATAAGTGTAATTCCTCTTTGTGAAGAAAAAGACTGTTCAGGTATGGTGTCCCTGGACTGATAATTTAAAATCACAACTTATGGTAAAGTTATATTTCAAATTACAGCTTAGCAAATGCTACTTTTAGAAAGTTGAAATTTACATGCTTTACCCATGTGGTGCCTGCTGTCTGTCTCTGCTTAGTTTGGTTTGGAGGACAGATGGTCTTTGTTTATTACCTCTGGACAGCCACACACAAAGAGAGCTGAGGTGTGTCTTGATGGGCCTTCCCGGGAGATGGAGAAGAGGAGCTAGTCACAGCCTCACACTTTCACCTGAATAGGTCCTGCCCACAACACAAAAGGCTACATATCCCCTGTAGTGGGTCTGGTGCCAGGACAGAAAGGGAGTAGTTCTGTGAACTTTCAAAGCTTTCTTTAAGGTCTCCTCCACTTTAAAGGCTGGACCTCTGATACCATGACTTCAGTACAGAGCTGCTGTGCTGATGACATACATGACCAAAGGGGCACATTCAGCACTACTTTTTGAAAAAACAAGAGGAGTATCAAACCAGGTACACTTCAACAGGTCTGAAAGACAGCTGAGGAAAAGCAGCCTTTTTAAGTTTTTCCTAAGGTGGTAGGGGTCACTCTGGAATTAGGCTGCTGGTGTCATGATGCTGTGGAGCCACAGCCTGAGAGCACTCACTGGCTTGTAAGGTATTAGTAGCATTATCTAGCTGCCAGTCTAAGAGTAGGGAGTTTTTAAAGATTAAGGGCATTAAAAGTTGTCAGTGTAGCCCCCATAGAATAGTTCCATTCAAACATAGGTTCCACCGAGTAATTGGTAGGTGATGTTGGGTCTTGACTTATAAAATGTTGGGCAGAGCAGTGGTGAAATAGTGTTCTTTCAGGAGAACACTTGGAGGGATACTCAGGCCTAATTTGTGTGTGTTTAAACCTCCCTACACCACATGACCTGTAGTGGGCCTTCATATGTGTGCTGAGGTTGGGGGGGGGTCAGACATTTCTTCTGGAATGACACTGGGAACTTGTGGTAAAACAGCACACCCATGTTGCACTCTGTGTTTTTGAAGTCTAAAAAGTGTTGACTCATGTATCCACCAAGTTAATTTGATTTTATACAGCCCATACCAATATAATTTGTAAACTGAAATTTTTGATTTTGAGCTACATAAAATGTTCAAGTCTTCAAGATTAACCAATGAAAGCAAGCATGAAATACCATCTGCCCTGGTTTAATCGCGGAGGACCTTCATATTATATACCGAGTCTCTTGGAGTGCTCTTTATGATACAGCCACAGGATTTTTCCCAATTTTAATTTTGAAAACAGGTTCCATCACCAAGACTACTACCAGCTGTATGTAAGCATGTGCAGTTGTAGATCAGTACTAAGTTTTTCCTTCCTACATCTCAATCAAGTCACTTGAGGTCTTCCAATTATTGTAACATTTCGATTTGTTTCAATGCAATGGTTTTACCATTGATTTACATTGGCTACATGCTACATTTTTCATCATTATGTACTTTTGGTACTTCTTTTTAATCTCTTCTCAATTTTACTAGCTGTCGCAGCATTAAACATGATGTGGACATGTACCAGTGTTACGTTCTTAATTGTACTGCTTTTTGCTTCGTTGTTACTTATATCATTTATACAATCTTTCTTGGGAATGCCTGGCTGTTCTAGCAAAGCAACCAAAGGAAAGCCAAGGTTAAAAACTCATAAGCCCAAAGATTTGGTAGGATGCAACCATTTTTCCTAGTAAGCTAAACTGAGCACATTTAGGAGACTGAGGGCTTGATTTAGATCTTGCCGGACTGGTTTCTCCGTCGCAACGGTGACAGATATCCCATCCGCTGAAGTGTAAATCCTATTATATCCTATGGGATTTATATTTCAGTGAATCAGATATCCACCACTGTTGTGACGGAATAACCCATCTGCCAAGATCTAAATCATGCCTGAAGGACCTAAACAGAGTGTGGCACAAAGGCGATAAATAACATTAGTCAACATTTTGTTCCTAATTAAGAGGTGCTTAAAAATATGGCCAAATATTGGAAGTTCTATTTTGTGCAAACGAATCCTACTGTTGTTGCCAACCATGGCGAATCCTAATAGGAAATGCAACACTAGTGGGCCAATAAGGTTATGTTGCTAAACATCAGAAAGTATCTGAGTAACCGATGAAGTAGAGTTCAAATGAGTATCGCCCATACATTAACTATGCAATAAGATGGTACTTGGCAGACATGAAGAAGCAATGACACACACCAAAACCCTATACAACATATCTCAATATTTGCACTGGGGAGATCTTACACAACACAGATAAATTCAAGATTATAGAATGATAGGACTAGAATGGCAGTGCCAATATGTAGAACCTATCTCAATCTGCAATACATAACTTTAAAGCAAGAGCTGAGAGGTTAAAGATTGAAAACAGTCATCTTATTTTAAGTTAGCCTGCAGAAATAGCAAAGAACATGTACCTGAGTAGGTCCATAAGAGCTGTCATAATCTCTTTACAAAGCTATTATAAGTGTTTTGTACTTTTTACACGTTTGTGCCATTGGTTAATTTCAAAACATAGAAACTATTTACCATGTCTTCCCACAGCCATTATTCTCACACATGCTTATATATAATGAAAGCTATTGAGATTTAAAGTCACAAGTGCATCAAATTCCAAATAGAGTCTGGCAAATAAATATATTTTAGGTCAGCATCTATGTTTTAGGTTTCCAAAGCTTTTGATGTAACTGATCGCATGCATATGATACTGGTGTCACACAAGGCCAGAGAAATTGTGTTCCTCAGTGGTAAAATACAACACGGTCTAAACGGTGCTCATCGTCCCTATATACGCTGTGGTGTAATATTCCTGAATCCTTTCAGATTTTGTTGCATTACAGAACAATCATATAAATGATCTCATGGCAACTCACCAGCTTTCTGCAATATATCTGTTGATTAAACCTCTAACAATAATAAGTAATATGTTAGTGGTCAGTCCACAACATGACAAAGGTGCCCTTTCACAGAGAAGAGAAAGTCAATTACTCAAATTAATAGAACTCACATATAATCACCTGGTCCATTGAGAAATTCAATGGAAGTGCAACACAGCCCCCCTCAATGAAGGGCGTGCCTAGGTGAATCAGGCACCTCTGCAATGGCTGAGGGTGAGGATTGAGAATACGCTGCACTAATTCATTTTTATTAAGAGACTGACACATTAAGATACACATACATTAGAATCTCTTCAGGGGCCCAGATGGGGCCTCTGGCCCATCTCCATTGGTTGTGGCCACCTCCTTTGCCCCACCACAGCTCTTGAATGTGTCACAAGGCAACATTGAAAAAAACAGACACTGCACCTTGCCACGCACATTTTCGTCGACGTGGGAGAGCTAGGAAATAATTTCTGTGGAATGCTGGTGCAGGGGATATTCACCAAAGTGTTCTTTGGGAGAAACTGTTTATGTTGCCACTCCAGAAACCGAAACCAGTGATCCAAGGGCAGAGGCCCTGTAGATGGCACATGAGGTGGGGTGCCCAGTCGTCGCAGCAGCGGGGCAGCGAAGTGACAAGCACCACAACTCACAAAAAAGGTAACAAGAGCACTGAATAACACAGGATCTTCTCTTTTTATCTGGCAGGAACAACAAAGTTAAAATGCCCTAGTACCAAAATGTAGAATTAGTGCTACAACGGTCTTCAAGAGGACCTGCGATGCCACTTCTGCCTCCCGTACCCTGGAGACGGCACATGGGTCACACGGTACGGTCATACTGCGGTGGGACGCACACTCGTTGACCTCTCATGGCACTGCTCCACACTTCAGGGAGGACGCTTTCCATTAGCTATGTTTTCTGATGATGTGTCGCGCCGGCCCCGTCCAACAACAGAACTCCTTTAGATTCAAACAGACTAACTTCCACTTTCTCACCGGAAGTGAAACCAAGCCAGGCTGACCCATTCACAATACAACACCTGGGAATGCACTTTTCGGTAAAAAAAGCACATTCCTTCCTCCTAATTAATCAAATAAACGTCTCACTGAAGAACAGGGGCCAGCTTCGATTGGTAAACAGCAGTTCAACAACTTTTTTACTTCGCGATACCATTATAACGGATGCATTACCACGCATGCGTTATACATCGCAAAGTCATTACTACACATTTTTTTAGAATGCATGGTATTTTACCACGCATGCCTTTACAACAAATTTGGTTGTAAAGGTATGTATGGTAAATGACCATGCGTTCTAAAAATCATGTAGACCATCCACGTTGTTGTAAGGAAACAGAGGCTGATCCGTTTCCTCACAACGACGTGCAGCTCCCCTCAAAGACGATGTGAAGCAGGAACCACGAGGAAAGAGGAACCACGAGGAGTGAGAGATAAGGGGGATTGGGCATGGGTGTGTTTTTTCTAGGGTTTAGGGTAGTGCAGTGGTGTTTGGGTAGTGTAGGGGGTGTGCTGGGGTAGTGTTTTAGGGTTTAGGGTAGTGCAGTGCTGTTTGGGTAGTGTAGGGGGTTGTGCTGGGGTAGTGTTTTAGGATTTAGGGTAGTGCAGTGGTGTTTGAGTAGTGTAGGGGGTCATGCTGGTGGTAGTGTTTTAGGGTTTATGGTAGTGCAGTGGTGTTAGTGTAGTATAGGGGTCATACTGGGGGTAGTGTTTTAGGGTTTATGGTAGTGCAGTGGTGTTTGGGTAGTGTAGGGGGTAGTGCTGGGGTAGTGTTTTAGGGTTTAGGGTAGTGCAGTGGTGTTTGTGTAGTGTAGGGGTCATGTTTGAGGGTTTAGGGTTGTGCTGTGGTGTTTGGGTAGTAAAGGGGATCGTGCTGGGGTAGTGTTTTAGGGTTTAGGGTAGTGCAGTTGTGTTTAGGTAGTGAAGGGGTCGTGCTGGGGGTTGTGTTTTAGGGTTCAGGGTAGTGCAGTGGTGTTTGTGTAGTGTTGGGGGTCATGCTGGGGGTAGATTTAGTGTTTAGGGTAGTGCAGTGGTGTTTGACTAGTGTAGGAGTTCATGCTGGTTTAGTGTTTTAGGGTTTAAGGAAGTGCAGTGGTGTTTGTGTAGTGAAGGGGTTGTGCTGAGGGTAGTGTTTTAGGGCTTAGGGTAGTGCAGTGGTGTTTGTGTAGTGTAGGGGGTTGTGCTGGGGGTAGATTTAGGGTTTAGGGTAGTGCAGTGGTGTTTCGGTAGTGTAGGGAGTCGTGCTGGTGGTAGTGTTTTAGGGTAGTGCAGTTATGTTTGGGTAGTGTAGGGAGTCGTGCTGGGGGTAGTGTTTTAGGGTTTGGGGTAGTGCAGTGGTGTTTGGGTAGAGGAGGGGGTAGTGTTTTAAGGTTTAGGGTAGTGCGCCCAACCAGCCACAATATCCGTGGACAAAGGGGATCCTGACTCTTTTGAACGCTCTGCCAATTGAATAATTTGGGTCAAGGGCCCTACCACGTCCAAGATCTATCAATTCCTTTCTTGGGATCCCTCATATACTTGGAGAAAAAGGTACATAGTTTCTCATCCATTTCAGGCGTGTGTGCCACCTTCCACTTCAGTGAGGGTCTGGGGCATTCTCCCCTCATCCTATTCCTGACCTCCCTTTCAAGGGGTTGATGGATTTGGTGTCAGGGGTCCACTCCGCCGACCTAGGATGGTAAATTTGGGTAGGCTCGAACATGTCCGAGTGGACCCCGTTCCCAACCTGAGAGTGGGACTCTGGATGCCAGGGATGGCCCGAGTCCTTATCTTCATTGGAAGAGAAATCGTCCTCCGATACACCCTCTCCCTCTAAGGGAAATCCGCTGTTGGGGTCTACAATAGTGGTGACAGAGTCGCATTTTTCTCCGGATTCCTCCTCCTCCCGGCAGGGTGCATGTTTTAGCGTTCACGCATTCTTGAGGAAGGTCTCCGTAAGTTTATCAAATCCTTCCAAGTGCCCTGCATTGTGCTTAACGGCCCTTTTATTCCCCATCTGGGAGCTACTGGGACCCGCCACCACCAGATCTGGGTCACTGAACACCCCAGCAATGCTTTTTGCCAGCTTATCAACCTGATCCCTAAGAGGAGCCAGCGCCCTAGAAATAGCCAGAGAGAGGACTTGGTCCACTGCTGGAGGGAGAAGTTGGGGGGCCATTCCTCCTCCACTTCCTGGTAGTAGGAGTAAAAATGGTCTTCTGGAGAAGACATGATAGCAGAGGGTGTGAGCACAGAACCAATGCCCTTAAAATGCTTAAGGCAGCCCCCTCGCCAGTGCTCCAACAGCTGGGCTTTCACCGAAGCTGTTATAAGAATAGACTGAGGCGCAATACCAATTACCACCACCAGGCGGCGTTGGTTACTAACGTGGCCGTGTGGGGAAAGCACCGCTTAGCGGGTGTCAAAATTAGGTGATGGTTGGTCGGGAATCAAGCGGACACTAAAGGAGTGACCGGATTCCCAAACACGCTTAAAGACCAGCGGGAGAGCTCGACGGAGCTGTCTCGCTCGGACCAGACGTGCCTGATAGGATCTCACCACGTGTAGAGCGCACAGCGGGAGAAAATGCAAGGGGGAGAACACTCTCGGGCAAGAGCCTGCTGCGCAGGGAATATGAAACAATACCAAGGCAATAATGCTAATAACGTGCACAAGAAACCGCTATACAAACAGCAACAACGTCAGATTAAGCCAAGAATGTAAGGAATGCAATTAACTGATGAGCAGTGAAGAAAGAGGAAGGGGAAGGGACATCACGATATTATATACGATGGACTGTGATATGATTGGACTATAGTTGCCTTGGAGACTACCCCCCTAATGGTTCATGGGCTGTGTAGTATTTTGTTTAATGATTGTTGTGTTACGTTTTCTTGCAAATAAAGTGAGGAAAGATATGCATAATCCTCGCCTCCGTCCTGCCATAGAATTCATTAAACTTTATTCGATCTGATTTAGTAACATAGATCATAAAAGTGTACATAAAAACAGTAAATCCTCTTTCCTAATACAATACAGTGAGAATAAATTTAAACCAGTAGGTACAAACGGGTGTTACAAAGCCCGGTTCAGAGCAACTTCAGGTTAACAGAATCGTATAGTTCAATGTTTTGCAAGATCAATCTAATGTACTTCGTGCAAAATACTCAATAAGGGGTCCAAGTAAGATGTAACGCTCCAATACCTGACCAGTCTGCACTATATAAAACTGCAGAAAAACTAAAAATAAAAAGTGTTTTGCACACTTCTGTCATTGGGCTATATATGAGCTAGATCTGGGTGATATTTGTGCTACATTTGGGCTCTTTTTTCTCTGGTGGCCTTCTTGGGAGACTTATTTGTTATGAAGTTTCCTAATTTCCTCATTTACGGCAGTCTCCTCAGTAGGAAATGCTTTCAGTTTTTACTTTGATTCCATCAAGAAGGCATTCAGATGTGTCATACATTTGCCATAAATTCAGAATGTTAGCACTCTAGTTGTTCATTAGATCACTTTAGTAAAGCTACTGCTCACCAGGGAGTTAACTGGAAGTCTACTGCTGGTATTGAAAGTGATTGTTTGAGTCTGCATGTCAGAATTTTCTAATGAAATAGAAGAGGATTTGAGATCTCACTTAAAACATGCCCTATATTTTCTTTCTGCAGCACTAACCATAATTTCTATGACAAAATGAATCCCATCATTTTGTTCCTTTTTAAATTAAATGTTTGAAGTGTTACCAGTTTATTCCAATCAAGATGGCTTCAGGTGTGCTATACTTTTGTAATAAGTAAGGCTTTTAGTGCTCTAGTTGTTCTTTAGAACACTCTGGGAAGCTGTAGTAGAACACAAAGGCATCAACTGCATGGTTGCTCCTGTTGAAATATAACAGGAAGATATTTGAGATCACACTTGAAACATGTCCTAATTTTTCTTTCTACAGCACTAACCATAATTTCTATGACAAAATGAACCCCATCATTGTGTTCCTTTTTTTATATTAAATGTTTTAAGTGTTACCAGTTTATTCTAATCAAGATGGCTTCAGGTGTGCCATACTTTTGTCATAAGTAAGGCTGTTAGCGCTCTAGTTGTTCTTTAGAACACTCTGGGAAGCTGCAGTAGAACACAAAGGCATCAACTGACAGGCTGCCCCTGTTGAAATATAACAGGAAGATATTTGAGATCTCACTTGAAACATGTCCTAATTTTTCTTTCTACAGCACTAACCATAATTTCTATGACAAAATGAACCCCCTCATTTTGTTCCTTTTTGAATTAAATGTTTTAAGAGTTACCAGTTTATTCCAATCAAGATGGCTTCAGGTGTGCTAAACTTTTGTCATACGTAAGGCTGTTAGCGCTCTAGTTGTTCTTTAGAACACTCTGGGAAGCTGCAGTAGAGCACAAAGGCATCAACTGCATGGCTGCTCCTGTTGAAATATAACAGTAAGATATTTGAGATCACACTTGAAACATGTCCTAATTTTCTTTCTACAGCACTAACCATACTTTCTATGACAAAATGAACCCCATCATTATGTTCCTTTTTTAATTAAATGTTTTAAGTGTTACCAGTTTATTCCAATCAAGATGGCTTCAGGTATGCCACAATGTTGTCATAAGTAAGACTGTTAGCGCTCTAGTTGTTCTTTAGAACACTCTGCGAAGCTGCAGTAGAACACAAAGTCATCAACTGACAGGCTGCTCCTGTTGAAATATAACAGGAAGATATTTGAGATCACACTTGAAACATGTCCTAATTTTTCTTACGACAACACTAACAGTAATTTCTATGACAAAATGAACCCCCTCATTGTGTTCCTTTTTAAATTAAATGTTTTAAGTGTTACCAGTTTATTCCTATCAAGATGGCTTCAGGTGTGCCATACTTTTGTCATAGGTAAGGCTGTTAGTGCTCTAGTTGTTCTTTAGAACACTCTGGGAAGCTGCAGTAGAACACAAAGGCATCAACTGACAGTCTCTGCCCTTGTTGGATGTACATGATTTACTGAGAATGACAGACTTCATTCTCACATGGCTGAGAAAGATAATGTGAATTTACAGAAAATATGCTCTCATTTTAGCTTCAGTTTTCTCTCAAACATGATTCATGATATCCCAGCAGAAGGTTTTTCACAGGGTAAAATCACCTTAGAACACACCACAATTTCTGAAATGAATATGGTACCATCAACAAATGAATTCTAATGCAACTAAAGTCTATTATCACCCGTTATAGTTCTCCTTTTAGTAACCCTCAAAATCTTCGATTCACTACAATGCATTTCAATGGGGTACTATCATGTGTATTGGTCCCAAGATGGCTGCCAGCAATACCAGGATGAAGTGCTGCCAAACAATCAGATCTCTATAAAAACACAGAGAATAAGGGTCAAAGGGATATTTTAATGACCTGCCACAGTTCTTCTCCCCAAATACTACATATCAGATACACAATGAACCGGGGGTCTCTAAAGATGCTGCCAAAAGTCAGCGAAAAAAGTGAAAAGCGGGAGTATTTAGGAAGAATCCGAAAACATAAAAAAGGGACCCTTAACAGAGATTGGATTCCCATCAATTACCTTGGTGATCAGTATCATCATCTGGTAATCCTCCCAATTCAACGATATGCCTCTTGATCATAGAGGCTATCACTTTGGGAAAACTCTCTCAAGTAGGTCACAGAAAAGAGAGCCAGAAGCAAGAGAAGAACAGTTAATATGTTTGTTCAAAAAGTGATCACAGATGGATTCTCAAGTAACGATGTGAAATCGTGCAGTGCAATAATGGTGAGTGCAATAGTAAAATAGAATTGTTAGGAGAGAAACAATTTTTATTCTATATATCCCCTAACATTCTAAATAAAAACAGTGCAAAAAGCAGTGTTCACAAATGACTGCTTACTATTAAGGTCGAAATAGTAAGTAATAGTAAGCAGTCATTTGTGAACACTGCTTTTTGCACTGTTTTTATTTAGAATGTTAGGGGATATATAGAATAACAAAAAATTCTCTCCTTTTTTTGCTGACTTTTGGCAGCATCTTTAGAGACCCCCGGTTCATTGTGTATCTGATAGCCAATCAGATCTCACAATGAGATGTGTCGTTAGGCTCCGCCCAGATATTGAAACTTTTTCTTTTTCTAATTTCTCATGAACTACTGAATGGATTTACACCAAAGAGATCTTTCTGAACCAAGGGCTACCTTTTCACCAAATTTGGTGTAATTCCGTTCAGCAGCTCGGGCTGCTGAACGGAAGTTTTCTACGAGAATTAACATGGAGAAAACACGTTTTGGGCCCCCCTTTTTTCTCGGCCCCCGCTTGCCGAATCACCCCAAAACTTTTAAGATAGGAGCTGACCGGAGCGCCCCACGAGTTTTGAAAATTTCGTGAAGATTCGTCAACCGACGCCAAAATTGTTGGGAAAAGAATGTTACGATTTTCCTATGGATAATAGGTCCTAACTATAACTACCTACTGGTGACCGCCAGTAGGTAATCCACACACACATATACATACTCACACACACATACATTGAAACATATATTAGCAATGCACACATTGGCCTTTGCAGGTGACCCACCAGTATTATCTGTAACCCCGCCCCGAAAAAACACTTTCAAAGAGGCCACTATATCTATGTATTAAAATTAATTGTAATATGCAGAACATAATGTTGATAGACTCTTCAAGACCTGAACATGTTTTTCATAGTGCACATATGCTCCCTGACCTGAATGCCCCACAGTTTGTCCTCAGTGTTTTATTCAGTGAGCATGTTCCCTTCTAAGCTGCAACCCACACGAATTGTAGTGATTGCTCTTCCAGAAGCTCTTTGAAAGAAGACTACATTGAAGTGTTGTCTGATTGGCTTCTACTCACTGGTTGAAGGTGCAATGTATATGTGACTTTCGTACTTCACGTTTCTTGTCAGAATTTCTCTGCTTTAACCCCTTCCATGCCCATGACGGAACGGTTCCGTCATGAGCATCGGTTGCGCTGTGCTCATGACGGAACCGTTCCGTCATGGGCCCGCCCGCGCTCGAACCCTTCAGCACCGCGGGGGAATTCCCGCAGCGCTGAAGGGGTTAAAGTGACTGGTTGTTTCTCATAAGCTTTTTGTACCCCACCTATGTATACACTGTTAACAGAGTAAAACATTTGTGCTCATTTTGATCCCATCTTGCCATGGTCAAGTAGGGTCTAGAATAAACTGGAGATTGGTGTGAAATGTGACCAATCATCAAGGGCGTCTTGCTTACAGTTTTAAATCCCACTTACCCTGAGCATGCTGATGTATATCAAGGAGAAGACATCTTTTTGCATTGTTACTACTGAGCGGTGGGCATTTGTAGTGCCACACAATCATTCTCTACATATAGTCGTAATTTGGTTTCTACATTCAGAGTCCATGGCAGGTGGTGTGAAGCTAGTCACAAAGGCAGATGCAATGACCTAATGCACTCTGGCTCATGTAGTGGTACCAGGGCCCACAGCAGACGTTAATTGAGTCGTTAGACTTGAATTCCACATAAATTGTCAGGACTTATTTACAAAACATTTTTCTGTGATTAGTTGGGTCTTAGGACCTGATTTAGATCTTGGCTGAAAAGGTCCCACCACTTCTTTTTCAACAGATTCACTGTTGCTGACTTGGTGGTCTGCTCACACTATATAGATGTTGGCGGGTCCATGGATGAAAGACCGCCAGAGTCCCACCACCTCCGCCAGGAATCTTCTCCTGCATCAACAGCATCATAGGTAGAAGCAGCTGTTGGCAGGACTCCAACCAAGTGTCCTGCTGAGCTGATTACAATGTTAATTTCCATCGAGGCAACCGTGGCAGGAATGCCTCCTACTTTGAGTTAGTGGAATCAAAGGAAATGAGGTAAAAACATACTTTTTTTACTACTTCTCACTTCCATTTCCATCTTGTATCACCTCATCCAGATCCCATCTTTGCTGCTCCGACTCCACCACGACACCAAATGACTCCATTGTCACCGGAATCTAAGTTAAACTACTTGTACAATTGTCCTACTATAAATCATGTGTTGACAATTGCTGTAGCCTAGTGTATTTTTGCATTGCGCTTGCATGCAATATTTTTCTTAAGTGTAATGCAATAGTGTTCATTTTTCTACTTATCAAGGTCAATTGGAAACACATGTGTTGACTCTTACAAAATAAATAGTTGTTGTGGAGGTTGTGGGTGTTGTGCTTATGGTGCCTGTGGGTGTGCATTCATAGTGTGTGTATGTTGTGTGTGTGGAATTCAATCTGTAACACAAAGGGCCATAACAAATTGACTACATACGTTTTTGATGCAAACATGACACATTATATGTATTGACACATTGATAAGTAATACTTACCAGTCTCCACTCCACAAGGGGCTTACTTCATCAGCAAACTGCCACTAGGACACCCCCAGCACAACAGGAAGATCCCAATATGCTTGGCGCAATACCAATGGCTTGATGGCGGCGGAGTACTGTTAGCCAACAGAGAAGACTGCCGCCACCGCGGTTCAGCCAGCACACATATAAATACGGCAGGCAGGATTCAGTCTACTTGATGGAATACCTGCAGCCACTGCCCAGAGGGATGGCGGGAATACCCCCAAGATCTAAATCAGAAGACAAACAATTGATGGACAGAATGCAGAACAAATCAAAACATTCACCCCCAGTCAAGAGATCTGGGTTAAAGCCATATTTTTTTTGCTCACCATGTCACCCCAGTTTAGACCTTGCCGTATGCAAATCAGTCTTGACCCATTGCCTCATGGGAACAGTCCAGCCTGAACTGCCAAGCCAGGTCCACCCTGGACCAGAAACAAGCATCCTAGGACCAGTTTCGGGGTTTCACCCCTGATCAGCCAGGATAGCTTGATTCCAGTGGCACAGTGAGCCCAGGACCCACGTCTGGGCATACCTGGCGCACTTAGGTTCTAATCTGGCCATTAGTCTACAGTGACTTACTCATGTGTTTTTAGGATTAAAAACTGCTTAATCATAGTAAAAAAAACATATTTTTTCTTTTTGTGCAAACGTTTTAATTTGGGAACTTCATGAGTTTCATACATAAATGAGCTTGGAATTTATAAATGAGCTTGGAATAAAGACAACTCCTTTCAGAAAACACGCTGTGAATCTGGCGTGGATATTCCTCTCTAATTCACATGTAAGGCCACAGTACTAGAACTTTTTTTAGAATAACCTCAGTGAACATGTTGTATCATGTACTGCATGAGTTCGGAGGTTGTTGTGGCTACTGAGCATGTCATAATCTTCACCACTTGTCTCCGAAGTACCCGATAATGATGCCATCACTGCAGGACATGTTCTTATGATAGGTCCTTTATGGATGGGGGGAAGCTCAGCGACAAACCTAAATTTAAGGTCCTCTACAAGTCCCCCAATGTCCTGTGAAATAACATGAGAAAATCCGATATAGAACTATTGCGATTTCATTGCATAATTATCGCACATTACAAATTCTGGCTACGAAATGGAGCATACCGTGGATTTCTGTGCTTAATGCACCAAAATCTACATCTTGATATATTACATAACAGGAGTATTTGTAAAGCGCACGATTACCCGAAGGTGTTCTGAATAACAGATGTTTATTGTTATCCAACTCAATGGTACTCATTTTCTCGACCTCAAATGGATGAAAGGCTGAGTGGATCTGCCAGCATTCGAACCTGTGACCATGAGGTCAAACACAGGCCCCTGCAATGGCTGCTTCAGTCCACTGATCCATCAGACCCGGCTTTTCCCCTGTGGAATATCGACAGATTTGATCTACCGAAATGTATCAAGGAGATGCAGATTTCTTGTTACCAGTGATTTACCATGTGTGATGAAAATACTATAAGTCATAACTACAATAAATGCCACAGCAGAGGTTGCCGCACATATTAGAGTAAAACGGGGCCCTCTCAATGAATCCCTATGTGTGCTATGGTCTCAGTGGGGTCATCATATGTGCTTACTGTACTGAAGTTACTACTGGAAGCCACTGTTTAAGTTGTTTATCCTACATTAATGTAACAGATTTTAGAAATGTTGTATTTCATGAAATCATAGGACATTGGCTGTGGATATTCCAAAATTATTTACATATTGAAAAGCGTTCTGTTATATTTATGGCTGGAATGGAGCCTCGTGGAGAGCGTCGTGAATAAGCACATAGTATTGATTTACTTTTATACTAACAGAAATGGTGCTATCAAATATGTGGAAGATTATTAACTCTCTTTAGGAGATAAGTGCTACCATGTCCTTGTGTCAAGAAATGAAATTAATGATGTAATTCTCCAGACCCCCTAATAATGAACCATACAATGCTGTGGTTTGTCAGTCGTTTTCCAAGTGATAGTGGAGGAGGATTTATCATAGAATTGTTTAAAAGTGCTGTTAGTATTGTTTTTTCCCTCAGGCTGGCAAGAAGCTTTTTAATAAGACTGCAGCACTTAGGAACTTAGTTCATTAAACATGTATTGCCTGTCTGCAAGTAAGTTAAGACTTCTTTTCTTAATTGCATCAGTGCTTTTAAAATGGTGGTGTTTGATTGCAAAGCGGAGAAAAGGATTACTTAGTAAAACTGCAGCCAGTCAATAGAGTGACTCTTATCTGACTTAATCAAGATAGGCAGGCTCCATGTCATTTTTTTTTCTATTTCTGTCATCAGATCCGATTTCTTTGAACAGCTAGGGTTGATTTTTCCACCTACATAAAACTGTAATGCATATGCTTTTTGCAAACTTTTCCCAGGATTTGCAGTGAGGATAGCCAAAGACATTGGCAATCAGCCCATTCCTACTTTTCAACCACGTTAAGACTGTTTTGTTTTAAGTAGGGATGTGTAAGTACAGAACTCCCCAAATGACTTCAGCTATACCAACCATATCATTTTTAGGTCTCGCTGAGACAGCGAAAGCTGTCTCTTTGAAACATTTTGTAAGTGGGTTTTTAAAATGCTTCCCCTGGCATAGAGCTGCAGTGCACGAGGCGTGCACGCGCGCAAAGCAGCCATATGGCTTTACGTCGCTCTCCCTTGTAGCCCCTCTCCGCCCCCTTCCCTGCTGCTATTTCACACCAGTTTTCATCAGAACTCCTGCTTCTCTCCCCCACCCCCCACCATCGCGTCTCGCGCGTCCAATGCTTGTCTTTCCTATGTCCTTTCGTTTCTTACATGCAGTACCAACCTTGCTTTCATGCTCCTCCGCCCCTCCCGGTCATGTCGCGCTGCTTTCACTTTCGCGCGCGGCCAATGCTTGTTTTCATTAAAGTGAAAGCATGATGGCGACACCTTGTTTCTTATTTGCAGGCACGACGTGCTTTGTTACATTCAGCACGCCATGCCCGCTTTCTGCCCCGTTTGCCCGCCCCACCACCGTTCCGAGATCGTAACTTTTAATTTTTAAACTGATGCGGCTGTTTACAATGATTGCTGTGGTTTCTGTGCTCTGTGGGACACTGCGCGCCAGGGCTTTCTTTGTTGTTCCTAAGCCGCCTGTCCTGACAAATGCGTTATCGTTCTAATTGCAGCGCAGGGTCGGAGTAATCTTGTCTGCCTCTTTAGACACTCGTACTGTCAGACAGCTTCTAGGCGCTTTCTCCAGTCTCACATGTGGTCTCAGAAGCCGCTCCTATCAATGCCCCCGGCACACATACACAGGCTCCATCAGAGTCCTCTGTGCTGTCTCTTTAGACTCACACATTGTCCCAGTGCCTCTGGACTGTCTGTTCAGAAGAGCAGGCTGTCAAGGTGCTTCCTAGCTGTCTATTCAGTCTCACAGAATCTCAGTGACCTCTTGACGGTCTACTTAATACCTCTGACACATACTGATAGAGTGCCTCTTCTCTGCCTATGCGGATGCACACATACTGTTGGAACGACTCCGGGCCTTTCTGGAGTCTTATACGCGATATCTGAGCCAACACAGGAACTTCTACTCCCACACAGCTGTACTGAGCATGCCCGCAGGTTCTCCGCCAGCTCAGCCCAGAGTTTGCCTACGTGAGCTGCGTGCATGTAACCTGCTGCAGGAGACTACAGTTCCCAAGCTGGCAAGTAATTTTCGAAACGATGCTTGCATTAGTCACCTGTAAACAAAATACAAGGAAGAGCATCCCCGATCCAAGGACAACGGTGGTGGTAGAAGAATATTATAATATTGGTTGATAAGGATGCCCCCAACCTTCTTCTGTTCACACGCTCTAATTCATTGAAATCTAAATACTAACAGCAAACCTGAATGTACCCGTCGTTCAAGCACGGCAGCAGTTTGCATCTAATTTCCCCATTAAATTCCCTCTTAAGGCTAATACAATTACTCCCGTTATTGCTGTTTTTTTGCAGCGGAATGTGTTAAAAATGTACGTTTGAACATAATTGACACTGTCTCTAGGACATTACTGCCAAGTTTTCAATATGCCTATGTGTGACATTACCATGTTTTCGGTGTGCTTAAGTGTGACATTTTAAGTAGAGAAAAATCAGATTACCTTGTTTGGTCTGGTTTGAAAGCACATCTTCCACTAGACCTCTTAGCCTCTGTGTGACACGAGAAAATACAGTTTTTTCCAGCCAACAGCGCTCTGCATTCTGGGACATGTAGTTTTGTTTGCTCATTAAAGACGGGCTTGCTGTGACATAAGTGTGACCATGTGATGCACGCTTCTACTTCGACCAGATTATATGTTTGCCCCAAACTCTTAACCTCAATAATAAATGCTTACTGTTCGTCAGAAATGTTGCAAAATTACAAGGAATTTTACGTTGTAAAGCGCACACGCTGACAAAACCTATTACTCCGGGTTATTACACATGCCCAGTATAAGCTGCCCTGCTGAGTCCCCGCGCAATCCTGCCATTTACGCCATTTTTTCCACATAACTGTTACTGGACGCCATAGTGTCCTTTGACAAATTGTTGCATGTTTTCCAGCAAAATGCCAAACAGCAATCACTATAGCCTCATATCTAGTACTCATGCCATATTGTGAGTAAATCTCTACTAATATGACTAACTTTGAATGAGGGTACCTAATCAAGCAATTATGAAGATAAATATGCGCCAGGTAGGGTTATAGAGAGGTAACTATCTTTTGTTAATACCTGTGACAAGCTACCATTTCACAGAGTGTGACTAAGTGCTGACCAGACTGGCCCTTCACCCACTCTAGCACATATTAGCTACTGGTAACACATTTGAACAAGCATTGGCATCACCAATAGGTCTCGCCTTTGGGACCATATAAGTGTTTAGCCATGCAACAGTTGATATTGCTGCACCAAGGATATTGTGCTGCATAACTAAATACTTATAAGGTCCCAAAAGGGAGACCTATTGGCTATGCCAATGCTTGTTTAGGTTGAGCGTAAGCCTACGAACTCGTCTATACTTTAGCATTATTCACTTGTGGGCTTTAAGCTACCCCACTGCTTTTGATTTGTTTGTTTGAGTGTCCGCTAAAAATCCTTTCTTGCTAGTGGTCAGTCCTGCCTCTTTGTCCCTCATTTTCTCTTTTATTCCTCTCACACAGCAGGGACTAACTTCTGTATCATTACGCTTTGTCATGTTTATGTGTTTTCTTGTTTTTCTTGGTTTCCTGCATGTGTTTGGGGAGCTTTCCTTTTAATTTGCAGAGCATTCTTGCTCTGAGCTTAGCTTCACTGCAACACTGTTTCTGTAAACTGGGCTGTAAATCGCATCCTGTTATCTCTGTCACATTTACAAAGCCCTTGCCCCATATATGTTTTATTTTCATTCCTCAATCAGGCTACTGCTGTGCTTGGTTCCACTCAGTGTCGCCAGGCCACGCCATTCTAAAGCTTCCTGTCCTTGGTTACTTCCTTGCAGTGTGCCTACTATTCTGAAAGTACCCTCGCCCTCTGCTGAGTTAAAAAAAAAAACTTTCCATCCTTGTTCAAGAAAGCTGCTAAGCTGGTTGCACCTCCCCCCCCCCTCCAGCCCCCACGTCAGAGCCGTGGCATCTTAGGAATTCCAGCCCCTGCTTTGTGTAAGCAGAGGTGACGCTAGGGGCCCCTTGCCACTGCGCTTGGTAATAAGAACAAAGGCATCAGATGTCCTCCCAGAAGCGGGCTGTAAATCTGACTTTTCCAGTGTGGGAGGAATTGACTCTCACTAAAGATGCAGAGCTTGCACACTTTGCCCATTTATTTGTTCTGTTTTTTTACCCACAAGTGTTTAGTTATCAGCATGGGGGAGGGAGGGCGGAGTGTGGTAACTTTCTGGTCTTGTTAAACTTCTGCAGAGTATGAATTCAGTTAGCATAAATCCTTGTTTCTAACACAACGACTAGAAAAGGCAAAGTTTGGGTCTGTTGCAGCTCAGGCCATTTTGTTCATCATTGTCATGGGATATTCTACTGAGTTAGTGCGCAGCAATAGTCTGTCTTTCAGATTCATATTTGAGCACTGATCGCCTGAGTCCCCTGCTGTGACAGACCCCGCAGCTGATGCAAGTTAATATCGCTTTCGGACAAAGTGGGCGTGCACCCGTCTGAATAAACACTCAAGCCACCCGACATCCATCCCGCCAGCCAAGAAGTACCCAGAGCAAGAATACTCATGAGAAGCTTTATGACAGACAGGGAGGAAGTGTTCACACTCTGTGTTTTTTAGTTTTTCTCCCAAATTATCCACCCCTATTATCCATATTAGGAATCGGTGGGTGGATGCAGAGAAATGTAAATCTTCCCTTGTCTGACGTAAAACTGCCCTTCTAGCTTGCCAATCCTAGAATTGTGCAATGGAAGTAGGGTGCATTGTGTAATTATTCATTTGTGTAGACTAGCTTTAGCTAGGCAGCACCTAACACAGTGACTCGACTGTACGATGTGCTGAAGCAGGTGGTCTGAGAGGCAAACTGTGCATTTTCTGACTGTTGTCATGCAAGATGCAGTTCATAGATGCTGGTAGCATTATTTTGTTGCAGTTTTATATAGTGCAAACTTGACTAGAAGGTATTGGAGTGCTTTACATGAGCAACATTTAAATTGCACAAGGACACATAATTTTGTTTTGTTGTAGATACAGGGAGATTACATGATTAGCCTTGAATCACAAGATATTAAGCCGATGCTGAGAATCAAACCCAGTTCCAATGTCGGCAGCTCTGGGGATTGCATGTTGTAAATCAGGTTCATTTTGAGACTCAGGGGTGCACTCCAAATCGCCAGAAACGATTCTGAGACACATTTCCACTGCAACTGGCACAGGGAGGAGATAAACACTGGCACAACACAAACGTACTTTGCATCTACGAAGTTTTCGAAGAAAGCCACGGTTGAATATGAATGACTTACCATTTTAACTCATCCGATCAGCAAAACGAATAGCAGTGTGGGCTCTCATAAAAAGTAGTTTGAAACACCTTTAATTCAATTCCATTTAATTAGACAGATTTTTTGGGGGGACTTTATTGACTATTCTTGAAATCATTCATTTTACTGGTATGTTAAGTTAAATAAAAGCATTATCATTTACAATGCCAATAGCTCAAACTCTCGCAAATCCAAGACCTATTGCATTGCAAATGCTTGTTTAAACCCTTAAAGTCCCCAGCATTTTCAGCAGAATTTGGGCATCTAATCCCGATGGATTCCCAAAACTTCAAATCTGTTGGTTTGTAGAGACACCCAGATTATAAGGTAATAATGAGAAGAGACAATGGCCTTGCCACCGTGTAGTGTAAAGGAGTTCCTCCCTCGAAACCCAGGTCCTAGTCAGGCGAAGCATTTGAGTACTTTTAGGTTGTAATAGTGAATCCAGGGTTCATGCCTACTTTTTACCCCATGTATAATAATTCAGGTGGCCATGCTAAATAGGAGCCAATTTAGGCATTTTCAATGTCACTCTTTATTAACATTATCCAGATTGCTAGAACAATAATGATGCTGTTAGAACAAGTACAAATGAAAGATTGATTGCTTCCCCATTCAATGCAGCAAAAAGAGATAGAACATGCCACAGCTCTCATTTCAACCTCTTTCTCTGTTTTCATGAACTGTCTAGAGTGAATACAGCAAGTGTCCTGCCAGATCAGATCCCTGGGAAATGTGTCTTCCTGGTATCACATAGGAATTGAATTTCTCAGTGCTTGTTGCATGTAGGGAAACACACACACAATTCATCACCCTCCCTAGAGGTAAATACTGCCCCAACCTGACTGATTGGTTTTGTCAAACCGAGAATTCACCAATAATAATTTTCAGTCAGCCGATATTTCACTGACAAAGGCAGAGTAACTGCATCTGGAGATTCACTCCAGCAAATGTTGGATTTCGATAAATACTGACCTCTGTTGACATTGCTGTAGCTCTTCCTAAAGGTAAAGGGAAAGTAATTGGGTTCTTGGTTGAGGGGAGAGCATGTGGTGTAACGGCCGGAGCTGCTGACTAAGGAGCTAGTCTTGACATCGACGTCAACATCCTGTGATCCTGGGCAAATCACTTCGGGCCTGATTATGATGTCGGTGGAATGACGGTCCGACTGATGTGGCTGCGGTGAGATTCTGGCCAACTAATCCATGTTGTCTCTGACCACCGTGTTATGATGTATAAAAGCCTATTCACCGACTGCGGCAGTTGGAGATGAGTCCAACTGAATGGCGTCAGTCGGAGATGACTCCGACATGACCGTGTCGATCGGAAAGGCTGTTCATAGGGGTTTCGATTCTGCAAATGCATCTGTTGTACCGCTGACCAGATTATGGTGCATTTGACGCTTTGGTAGTTCCTTGGCAGCTTGTAAACCCCATGGCAAGTGTGATTCTGAGAATGTCACGCTAAGGAACACAACACCAACCATAGTATACATTCACAAAACTAGACAGCTGATGCCAATTGAAAGAGTAGACACACCTACCAATCCACCTATAAAATAAAATCTGACCCAGACCATAATCCTTTACAATCACACTTCTACAGATTCGGAATGCCAGTATTATTTTCTTCTGTCACACAACAGCCAGCCCTTCACACAATCATGCACTGTCATAGCACCAGTCACTGCACATATCATATTTTGAACACACACTCACTGATTCACACACATTGTTAAAAAAGAAACAGCCAGGTTTTTCTGGCAAGGAATTGCCAGTGCTAGTGGATGAAATCCTCTGAGTTGAGCCATAGTTATTAGGAACCCAAGTCCAACAAACTTCAATCACACAGAAAGATCTGATGTGGGACAAGATAGTGAACAAGGTGAATGCAATAGCCAGCACCCTGCACAAATGACAATATCAGAAAGAGGTGGCATGATGTTGTTAGACCTGGCTTGTTCAGTGGATTTATCCCCAGACTTTTTGCCCTCCTGTTTTGGACTCTGTTTTTGTTGGTTTTATGACTGTGAGAACTTTTATCACTTTTAATCAGTGATAAAGTTCATATACTCTTCCTGTAAATTGTTGTTATAGATTGGTGATTCCATAATTGGCAATTTGATTTACTAATCAGTCCCTAGTACAGTGCACTGCGTGTGCCCAGGGCCTGTAAATCAAATGCTGCTAGTTGGCCACAGCACTGATTGTGCCACCCACATAAGAAGCCTTTAAATGTAACTCAGACCTGCCACCGCAGTGTCTGTGCGCATTTTGGTACTGCCATGTCGACCTGGCAAGTGCACCCACTTGCCAGGCCCTAACCTTTCATTTTCTTATAAGTGAGTCACCCCTAAAGTCGGCCCATAGTACCCCAGTGGGCAAGGTGCAGTGTATGTGAAAGGTAGGACATGCCCTGATGTGTGTGGAATGTCCTGATAGAAAAATACTGCCGATTTAGTTTTTTCACTATCGAAGGGCTATCTGTCCCATAGGATAGAATGGGAGGTTATTTATAACATCTTATAAATATAACTTCCCATTGGGACAAGATGGAAAGACGGAGTTTAGAACGCCTGAACTCAGAATATAAAAATGCTTCTTTTAACAAAGATGATTTTTATATTGTGTATTTGAAAATACCACTTTTAGAAAGTGGGTATGTTCTTGCTTAGTCATCCCATGTGCCTCTGCGGGTTTGTGGATTGAATGTCTGGCTTTTGAATGACAGTAGCGTGCTTTATAAACCCCCTGATGGATTGATTGATTGAGGGGATGGGGATGGGCATTCTCTCAGATGGCCACCGGGGGCGTAGGGGTTGATGTGTGTCCTGCCTTTCCTGGATGAGTCAGGGCTGGGCTGAATAGACCTGGGCTGCATTTAGTGAAGGGGCAGGAGATTTTTTTCACACCTGAATGGGCTTGGTCTGCCTTGGACAATGCTGTCTCCAACTCCTGCCGGGCAGCTGCACCAGAGCGGACAGAACTGGTTTTGATTGGGCAAAGACCTTCTCTGGCACCAGAGAACAAAGGAATTTGTGTTATAAAAAGTGGGGCCCAGACCCCAGAACTTAAGATTACTGCTGAACTAAGGAACCTGCCAGGAAGAATAACCGGGAAAGCTAGAGGAGTATTGCCCATGTGCTGTGTGCTGTTGGGGTTGGCCTGTAGTGGTTGCTTCTGTCTTGGGCAGGGAAAGGACTGAACTGTGCTTTCATCATCTTGCTGTTAGAGTTTTCTCCAAGGGCTTGAAGTAAAGCTTGCCTCCTGTTGGAAGTCTCAGGGATAGAAAAGACTTCGGAGATCATTTCTGGAATTCAAGAGGAACGTTTTCCAAAGTTTGGTCTTAAGTCTAACTTAAGCAAAACTTAAGTTTAACAGACAAAATCCTAACTTTACTACTCCTAAATGCCCTTTGGGAATACCAAAAGTCGTAAAGTTAGGATTTTGTCTCAGATTAGTTTTGTGAATCAGGTCCAATGTTCTCGGTGTTTGGATAATATGGAACACCAGCATGTCTACAAGGATTGGGGAACAATCCTGATTTGACCGATGAGGTTATTCCTCAAAACAGAATAGTTGAATTTGGAAATATACTGGTGAGTTTTGTGTGGTCAGTAGCCTTCAACGAATAAAGCACTTTTGACACAATCCTTCACAGAGGAAGCTTCAACTCTTTAGAAACCTCTCCCCATGAAGCAATGCTTTCTAGCAGATTATAGTGATTCTCCTACACATTGAAAGCATATGGATTTACTTTATATAAATGTTGGCCGATTGTGACTTAGTTTTTTACTTTCCTGTTTTATTTAATAACAATTTTGCAGTCTTTAATTTATTTGTGCTAAGTCTTGAAATCCCGCAACCTGTTTGATCTGTATAAATGTGAGAAAATAAGATACAGTAATGCTCTTAAAAAAGCCCCAAATGTTGCCCATAATGATAATACAAGCATAACACTACGGAAACCTTTCCTGAGACTAGAAATGTCTGAAGAATCTTCTTGCACTCTGTTTCATCTATTAACTGGTATAAGTCAGTGTGGTTTCACTGTAGGTTTTTGAGAGGCATCTATTCAGTTCTTGCCCTAGAGCTGTATTTAGATATATCGGTTAATGCTTTCATGGATACACTTTATGTCAGCTGTTGTCTTAAGTGTGCACTCACGTGCATGCTGCCCATTTATTCAATGGTAAAACATATTCATTTTGACATGGGATTCCAAGAATACCTCTGCCACCAATCTGGGGCATCTGGTTAATTGGTGGGAGTCGGAATTTCTTATTCCATTATGAAGAATGATTGAACATTTCTCTAAAGTGTTGCAGATTTTCTTAGTGGCTCAACCAGTGTTAATTAAATTTCATTATTCTCAAGAATGAACCCTTGGTTCGAATGTGGAAAGAATTGAAGGGTAGCTGGTATAAAAACCCACATTTTTTGCGTTTATCTTCCAATGTTGGCCAATCAAGGACTCAGTCAAGGTCTCTGATAGAGATCTTTGGCAATTTATGGTATGTACACGCCTAGGGGTCATAAAGGAACAATAGGGTAATGAAATTCCAAAATATTTGAGAATTGGTGATTGAACCCGGTCAGTGTTTCTTACTTATGTTACTACTACTGCAACAATTAGAACAGCTTGATCCGGATTTATGGCCTAACCTGACGAAATTGAAGAATGTGAAATAATATTGTCATTTTTTAACAGAAATAATGCGTACACATAAAGGACAGGTGGAAAGAGGGAACATTTAATATAATTGTAAAACTGTACTGGAAGGCTGATCTGAGCTTATAGTTGACATGTGTGATATGATATAGTTCTTGCTTTCATGTTGAAACAGTATCCAAAGAGTACACACCTAATTAATGCAGGGGAAATTCTTACTTCAAGTCTATCTTTTCTCCAACCTCTCTGAAGGAATTCCAGACTGGATTGGATACATTTAGACCGAGGTGGGGAGAAGAACTGTAATGTCCCTAAAAGGCACTTCGACAGAAAGGGCCCGATTCACAGAACTAACTTAAGACAAAATCCTAAACTTACTACCATTTTGGTATTCACAGAAGGCACTTACTCATTTTAGTATTCACAGAAGGCACTTACTCATTTCGGTATTCACAGAAGTTAGGAGTCCTAACTTTAGGACTCCTAAATGCCTTCTGTGAATACCGAAAGTCTTAAAATTAGGATTTTTCTCAGTTTAGGAGTGTAACGCCCTGAACGCCTCAGGATCGTTTAACAGACACGATAATGAGGACGAAACCACTTGTGAAGGGTTAGTTATTTTAATGAAGGCAAAAATAATACAAAGATAAACAAAAGTTATAGTCACTGGAATCCTCCAGGCTAAGTACGTTACCAGCCCACCGCACGGATGGTCCTAACCGTCCTCTGCATATACGCCGATCCCGGCGTATGCCAACAGAGGGCAGAAATGAAATGGCCGACAATGCCAATCGGTAGGCTGTGAGGGGCACGAAGAGTGTTGGGGAGAATCGAGGAGTCAGGGAAACACCCAGCCGGGGTCTCTACCTGAAGGGAGCAGCCGCTCAACCTCTTCCTCAGACTGCACCGGGACGCGGAGTCACCTCCTGGTGATGCGTCACCGATACCCCAATCAAATAGCAAGAAGACTGAACCGAGAGCAGCCGCTCGATCGATCCTGTGGACTTCCGAGTCTGTAACGCGGCAAACACCTCCTGGTGTGCGTTACAGCTGGCAGTCCCTGTATCTCTGGTCTGGCTGGGAGTTACGACTCCAACCAGCAAAAGCGCCACTGCGCTTTGACTCAGCCGAGTCAAGAAGCGAAGCTCAATGGTGGACCGGTAGAGCTTCCGGGTCTTTCACAGGTGACGATGGGGCAAGACACGGCCCAGGGAGTAACGACTCGACCTACCTCCGTTCTTGCCTTACTGGAGCACCACTCCAGAACACTGCTCTTCACGAAGCAGGTACGTCGGTGTAAACACAATATCCGACAGCGTTGTACCTCCCGGTTCCTCCCTTTATAGGGCGTGTTTTCCTTGAGTTATGTAACAGCTCTCCTGTTTACATAAGGGCGTGCTTTCCTTGAGTTATGTAACAGCTCTCCTGTTTACATAAGGGCGTGTTTTCCTTGAGTTATGTAACAGCTCTCCTGTTTACATAAGGGCGTGTTTTCCTCGAGTTATGTAACAGCTCTCCTGTTTCCATAAGGGCGTGTTTTCCTGGAGTTATGTAACAGCTCTCCTGTTTACATAACCTCTCAACCGCTAAGCATCCTGGGAGATGTAGTCCGTTTTCGCTGGTTTTCCCCTCGCATGACAGGAATTCTTGACAGTACATCCTCCCTCTCAGCGGCTCCCCACGGGTCCAGCGCTGGCAGGAAAACGCCGATGGAACAAGGAGACCAAGCGCGGAGCATGAACCCCTTCAGCCGGTTCCCATGATTGCTCCTCCGGGCCATAGCCTTTCCACGCAACCAGGTACCACAGCTTCCCCCTGCGCCATTTGGACGCCCGTATGCCCGATACTTCATACTCCACCTCCGACTCCACGCATACCGGCCTAGGTGTCCCAGACGGCTTGGAGGGTGCAGGTTTGAGCAATGATACATGAAAGACAGGGTGAATCCGCAAGGACTGGGGCAAGCACACCTTCACGTTCACGGGACCCATACACTTGGCAATTCGATAGGGACCCATGTACTTGGGATGGAACACACTGTTCTTTCGAAACCTCATGTTTCTTGTGGATATCCAGACGTAGTCTCCAGTGCGGTACAGTGGCCCGGGCCTTCTCTTCCTGTCTGCCGCAGCCTTGTATTTTCTCTTGGTCTCTATTAGGACAGCCCTTGAGCGCATCAACGTGTCTTTTATGTGTGCCACCCTGTCCGCTGTGGCGGGAATCCTGTCCTCTCTGAACGGATGTAGAAATGGCAAGAACCTGGGATGTTGGCCATAGTTGCTATAGAACGGAGATGCCTGTGTGGAGCTGTGAGTGGCGTTGTTATAGGCTATCTCTGCAACCCATAGCAAGTCGACCCATTCTTCCCTGCCCTGGTCCACAAAACATCGCAGATACTGTTTGAGCGTTTGGTTCAGGCGCTCGGTCTGGCCGTCCGTTTGAGGGTGGTAGCTGGTGGACAGGGCGGTCTTAACATGCAGCGCAGTGCACCAAGTCTTCCAGAATTGCGCAGTAAACTGCGACCCCCGGTCCGACACGATCACCCCAGGTAATCCATGCAGTCGTACCACATTCTTTAGAAGTAGTGACGCCAATTCCCCAGCCGTAGGGACTCTCTTGCAGGGGATGAAGTGCCCCATTTTCGTCAAGTAATCCACCACCACCAGTTTTGCCGTCATCCCCTGGTCTACCGGTAGGCCCACCACGAAGTCCAGTGATAAGCTATCCCATGGTCTATCCGGGGTCGGAAGTGGATGTAAGAGCCCTTGGGTTCGGCCATGGTCGGCCTTCATGGTAGCACACGTAGGACACTCCTGTCCCCACCTCCTGACATCCACTCTCATGGTTGGCCACCAGAAATGCCGTCCCATGCTAGCCACCGTTTTTTCAAAGCCCAAATGACCTGCGCATGGAGAGTCATGGCACCAGGTGAATGCTTGTTTCCTTAGCCTAGGCGTGGGTATCAATAGGCACCTGCCCTTTAGGGGTATCCCGTCCTTCAGCTGCCATTCTCTGTGACTGAGGAGCCACCTCCGCCATGCGAACGACCTGATCCCTCTCTTTATTCCCCTCAGGAAAGTATCCGGTTGGATAACCCCCAATACCATCCTCGGGGAAATGATGGAACGCTCGGTCGCAGGCAACGGTTCCTTAACTGCAGATTGACGGGACAGGGCGTCCGCCTTCCGGTTTTCCGTCCCCGGCCGATATGTGATGCGGAAGTTGAACCCCGCAAAGAAGATCATCCACCGCAGCTGCCTGGGAGAAAGGTGTCTGTTTTCGCTGGTTTTCCCCTCGCATGACAGGAATTCTTGACAAGGAGTAGTATAGTTAGGACTCCTAACTTTAGGACTCCTAAATGCCTTCTGTGAATACCGAAAGTCTTAAAATTAGGATTTTTCTCAATTTAGTAGTCCTAAATTTAGGACTCCTAACTTTAGGACTCCTAAATGCCTTCTGTGAATACCGAAAACCTTAAAATTAGGATTTTTCTCAGTTTAGGAGTCCTAAGGTTAGGACTCCTAACTTTACAACTACTAAACTGAGAAAAATCCTAATTTTAAGGCTTTCGGTATTCACAGAAGGCATTTAGGAGTCCTAAACTTTGGACTACTAAATTGAGAAAAATCCTAATTTTAAGACTTTCGGTATTCACAGAAGGCATTTAGGAGTCCTAAAGTTAGGAGTCCTAACTATACTACTACTAAACTGAGAAAAATCCTAATTTTAAGACTTTCGGTATTCACAGAAGGCATTTAGGAGTCCTAAAGTTAGGAGTCCTAAATTTAGGACTACTAAATTGAGAAAAATCCTAATTTTAAGACTTTCGGTATTCACAGAAATCATTTAGGAGTCCTAAAGTTAGGAGTCCTAACTATACTACTACTAAACTGAGAAAAATCCTAATTTTAAGACTTTCGGTATTCACAGAAGGCATTTAGTAGTCCTAAACTTAGGAGTCCTAAACTTAGGACTACTAAATTGAGAAAAATCCTAATTTTAAGACTTTCGGTATTCACAGAAGGCATTTAGGAGTCCTAAAGTTAGTAGTCCTAACTATACTACTACTAAACTGAGAAAAATCCTAATTTTAAAACTTTCGGTATTCACAGAAGGCATTTAGGAGTCCTAAAGTTAGGACTCCTAACTTCTGTGAATACCGAAATGAGTAAGTGCCTTCTGTGAATACCAAAATGAGTTAGTGCCTTCTGTGATTACCAAAATGGTAGTAAGTTTAGGATTTTGTCTTAAGTTGGTTCTGTGAATCGGGCTCAAGGAGATGATGGACGGAGCACTGACACTTTTCAGACACTCACCCCAGTCACAGATCCAGGTCGAATCCATCATTGTTCTTTAGCTCACTTTGCTACCCCAGTTCAGACACAGCTATATGCAAATCAGCCTTGACCCTGTGCCTCATGAGAACAGTCCAGCCCGAACTGCCAAGCCATGTCTTCCCTGGCCCTGAAACAAGCATCCTGGGACAGGTTTCGGGCTAACTGCCCACATCAGCCGGGCTAGCTTGGATCCACTGGCAAAGTGAGTAAGGGTCCCACGTCTGGGCATACTCTGCCAACTTAGGGCGAACAAAGCAAACACAAGGAGATGATGGACGGAGCGCTGAAACTTTTCAGACACTCACCCCAGTCACAGATCTGCGTTGAATCCATCATCGTTCCTTAGCTCATTTTGCTACCATAGTTCAGACACAGCTATATGCAAATCAGTCATGATCCTGTGCCTCATGGGAACAGTCCTGCCTGAACTGCCAAGCCATGTCTTTCCTGGACTGTAAACAAGCATCCTGGCACCGGTTTCAGGCTAACAGCCCTCATCAGCCAGGCTAGCTTGAATTCAGTGGCAAAGTGAGCAAGGGACCCATGTCTGGGGTGAATGTTTTGATTTGTTCTGCATTCCGTCCATCAATTGTGTGTCTTTTGCTTTCTTGCCCTAAGTGCGCCGGGTATGCCCAGACGTGAGTCCCGGGCTCACTATGCCACTGGAATCAAGCTATACTGGCTGATGAGGGGTAAAACCCCGAAACCGGTCCTAGGGTGCTTGCTTCCGGTCTAGGGAGGACCTGGCTTGACTGTTCAGTCTGGACTGGTCCCATGAGGCACAGGGTCAAGACTGATTTGCATATGGCCAGGTCTAAACTTGAGCTAACCTCATCACTCAGCAACTCCACCCCAACCATTGCGAAAAACGACGACCCCAACACCGCAGCACGAACCCTGCACAGATGGATCTCCAACAGGGCCAACACCATAGCCCCCTCAAGAAAAACAACAACACCCACGCCAAGAAAGCTAGATATTTCTCCACCGAACTTCGAGAGTCCAGACGCATTTGCCACTGCCTCGAAAAGGCCTGGAGGAACACCAAATCCACAGAAGCCCACAACAACTTCAAAGTTGCCACCAATGCCCACCACCAACTCGAAAAACGAGGAAAAAAGCAATTAAAGACAGAATCTCCACTCATGCACACAACAGCAAAGAAGTCTTCAACATCATCAAGGAGTTTGCCCAACCCACCAGCGAGTCCACCGACATCCCTCCCTCACAAGACCTCTGCGATAAAATCAGCAACTTTTTCCACCACAAAATCAAGAGCATCTACGACAACTTCGACGAAGACAGCCAACACGCTGAACCCTCACCAACCACCCCGACACCCTGAAGCCAGAGATCGACAATTGGACAGCCCTCACCACCGAAGACACACTGAAGACGATGAAGTCAATCCACTTCAGGGCCCACACGGAACCCTGCCCACACCACATTTTCAACACAATCGCACCCATGCTCTGCCACACCATCAACTGCTCCCTGGCAACCGCCTCGTTCACCGACAACTGGAAACACGCTGAAATCAACCCCCTCCTGAAGAAACCCTCGGTGGACCCCACCGATCTTAAAAATAACAGACCCATCTCCCTGCTCCCGTTCCCAGCTAAAGTCATCGAGAAAGCCATCAACAGCCAACTCGCCACATTCATCGAAGAGCACAACATCTTCGACTGCTCCCAATCCGGCTTCAGAAAAAAACAAAGTACGGAAACCACCCTCCTCGCCGCAACAGACGACATCCGCACCTTACTGGACAAAGGAGAAACAGCAGGCCTCATCCTCCTCGACCTCTCAGCGGCGATCGACACTGTCTCTCACCGCACCCTAATACGCAGACTCCACGATGCAGGGATCCAAGTCAAGGCCCTCGAATGGATCCGCTCCTTCCTCCAGAACGCAGCGGGACAGACTCCCCCCTTTCCTCTCGGACCCTTCACTTACCACCTGTGGAGTCCTCCAGGGGTCCTCCCTCAGCCCTACGCTCTTCAAGGTCTACATGGCTCTGCTCGCCCCCATAATCAGAACCTACGGACTCAACATTGTGTCATACGCAGACGACACCCAACTCATCCTCTCCCTATCCAACGAACCCAACACCGCCAGACACAACTTTCAAGAAGGCATGGAAGCCATCACCAAATGGATGAAAAACAGCTGCCTACAACTAAACACCAACAAAATGGAAGTACTCATCATGGACGCAAACCACCGACGCCTGGCATGACACCTGGTGGACCCTGCCCTCAGAAGCCCGCCCACCCCATGGACCACGCACGCAACCTGGGAATCATCCTGGACTCAGAGCTCAAAATTAACCGACAGATCAACTCCGTCTCATCCTCCTGCTTCCACACCCTCTGCCTCCTACATAAGACCTTCAAATGGATCCCCCTTGAACACAGAAAGACTGTCACTCACACCCTGGTCACAAGCAGGCTCGACTACGGCAACGCACTCTATGCCGGAATAAACAAAAACCTCACCCACAAGCTACAGAACATCCAAAACGCCACCGCAAGACTGGTCCTCAACCTGCCAAGACACTGCCACATCTCCCAGCACCTGCGCACACTCCACCGGCTCCCCATCAAAGCTAGAGTCACCTTCAAGATGCTCACCCACGCTCACAAGGCCCTCCACGACACCGGACCAGCATACCTGAACACCCGACTCAAATTCCCCGCACCCCAAAGGACCCTACGATCAGCCCAGCTTCCCTACCCTGTGGTCCCCCGCACCAGAAAGACCAGATCAGGCGGCCGCTCCTTCTCCTTCCTCGCGGCCAGAGCCTGGAACGCACTTCCCCTCCACCTCAGACAGACAACATCTCTCCCCATCTTCACAAGAAACCTCAAAACCTGGCTCTTCGACAGACCCCCCTCCTTGATGGACTGGAACCTGCGAAAACCCCCTCCCCTAGCGCCTTGAGACCCTCACGGGTGAGTAGTTACTCTTAACAAACACCTGATTGACTGATTGAGTTGCATGGTGAGCAAAAGAATGATTGATTGAACCCAGATCTCTTGACTGAGGATGAATGTTTTGATTTGTTCCGCATTCTGTCCAGCAATTGTGTGTCTTTTGCTTTCTCACCCAAAGTGCGCCGGGTATGTCCAGACATGGGTCGCTGGCTCACTGTGCCACTGGAATGAAGCTGTCCTGGCTGATGAGGGGTGAAACCCTGAAGCCGGTCCTAGGATGCTTGTTTCCAGTCCAGGGAGGACCTGGCTTGGCAGTTTGGTCTGGACTGTTCCCATGAGGCACAGGGCCAAGACTGATTTGCATATAGCCAGGTCTAAACTGGTGTGGCATGGTGAGCAACAGAATGATGGATTTAACCTAGATCTCTTGATTGGGGATGAATGTTTTAATTTGTTCTGCATTCTGTCCATCAATTGTGTGTCTTTTGCTTTATCACAAGTCAATTCACATTCAAGTTCAATCACACAGTCTTAAGCACACACAAAGAATCACACCCTCACCTGCATGCATGCACACAACATACACTTACAAGCATGTGCTGCAAGGGAGTGCCATGTTCCATTTGTTATTACATTAATAGTGAATAATATGTCATTATTCACTATAAGTGTAACAAAACAAATGACAAAAACAAGGAGATTGGTGCCCCAACTGATGTCCATAAAGACGAGCTGCCCCTGTGTTCCTGACTCTGATTTTGCTACCTCTAGATCCCGGGGTCCCAAATGCAGTGCCAGAAGTCACAAGGGGCAAGCCAGGGTTTGCAGCTGCAACCGCGGGCGACCCCTAAATGACGTCCATTCATACGCTGTGTGCAACCAAAGGAGAGGTTTGACTTAAGGTATTTTGACTAGCAAACTCCTGCCGGAGAACTCCATTGTTCTTTGTGAAGTCATATACCTCTATCTCATGAGGCTAGCGGAGGTAAGGCATCAGTCCTTAATTTGAGCAGGTGGAGGCCACCAGCACTTATTTTTTCTCATCAGATATCTACTCAGCAGCAAGAGGTCAAACACACACATTGGCACAACGTTGGAAGAGAAAGATGGCAGACGTGTCACAAAATGAGAAACTGGGACCCGCACGAGGTGAAAAGGCAGAAAGTGTCTGGTAGTGGAGTAAAGAGGCAAGAGGTGCATTTAAGTCTATTGGCCGTGGCATTCGGCGCACTGATTGGTAGTGCCGGACGCGGGTTTCTGAGCAGAGCTTCGGGCACTGGCTCTCTCTCTTCCACAAACTAAGAACTGCTAGGCATTTTCGTTTCGGATTAGTAGTGTCAGAATGATTATTTGCAAGAGCAACTCACAGGACTCTTATTTCTTCATAGTGGTAAAAAAAGTTTTGTTCACACATTTTCATGAAACCACCACCATTTGTTGCTGCACAAAAGAACATATGACTATTGTGGCCTCTGTTCAAAACATATGTGAATTCTGTGATTGGCCTTCCGGCCCCTGCCCTAACACACACAGATTAGCAGTCACTCATTCCTAAACCCCTTAGTTGCAATCAGTCTACCACTGTGGATAACAGTCTCACTTCCATCATAGTACCAGTCACACAGAATCGGAAGTACTCTCACTCCCCTCGGAGCAGTAGTGAGACACTGCAGATAGCACTCACACCTCTCACAAACTACCAGCAAAGCCCTAGGTCTGGCTGATAACTGAAAGCGCCTCTCCAGTGATTTGGGAAATGTATGTGTGGAATTGTGGGTAGGCAGGAAGGCGAATGCAGGAATTATTCAACAGGAAGAAGAAGAAATGCATGAATGTAAAGATAAGTGAATGAGTACATGGATGATGAGTGAATGCATGGATGGATGGATGCTTGAATGAGTGAATGGATGGAAGAATCCGCACTACCAATTATAAGTCAAGACCAATCGTCTTTGCCAAAGCTTACTTTAATTTTGCTTTAAGCATTCTATTTTATATCCGTTTGATATTGTTAAAACAAAGGCACGCTTTGTTGAACGCTCCTCACTTGACAGTGCAACTGCATCTGATGTAAATCCCGGGAATATGACGTTTCTGGAAACAGTGCCTTTTGAATTTCCTCAGCAACTTAAACCGATTTGTCTTATTCTTGTGACATTCGATGCTATTCGAAACCGACGAATCCGCTGCAGCCATATTGCAAAAAGCAATCATGTATTATTCCTCAGCTCAATCATTTTGTTAATAAAAAATTAGAGCGGATCTACATGAAACTGACTGGCGTGACCTGCAGTATATTAATCATGGCAAACGCACAGCGCGGGAAGAACATTTTCATTTGCAGAGCTGTCTTCAACACCTCAGGAAGGAGAGTGCAGGCGACAGTGTTAGAAACACAAGGCACGGGCATACACATTTATCCTTTTAACCAAATGGAATACGTCTTAAAGGCCTACTTTAGACATGACCCAGCGAAGGAGTCAAGAAAGCAGGTTTCGTGTAACACCTCTGACAAAACCAATAGGTCTCTGTTCTGTAGAAGATTGGTCACCTCTGAGTGCGTGGTAGGGGTAGGACAAGACAAAACGGGTTAATAAAGCATCAGTAGCCATTCGAAGTAAGGGAGACGCATGCGTACATAGCTACATACCCTCAATAGTGAGAGGGTGGAAACACTGCTGAACAGGTGCTGTTTAAGCACTCGCTTTTGCCACAGTGCAAGGATGCATACAAGAGCGGAATGCATAAGACAGGCAAACATTAAAAGCCTTGCGAACGCCCGTGAGGGCCTGAGTTACATATTTCCGGTTCTTTTGTAACAGGAAGGGACTGCTACAGGTGAAAGATTCTACAAGTCAGTGCTTGCATGTGATGAGCATGCTTTCACTTTACTGAAGCGTGGATAGGTGCTCCTATCCCGCACATACCACAAACACACGTATGACACATCCCAGGTACTGCTCTCTTTCTACTCGGTGGCAACAGGAGGACATTGGAGAAAAACACAAATCAACTCTTGCCTCATGATAAGTGTGGATGAGGGAACACGTGACTGCATTATGAGAATACACACTACGCTGTTAACCTGTATGTCCAGGAATTAGCTGCAAATGACTCACACGTGGAAAACCGATAAATGAAATGAAAGCAGATTGGTTTCAGTTCTTGCAAATGATACGAGAGCTAAAGAGGTACAGAGCGTGGTGGGTCACACTGAGAGCATGTGGCCTCCAAGTCGAGACCCATGGAGATGAGGAACAGCTACTGGGACAACATGGGCAGGTCGGAGTGTGGGTGCATTTTTGACTTTTGAGATGGTTACTGGAGGCAACACCATTCTCCACCCCTTTGCAGAAAATCTATATATAATCCTGCAAATAGCATAAAAACGGCTATTGCATACATCTAGAGCATCACCCCTGATAGTGCCCAAAGACATAAATCAATAGGTGCTACTTCCCAGGAGTTCCACTGAAAAAACCAAAAACTCCATGTTTATCACAAGGAAAAAAACAATGTATACACTTCTTATATTTGGTATATCGCTCAAGATATCAGTTAATCAATATTGTTCATATCCAAATCGGGTCCATCGATTGTTTATCAAATGTATTCATACTAATCGTTTCCTAAGCGGGCATCCCAAGTTACTTAACTCACAGTAGCTTGTGAACTTCAGGGTGTACAATGCCCTGGAGTTGGCCTGTTGCGTGCCACACGACAAGGGGATCGCACATTGAGAATACATTTGATAGCTTGAATTTGGGACAATGTGACTCATCCCTTGAGAAAAATCTGTATGAACGAAACACGTTGGCGGAAGGTTGAATTTTAAGAAGAAAAGAACAATAAAGTATTTGGAATATGAATTAATGTGTGTGGGGGATTTTCTTTTCTAATCATTTTGGAGCTCAACTAATAAGAAACAATTGATGGACTGGACTTGGATAAAAGCAGTGGGGCAGATTTACAAGGAAAGTGACTCTGCGTGCCGCAAGCCATTTTACTGTGCCGCACTGAGTCACTTTCAAAGCACAAGGATGCGATATATTTACAAAAATATGCCACATCTCTGTACTTCCACCTGTGCTGGTGCACAAAGTGCTGCCATGCGCCAGCGCAGGGACCCTTGCACCATGGCGCAAGGGTGCCTGCGTCGTGGGGAAATTGCTCCCTTCCCGCACATAAACAATCGGAAATGGCATGTTTCAACGTCTATGTGTGCTGCATTAGCCCACATAGAACTTGCAAAACGTCATTCTTTTACTGATTGTTTACATGTAGGAAGGGACACCTTCCTGTACATAAACAATCATCACAGGTGATTGTGTGCTGCAGAATGCAGCACGCATAGAAAGAGGAAAAAAACAAGGAGAAATGAATATATTTCTCTTCGTTGAGCCTCTCCACGCATCCTCTGGGGAGGCATAGCATTCAGACGCATTTCCAGATTTAAGATTTCTCGTAAATCTGGAAATGTTTCTGGTTCCATGGGTGTTGCATGGAAACATCCATAGCAAAACCCATGGAATGCCCCTTTCATGCAAAGTGCTGCGTGCAAAGGGCTCATATTTACAAGAAAAGGAAAAGTCACGCAGGATGACTTTTCCTGTACTTGTAACTATGGGGCACTAAAATGCGCAAAAAGTGAAGCACCACTGGTGCAAGATGCTTGTAAACCTGTCCCAGTATTGAGTAAGTGATAACCAGAGTGCTATCCCCAATATAAGACCATAAACAGAGCACAGATTACTGATAAATTCAAGTTCCTTGTTCAGTTTCTAGAAAGCCCCACAAGTGAATGGATCAAGATGTGTGGATACTATTGAGCCCTTCATATAGTAATATGAAACAAACATGTCCCATGTCCAGAATTCCTCAATTTTATAGCACTACCGGATGCCCCTTGTTAATTTCCACAAGGTAGTGTTGTAGACACACAGATGACTTCGCAAGGCGCCATACATATATATATAGATACAGTGTAATGTGCACCCACTGCATACATGAAAAACAGACCTGGAACAAATGATGAAAGTGAGCTTTTGTGTTTTTTGTTGTTGCCATGTGCTGCTTCGCCTCGGCGTGATCTATTGTTGTAGCTTCTGTGTCCGGGGCCTGTGGAAGCGGGGTTGGTGTCCACCCTGTCGGCATTAGGCCCCGCCCACAATGCCTCAGAACACACCTACAGTCAGATCACCGTGCAGTTTTAAAAGCTGTTCCTATCGGTGCTACCTACTGCTATGTTTACATTCATACCAGTACAACGGTAGCGTAGCGCGCTACCTGCAGGTACAGCAACTTTCATCCATAGTTATACTGGCTCAGTAGCTGGAGATGTAAAAAGCATTAAAAAAGGGGCACGGACATCCAACTTAGCAGTAGCGGTAGCTGCTGCCGGGCAATAACGTACAGCGGGGGAACGGCAAGGCGGGGGTACTAAAGTACAGGATACAGCCAAATACAAGTATGCAAAAATATAAATAAATAAACTATATTTTGTTAAGTGCAGTACGTTCCATTTGCAGATGCAGTGCACACAACAAAACATTGTTTTCTTTATCTTCAGCTGTTTTGTATATACGTCAAATACATGCACAAATGTTTTGCATTTATATATCTTTTTTGCGGTACGTTCAATGCTGTTATACCACGCTAGCTTACAGCATTTTAGATATGCTTTAGAAAAATTGCTCATTTTATATTGCATCTTTTATACTTACTTTTAAATTACACATTTGCCGCTAATTACTTAGCTTTTCACATAATACTACTTTACGTCATGGAACTGCAACGTACCTAGCGCGCCAAAAGTGCGTGTAACTTTGCTTCGCATTACACACCTATAATGCGCCGCTCCCACTCCTTAGCGACCTGCATCTCCTTAAATTTGGTATTCAAATACACAATATTCCGCCTTAACAAAACACGGTGTTATTCCTGTAGATACACCGGTATGCAACTTGAGGCAACTTCTCGTTGCGAAACCTTAGGACTATATTCGCTATAAGGGAGCTTTTCAAATATTTCCCACACTTACCCTCCACCAAACAACATCTCTTCATATGTCGTTATATGTACAACGGTAGCCAAGCGCGCTACCTGCAGGTACAGCAACTTTCATCCATAGTTATACTGGCTCAGTAGCTGGAGATCCAGCAAGCATTTGCAATGCAATAGGTCTCGCATTTACGCGAGTTTGAGCTATTTTTGTTTTTAAAACCTAAATAAAAGGTATTGTCATTTACAATGCTAATAGCTTAAACTCGCGTAAATGCGAGACCTATTGCATTGCAAATGCTTGTCCTTCAAGGAGCATTCGGTGGATTGGCACCATATCAGTACAAACATTTACGGTTACTCATACAAAACTCACACACAGCAGCTTAGTGTTAAACACCTATGACATTTTCTATGTGCAAATTTGCAAGGAGGAAAGATGAGCTCTGAACACCATAGGTTAAACATATCAATGCATCAATAGTCACCTGAACTGACTACTCAAACCTCGGTCCTTGCAGAAGTGACAGAGGTACGTCTATCTTTTACCATGCCCCTGGGAAGAAACAGAAAGAGTTACTACCCTCTCCATCCCACAAGTTTATAAGCATTTTCCCTGAGGCTGCCACACCCATAGCCCCCATAACATCAACAGGAGTTCCATGACAACATGTCTTCCTTTGCATATGGTGATAGGGTAAAGAAACGACACCACTTGAAAGGCTCGATAGACAGGTATAGCCTTCCTATTTACCAATCACAGCAACATCACCCGAAGCAGATCTGAGAGATGTGGGTTTTCCAGTGCACTAAATAAGGTGCGATAGACACAATTATGATTGTTTTCTACTGCCCGCAAAGGAATAAGCACCCGCTAGCTACAGCTCTGGTAGTTGTTCTACCTAGAAATCAGGGAAAACATATTAGCAGTAATCTTGGGCCAAGCAGAAGTTGCTTATCTCATTTTTACATCGGGCCAGAGAAATACACTTGGGGTCTGATGTAAAAGCATTCTAGCAGTGTCAGTCCCTCTGATCCACAAAATCCCTAAGTTTGAAACTTCAAAAAGTTATTTTTTTTACTAGTTATGTTTCTGATTTAGAAAATGTCTTTCAGGCTCCCAAAAATGCACCACAATTCGTAGAGGTAATTAAAGGAAAACCTGCTTCTAAACAAGAGTTGCAATGGCATGTTCCACTGATATGTAATGGCCATTCCGGTCACAAACCATTGATCATGTACTGACCCCCAAGTTGGGCTGGTATCTGTCCCATGGGTCAATTTCCCTTTTGAGAATCAAGCCAGGCCGCCTTTGGGAGAGCAGACAATTGTCTGGGGACCACTGCATGATTATGTGGGAATGTGGATGAAGGGATGAAGGTCTGTAGCCCTTTTCAGGCCATCATCCCTGTGTTTGTAGACAATCTTAAGGGGTTGTGTTAGACCTGATGTCCTTGGCATGGTATTCCCCAAAAACATGTTGCCTTCACTTCCTTCACTTTGCTGAACTCATTTGTGTTAGCATTAGGACTCTGTGCACTTTACCCCTGCAAACAAGTGCTAAAGTACTTGTGTTCTATCCTTAAAACATGATAAAATTGGTCAACACCTATTGTCACATTTAATTTACTTGTAAGTCCCTACATGTACCCAGTGCCTGTAAATTAAATGCTACCAGTGGGCTTAGGCACTCGTGCCACTCACTGAAGTGACCTTTTTAAAGCACATCTCAGACCTGCACTGCAGCCTGTAGTGCAGTTTTAAATTACCATTTCGGCCTGGCAAAGTAAAACTTTTGCCAGGCCTGAACCTTCCTTTTAATACTGTTAACTCATCCCTATTGTGGAAGGCTCTAAATGTTTATACGGCAGGATGCATGGTATTTAAAAAGTAGGGCATGTGTGTTTAGGTTTTGCTTGTCCTGACATTTAAAAACTCCTAAAGTCATTTTCCACAACTGTAAGGCCTACCTCTCCCACAGACTAACACTGGGTTACCTTATTACATTTATTATGTGCTAACTTCAGATTGGGAACACTAGAAAATTGATGTTTACACTGAAACAAATTGAAGTCTATAACCTACTTTGATGGTAAAGTCACCTTTTAAGTAATCATTTTGAAAATGCCACTTTTAGAAAGTCGCCATTTTGCTGCTCAAACAACTGTGCCTTTCTGCCAGTGTCACATGACTGGGAATTGCTCTGCTGTTGTGAGTTGTGTATTGCTTCCAGAGAGTGAGACAAAGTAAGGCTGGGGAAGAATGTTAGCCTGCTGTGAGTACATTTCAAGGGGACCTGCTTTCAGCACATGTAAATTAAACTGATACCTGGTCTGTCCTGCCTTTTTGTCAACATAGAGAGTTTCTAGCCATGCCCAGGTGAAGAACTGACCAAAACCAGTTATGGGGGCAGATCAGGAAATTGCCCCCCATAAAGGCTGGCACCAAGTATAAAAGTGCGACCATCAGCATCTATCATCAGAACACTCCAGGACCTGTGGAATATTCAGAAGAAAGACTGTGCTACTTCTAAAAGTATTGCCTTTCTGGCTGTTTGAAGAAGGATTAATGAACCTGCTTGCCTTGATCCCAGGCTACCCAGACTGAGTCCATGGGTCAAATGGCTGATCTCCTGTGTGAGCAACCTGGACCTAACCATCTCCCAGAGTCCTCCCTGTACATTTCTATCTGATCAGAACAAACTGGACATGCCTGTGTCATGTTGCTTGCTTTCTGCATGAGTGAGTCCTGATTCCCTACATGTGCCCCCTGATCCTGGATCCTTAGCTGACATCAGTATAAACTCCTCAAGTTTGAGCTCCTAGCAAACGCAAAGTGAACTATTTGTGTTGAGAATCAGACGGCCACAATGATCAGTAATGCAAGCCCTGAACTTAATGGTGATCAACTAAAGTGAAGCTCTAGCAGCAACTGCCACTTCATGATACAGCAACGCCTGTCTGGAACGCTCGACCTGCTCCTTCCGCTGGAAGCCTCCCCCTTGCTGCCTCCTCTAAAGTGAACAGAACTCTTTGTGACAAACTTGAGAGGCTAATTTTTCAGCTAGAATAATCTGGTCCCTGTAGCTGATCTGTGCTCCATCACAGTCAGCCTTAACTTGTGACTTTCCCCCAGTCTTCTGCAACCATGTAATTGCAAGTGACACTTTGTGCTTCTGGAGCTATTTTTGCATAACCTGCTTAAAATGTAATATCTCTGGTTCTACTGATTGGATTTTGTTAGCTGCAGTGTCATTTTATTTATTAACATGTACTCTATTTTTCTACTTTGGTTTGGGATTTTTCTTGTGCTGTATTTTCTCATTATTACTGTTTGTATGCAGTGTTAATACTTTATACATTGCCTCTAAGTTAAGCCTGACTGTTTTGTGCCAAGCCATTAGAAGGCTAAGCAAAGGTTAATTTAATGACGTTTGTGAGACATCCTGACATAGATTGTGGTTGTTGGTAACTGGGATGCTGGGTTTTTAGGAATGTGCAGGAATAATGGCGCTCAGGCAATTATGCGTTTGAGGGCTGGTGTGCAGTTAATGTGAAACGGTGCAAACAGGTTGGGGGAACTACCCATTAACCCCCGTTGTTTTGTGAGTCGGGAACCCACAATAGTTACATTTACACAGTCCTGGGCACACGTTGTGGGGATACAAAAAAGGAAGCAGCAGTAGTCTCTATTGGTGAGATATTCTGAGGTCGACACCAGCGTGTTTCTTAAGCAGATTTAATGAGAAAGTAAAGTCATATAGAATCAAACAATCAGCCGACAAGTGTTTCGTCACAACGCTTAGGCTTGTGACTCTTCAGGGCCTAGTTAGGTCCGACGTTAAGAACAAACAGTATGATGATCAGGTGTCAATGAACGAGTAAAGCGGGTGTGCCGAACTCTGTGTCGAGCAGTGGTTGGGAGGGTATGTGGGCTGTTGCTGCTTCCGGGTGCGCTAGATTGTGGTTGTTGCTTGAGTGGGGCTTCCACCCTCTCAACCAATAACCCATTTTCTTACAGGCTGGAAATAGCGAACGGCCTAAATTAATATACTAAGGCAAGTAATTTAGCAAGCCTCTCCAAATGAGCATTTTGGAATGTGTATTAGTGCATAGTTTGCAGCGCAAAAAGACAGGCAGGCTGCAGAACGTGGGTGCACAATTTGCAACCACTGCTTGTGACCTGTCTGTACGCACATCAGACTCTTGTTATGCTATGAGGAATGTATTAAGTGCACATACACCAAAAAGGTCTCCTGGTGCTAAAGTATTTAATGGCAGCTGCCATCGGAAAATTAACCATAGATTTGTCTGAACAAAGTGGTTTTCAAGTCTTTCCTGAAAATCTTATAGTTATCTATAGATCTCATTTCAAGAGGGAGAAAATTCCGGGGGTGGGGAGCAATTACCGAGAACATAGCACCTCCAAGGCTGTTTCTTTTGCTACCAGGAACCATCAACAGGTTCAGGTAAGCTGATCTGAGATGGTGATTTGGAAAATAGTGCTGAATTTTGTTAGAAATAAAATCTGGACTTGTTCCATGAAGGGATTTTTAAATTATACAACCAGTTTTAAAAATGATTGTCTGGGCTACCGGGACCCAACGTAGCTTTTCCAGAAGCACCGATAAAGATAGTTCTGCAAGGTTTCATCTAAAGTATTCCCAGGACACCTTTGAAAATTTTGAGAAGGAAAATCACTGCAGAAGCAGTAAAATAACTAAAACATACAAGAGTAATGGTGCATTATTCAATAAAATGCAATTTTTGAACACGTTCAAGTAATAACTAATCACGGGGCATATTATCAAGAACAGCGTTAACATTTTCGCTGCTTTAGCGGCAGGAAACTGCTAAAGCTGCGATAATGGGCTTGATTATATGCCCTTGAGAATTCCAATAGAAGCCCAGGTTCACACCAGAACATGGGCTTCTATTGGAATTCTCTAGGGCATATTATCAAGCTTATTATCGTCGCTTTAGCGGCAGTTTCCTGCCGCTAAAGCAGCGATAATTTTAACGCCGTTCTTGATAATATGCCCCCACATGTCATAATCAAAGAACAAGTGTCACCCTTCTGATTTTAGCAAAAGCTTCAGCATATAATTCCTTGTATGCATTAAATTAGTAACCAAACCTAAAATATTGCCATGTCCATAGTATTTTGTCACTTACATCGAGATTTGAAGTAAGTTTGACACTGCAGCAGGAGAAGATCAGAAAACAAGGTAGGAGAATTCCAAGGTTGAAAGAACTTCTTCTAAAGTTGAGGAAAACATTTCACTTTTGCAGAACCTACTATAACCTTACAGCCCGACGTAGCCGTCTCTACCGGCAATTAAAGGCCCACTCCAGTATTAAAGGCCAGAGCTGCTGAAAACATCCTTTAACAAAGGGAGTGGTCCTTTAATGGCCGGTAGAACATGATATGGAGGGCTCCAAGGGTATTATAACATTCCGCCTCTATTGGGCAGAATGTTCTAATTTGTAATAACAAAGGCCTCTTAGAAGCCGAGGGGGTTTAAATCTCCTTGGCTCCGAGAGGCCTTTGTTCACAGCAACAGCTGTGAAATGATCAAAACATTGGAATGTTGCTCTCCGGGCTTCTACCGGCCAGTAGACGCCCTGAGCAGTCTATTGTCTTCAATGGAGCGCTCAATATTCCAATGTTGTCATTTTTTTTAGATCCCCTGGGTGTTCTGATTCTCTACGAGCATTTGGATGTACTTATTTTGGGTTACCAGCCATTATTCGCCTTTAGTCTTGAGCTTCAATGACATTTTTAGCAGTCTAATTTTCTAACATGGATTTGATCATTGTGGGGATTATTTGTTCAGTATCGGGTTCAAGAGCCCACAAAAACTGCTGAAACTCACCTCAATCACAAGCTGAATGTTTTGCCTTAGTCAACACAATTTCAGAGATGAGACCCACTAAATTAACAAGCCAGTCTATTTGTGATATGAAGCAAAGTGAAAGGTTTGTTCTCAACAGTACTCAGAAAAAATAACCAACTACAAAGGCACACGGTTTCTTTCCAATTAATTCGCCATCTGCTGCAGTATTTGAAAACTTTAATAAATATTTCTATTAATTCATTCCACTAAAGGTTTGTCCGGCATTCGTTATAGAAACCAGTTTGCTTTTATGTATAAGAATGCTTTGCCCTTCTAGAGCCCATTAAAAGCTCATCACAAGATAATGATCTCCAGGGTCAGACTGGGCCAAAAATTAGCAGGGCCACCAAATTAAAAGTGGTCCCCGTTAAAGAGCCAGATAGTTAAAAATGTGGGCATTATTTGTAAATTAGGCCAGTTTCGAACTTGTAAAGACATGGTGGATGGGTATTTTGCAAGGTTTGTGAGGCTCTATGCATTTGTGTTTGTTCCAGTGACTTTTTGTGGCTGTTTCAGGGACATCAAGAGTAATTAATTTTCCCTTGGGGTCGTGTCTCGCAATCTCGCCGTCAGCCAGCCCCACCGCTCTTGCCTGCGGCGGCCACGGCTGCCTGATTGCCCTACAGGCCAGTCCTATCTCTGATGACCTCTCTGCCTTATGGTTTAATATTCCAATTCCATACACATACTAATTGGGTGATTGGATTGTGGCCCTGCCCTTCTAAAAGTATGTGAAATCTGTTAAAGGGTTATTTTCTGATGTTGGTTAAGGTCTCAAAATATTATATAGTGGTCTTGAGATAATTTTGAGCAACATGTGTCATCTAGTAGCCATGATGGAGTCAGCCACACAGAAACATTGTTATAGACTGCGATGTTTCTTACTGCACACCACAAGTGTGCTTAAATTTAGCGTAGCATGGTTAGTACATCTGCTCTATAACACCTGCAACCAGGCGACTCCGTTTTGACCTCCCCAAAAGCTCTTATCACTGGCTGGGCATCATATGTTTTCTTTGCTCAGCAATAAGACCATGAGGTGAATCTCTGATTGTCCAGTTGTCTTTTGTTGATTTAAGAAGCCAATTGGATTCCGGTGGGAGATAGGCTACTGATTATGAAGAGAGCAGTCATCTTCATTCTTGTACCTTTTTTCTTCTGCATCCTCTCTTCTTCCCTAACCTGGACATCCCAAGGCCATATATGCTGCAGGACCCTCTGGATGTGTATGATGTTCATATGCAGCAGCTACAGGCTGGAACGTGATGGTTGATCATGCACCCTGGATACAGAGGTATATCGGGACAACCTGATGGAAGAATGTGGAGAAGCCTCACACCATCCTCACTTTATGATCTACTGACGGGGGGCATCATGTTTGTTACATATCAGGGAGGTGGGTGCGGTTAATAGGAAATGATTTATGCAGGCATGTGTACGAATATGTTAAAATTAGATCACTCAATGGATTAGATGGACCTGGTATTGGAACTACATTTTCTTTCCAGGTTAGATTCTCCAAGGGCACTGCAGAATTATAGAATGGGCCACAGATGCATGCAGAGGCACTTTTGTAATGCTCATTTCACATGGGTAAAAGGTGAAAGGAGGTTTTACTCATATATCTGGAATGCATATGCATGTAAATATTCAAAAGTTTTTTCCATGTGAATGCACTGTGACCATATGCAGGTACATACACAAACAGCCCTACCGTGGGGTGGTTTGAAGGATGTAAGCTCCCTGTAGGGTGTTTTGCGCCACTTTACATACCAGACTATGTCTGCTTTAAAATATGACCAGTAATTTCAACTGGAGTCCAGACTTTCGCTGCTGCATTTTCTCAGATAGGTAGTATTTGGGCTGTACAGAGAGAATTCTTTCATTTAAGGAGGTAAAAAGTAGAGGTCTGTGAAAGGAGCACCCGAAGACTGTGTGCATCAGTGTAACGATCTGTGCACCGGTTACATAGCACTGTGTGCTTTACCTTCTGCTAAACCTTACTCTAAGAAAGCACTAGTGTCAATGATGGAGCAGGCGCTCAGGTGCCACAGTAGGAAGGTCTGCTGGGAAAGGTAATATTTCCCACTGTGGCAATGGACTTCTGCTGAGTCCCTGTGACCTTAATGTGGACATTCCTCTTCAGGTAGTTTGACCTAAAAATGCGCCAAGTGCTGCAGCAACAAATGAGGGAAGGAATGCTGAATGAGTCAAACCTTCACCCCTAGTCAAGAGGTCTGGGTTAAATCCATCATCTTTTGCTCACTGCACCACCCATGATTGGATCAAGCGATATGAAAATCAGTCTTGACCCTGCTCCTCATGGGAACAGTCCAGCCCAAACTGCCAAGCATCAAGGCATACTCTTCTAAAATAATGACCTTCCACATCTTTATTTAATACATGGATTGTCCTTGACAGCCAATTAAACATGCCTCATTCTTCATCATCTCACGGACCATTAAATTTACTTCAGAGAACATGCAGGCATGGTGGGGTTGTAGATGTTCAGATTTTCAGTAAGGCCAAAACTGTGGGCCACATGCAGACAAAGCCAGACACAAGCAGATAGAGAATGCAAAAGGCAGTACAGCAAGAGTCTGTGTCACATGTAGGTTCATTCAGGTGAACAGTCTTCTGAAGAGAAAAGCATGCCATGTAGCAAGACATCCATCTTCAGGTTTACTTACCATCTTCTAGTGTAGTAGTCTAATAGTTTTCCAATCACTTGCCCTCATTTGTGTTTTTGATTTTGCAGTGAAAAGGTGTATCATACCTTTTGGTAATTCCGAATATCACTGTTAGCCTAATGTTTTCTCTCTTTGGTAATTCACAAATAGCTTTGAATGATGCCTTTAAACCCATAGCATGACATTAAGTAATGGCCAAATGCTTGAGAAGGTGAACAGCATCTGCTGGTGCCCACAGAAGAGTAGACATCCATTACCAGTTGTAGAAAAATCCCATTAGTTCCAGTTGACCTTATTGATTGTAAGGGTTCAGTCGCATGGTAGCATGCTCCATGCAAATGTGTTCCTCTTTCCTCCAGTGCCAGCATAATGATGCTAGAGAAGTGATATGGAACCAGCACTCATAGGGCTCATAGGCTATGTTTGATTTATGAGAGATGGAATCATTTGTTACTCCAGCCATATGAAAAAGTATTTCACAGTCATAATAGCTTTATTTTTGCCATAAAAGCAAAAATCACAGATAGCAATAAATACATATATAAAATGACCACAAATTCATCCACCAGTCAAAAATGATAAAAGAAGATCCTAAATAAAAAAATACAAATAATAATTGAAATTAAATAAAAGCATACAACGATCATTCCCCATCAAGCTATATTTATAGCTCAAAACAATCCATGGTTAATTATATTCAGCATATAAACCAATCCGAAAGCCAATTTAGGGAGGGTTAGTTTGTTATATAAAGCTTATGCATTTTTATTCAGATTAATTCTGTCATAAACCTAATTAAGGGGGTTCTTCGTTCTCAGTTTCCATGTCCACAGCAAGAATTTAGATACCGCAAACACGACCAATTCACTTGTGTCACTTTTCAAAATTCTGAGTGTTTCTGGTAGTTGGTAACCACCAACACCTTACATTATAGGATAATCCACTTTATATGAGGTCTTCTATATTTAGGACAGAAAAAAAAGAAATGTGCTTCTGTCTCTTTTTGTGATGGACAGTATGGGTAATTGTGTGTTTCTTGTCCTGCTTTCCCCATTTAACTGTAACCGTATTCAAAGCCAAAATGACCATTATAAATTTCACATACAGATGTTTTGCCTGGGGTGGGTAAATTCTGTCCAAATACTGCTTGTAATTAGTGGAGCACTTATGGTTAAGGAATTGGCCTGTTATGCTGTCCTCAACCTGATCGTTCCAGGTCTTTATTAAGATGGATTTCCTGTAACCTAACTTGACTTCATGGATGTCGCCCTTTCTAATTCTCCAAGGTGAAGGCTATAACTCTTCCATTTTGATATTTTTCAACATGTTTTTGACATATCTGAGCCAAACACGAGGATCCTGGGAAATCAGTTCTACCAACTGGGCTTCAGCCCCTTCGAGGTCCAGAGGCGTGCGCAATATAGTAAATGTTTTATGGATATCACCTAGTGAATGTGCTTAAAAGCCATATCAAATCGAAGCGGTATAGGTGGGGTGCTTGTGGGTAAATTTAACGGGATCTGATGAATTTGTTTTCATTATGGAATACATATCAACTGAAATGCAACAATCCCATAGCAAAGTTTATCAAATTTACAGAAGTTAATTACTTATTCCACCAGAAATCAGACAATATAGAGCTACGTTTTTAAATATCTGAACCAGAGTTTCATATTTGACTCAAACAGTAGTGGAAGGAGACTGTAATATGGTCCCAGATCTGGAGGGAGCCTTAACCGGTCCTCCGGGCCTAGGGCTGAGTCACCACTATTGAGCGCTTGGGCAGATTTTGGTGAGCTTGGTGATCGTGGAGGACCTGGCACCCCTGTGACCGTGTTTATATCCATACTTCCACATAAAATATAATGGGGTGACCCAATGTCCCTCAGGACATGGGCCTTTAGAAAATATACTACAATTGGTCCTGTCAGATGCACAATTGCTTTACAGTTCCATCAATAAATGTATACTCATAAAAGAAGGAAACACACATCAATTGAATTAATCAAAATTAGTACATTGTAATTTCTTTTGTTTTTTTGGTTTTTGGCTTTTTGTCACAAAATAATATGGCTGTCACAGGACAATATTCAAAATTGGATAAGGTGACGAGTGACTTATACTTGAATAGGTGATTTAAAAGTGACAAGGTGTTTTGAGTGAAGACAATATATACAGTGCTATTCAAGTGCATATAATGATAGGATCAATGGACATCCATACTTGCACATATGAATCCCCAAGAAGCCTCTGGAATAATCTGTTATTTTGCATGGGATGGAGAACATACGGTATAGATTGTTATGGTACGTCGACATTTTGACCTTGAAGCGTACGTGATTGAAAATGAGCCACAGCGGGTCTTCTTCAGGACAAAAGGGAGGACAGCCCGTCTAAACAAAATGGATAAGCAATGAGTGGGGTGTGTTTCACATGATGCATAAGAGTAATGATGGTCAATAGGACCTAACAGAGAAAGTGGGCCACCACATATCCGGCTTCTAATGCGCACACCACAACGGTGGTTTTACACACATGTATCATAGTCACATTCCTTAATTGTTTTCTGTTACTAAGGTCAATAAATTGTAATCAGTCATTCTGATGTCTCAAACGATTGCTTTTTCCCCCCACAGCCTTGATTCATGGAAATAGCATCCTCTTTGAGCCACGAGACTTACTCCTGTCATTGATCCTAAAGGTAAACTTCTGTTTAACTCAGCATGATCCTGCGAGCTACACTCTTTCCAGAAGCCCTTAATTACCTTCTCTCTCTTCTGTAATATCCGACCGGATGGTGGATTACTCCTACATTCATATAGGACTTCAAGTGGTACCACGGACCACTGACCATCAGTTTTCTTACGCATCATGTGAAACACACTCCACTCATTGTTTATTCATTTTCTTTAGACAGGCTGTCCTCCTTTTTGTCCTTAAGAAGACCCTCTATGACTCCTTATCAATCATGCACGCTTCTGGGTCCAAACATCGACGTACCATGCAGCCGTGGCCCGTGGAGGGAGTTCTGTGGGGCGGAAAGGTGGGGCGGGGGAGGGGCAGGGTGGGGGATTCTAAAAACCGGAATATGGATAATTGCAGGTAAGTAAACAATAAAATAAATAAAACGAATTTCGTAGCGCGCGCTGCATCGCATTTTGCGATGCAGCGCGCGCTACGAAATTCGTACCATAACAATCTATACCCTATGTTCTCCATCCCATGCAAAATAACAGAATATTCTAGAGGCTTCTTGGAGATTCATATGTCTAGGAACGGATGTCCATTGATCCCATCATTTTATACACTTGTATAGCACTGTATATATTGTCTTCACTCAAACCACCTTGTCACTTTTAGATCACCTATTCACGTATAAGTCACTCGTCGCCTTATCCAATTAAGAATATTGTCCTGTGACAGCCATATTTTGTGACAAAAAAACAAAAAACAAAAAAAGAAAAGAAATTACAATATACTAATTTTGAATAATTCAATTGATGTGTGTGTCCTTCTTTTATGGGTATACATATATTAATGGAATTGTAAAGTAATTGTGCACCCTACAGGGCCAATTGTAGTATATTTTTTATACCCATACTTCAGCAGCCCATCGCTCCAGGTGATGTATTGCTCTACAGTGGCTGCCTGTGGCAGACATCTTTCAATTCTGCAATGCTGTGATCCTGGCTCAGGTTATCTCCAACCATGGTCCGTTCGGGTTCCTATGTGAAGCCTCAATGCATGGTACTTGACTAACGAAGACATTCTGGCCCATGTGAGGTCCGCGCTACAAACCTACTTTAAAGAAAATCAGGTCAGTCTCCACTCACCCTGCACCCTCTGGGCTGCAAGCAAATCCAAGCTCCAAGAGCATGCTAGGGGGTTCATCCGTGTGCAGAAGAAACATAAGCTTGCCCAGAGCCTCTCACTTGACCTCCGGAGTCGGTCAGGCGGCAGCCCAGTCCTTCAGCAGTGGTTAGCTGCTCTAAGATCGATGGTGAGACAGCTCTTGCTGGAAGAAGTGTGGCAGTGCTGGAGGGCATTGATTCAGAGAGATTAAAAAATGTGCAATAAGTTGGGGAACCATCTTTAATGGCTGACAACTAAGGAGGATGCCACCAGAGTGGGGTAGAATATTTTGAATGCAGGAGTCAAGTTCAGACCACCACCTCTGATACTGTGTGGGTGTTTGTAGACCATCGCCCCCAACCTCTCCTGGAACAGGGGCACCCACTTCTAGCTGATATTCCATTGCCCTGCATCCCCTGCTCCCTGCACTGGGCCTTGCATCAGGCTATTACAACCAAAGAGATTATGGAGGCACTGTCAGATATGGCCCTGAGCAAAATGTTGGGCTCAGATGTGCTTCCAGTTGTGCTTCCAGTTGAGTATTACAGGTGGTAATGTGAGCTTTTACATCTTTAGCTTCTAGCTCTGTAAGGGGTGGTGAGGGAGGCTGGAGCCTTTCCACCGGACCTTCATATGGCTACGATTGTGGTGATAATTAAACCGGGGAGGTCCTCAGATGTGTGTGCTGCGTACTGGCCAATTTCCCACTTTAGTACTGATATTAAACTCTTTGCTAAAGTGCTGGCAAACTGGATACAGTGCAACCTGCCATACCTAGTCTATGTTGGGGTGTAATACTTGTCATTAAATTCATGGGGTCCAGGTGGCTCTTTCTCAGGCACACTGGCTCCAGCACCCATTGGCCATACTCTTAGAGGACTTGGAGAAGGCCTTTGATTTGGCTGATCGGATCCTTCCTAGAGGTGATTCGGCTGCCCATTTATAGAACACTACAATTCCTATTTGTTGCCTTTCGTTACGGTACCTGGGTGTTCGAGAGTCTATGCTTCCTGAGCTGGCGTGGTCTTGTCCCCCTTCTTTTCTTCTATAAAGAGAGACCTGCTGCAGTGGCAACGTCTTCCGCTTCTCTTGTTGGGACGGGCGGCTCTCTTTAAAATGATAGTTCTGCCTCTGTTCCTCCATGTGTTCCAGAGTTTCCACTCCCCCGCCCTATGGCTTGGTTTCGTAACTTAGAATCTACGGTCTGTGCTTTTCTGTGGGTGGGTGGACACCCCAGGATTGCCCAAGCTAACTGCAGAATGTCTCCTTATCATGGCAGCCTAGCTGCGGCTGATCTCTATTGCTATTATTCAGCCTCGCAGGTGATAGTCCGTAATAACTGGCTCAACAGGATTGGGGTGAACTGGTGTATTGGGTGGAGTTGAGTATGCTGAGCCCTGATTGGATCATAGATGTGCTCTATGGGGCCACGCTATCCCGATCCCTCCGGGAGGTTAACAGGGCATTGTTCCTGGCCTGGAGGGCATTGTTGCACCTTACATGCTGGGATTGGAGGCAGACCAAATTGGTTCCCCTTTGACAGGGTACTTGGCTCCACCACATTGCGGCCCTGGTGTGATTTTCTCTGTGGGATAGGATTGGAATCACCCATTTGGAAGATGTCTGGGCCGGTACTCCCCTGTTGTCATTTAAAGGCTTATAAGATTGGTTCCAGCTTTCTCATAATGAATTTCATAGGTACCTTCAGTTGTGACATGCCCTTGCTGCAAACGATCCCTCTGATACCCTAATTCCTGAGTTCAGTCCTCTTGAGGTCAGGCTGCTGACTGGGAAGCAAAATAAGGAGGGTTGGCTGTCTGAGCTGAATGAAGCAGATTGGAGGGAACCCTGATCAGCCCCCAGAGAGTTAGCTATATCCACGTCTATGCTTGGTTCAACTTAGTTATTTACACACTACATATATGATCCCTGTAAGGTTGCATCGGGTTGGCAGGTTGCCCTATTCAACCTGCTTTTGTTGCGTGGCTCCAGAGGCCGACTTCTTCAATATGGTATGGTCTTGCCCTGGCCCGTTACTGGAGGGAGATAGAGCATGAACCCTCCTTGAAGTTGGACAGATCCCTAGCGCTTACTTAGATTGTCCTGCTGACATTGCTTGAAGATCTTGGCGACGTCCGATGGAGAGGGTGCTGATAGGGGTGGCTTTGTTGGTTGCCAAGAGGGACATAGCACGGATGTGGGCATTCCGGCATCCGCCTACCCTGGCGGAATGGCGAGCCAGGTTGAACTTGTGCACACAACAAGAACCGCCTTTATATGCAGCCTGTGTTTGTCCGTGAAAGAACCGACAAATGTGGAGTGAGTGGTGGATTACTATGGGCTGAACTGGGGGTCTCATTGGGATGTGCTCTGCATTGTACGGAAGTTGTGGATTGACGTAGTTGTCTGAAAATCTTGATGTGTTTCTTGTGTTTATTTGAAAACAATAAAAATGTAGTTATAAAAAAAGAAGGCAAACTAAGGAATTGTGAAGACAAAGAGAAAAGGTGTCCTGTACACATTATAATTTCTTTTTGCGTTATTCAGTATGCACTGAAAGATTCCACTATGTTGGATATCCCGGAAGCATGCAAAGGGTATTTTCTCAAATAAATCCTACGGGGCAATTGTATTGTAAAAGTATAAAATACATCATAACATTTGAACGCAGAATACGAGTCGTGGTTCTGCCTTGAAGCAGGAGAGAATATCCACATGGATAAACTTAGATAAGTTTAAAAAAAGATTTGCACTGCAATTTAACAAGTAACGGCGATGAAACAAGTTTTGCACGATCGTTGCAGAGGTTCCGTAACATGGAGTCCTAGTTCTATCAGGACATGTTTAATATTATATTATAAGATCGATCAGCCGTGCTTTAAAGGTTACATCTGAAAACTTAAATGCCGCATTTGTGGCCATTGCCCAAATCTGCAGGCTGCTTTCCTCGTCTCCATTCCATTCTGCATTGGAACAAGCAATTGAAACCAGCCCATGCCACTGCCCACAGTGCCGAGGGGGAGGGGCCAAGGTGCCTGTCACTCTCGAGAATGCCGCTGCCCGCGTCCCACGCAGTGGGACATCAGCAGGGCAGCTCTCTAGTGGCCGCCCGTCGCAGCCTTCCCCCTCTTCTGCCTCGCGCGCGAGGCTACGCCCAATAGTGTGTAGGTGGAGGCGGGCCGTTGGGGGTGGGGGGCGAGGCTAGCCCCCCTACTTAGGCGGCCCTCTCGCCCAGTTCCTCCTCTGCTTTCTGCGCGCCGCTCCAGCTCGGACACGCGTATTGCGCCGCCCCTCCTGGCCACGTTCCGACCTGCGACGCGCTCCGGGCCTTCGGGATCTTTTGAACAACGCAATGGTGAGTCTTGCGCAACCCCTCCCACCCCGGCCCTGTCCCTGGGCAGTACCAGGTTGACGGGGCCCTGTGGCTCGATGTCCACGGGTGGGGGGGGCGCAAGTGGCGTGATGTGCGTCGGGGGGACGCCTTGGTCGGTTTCGTGGCGAGAGAATCAAAGGCGGGGCGGGCTTGCAGGACAGCGCGATTTCTAGCGCCGGTAGACGGGACCGTGTGCTTGGAGGTTAGACGTCGGGACTCCAACATGGTGAGTCGCCGCGGAGCATAGCTCAGGGGTAGAGCACTGGTCTAGTTACCAGCGGTCACGAGTTCAAACCGCGCTCGGCCCTGTGATCTTTTCAGAAGGTTGGGGGTGAGTCCCGGTGTCATGGGTGCAGTGCGTTGAAATGCGGGATGGGGATGCTTGAGAGCAACCCCCCCGACGGCGCCTGCCGCGTGGGGGCCCTCGTGCGAATCGCGTGAAGACTCTCCCCACCCCTAATCGACCCCCGCCGCCGATTTCGGTGGCTTTGCTAGCCCCATGCCCAACAAACAATCTGCGTAGCGGCCACGCGCGTTCGTGCCGTTGTATGGGTGTTTGGAACCCAAGCCCCCCCCCCCTACCCTGCGCGGCCATCTTGCCTTGGGGTTCCATGGTACCAAGGCTCTCGTGGGACAGGTTTTGCGCCGCTGCGCAATATCGGGTTCGGGTGATTCGGGTGGGTCCTTAATTGCACATCGCTTTAGACTGATCCACCCGGGTCCGGAAGGGAATGGGGATTCGGGCGTGTCCTCAATTTCGCAGCGCTTTGAAATGTTGCACCCGGGTCTGGAAGGTAATGGTGGCAAGGCGCGAGCGGGCCACTACAGGGCCGCAGGAGGCCTTGAGGGAAGAGTGGGGGCTCCTCCGCCACAGGGCGGGCCGCAGGGGGTTTGGTGTCTGTTTGGACGTAGCGTCCACATTGCGTGATTGTTAACCCCCCCCCACCTGAATTTGTAATGCGAATGCGGTGACCGTTTGTAGCGCCCCAATGCCGGCGGTGGGGTTCGCGCTAAATTTAAAATCGCAACGCATTCTCCCCCCCAGCTTCAACTGTTCGTCGCGGCTTGGTGAGTCTCCGGCCTGGGTGTTTTAGGCCGCTGCCTCCGGTATTTGAAAAAGTGGCTAAATAGTTGCGAAATAGGAAGGCTCTCCGTTCGCGCGCAACCCACACGGTCCATCGGCCGGCGTGGCGCGTTAATAGACCCCGGGGGGTTGATTCTGGGCAATAACTCCCTCTCCCGCACCTGAATGTGTAATGTGATTCGGTGATCGTGTAAAGCGCTCCATTACGGCTGGTTGAGTTCGCGCCAGATATTGATACGCAAAGATGTAGAATGCAGGGACGCTCTAGCTTTTCGGCAGCAGCGTGCACGGACATGCGCAGGTAACCGTACAGTCACGTGGCCTCCGCGCGGTGATTAGCGCCCCCGGCTTTGCTCGCCCAGCTGTTGGTGCCTTCTCAGACCATGTGTGGTACCATCGGGGTAAATGGAACGGTATCTCTTGCATAGCTCCGAACATCTCCCCCCCGCACCCACGCCGGAAACTCGGGCGCGTGCATGTAGCCCACAATGTTAGAAGGGCAGCGGGGGGCGGGCTTTCACGCGATTTAAAACACGCGCGAGCCGGATTCGGTGCTATATTAAGGATTGTTTGGCGATGAATGCGTGAGCCTGCCAGGCAACAGGGAAAACCGCTCGGGGAGCGATGACCAAGGGCGGCAAGGGCGCTGTGTTGCATGAGCGTTTTTCCTGCATCCGTTATGCATTTCGCACACAAGGCCTCCTGGCTCTGCCAGTTTTGGGGGCTGGGATGCTGGGTAGGTCATTTAGTGTCTCCGTTGCAGGAGTGCGACCAACCGGCTGGCGTCCCGAGGCTTCTCTTCCAGGAGGCGGGCCGGGTGGGCGGGAGGCCACCCCGGCATGGTACGCTCACCTTTTAGTTGGGGCGAGAGGGTTGTGCTTGGTTGCGGGGTTGGCCTAACGGCGAGAGCGGCCAACCTCGAACCTGGACCGGATTCGAGTCTCGGGATAGACGCTGAGCATCCGGTGATTCTGCAAATCACCCTATCTACCCCTGCCTAACAGGGGCTGGCATTTGCAATGCAATCGGTCTCGCTTCTCCCAGGAGCCGGCGGCTAATTGGCGCCCGGAGGCCCTGACGGGTGATTGTTCACGCTTTACACGTGTGGTTTCTTGTTTGTGCGTGGCGCCGCTACCAGTGGGCAGTTTGTCTTGGTTGTTGTGCCCAGTTGCCTGCACACCGCGTCGCCGGCAGCCCCGTGGCCATAAGCCATTGAGGGGGGCTCACAGTCGGTGCTGGGGGTATTTGCGTCGCCCTGTGGTCTTACCATGGACTAAGCACGAGCAGTTCCCCCCCCCCCCCCTGTTGTAACGATCCCATTCCATCCTCTCCATGCCGCAATTCGTCGTTATAACCCAACGCGCGCGCTTACCGATGTTAACGCGAACATAATGCCGTATTGCTTGTCACATGGTATGTTCACCGTTAAATAATTTACTGCGCCCCATCGCTGGGATGCCGGCGCATCCTCTCTAAAAAGGCGCTGTTGACTGCCCCGAATGCACGACCGCTTGGTTGGGCTGGAGTGTTCCGTGAGTTTAGTCTCCCCGCAGGACAGTTCACTTGCTGCCTCAGTGACCCCCAGTTTCGGCTGTTTTGCTTTGTTATCCACGCTCTCTACCGGTCCTGTGCCTGTGCTCCCTCCTTTCATTCCCGCTGCTGGCAGCAATCGGAGCGGTAACTTGTGGGCGTGGCAGGCCACAACGAAATGTAAAGGCGGCATTTTTAAAAGGATTTGCTGACGTGACACACTTAAACGTTTGGTCGTCAATAATTTTAATACTGTACAGTTGTTGATGGAAGGCTCGGCGCACAGGACGGAAGCCTGAGCCGGGGAACGCTTTGCCCGAGCTCCAGCCTGGACCCTGGGGGCGGAGGGGGGACTGGCAAGAATCTTGGTGGTGCCGCGTGTAGCCTAAATAATTTGGCTGGCTAGTGCGTAGGCAGCAAAGACAGTGAATCTACTTTCCGATGCGTGTTAATTATTCCCTGTGTGTGCACCTTGTGCCCACAGATCGTCGCAGTAATGCCCGGGGCGCTCCCTGTGCCTGGACATTTTCTAGTAGCACTCTGTTTTTTCATGCCCGCAGGCTGTCTCATTGATGCACTGTCAGTACTTCGTGGCAACGTTGTTTACGCGTCTTGTGCCAAAGAAGATTATCAGAGCAATAATACACGGCCCGTGCTACCTTTAGCCCGTTAATGCCTTCTGTGTGCTTGTTGTGCCCAAAGGCTGTTTCTGCAGTGTACTGTTGGTACACCTTGTGCCCCGGTGTACACTGCATAGTGTGTGATGCAACTTTAGCCTTGGCCGTGAAGGAGGTGTGATTTCTCGGTTAGTGCTTGCGTTGGGACAGGCAGGCTGACCAGTGCGCGAGTTCTTGTGTGGCCAAGTGCAAGCATCTAGCAGTATCTACTGTGTTACCAGCCCCTTGTGTAAGTCGTTCCATTGCCTTGCAATTGGATAACAGCTGGTGTAAGGTTTCTTTCAAACCAGTCATAGTGGCAGCAGTCTATGCAGAAAGTCAGGAGCCTGCGCTGTTTTTTGAGACAAGCTGAAGGCCGGGTTTGGGGGGCATACAGAACATCTGAAAGGTATTTATTACCGTGAGTGCCACGCTTAAGTCAAGAGATGCTGCCGCTTTTCATCTTTCGCCTCGCTCTTCTGAAACAGCTGGTGTAATGTTTTCTGCAACTCGGTCATAAGTGGCAGTTAGTTCATACAGATTAATTGATTAAATGAATAAAGTCGCATGTTCTAGCTCGAACAGAGCAACTGTTACTAATCGCAATGACATGGGTTCCCACGCACTCGAGAGCCCCCCCTTTGCATTTATCCCCTGGTAATTTTGTACCAAAGTGCAGCAGTTATTAGGATTATCCGGTAATAGGGGGTATCTCGTTGGCATTAGTTCCGCCGGTGGGTGCGAAGGGACGAAGTTGTGTCCCAAGTGGTGCAACAGGATAAGGGCAGGTATATAGGTAGATATATGTCCCCTGGCAGCAGGTGTACAAATATGTCAATGGTCAGCCTAAATCCCAGTCTCAACCATGATGCAATGGTCAGCTTGTGGAAAGGTGTAACACAGTAATGGAGCGACCAATGTTATTATTGTAAGTTCAACGCTTGAGTCAGGAGATGCTGCTGTCTCATCTTTGCCTTGCTATTAAAAAACAGCTGGGGTAAGGTTTCTCTCAAATTAGTCATAGTGGCAGCTTAGCGTATATGGAAAAGTCAGCAGCCTGTGCTGTGTTGAGGCAAGTTGTGGGCTTGGGTTTGTGTATCATACATAACATCTTGAAGGTATTGTGTAGTTCCACGCTGAAGTCAAGAGATGCGGCTGCCTTTCATCTTTAGCCTTGCTATTAGGAAACAGCTGGTGTGATATTTTCTGCAACCCAGTCATAGTGGCAGCTTAGTCTATATAGGATAGGCAGCAGCATGAGCTGTTTGAGACAGGCGGAAGGCCTAGGCTTGTCTATCACACTTAACATCTTTGAGGTTAATCTCCCTGTCCACAGGGAGGACAGGGAAAGCAAAGAGTGACATGGTTGACCGAAACTTAGCCTGGCTGCCGCTTCTGCGACCTTGTGAGGTTTGTTTATGTATTGTATGAAGGTGACAGAGGCAGTCACTGGTTTGATAGGCGCCAGGGCCAGATGACATTTAAGTGCATTATGTGAGGTAACCTAAGGAGCGGGTCCATTCAGTAAGCACAAGGAGCACGGGGGGGCGTTCCTAGCTCTATGCCTTCAGCCAGCCTAGGTTATTGCCCACCCACTCCAAGCTAATTGTCATGGTGGTATCGGGCCGCATTTACACAGCCCAGTATTTGGCCCCTGGGGTTGTCAGTGTCGTGAATTACAAAATTTCACTGAACTGGAGGTGTGGCCGGGTTTTACATGAGCAGACGTTTGGGAGTGCAAGCCTCCACCTAGGGGGTGGCTGGCCGAATCTGATGAACTACTTCAACCGGTTCACAGCACTGCGCGTGGGAGGGTGTCAATGACTTGTGCATACTTCAACCAGACACCCGTGTATGGCATGCCCTCAGCTACATAGTAATATTGAGAGAGCAGAGAGCGACCATGCGCATGACCAGAGATGTGCTGCTCTCCACAGACATTTGACAGGTTAATGGGCAAGGCTAGCGAAAAGCCAGATGTAATGTCGTCATTTAAGGCGGACGTGACCCAGGCATTGGCAAGATAGAGACACTGTCAACTATGAAGATATGAACGAAATCATAACTGGGGGCTCACAACAAATCATTTGATAAAATAAGACGTTTCATTTTCAAGCCACTATGGCGGTGCCACGAATTACCTATAGCACAGCAACACCGGTATAACTAGGACTGTAGGCAAACCTATTGACCCTTTCCAGCAGCAATAAAGTTCGAAAGCTAGCTTCTAATCAACAAGCGAGGCAATTTGATACGCTGTCCCAGCGGAGAGCAGGAAAAGATTGGGATGGACAGCGGGGCTAGTATAAGACTCTATCGTCCAATTTAAGGTAACTTAATTTTCAAGTAGAGAGGCTAAAACGAGGAGATGTTGCTAAGATATGGGCCAGTTTGTAGTAAACAATAGACTAATACGATGTGAAAGGAAGCAATTTTAGGTAACCGGGATGTCAGCTTGTGTTTATATACGTAGGTGAAGTGGTTAAATCACACGTTACCTTCACCCTGCTCATTGTGCTGTAGCTGTTGGGAACACAATTCCAAGCCAGGTGGCACCTAATTTGGCCAATTGAAAAATCTTTATAGGATGGCAGGTCCATAAGCGCCTATTTCACCAATGCGTTGTTACCGATGCCATATTTACCAGCCTGAGAACCAAATTTAGGTGTTGCTCTTCTCGCCCAGCCTTTCCTTGGAGTCAGGGAGGTGGGAACCGTTCACAAATTTTGGGTCCTCGAGCTGAGCGATGTATCTTCGTCAGCTCAGTCAGTCATATTGGCTTTATCCGGAGCCATGAAAAAAAGAATACGTCCATTTAGCAAGTTACGTTAAAACGTTTTGTCCTGCTAACGAAATCATGCAATCCCCGCAGCAGCAGCAGCAATTCAGGAACCATGACGCTATCCATACATCACCTTTGTAGACAAAGTGGAAATTAACACCTTAGTGCTGGGATATGAAGGGAATCGATGGATTGACAAATTCAGCTATGGTTCAGTTCTGGCTCCATATGTAGGTGCTAGATCTTCCCATAATTACGTTAGAAAGATCTGCAGTGGCACCGCTAAGAAAGCTAGGAACTCAAGTCACGTCTAAGCTGAGCGGCATTGGGGCCAAAAGACATACTTTGTTAGTCTGCCCTGGGCTTCTGAGTAATGTTGCAAATTAATGCCGTGTATTTACGGTTACAGAACAGGACCCATTATTTTGGCCCACTAAAAGCTGGCTCGCAGGGGCAGGGCACCTATAAACAGCGAAGGGAGGAAGGGGGGCTCTGGCAGCGACGGTAGCCTCCCCAGAGCTGTGGCGGAGTTACAGGGCGATCTGGATGCAGACGGGTACAGTAAGGGTACCTCTGCGACAGGCGGTACAGTAAGGGTACCCCTGTCCGGCACAGTAAGGGTGCCCGAGCCAAGGTCCAGGAGCCGAAGGGGGTTCTGGGAAGACCGCGACGGCGCCCCGTTAGTCCTTCGGGCGGTTGGGGGGCCTGACCAACCGGGGGTGTGCCACAACACGCTCCGCCCCTGTCAGAAGGGGCGGGAGTAGGAGACAGATCACGTGACCCAGTGGATGATCTGAAAATAATTATGTGCCACACTGCCGGGCATCGACCCACCGTGTGTGCTGGCTCACCAGGCGGGCGGAGCAGCTAGGGGCTGCTTGCCCTGGATCGCCCGTAAGATAACCCAATTTTATTGTCATACTATGTTGTATGAAATAAACCTGCAGCAGTTCTTCACCCACAAAGAAAGTGTCAGTGTAATCATTGGGTGACGTCTGTGCATGCGTGTTGATTGAAGCGGATGACGGTGTGGTCACTATGCCGCTGCCCGCGTCCCACGCAGTGGGACATCAGCAGGGCAGCTCTCTAGTGGCCGCCCGTCGCAGCCTTCCCCCTCTTCTGCCTCGCGCGCGAGGCTACGCCCAGGGAGGAGACCTCCCAATAGTGTGTAGGTGGAGGCGGGCCGTTGGGGGTGGGGGGCGAGGCTAGCCCCCCTACTTAGGCGGCCCTCTCGCCCAGTTCCTCCTCTGCTTTCTGCGCGCCGCTCCAGCTCGGACACGCGTATTCCCACCCTTTCCGCTTACCCTGCGTGGCGGAGACAGCGCGTTATTGGAATGTTTTAATGTTTTCTTTTGCGTTGCAGGCGGAGTTACAGGGCGATCTGGATGCAGACGGGTACAGTAAGGGTACCTCTGCGACAGGCGGTACAGTAAGGGTACCCCTGTCCGGCACAGTAAGGGTGCCCGAGCCAAGGTCCAGGAGCCGAAGGGGGTTCTGGGAAGACCGCGACGGCGCCCCGTTAGTCCTTCGGGCGGTTGGGGGGCCTGACCAACCGGGGGTGTGCCACAACACGCTCCGCCCCTGTCAGAAGGGGCGGGAGTAGGAGACAGATCACGTGACCCAGTGGATGATCTGAAAATAATTATGTGCCACACTGCCGGGCATCGACCCACCGTGTGTGCTGGCTCACCAGGCGGGCGGAGCAGCTAGGGTCTGCTTGCCCTGGATCGCCCGTAAGATAACCCAATTTTATTGTCATACTATGTTGTATGAAATAAACCTGCAGCAGTTCTTCACCCACAAAGAAAGTGTCAGTGTAATCATTGGGTGACGTCTGTGCATGCGTGTTGATTGAAGCGGATGACGGTGTGGTCACTAAGCAAGAGACCAGTCGGTTTCTGGCTGAGGTCGGAGGGGTCTGTGCTTTACTATATTCACCAAAACAGAATTGGCTCCCAAACACGCTGTTGGAACAAGGGCCCGGCGCAGAGAGAGAAGAACTCCCGTGACTTCAGTTTAATCTCCGCTACGTTAGAAAAGAGGTGTTTTTCATTTCAAGGATAGCTGGGACGGATTCCCCTGGGACTGGAACTGCATTAATTTTAAAATGGCAAGTGTAGTCAGTACTCGCTGAACAGACGCTTTACTTGCCAAGGGCTTTCCAACAGCTGCAGAGCGGCTCCGGGGACAGCCTGATTAATTCAGGAACGGAAACTTTGAATCCTTCTTCCTCATCGTGGACTTGTGGGTCTCGAGTTCCAGGTGCGCTGAAGCACGTTGGAATGAGACCTGATTGCTTCCGTGATCTTGTCATATATTTTTGAGTGAAGGTATATTATTAAGCCTTACACAGCAGTTCAGACAGACCCGTTTTGAGGTTCGGGACCACCCCTGGTGGCACAGAGACTGGCCCTACCATGTGCACACAAAAGTTTACATTTCTGCACCGCAGAGTAACATTCCCTCTATTAAATCCCTACTTCACGTCTAAATGTATGTCATATGGACGCCCCTATCACTATTATTGTAGAATATTAAACGTATCGAAAATGACACCCCTTGGTCTTTACACAGACACTTCACGTTGCAAGTAGGATGTACAATTCAGCAATGAATATAAGTCCCAGAAGGCAAAGGATGTTGGATCGAAACACTGGACTGTTTAAAATATCACGCGACAAAAAGCGCCACGCCCAAATGCAGTTACTATTCTTTCCTAAACCTCATTGCAAAAGGAAAGTTTAATATTTTGAGTATATAACCTGCGGCAGGGTCATTTTTTGTGTTTTTATAGAGCAGGAAAGAGGATTGGGAGGCATGTTCCCAGCTCTTTCTGTGGGTGTCCCTGCTCCTCCCAGGGCACTCTCATGTTGGTGGGTGGAAGGGTGAGACGGATGTGGCTAGCATGTTACTGAGTTATCCTTTGCTACACGAACTTGCTACTATCAGCACCTCCCCTCCACCCCGCACTCCCCACTACCAGCGTCTCATCTCAGGAGGCAGGGGGAGGTAGACGCAGAAGGATGCGTGTATGTTTCCTCTCTTGTTTTACGCCGTTTTTGGCTCGGCTTCCGAGCCTTGTTATCTAGTTTCTATAGGCAGGAAGAGGTAGGTGTCTGTGGGCCTATTTCCTGCTGCTCACATGCGCCTCCGTTCTGCGTTTCTTGCCCAGACAGCTCTGCTCGTGTAAGTGGAGGAATGATCTATGCTGTACTTTGAGTGTTAGCCAAGCAACATGAAGCGTGCCGGGGACGGCACTCTGACATCATTACTCAACTGCGATTAATGGTTACAGGTGATGAGTGGTTTATTTCATATTTACACGTGTCTTCTGACAACAGAAAGCGTTTTACCTGGAAAACAAATGACTGAGAGAGATATAGGTATGTACTATGTAGCTTGTATAAACGCATGCGCACATTGTACAACAAATCGGTTCTATTAATCGCCTTTGAAATAGTGTTTATGGTTTCATACTTCCTGTACAGTGTATGGGAATATGCAAGTACAGCACACAATTAAGTTAAAATAATGCCTCAAAATATCAATATTCAATGTTTGGCTTTTAAGATGGTTATGAATTATAACTAACTGGTGAATGCAACTGAATATGCTTCCAGCAGATTGTTTATTCCATCTTTTTATGAAAAATGTCATTTACAACTTCAGCACACAATAGATATTTCAAGTGGGTGCATCTCTAAGCAGTAACCATCTGTTTATGTTGTTGTGAAATAATTATAGAGTTCAATTCGAGCAAAACAATTAACATGCATTTACATTTTCTTCATTGTATTATGATGACAGACACTTTTCTTCAGACCTCAATTGAAATCACGCCGAAGCTTTTTCTGAGCAGCTTCCAGACAGTGTCGGATTGGGAAGGCGGGCATTTGGGCATTGGGCGATTGGCCAGTGTCTCAGGGACATCTGTGAGCTGTGTTTTTAGGGCTTCTATAAGCCGGTTCACAGAAACTTACTATCTTCCCTGGTCCCCGCCAGGTCACCATGAGGTGTCGACATTATCATGGGCACTCCCCTGCCATGCTGTCAAACTGAGGCTGGGGGCCAGGTTTCTGGCTCTTGAAGGCCTTCTCACTCCGGCCCCTTGCATCATGTGGCCGGCCCAGCCCAGCCCAGCCCAAATGCAGTGCCTTTCCCCTGCTGGGCAATCAATTCCATGCCATGGTGGGTGTGGGGGAGGGGGGTATCCAGGGGCCTCGGAAGGGAGGGCATTCTCACTTAAGCCCCCTTGGAGTAGCAGCATCAGCTGTGTGCTTTTCTTGACCCCCCCTCCCCTGCCAGATTATACCCGAGGGTATAATGGGATGGGGAGGGGGCTAGTAAGAGAACTGGCTTTTTTCTAGGGGCAGGTGTTGTCCCCTCAGTCCCACCGTTTTTGAGCGCTTGATGGCAGAGTGGAGGAGTCTTTGCATAGTCCTCGCTGTGAGGTCACCGTTCCCAGACAAAAAAAATAAAGAATGTAATGTTATGTTCTCAGAGCTGTTGATATTGAAACTGGGAAAGTACATTCAAGTTCTGGCATTAGATCAATATCCAGTGATTCTGCGCAATTCACTTGATCTACCTAAAATAAAAATGAATTTGATTTTTTGCAATGTAGCTGGTTCTCATGGTATTTGCTCGACTGCATTCCGATCGAGTTTACACTATATCAAGCTAAAAAAAGGGAAAAAAACTAACCATTTGGGAATGTGGGTCACGTTTTTGGGAGTACCTGGGCCTAATTGTGAACCCAATCTGACCCTGACTCTGGCAGTGCACTGAAATCCTTTTAACACTAAAAAAACACAGATTTTTCCAAGCTAGACCAGCTGTAACTACCAAAAGCAATAGTTAAGTTGAAAGAAAAGCTTTCTGCTTTCTTTTACCTAACATTGCAGGTGTGTGATAAAAAGTATGCATTGGTTTAATTATTATTGCATTAATAAAAAAGTGAGTGCAGCACAGAGAAGCTGGAATTAGGGGGAGAGGTGAATGCCGAAACGGTTGACTGTGGGCCCGGGGTGGCAAGGCTGCGAGGCGGGTAGGTGGTAAGTGCATATGCACTTGGCGGCACCCCGCAGACAAATGGAGGCAACTGACATTAGGTAGGTGCAGCTTGGTCTCATACAGGGCCTGCCTGTTCTCCATCTGTCACCGCACACTACCGACCTCTGCACTTTGACTTTTAGCTGCCGGCATGTCCCAACTCGCACACCGTCCTCCCCCTGCCCTGGAACAAAACTGTATTGCACCAATTGCACTTCATGCAGGGGAGCTTAGAGGCCTAGGATGTCTACGTTCCCACTCCCCTCCTTACACATGCCACACCAAAGGATCTTCACAGCATAGGCTACACCATCTACTGCACCTATAGTGAGCCGGTCGGCGTTTCTCTCTTTTTTAGGATGCTGTTGCCCCTTCCCAGTGGTTTATTTTGGACTATGCACTGTAATTCAGAGACAGTGAGGCAGCACTCTTCTTTATCATCTTGGATGCAACTTCGCACAATTTTTAATTCTCGCGGTCCACCACGGCACACTTGCAGGAAAGCAGTTGAAACACAGGAACAAAAGCTGGTGGGGATCAATGCTGTATCCTGGGCCATTTAGGCAATCTGTACCCAAGAAACAAACTAAATGTCCATCACCCAGAGGCCTGCATCTAAATTAAGATTTCAGAAGACTCATAGCTGAACATAAACAAGGCCTACCTTTTCAGTAAAATGGAAGCTGTCTCACAAAGTATTTATAAGACATACAAATGCAAGGGTCGACATTAAATCGCAAACACACAAAAACTGACCGTACATCATTGCCCAGTTCAAGTGTAACAGTCTTGTAATCATATCCTCAGTTTGTGTGGTCAAGGTGGAACGCTACACAAGAGCAAGAGAAACCTCAGATGCCCACCTCGTTTAGCAAACACAAAATCTTAGCCAACAAACTTAATAAACCAGACATATATCAACCCCTTTTCAAAGAGCAGGGCAACAATCCCAAAGTCGCACGTGGCAAAAACGAAGAAGCTAACTTCCCTAACAGAGAGGATCTTACAATAATGCCCCTGACACACCATCATGCGGGATTTAACAGTGTAATTATTAACTTTCCTCAACCCTGGATCCAGTGGATTTAGTGGCAGACCCAGTATCAATACCTGCCCCCAAATTCTTCACAGCCAACAAATTAACTCAAGTGCCTACCTATCCCTTATTCATTATGACAGTAGCGCAGATCCTTTATCATAACATGGGCAAAATTTTGATGGAGTTCCTCACCGAGAATCGACAAATGAAATCAGTATACAAACTCAAAAAGATTCCTACAAAATGCATCAGACACAAAGTTATTAGAAGACATGGAGCAAACACAGCAAAAGGCCCCAAATCTTGCAATCAACAATACCCCCAACTAGGACACAAGTCAGAAACTGTACTTATGTCAATTAACTCTACTTTGTCTGCAGCTAAAAATGCGCTAACATGGCAGTCCAACAAACTGGAACTCCAGATTGGCTTTATGCAATCACTGGCAAACCTACTAACTGACATAAAATCAAAGATTGACAGACTAGAGTCAAATATGTCATTTTACTATCAACTTAAGGGCACTCTGCATTCTCCCGATTCTCTTGTCCCTCCTGGTGGTTAGCCTGAAGAATATTAATCAGTAAAATAAGGACCAGTGTGTCAAGGAACAACTTATTGAGCAAAACTCACAAGTAGGCATGACCCATACACAGCCATCCCAGTCCCCTCAATTACATATGGGGCAGCCCCCCAATGGGGTATAAATAAAACCTACACTTAAAATAAAATTTTCTCTGCAGTGTAAATCAAAGGGCCACTGCAATGTACAGAACAGAGCCAACATACTCTGCTTACTGCAACATATTTCTTCTTTAAAACACATATTATTTGAGGACATAACCAGGGTACATTTTGGGTCATTGTTCCACCTTTCGAATCTAGAATCAATCTTAGTAACATGGAACTTAGAAGGGCTAGTAGCCAGTGTCCTCAGCAAAAAGGCAGTATTTGCACAGTTGGGCACTGAATTAAGAACAATAGCACCCAGGAAATCCCCGTACATCCAGTTCCCCAAATGGACTTTGTCAGAAAATCCCATTCTTCTAGTATTCTGAAAGGAGTGTGCAGCACAACCAACCTGACACCTCAAAATGTCTCACAGATTTCCATTAAGCTGGACAAGAACCAAAAACGCAAGCATACAATTTTTTTCCAACAGTCCCCAAATCATGATGACTGGGGTTGGATTGCTTCCGCATTGGTGACCAAAGCCACAAATTATTCCTAGCCGGTGCCACAATGCCAACAGTGAAGCATTGCAACATGAGAGTATGCTCACCCTAAGTCCTGGCACTTTTTAGGCTTAAAGAGCATCCTCAACCAACAAGAATCACTCAACTTTCTATAATCTGGAGACGTATTATGCTTCCAGAAAATATGGGCTCTAGCACTGATTCAGATAGCAGGGTATCACGAGATTCAGCAACCAGCCTCCAAACAGAAAAGCTGTGGCAGACCCTCAGGAGGCCTGTCTATTTGCATTTCAACAGTTTTAAAGTTTGTAACAACTATACTCAACACAGGGTTTCTATGCTTCAAGCAGTCATAATTGGTTGATGTCGACCACATTGCTGTTTGAGCCCTCTTCTGCTGATTGATGTTTATTTAAATTTGCATAGGTCTGCCAATACATTCAAAGTACTAGACTATATCAAGGTTCTTGAGGACCTCTCGAGCAAATTTCCAACCTACAAAGAAATTCGGACTTTAACATACCAAACTTAGATAGTCAATTGACATATAACAAACCCAAGCTGATGGTCCCATATACTGCCAAACTGATAGATCATCTAAAAGCGCATCATTTGACCACCCTTCCAGCACAAGGGGCCTCCCCTCAACCCACTATAAACTTGTAAGGATATCTTAACTATAGACGACTATCTACTATTGGCTTTACCTGCAGGCTTCAGGATAGTAAGACACGACTGTCCATTAAAAAAGGCAGAGGCCTTGCAAATATATTCAGAGATCAATTCAAAACAATTTTTAATGTTGTTCCTAATGAGCCACTCTGCGAAGCCCTATGTTTTAAAATGTAGCTTACCAGCCACTATTCCTTCAATGGACTTCTCATTTATCGACCACCAGGTTCTAGAGCAGCTTTCTCCCAATCCATTGGCAGCCTGATAGAACTTAAAGTTGACGCCACGGACTTTACTATCCTTGGCGACTTTAATTACCATATGAACAACCTGCTTGATCTAGACTCCATGAATTTATAGGATCTGATGGCTAGCGCTGGTCTCACACAAATTGTCCAGGGCTCCTCACACACAGCCTGTCATTTGCTTGATGGCATTTTTACGGATAATCCACAGGTCCATTGGTTATCCACTCTCCCTTTGGCATGGTGTGACCATAAGGCAATTATGTTTGAGATAAATAGACCATTCAAAGCATAAAATCTCTACCCACTTGTTGCCTATGGAACACTACAGATGCTAGTCAGTCTAATGCATTTCATATGGAATCAACCCCACTGGTCTGGCCTGACTTAGATACTTTCGTTCGTAATGACTATCAATGGCTGGATGCACAACTAACCCAGCTAGCTCCAGCAAAAAACTCCAACAGCCATAAGACTAACCCCTCTGAACCCTGGTTCAGTCACGATCTTAGATGGAAAAAGCAGAAATGTAGGAGGTTAGAGCGTAAATGGAGACTCAACCACAAACCAGAAGACAAAGAGGTATATAAAGCCAATTTACAAACCTATTGTTAGACTTGGCATCTTTTGGCGTGTTTCCCCTGAGTTTTTGCTTTCTGACCGTCCGGTTTTTACTTTGTTTTTTCTGGTGTAAAGATTCTGCGCACTTTTCTCACTGCTGATCAGTGGTAAAGTGCAAGTGCTCCTGTAGCAAAATGTGTTATGGATTGGTGTTTCCATGATTGGCCTATTTTATTTATGTGTCAGTCCCTAGTAAAGTGCCCTGCGAGTGCCAGGGCCCATAAATCAAATGCTGTTGGTGGGCTACAACGCTGTATTGTGACACCCACGCAAACAGCCATTAAAGTGTAACTCTGGCCTGCCATTGCAGAGCCTGTGTGCAGTCTGGGACTGCCATGTCGACTTGGCAAGTGCACACACTTGCTAGCCCCTAAACCTTCCCTTTTCTACATGTTAGTCACCCCTAAGGTAAGCCCAAGGTACCCCTGTGGGCAGGGTGCATTGTATATGAAAGGTAGGACATGCCCTGATGTGTGTGGCATGTCCTGATAGTGAATTACAGCCAACTTCATTTTTCACTATTGCAAGGCTACCTGTTCCCCATAGGCCAGAATGGACAGTTCGATTATAACATCCTATAATCCTAACTGACCCAGGGAACATGGTAGAAATTCGAGTTAAGTATGCCTGAACTCAGAATGATAAAATACATCTTTTAGTGAAGTTGGTTTTAACATACTGTGTTTGAAAATACCACTTTTAGAAGGTAGGTATTTTCTTGCCTAACCATCCAGCCTGCATCTGCTAGGTTGTGTATTTTCTGTCTGGTTTGTGAGTGACAGGGGCTGGGGCAGACTCCAGGAGACAGGGGGAGTCAGCACAAGGCTGAATAGACCTATCTGCATGTAGATGGGTGGAAGGAGTAGCACCTGGGTCTGAATAGGGCTGTGCCTGCCCTCCACAATGCTGGCTCCACCTTCTGTGGTGTGTCTGAGGACCCTGGCCCACACTGAAAAAGGAAAAAGGTGCACACTGGCAGAATGCACCCAGAACTGGTTTGGACTAGGTACAGTACCCTCAGCCTGCAGAGGACAAAGGATTTGCTAGTATAAATATTGAGGCCCAGACCCCAAGATTTCAGAACTCTTTTGGGATCAAGAAGACTGCCCAGAAGAAGAGGTGGAGAAGCTGTGAGGAGGAACTACCACTTTACTGTGTGCTTTTATGTGTTGGCCTGCAGTGGCTGCTTCTGTCTTGGGCAGTGAAAGGACTGGACTGAACGTTCTGCAATCTACTTTTGTGAGTTTCTCCAAGGGCTTGAGGTAGAGCTTACCCCCTGTTCAAGAAGTCTCAGGAACAGCAAAGACTTCAAGCTGGACGCCGTGTACCACGCCGCTGCTGACTCCGTGTCCTAAAGGCACCGCAGAGGGCACCGCGCGACGCTGCACTGTGACCTTGGTCTCACTGACAACGCCTGCTGACGCCAACACCGAGCCGCTGCTCGCAACGTGACCCGTGGGCACCACACTCCGCACCACCTCGCTTCACGACGATGCCTTGGTATCCCCGAAGACGCCGCTCCACTCCGGAATCGACGCTGCTGCTTGCACTGTGTTTCGAGGGCACCGCTCGTAAAGTTACATGAAGCACCGCCCTCATCCCTCACAGCAGCCTTGGCCTACCGACACCAGTGCTATCGACTCCAGTTTGTCAGCCGAAGACAGCGCTGCAGCAACAATGACGCCGCTGCTTGCACCGTGACCTGCCAGCACCGTGACGAGAACCGCCTTCATCTCACACCGTGACCCTGGTCTCACAGATGACGCCATCCGACGCTGCCACCGAGCCGCTGCTTGCACCACAACCTGAGGGCACCGCACGCTGCACTGCTGCACTTCGCACCGCAGCACCCGACGCCTGCCGATGCCAGCGCTCCTGACTTCAACCTAGAGGAGTTCGATCTGCAACGTGTGTGACTTTGAGGGCCCCGACGACTCCTGCACCGACCTCCGGAACTGACGCCTGCGGACGCTGTGTGTTCGGAAGCTTAACGAGAGGTCATCGAAGCCCTGCATTTCTGAAAGGTACTGTGTGTGGGTCTTCCCGATGCCATAGCTTGTCCGCGATGCCGCGGTCAGCCAGAACTGTTTGGATTTGTTTGCTCACGATGTGATAGCCCCGGACGGAGCTATCTGTCAGGCCGAGCACCCGGTAAACACTGACTGTCCCCATCCCGATAATACTCGGGAAAAGACTACGTTTCCCATGAGGCACAGCGCTAGGCGCATTTGACGTAACGCGTATGCGTGTACCAAACCTTTATCTGTGAGCCCGGAAGTACTGTCAGACACTGGTTATTCCGCTGCTGTAAGCAGTCCCGGCGTTCCGTGTAACGTTCCGACCCGACGGCCAGCTTCTGAGACTCCCGCTTCTAAGCAGTGAGTAATTCTTGTAGAGCTGTTCCCGACCCAGAGTCGGTGTCATCCTGGTTCGCTCCTCTGTTGGAGAGACTGTCGCTACGTCTCGTGCAGAGGAGCGCTAAAGTTTCTTGTGGGTGCCTTTTCCGACCTGGAGTCGGTGCCTTTCTGGTTCGCTCCTCTGTTGGAGAGACTGTTGCCACGTCTCGTGCAGAGGAGCGCTAAAGCTTCTTTTGCCTTTTCCAACCCGGAGTCGGTGCTTTCCTTGTTCGCTCCTCTGTTGGGGAGACTCCAAGGTGGAGCCTCGTGCAGAGGAGCGCTAAAGCTTCGTTTGGTGCATACTTTGTTCCTCTGTAGGAGAGACGGTTGCCACGTCTCGTGCAGAGGAATGCTAAAGATTACCATATTTCGCTCAGTTACCAAGCCAGCCTCTTCAGCTTCACGGACTTAGAGACAACGGTCCGCTCAGCTGCTGGAGGGCCCACTGGGAGAGAAACACCACACCCACCTGCAGTAAGACTCCCTCACGGGAGACATTGATTCACAGTATTGTTTATTTCTGACATGTCGGGGTATAGATGAGATTGGGGCTTTGGTACACTTTACGTAGGAAACAAACCCCGCTCACGCCACTATTTGATTGACAAACACCCCTGTTGAGGAAAGACAATATTTCTCGCAGAGATTAGACAAGTATCATTACATTGTATAACGGGAGGTGATGCACACTGTGGCCAACACCACAACAACTGTCTTGTTCGTTCTCTTTTCTTTTGTCCAGGAGAGGGACGGTGAGAAGGGGGTAGAAAATCACTGTGTTGCTCTACCATCGAAAGTTTTCCTATGATCACGGGTATGTGAGGATCCTCTGAATAGAAAGCTCTCTCATACTCGCCTTTAACGCTTCTGGGTTCTATATGTATATAATGCGTATCTCTTCTGATTATCTCATAGGCTGAACCAGTGTCACCACCCCGGTTCTCTCTCTCTTGGCAAGACAGCTCCGTTCTCTTTCTTTTCAGGTAGGGGGGGCTGAACCATATAGAGTATCCCTCCGATAACCACTGTATGCCCACGAGAATTGGTATCACCACATATATTGATTGTGTGCTTTCTCTTTGCAGATCTCCTTCCCTGCAGTCCCTACCCTTTCCTTCCCTCACTTGACCACTTCACTAGTCCGCGTTATTCTATATTCCGGACTTGGGAAGGTCAAGAGGTGGACCCCATTCAGCATCAGCACAGCTCCGGGGAAACCAGGAACGCGGAACGTGACAGAATAACCAGCCCACGAGTTTGTTTCTTCCCGGTTGTGCTGGTGTCAGAATGGCCACCCTGGAGGAGGTCATGGCAGCTTTGGCTGTTGTGCAGGCCGAGCTTACGGCCTCACGTACTGAGACCGCCGCTCTCCAAGATAGAGTAGAGAGGATGCAAAGAAATCCGTTTGATGCAGGGGATCCTTCACGCCATACCCCAGTTCCTGTAGTAGTTGAGATGCCCACACAAATTCCGTTGGCCTCTCCTGAACGGTTTTATGGGGACAACAGAAAGGTGCAAGTATTCATAACCCAGGCCCTACTTCACTTTAACTGCAAACCACGGTTATTCGCCACAAATCAAGCGAGAGTGGCCTTTGTGATATCCTATCTGGCCGGAGAAGCGGCGCAGTGGGCAGTGCCACTGGTAAGAAGAGATGACCCTTTGCTGTACGACTGGGACGCGTTCAGAACCGAATTTGAGAACACCTTTGATCGAAGGGCCCAGTCCTTCGCTGCGGACAGAGACTTATTGGAACTTCGCCAGGGAAGTACCGATCTGATTACTTACCTAAATCACTTTCGGCGGTTGGTGGCAGAGACCGACTGGCCTGAATCCAAACAAGCCGCCATTTTCTATCAGGGGCTGAAGGATGAGCTGAAAGACGTCCTCGCCCAGATCGACCCGCAACCCTCCACGTGCTCAGCTCTCATTGAGTTGACCTTACGACTGGACCATCGCCTCAAAGAACGGAAAGGAGACCACAGGCGAAAGGACAGAACTCCGTTACAACATGATCGTGGTCCTTCTACGGACTCTTCGGTTAGCAGACCTGAACCTATGGAAATCGGAGCCGTTCGAGCATCTCTCACCCTGAGCGAGAAGGACCAGAGAAGGAAACAAGGCCTCTGTCTCTATTGCGGTAAAAAGGGGCACTTCCTGCGCGATTGTCCAGTGCGACCTAGATATGGATGCTCCCGACCGGGACAAATGGCCGCGGTCACCACCGACAAGGACACGGAAAACATCAAAGCTTGAAGGCACAAGAAGGGGAGCCATCAAGCAAGTATCTGATCCCTTCCGTTAACAGCCATGACATAGTAGAGACAAAACATTTCTACATTGAGTTAGACATCCAGGTGGAAAAACTAATAAAGCAAACAAAGGCCATGGTCGATTCTAGTGCCACTGGGTGTTTTATTGATTATAAAGAAGCCCAACGACTACAGCTGCAGCTCGTCCAGAAAACAACTCCTGAAAAAGTATATGCCGTGGATGGCAAAGAATTAGAGTCAGGCCCTATCAGTTACGTTACCAGAGAATTTGAAATTGTCTATGGAGGGTATCACCACGAACTGTTGTCCTTCCAAGTGATTCAAGCCCCGCACTATGGAGTGATCCTTGGTCTCCCCTGGCTGCAGAAACACGAACCTACCATACAGTGGTCCAACAAGACATTAACCTTGCAGTCCCGCTTCTGTCAGAATAGGTGCAACCGGTCCACCATACGACCCTCAAAAACGTTTGCCACTAGTTTTCATGTGGCCACAGCGGCAGAAAAGGATGTGACGCTGCCGGAGTGCTACAAGAAACACGCGGAAGTGTTCAGTGACAGTAAGGCGGAAGAACTCCCCCCACACCGGGACTATGACTGCCGGATTGATTTGGTTCCGGGCGCTGAGATCCCGTGCGGTAGAATCTATGCCCTCACCACTCCCGAAAACCTCCATCTCCGGGAATATCTGGACAAATATTTACAATTGGGGTTCATCCGTCCTTCCAGATCACCAGCGGCATCCCCCCTTTTTTTTATACCCAAGGCTAACGGGGATTTGCGATGTTGCATTGATTATAGAGCCTTGAATGCCATCACTGTCAAAAACCAATACCCGTTGCCCTTGATTCCAGTTCTACTAGAGCAAGTGAAGACAGCGGTGGTATACACCAAATTGGACCTACGAGGGGCGTATCATCTGGTTCGCATGAGAGAAGGCGATGAATGGAAGACGGCCTTTAAGACGCGGTATGGGCTATTCGAGTACTTGGTCATGCCCTTCGGGCTGTGTAACGCCCCAGCCGCGTTTCAGTTTTTCCTGAACGACGTTCTGCGACCATTTTTGGATCGATTTGTTGTTGTCTACATCGATGACATTCTGGTGTATTCCGCTACCGAAGAAGAACACAGAGGCCATGTAGGAAAAGTATTACAGGCACTTCAGGACCACCAACTCTTTTGCAAAATATCCAAATGTGAGTTTCACGTGACCACTGTGGAGTTCTTGGGGGTAATGCTCACCCCATCGGGTCAGGTTATGGCAGAAAGAAAAGTTAAAGCGATTCTCGACTGGCCGCAGCCTCGGAATGTGAAGGAAATCCAGAGTTTCTTGGGTTTCGCCAACTTCTATAGAAGATTTATCTCTAACTTCTCGGATAAGGTAACACCTCTCACCAGACTCACTCGAAAAAAGGTTCCTTTTTTCTGGTCTTCTGACGCCCAAGGGGCTTTTGAGCAGCTCAAACGAGCCTTTACATCTGCCCCTGTGTTGGCCCATGCCCGTCCTGAGATACCCTTCATCGTGGAAGCGGATGCTTCAGAAGTGGCGGTGGGAGCGGTACTTTCTCAGAGGAACGAGGAAACCGGTCACCTTCACCCGATCGCTTTCATGTCCAGAAAGCTCAATTCCGCAGAGCAGAACTACACGATAGCGGAGAAGGAGCTCTTAGCTATAAAGGATGCATTTAGCGAATGGAGACACTGGTTATTGGGGGCCGCTCACCAAGTCACCGTTTACACCGATCATCGGAACCTCCAATTCATGCGAGCCGCACGTCTTCTCACCCCTCGTCAGCTCCGGTGGATGCTGTTCTTTGCGGAGTTCCATTTCATTATCACCTTTCGCCCCGGCAAAGACAATCTGAAAGCCGACGCTCTTACGAGACAAGAAACCTCGACAGTTCACTCCGGAACAATGGAAAGGGCCATTATCGAACCCACCAGAGTGATGGGGGCCATCTACACGGATTTGTTCCTACAGAAGACCAAGCACGGTTTGAATTGGTTTACTTGGAGGACCTGGTCAAAATTCCACCCCGAATGGAAAAACCACCAAGGTCTGTTGATGAAAGGTCACCAACTCGTGATTCCAACACAAGAGTTACGAAGAATGGTATCCACTTGGTGTCACGACCTTCCCTGTGCCGGACATCCCGGAGGGAAGAAAACCCTGGAAAAGGTACTGAGACAATTTTGGTCGCCCACGGTTCATGCAGATGTCTTGTCTTGGGTTAAAAGCTGCGCCACTTGTGCCCAGATGAAAGCTGACCATCGCCCCACACAGGGATTGTTACAACCTCTACCTACACCCGACACCCCCTGGGAACGCTTTTTGGTGGATTTCATCGTGGGGTTACCAAAAGACCAAGGGTGCACCGCTATTGTGGTTGTAATTGACTACCTATCCAAAATGGGACACTTTATTGCCTGTAAACAAGCTCCAACAGCAAGCTCCTTAGCCAAGCTGCTTCTAACCCATGTAATCCGGCTTCATGGCCTACCGAAAGTTATCGTATCGGACAGGGGGGCCCAATTCACTGCCCGTTTTTGGAAAACCTGGTGCTCTGAACTCAAGATAGAATCCGCACTTTCCACCAGTTTTCACCCGCAAACCGATGGCCAAACTGAAAGACTTAATCAGACGCTAAAACAATTCCTCCGATGCTACGTGAACAACAATACAGAGGCGTGGGTGGAGTGGCTATGGGTAGCTGAGATAGCTTACAGTAGCGCTAAACACGCCTCCACACAACACTCCCCTTTCTTGAGCACTTACGGTTTTCACCCCCGGTTTACTCCACTTATCCTTCCACATCATAACTCCAAGCTCCCTACGGTACAAGAAAGACTGGAACATATCCGTAACACTTTACTAGACACCCGAGATAAGTTGCTCAACGCCAAGACGAAGTATAAAGCCCAGGCAGACAAACACAGATGACCAGGTCCCACATACAAAAAAGGGGAGTGGGTCTGGCTTTCAACGAAGAACATCAGGTTAAAAAAATACAGCGCTTTCCACCCGAAATTCATAGGTCCTTACCGGGTGATCCGGCATGTTAACTCAGACTAAGGTTACCTACATCCCTTCGGATACACCCGGTCTTTCACGTCTCCCTACTTAAACCTTCCCACTGTCCGGTAAAAAGACGACCAGTGCCTATATGGATACAACATGATCGGGAGTATGAGGTACAAGGTATCGTGGACTCCAAGGTGGTGAGAAACAAGTTATGGTACCTGGTGGCATGGAAAGGTTTTGGGCCGGAAGAAAACTCTTGGGAACCGGCAACTGCGGTACATGCTGCCCGTTTGGTTGCTGCATTTCATGCGAGATACCCTAGGAAACTAAGAGCCAGTCAGTGTTCTCTGGAAGGTGGATGTACTGTCAGGCCGAGCACCCGGTAAACACTGACTTTCCCCATCCCGATAATACTCGGGAAAAGACTACGTTTCCCATGAGGCACAGCGCTAGGCGCATTTCACGTAACGCGTATGCGTGCACCAAACCTTTATCCGTGAGCCCGGAAGTACTGTCAGACGGTGGTTATTCTGCTGCTGTAAGCAATCCCGGCGTTCCGTGTAACGTTCCGACCCGACGGCCAGTTTCTGAGACTCCCGCTTCCAAGCAGTGAGTAATTCTTGTAGAGCCGTTCCCGACCCAGAGTCAGTGTCTTCCTGGTTCGCTCCCCTGTTGGAGAGACTGTCTCTACGTCTTGTGCAGAGGAGCGCTAAAGTTTCTTGTGGGTGCCTTTTCCGACCTGGAGTCGGTGCCTTTCTGGTTCGCTCCTCTGTTGGAGAGACTGTTGCCACGTCTCGTGCAGAGGAGCGCTAAAGCTTCTTTTGCCTTTTCCAACCCGGAGTCGGTGCTTTCCTTGTTCGCTCCTCTGTTGGGGAGACTCCAAGGTGGAGCCTCGAGCAGAGGAGCGCTAAAGCTTCGTTTGGTGCATACTTTGTTCCTCTGTTGGAGAGACGGTTGCCACGTCTCGTGCAGAGGAACGCTAAAGATTACCATATTTCGCTCAGTTACCAAGCCAGCCTCTTCAGCTTCACGGACTTAGAGACAACGGTCCGCTCAACTGCTGGAGGGCCCACTGGGAGAGAAACACCACACCCACCTGCAGTAAGACTCCCTCACGGGAGACATTGATTCACAGTATTGTTTATTTCTGACATGTCGGGGTATAGATGAGATTGGGGCTTTGGTACACTTTACGTAGGAAACAAACCCCGCTCACGCCACTATTTGATTGACAAACACCCCTGTTGAGGAAAGACAATATTTCTCGCAGAGATTAGACAAGTATCATTACATTGTATAACGGGAGGTGATGCACACTGTGGCCAACACCGCGACAACTGTCTTGTTCGTTCTCTTTTCTTTTGTCCAGGAGAGGGACGGTGAGAAGGGGGTAGAAAATCACTGTGTTGCTCTACCATCGAAAGTTTTCCTATGATCACGGGTATGTGAGGATCCTCTGAATAGAAAGCTCTCTCATACTCGCCTTTAACGCTTCTGGGTTCTATATGTATATAATGCATATCTCTTCTGATTATCTCATAGGCTGAACCAGTGTCACCACCCCGGTTCTCTCTCTCTTGGCAAGACAGCTCCATTCTCTTTCTTTTCAGCTAGGGGGGGCTGAACCATATAGAGTATCCCTCCGATAACCACAAGAATTGGTATCACCACATATATTGATTGTGTGCTTTCTCTTTGCAGATCTCCTTCCCTGCAGTCCCTACCCTTTCCTTCCCTCGCTTGACCACATCACTAGTCCGCGTTATTCTATATTTCGGACTTGGGGAGGTCAAGAGGTGGACCCCATTCAGCATCAGCACAGCTCCAAGGAAACCAGGAACGCGGAACGTGACACTATCAACATCAAATAACCTCTTTACAAGGTTATTTTGATAACTGAAGATTTTTAAGTACTGTATTGTAGATTTGTATTGTTTTGGTCTTGTCTTAAGTATATCAAAATATTGGATATTTTTCTAAACTGGTGTGGTGTCCGTTTGTAGTGCTTACACTGTATTACTGTTGGCTATGTGCAAATGCTTTACACACTGCCTCTAAGATAAGCCTGACTGCTCGTGCCAAGTTACCAAGGGGGTGAGCAGGGGTTATTTTAGGAGTGTACCCTGACTAGGGTCCCTATTTAGACAAAGGTGCAAGCCTTTGCCAACTAGAGACCCCCATTTCTAACACCTATAAAAGTATGATGTTAATGGAGAACAAGAATTACTTTGTGACAAAAATAGAAGGAGCTATGAGCTCCTCTAAGGATTATTTGAAACAGTTAAGATTCAAAACTACCAAACCCTAAGAACCCAAAGATAAATCAACAATTTTGCAACAAACTAGCATCTAATTTTCAAGACAAAGTCAAATTGGTCTATGATTCCTTCTTAGACATTAATTAAAATGTCAATCTAAACAACAGACCACTGATGAGCACCCACAACGCCAGTACTCTATCCCATTTTGGGCGTCTGACAGGGGATCAGACCCAAAGAATACTGATGCAGATTAAATCAGGCTTTCCTGAGGAACCGTGTCCAGCCAGAATAATTCATCTGGCCCCAGAAGTGATAGCCACATACCTCACGGCCATGTTCAACAACTTATTAATTGCTGGATATGTTCCTATAGACTGGAAGAAAGGGTCCATTCTTCCACTGTTAAAAAAAATCTACCTGGATACCACTGACCCTAATAATTCTCCCCCAATAACATGACTACCATTTCCCGCCAAATTGGTCGAAAAAATCATTAATCAAGAATGAGCTGGGATTTTGGGCAGATCTTCTTACACCCCTATATAAGGAAAGCTTTGCCAATGCACAGGCCCCTCAGACCTGGAGAGGATCTATTCTACATCCCATTTACAAAAAAGGCAATAGAGGTGATCCTCAATCCACAAACTATTGCCAAATTGCCTTATTAGACATCGAGGCAAAAGGATACCCGAAAGTTTTATTGCACGAACTTTGGGGCGGACACTTAGAGAAAACTTGATCTCATTATATTCAACAGGTTTCCGGCAAAACTCATCAACTACTGACAACATTGTAGTCCTGGACGACCTCGCCCATTTGTTTAAACATTTCAGACCTTCACTGTTTGCATGCTTTGTAGACTACTCCACGGCTTTCGATAGGGTGGATCGGAAAAATCTCTGGGCAAAGCTTGCAATCTGGAGTATACCAAATAATTTACTTAAAGCTATTATTTCTCTTTACTCAGATACCTGGTGTTAGAAATTGGGTTGTTGGTTGACCAGGTTATGAGCCCAAGTTGGGCAGCATCCATAACCCTAGTCAGGGTAAGAATGAGGCAAACCCTAAATTAACATGTGCTCACCCTCTGGCAGCTTGGCACAGAGCACTCAGGCTTAATTTAGAGGCAATGTGTGAAGAATTTGTGCAACACTTCAAACTGTAAGACAGTGAAAACACCTCACAAATAGATTTCACACCAGCTTAGAAAAATCAAACGTAATTTAATAAATAAAACGAGACCAAAACAAAAATCCAATGAGTAGAATTTAAGATATGAATCTTTAAAGAATAAACTGTAAAATAGCACTCAGATGCAGGTCGTGCTGTACCGTAACAAAGTCAAAAGTACAGGTCAACCACAATGGAGTGTGGGCCTGATACAGTGACCCAGTGAGGCCTGCTGAACAGAAGTACCTTGATCTTGGTTTTGTCGATATCAAAAATGGTGGGCACAGCCTAAGTGATGTGTCAGGGTCGATCCACACAGTGGGGGCAAAACACTAGTCCTAAGTCACACAGCAGCGACGATGCATTGGCTTCAAAGAACAAAGAGATACAATGCAGAGATTTGTTTTCATTGAGAATGTCGTTGCAGGAGATGCAGAGACCTTGTGCAGTGGTGGTTCAGAAAGTGATGTGTCAGGGCTGATCCATGCAGTAGAGGCTATGCGCCAGTTCTGGTCCCACAAGAGGAGTGAATGCGCAGACTCCAATCCATGCAATAGGAGTGTTGCACCAGTTCTGATCCATGCAACAGGGGTGATGCGTCGGATCTGATCCACTCAATGGCACTGATGCACCATTCTGGCAGAGGATGCATGGGTTTTGCTGAAGAAAGCACCTTAGGCCTCACCTCCAAGAGTCGAGGACTGGGGTGGCACCACTTGGCAGGCTCACAAATGGCAGAGGCCAGGTGCAGAAACAGGTAAGTTGGAAATCTTTTATGTCCCTGAGACTTCAAATCAGTAGGCCAGCCAGCTGGCCCTTGGAGTCATTCTGGGTTCACTTGATGCAGGTCCAGTCCATTTCACTTAGGCAGGGGAACAGCAGGCAGCAGAGCAGCAGCAAAAGGCAGGAGTGCAGCACAGAAGCAGGACAGTCCAATGGCAGTCCTCCAACTGCACAGTAGTCCTTCTTCTTTGCAGAGTCTTCACAGGTCCAGAACTGTATTGAAGTGGTGGTGACAGTGGTCCAGTACTTATACCCAGTTGTGCCTTTGAAGTAAAGGAGACTTCAGAGACAGAGGTTCTCTCTTCCTGCCCTGGCTCCAGACACACTACAGGGGGGTATCCAGCCTTTTGTGTGCAAGCAGAACACAGCCTATTCAGGTGTGAGGCTGGGTCCAGCTCCTCCTTCCTATCCGCCCAGGTTGGCCCATCAAGTCACACCTAAACACCCATTGTGTGTGGCTGTCTAGGGGGAATACACAGAGGCCAGCTGTCATCCTTCCAAGACGTGTATCAGAGACGGCACAGGCACCAAATGCTAAAGTAAGAAAATGTCAACTTTCTAAAAGTAGCATTTTCAGAACTGCAATTGTAAGTCTGACTTCACAATTTGTTTGGATTTTAAATTGTGATTCTAGAGACAGCATACTCAAAAAGTCTATCTCTTCACAATTAGAAATGACTCTTTTAAAATGAAATAAGGAAATCACAACAAGACAGATAGGTCTTGCTGCAGTGGAAAACAAATTTGAGAGTTGTTTACTACCAGGATATATAAAACTGAAAAACACATGCCCTACATTTTAAATACATTGCACCCTGCCCTCTGGGTTGTTTTGGGCCTGCCATAGGGGTGACCAGTATGTAGAAAAGGGGAAGATTTAGGCCTGGCAAGAGGTTTATATTGCGAGGTTGAAATGGCAGTGTAAACTACACACATAGGTTCTGCAATGGCAGGCCTGAGTCATGGTGAGAAGGCTACTTGAGTGGGTAGCACAATGAGTGTTGCAGGCCCACTAGAAGCATTTATTTTACAGGCCTTGCGTACATGTAGTGCCACTTTATCGGGACTTAGAAGTAAATTAAATATACCAAATGGGTGTTAGCCAATTTCACCATTTTTAAAGGAGAAAGCACAATCTCTCTCAAAATGTTTGGGTGGGGGGAAGACCACCATAAGGCTGACAGGTCTAACACACAGGAAATGTCACATGATGCAGATTTCTAAGATTCTGCTGGAAAGGTTTGCTAATTGGAAAAAATAAATGAAAGTAGGTTCAGGCAGAGAATTACATTCCACATGCAGGTTTAAAGAGTTTTAGTGAAAAGAGCATCAAAAAGCACAAAGCAACATCTGTGAAAATCTGGTCATGCCAGATTGTCGCAAACTCACAAGTTCAGGCTGACCGTGATGGAGAGCGGGACAGATATAAAGACCAAGTTAGGCCAGCTGAATAAGACTCCCTTAAATCCTGGTTGCAACGAGTGCTGTGCTGAGGATATCTCACAAAGCTGAGGTAATCTGAGGTTTGGGTCAGAGATACGTCACACAGCTCCAGTTCCGGGGGGCTATGAGGCTGCAAAATGAGGTCCTTCGTTGTCACTAAGGAGTTAGTTGATCAGGGAGCTTGTGATGTGGAGTCCTGTGTCGAGGATGTGTTGCGCACCGGTAGGTTCCAAAGAAGATGCGAAGCTTCCAATGCGGGGTCCTGAGTCGACATCCAAGGTGCTCTAGACAAAGTTCTTTTGATGCAATGACTTGCGTCAAGGATGCGTCATGTGGCGGCAGTTCCAATAAGGCTATGGGGGTGATGCAATGTACTTATGATGGGAGAATCCACGAAACAGAGGCAATTCATCAGTTCTGCTTGTGGTTGCACCCAACAGCAGGAGTGTATTAGTTCTGCTGGGTCCACAGACGGGCTGGTATTGTGTAGTTCCCACTAATCCATAGGACCTGTGCATTTGAAGCCAACATACACTTTGGGTACGGTGCATCGACTGATTTCATGCATCCCCATAATATATGATGGCCTAGAGACCAGCTAGCTCACAGTGCCACCATAAGTCCCCCCTAACCCAAACAGAGAGTGAATGTCTTCTGGCAACTACTGACCCTAAGGGATCATGGTAACAGATCTACAACTCTTTCGCTCAGTCACTCATGCACTTTTGATCTCAGAGAAATATATAGAGAATACACAATGGGACATTTTCAATATATTTATTAAACCAATGTTATTTTTGTAGAGAATACATGTGCTGCAATAATCAGTAGACAGAAGCATATGAAAGTGATTATAAGCACCAAAATAGTAAATAGCAGGCATAGTTCCACCATGGTGCTAAAAACAGTGGATATATGCAGGCATATACAGCAAGGTAATCAGATAAACTCCTACAATGCAATCCCTACTCTATGTGCACCTAGTGTAGGGGTAGGTGTGTGTATCTAGAGCCAAGAGTCCCCCCAGGGGGTGATCCAACTCCATTACCTGGTGGGATAGAATGTAGGACCCCGTCTTGGTCAGTGTTAGATTTTGGGGTCTCCAGTTGGCAGAGGTAAGTACCTTTGACCAAATAGGGACCCTTGCGTCTTGTCAGGGTAAGGGGGTACACTTCTAAAATAACCCCTGCTCACCCCCTTGGTAGCTTGGCATGAGCAGACAGGCTTATCTCAGCGGCAGTGTGTAAAGCATTTGTGAACACATACAGTAATATAGTGACAACACTACAAAGGGACACCACACAGGTTGTAGTATAAAAATAAGTATTATTTATATAGGCTTATCACAAGACCACAAACGACAAAAATCCACAATACTGTACTCAAAAATGGTAGAAATAGCTTAGTTCCCTTTAGATGGTAAATGCAACACTTATGTCCAACGTACCTTTGGATGCGTAATGCTGTACAAGTAAAAGAGTTGCATGGAAGGTGATGCATCGGTTCCTTACACGCAAGAACGGGGATGCGTCAGTTCCTTACTCCGGGGGAGGTGATGCGTCGGTTCCCTACTGCTGCGAAGGGGACGGTGATGCGCCGGTTCCTTACCAGAGGGGAGGTGATGCGTCGATTCTTCTCCATGTGGGGAGCTGATGCGTCAGTTTCTTACTGCGATTCTGTGACGATGCGACTAGCAACGCCGTGATGACGACCCAGTGCAATGAACAAAAATGGTGTCTTCTTGATGTTGTGACAACAAAGGGGTGATGCGTGCACGCCCGACGGCCGTGTGGCGACTCGGTGAAACTTCTTGAGCTGCGACAGCCCCTGCGACACGCTTCTCTGGTGATGCAACTGCGTCTGCTGCAACGGTGACACTCTTCTCCAGTGATGCCGGGCACCTCGGCGATGCGATGGAGACAGCGGCAGCACGCTTACTCAGCGATGCGACGACAACTGCTGCGGCAGCGACACACTTCTCCGGTGATGCGACGGCGTCTACTGCGACAGTGACACTCTTCTCTGGTGATGAGAGGCGCTTCGGTGATGCGATGGTGACAGTGGCAGCACGCTTTCTCGATGATGCGACGACAACTGCCGCAGCGGCGACACACTTCTTCGTCTTGAGTCGCGCTTTCAGCTCCCAGCGACACACAGTCTCTCAGAAGGCCCAGCTCAACAGCAGGCATTTCAGATTCCCAGCAAGGGAACTCAGGGGAGCTGGTTGGTGAGGTCTTGTATCCCTGAGACTTCAGGTAGGAGGCAAGCTCTAGTTCAAGCCCTTGGAGATCTTCTTACAAGTTTCTAAAAGTAGCACAAAGTCCTTTCTCCTTTCTTTGGCAATCAGGTAACCACTGCAGGCCAATCCTCAAACAGCACACAGCATAGGGATAGTCTCCTCCTGCAGTCTCTCTCTCTGGTTCCTCTCCACAGCAAAGGTTCTTCTTGTTTCCCAGAAGTGATCTAAAGTCTTGGGGTCTGGGTCCCAGTATTTATACTCATATTTTCTTTGTTCTCTGAAAGCAGAGAGGCCTTTGCCTAGTCCAAACCAGTTCTGGTCAGTCCTGGAGCACTTTATTTACAGGACTCCTTCTTTCCTTTCACAGTGTGGGCCAGGGATATCAGACGCACCACAGGAGGCGGAGCCAGCGTTGTGGAAGGCAGGCACAGCCCTATTCAGGTCCCAGGTGAAACTCCTCCCACAACTCTACATGTAGATGGGTCTATTCAGCCCTGTGCTGACTCACCCTGTCTCCTGGAATCCCCCAGCCCCTGTCACTCAAACTCCAGACATGGAATACACAACCTAGCAGAGGCAGGCTTGGATAGTTAGGCAAGAAAATACCTACTTTCTAAAAGTGGTATTTTCAAACACAGAATGTTAAATCCAACTTCACTAAAATATGTATTTTATCATTCTGAGTTCAGGCATACTAAACTCAAATTTCTACCATGTTCCCTGGGTCAGTTAGGATTATAGGATGTTATAACTGCCCATTCTGGCCTATGGGGAACAGTTAGCCTTGCAACAGTGAAAAACGTAAAATGGCTGTAATTCACTATTAGGACATGCCACACACACCAGGGCATGTCCTACCTTATACTTACAAAGCACTCTGCCTTGGGCTTACCTTAGGGGTGTCTGATTTGAAGAAAAGGAAAGGTTTAGGGACTGGCAAGTTGGTGCACTTGCTCAGTCAACAGGCCAGTCACAGACTGCACACAGGCTCTGCAATGGCAGGCCTGAGACACACTTTACAGGATGCTTCTGTGGGTGGCACAACCAGAGCTGCAAGTCCACCGGCAGCATTTGATTTCCAAGCCCTGGGCACACATGGTGCACTGTACTAGGGTCTGACAAGTAAATCAAATAACCCAATCATGGAGTCAGTAATCAATACATCAATTTACAATAGGGAGAGCATAGGCACTTTAACACTGATCAGCAGTGGTAAAGTGCCCAGAGTAAAAAAAAACAAAAAAAAAACAGGTCAGAGAAAATACAGGAAGAAGGCAAAAAGTTGAGGGATGAACCTGCAAAAAGGGCTAAGTCCAACAGGTCATAAGATATCCTCCAGTGGGATCAGTCCAAGGGAGGACCTTTTATCTGCCATTCACAGTATGCCCACACCTGCGAACAAAGAAGAGTTGATGACGTTCCTTGGGATGGCAGAATATTATGGCCAGTTTTTTGACAGATTTGAAGAAGGAAGTACCAGCATGAGAGAGTTGCTGAAAAAATGGGTGGAATTCAAATGGAGTGAGGACTGTCTGGGAGAATTTGAGGTAATAAAGACTAAGCTGCTCCTAGTTTTGCAAGCTTTGAACCAGGGCAGGAGACTATACTGATGACATATGCTAGTTTGAAGGGTTCGGTTGCTGTACTGTTGCAGGTGGTAAATGGAGAAGAAAAGACCATATTATTCTTATCTGTAAGTTTGAGTCGGGCTGACAAGAACTATTCTATTATCAAAAAGAGGGCATTAGGTGTGTTTTGGGCAGTGAGGAACCTGTAGAGATTTTTATGGGGAAGTAAGTTTTGGGTTAAAATGGATCATAAACCTTTAAGAGAGATATTTATGTATAAAGTTATTGATGCGTTATCCTCTAGAATTTGTAAAAGGGTATTCACACTGCAGGAGTTTGATTTCAAAGTTGAATATGTGCCAGCGCTGAAAATATACTAGCGAACTGTGTATCTCACATGTGCAGCGGTGTACTTGAGAATGACAATGAGATTTTGAAAGGAGTGTGGTTTGAGGACAAAATTAAGGTTTGCGCGGTCAATGGCAGGTCTATTCTTGAAGGAGAGTGAGTTGATACTGTAAATAATGACCAATCATTGCAGATGGTGAAACAATGGATATTGACAGGTTGGCCAAGGAGAGAGGTTTGTGGTAGTGGTATGAAAGGTTTTTGGGAGGTGAGGGATGAGTTGATAGTTTGTGGTGACTTGCTTCTGAGAGATGATATGTTGATTACTCTCCGTGCATTAAGAAATAGGATTATTTCCTTGGGACATGAAAGTCACTTGCGAATATCAAAGACAAATATAAGGATCAGAACTGATTATTGGTGGCCTAGAATGGACTTAATGATAGAAAGGAGAGTGAGGAATTGTGTTGAGTGTCTGGCTAGTGGTAGGAGTTTGAAGTGCAGAACTCAGTCCTTGGTGGTGAAAAAAGTTGCCTTCGGCTGCTTGGGAGGAGATTTTACTTGACATTGTTGTTCCCATCAGATCAGGAAGTGTCAATTGGTGTAATGTGTGTTGTATTGATTGTGACTCACATTGGCCAGAGGTGCCGGTTGTAAATTCAGTGGAGACAAAGGTTGTGATAAGATTTATGTGTGATCAAGAGGAGTGTCCTTCTGTTTTGTTAACAGATAACGGGGTACAGTTGACGTCAGTTGACGTCAAGAGAAGAATTTCTGAGAGACATGAGCGAAGTCCAAAATAAATCTGCCATTTATCACCCAGAATGTAATGGCATAATTGAGAGGTTCAATAAGGTTTTGAAAGAGACCATACAGCATTCAAGGATGACTGATAAGTCATGGATGAAAGAAATTCCGGATAAGGTTATACTATATAGACTTACACCTCATTCCACTACAGGTATGAAACGGTTTGAACTTTTCAAGGGGAGGAAGCTCAATAGTGTGTTGTGTCCTAGTTAGGTAAACAAAAGAAGGGACATTAGTATGAGAGAAGTTGTTAATAAGACCATGTGGAAGGGTGAAGTGGAAGAAAGAAGGGAAGGGATGAAGGTAAAATGTAACAATCAAAAGAAGGTGAAAGTGACAAGCATTGTGGTTGGCGACTGGGTGAGAGTTAAGCTGCCAGGATCTAGTACTGGCATTTCCAAGTTTAGCAAACCTATGAAGGTTATAACATTGTTTACTAATGCTGTGAAAACCGATGACCATAACATATGGAATTTGAACAGGCTTGCTAAGTTCAACAAGATGGAATTGGAAGGAGAGGAAGAAACTAATGTGGAGAGAACAAGTGTGGAGAAAATGGTGGAGGTCCAAGAACAAGAGCAAGACCTGCCATTAAGCCATTATATTTAAAAGACTTTGTAGAATAATGCATATAGGAACATGTAGGTTTGTTTTGGTAAAAGAAGGTGTGTGGTACCTAGGAACATCTGATTAGAACCCTGTGTATGTGGATTTCTGGCATGGTGGCAGGTGAGGCAGGGGTTCTTAAAATGTAGGGATAGAACTGCTTGGTGAGCTGGCTCGATGAAGTTAGGCTGTGTCAAGCTGGTAGTGGTTCTAAGCTTGTACTTACATTAATTAACATGAAAAAATTCACTTCATTTTCCCGAGTCTTCACTTCCACAAGTACCTAGTCATCCGATCCAGAGGCAGACTGTAGGCATTAAGTGGGCAAGCAAGGAAAATGCCAACTTTCTAAAATTGTAGTTCAAAATCTGACTTTACCATAAAAGAAGATTTTTTATTAAAGTTCCAAAGACATCCAACATGAACTGCTTATCTGTTCCCATTTTGAAGTATCCATATTAAATATAATGATGTAACTTCACTGTTATCCTATGCGAGAGGTAGGCCTTGCAATAGGGAAAAACTAATTTAAGTGTTTTTCGCTACCAGGACATGTAAAACTTAAAAGTACACATTGTGATTATTAAATTCTTGCACCCTGCCCTGTGGTCTGTTTGGGGACGACCCTAGGGTTAACATATGCATCAAAATGGAAAATTTGGGCCTGGCAAAAGTTTGATACTGACTTGTTGAAATGGCAGTTCCAAACTGCACGCATGGGCTGCAATGGTAGGCCTGAGAGTGGTAGTAGCATTTAATTTTCAGGCCCTTTCTACATACAGTACCACTTTACTAGGGACTCGAAAGTAAATTAAATGAGCCAATTGGGGTTAAACCAATGCTAAATGGTACCATGTGTTAAAGAGTGAGCACTAGCACTTTAGCACTGGTTAGCAGTACTAAATTGCACAGAGATCAGAAAAATGGAGAAGCATAATGCAACACATTTGGGGGAAGACCACCCTAGGGTTGACAGGTTTACCATGTTATTATCCAAAATGAGTAAATCTTCTTCTGCAAACTTACCCTCAGTCGGGGTGGTAAATGTCTTGGTATAGTTATACATTTTCTAAAAATTGTGTCCTCTACTTCTTATATCTGAATCCCAGCTTTAACAGTAGGACAAAGGAGGGGTATAGAATAATTTCAAATGCATGTTATACACAAGTTGGGCTATGAAACCAATCTCTTGGATGAGTGAACATGTCATGTTTTATGGTCTTCCCAGGCGTGCATCTGTAACATGATGAGTATTTCTGTTGCAGTTTGAAGGGACATAGATGAAGGCATGGGTATAGCAGGTGCATGCAGAGGAGATTATTATGAAAAAGCATGTGCTGCAAGTTGTGTACCTCTCACTGGCACAGCCTTTACAGTGGCATGGTACCTAGAGGTGAGCGGTCCCATGCCCCAGTGTTCTCTGCTCTAACTGCTTTTCAGAAATATTTTTGAAGATTATCTCCCTATGACCTAGCTGTGCGTTTAATCTTCTTAGGAAGCCACTGTAAAGACTCTGAGACAAGCCAATGGCAGGCATTGGCAATCCCAGGTCTCATCACGTGGAAGTAGAGAGTGACAGATAAAAAAAGATACCAAAAAGAGGAGGAGATCCTGAGAAAGGCAAAAGAGGTGGAGCAAAGAGATGAAAGAATAAAAAGAAGTAACCTCTGAAGTAGGGTGAGAAAATGGACAAATTATGTGGCTAATCTGCTTAAGTACACATACATTTCCAGCATTAGCTTTTTGCGATTCTGTGAAACTGTAGAAATGTGTAAATCAATGCAAAATGTTTGTGTATTTACTCTTATTTTTGTGATAATAGTGTAAATTACTAATACTTGCAAGATATTCTATACCATTGATCTGTTTTTTCTGTTAACTCCCGCAGAGTGACTTATAAGGAACACATATTATGTATATTTTTGGAATGGTTAAACACTCAGGGGCTGGGGGCATGGCATATGCGCCTGAACAAGATGGCTGCGGACTGCTAAGCTCTGTCTCTTCGCGGAGCTTACAAAGTAATTTTCAGCCTCACCGAGACCTCGTTCAGCGCTCCCTAAGCTGGTCCTGTGCCTCATAGTGTGGCGGAACAACTGTGAGCTAGCGGGGGAGCTTACAAACCCGCCCTTTACCTGACTTTGCCTCGACAACACTTTTTCACACATGCGAGCGGCTGCCATTTTGTTAGCGCGCCAATTGTAATTTTTCTCCTCTGGTTTCTAATGCGGCAAAAAACGCTTGAGTGAGCTTCTTTTCAACCTTCATATTTACTTAACCAGAACTTTGTGTGATGGGAGTAGCCATGAAATTATAAAAAAAATATCTAGAACTGGATGTCCTCACAAGTCAAAACAGGCAGGTGACTTCTTCAGAAGTTATTTCAATCCGTGCCAAGTATCATTAGCACACAGGTGATGAGAAATATGAGCACAATTCAGCAAATGTTCTGGGAGGCGCATTTTGTAGATGGAAGAAGCAACTGTCTGTTGCAAGAGCACAAGGGAAGACATTGTTCCCAACCTTCATTTGCTTCGGATCATTAATTAAATTGTCATAGATCCTTTTGGAAAGAGGTGCCATTTTGTTAGCGTGCCGCTCATATTGTTTCTCCTCTGGTATCTAATGCGGAAAACAATGTTTGGGTCCCCTGCAAATGAAACTTCACTTTCAGTTGACTTCAAATCTTTAGGCCTAATGACCCTTATATATATTATTATATATTTTACTGCATGTATGTTTCATAACGACACTATTGATTTGGTCCCACTTATTCATTCATGAGTTTGAGCCTGAGGGGATGTGAACGAGATCACACAAGTTGTGAGGCAATATCTCAGGAGTCATTTTACACCCGGTTTCCTTGCATGTAGGCAAGCCAGTGGGACCCTCCATAATTTTCTGCTTCATAGCTTACTATGTTGTTACATGCCTACCACAGATAATTGGCAGTGGCTTTCATTACTACAGTGTGTGAACCATCGCATAACTACATCGAACTTTCTCTCATTGACCACCTATTTTATGGGCAGGCTCTCTACTATTAAAAAACTACCTCATCGACAGGTACATATCATCAAGATGGCTAGCAACTCTCTAAACCTCACAAAAGCATCTTCATCTGGCACTAAATGTAAAAGAGCCAAAAATTATCCTCCATCTCCGGGCCAGTCATGTTCTTACCCGGTCTTGGACTCAAATTTAGATGAACTGTGTGTACTATCACCAATGAAAAACTACAACAGATTGAAGATCTATGGATCGACATGGAAGATAAAATGTACAAAATTGAACAATGTGTGGTCCACCTTCAGGACATGGCTACTAAAATACCATTGCTGGAACAAGAATTTCATAAGTTTAAGCTACACACCGAAGACCTTGAAAATTGCAAAAGAAGGAACAACCTTCGGCTTTATGGTTTACCTGAAAATGTTGACGGTCCTGATCTTCTTTCCTTTCTTAAAGTAATATTTGTCTGACCTTCTCAACCTTCAGTCTTCTACTCCTCCTAATATCCAGCGAGCACATCGTCTTGGTCGCCCTCAACCTCAATCTAACAGACCACGTAGTATTAAAATGCTCTTCTTAGAATTCACCGACCTGACACTTGTATTAAAAGCTGCCAGAGAAAAACATCATCTTAAGGACGTAAGGAGATCCTAGCACTTTGTCCTCAACTAAGATCCATGAACATCTGTTATGGGATATTACATCCTTGTCTATGCCAAATTACCTTCATACCAGTCTAAACTAAGGGTGTTTTTGCAAACCATCCCCAAGATACCTATGGACACAAATGCTCAATGTTCTTAAACTGTTAAATTGTTAATGCTTCAAGGCTCTTTGATTCTGGTTGTAATTTCTAATTGTTGGTTTTCAAATATGGATTATGTGGCCTGAATCTCTCTATTTTTTACCTCTCTCATTTTATTTTCTATCCGTTGTTGTTCTTGTTTCTGGGTGCTTTATGTCCTTGATCTGTCCCTTTTTGCCTCTATCCCCTTTATTCTTCTATCATTCTCTCTATCTCTATGCCCTCCTTTTCACTCTCCTCTCCTCTTCTTTTTCTATTTTCCTTTTCTTTTCTCTTTAATTATACAAGTGCCTATCTGTTTCACTTCTTTTTGTTTTTATTAATTTTGTCATGTTACCCGATTTTTGACGGCCGGTGTCTTTTTGTTTCCATTGCTGTCTTTGAAATTCATTATCATTGTGCCTGTACCCTTGTTTTCAAACATCAAAATGTTTAATAGTGTATCATGGAACGTCCATGGTCTGGGTCATACTGTTAAGCTTCAAAAGGTACTTTCTCATTTTTCAAAACTTAATTGTAAGATTGCTTTTTCTTGTTGCAAGAAACCCACTGTAATGATGTTGAATCACTCAAACTCATACGTCAATGGGTGGGTCAGGTTGTTTTCTCTCCAGCTGTCAACCGTAAGTGTGGTGTTGCCATCCTATGTCATAAATCTCTAAAAATACAAATTTTAACAACTGAAGGTGATACACCTGTGGACGATGGGGAATACTTAATGCCACGGTCTATAATAAACAGGTCACCTTCTTCAATATTTATGGGCTGGTGAAGTCTGATCTGGGTTTTTGGCACATTATTAAACAAAAAAAAAACATTATTGTTGCTGGGAATTTCAGCAATTGGTTAGATCCCTTTTCTGATAAATCACATGAAGCATTGCCTCTCGTCCACTCTATGACACATGGAAAACTAATAACCCTTTCAAACATGAGTTTATATTCTTTTCAAATGTTCATCACATCATGTCTCGCATTGATTACATTATGATCTCAAAACCTTTACTCCATTCTCTCCCATCTTCTAAGATAGGTTCCATTTATAATTCTGATCATGCCCCTGGTTCCGTCTCTTTTGATTTGTCCCATGCTACCTACAAACATGCTAGATGGAGATTTAACAACTCCTTACTATCCGATCAAACATATATTTTAGACGTTACTTCCTTTATAAGAGAATTTTTTCAGCTTAACAAGTCCAGTGATACCTCTGTTCACAATAATTGGGATGCCTTTAATGCCTCTTTTAGAACCTTTACCATTGCCTACACTGCCAGAAAGAAAAAAGTTATTAAATGTCCAATACCTTTTCACCCTTAAACATATTAAGACTCTTGAACACTCTTACTATACTTCTTAATTCCCTGCCAGCCTCCGTGACCTTATCAAGGCTGATGTAAAGAAACTGGCTACAACTGATGCTTGTAACATCCTACTTAAAATAAAATCCAAATATCATGAGGGTCAGAACAAAGCGGGTAGAATGTTGGTCAATTATCTAAAAGTCAAATTGGAACGGAAAACCATTGGACCTATTCGTAATGTCCTTACTAACAATTTACTACACTCTCACTCAGACGTTGTTAATGCTTTCCAGTCCTACTATAACTCATTATATATGGAAGTCACCTATCCTCCTGAAAATGACATTCAGTCATTCTTTGATGGTCTCCCCTCTCCTCTCCCCATACCGGATGCTATGGCTCTCCTTGAAAAAGATAGAACTCTTCAGGAGCTTTTGGATGCTATTAAATCACTGAGGAGAAATAAAGCTCCTGGTCCTGATGTTTTTTCTATTGAACTTATCTCTTCTTTTTCATCGATTTTTGTACCACACTTACATGAGCTTTTCACCTATTTTCTATTGAAATCTAAACCTGAAGGCTCCTTCCTTGATGCTCTCATTGTAATTATTCCCAAACCTGATAATTATTAATATTACCTATGTCAAAATTACTGCCCAATCTCATAAATCAATTATGATTGCAAAATTTTCAAAAGATTCTTGCCTCTAGGCCAGATGATGTTATACCCCTACTTATTAAATCTGATCAATCTGGTCCCATTAAAGGTAGGCTTTCTTCAGACAGGTAGGATGTTCTCTAATATTCTTTCACTGGGGAGAGGATATTCTGATCGTCTGGCTGCATTATCCGTTGACTCTGAAAAAGTATTTGATCATATAAATTGGCAATTCATGTTCAAAACCATTCAGTGGTTTGGCTGCGGCCCCAAATTCTGTCTGTTTGTAAAGCTACTGTACTCAGAATCACATGCTTGTGTCTCTGTTAACGTTTTTTTATCCCCTTACTTTAATTTGCACAGAGGCACCAGGCTAGGTTGTCCCTTCTCTCCTCTTTTATTTCTACTATTTCTTGAACCATTTCTTCAACGCATTCACCGTAATTCTCTGATAACAGGTTTCCAACACAAATACCATGAAACTAAACTATCTGCTAATGCAGACAATATTCCGATCTACCTTTTGAAAACCTCAACCTCCCTGCCTTCCTTCTTACAGGAGATTGCTTTATATTCTAAAGTATCTGGCTATAAATTGAATTCCTCTAAAACTGAGATTTTGCCGTCAAGTTCCTTGTGCTACCAATTCATGTTTTCTAACACCAACTTTAAATGGTGTCCATCTAAAATTAAATAACTAGGTGTCTGATTCTCTCCTACCATCCCTCAAACTCTTGCCCACAATTTTAGTGTATATAACGTAAGATTCAAAACTCACTTTCTATTTGGTCTCCCCTCCATTTATCCTGGTGTGGTTGACTGGATACCACTCAAAATGCTGATTGTACCACTCATTCAATTCTTGCTTTCTATGTCACCTTTTAAAATCCCTAATTATTATTTTAACCAAATTAATTCTCTCTGTACTAAATGTCTCTGGAATAACAAACCTGCCCGTATTGCTTTATCTAAATTAATCAAACCAAAAAACGAAGGGATGTACGATTCCCTCATTTTAAATTATATCACACTGCTTTTTTAATTAGACAAGTTTATGCATTGAACAGACAATATCAAGATGCACCGAGACCTGGCTGGATCAATTTTGAACATTCTTTATTGTATGAATTCTCTTTTTATGACATTTGTTTTATGTCCAATTGCACTTTTATTTCCAAACCTCCTATCTTAAAATATTCCCAACACCTGATACATTCACTGTTCATGGACAGCTCTAATTTTTATCAAGCTTTTCTTGCCTCCTCTATTTGGTATATAAAATTTATTAAGTTTCACCATAAGTCATTCTATTTCAAATACTGGAAAGAGAAGAATATTCTATATGTTCACCAACTTGTATCCCATAACTCCGTTATACCCTTAATACACTACAAGAATGTTATGATTTACCCACTTCTTGCTTACCCCAATACTCTCAATTATCACAAGAACTTCAATCATTTTTATTAACCCAAAATGATCCTGCTAATGTTATTCCACTTACTCCCTTGACTACTTTGTACAATATTTCTTCTGATTCTACCCCTAAAGCTTCTTTTATATATAAACTTTCTCTGCTCCTATCCCAGAAAGACCAGAATCTCCAATTGACTTAACTTTGGGAACAAGACCTCTCGACTTAAAAATGGGACAAATTATGGCACAAAATCTTTACCAGCTCTAGAGCTGCCAATATCACTTAATCGCTATTTTTCTTATATCACAGAGTAGTTCGGACACCTGTCTTTATCCATAAAATCAACCCCTCTACTTCTCCTCTTTGCTGGTCATGTCTTCTCTCTAATGGCACATTGCTTCATTTAATATATTTATGCCCTAATGTTTTTACATTTTGCAAATCCATTTGGTCTAAATGTTCTAAGATATTTCACTGTTGTATTCCATTATCAATTCAAAATGTTTTTCTTGGTTCCATGTCTGTTGATTTTCATGCCACCTCGTTGAAGTTGAAATTATTTGACCTTTTTATTGCTCTTCCATTTAAAGTTATTCTTACTGCCTCGAACGATAATTCTAAAAAATGTACTCTAACATGGTGGAATCTTATTTGTGATGAACACAAAATTTCTACTGTTTCAACTTCATTGTTTTCTCAAAAAATCAAGTGTGATTTACTTTGGTTACCTTTTACTACTTTCTTATTGTCACACTCATCTTTACACTAATAACTGTTTGATTACCCCTTTCCCTTCCCCTCTTCTATTCCTTTCCCCTTTTTCTTTTCCTTTTCTACTTTCCTTTTTTATCTTAATAAATATATAAATAACTAATATTTAATAGGTACCCTAATCTCTTTTCTTTTAGTGTATAGCATAAGGTTGTATTTTACAGTCTTTCTCCACCACATACAGTACCATATCTTCTCATCGTTATATCTTTTGTTGTTTTTTGAGTGTTTTTTACCGTGCCAGTTCTCTTCCTTATTCTGATTGTAAACTTGACGCTTTCCTATTTATTCCATCTTTTTTTTTTAAACACTCAGGGGCTTATTTATGCAAGGATTGCATCATGTTTGTACCACGCAAGGTGGTACATGTGTGACGCAAAGCTCTAAGTCAGATGGTGTAAGTCACGCAAAGCCACTTTGCGTGACTCTGAGTGGCATCATAAATCTGGAGTAATGCAGCGCAAACCATTGCATTGCTTTACTCTGCCCCGGGTAGGCATTTCATGGGCATTGCATGGGTGTTCCTGTGCAACTTCCATTAGTTTTGATGCATCCCCAGATTTACAAGAAGGTGTAAACCTGGGGATGCGTCAAGATCTTACACCTTCCTAATGGAGGCGTAACGAGAAATATCCCTACTTCTCCTAATTTCTTCCTCTTTCTGTATGTGTTGCATTTTACAGCACACATAGAAAGAGAAATATGCCTGCCAGGATTGCTTTTTTTCAGGAAAGTGCCCCTTCCTGCACAAAAACAAATCTGCATACAATGCAGGCACACATGTACCATGGTGCAAGGGTGCTTGCGTTGGTGCAAGGGTGCTTGCGTTGGCGCTAGGTTGTTAAAAGGGCACCAGCGCAAGAGAAATGACAGGAATGAGCCATATTGCTCTAAATACAGGACATTACTGCCTTTTCCTGGTCATGCAGTGCAGTGCAGGAAGGTGACTTGCTGCGCTGCTCTGTGTCACTTTCCCATGAATGAGCCCCTCAGTTACCCCCATTTCTGACATTACCAATATCCTTATAGAACGTGGGAAAAAGCAGAAATAAGACAAAGGGATTTCCAGTGGATGGCCCGACGGTCGCCTGGTTAGTATACTCCAGTCTTTTATACTACGTTCCCAGGGTAGAGGGTGGTGAGCCTTAGTTAGATGTCCCTGCCACGACAACGACCTTGCAGCTTTCAATGACGCTTTGTAAGTTGGCCCTATTCTTGATATACCAGCTTGACAAGACTTTTTGTATTTCAAGAATAAACTCGCGAACAAAATACAACCACATCAATGCACAGGGAGTTTTGCACATGGAAGGGAATTCACTGCCAGGATCCACCTTCCCTGGCAGTCCGAGATAAGGTAATCTAGTGACAATCGCCCCACCCTGAATAAGATAGTGTGACAGTCGCTATGACCTGACAACCATGCTGCTGGTGGGGCCATCAGAAGCGCCACCATCAGAAACTCAGAACGTCCTCTGATACTAACTGGAGCACGAGAACGCCAGTTTGGCTGGGTGGGAGTACTGCAGATTTACAGTGGTGCTCCCAATCCACAAAGCTTTATATGACCCCTTAATGGATTCGTTTTTTTGGCACCTTTGTAGTTTAGACAATATGGTGCATTCAGAGTTAAAAAAATAGATAAATGTGAAAAGCAAACAGTGCATGACAGTGCAATTTCAGTAATATTGTGTGACGTAGAAATTAGTTTGATATGTTGGACTCCATTAAGATAGAGGCAACATTACTGTACACTCAAAAGTGAAAGCATTTTTTGTATAAAAATCACTTGGGTAATGTAAGACCTCTGTGAGCCAAACTATGCCACAGGCATCAGTTCTGCAAAATACAGATGCACACAATTAAAATTACAATCTCCTCACAGGTGTAACTTGAAGACACCATCTTATATCTGGAACTAACATCAGTGGCTCATTTTTGGGTGTAGTGTTAAGTTACAACGTCCTCTGTTCTACTCTCAGTCAATATGGACACAGAGGTCCTGCGTTGCCCCCAGCATTTCTAATTGATATTAAGAACTCATCTGAGAGACCACCAACCTAAAAATGCCAGCATGATGTTATACTGAACAGAAGGCACATGTTTTGCTCATCGCAAGGGAAACAAACCAGCACCAGGCAGTGCTATTTTGCCAGCTGCATCCCTGTGACAGTCAATCATTCAATACCTTATTGTACTATTCTCTGCTGTTCCTTGGAGTATATATATGAAATCAGATTAAACTGTAACACTAACTGACAATAAATTACAGAGAATATGAAATACAAGCCCCAGTTGAAAACAAAGTCTTTAAAAACTGCACCATGAGGCAGGTGACAATTCTAGGCATTTTTCCAGAGAAAAAGTGTTTTGGATAGATAGAGATGTGTGAAGACATAAAAAAACGTGAAAAATATGTGTCTACTATAATTTATAGGTATAGTAAATACTCATTTTCATAAGCTACTGATTCAGTTTGGAAAATAACGTTCTAAACTAAGGACATTTAAACTAGAATACAACATCTTGTAAATAGCCAGTAAACTACATCAACCCAAAAGTGGATAACTATCGGTTTCCTTTTAAGCTGCACACACAAAATATTCAAAAATGTTTAACTTATTACCACTGATCAATTTAATTATTTATTATATCTTTCAAAATTCACCACACATTCCAATGAATTACACTATTTATGTGTTTTAACAAATATTCTTTTCGACTTAAAAATATATGCAAGACAGGGCCATTAATTGATATTGAGCATAGGCAAAGCCAATACTTCATACCTGTTTAATGCAAGTGCAAATCTCTTGCTTGGTCATTGCTCGTTGGAAAAGCATTGTTGTTTGACGAAAAGTAAAATAAATACATTCAAAGTGCTGGAGGAAAATCTAAGAATTATCTTAATGTATTTCAAAAGTACACCAATTTAAATATTTTCATTGTTAATAATTGGCTTGTGTAAGAAATTGGTTGAAGAGTGTGAGAGCATAATAATAACAAACGCGTGTGCCTAACTCTCTGGTTGCCTGGCACAAAAAGTAGTCAAAAATAACTTAGAGGCAAAGTTTAAAGTATTTATGCAGTACTCAAACAGTAATAAAGAGAAAAAAACACAAGAAAAATTCCAAATCAAATATAAAACTAGAAGATAGTATAATAAATAAAATGACACCAAAACTACTAAAAGTCCCAACAGTAGAACCATAGTTATGAGTTTAAATATGTTAAGATTAAAGTAGTGCCAAAAATGCATGCCAAACCAAATGTGGGTATCTGGTTACACCAGACTGGGACAAAGTCAAAAGTTCAGGCCAATCGGGATGGAGTGCCAGGCGTAAACTGGGCCAGGTGCTGCTCACTAGGAGTTTTTCCTTTTGTCCTTGGTTTGGGGGATGTGAAGCACTGCTATTTAATTTTGTGCATCAGATTTGGAGAATCCACCGATCAGGAGCAGCGAGTTGCGGCGATGTGAGGCCCTGCATCATTCTGCTCCATGCTGCATCAGATGAGGATAGGCTGCCAACCAGAAGTTGCAAGGTGCTGTGTTGCGAGGCCCTGCGTCGTTCTGTGCCTCAGTTGAGCAGTGACGAGTACACTCAGACTTCAGCAAGGTTCCAGGACCTTGAGCACAGCACTTGGGGGGCACGAGGGTGGATGTCAGGACTCCCTTCCACAGAGGCCAGCAGAGAGGACCAGGTCAGGTTAAGTTGGGTCTGTTCAGCTGAAAAGGAGAGCCTCTTGAAGCTTTTTGTGTCCCTATAGCTTAAACAGGAGGTCTGCTAACTGAACCTTAGAGTTACTTTTAGGACTTGGGTTCAGGGCACGCAGATGCAGTATTTCTTCTTCAGACAGTAAGGCAGTCCTTCTGAAACTTCTCAGGAGTGTTTTGAAGGTTTCCCGTTTATAACCATTGCCATCGGAGTACACCCTTTTTTCTACCCTGAAATGGACTCTGGTGTGTTTCTCATTCCCCTGGGTGTTGATTCAGTGTGTGGCTGGTAAAATGAAAGGCAGGCAGGCCCAGATGTGAACCCAATTTGGTAGTGATAGAGTAGGCATTTTCTGTAATCAGGCAGGGAATGGATAGAGCCCTCAAGCTGCCCAATGAAGCTCATGAAGGGGTCATTCTGCTCAGAAAAGAAACACCCTTTCACACACCCAAGGCCCTTTTAGCCAGTCTGGAAGGAATACAGATCACACAGCAGGGGAGCAATTAACAGTCAGTGACACTTTATGCTGGAAGAAAAACACATTTGGTTAAGGCAGGAAAATGCCAACTTTTTAAAAGTTACATTAACAAACAACAATGTACCTTAGCTGAAGTTATTTAACCAACATAATAAATCATTACTTTGTGATCATGAAATTTAATGAGCATGACCACAGTATCTATACATGATTATTTTTCAACGTTTTCCTTAGATATTTTGCATAGCACAATCATGTACATTAGATGACATCTATTTGATTTCCATTCAAATTTAGTAACCAACAGCCTGTCAGGAATGCAAATGTGACATTAAACTCCAAGAGAAAAGGTAATAGAGGAAGGCTTAGAATTGGCAATTACCACCAATAGAGAATTTGATTACCATTTGCACACTTCCTTCTATGTATCCTATTGGAGAAATTAAGCACCGGCGGCATTGGGGAAATCCAACATTGCTGCCTCGATGTTCAGAAGGGTCAGCGCTCCATGCCATCAACTGTAGCCCTGAAGCCTCGAGTTACTAGTGCGGCTGTACGACGCTAGCGCAGCGCACTTCAACTGTGATTTTCCCTGAGAGAGCAGCAGCCACGGCCCGTGGAGGGAGTTCAGTAGGGCAGAAAGGCGGGGAGGGGGAGGGGCAGGGTGGAGGGTACTAAAAACTAGAATATGGATAATTGGAGGTAAATAAACAATTAAATAAATAAAACAAATTTCGTTGCGCGCCCTGCATCGCAAAATGCGATGCAGCGCGCGCTACCATTACCGCTGAACCTCAGGGAAAGCTTTAAACCTCAGATGAACGTAATTATTGTACAGAGTTGATTACAAGAGTGCAGAATTAATGAGCCTAAGGACAATAACATGGCAAAAAAAAAAGATTGTATGCGAGCAGAGTGGTTATTTTAAATTACATCAAGAAATTACATAAAAGAAGATCTATAAAAAACCTCAACAACCAGGATGCTTGAGGGTAAAATAAGCTAAGAGACTAGATGTAGGTTAACTCATATTAATCTAATTCTACCATGAAAACACAACTTTAAATAACCAATCTATGTCTAGACTAACATGATCCCCATCTAGCATATTACGAGTCACACCAAGATAACGTGAAATTCAAGACATATTGAAGAAAGTTTTACATTTAATGACTACAATAGGTAGAATTCCCCAGTGTAAATATTGAGAAGTAATGATTTCTTTGGACTTCGGAAATAAACACAAAGAAAGGAGAGGCATCAAAACAAGAGCACACGACTGTACAAAAAACAAATGGACAATCGGTCACATTTATATGCTTGCAGCTGGGACCACAACATGAGCAATAAAGTAAATCGGATGCTTGAAGCCACGTGGAGCAATTTACACAATTAAGCTTCTCAATATGAATGTGCAACAAAGTCAGTCTAGTAAATGGAGGGATCTTTAAATTCTCATTGGTTACCAAAGAGATTATCTGCTAATTCTGAAACGGTGTATATAACCAACTGTGCTCGCTGTCTTTCAAAAGCAGACCCAAGCAGCCACCCGCTCCCAGGCTGATTTCCGGAGCCATGGCCTTGGCATTTTTTTAAAGTAAATAAAATAAGGTGAGTGAGGACTCACAGCTACCCTCCCTTGCCAAATTTGGCCCCGAGGACCACATCCCACCCAGGGCACTCAGTCAGCAATGATGGGGACCATGATGGGAGCCTGAAAGTCCCTGCGGGCTCTGCTGGCTCCCCACATCCTGTGGTAGCCTGCATTACTTTTACACACAGGGAGCTGCTAAACATGCAGCTCCCTCTTTGTAAAAGCAAGTGCATCCTGCTTCTAGCAAGCAGGAGCATATGTTCTTTCTTCCTCGAAGCAGTCACAGTTTGCCATGGCTTGGCAGGAGCTTAGCAAACAGCTATGGTTGACACCCTGGGACAAAGCAGGAGCCAGCCCTTGGGGTGGCAATTTCCTGGGCCATCTATGGCTCCAGGAGGGGGCAGTGCAGCCCCTTTCCTTTCTTCAATTTTGCCCCAGGAAGGTGCTGGTGGTGGTCCCCAGTGCTGCAGGGGACAGCATGCTGTGCAATTCAGTTCATCAGTTCAAGCTGATTTCTGAAATGACATCACTGATTACATCATCCAGAGAAACTCACCCACTTACACCCCATAACACATCTCATTCACCCACTCCCATACAATCACTAACAAAATCACTCACAGAACCCATACAAACACTCACACATCTCATCACTCATCCATACAGCAGTAACAGATCAACTCACCCATAGAGCCACTAAAGGAATCGCAAACTCACATATAAAGCCACTCATGCACCTACTAACTTACCAATACAGCCAGTAACAGACTCAGTTATAGCGACATAGACAGACTTACACACCCACTCATACAGCCACTTACACAGTGAATCAGTTAACCATATGCCTACTCACACACACACTCACTCACCCATACAGTTACACAGCAACTAATTCACACATACAATTACTTATACATATACTCATACATATATTCACTAACCTGTACAGTGACTAAGACAACCCCATACAACCACTCTCACACTCACTTACTCACCCATACAACCACTCAAACACCCATTCGCTCACACATATAGCCATTCATACACCCACTCACTCCCCCATACACCCACTTACACACTCCTTGATGCACCGAGACAGCCACTCATGTACCCTGTCACTCACTCATACAGACACATAAGTATCTGCTCAAACACCCATTCAGCCACTCATGCACCCTCTGATTCACCATTTACAACCACTGATACACCAACTCAGCCAACTATAAAGATACTCGCACAGCCACTCACTTACTCATACACACACAGACACAGACACTCGCTTACTTATATAAAAACTCACACACCCACATTCTCAAGTATACAGTCTCGTATATACCCAGTCAGTCTTCTACACACCACTTACACATTACTCACTTACCCAAACAAGCACTTTCACAGCAAGTTACCTTAGTATATATGTTTAACACTCAGTAAGTTGTAGAAAAAATCACTGGATAATGTTATCAGTGATGTCATTTCAAATGTCATGAGTGATGTCATGAGTGATGTCATTTTCGATGTCATGAGTGATGTCATCAGTGAAGTCACTGACCATGTAATCAGTGATGTAATATGTAAGGTCATAAGTGGTGCATTGCGGGGCGTGAGTTATAAAGTTCACAAACTATAATGGCTGAATTTCTCTGGTTTTGAAAGAATGAAATGTCAACCTAACTATAACGTCCCTGTAACCTTTGGATTTTTCCAGTGAATTTCTACGTTTTTAAAATTCTATTTCCTAACTATAGTGTAGCTGTAAACTTTGTTTTTCTTCCAGTGAATTTCTAAGGTTTTTTTTAAATGCTAATTCCAAACTATAACGTCCCTGTAACCTTTGTTTTTTTCAGCCAATAGGTCTGCTTTATTTATGATGATGTGCTGACCCCCTTGAGAAAGGCAATATACCCAGCCAATTTTTTATTTTGGTATTTTGGGCCTTTGACAAAGCCAGTAGGTATGCCTTATTTTTACATAACCTAGTCTGTCAACTGGGCCAGCCCCTTTGCTCCATCAACCGCTGTGATAGGCTGAGTGCCCACTGAGGTATCTCTCCTCGCCCCTGAACTCAAATATCACCTTTACCTCTTTTTACCTCTACTGATCCCTAAACCCTAAAATTACCCATACTTCCCTTTACCTCTAGCCAAAGCCAAAATCTTATTTTAAAATCACCCCTACAGTCTCTTTATCTCTATATATCCCATACCCTAAAATTATCCATATCTCCCTTTTCTGTTCCCCACTCCAAACCATGAAAATCCATTTACCTCCACCCATCACTCAACAATACATTTACCATTACTGCCACCCACCCAAACCCCACAATTTCTCTTACCTCACTTTACCTTTACTCACCCGCAATTACCTTTATTTCCCTGTAACCAGACCAGCCACACCATAACTCCCTTTCTTTTAATACCAAATATTGATGTTATTTAGAAATAATACATATCTGCATGTGTGGTACTTGTCTGTTTGCTGAAGGCATGTGTGGTAAAGGATTTGTTGTAAAGATGTATTCCCATTGCAAGAGTAATCCTAGAAACATACATTACACATGATTTATAAGGCCACTCAAAGTCACGCACCTGTATAAATAGCAATATGTATGCTTTTTTCAATAACCATTTCTGAGGGTAGATGTACAATTAAGTAGACTTGCATGTTCCCATCCCCTAGTGGAGCCTCCTACAAAAAAACTTTTTACAAGGAGATATTGGCCAAGACGGTGGAGATCATCCTCTGAACAAGTATAGGAAAAATATTAACATTTCTTTATAAAACTATAAAAAAATATTTCAATAGGAAATTACAATGACTATGATTTAAAAAATGTATATTAAACCCAAACATATTACAATAAATATTACAGCACTTAAAGGAATAAATGTGGATTACATAATTCAAACATATTTATTTAACTGATAATTTATCTCTTTTTTAATATAGATTAAATTTACATTTTATTTAAAGTGTAGTACATTTAGTTTTATATTAAATGTAAATATCTTACATTAATGAGACTATTATTTATTAATTATATGTAATGTTTTTATATTAAAAAACATCTTTTGGGTTAGAGTGCAACATAAATTATATACATATATATATATTTTTATATATATATATTATCTACTGGCGAGGCTGAAGAAGCAAGGGGAATAAGTGTGTAAAACATATAAAGGGGCAGAGTGGAAATACTCTGACCCTCTAGAGGTGCTTAGGGGGTCCTAGAAGGACCCCCTGGGGCCCCCTTTTTTTTTATAGTTAGGACCTATTTTCCATAGGAAATCCGCAACATTCTATTCCCAATAAGTCTGGCGCCGGTTGACGAATCCTCGCGAAATTTTCCAAACTTTTGGCCAGCTCCGCTCCTACCCTGAAAGTTTCGTGGTGATTCGTCAAGCAAGGGGCCGAGAAAAAAGGAGGGTCTCAAAACGCGTTTTCCCCATGCAATTTCCCATAGGATCTGTTGTTGCAGCTCCAGCCCGAACCGCTTAACGGAATGACACCAAATTTGGCAAAGAGGTAGTCCCCAGTTCAGACTCGTGCCTTTTGCATAAATGGTATGAATCCGTTCAGTAGTTCCTGAGAAAATTAGAGTTAAAAGTACATAAATATCTATGGCCGGGGAGGATTGAAATTCCCCCGTTATAGTTAGTGCAGGCAACTATAACTCACGCGACCGCAATCCTCTGCTGATGACGTCAGATATTACATCACTGTATTTAGACACTTATTTACCCATGTCTTCTTCCATTAATTTTTAGCTATACATATATTACAAATATTTTTTTTTCAGAAAGACACATATGTCATCAGTGATGTAATATCTGACGTCATCAGCAGAGGATTGCGGTCACATGAGTTATAGTTGCCTGCACTAACTATAACGGGGGAATTTCAATGGTTTTTCACGAGTGAAATGTCCAGCTAACTATAACATGTGTGAAACCTATGTTTTTTTAAGTGAATTTGCAAGGTTTTTTAAATGCTAATTCCTAACTATAACGTGTGTGAAACCTATGGTTTTTTCAGTGAATTTGTACGGTTTTTTAAATGCTAAGTTATGTATTTATTTTATTTATTTTTTTAAGGTTTTTCACCGTGCGCATACCGTACGCGCACAGTGCGCTTCGTTACGCAGTGCGCGGAATTTTTCCGTTTCTACCGTACGCGCACACTACGCGTACTCCGCGATTTTTCGCCAAAAAATTAAAGGATATTTTGGCCCTTGGGGGTACTTCTGGGACCCCCTGACAAAGGCTAGGGGGTCAGGAACTGTCCACCCTGTCCCCTTTTCACGTTCTCCACCTTTGTTTTTCACCCCCTCAGACTGCGAGAGACAAAATGGTGGCCGACACTTCCTGGTTTCGACCGATTCGAATGTTTACTAAGATCTAACAACCAATCAGAATCGCGCTCGCGCACGGCAGCGTGCGCGTACGGTAAGTTTTACCGTACGCGCACGGAGCGCGCTTATAGATATATATATGCTTTTAAATGCTATTTTCTCAGGAAATACTTAACAGATTTACACCAGACCTGCAAAAGGCACATCCCTGACCTGAGGACTACCTCTCTGCCAAATTTCAAGTAATTCTGTTCAGCCGTTCGGGCTGTAGCTTGGACTAAAGGTCCTATGGAAAAATGCATGGGGATGCGCGTTTTGGGACCCCCCCTTTTTCTCAGCCCCCGCTTGACGAATCCCCCCGAGACTTGTAGGGAAGGAGCGGAGCGGAGCGCCCCACCTATTTTTAAAATTTCGCGAGGATTCGTCAATCAGCGCCAAAGTTATTCCAAATAGAATGTTGCAGATTTCCTATGGAAACACGATCCTAACTATAACTATCTACTGGCGACCGCCAGTAGATAATATATATATATATATATATATATATATATATATATATATATACAAAAAAGAAGCAGAGAACTCTGGGTAGTTCTCAAGTTTAGGTGGAAAGCAGCTCCTGTATAGAGCACTCTCAACACCAGCGACACTCTAGATCTGCTCACCTCAAATGTCTGCTTTCCTATCAAAGTCTTTAAGCATAGGATTAGCACAGTGCTATCCATGCCGAGATAGAAATGACAAAGTCTTTTGTCATTCCTACAGCAAAGTCTTTAAGCATAGGACTAGCACAGTGCTGTCCTTGCCAAACTGTAAAATGACAAAAGCCATTTACCACTCCAGGAACAAGACTTTGATAGAAAAGCAGACATTTGAGGTGAGCAGATTTAGAGTGTCGCTGGTTTTGAGAGTGCTCTATACAGGAGCTGCTTTCCACCTACACTTGAGAACTACCCAGAGTTCTCTGCTTCTTTTTTGTATAATTTATTTATCGCTCTATGCCTGAAAGGGTATTTTTTTTACTTATACTGGGTGCTGCCTTGTGTCTGGACAAAGCTATACCTCTCTGAAGAGCTCTAATTAGAGCAAAACACTGTGCCGGGGTTGCTTTTACTAATTTCAGGTTGGCTTGGTTGGTATTTTACCAATTCAAAGCTGTAATATTGTGCCTGGAGTGGTAAATGGTTTTTGTCATTTTACAGCCCGGCAAGGACAGCCCTGGGCTAGTCCAATGCTTAAAGACTTTGCTGTAGAAATGGCAAAATACTTTGTCCATTTCTATCTCTGCGTGGATAGCACTGTGCTAATCCTATGCTTGAAGACTTTGGGGCATATTAACAAGGGCTCGCGATATAATTATCTCCGCTTTAGCATCCGTTTTTGGGCGAAAAGCGGCGATAATTATATCGCAATATCATCAAGGATACGCTAGCGGGTGTTACCTTGATGTAGAGCCCGTTTTTCACAGCCTCGCATCGCTAATGAGATGCAAAGAAGGCGTGGCTGTGAAAACAACACATGTTAATATCGTGAAGGCAGCTTCGCGATATTAACAAGGAGGTGCAGCGATAAAAAGAATCGCGCTAACTCAGCCTTATCGCAGGAATTTAACGTCTGTTAAATTCCTGACTAAGGCATACTTTTAATGGGAGATGGATTATGCTGATAGGACCAAAGGGTCCTATCAGCAATGTTATCGCTGTTTTCAATGGAACATCGCTGGAAAACCAGTGATATTCCATTGAAAACACCGCTATCGCTGAAATATTATCGCCATGCGTTGTAAATATAGCATTATCATGGCAATAATATTCAGCGATAGCCGGCGATAATATTTCTATCGCTATGTACGGCCAGTGATAATTATCGCTGGCCATTGATAATATGCCCCCTGGATAGAAAAGCAGACATTTGAGGTGAGCAGATCTAGAGTGTCGCTGGTGTTGAGAGTGCTCTATACAGGAGCTGCTTTCCACCTAAACTTGAGAACTACCCAGAGTTCTCTGCTTCTTTTTTGCATAATTTATTCGTCACTCTATGCCTGAAAGTGATTTTTTTGACATATATACATATTTTTAACAGTATTTACCTTACTAAAAATGTCTGCCCCCATTTCTATGGGAATGGGTTGCAGTTCCAGTTCTTGACACTCCTCTTGTCCCTCCCAATGTAATATTGAAATGAGGCATATGAGTACAGAGATCTCCAACACTGTGGCGGAGATTTCTACACAGGCAAGATAGGAGAAGGGAAAGTCTCCAAGCGCAGGTTAGTGAATTGTATTTTGTAGTACAAGAGCAACTTTACTTTACGCATACTTTACATAATTTTGTGAATAGGTTCTATAAATTCCGTTGAGAATCAAGTCCAATAAGAGAACATTCTGTTGTAATTCATCAGCATTTTATTTTATTTTGAAGGATTGAAGCTGTTATTTCTATGATATATGGAGGCAATCAATTGTGTGCAGAGTGATGAAAGACAAGACTAATTTTGATTATGCTCAATTTGACAGTGTTTGAAAGAGTGTGCGAAATAGGATGGCGGAGAGTAATGTAAAGGGACTGGCAGAATAAATACGTACTAAACCGTGGGCTCATGGCAATATGTCTTTTCCTTTTTACAAGCAGAGAGTGCGCAGCCAAACTGCCTACCTTTGAATTCTGCTACCGACATCCAGCCTGAATGAAATCATTCCTTCCTATCTTTTTAGCGTAATTCTCCTTTTCAACTTTGGTGATATGTGTCTCTGGTACAGCTCCTTATCTGTGCTGGAAACTCTAAGCTGTTATTACAAACTATTATTGATTAGGGAGCTTCTCAGACTTTAATTACAAGGGAGGCGTTAATGCATATTCATACCTTATTCACTGAAATGTGGGATGTGAGATGTTCATACCATCGTTGCAGCGTAACCAAATACAATGAATTATGCAAGAAGCAGACGAGGAAGGTCCTGGAAGGAGTTGTCCTTGGAGGGATAACTGGAGTACTAGTGACACTGTTCTCACGAGCAAACAACATTATTGATATAATTAATACAAAGCTCACAGCATGCCACTTTAGGGTGGTTGAGTATGCACATATCCAAGTGGACTCATTTCCAGAGCAAGATTTCTCCTTCTCCTGTCTTGTTTATTCTCATTATGTCAAATGTACTTTTGTTTGTCAAATGTACTTTTGTTTCTCTTCAGGCAATGTGTTTGTTATTCCTTCACAGTGTGCACTTTCACACATACCCTGGGATTGGGGACTCACCTTTAACCTTTTGTCTCGTGCACTCTCAAGCCTTTAGGCAGTACAATTCTACGTGTCCATCATCTGTATTGTTTTATTCCCTGACACGGGCTCCATGGAATGTATATTTCTATATCCACTGATATGTCAGACCTCAGGGTCATAAATTCTGGTGGGTCCAATCAGCCTTTCACCCTCCTGTTATTCGGTGAGAAGTCACCAACAGGTAAATGTTCCATTTAAAAATATAGATTTTTGTTGCTCACCATTAGCCATGAACTCTAAAGCATTCATTAGGGGAGAAACAACAAACTGCCTTGTATATTAACCTCAGAAAATACTCATTTGAAGCTTGCTGATTCACTTTATGTGAGCGTAAGTGCAGAAGTGTCTTGAGGATTGTGTCATCTGTGCAGCGAGACATCAGAGCTGTTCATAACCAATATGTAGTACTGGAAGCCTTCACTACTTATCAAAACGCAGTGCGCTCCTGCACATCCCCCAGTAGATATTCTAAACCCATTGTAATAGGGTCAACTGGAGTTTTCTGTTTTATTCATATGCCATAAAGCTTCTGTGTAGCCCTAGTCAGGTAATCACCATCACCTGACCCTTTGGCGCTCTATACACTGCATTTAATATTTGCCCAAAGCAAGAGTGTACACGTGAAAGGTAGCCTTGTGTGTGGGGGTGTGAGAATGAAAAATAGCAACATTTTTTAACACGTTGCTCTGGAGGGCCCAAACCCTGAGAACTCTTGTCTGGTGTTTTGTCATTAAAAGTTCGAAAACCTCAGCATTAAGGTATAAAATAATAATCCACCATATGATTAAAAGCAGGACTCACATTGTAGTATTAGGGAAACAAGTACAGTCAATTTTTATTAGTTAATGACCATTATCACATATATGTTCATGGGTCACGTGGTAGCATGCATATATGAGGGGAAAGGACAATAAGCAAGGGCAATGAATAGTGTCAGAAAGTGTTTCTTCTTCTGGTGTCAGCCTCTTTTGTGGACTGATACTGCTGGTTGTTGATCTCTGCACACTGGCTCACTCCTGTCCAGTCCCCAGTGTATGTGCTCTGATCCCTAAAACATGACAAAATTGGCTAACTCCCAATTGGCGTAATTAACTTCCCAGTAAGGCCATTGTATATGGTGCAATAATGCAGGGGGTTCAGTCCAAGTTTAAATTATTGAAACCATGATTTACTTTAACAAGTTTGTGGCTTTATTCTTTGGGGTGGATTCCCATCCAGCCCAATAAGCAATCCACTTTCTTACATTGGTATTTAAAAGCGTGAGATATAAAACCTGTGTTAAGCAGTGCCTCACAGTTTTAAAGGTCAAAGTAAAAAATCCCCAAAATTAATTGACAACGAAAATTGATTTTTGATTGGCATAAGGTCTTCAATTGGGGTCATTTTAGTTTCCCCCCCCAAATTCAGTTCCTTTACCAATTTTCGCACCTTAACGTATTGGCATGGAGGGGAAAACATCTATTACAACACAAGCATTACATCATAAAGCCATTACAACACATCCATTACAAAGCATATGCAGTTACAACGCATGCTATTACACCCAACGAGAATTTAGGTAAGTGCCTTAGGTAAGGTATCTTTTATTGTTTTAATAAAAAGAAAAGTTTTTTATACATTAGTAATTTATTTTTATGTATCCATATAAACATACGTTTTAATGGATTGCGTTGTAAAAACATGCATTGTAAAAGTATCCGTTGTAATGGTATGAGTTGAAATGGGATGCGTTGTAATGTCATGTATTCCTTGGAGGGGGATCTGTCTACCATGTCTAGCATGTTGGGCCGAAGAACATGTGTATGCAGAGAGGGATGAAGTTGAGTAGGGCATCCCAGAAGGAGAATGTCCACAATGCCCCAGGGCCTCAGAAGAGGTCTGCTTGCTACAATGAGGAGCTTGAGAAAATCCAAGAAGATTAGGAGACCGGGGAGAACAGGTCTCAAAATTGACTCTTTATTTTATTTCCATGGCTGGGAGTGATGTGGGCTCCAACAGCCAAATCCTTCCAGATGGTGCACAGAGACAAGCAGTCAGAGATGGAGATTCAGGCCACAATGTCAGCTATTGACCTGGAGAAGAAGAAGCAGGAAAGGAAAATAAGCTTTACTTAGAGGAAGCTGGACATGGTGAAAAAGAAGGCCAAATTAGAACCCTGCCTCCAATGAAGATGGTGGCAGGAGAAATGACGTGTCTACAAGGGGTCAGGCACATGTCCCTCACTTGCCCAAATCTGTGGTGCCTGGCTTTGAAGAGGAGGTGAAATTGATAAATGACCACATCTTATGAAAGGGCTTTGATGATGTGCAGGGTAGGCATACAGCACTAGGGAATGGTGTCAACAATGGGGAACGATACATCCTGGCACTAAAAGATGAGGTTTTATTACTCTATATAATCCACTGCTTTGGCTAGAATGCTATTAGAACATTATGCTGCTTAAATATAAATGCATCCTTTCAGACACCAGGAGTTTGAAAACCCAGAAACTCTCTGAATCTATCACCTCCCTCTTTTCACAGCGCATTATTCCATATTCAAGTCACTTGACTACATTAATTAATAGAACAGGATGTGACAGAAGGTAGGGTTAGCCTGAGTACCCCCAGGCTGTGCTTCAGTACTACTAAATTGGTTTGCTTAATTTAGCAAGAGAAATGGAGGCAAAGGAAACTAGGTAGGCTTATTCCACTTTTTCTAGGGTTCTCTGACAGCGTGAGGGATGTGAGAAGAGAAGGCAAGTCTTGGCTAATGAAGAACCTCTATTTCTCTTGTTCCTCTGCACAATTACACAAATCACAAGGAGAGGAAAGAGACAAACATCGTTATAGGACATCACATTCACTACACTTGTAAGTGATTTCCTAGACAAATAATATCTTACAATGCCATTACTGACTCAACTGTTTAAAAGAGCTTTTCAAGGTGAATTGCATCCACAATTTCACAGAAAACAATTAATAGAATGCCTTTATTTCTTTGTGAAAGCTTTTTTTTAAGTTGTTTGTAGTAAATCAGCCTTTCTGTCTTGTCTTTGCCATTTTGTGGATCTTATTTTTGCTGGCTTTTGATGTCTGTGCAATTTTACCCTGTTGACCAGGAGTAAAGAGCCTTTGCTCCCGCTTTAAACATGGTTAACATGGCTTAAGTCTGATAGGCACATTTAACTTTCCTGTAAGGCCATAGTATATGATGCACAAACACAGACATGGTTTGGAAGGTTAAATACCACTTGTGGTATGCAGCACATGTTGTTTTATTCACTACAGTGGTAGTGAAATATGACTTCCAGGCCTAGCCAGTCTAGCCTGATGACAGCAGCTTGAACACTACGGCAGAGGCCTGTCAAAAATCAACCCTTTGACAATTAGAAAATTCATGCTTTAAATTATAAGTAGGTCACCCCTGAGCACACCCCGATGCCCACAGGGTAGGGTGCATAATATTTAAGAGTGAAACATGTGTAACATTAAAATGCCATGTTTCCCCAGCGGCTAGGCCCAAAACAACATTGTTACTATGTTGTGTTTGATAAAAATCTAATCCAATAATTTTGAATAAATATATATGAAATGCATATTTTAGGAAGTTACCATTTACCTGAGATTTCAGAAGACTGTTCAGCCAACCCCAAAACTGCACTTGACCTGAATGAGGTGTGAAGGAGATTTGTAATTCCACCCATGTGCTGCACAATAGGTCAAATTGAATGACTGGTCAGCATGAATGGGCAGGGATGACTTATCTGAGGTCAGTGGAATATTCAGTGCGGTCGGTATCTTGCTGACACAAAAATGTCAATTTCAAATACTGTCCGAAGGATATGTAAAATATTGGTGCACTTAAAAGGGAGAAAATAGAATACCATAATAATTCTTGTTTATTATCTGTCTGGGTGCTGCAGGGCCCTGCATATGTCCTACCAGACTTCTTTCTCCTGGTTTGTTGTGGGTACAAGGGCCTGCTTCAAACTAGACATAGTTAAATGTGGGAGGACACTAGTGATTTCCCTATGATACTCCCACACACCCTCAGCACTTAGAGCCCAAATTTGGTTTTGGAATATGGCATTGGCATTTTGGGCCTTTTGCAGTAGGGCAAACAGGCACTTCTAAAACATGGGTAGGATTGCCCCTGGATACATGGAAGAAAAGTATATCCTTAAAACAAGTATGAACAGTAAAATAATAAGAAGTTAAGGTAAGCATAAAACCATAAATGTCAAAATAAAATAAGATTTTAAATTGCATATCCAAACATTAGAAACATTTTTTAATCCTCATACCCAGCTTCCATTAAATAAAACGTGTTGCAGTAATATGAATATTTGATCAGGTTAATAAATGTAAAAACCAGCTCACACTTCTGCACATGGCCAAATATCAGTAACACTACTGGTAGTGTTAGCACAAGATACATTACAACTTCTAGAAAATAGTGTACTTAAGAAATAAACAGAAAATTACAAATCAAAGCTGAGTTGAGCGTCTTGACCAGAAAAACCTTTTTTACCCCTTACATACCACATTTCTCAGATGCATATATTACTTACCGTAATTTTGGAAGTCATTAATTGCTGTTCTTTATGGCAAAAGGGGATACAAGGTTCGACTTTTACCCTAATTAAGCGCAGTTGATCTAGTCGGTTAACAATTCTAAAACTCAGATTATGTTTAATACATACTCTAAGCTTTCTATATACCCCACACACATAAAAAGAAACAAATCTCAGCTTTTGAAGTTTGGACAAAAGGCAAACTAGGATTCTTGTATGCCTGTAGTTTACATAGCTATTTTTACTTTTTCTTCTGTAAAAAGAATGAAAATTAGAATTTGCTATACATCTAAATAGAGTCTTTTGCTGTAGAAGTTCTTCTATTGTAAATTAGCTTTTCTTTCCATGAACTGTGCCAAATAGTCAGATTCCCAGCATATATTTTACAATCTACACATACAATATATACAATATTCAACATTTTGATTTCTACTTACTTAAATAAAGAGTAAGTGTAATTAATCATCATGCACAATCATCATGCACAATCTCCATTGCTAGACTTTAACAATATTTTGAATAGGCATCTGTTATAGGTGCAATATACATATTATTACAGGACGGAATACTCCTTACTTCAATCAGCCTTACATATTTTCCTAGATGCACCTAGGCCCACCAAATCTAATTCCTCAGATAACCAGATTGTAATACCTTAAAAAAGTTGCAGTCTTAAAATATTCAAAGCCTGCTTTACAATATGTTTTTCAATGAATAAGTGTGACATACTCCTGAAAGTACAGTAGTAAGTCAAATATGAACTAGAACTACTCACAGAAAAAACTTTGTAAATCCAGCCCTCTTTGCTTTTGATGTTACACCTGCACACCCACATCATTATTTTAAATCCTTTCTCGGTTAATCAAGTTCAAACAGTTTTAGCGTAGACTTGAGAATGTGTTTTGGGGTTTAAATTCAGTTTTGTTAATCTTAGAGCCATGGAAGATGTGTGGAAACCTCAATTCATCTTAGTAAATGGCAGCATTTGGGGGCATATCAGCAAGGCGACGCTATGAAATTATCTCCGCTTTTGCGTCCGTTTTTGGGCGAAAAGCAGCAATAATTTCGCGTGTTTTGCTGATTTAGCGCCCCTTACAACAACGCCCAGCTTTGCATCTCTAATGAGATGCAAAGTGGGCGTTCCGTGCCAAAATAACTGGAGAAATGTTGCTAACCGACATTTCTCCAATTATCAAGCTGCACACAAACAAGCAGAGCGATAAGAAAAGTAGCACAAACCACAGTTATCGCTACTTTCCTTATGCCTGCTTGTAATGTGACTTAGCCATGTAATACAATGGGAGGTGGATTACATGGCTAAGACCACCCTGCCCTATCAGCAAGGTATCACTGGTCGCAGTGCGATTATTGCTGGATTTCCAGCGATATTCACACTGTTTTCCAAGTAACGCATGGATTCCTATCGCTTGGGAGATAAGCGTTGCTGATAGCATGCTATCTCCGCAATAGAATCCAGCGTTAGCCTATGATAATTATCCTCGCGCTGAGCGATAATTATCGCAGGCCCTTGCTGATATGCCCCTTGGATTCTAAGTGAGCTTGCATATAGCATCTTAATATAGCATTTACTTCTTCTCTACCTCTAAGAGGCCCAAGATCTTTCTACCCCATAGCCTTCAACGAGTGCCAAAGGTAATTAGGTTCAATGAGTTCCACCATCTATCAATCATCTCTTTTTCTTAGGCACCACGGCTGAAAAATGAGTCTAAGGCTACCACAAATATTACTGTTCATGCAGGTTTTATCACAATTAGTATGATGAACATTTTAAATAATTCAAATAAGTTATTCATTCAATTGAAACACAATCCGGCGCATGACATGCAGCCATGTAGGGATCCGGGAACTGCAATGAAGGTAAATGGAAACTAAAATTCTAAACAGCATGTTGTAATGGAGTAACTGGTACACCAGATTACAAAGAACTGCATGGCTACTGGCCACCATCACCAAGCAGCTATCAGGAGTATAGTGTCCTCCGCAGCCTGGGTACCTGCCAATGACTATGCCACACACGGAGCTTAGTATTACACGTCTTTGTTGATAGGCATGTAACTGTGAAGTAAGCATTCTAAACCAGCCTTCATTTTATTCCGCTCTAACAGAGTCCATCAGGAGGCAAAACGATTCCATCATTTCTAACTCTCAAGACACTATGGCCCAGATGTACGACGGTTTTTAACGTACGCAAACGGGTCTTAGACTCATTTGCGCACACTAAAAACCATGGCCCCATGTACAAACAGTATTTTGTGAGTCGCAAATACATTGCGACTAGCAAAATACTGTTTTGCAAATCTATATGGGGTTCCTTTCCAAACAGTGACTCAATAGCCATGTACTAATGTTTTGCGACCGCAATTGCGGTCGCAAAACACTTGCTAATTACCACCTACTTCAAAATAGAAAGCACCCTTCCCCTTTGCAAATGCATGCAAAATAACTTTTTAAGGGAAGGCAGTGGTCCCAGGGCCTGCTCTTAAAAAATGAAACAAAAACTTTTTTTTTTTTTTAATGGATCCTGTTTACCTTTAAGGAAAACGGGCTGCCTTTGAAAAAAAAAGAGCTGCTTTATATTTAAAAGCAGTCCCAGACATGGTGGTCTGCTGTGCTCAGCAGGCCACCATCCCTGGGAGGGCCAGCCATTCCAAATGGGGTCGCAAAATGCGAGTGGCTCATTAATATTCAAGAGCCTCTCATTTTGCGACCCTATTTGGAATCGCAAACAGTGTCCAAGACACTGTTGTACATGCCAAATAGCGAGTCATAAATTGCAAGTCGCAAATTGCGAGTCGCAAAAGCGACGCACTTTGCGAGTCGCTATTTGGCAGGTCGTACATCTGGCCCTACATCTCCCCCCCTGTTACATTATAAAAATATTTTTTACAGCATATATATTGATAGACATATACAATTAAATCTCTTCAGTAAATCTTTTTGACACTTTCATTGTCTGACAAGATCTTATTCTGGGAATCTGGGAAGTGTCTTCACCAATGTCCAGAATCTGGGTCAGCGATGTAGAGGTAACAGTAGTCACTGATGTTTCAGACCCAGTCTCTTCTTCAACAGTTCAATCTGATAAATGATTAGTTAAGTGCTTAAAATGAGAAAAGTCTCTGGTAATATATGACCTAGGGCGCTGGGCAGTCACCATGTGTCCCTTATTAGACACCTTTTGAAAAGTTTCTACACCAAATACAGCATCAGATTTTCTTCTCCGCAGGAGATGAGTTGCTGTCTCATCTTTCTTTCTCTGATTGGTCCTTTGAGGTAACTTGCTGTTCAATGCTCTCCTGAACATCAATGTCAAAGCACTCCCACCCGTGGTCATGTGGGGTGATGGATGATAAGCTCTAAAGGTAAAATTGAACACATTTTTCAAATTGAGCTCCTCAAGAGTAGCACACTGCACTGCTTTCTTTATCATACTCATGGAACACTCAGCAAGTCAGTTGGCCTGCAACCACAAGGGTATGCTCTTCTCATGCTTTATATTCAAATGCTCCAAGAAATCTTTAAACTCTTGACTGTTGAAAGGTGGGCCAGTGTCAGACTTCACTATGTTTGAAACACCCCATGTCGCAAAGATGCCATCTAGTTTTCAATGACTCGCTCTTGAGTAGTAGATGAAAGATCATCAATTAATGGAAATCATGAGTATTTGTGTATTATCACCAGCAGGTGATGTCCATTGTTGAGTAAACCGTATAAGCCATTGGCTAGTCTGTCCCATGCATGCCTTGGGAGTTCTGACATGTTCAAGGTGTGGTGAGTAGTTTTTGCAGAAAGGCAGTTGCATAGATGACAGGCCTTTCACTTCCTTTTCAACTCTGTCATTAAGATAAGGAAACTGGACTGGATCTTGGATAGCTCGTTTTGTGGCAACAATTCAACAATGTCCTCCATTGGACACTTCAATTATTTTTGGTCACAGAATCTCCAGAATAAGAATTCTCAACCCTAGTAGTATAACTCCTTCCTGAGTTATGGACAATGCATCCTTTAATTTTGTGTTGTTTTTTTATATTCACCATCACTGGTCTGCAGTCATGTGTGACTCCATGATTGATGTGTACTTATATTTTGGTAATTCATAAATAAATCAACCAGGATATGTGAAAGCTGTTCATGTAGATTCTTTATTATCATAAGGAAGATCCCATTCATAAATCTCCAAGATTTCCCTTGAGCAATTGGTATTCCCTTCACCATCTTCAAAGGAACCCCTCATGACATATATAGTGTTCTATGATTACACAGCTACTCAGCCACCAGACACCTCTCTTCCTTAATAAACACAGCAGAGTAACTAAACAAAACCAAGCAAATATGAAAACATGTACATAAAATTAAAAAACTAATTACATAAGATAAACTAAGGTTAAGACCTACGCCGACATAAAATCTCACTAAACATGGTCACCAAGCCAACCAGTTCCCTGCTCATACAAAATATTACATCATTAAGCATAATCTTTCAAATAACCAGGCTTCATCACAGTTCTATAAGATTTCTTTGTTTCCATACTTTTCCCATTTTCCTATTTGACACACAACCACCCACCTTCTCATTGCTCGAAGCACTTAATCTCCCATTACACACACAAACCTCTTAGGATTCCATATCCGATGGTCCTGGTTCATGACAGCATTGTTAAATTTATTGATGACTTGTATTGGCTTAGAGAGCTTTTGCCCCTTACCGCCGCTTGAGGGGCATTTAATCACTACTAAATCCCGTACTGCAATCTCTGTTTTCTTTACAGCTTTCCTATCATCAAAATATTTTTTGCTGTTTCTCGTCTTTTAAACGTCTCTATCACGCCAATCTTGCTCAATCCTCCCCTTTCCCATCTGAATCTTGTACTTGTTAACCAAAGGACGTTCTACAGAGATGTTGAGATAGCTTCCTTGAAACAGTTCAAAATGAGTTTTCCCCCTTGTGCTATGAGGTGTGAATCTATACATTTCAATTTCTTTTCCACTTCTTTTTTCCAATTCCATGAACTTGACATAGCTAACATCAGGGTTTCCTTGAGAACTTTATTCAAACTATCAACCATACCATTTGTCTCTGGCTGGTAATGCGCACATTTCTTGTGTTTCACACCCCTTTTCTCAAGAAATTCCTCTATTTCCTTGATTACCAATTGAACCTCATCGTCTATAAGCAAGGATTCTGGATATCCTTCCATTTCCATGAGATTTCTTACAAATGTTGTTATATGGCTAGTTTCTATTGCACTTGTCAAACAAATTTCTGGCCATCTTGAAAATGTATCCACCACCATTATCACAGATATCTGCTGTCCCTCCCTAAGAATGGGACCCAAAATGTGCAAAGGTATGTCCTTCCAATGACCTGTCAAATGATCTCTGACTATCATGGCTTGTATCCTTGTACTCTTTGACTTATAACTAGGCCTGGGCGGTAAAATCCGTTCCGTCCGCGGAATTTGCGGAATTTGCGGAATTTCGCGTTCCGCGGAGGACGCGAAATTACCCAAAAATCTGCGTTCCGCGACTTCGCGAAATTTTTTGCTTGTTCGCGTTCTCAATATGCGTGTTCGCGAGATATTTCACCCCGAGCACGCGAACAGGGATCGCGAACAGGAAAAAAGTATCGCGAACAAGCAATTCCGCGTGTTCGCGGAAGTTCTGCGTGTTCGCGGAGATTTTTTACCGTTTCGCGGAGATTTGCGTAACGCGATTACGCAAATTCCGCCCACCCCTACTTATAACTAAGCAGTCTCGTATGACCCTCAGTGGCGGTTCCTCCACTACGGCGGAGTAGTGTCTTCCCACTGCTTTCAAGCAGTGCAAGAAGGGAAAATTATCATTTTATATTTGTGCTGCTTTGCAAGCAGGCAGGTGGGTGAGGTTCCGCTGCTCTCGGAGCAGGGCAGAGGAGGAGTGGTTTGCCCACTCCTAAGTGCGCAATGATTGTTTGGTCGGCACACCCGGGCCGTCCAAAACAGTCATGCACACTTTTCCCGTTTTCCATGCAGGCTGCATTACAGCCTGCATGGAGAATATGCCCAGGAACCCATTCCCTGGTTCAGCGTCAAACCAGGAAACCCAAAACCAACCACAATGCTGCATTGCAGCATTGTGATTGGTCAGGGGAGCATGGGTGCCTACCAATCATTAATTATGTGCATCTTCACGTGACCCCCCCCCCGCTCCTGCCTCACCACCTGCGAGTCAATGCCCACCACCACTGATGACCCTTTCAATTTCTTTGTCCATTCCCGGCCACCAATATGATATTTGTACTTTTTCCTTTGTCTTAGACTTACCCTGATGAGTCTCATAAGCTAGGGTTATAAATTCCTGTCAAAAACTGCATGGCAGTGCAAGCCTAGCTCCACTAAAAAGGAGATCTCTGCATGTAATTAACTCATCCTTCACACCCCAAAATGCCTTGCAAACATCAGACCCTTGTCTCCTGTTGCTCCATCCTTTCCATACAAACAGCAACACTTCTTCAAGCATTATGTCAGAACTCATCTCCTCCTGCCATCTCTTGTCAGAAATGATATTACATTCCAACGCACACACAAATTCTGTTTCCTCATCCATTTACTCATTCCCCATTTTTTCAGTATCTTCCTTAGGAATTCCGCCTTCCACAGATCCAAAGATATCATCAGTCAATTCAGATTCCCGCCTGCTTGGCACGCACAATCCCTGTGCTTTGCCTGGGTTGTAGCACCTGACGCTAAAGTCATACCGGCTCACTTTAATCCAGTTCTGGTGAGTAAATAACTGTTGTATTCTTTGGTTTCTCTTTGTTCGCTCTTTGTCTTCACCACTTTCTAATTGTAACTTTATTTTGCAATTTTTTATTATCTATAGCTGCTCTTTCAAAACCTGGTTGCAGCCACATGTGTTATCACTCTGTATTATCTAGAACTGTATATTGCGTAACGGCTCTGTATCTTTTGTACAGTCTGACCAGCCGATTCATGTTTACCAATATGTACATTTCTTCATATGCATTAAGCATCAATTCTGTACTTCAACTGCAACAAATGTGGCACACACAAGCAGTTTGCTTGGATCATGGCAAACTCTCAAGGAGAGAACTGTGGATCTTTGGGTTACTTATCCCCAAACTCATGGCCAGCTGTTGCGCCTCCCCAGCCTAGTTACCTATCAATGACTATGTCACATACAGAGCTTAGTATTACACATCTTTAGTCATCTGTGTGTAAGTGCGCAATCAACATTCTAAACCAGTCTTCACTACATTCCACTCCAACACTTACGTCACAGTTCTACTGAGCCAATCAGGAGCCACACAGCTTCCATCATTTCTATCTTGCAAGACACTACAAGGAGAACGGTTGATTTCTTCCTCACCTCTCTCTCTAGTACCGTCACCTCACCAACATTCCGAAGCTCCAGAGATGGGACAGACCAGGATATAAAATATGTGGAGGTGAGGTATGGGAAGGAGGGACAAGTTCAGGAAAGGTACAGATGGCATATTATTGAAAGATAGAATAAAGGGAGAAAGGTTATAGGAAGTGTTTAATTCTGAAAATCTAACCAGGGATGATAAAGAGAAAACATCACCCATTACTGTCATATCACATTTTGAGAAAAACTGTCTTTGCAAAAACCTTTATATCAATGTGTACGATCAACATTGGTCAACAAAGCATCATTTGTGTGCATCATTTTTAGGGAGCCATCCTATCAAAATAACTCTGACAAACAATGTGCTGTGAACTACAGATGGCATTTGGCATGTACTGTAGGAGATCTGCCCTCAGAAAGAAGGTAGTGGAATAATTCAAATCCAAAAGTGTAAAGGTATCTGCATGTTCTCATTTAATGTATATTTACCCAGACTAGTTATTCATCAAACGTTAGGCCACGGTCAGACTTTGAAACACAACGCTCACAAATTCGGATCTCTGAGAATGTACGAAAGGAATGGATTTTGCAAAATACACTAGCTTGTTATTTTCTTTAGCCCGTAACACTAGGTTCTTTTGCATTTTATCTTAAGGCTGGATGTGACCAGGCTTGGTAACAGGGTATAGGCAAATGCGCACTTTAGAGGAGACGTGGCAATCAACGAGTAGGCTGAAAATAATGGGGTATGCTAAGTAGCCTGAAGCTACAACGCTGCTCTGGTAATGTACCAGTGTTACTACCATCCGATATACTAAATGGTACTTTTTTTTACATTATGTCCCGTAATACTTTTTTATTTTTCAGTCTTACTATTTGAAGACATTACTATACATTTGTGTTAAACGAGTTTTAGACTAAATGCATCATTTGTGACAGTAAATCTGTTTTTTCTTTGTGTCATGGTAGGTTACAGGAGCAATACATCTGTGGAGGGTACTTGGGTCAAACCACATGATGCGATTGCAAGCTGTGTAATATTTAAGAATGATGTGTCATTAAGTGTAGCACCACCTAGATTTCAATGACTTTTCACAATATAGCTCTATACTCTTGTGTTTACATTTTTCCATAATGGAATTCTATCTGGGCTGCTTCCTGCGGAAGAGTGGATACAAGAATTGGTAATGCCAATAGGTCTGGCTGATAAATGTACTGTCAAGACACACTTAAAAATCCATGTATGCTAATGTCTGCCTCCTCTTATCTGAGCTGATGCCAGAGAAAAACTCTATTAATTCTCTAGTTATCTAACAAAACGATCACAGCTGTGTGGAGCGCAAGCAATATTTTGTGGAAGCAACATCAGCCCAATCGAAAGATGTACATGTGGGATGAGTCAAAACCCCTCTCCCAGTTGTTCTCACATAATTGTCTGGAACATCTTCGCTGTCAAGTCAGACTATAAAAAACTGACTAATGAAGCCTGTGGTAAAACAATTCTCATTATCAAGTCTGTATGAATTCAAAATATAAAGGTACAATTTTAATATGAATCTGAAATATACAGCTCAGTCCTCAAAACTTTGTGCATTCAAATGGGAGACCCCGCAAGGGAAAACGATGAATACCTGCCTGCGAAACTGGCATTTGATAAACAAAATCGGGTCTGCAGTGGAAGGGGTCTGTGGACATTATGTGATAAATACCGATTTGTTTTTTAATGTGGCTCAATACAGAGGTGTAACTTTGAAAGTATTCTGTTGCACATGCGTTCAGCCCTATAATCCGCATGGATTTTTTGCTTTTTGATCACCCGGTTTTCAGATTGTTTACTGTGTTTGAGTCTCACTACTTGTGTCTCAACCACAGTAATCACATGGTGGATTGACTGCATGTTTTTAAGGCAGTGTCTGCCTTTTAAGATATGGTCACTGCCAAACACCTAGTGTAAGGTGTACTTAGGTAATTGTACTTCAACATGTGTGTGCACCTGTATGTGGGCTGCACATGAGACTACCATTGTGCGCAGCCCAGTAACTGGGCAGAGGTAGCCTTATGCAGAGGAACTCTGCAGGGTTAGATGTTGACCTGAGTAGGCCTTATAATATTAGATGACACTCATAGGTATGCCAGTAGAGTTTACTATTTTATCTGCAGCGTCACTGTATTATACATGAAGGGGAAAATATGCCCTAAACTACAGTTCCGCTTCCCTTAGGCCTGAGTTGAAACATATACATCACGTTTCAATATGCAAGTCCAAAGAGTATACTTGCACACCTTATGGGTCATCCAGAACTGTGACATTTCTCTGGCTCAGCGCAGGATCAAATTCCAGGTCTTTGCATACCCTTTTAGGCCAGGTTAATTACTCTACTCCTCAGGATATGGAACAAAGTTCACCCCACACAAAAGTAGCAATTAATAGTGCTTCCCTCAGCTTCTGAGGAGGAAGGAGCGGGGAGGAAATCTACACCTGTTAATTAATTGTCACACTGTACCAGGATTGGAACAAACCAGGCCCATTGAACATAGAAAGAAGAATCCCAGACATCTGGAGCCAGCCCAGGTAGGGGCTCCCTTTTAAAGTTTGATGAGAGAGTCCCTGGCCAAGATGTCAGCGAAGGGTGAACTCGAGGTCCCCAGAGGAGATGCACACAGAGACCGCTTGACGTCACCATCTTGGATTATCCCAGCCTGCTCTGCAGAAGTGTTGGGACAGGGTAGGAGGGGTGATGTGGCACCAAGGTTTTGTTGGATGTGTCTGGCATCCAACATTCCTATAATTGGAACATTTATTCTACAGCTTGGGAGTGCAGTGACCTCTAGGAGTTGGTTCTATGGCAACGAGTATGTGGCCAACATGTGTATATGAAAGAAACAAGCATATCATGTTTTAAATGCATTCTAGACAATATATTGTTAATAGTGGCTTTTAACAAGTGACACTTCCCTGATTGTGATGTTTTATCTTGTACAGTACTGCGATATTAGGAGTCAAATGTGAGATATGAATGTCTCCAAACATATTTCAATTTGCCTGATGTATATAATTGTAAATTACTGCATAGCATTTAGTTGTGTGTGTGTGATAAATTCACTTTTCCTTTTTCTAAAGTAAAAGCATTGACTGGACAATCATTTATTGAGTGCTATTGTTGCTTGCCAGCAACTGGTGATTACTAGTGCACACCACCACCCCTGAGTAGTCCTTTGACTGCTCTGCTTTGCTACCCTGAGAGAGCAATTCAATGGAACACTTGGTTCACAGTTAGGGAAGATTGTGAACCTATCACTCACATTCTGCACAACTATTAACCTAATTTCTTATGTATTCAGGACAATTTGCAATGCCTTTCTCACATGCATGTGGACTTTTAATGTTACATCTGAATAACACCCCAGACAGAAGTGCTGGACTACATTTGGGGAAAGGCATTGAGTCTATTCTGCTCTCATTTTGCAAAATGAGGTTGTAGAAAACAATACCTTTACACAGATGTTTACATTTGAAAAAAAAGTCTATTGTGCAGTTGACATATATACTGAATAGTTATGATTAGGTCAATGTTTACATTGAAAAGGCAATCCTTGTTTCTTTTTCTCAGATGGACCAGTTTCTCCAGATTGCATTACTGGGTTTGTAGATTGTTTTTTAACACCATGATACCCCCTCAGTGAGTTTTGTACAATAAATATAAAGCGTTAATAACTTTGGCAGCATTTGAAAAATCTGCACGAAACTTTGAAAAAAGCTCATCTGATTTGGCATGATAAGTATGGTTTAAAACATACTCTTAATTTGACATAAAAAGAAAAGTTGATTAACGGAAGCACCTTTGCTTGGCTTGGTGTAAAGCTTTTGAGTAGTGTATGTGAAATTAGCTTTTGAAGCAATATTTTTGTGAAGGTTCGAAATGGTCAAAAGATACAGCTTTTTTTAGATGATCTACTGACTATAATTAAGATGTGCAATAATATGATTGGATGATGTAGCTTCTTCTCCAGTTATCCGCTTCAAGTCAGCAGACTCACAGCTGGATCTCCTGAAAAAAAACTTCTATGAATGGAAATTTGTTGCGGCCAGCTGCGGTGGTGTGGAAGGGTGAGGGAGGATCTTGATGGACAAAAATGAAGGAAAATTAAATAAATAATTCATTTTCCCTCGTCATTGTCTATCGAAATACCACCCCATCCAACCCCACCGCCCCACTGCTCTTACCTTCACGGGCTGTGGCTGCTTACAGCCACCATTAGAGGACATGGGGCACAATTCCTACATCCTGAAAAAAGTTAAAGCGCCATAAAGGGGTGGAGTAGCATTGAGTGACCTCCCCAGCTTAGGTGGGGGGGACACACTAACCCTCCCCTCTTCAATAAGAAAAGGAAAACAAAGTTAATTTAGCTGCCAGATTTGCATAGCCATGTTTGGGTTCTTGGACCACATAATAGCACGAAGATTTGCAAATTAGGCCTGGGCAAAAAATGTAATTATGCCAGTGTAATTCACATAATTTCTGGAACATGGTATTGCAATTGTTACATGAAATGATACCACCATACCATGTTGCATAATTATGCTGCTGTTCTTGGCAAAATTATAGCCCGTGAACAACACGAAAAACCATAACATACAGCTGTTCTTACCGGCAATTGGGTTTTAGGCTCTTTTTTGGGTTTTTTGTTCGTGAAACGCATACATGCAGCAAAACATTGACACGGGGACACGTTTTTGCTCAAAAATATAGAGCTAAATATGACAGCTTTTAATTTCATGTCATTTTGCATTAGGGTCCTGAAATTCTGCATAATTCTGTAAAATTAAGAGGATATTGCGCACCGTTACTATGAACTCTGCCTTGTGGGAAGAGCTGTTGGATCCTTATTCTACATTCCCTAGTTTGTGGGCCAGATATTATGTCCACAAACCCATGAGGGCCAGCAGGGGTCTGCAAGTCTGCAAAAGTTAGTCAGTCTCAGAGAATAGTCCATGAAGCAAAAAGCCATGGCCAGTGGCCAACCCCTCTGTGAATGCCTTTGACTATGTGCAGAGGGTGTTGGTTGCCAGCGGTGGGCTGAGTGCTGGGCCAGTCACAAGCTAAACCATACACCTGTCAGTTGAATTAGGTATACAATAAAAAAATCTATAAATCAAAGAAGGTAAAACTGAAGTTATAATTAAGGATGGTTCTAACAACTTAACATATGTTTTAAAACAAACACTTACATTTAACCCCCAAAAAACTGCTAAAATAAAATAAGCTATGGTGATAAAAAACACTGGAATTCGCAAGATTGTGTTAGCTCAACAGCCGTGCAAACCATATACCATATGTTATTGCATGTGATGAAGTTAAGACCTACATTCCTATTATTATTAAGTTAAATTGATTATTATTTTCATTTTATTTGGGTAAGATAGTTACTTCAAATCTTCCACCAATGTAAATATAAAAAGAAGTAGAACTTGTGTATTTGAGGAAACTTCATTTTCACTTACTAACTGAACACATACAATCAAAATAAAGATAATCTATCATATTTTTAACTTTCTCCTGAGACAATTAGAAAGTATCCTCAAACTACAATATCAAGCAAACTCTTCAATCATTTCACAATAAACTCCTGGGGTATAACATTGTCAGAAATACAAATAAAAATGCTAAATGTCCAAACAATATAAACCAATCAGGTACAAAAGTGAATGAGACCCAGTAATTTAAAGTGCAAAACATTTAATTAATCCAAATCTATCTGGTACATTTCAAAAGTACTATCTGCTTATATGGAGGCTATACCCACAAAATTCACCTTTAAATCTCACAACTTAGAAAGCTAGGATATAGGTCATCCAGTGTTAAGTTAGACACACAATCAAGATATCTCAGTGTATCAAGAACTTTCTGATAATATCTATGTGTAACTGACCGGTCATATGTTCACACTGACATGACTTAACTTTGTTCCTCTCTAAATTGCAAGGATTGAGGGTCTTCAGGTTGAAAATTAGCTGCACCTGCTGGGCACAATACTAAGGCATAAAACTGGTGCAGGACCAATATCAACTACTCATTATACTAATTCTTATAAGTCAATGTTAATATTCTGATGGAATATATTAAACACTTTGTCTTCTTAGTATTACATTTTTTGTTTAGCGGTAGCATTTTTTCTAAATTGTATTTTAGATCTCTAATATTTAATTTGTTTATTAGAGCAGACAGACACGACGTTGCAGGACAGGTGTTCGACCTGGCATCTTTTGGTGTGCTTCCCCTTCTTTTTGCTTTCTGGTCTCCTGTTTTTAATAGTACGTTGGACTTCGTTTTGCTGGTTTAGTGCCTCACTGCTGTTCAGTGTTAAAGTGCAAGTGCTACTGTGGTAAATTGTGTTTATGGATTGGTGTTTCCATGTTTGGCTTACCTGATTTACTACTAAGTCCACAGTACAGTGCACTGTGATTGCCCATGCCCTATAAAGCAAATGCTGCTAGTGCGCCTGCAGCACTGATTGTGCCACCCACACAACCAGCCATTCAAAGGTGTCTCAGACCTGACACTGTAGTGTCTGCGTGCAGTTTTTGCTGCCATGTCAACCTGGCAAGTGCACCCAACTGCCAGGCTCTAACCTTCCCTTTTCTTACACATAAGACACTCCTCAGGTAGGTCCAAGGTACCCCCAAGGCTGACTCCGCTAATGCATTGCCTCACCGGAACCGACACCTCACCAGCAACACAACCAACTTTCCCTAACCTGGATTCAACATGCCACCTCCTCGCAGACATGACACCTTGCCTCCCCTGTCGCAACCAGGGAGCCGGCCTCGACCTCGGCACTGATGCCTTACCTCCACGATGCCGTGCATCATCATAGACTTTGTTTTCCAAGGTACTGTTTGTTTGGGGGTCCATGTGACTCCATGCCTGACACAGTGCACCTCGTGGTCGGTGCCGTACTTTGGATTTATTGCTGTCACAATGTCATAATAGCTCCAGGTAGAGCTATCTGTTTTCTACAAGCTTTATTTTTTAACTGTATTTTGGATTTCTTTCGTTTTGGTCTTGTTGAGTTTAGATAACGATACTTTTTTTTCTAAACTGGTATGGTGTCCTTTTGTGATGTTTTCACTGTGTTACTGTGTGTCTTAAGTACAAATACTTTACACATTGCCTTTAGGATAAGACTGCCTGCTTGTGCCAAGCTACCCAGGGGGTGAGAAATGGTTATCTAGAGGGTGTATCCCCCTTATCCTGACTAGAAGCAAGGGTCCCTACTTGGACAAAGGTACCTACCTCTGCCAATTAGAGACCCCAGTTCTAACAACAGGAAAATGGTAGAGATGCAATAAAAGCACTTTCTTTCAGTTTGGGATGAAAAGTATTTTATTGCAGGAAGAAGACAAGGATCTGCTACTAGATTAAGGGTGATGTGGCATATTTTCGAACTGCAGGGGCTTTGCTTTCCATGTAGATATTGGGCACAGAAAATATTTAAAAGCAGGCAATTCACTGACGGTTATTAGTGGAAGTGCAGGCCAGAAACTGCTGTGTCTGGCTTGAATTTTGCTCTTCCTGGGACTCATTTTGCAGATCTTGCTTGTAACTTGGGCTTCATTTGAAGTGGGATTTTGCTTGTTTAGTGTTTCAGAGCTGGCAATACAGCTGATGAGCTGATGAGCTGCAGCAAAGAGGGAATGCAGATACCAGTGGTATTTAGGCTACAGATGAAGGGGGACTTGCGTAAAGGAATTACTGCTTGGACTCAGTGATTTGGAGCACTTGTAGGAGGAAAATTGGGTAGAGGGATGGCAATGGGGCTTTTATGACCTGGGAAAATTAAAGCAGAAGACAAGTAGGCAAAGTTGCTGAGTAATTCATGAGGGAAGTGTCTATTCATTTACCTGCTATCTGAATAAAAGCATTTATTTACTCTTTTCTTTCAACAGAGTGGATTTCAGACATTGATGCTTAGTGATGCCATACTAGGAGTGGCTCTTTAAGGTACAATGGCAGTCTCGTCACATGCTCAGTGTATCTTCAGAATTGCAGTTTTGTTTTTAACATACTGAGCATTATTTACGTGTGCTTGGTCATGCTTCTACTGGGCCTTAATTTCAGTCTTTTTCAGCTTTGTCTCAGGAAAATAATTTTGGGAGCTTAAAATAAGTATTCAAAATCTGAGTGACAGGAGGTATATCCTAGTAAAATCATTGTGGAGGCAATCTGAGGAAGGAATGAGGAGGACCAGAAAGAGGAGGACCAGTAACCAGTAGGAGGAAGATGACCAGTATGAAGCTAAAGACCAGTAGTTGGACCATCAGGGAGCTTGGGATGACCAGAATCATGAGTACCAAATCAAAAGGAACAGGAGGAGTTGGACCACTGTGATAAGGTTTCAGAGGAGCAAGCCCAGAAGCAAGAAGAGGACTGTGGGAATAAGGATCAGGATGTCCTGACCTGGAAGAGGGCTGAGAGGGTCAGAGAGCGCCAACCAGGACCAGTCTAGATGTAGGACACCCAGCTAGACATATCAAAGAGAGCCATTGCCAGGAGATCAAGGGAATGCAGGACTGGGACAGGAGGACCATGACCACAGAGATTAGATAAAGGAGGGCTAGGTGACAAGGAGCAGAAGAACCAGGGCTGGGTGGACCACGGACAAGAAGGAACACTGCAAGAAGAACCATGAGGCCCTAGCTCAGGAGGAATGGAAACGACCAGGAAGTCCATGCCCAGTGGGACCCAGGTTAGCAGGTCCATGAGGGTCAGACTCAAGATGACCTGAAACTAGGATGACAAGGAATACATAAATAAGGGTGACTGGAACTACTGGAACTAGGAAAACCACGGCAGGGGAGCAGGGAAAACCAGACCTAGGTCGGCCTATATTAGTAGGGGCAGACCAGAGCAGGATAGGTTCAAAGGGGCAAGAACAAGGAGGAACAATAAAACCAGAGTACCAGGAGGAATAGGACGACTAGGATGATGTAGGTAGACAGTGTTAACAAGGAGGGCAAGTGCACAAAGGGCAGTGGAACCAGCACCCGAAGACAAAGGATTGCAATAATTAAGTAGACTGGGACCACCCAGACCAAGGAGACAAGAAGCAGAAGGATAAGGAACTCTCAAACTAAGGATACTAGTTAAGGTGGCTATCAGGAACAAGAAGACCAGGAGAGAAGAATTAGGGTGATGAAAATTAAAATGGTCATTACTGGTACCTGTGAAGCAGGCGGACCAGAATCCAAAGGAACAGGGGATGGAGTACCTGGAGATGATGGCCAGAAGGACCAGGGCTAGGAAGGACAAAGGATGTCATAAACAGGAGGTCCTGGACCATCAGAACAAGGAAAGGCCAGGGTAATCAATGATGAGCCATGACAAAAGTATCAGGACCTGATTAAGTTATGGCCTGTGGGAGTATGAGACCTGGATCCGGTGACGTAAGGGTAGGTCCACAGTACGGAACCACTGCAAACAAGGACACTCCATCATGTGTGTCCTTGATCAGCCGGCAACTGCTGAGGCATATCTCTTTTAAAGACTAGATTGTCCTCTATACCTGTGTGTAAATCTTTTTCCCGCGGTCTCTTCATGTGATAGGTAGGTGTTTCCACCTGATCACAGTGTGTAGATAGTTTTCACCATGGTCCTGAAGAATTGCCACTGATCCCCCTGACAATTAGGCATGAAACATGTTGACCCTGATAGCAAGAGTAGGGCGCAAATATTTTTGATCCACTATGGTCATATAGCTGCCATACACTCTATATTTTTTAATCAGGTAGGGAGCCTAAAACGGAAAAAGGTTTCGCACTGGACTTCCTGACCTGTTTTAACCTCTGCACTCACTAGCACATCACATCTCCACCTTATAGGTCCCTCACCCCCACGACACCATATGGCATGGAACAAAAGATCTCCGCCAAAGAGCCCCTCATTGGGTGCCCGTTGGGTATTGCAGCGCCGACCCGACGAGGAGTAGGCCCAATGATGAAGCATGACACCTGCTGGCTGGGTGTGTGAGGGCCCTAGTTCCAAAGGAAACAATTTTCCTGCGGTATAACATCAGCAGGATTACCTGTATTTATAGGTCCTTGTACATAGCACTTTATTCCCCTTCTGTTCTATGACCCATTTTAGGAACAACATACCTTCTTTTGTTACAGACTATTTGGGGCACGTACGTTGGACCTGTTAAGCCCTGAGAACTCCCCCCTTTTTTTATATAATACCTTGATAAGTAGAACATGGACTAAGGAGACCAGGATGAAGTTCACCAGGAGGACCAGGGCAAGAAGGACTAGGCAAACTAAAAGGAACAGAAGGGTCATGAACAGGATTAGGAGGGCCATGAACATCAAACCCTAGAGCACCATGCCCAGAGTATAAGGACGAGCAGATCAATCAAAACAGAGGGTACTATGACCATGGTCAGATGAATAGGATGTATCAAGGCCAACCAGAGCCAGGAAGTTCAAGTGGATTGGACAAGCATGGCCAGGAGGACCAGGACCACAATAGCCAGGCTCAGAAGATAAACAGGATCAAGAAGGCCAGGACTTGTGGGTGCAGTATCAGGAGGACAATGAACAGAAAAGGGTAAAGTAGAACAACCAAAAACAGAAGGCTAATCACTACAATGCGATTATGGCAGAGTACTTACGTAGCAACTGCGCACCCCCAGGCCTGATCGTGACTAATGTTCCTCGATTATTTCTTCAAGATAAGAAATTCCTAAAAGACTGGTCACTGATAGCTTGGCGCTGCACGCGCGACTGGCTGATTCTCATTATCAGCACAGCCAAGCGTGCAGCGGATGCAATTCTGGTCGAGATACAAATTAACGAGGCACAAATTAAAACAACTATCACCAGCACTCTGTTTAAAAAGCAGCAAGATGAAACAAACAAATCCAATAAAGACTTTAAAGATGCCATTCTTCTTTCGAAGATTGATAAGTTCAAAAAAGATTTGGCTAAATTTAAACTGGAAGTAATCTACCCCTATACTAGTGAGGGTTACACACCAGCAGAATTTAATAAAAAAGGCAAACGATATGGTTCAACCTACTCAGGGAGCAGTTCCGAGGAGGACCTGAGTGACCCAGATACCCCCACAACTAACAAACAACAATTCAGGGGTAGAGGAATGAGACGGCCTTGGAGGGGTTACCCGATGCCGCAATTCCAACAATGGTGGCCTCCGACTCCATGGGGTTTTCCCCCTCAGCAGTTCCAACCACCTAATGCGGCCTATCAGATGTACCCACAAGACTTTAACAACCAGTCTTTTTTAGGGGTAGGCCCAGGCAGAACAAGAGGCAGGAGGAGAAACCGGCAAGCTCAAGTTCATTGGAACGATCAATCACCTCTAGTTGCTCCCCAAATGAACACCCGGAGCAGGTCCAAACAGAACCCTCAAACATCCGAACAGAGCCTACAAGAGACTTAATCGAGAACCTGAGTACCAAGATTCTTACTCAGGCTGAGATTACAGTTTTGAACAAAGGTCTTGGTTTTGTGACGACATCGGCAGGCGACAACTTTCAAGTTCAATGTGAACTTGCTAAATTTTTTCGGAAGGTCCGCCTTCATCATTTTTTTAAAGACAAAGAGCAGTATGAGCCTGCAACAGACAACACAAATACAGGCTTAAGAAAACGCTCGACTTTCAATCCACCAGTACATGCTATCCCGCCCCAAGTACTTGCTTTTGAGAGAGCAGTTCTTGATGAGGTCAGTACCCTATGTAACAATAACAGAGGGGGCTATAGCAATCTTCCTAAAGATGAACAGATGGCCCTCCGTGCACTAACAGAGGATAGAGAGATCACTATTAAACCCGCAGATAAAGGCGGTGCCATAGTGATTTTAGACATCCAAGCATATCGTGCAGAGTGCTTGAGACAACTAGATGACAAGAGGTTTTACCAACTACTTAAGGAAGATCCTACAGAAAGGGTCAGTAGAATCATTACCAACAAAGTAGAGGAAGCTTTCAATGAAGGATGGATAATATCTCATGAAAAGGATTTTTTTACAAACAACTCACCCGGTCATGCCATACTTCTATATACTTCCCAAAATACACAAGTTGCAGAGACCACCCCCCGGAAGACCTATCATCTCCGGTATTGGCTCTCTGCTTGAACCTTTATCTACGTTTGTAGATTTCTTCCTCAGATCACTGGTGAGTTTGATGCCTACTTATCTTCAGGACACAAAAGACGTATTACGTCTGCTCCCTACTGTTGATTTTGACCCTGGTCTAGATCTACTTGTTTCATTCGATGTGGAATCACTATATACCTCCATTCCGCAAGATGAAACGCTAGACACTATTGCTTCTATCCTGAGAGAAACAGAACTTAATTCCATCACTCCGGTCAACTTCATCATGGATCTGGCACGCAGAGAACTTTTTCAAATTTGAAGACAAGATTTTTTTACAAGTCTCAGGTACGAGCATGGGGAGTATTTTTGCACCGTCCCTAGCGAATCTCTACGTGCATAAGTTTGAACAGAATCATGTCCTCAACGAAGTGAATCCCTTCCATGAGTCTATTAGACTCTGGAAGAGATACATCGATGATATTCTTGTGGTATGGCGGGGTGATCCAGAATCGGTCAGGCGATTCCAGGAGTGGCTTAATACACAGAATACATTTTTAAAGTTCACTCTAGGGATGCATCCATCCAAGATAGCCTTCCTGGATCTTTCGATTTTTGCAACAAACACAGGATTGGGCAGTGAGCTATATCGCAAACCTATGGCTCGCAACTCATTGCTTAGATATGATAGCCAGCATCCTAAGGCATTACGCGACAATCTGCCATATGGCCAATTTTTACGTTTGAGACGTAATTGTTCATCAACTGATCTCTACAAACATCATGCGAATGTCTTAACTGATCAACTTTCAGCGAGGCTCTATCCCAAGAGGCTTGTCAAGAACGCACGTAAACGCGCTCGCAACAATCATCGAGAGGCTTTGTTAGAGAAGAAGATAGAAAAACCACCATCAGGTCGTTTAACTTTTGTGAATACCTTCAGTACTCTAACAAATGGCATCCAGAAATGCATTCGGAAGAACTGGCGTTTTTCGAATACCTCTAAGACAAACATTCCACTGCCACTTTTTGCCTTTAAACGAGGACCTAATTTGAGGGACAGACTAGTACATACACGAACTAGGGAACTAGAACCAAGAAGAGTAGGCACTCTTTGGGACCTTCCACCAGTCCAGGGACATTTCCCGTGCGGCAACTGCTCAATATGCCCACAAACTAAACACACTAAAACTCTAGATCTGGGTATGACCAGACCTTGGATCCAGAAGACTTACTCCAACTGCAATAGTGATAATCTCATCTATCTATTACAATGTCCATGCCATCTGAACTATGTTGGCATGACGACGCGCAAGGTCAAAATAAGGATGCTTGAACATAAAAGCACCTTCAGATGCAGAAAGGAAAACACGAGACTCACCAGACACTTTGTGGAGCTTAATCATCAGGCAGATGATTTCTCTTGGACTGTTTTGGAGAAGCCATTTATACCGTCCTATAACAGTGACAAGGCCAGATTCTTATTTACCAAAGAGCAACGTTGGGTTTTCAGACTTCAAAGTGACACAAAAGGCCTGAATGATTCTATTCCATGGACTCTTTTGTAATGGGTCTGATTTTGACCCATGACCTGATGAAGAGATTACAACTAGTCTAGTATTTTTCCCCCATGGGGTGTACCATATATTCTGCACAGCATAAGAATTGACATTGAGATTTTTATGTATTCTTTAGCACTACACTCGCAGTGTTCACGTGTGCAATGTATACACTGACTGTGTCACACTTTTAGCATTCAGGGTTTAATATGAATAGACATCCCTGTGGACTTATTGTCTTATTTTGATCCTCCAACACACAGACTAAGATATCGTTTTAGATGCGACCATCCATGTCGCTAGCCTTCTTGAATCTATTCGTACAATATATATCAACATAAGGTGTATGAACTACTACTTCCGGGTATAGTGACGTAATTTTGTAGTCATTTAGCGTCATCACCCTGAGCCATTTGTAACACGCAGCGTGCCGCATCATGTGACTCACCTACGTTTAAAACTCTCGTCACACTCAGTCTCGTTACCTCCCACAAACACAGGAAGGACCGAGGCACCGACGGAGAGGTGAGTTTGACTGCGTGCAAGCGCTTCAATTTTGTTTCAACCCTTGTTCTTAACATAGCTGTAAAGATATTTGTCCAGGAACATTTAGCCAGAAATAAAGGGCGATGTCTGCGATAGTTTTGTAACAGCATCTGCCCCCTGATTTTTTCACATCTACATTGCGATATTTACATGCCTCGACGCAATTGGCATTGCGATCAAGTAAGAGTACACTGTTGTCCTCCTCTAATAATTATAGACAGGTCGAAACCGCACTGAGTCGGCCTGAGATTCCGGGTCCTATGCGTCATATGAAGTAGTGACCGGCTATTTATTTACCGGTAATAGACGCTTGCTACGTTCGTAAATTTAACACTCGACTAAGACACTGAGTGATTCGTGTACATATAGCTACACGATTTCGACGTGGTAACCCCGAATAACTTTTTGAGATACTATATAGGGGATTCAAGAACATGCTGTGAGTCTTTTGTTGTCAAAGCCAATCAGTCTTCTTCATCTGAACAGCTAAAAAAAGATGCCGATTTTTGCGGTATATACATAATCCTTTTGGTGATTCATTCTGATTGGACATGTGACTGGAATTCTGTCCCAAAACCGCTCTTTTTAACATTTTTTAACATGATGAGATATTGATTCAATCTTTGTCTGTTAAATAATACGCCTTATATGATTAATACTTACAGGGCGGGGTCTCAATTACCTGAGTTGGATACCGGGTGAGGTGAGGTCTGACGCTCACATAAGTAAGGTGAGTTGATGCTCTCCACATACAAGATACGCTTAATGGTACTGTTATGGTGTTCATTTAGAGAGTTTTGTATATAACGAGGAACATTAAAACAGAACACAACCTATTGTTTGTATTTTTTTCCAACAGGAGTGAAATACACCCTACTTGTCGTGAGGTCGATTGGTACCAGGTTGTATTGTTGGACAACTTGTCACTTTCTCTTTTCTTTTTATCACTTGCAGTAGCAATTATGTATTGGTCCTGAAGAAAGCCGGGAACACAATCCCTTCTGGCTGAAACTAGTTGACCCCTATATGACGCAACCTATTAGTTGAAAGTTGCCGCTACACGCTTTTGAAATTGGGTTGGTACAGAGATATATATTAAACATAGTTTCTCTTTTCCAACTCCCTTTTTAACTTTCACTTGCACTGCATTTTCTATACATAGCCTCCATCATTTGAAACACATATGGCCGCTCTTGGTCGTTTTCTCTCTCCAACTTGTACTCTACTCTAATCTTGGGTACTACATCTGCCTCTTGGATTGGAGGAGTAGTAACAAGATATAACGATGACCAAGTGATGACACTGGCCTCTCTTGGCAGTTGATGGAAATCCTAATCTAGAATTTAATGTTCTATCTTCTATACATATACCTTGATCTGTAGATCTCAGTAACACTCCATTGGTTATTCCTTTTCTGTTTTGGTTTCCTTATGTTTGTTCCCCTTTTTTTGCACGACCACCAGTTCACCATTGGTTTTTCATAAACACTACAAGTACCAGGCCTCAGAACACCAGAACACAAAAGGCCAGATGGGCCTAGCGGACCAGCAAAACCAGGACTAGAATGTGGAGGGTGAGGAGAACCATCACACTGTCACCAGGGCCAAGAAAGCCAGAACAAAATAGGGCAAGGAGAGGCCAGGACTGGGGGAAAAGTGAAGGGACAGAATGAGCAGGAGCAAAGTTCAGGAATACGATAGCTTGGATGTCCAGGTCCAAGAGAACTAGCCCCAGGAGGACCCAAACTATAAGGAACCAGGATACCCCAATGGGCACTGTTTCACAAAAAGGATAAGGACTATGACAACCAAGAATAGGAGGATCGGGTTCAGGAGGATCAGGTCTCAGAGGGATAAGCTATAAGAGGGCCAGTATACAGAGGATTGGGGACAGGAACAAGGGGACCAGGACTATCAGGACAAAGGAGACCAGGATCTGGCTTACAAGGATCAGGTAAACCAGGAAAAGGACAAAAGGGAGGATAAAGCCATGGGGGATTTGGAATAGGATGACCACAGCCAGGAGGACCAAGCCAGGAGGACCATGCCAGGAGGCTAGGAACAGGATGGCCAGGCCCAGGAGGACTAGAGAAAGGGGGACAATGACCAACTGATGTAAAATCACAAGACCAAGAAGCAGGAGGACTATGGCCAGGCAGATCAGTATTGCAGGAAGGAGGACTATAAGTATAATGAACTGAGGAAAGGGCTGCAATTGCCAGGAGGACCTGGCATCAGGACCAGGGCCCAAAGCAGAACAATCAGGCCCTGGGAAAGTAGGACCAGAATGAGAAGGATCAGGAGGACCAGTGCTGCCAGAGCCAGGAAGACTAAGGTGACCAGACCCAAATGTAAACAAAAAAAGAAACCCCGCCTCATCTTATTTAGTTACAAGTTTATCAGTATTTAACCCCTTGTATGCTCATGACGAGCCCAGCTCGTCATGAGGCACAGTGGAGCTGTGCTCATGACGAGCTGGGCTCGTCATAATGGTCGCGCCACTCCCACGCGTAATTGATTCTCCGCCTGTGCGGGAGAATCAATCAGTGGGCGGAGTCGTGGCGAGCCCAGCTCGTCATGAGCAAAGCTCCACTGTGCCTCATGACGAGCTGGGGTCGTCACGAGCACAGCAGTGCCGCCGCTGCCCCGCCCGCGCCATGGGGGAATTACTACCGCGGCAAAGGTGTTAATATAAAACATGTCCAAAATGTATATCAACAAAACATATATATATAGTTTCTATCTATACAAGAGTGTATTTCACTATATCGTCAAGGAATGTATTTATTTTCCCCCTAACATTACTCCATCTCAAGGATCACAACTACATGCAAATCATACACAACACATACATCCATCTCTTAGGCTAGCATACTGTGCACATCAATAAATATCAACAAATGAAAATTGAAAAAACAATCTAACAAGGATCAACAATGAAATATCTCCACTTGAGTCTCTAAATAACAATGTAAGCATACAGTTGGTGAAGGTCTTAGTTCAACCTATACAAATCCAGTGTTAAACTCAATAAATGTTAATGTGTATAAAAAGGTCCTTAGTCCATCTGTATAAATACAATGTTCAGTTCAATACATGTTAATGTCAGCAATTCAATTGCTTCTTATGGTTTTTATGTTTCTGTTCTTGGTATGCGCCAATGCGTGTTTTAGTGAGGACCGCAATATGGGTCACACCTTCCTCAGGGCATTCAGATATAAGTTTCCAAAATTTGTAAAGAGAGGGGGAAGGAGGGGGCAGATCCCAGTGACGGGTCCTGAAAAACAATTGATACATGGGATTCACATAAGTATGCACAACAATGAAATTCCATAATATTTACATGATTCAAAGTTGGTGTAATGTATCAGGTTCACTAGATCCCATATGGACTTTCAATTGAGAACCACCTCAAAGTAGTGGCAACCGACCATATAGTGTAAAGGACATGAAGGTGTGGATATGCTTACCTTAAGAGTAAGCCCCATTGCACGGATGGTAATGTGCTCAAAATTATCCCCATGCTAAATAACCAAAAGAATAACAAAAAAATTATAATAAAGAATACCGAAAAAAACTGTGAATAACTAGATAAATGAGAAGTGTAGATGTAGAGGAGAGTCGCATATAGAACGCTGTACTCACACCTCAACTCCTATAATATTGGTTAAATGCAAGGGAAGACAGCTAAAATGTCAACCCAAGAAGAGTTCTGTATGGAGGAGCCCAGAGTTCTACAGAAACAAACAAAAAATAAAAATAATATAATGGGAGTGGTAGGCCAATTAGCCGAACGGTCTATAAATCCCGCCAGCAGATACAAATTGCATGTCTTGATAGAATTTCCTCTGTTTTTAGTCCCACAGGTGGGATCCAATTCAAGGAGAAGAGCACGAGTACGGAGACTTAAAAATGCCTCAACAGCCAAAATACGGGATCAATAGGTGCAATCTAAAGTTCTTCCTACTTTAAAGTACATGGCGTTATAATCAATATCCCTGCAAAAATGGAAAGAATAATTAGGAATAAGGTTTAGGCCTAAGCTTAACAGTCAAACCTGACTATCAGGAACGATAAGATAGAGGTTTGTAATGAACACTAGAATAGGTGAAAAAGACAGGGGAAATCAATCAGGGGAAATGTCCTCATCCTGAACTAAAAAGCTAAAATGAAAGCAAACAACATTAGTGAAAGCCATATATATCGTGCCTCGCTATCTGGGTAAATAAGGGTCCTATCAGCAAAAAGCTAGACGCACTAATACATCCCTGCAGAGTTAGCCGGTAGCCATATTCTGGGCAATCAGGGCACGTAAAAAAAACTAAAAGTAAAGGTGCAAGCTCAAGCATCAAATACTGGCTAAATGTTCCACCCGCAAGTGTATCAGGGCTCCCCAACTTAGCTGATAATCGCTTGAGGGGCAAGTGTCTCACTTCAGGAACAAATGGCAAGTGAGGGTAACTCTGGCTGCGATACCGGAATGCTCAAAAGCCTCCAGAAGATAGCATGCTTACGTAGGCGTACTGATGATATCTAGATCTGCACATGGCAGTGGATAAATAGCAATTGAGGTCGCCATTTCGAAATGGTAATAAGCGAAATGCTGACCACAAAGAAATGAACAAATTTAAAAAACACAACAAACCACGTGATCCCCGATGGCTTGGAGGCCAGGAATACAAATTATATGGTTTGGCCTAACAGAAACAAAGAGAACTAGGACAAAAAGGACCAGGACAAGGACAAGTGAGCGCAGTACCAGAACTAACCACAGAAGTAAGATGAAGACTAAAAGGACCAGGACACAAAAGAGTAAGGGCCCATGGGAACTAGCAGCTCCAGGATTGAGGAAGAGAAAAATGGCCAGCACAAGAAGATCTGGTTCAACAGGATCAAGGGGGCAAAGAGAAGGCCTGGGTGGACCAGGATGGCCAGGTGGACCCAGACTAAGAAGACTAGGTATACAAAGACTCGTACCAGGAGGACCGGGAGCAAGAGTATCAAGTCCAGTGAGCACACAATGTGGAGAACAAGGACTGTGATAACAAGGAATAGGAAGGTTTGAACTAGACAGAAAAGAACCTGTTGGAGGAAAGCTAGGAGAACAGGACAGGTGAATGCAAGGGGGAGGGCCAGAGTAACTCATAAAAGGAGGAAGTGGGAACAGAACCTGGAGGACCACCAAGATCAGGAGCCATTGAGGGGTAAGGCAGTGTAGGAATCCTGTGTAATTCTAGGCCTCATGTATTAGGATAACCCACTTGTAAATGGTTCCTAATCATACCTCTTATGTTGTTAATTCCTTACTTTTTCAGCCCACTTAAAGTATTGATGACAAGGATGGTCTGAATAATCCTAGCATGCAAATTTGAGTTGTGGGTGACAGCAAATGTTGTTTGATGCTGACACAGTGGTTTGAGGGTGGGTCAGAATAAAGAGAGACTAAACACTTGGTGGAACAGTCTAAAAGTGGATGGATGAAAAGGGTTGTCATCTGTAAAGGATGCACAAAAGATTTGAAAAACTCCAAGGCCTAAAGTCAGCAAAAACCAAAGGAGGGCATCAAAGGGCTACAGCAATCTGCAAAGGGGAGATTAGGAACTTAAGTCTCTGATGAGCAGAGGATGTGGTCAGGGAAGCTTTTGATAGATGGGCTGAGATGGTCTTTATAGCGACTCAGAATACAAAAGGGCTCCGATTGCCACCTGATTCTAAAAGCCTGCAGCACTGGCATAGTGGCGGTTTACTCAGCAAGATGTGGGAGCATACATGTTTTGTGAATTATTAGAATTGATCACACCTTTTTATCTGTGTTAAAGGCCAGTGCAGTCTACTGGCCCGAATCAAATAAAGCTCTACTTGAGTGTAGCTTCCAGACTCTCACACTGACATTCCATGAATGTGTTGAGTGTGTGTCTAGGCACTGGATATGTAGCTTGTGTAGTAATGACTTTGTATGTGGGGAGAGTCTGAGTGCTGGGACACGTGGGTTGCATTTTGAGTGGCGCCTGTTGGAGGGTTGATACTGCTTGCTCAGACAGTGAATAAGAGTTGAATGCATTTCTGTGGCTGGAGACCTAGACGTTGAAGTGAGGATGGATGAAGACAGGTCTGCCCATAAAAAAATATATATCATCATAGTAAGCACAGGATATCTGATTAGTTCTTCCTGAGCGCTGCCACTTGTTAGATAGAAGCGATGGATGGGTCAGCAGCCTTGGATATTAAAGGTGAGGAAGTTTCTAATGAGGCTTTCTTGTCTGTCCCTGTTTACTCCTTCAAGAAGGCTGACGACAGGCAGGTGCAGAAACTTCACACTTCTTTGTGTCCTTGTTTTGGACACTCCTGTTTGAAGATAGAACCAATGCTATCTGTTTTGAGTAGGCCTGGGCGGTGAACTTTGCTCCGTTCGCTGAGTTTTGGCACTCCACAGAGCTCGCGAAGTGCAGAAAACTCAGCTTCGCGATGTGCAGCAGAGTTTTTCCGCACTCGCGATCGCGAACGGTAAGTTTGTGAGCCGAAGCTGCCACTCGGGTAGAATTTCTACCCGAGCAGCAGGAATACCAGCACAAACTGCAGTTCCCACTGCACTCTGCCAATCGCGGAACTTCGCTGAGGTTTTTTGTAATTTCGCAAGGTTTCGTGTAACCCTGGGCATAGTGGGCGTAGTGGGGCTACGTGGAGCATCGCGTAGTGTGGCCAAATCTACGCACACTCGAGCGCTCTGTGTAGCCCCGCTACGCGCCGCCTCCCTCCCACCCACCCTCCTTTTAAAATAAGTTAAACTATGCTAAAAAATGCGAGAAATGCGCATGCGCGGGCGTCCACACATGCGCATTTGTGAAAAGAAGTTGCCGTCAACGAGGAAGAGGGAGCCCCGGGACGCCGCACTGCAGGTAAGGCATTTTATCTTATTTTTTATCATAGTTTACCTTATTTTAAAATGAGGGTGGGCGGGAGGCGGGCGGCGGGTGGCAGGCAACTCTGCTTCGCCCTAGCGTGTGCGTAGCGCTGCCTGCTACGCCTACTTCATAAACCGCGAAGCAGGCAGCGCTACGTACACTCCGTGGGCGAAGCAGAGTACTACGTCCGGGGTTAGTTTTGTGTAGCAAAACTCCGCGAACTACGCCCAGACATAGTTTTGAGAGCAATCATCTTGGACAAATGCTGGGACTGGGCTACAGTTACAATATTAGATTAGAAAAAAGCCCCCATAAACCGGTTCTGAAACCGTAGACAGTAGATATACATCCCTTGTCTGGAAAAGGTATATAAAAGTGGCACTGTCAAATGATTGATCTACAAGACACAAGAATGGAGTTAACAAAAAGCCTCTGGTTATTCAGTAGGTTTTATTTCCTAAAATATTTGTAATAAAGTCAATGAATATAAAATTATTCTCAGTCTCATCTCTTTTGTGGCTTTCTAGTCACTGTGATTCAGATATAAAGTCTTGTGCTCAGGCAGTATATTAATCTGCTGCCACAAACACCTGTCACTGTATAGACTGAGTTGGAGGGCAATTAACCAATCTTATTCAGAATGGGTACAATTTGGGTGTCCTTCAGTCATCAAATCACCACCAAAAAAAGAGCAAAACGGGTAGACTACTTCTAGGGTACACAAATGATTGTCCACTTCACCAGGGGAAGATAGGTATAGCCAGAATAACTAACAGGGTATGATAGTACAGCATTTCCAAATCATGCGGAGGGCTGTCAACCCATTATTTAGTTAAACTTGCTAAATTAGTTTAACTTGCTTGATATTGGGAGTGCAATGAAATAGTCAATTCAATAACCCCACTCCTATTTCCTTCACCTTCCCTCCCATATTAATTATTTTGAGGACATTTCAAAAGTTTCCCTAATACATTCTTTGGTAATATCACCGGTGCTACAACACCAGCATAGAGGTGGAACAATTGCTTCATAGTCTGTTTAGCGGAGATAGAAAGTTGCCTATTGAAACACAGCATCATCTTATTTGCATGCTCAAAATAAAAGCAATACAAATGGTAAAACAGCCACGTGGCTATGCTTCTTGACTCTGTTGTCAGAATACTGGCTGCATGAAATGAGTACAACACTATTTATTAAAAGGCTACAAAGTGTTTAACAAGAGGGTACTCACTAGCCACAAGTCTGGCAAATCAACTGCGTCAAGAGGCCTATAAAGGCAATGCACAGAGATGTACTAAAAGGACAACATATTTGTAAATCAGATTATGCAGAATATCCCCTTGATCCACCGTCCTTGCTGCTTCTTTTTTACAGAAATAGACCTGAATGAATGAACTTTTTTATTGCGCAATTACTTAAAATCATAGCAATATTCTAATTAGTACAATCACAATGTAAAAAGATAAAATGAAGTACAAAACAAAATGTTGTAGCAATTACATACAATTTACAATCAATATTGTTGCCATGTTACGAGTTAGAGGTTAGGGAGGAGGCAATTTATTTCTTCGCTTTCCTACAATTTGTTCCTTTTCAATGTGAGGTTGATTATGACAGGGCTGTAGCCTTTGTGTGCGAAGTTATTGTAACGGTGCATAAGATTGTGACTTGTGGTGCCAATCCTCTCTCATGACACTGTGGCAATTGTGCGAGGTGCCACTAAAACTGTGTTTGTCAGGGGACACCAGAATTTTAAAATCATGTTGTCTCCAACGAACATTATAAAAGACAGGCAAGTGATTGTTAATTCTGGAGTCTGGTGGGCTCATAAGAACTGTGTACAAATTAATCAGATCAAGTGCGAGGACTCTTACATGTCATTAGCCCTTATTCCTGGTATGAACTTGATTGTTATGGCAGTACAATTTGCTAGCCTATAAAATGTTCTAAAACATAGGCATACAGCAAGATACCCTCAAGTCCTCCTTCCTCACAGGACGCACACAGACCATCCGACTCTCTCCCTTCACTTCAGTACCCAAAGATATTTTATGTGGTGTACCACAAGGATCATCCCTCGGCACCACCCTGTTTAACATCTACAGGACCCCTCTCACTAACATCATCAGATCACCCGACTCAAAATATTTTCCTACCCAGATGACTCCTAACTGATCCACTCGCTCAACAAGGATCCATTCCAATGCCAAAACCAACTTCTGCAACTCCATAACCAATGTAGCTGAATGGATCGGACACAACTTCCTGCAACTCAACACGAGCTGTGATCCACATGGGATCACAGCTCGTGGCCTTTAGAACTTGGATCCACATTGACCGACCACACACGTAATCTCGGCTCCATCCTTGACAGCCAAATGACCATGAAATTACAAGTTAATGCAGTCGCCTCCTCCTGCTTCCACACATTTGGCATGCTGCGCAGTATCTTGAAATGGATTACAACAAACACCAGAAAGACTGTCACCCAGGCCCTTGTCACCAGCCACCTTGACAATGGCATCACCCTCTATGCCGGCATCTCCACCCAGCTCCTCAGAAGACTCCAGACCATACAGAATGCTGCAGCCAGACTCATCCTTGACCTCCCCAAATGAACACACACTGCTCCTCACCTGAGAGACCTCATCTGTCTCCCCATCCAGAAAAGATGCCTGTTCAAGATCCTCATGCATTCCTACAAAGCCCTCCATGTCCTAGGATCTGCCTAACTCAAGCACTAACTGGACTTCCTCCAACCTGGAAGATACCTGTGCTCCTCTTCACTCCCCATCACACACACTCCATGCATCTGTCACAGCGGTGGCCATTCCTCCTCCTACATTGCTGCCAAGATCTGGAACAAACTTCCCCTCCAGCTCAACAGCCCCCATTCTGGCAGACTTCAGAAAGAGAAGCAAGACCGGGCTCTACAATGGAGACACAGCCCCCAGATACCACTAGGGGTGACAGTATTGTGCTTTACAAATGCTGTTTGATTGATTGATTGATTGATAAGTCTATATACAAGGTGGCATTATGTACTATGTGTTGCTAATAAAAGGGAGTATGTTCTTGAAGGTGCTGATATGTGCGGCCCTCCTTGAAGCAAGATGCAAAGAGGAAGAGTAAAGTGCTTAATGTTCCTCATGCCCAATTAAAAACTTTAATCCACAGAGCTTGTTGGAGTATTGTGCAAATAGGTTTGATAAGGTGAAGGGACTCTCACATGTAGACAACACTTGATCAAGGTGTTACTTTGATTGTTTCAAATGTAGAACTTGCTGGCATTCAAAATGCTGAGTCTATATGCAGTAGGGCGTGCTGTACTAAGATTAATTGCCTTGAGGGTGTATATTGTTCCATTAGCTGAAATGTGCAATCTTAATGGCCCATCTTTGCTGTTGCTGTAATGCTGTCGGCCCTTATTCGATTGTGCATTCCTATGTTTCCTTTAGGGATGTGCACATTTGCGAGGATAAGGAAAAAACGTGTGTGTAATACATCACGGGGTGTTTATCAGCATCAACCTACAGTCTGTAGTAAGTTTATCATTCTTTTTTTGGTCGCCAAATGATTTGGATTCACTCAACAGGGACCTTGCTTCTGACTTGAATTTTCCAAATGTGGTCAACTTGGGGGGGGAGGAGGCAGTGCATAAAAAAAGAGCTGATACTGCCTCTGCACATGTCCCTACTCCCTTGGACCAAAAGATCAATTTTAGCAGTTTCCGCCATTGTTGTAGCAAGGGTGGGTAGCAGCATACAAGGTTCAGTAGGGACTACTCTCTGTGATTGCAAAGTCTGCATTTGACGATGTGTGATAACAATATCTACCCTGGGTTTATCTCTTTTGTTAGCAAGGACATCAGACTGGCCCACTGGATCTCTTTGATGCATTTCCTTCCCAGTGCCAGATGGCTGTATTTTGTGGGCCTCATAAGATGCAACAAGTACTTGAATAATGATGTAATTACTGAACTTGCAGTCATTTTCTCAAAGCAATATTTACTTGCCAAACATTGCTACAATGGCATCTGAAAATAAACTGACCAATATTTGGCTAGGTCAATGGATTATGTTTTTCTGCCTTGAGATTGGAATGAAACCTCTCAATGATACTGCATTGGTAACTGGCATAATGGGCCATATGCAAATTGTACCATTTTAAAAAGCTCACTCTAGATCCTATATGGTTAGAGTACAACTTTTTTAGTTCTGAATTTTGCTCTTACAAATTATTGGGATGTATTCAGTAAAGAAAATTTGCACATGTGTAAATCCATGCAACTAACTTTACTCTTATCTGTTCGTCATTGAAAAGTGTAAATTTAGTCCTAAGTATAAACTTCCATGTCTCCACCGCCTGAAACCAGTGGGTGGAACCAAATTTATGAGTGGAAAGTTACTAGTATTAGCTTTTCAGACATAGGCAGTGATCTCCCTACGGTAAAGTATAGGTAAAATGTTATTAAACTAAAATATACAACAATATGAAAGAAAAATCACTAAAAATATTTTTCTCTTAAATAGTAATGTGAAATAATTGTGTATTTTATTTTAAATGTAGAATAAAACAAAAACATGGTACAGCACTGTCAACTTAAGTTTGAATAGAATATGTAACTAATTTAAATAGATTAGATTGAACATTTCTTTATATATTTGAGAAGAATTACGACCTGAAGTAAATTTTGCTTCCATGGGAGTCAGACTTCAGAGGGAGCAAGTGCTGTGATTTGGCTCCCAGCAACATGAAGAAAAATGTTGATGGTGGCCATTACAGAATTCAGGGACTCATCCCCCTGTCCTGCATTTCTTTTATTAAATATAAGGGTCAGGAGAGGGACTTTTAGCCCCCAGCCCTTCTGGGAGGCTCACAATAGGACTCCCTGGGTCAAAGGTTCAAAACAAAAAAATATTCTGGTGTTTTTTCGATGTTCTCATGGGACTGCAAGCCGATTTGGACCCTGGGAGCCCATCCCCTGAGATTAACTTAAAAAACAAAGGGAAGGAGACGCCAGGTACATCTCCCTGAGCCTTAATAGGCCCCGAAGAACCCATCTGCGGGGCGGGTTTAATCACTGTGTCCCAGAGAGCCCACTCCCAGGACACAGCTGATTCCCTGCCCACATAAGAGCTGCCAGGGAAACAGCTTTTTTAAGTCTACTGCCAGGTGGGAGCAGGCATGCTTTCCCTGCCCACAAGAATGCGGGTTAAGGAAGGCAATTCGCTATCACTAGGCGGGAGCTCTAAATATGCTCCGCCTGGTGGGAGCAAACATTTGTTTCCTTGCAGCGGTCTAGTGGACAGGGAAACGCACATTGCTCTTGCCCATTTGAAGAAAACATAAAACAAATGCTCTCACCTAGTGGGAGCTGGCATTGCTCTCGCAGCACCCAGGATGGGTAAATGTGAAGAGTTGACTGAGGCTAAAGGGGCCCTGGGGTTCCCCCTGCCTCTCCCAACATTTTGTTTGATTGGTTCCCGGGGGGGGGGGGTCACTGGGGCACCCACTCAGAAGATTCCTTTGGCCTCGAAGACTATCACTATCAAGGCTTAGGGAGTGAGGCCACATGCCCCCTTGAGACCCAGGGGATGGCATCTCTGGGGGTGTATTAAGACTCTGACAGACATGCATGTGTCCCCTTATAAAAAGAACTCGGCCCTGCTCATGCCATAAGGTAACTATAATTCACGCCCTTGCCATGCACTGGTAATTACCCCAAATATTACATCACTCATGATGTGTTTAGTGACAGCATTCATGACATCAGTTGAAATTACATTATTAATGATATGATTTTGCATGGCAGGGTGTGAGTTATAGCTACCTTAGGGCACCAGTTATTGTTACTGGAAATAACTATTACTGGTGAATTTCAGTGTTTTGTTTTTAGTTTAAAATTCTATGTTGTCAATGAAATTTTCACCGAACTATCACCTCACTAATCTTTTGTTTTTTTCAGGATGTAGATGTATGTATGTATATATGTATGCATCTATGTATGTATGTATTTGTTTATATACATTATTTTATTTTAGCATTATTTTCTATGGGGCTGCCTCAATTTGCCTTTATGTGCTGCAGTAGCTGTAAATAGCCACGTAGGACACTGCTGGACTTTTTCCAAGGCTGTGCTTGAGTAAATTTAAAAACTGCTTTGTGGGCTTTTGGGCTGTTAGAGCTTTAGAAGGGTAGTGTGGCAATGAGCTTACTCTTTTGTGGTGGTGGTTTGTATTGTCAAGTCCTGTCATAAACCCATCCGTACCACTTCCTAAGTGCCTCCTTTTTCTTCCCTCACATTTTGTATAGTAAATAATACTGCTGTAGAGTTGTTTTATGTACTACAAAACCATGTATGTTTGCATTGTAATACTATGGTCAGGATTGCCGACCGAAGGCCGGTCGGTCCTAAATCCGGTATGATGAGGCACCTCTGACAGACAACATAATCAGGGACTTTGTGCCAGAGTACCTTTTGGGTGGTTGCTGAGAGCTGTTTGCAGTAGTTCTGGTAGCCTCACAGTAGCGGTGTTGTACCGCAAGACCTCACATTTATAGTCAGGTGGGCCAGCGACCAGGAAATCACATTATCGTTTCTTATCCAGTCTCCCACATTGCAATCAATCTGTACAGGGAGGTACTGAATGCAAGGAGAAGTAGACCAATTTGCTTAAGGAATAGCACTTTGCCACATAGGTTCTTATGTTCTTGTCTTTCATTCACGAGGCACAAAGTGTCTCCTGTTCATTTTCCATGATTAGGAGGACAATAGTTCAACTGTCTATGAAGTCAGAGGTACCAGTCTCAAAATACCTTCCTTGACTCTCCATGGAGTGTTCATAAAGGCAGCACTCACAGAGCAGGCTCATGCGTTGATGGGATTTAGTTTCAGGACATAGGACAGTCTAACTCCTTTACCTTTATTCTTCAGATAACAGCAAGAAAATTCATTTTGTATTGTACTTTGCGTCACCTCGTAACTTGAGGGAGGCCTGCCAATTTACCTGTCAAGGATGAAAAACTTTCCTTGCCTGGACACAGAATGTTTGCTGAAAGACAAAATAGAACAGGTTTAACTAGCTCACAGGGCCAGGGGCTACTGAGAATTGCTGTGGCACTTCAATTGCAGAATTTGATTGAGTTCCAGTGGGTACTGCTCATTGCCCAGCGTGGTCTCTTGATTACAAATACCTCTAAATATTCTTAGATTTCTGTGTGTACTGGAATTGCATCTATCCCATAACACTAGCAGGTAGAGTGAATACTACTCTGTTTTTTAGGCAGCTCAATGCTTAAGAAAGAGCAGCAGGGAGTGGACAACAGGACTCATAATGAGTTTAAAGAATCCAGATAAAGGGACTCAGGGCAGACTGGAGTAATGAGACCTGATCGTTACAACTGTAGTCTTTTCACATTGGTGTCCTTATCCTCCTCCTCCCCCAAACTGAGTATCCTTTTGAGGACTTGACTCTCAGGGTGGTGAGGAAAAGCAGTATGTAGCTTACTCAGTAGAGGTGCTGTGGGCTTGAGATTGAGAACTAGGCACAGCAATAAACAACTCTTTTTAGCCAGTGCTTTTTGTTGTGAAATGTAAAAGCACTTTATCACATACATTCCAAAGCACTACACCCACATTAACAAATATACTTTTCTGTATATGTGGAAATGCCTCGATTGACAGTCTCTAAAGGACCTCATAATCAATGGGTTCAAACTAATGACACCGCCCACAGTTGAGAGTCCCACAGTAATGTACCCTGGAGCCTTGTGCTGGAGGCACCTCTAATGGTTTGCTCAGCAAGATAAAACATAGAAACACAATATTCCCCTTTAGCTCAATCAAAATGTGGGATATATGTATTATAAGTCAGTCCTACTAGTTTTGTCAGGGTGTCATCACAATTACTAAAGAAAAACAGTGAGTCAAATAGAACAAATACACACTGAAACAAATCAGGAGAGTACCTCCTTTCAATGACATTGAATATCACATGCAGTGGCTTCATGTCCACAATAGGCATGTCATGTTTCTTCCACCTTTAACGTGGGTGCAAAACAACCACAAAAACTAGTTACAAAGCCTCATGTACCGCTAGGCAAAAGTCCAATCTCTAGGGATGCTTAAATGCTTAAAATAAACATTGAAAATACTTTCCAGGTTACTCATTGCTTCACCTGGAACACTTAAGGTGCCAATGAAAAAATGAAATTTAGGTCTTCTATGAGATGCTGGCTTGCTCCTTCCAGCCTACTGAGCCAATGTTTTCTGTTGGTAGTGCCTCTGCTTCTCCTGGGGCACCAAGTTAATGTTATATTCAAATTTTCTAGGCTCCCAAAAGCCTTTTTTCGGTACACCATTTAGCCTTTGGCATTCCCTTTGAAGTGTCATGCAGTGTACATGTGTGTCTACCAGGAGTCACATGGTCTGGCCGAAAACATCCTCCACAATACCATTCAATTGAAAATGTAGAGGAACCCCATTTTCCGGAGTGTGTCGTATGTCTACCCTCTGATGACCCCGTAAAAGTGGGGATGCAAGTGCAACTGGCCCTAGAGGCAGTACAGAGTGTTCCTTTAATTCTGGTATGCTATCTTATATGTATTTATAAAGCACGCACAAGTGTATCCAGGCACTTAGCAGGTGCGTGCCTAGCCCTGTCTATGGTAGGTTGGCTAATTAAAAAGCTAGGTTTTCAGCTTCTTGTAGAATTCAAGAAGAGAGGAGGATGCTCTGAGATGCAATTGGAGGAGGTTCTACACTTTAGAAGTGAAGGTCTCTAGGTGGTTGGTGGAAGGAGATGCCACTGTTCAGGTAGGTGGGGCCAAGTTATGTATTGCTTTCAATGTGTGTGTGAGGAGTGTGAATTGAGAGGGCCCGATTCTCAGAACTCACTTAAGACAAAATACTAAACTTATTTTTGTATTCACAGAAGGCACTTACTCATTTTGGTATTCACAGAAGGCACTTACTCATTTCGGTATTCACAGAAGTTAGGAGTCCTAACTTCAGGACTCCTAAATGACTTCTGTGAATACCGAAAGTCTTAAAGTTAGGATTTTTCTCAGTTTAGGAGTCCTTTCGGTATTCACAGAAGGCATTTAGGAGTCCTAAAGTTAGGACTCCTAACTTCTGTGAATACCAAAATGAGTAAGTGCCTTCTGTGAATACCAAAATTAATAAGTGCCTTCTGTGAATACCAAAATGGTAGTAAGTTTAGGATTTTGTCTTAAGTTAGTTCTGTGAATCGGGTCCAGTGTCTGAAACCAGTGAAGCTCCCTGTGGTGTGGTGTGATGCGAGTTATGTGTGGGACGCTGGGGATGAGTCTAGCTGATGAGTGCTGGATGATTTATAGTCTTCTAGTAAGTTCCTTAGCGATCTTAGTGTAGACGGTGTTCCCAAATTCCAACTTGCTGGTGATTAGGATGTGACAGTTTTTCTAGTGTTGCTTGGGAGCCATATGAAGATCTGCCTCAGTATCTTCACAGTGTGGCAGCAGTTAGCACTAACGTGTTGACTCATGCAGTCGTGTTCAGTGTGCTGCTCATGATTATTCTTAGGTTTTGGGCATGGGTTCTGGGAGTGTGTCTGAATTTAGTTGGCCACCAGTTAGAGTACCATGGTGAGGTGTTCTTGCCGAAGATCACTACTTCTGTCTTGTCAGTGTTGAGATTGAGACAATTGGCTTTCATCCAGTTTCTTACTTCGATCATGTAGGCGGTGGGCATGTTTCTTGTGTTAGGGGTCTTGTCGGAGCTGAAGAGTATGAGTTGTGTGTTGTTGGCGTAGAAGAGGATGTCGATGTTGTGTGTGTGGATGACATTGAACCCAGGGATAATGCATGAAGTAAAGAGAGTAGGGGTGAGCAATTAATCTTGAAGCACTTCATAAATGAGTGTGTGGGTTTCCAGAGGAGTAAGGTGCCAGGATGAAAGCTTGTATTCTATCAGTTGAGCGGAAGCAGATCCAGCAGAAAGGGGTCCTTAAAAGTCAATCCCTTGTAGGAGCCTGAGGAGGGTGAGGTGTAAGACCATATCAAATGCTTCATAGAGGTCCAGGAGAATGAAGACTGCCATGCCTTATCTGTCAAGGATCAAGGGGTGTTGTCTTTGGCAGCAGTGAGTGCTGTTTCTGTACTGGTGTTGGGCCTGAATCTGAACTTCAAGGCGATGAGGAGCTGGTGGTTGCTGAGGTGATCAGAGAGGCATCAGTTGATTTGTTTTTCTAACACAGGGGTCAGTGACGTTGAGTTCTTTCCTTCTTAGTCTGATACACTTCCCAGTGAGCCTCAGTCTTTCCTTTGTGAACAGGTTTAAATGTAGATTTCGACAGTTCTAGAAGAATTTGACCACTGGCTAAACTAAAGATGCCACATAATCTCTCCACCCCAAACTCACTGCCATGCTGAGCTTTTACTTCTGCCCCTTACTGGTACATTAAACGGATTCCTCCTTCCAAAACTGCAAAAAAGGGAGGTTTTCAGTGAGTGATGCCAGAGGTTCTCTCCATTTGTTTCTGTCAGGAAAGGGCATGCTTTTCACTCCCACAATCTTGAAGGTTTAATATTGGGGTGAAATGTTGATCTACCTGCTGACCAGCAGAGTAACTAACTTCATCCAGCAAGTGTTGTTCAAAGCCTGAATCTAATTGGGGGCTGACTCAGCAAATACCAGTGCATCAAAGTTTCACACACAAATAGTCATATTAATATTATATTTATGCTCTGTACTTTGTAAACCTAGAAAAATAGACTATTTTCTCTAGGTTGAGCTAATGTTAAGTTAATATTTTGGTTCAGCTGTCACTTACAGGATGAACACAGTAAAGCACCACAGGATCACACCACACTCAAAAAGAAGTGGGACTAAAGCATTTTGGATGCCCAATGAAAGTTTTAGACACACACATACGGCGCTGAGTTCAACAGTAGCCCTGCTCACTGAGACAACACATTTGTGCACACATGTGTTCACATGCAATTATCACAGAGCCTTGTACACCAGCCAAACTGCATCAGAACTTATTTTAAAAGCTGGGCATTGGTGTTTCAAAGTCATGTTGTAGAATATTACTATGAGTGAGACTCCATTAGTGAGGCTCACTCACTGCAGAGATCTAGAAACTGTGTGACATAAAAATCAAACAAATCTAAAAGGTTTATGTGGATCAGTACCCGCTTCGTCACAAGAGGAACTGAACACATCCACTTTCTTCAGATTTGAGCGGGTTCAATGCTTTAGCAACAGTAATTTCTAAGTTATTCTTCTCACATTCTATAGGACAACATGTGCAATTTTGGCCGCACCAGTAAGGCAAGAACAAAGAATTCTTTCTGTTCCATTGAGTATTTTTGACACAGGACAAGCACAACCATTCTATAATGGCCAGTGCACAGACAGGGGAAGATTTTAGGAGAAAGTAGGGCAAGCATCTCAAACTATGTTTTTGAGTTGCAAACCATCACTCGGTAGTGCAGATCTTATTGAGACCATTGCTTATGAACCCTGTGTGCCTGAAGAGGTCCACTGGGACAGCTGGGGCCACTGCTTGTTGCACTAATACTGTTAGGATTATCGCCTGTGCAGCTGAGATTATGGACTGTCATCTGGGCTTGTTGCCACCATATCCCATGAGGAGGCCTCTGAGACTTTTGCCCAGATGATCCACCTGATTGGTACTGTCACCCGTGTCTCTAACCCCCATATGCCAGGAGGGTACCAATAGGATTGTTGGGGCTGGGCCTGTGTGGATGGTGTACCCGGACTCAGGAGGGCTCAGGAACAAATTTGGACTGTTCCTGCAGGAGCACTGTTGCTTCATTAATTGACTTACAGGATCAACAAAGAAGGAGCTGCACCAGGAATCCTTTTCCCTCTGCCACTGCCTCCGCCTGTCAACCCCACTGACTGCATTAAGGGCACTGTATGAGTTTCACATTGTGTTGTGTGGTGGAGAGAAGCACCCAAACTCCTGGACTCTTCTGAAGGCTACAGTTGGGGTAAGATGGAAGTATGACCACAGATCGGTTTGAGACTAGTTCCAGCTCATTTGCTTACGACTCGGAGAACTCAAAAGTATCAAAGCCAGACAGCTAGTGTGGGTAGCAGGTAGCAGGTGGGGTCGAATCCTAAAATGTACCAAGGACACAGAGTCTAGCATGAAAAAGGAGAGGAAAGGACCAGAGGACCCATGGGGGGAGCACTGCCCTGTCAAATGTGAGAGTGTTAATCTTGAGAGAGTTTTTGTGTGTGTTATTTAGTGTGCTGTGTTTAGTATGTATAATAAGTATGTTTTTTTTCACTAAAGCTCAAGTTTGGACTGGACAATTATTTTATTGGGGGTCAATATAGGCATTTTGAGATAGAAACCCTTGCGTACCTTGCACCCCGGAGAGCCTTTGACTGCTCAACCCATGCTGTCACTCAGAGTCAAGTGCTGAAGGTTTAACACTTGGCCCGGTTACTCACAACCCATAGCAGGAAAGAGAACTCAGGAGTACAATTTCACAACCCCCATGGTGGGGCCCTGTAGCTCCTGCTTACCACATGGCTCAGTGAAGGTGTTCTGACAGTCCATACATTCATTATGAATCTTAACCTGGAATTTACTTTGATCCTCTCACATGCACTTAATTGCTGCTTTACACACAAATATCGTTGCCCAGTTTGGAAAATATGGGCGGTTATAATCATGTCAAGCTACACACATTTACACAGAATGGACAGCAGACAGTTTTCCTAACTTGGGGTGTGCACCATCACTATTAAATACCTGCCCCCAACTGATAATCATGTGCATGGTAGTCTTTTTTTATTTCGTATAATGCTCACCTAAATACCGAACACTGCACACTTTCAAACATATTTTCAGTGCTCTGAAATGTCAAGAAAAAATATACTAAAAGGATTCAAATAAAAATATAATAGAAATCCAAATAAAAAATTCACGAACAGCAATGTTAAAAAAGATTTCAAATTTGCGTGGTATCGCCTTTAGAAAAATTGAATATTCAGCTGGTGAGATCCTCACACCTGCCAGTGCACTCTTATAGAGGAAATATTCCAGAGATTTCTAATGCCAGAAAATAACTAGCCCACCATATTTATTACCGAAATTACAGCCAGCAACTCATATATGCATTTTCTTCCAATATAACGAAAACTTGTTGTGAGGTAGTAATCGGTGCTGTAGGAGTTGAAGAGAACATAAATGGTTAGTGATGATTAGCCTATTTCCCACATCCTTTCTAAGCTATTCACAAAGGTTGGAATTTGTGCTGCAAAGATTTTGCACTAACTGATTTTAAGAGAATGCATATATTTTAAGTATTTTTAATAAACTTTTTTATTATGTTCTTCTGGCAGAGACACCCTCGCCTTAACTCCCGTTACTTCCCTTGTTATGCATCTTTAATCTTCATCCTCTCTGTGATTGAGGTTTGTTCCTCTACTTATTAAGCAGACCACCAAAAGCTTTTCTATATCTCAGGAAATTAATGTCAGTGCTGCAACTATAGCAACTGCACTATCCCACAACTCTCCATTCCTTTTCTACTTCCTTACTAATGCATCTGTTAGTTGCTTCTCACACCCACTACTCTAAATTTGGTGGACCTGTCAAAGAATTGATTGTCTTTTATCCTCTATTTCTGTGGAATGATCTTCATCACAAATGTGTCGCCTTTTATACGCTTTGTTTTCCTCAACACAAAATATACTTTAGGATAATACAAAACTGTTGCAGCTTGCTAGCTCCCTAGAGTAATTTTGTCTCTTCTTAAGCAGCTATACTGAGCTCAAGCCTTAACATTGGCAGATGTGTCAGGAGAACAACAAAGATAATACAAAACTTTTAAAAGAAAAAAAGAAGACATAGGAACCAGATATGTTTATTCAAACATTTCAAGGAATCTGAAATAGATGCCTCTAAATGTTTGAGCTCTAAAGAGAAATAATCAAGATGAAAACAAATGACTAACCTTTGAAAAAGGAATGAAAGCCCCAAACTAAACCAGTATTATACAATAATAATGATCTATTACAGAAATAATAATGGGAATAATAATATTGAAAATAATTAATAATATATTATTGTTACTGTTGTTTTAAATATCATCAACATGGGCATTTTTATCAGAGCGTGGTGAAGGCCCAGACCTTGTCAAGAAGAAACTTTGCACATAAACAGTTGTAATAAGGCTAGCTGGAGAAAAGTTTGTACTTTGAACACTTAATTGTGGTAACTTCATCAAACAGGAATACATAACACTATAAGTCTATTGAAGTATTGATGTCTTAATAGAGAGAAAAAAATATTCCATGCAAAGAATATACTAGTTTATGTTATTTAATTTTAAATTTGTGCTATGCTGTGTTACAAGGTATTGGCGTGGTATAGAACTCCTATTTTAGTCAATGGTATAACATTAAAATAATAGAGGCCTAAAATCCATGTAGAATATGACAATTTCTTGCACCATGAACCCACAGATGCCTTCACTGTTTTTGATGGCTGTACAACTCTATCCACGTTATCATTGCTAACCAGTGGTAGAGTGCCAGTGCTCCTACTTTTAACATGATGAAATCAGTAAACCCCTTGTAGGTATTTTAAATGTAGCTATACATCCAGAGTATATAGTACAAGATGTACCCAAGGGCTGTAAGTTAAATGACAGCAGCACCCATTGTGCCATACAATTCTGTCACAGTGTAAAACACAGCGTCAGGCCTACAACTGTACCTTGAATAAAGCAGCTTTTAAGCTGCAATTGAACCTGTCAAAATAAATCATTCTGATAGCTCTAAACCTTCATTTTAAATATTAGTCACCCCTAGGTAGGCCTTACTACCTGTAAGGCAAGGTACATGATATTTAACTGTAGGACATATAGAAATGTAATGTTAAACATGTCCTTAAAGTGAAAAAGCCCTAGTGCTATTTTCAGTGTAAAAGGTCTCGCTGTTCCATAGGCAGACACGGGGATGCAATACTAAACGTAATAGCCATGTTCAACTAGAAAACAACTAGGCATGTCTTTCTTGGACTCTTTGTAATATTTATTAAAAGTCAAATTTACTAGTTAAGTCTGAATTTTAATAAATATTTAGGAATGGATATGTTCAGAAAGTTATCTTTTCCCTGACTAAAGCCTCCGGAGGCTAATTTGCATGAGCTTCTAGCTGCAGGCCTCTAAGTGCTTAACCCTGAATAAAATGTTAAAACTGTTCCCAGAGCAGAAGACAAAGGCTTGGTTGTTGGTAAGCATTTCTGCTGTTCTGGCAGTATGACGATGTTAGCAGTGCCCTGAAACTTAATTATCTTCAAAAGAGTCTCCCCTGTCATAGGCAAATGCCACCTTCATCGCCCCCTTCTTTGTCTCCCTGGTGAGACAGGCTCCAATCACATTGGGGGTGTAGCTGCTCCTGAACTGGTTAGAAGTTAGCAGAAAGGATGGGTTGCTTATTTCCCTGACTGGGGTGGTCCAGGAGCTCTGCACAAGAGGATAAGGTATTTGTCATCCCAGTTTTAGGCAGAGAGGTGCATTGTGGGATTGTTTGCTGAAGGGCACATAGGAAATGGTGCTGAAGCAGAAGAGAACTAACCACTAACAACCACAAGAGCCCTGTAGGACTGCATCGGCTCTCCTGCTTGTACTGTTAGGATGTGTGAATATGATGTCGATGTGTACCATAATTTTAATTTCATTTATTAGTCTTTATTTCGACCAAATTGATCATAAAAGACACAAATATTTACAACATCACATAATAAAATCGATTATTCCTTAAGGACTTTTACAAAAATGTAATAACACATATGATAAAAACATATTAAAATCAGTCAAGATCCACTCCAAACTAAACCCCAAGAAAAAATATTTAAAAATCTATGCCAATGGGAGCTTTACTTAAAGTAAAAAATACCATGATGCCCCTGTGCAAATATGCAAATATAAGTCATTTATAAATATATGTAATCACAGTTTTAACAATACTAGGTGAAGGAAACTAAGCAGAAGACAGAACGCTAAGGTTTACTGTCGCTGTCTGCTTGTTTTTCCAACTGTTGTCTTATTCTCCATGCCCATCCCAAGAATTTCGCTATGGCTATTATGATTACCTCTTGCGTACTAGACTTTAATATTCTTAGGGCAGTCGTACTAGACCTGGTACCAAGCTTCTGACAGACTGGTTTTAACCATGTCCTCCTTGGAGAACAATATGCTGGGCACACAAAAAGTATGTGGGAAATAGTTTCATCCATGTTTTTACAAAATAAACATTTACTGTCTATGATCGAGTACCATGATTTTGTAAAGGCTTTGGTGGGTAATGATCCTACCCTAAACTGGAAGTAGCATTTCCTATCCAGTGGCTTAGCTAGTATATCCCAGAATTCTTCGTAATGTGGATCTAGCTTATGTTCCAGGAAGGCACTGGTCAATGATATAGCCCCAGATTGTTTCAGCATTCCTGCTCTAATCATAGACCAGTACACATCCTTATATTCATTTTTAGACGGAAATAGATTGTGGGCCGGATCATCCAATAGCTGTCTCATACCCATGTCCACCAAAGATCTTTTAACCTGCTGTAACTAGCTAATCTTATGGGAATTGCCATTACCTTTTATGTCCAAAAGGGCTGTAGCGTAATGGGATAATTCCGGAGTGGACCACAGCCTTCTCCAGTAAGCCAATGATTTGAATCTTGCAACCTCTGTAAACTGGTGGCCCCCCAAATCAGAGTATAAGGGGATTAGGGGGGTGCTCTGAGGGAGGCCTGTCAGACCCCGCAAAAAGCTATTTTGGGCCTGAGCTAATACAGATAAGTTTTCAAACCCCCACAGTTCTGCCCCATATAAGATAGATGCCATGGCTTTGGCCTGATAGATCTGAAGTGCGGGGCCTATTGGCTTTGTTTGGGAAAGCCTATGTGTTTTCAAAATCACCCCTGCTATTTGTGAATGTTTAAGTGCCATTAGTTTTATTTGGGGCTTCCAATCCATTTTTCGATTAATGGTTACTCCTAGGTACGTGAATATGTCAGTACCATAATATATGCATGCCCGACAATGGCGATACCAATAAATGCAATGTCAACATATGCCATACACTATGCCTGCATAACAATGCCAATACCAATAAATGCAATGTCAATGTATGCCATAAACTATGCCTGCACGAGTATTGATACAGTAGAAACAGTGTCAATGTACACCATGATCAAGGCATGCATAATAATGTCAATATCAGTAAAGACAACATCGATGTATATTATGACAGCTGTGTGTACAAAACTGAGGATGTTGACATAAATTACATCAATGACAGCCACATTATATGTAGAAGTTCTAACAAACTTGTATCATTGCAGTCGGATTCACCCAAGGTGACCTCCCCTTCAATCCTGAGTCAGAGATTCATGGTTATACAGGCCCTGCAACCCCCAACCCTTAGGTATCGAGTGACAGATCACAGGTGGGGTCTCACTTAGCCCAAAGACAAATGTATACCCAGGGAAAACCCTGATGGATCCCACAGATAGGTAGTCACACCACAAACAGGACCTAGAAAATTGTCCCTAACAAAGCATGTTTGGCCAAAGGCACACATTTCTATAATTCCACATAAGTTAGTCCCACGTGTAGTTCGGAACGCTCAGCCAACCAGGACACGACTGGTGCACCTCACGAGGTAAACACAAGCTCACCACACCGGACATCTGGATATGCACACACTAGCTCTCCTTGAGGTCAAGAGCTGTCTGTGTCTCTTATCTGATGGTTTTTCTGGTGATTTATTACTATGATGCCTTTCAAGGAATGTCAAAGTGTTTTGTTGTACCCACAAAATGTATATATTTCCAGCCCAAACTTCTGTACTTTGAGACTGTCTTCATACCCGCCTCAGTCAATACTCTCCCGGTCGCTGCATTTAGCTAAACCGACTTGTTCCTCTTTTCCCAAATGCCTCTTCTCTTTTCACTTATTTAAGGTAAAATCATATTCGAGCAACAGTACTCTGGGCTGTGTCAAAGTTTACTCCTTCTAGAAACATAAGAAACCTGAGACTTAGAAACATTTTGCCTCCAAAGACATCCAGAGGGTCTAGGTCAAACCTACCAAGCCGATCTGATTAAGGATTGCTGAGGCTGGGCTTAAGAATAAGGTTTCCCCTCTTTGCACATTTCTGCAGCAGCAAATCACATTCAGCAAGACCTAACTGAGAAGGTATCTGGCCTTGCGGAACCCTCTTCGGCTATAGCCTGGAGTATTGTCTCGCTGGAGGAATCCAATCTCCAAGTGGGAGACTAATTGCAAATGTAGAAATCTTCACTGTGAAGGTGCAAAAAGTATTTGGCCGGCAAGGGACCTTACTTGGGAGCCAAACTCAAATTTTTCCCACTCAGAGCTTTAGCATCAAAGTCAGTGGCTTCACCTCAAATTCATCCAATGTTTATTTGACCTTGCGGACCAGTTTTCAGTCATACTAAGATGCAGCAAGAACACAGAGTCTAGCATGAAGATTTTGGACTTCCATGTCAGAGACTAAGTCCAAACCTAAAATTAGACCAGGAAAAACCTGCTTCATAGCATGGGGCCTCAAATCGCGCATATGTACCATTCTACTAAGTATAGTTGATTGTGGTTGTCGCATAATGCTTTTTTTGCACTTTGGCACCTAGGGCCATATGTAGGTAGCCTAACATTTACCACTTCATAAATACCGAATTTTACCGATTCGGTATTTATGAAGTGGTAAATGATATGTAGGTAATCCATCGGTAATATTTACCGATTCAGAATGGGTCGGTAATTTAGAATCGGTATTTACCGATTCGGTAATGGTAACTGGCGTCCCATTGATTCCTATGGGCCAGGAGGCCCATAGGAATCAATGGGAAGCCAGTTACCATTACCGAATCGGTAAATACCGATTCGGTAATGGGGGGAGCACAATCAAGGGTGGCAGGGTGTCACAGTGACACCCTGTTGCACCCCTGATTCCTGCATGTGTGCACATGTGGCACACATACATGCCCTAAGGGCATGTATGTCTGCCACATTGCACACTTCAAAGTGCAAAAAAATGCTTTTTTACAGCTATTCGTCATTTACCACCAACTTTTCGTTGGTGGTAAATAACGAATCCCCACAACAACCACACACTCCCCCTACATATCATTTCAGGATTCGGTATTTACCGAATCGGTAAAATTACCGAATCGGTAATTTTACCGATTCGGTAAATTACCGAATCCTGAAATGTGCCCCCTACATACCAAAAGCCTGAATACCGGTCGGTAACGGGATATTTACCGAAAATCGGCCGTTACCGACCGGTATTGGGTTTCCTACATATGGCCCCTAGTGATTATTGGTACTATTTTAATTTAAAAGTATAGCTGTTTATTTCCTGGGTTCTCTTGATAGATTTTTGTTGTTTTGGTGTCATTTTGTTTACTAAAATTTACTTTGGTTTTTTTATTGTTTGAGATTTTTCTTGCGCTGCATTTTGACTGTATTACTGTTTTAGTCCTGTATAAATACTTCACACAATCCCTCTGAGTTAAGCCTGTCTGCTTATTGCCATAACTATCAGGGGGTTATGCTCAGGTTTTTTCAGTGACTTTAATGATTCGCTGTGACAAGGATTGCCATTACTACTTGAGGTGGGTAATTATTTGAGACATTATACGGATTATCCCCCAATTTTTAAGACCCTCCAATAATATTTATTTTATGCATTTCTTTTACAGTTTTAACATAGCATTGAGCAGATATACAAGGTGTCAGAGTATGTTACATAAGAACAGTTTGAACTATATGAGCACTTAAGTAGGGGTGGGCGGAATTTGCGAAAGTGACTTTCGCAAATTATTGCGAAAATGTTAAAAATCTCCGCAAACACGCGGAAATATCGCGAAGATGCGGAAGTTTTTTTCCTGCCCGTTCGTGGTATTTTCTGCGTGGTCGTGGCTCGCCAACTTACCCATGCGGTTGCTCGCAGGCGCGGCCATCTTGTTTTCACTCTTCTCGCGGTGCATGATCGCGAGAAGAAAGATGTGATCGCGCGACCAATGACATTACTGCGGGAGCGAACTGTCACAAGACAGCGCAAATGGCTACCAACAATCCAACATCTCGTGAAGAACACGACCGGATCGGGAAAACTTGTCGGCGAACGCGGGGATACAGGTAAGGCGATCGCGCGCGCACGAGAATGTATTATTTTACAGCACGAGCAAGAAACAAATTATCGCTAAGCTGCGGAATGCTGAAATTTTGACATTTTCGCGCTCTCCGCGGAACGCGAAAATGTCAAATTATCGCAATTTCCGCGAGCGGAACGGAAATTTAGCCCAGGCCTCACTTAAGTTTATATTTCGCTGAGAATAAATGTCAAGTTGCATGCATTAAGCAACAGGGAGACAATTTCTATGAGGTAGTTTGTGTGAAGGTTATCAGGTCCAAAAACAAGCAGTAGGGGAGGGTGTTTAGACAAAGTCTCTCTTATGCCTATTGCAATGCAACCACCACTAGTCCTTTCTCGGGTTCACCTGTCCCCATGTTATTAGGGTACAGGTGATCCATCAGTGTTGCTTCCTTCGTCTCAGCAGTTCCTGGTTGCTATTAGTTCATAGATAATGGTACTCAATAGAAAGCAGATTATTTAATATAATGGCAAGGCAAAAATTAGTTTTCAACTGAGAATGATGCACCTGAATATTATGGTGAGCAAATAGAAAAGACTTGTGAAATGGTTATGAATGAGATGGATGTACTGATGCAAGACTGCCAAAAGGTACAGGACAACAGGAGCATAAACAGTGCTAAAACGAGGACGCAATTAGTTTATCTACATCACAACTGTGTGACATCAATACATCAATACAACCAAAGGACAGTTGGTGAAGGTACTAGATTTAGCATCGATATGATCTTTCAGACTTTTCTTCTACATGAGTAATTTTACAGACGTCATAGTGACAGTTACCAAAGCCAACCTAAGTAGCCATAAGCATTTGGTTATGAGTTTGAATTGGTCCACTCCTTTTCAGTCACAGGTATTAGGAAATGGTGAGGTGGAGCTTAGAGTAGGAAAGTGGCAATGCACAGAGATGATTGACAGATGATCCATTTAAGTAGCTATCCACAGAGTTCTTTTACCATCTATGTGCTGGTCCATCTGACAGTTATGATTTCAGTCTGATTTTGTATCAGTCCACACTCTCTCTCACAGTAATTTATTTTGGTTGAAATCCTTAAAAAGCTGTGCATACATACACTTGCAGTATCACACAATCCATTGCTATAATATCAACAATGTGCAACATAGATAGAGAGGACAGGAGGGAAGAAAGGCTCAACAGAAAATTAGCATCAAGCACAGGCCAGTGACAAACACCTAGAAAACAGTCCTTTATGCCAATCTGACTATGCTAGCAAAGCCCCTGTAGAGCTAGTGGACCTGGTGTCATGAAGAAAATCCCCCTCCTGCCCAAGCATTAAGGGCGTGAACTGATCTTTGTTTAGTTTAGTGTACTTCCATAAAATGAATGTCAAGCGGAAGACGTGATTGACTGACCCTATTCTTGCTCTAAATCCTGCTTGAAAGGGTGACAAAATGTTGTTTTGCAGCATCCAATCCTTCAATTTATGAAGGATCTGGTGAGAAGTAACGTTTGGAGGGTATCTAAAAGGCTTATGTGACTATAGTTAGAGGGAAGACCTTTGCCCCCTTTCTTAGAAACTGATATTATTTCGGCCCCTAGCCAAGTGGATGGAACTTGTGCACCTGCAGTGATAGAGTTGGACAACATGTTAATGGAAGGTACCCAAATTGTTGGTTCAGATTGAAAAAAATACCCTGGTATTTTATTAGACCCAGGGTCCTTACGTGGTTTTAAAATCTCTCTTGTATCTGTCAAATCCCTTAGATTGTTGCGTCATTTCTAGAACAGTATTGTTTTTGTTATTTAAGGTGTCAAAAATGGTACATTAAGATGTTTAAAGAATGCCAGATCATTTTTTCTGCAAGAATGATAAAAGAATGTGCTTGCTGTGCAGTGAGATTTGGAATGATCATTTTTTGACACTATATTCTAAAGGTAATCTGAAAAAGCATCAGTTGTACATGTAGTGGGGTGGGCCCCACTGTCTCAGACCTGGCAGTAAATAGAAACTGACTATGAGAAGGGGCTGGACCAGGCCCTCAAGTCACGTCCCTAACTCCACAGACGAAAACACTGATAGCTTGTTCAATAATGTCTACAAAAAACATGAAGGTAATCCATGCCAGTGAGGTAGATGCTGTTTGCATTTCACATGTCTCTAAATTGTACATACCCTAAGCGTGTTTGCTTTTGCAGGATGCAGGGTTCTGTAATTCTGTTTCATACAACAAATGACTTGGGTACACCGCATATTGTGAACTGAGTCACTTCCAGATGTATATGTGAGTCCACGTTTAGGGTGGATGTTTATTTTGGAGCATGATTGAATGGTCTGGAGTTCACACTGACAGCAGTGTGAGTTTCTCACAGTGCCTGTCAGTGGGTCATAAAGGTGTTTAGAATACATGCTCCTCCAAAGCACACAGAGCAATGATTACATGTGCCAGCTGTTTCTGTGATTCTATGGGAAAGTGCAATGGATGGGGTAAATGCTGTTGAAATATTGACGGGGAGAAAATGAAACAAAATTCAGCTTACAGGTGAGTGTCTGCCATGAGTGTGGGGCAGATGGTGAAGTGAAGGAGATTCATGAAGTACGTGCAAAAGGAAAGAGTGAATAGAGGAGAAAAAGAGGAGAGAAATGAGAGGTGGGATATGCAGATGAAGGATTTCAGAAAGGTGTCGGATGAAAAAGAGCAAAAGTGTTTAACAGACTGCAAGGGGAATTGGTTTTGAGGGTTGAGTAGGATTAACTGAGATACTCTACCCCATCCATAGAATTTTCTAATGTTTAATTTATTGTCTCATGTTTTCAAATGTGAAATATTGTCAATTCAGATTTTTCACAAAAAACCTTGCGGATAAACATTGTTGTCACTTATTTATCCAATTGTGCTAACAAAGTCAATAGGTCTGGTTTGTTTTAGGTACATGTCTGTTATTGTGAGTCAGAGGCACGAAAATGCTGGACTCGTCACGCACCTTGGGAAGCATGGGATTTAAGTGTATGTTTTAAGCCACACCCATAATTGCATTGGCCACAATTTAATCAAGGATTCCCAGTTATGCTTCTTCGATCACAGCCTTTTTAGTGCTCCTCGCCTTTCTCATCTCACTTAAGGCCCTGTAGTCATTGCTTTTTTGAATTCCCATCTTCAGTAATTTGTTCCATATTGAGTTTTTACAGTTTAAATACTATTTTTTTCTGAGGCGTACCATAATTTGGAATGAAGATCACATCAAAGAGCAAAAAAGAACAACACAAAAGGAAAATTTCAAAATTGCCCTCCTTCCACATAAACACAATGAAATCAACGTGGAACAGCACCATTAACACAAAGCATCTTATCAAATCTAGGTACCAATTCCCAATATCTCTATTCTTCCCTCATCCAAAGTCAAAAAGCAAAGTGAACATCACATTACATACCTGAACAGCCGACTCAAATTCCACGCACCCCAAAGGACCTTACGATCAGCCCAGCTCTCCTACGCCGTGGTGCCCCGCACCAGAAAGACCAGATCGGGAGGCCGCTCCTTCTTCCGCGTGGCCAGAGCCTGGAACAACCTTCCGCTCCACCTCAGACAGACAACATTGCTCCCCATCTTCGCAAGAAACCTCAAAACCTGGCTCTTCGACAGAGCCCCTCCTTGATGGACTGGAACCTGCGACCCACCCCCAGCGCCTTGATACCCTTACGGGTGAGTAGTCGCGCTTAACAAACACCCCATTGATTCATTTCTTTCCTTTCATGATAAAATGAACAATCGGAACTCACACTCCAAGAAGCCATAAATTATTGTAAGCTCCTCCCTCTTGTGGCTACGATTACTCTGATTCTTTATTACTCCCTAAACTCACTAACTAAATCTTAGAACCGCAACTATCATTCAAAAGCACTTAGTCACTCTCATAAATATCCAGCATCAGGCTCACCGTCTGATAGCTCCACAATTCAGGATGGCTTCCAAATGATATTCAAAATATTGTAGATGGTTTAATCCTTCTAAAAGCTCTCTCAACTTTAACACCCTTTCAAACTACTGCCACACCTTAAGCAGAATGTATTGGCAAGGGTGTGAACACATGCATTGCAACTCCAAATAGACGGAGTGGTAGAGCCAGTTGAGTTGGACAGTGGCACTAAAACAACCACAGTTGATGTATTGGATAATCTTGGTACTCATGCTAAGCCATGAGTTGCCCCTTGGTGGTCCCATTCAAGCATACACACTATTCATGTGTGAGTCGAAAGTCAGGCTCTAGACTAAACTACATCTTTATTCTCAGGCCAGTCCCAATCCATCTACCTCGAACTGTGTGAATGAGTATTTCAATAAAGTCCTTGAGAAACCTGCAGACGTCATTGGTACAAAGCAACATGACCTCTATCTTTGCATGATATCTATTTCTGATATCAGAAGCCTGCAGGTCCACTCCACGATCATAAAACACCCACGCCCCAAAAAATATCAGCTGCTATATCTCAGCTTCTCCTCCTTCAATTACGAATCCCGTCAGATTAACCTCACACACGATGGCAGAGATGTTCCTTACAAAATCCTTACCCAAGTGGTAGTCTACTCCTGTGTATGGAACAACTCATTTAATTTTCTAAAACATTATCTATGGCAGTTGCCATCAGCAAAGAAAATGAATATTATTTCGTTTAAAATGAGAAAGTGGCTCACCAAATGTACATAGCAAAGGTACCATTGTCCCGCATGCAAACAAGGAAAATGGACCCTGCCACTTTTGGTTGGGTTGTAAAGTACCATTATAGTTTGGGTTCGTTCACTTGACCCCTCAGGCATTTGGGTCCCAATGCCAGTGCCCTTATTACACAATTTATCCCACGTACCACATTTTTACCACAATTCGTCCAAAATCAGGCACATTTCTTACAAGTCCAAAACGATAATCTATACAGAATTCTAAACTCAAATACACGAATCAAGCTTTCTCTAAAGCCAGTGCAAAACTGTGTGAAACATCAATCCATACACACCGCTGAGACATCTCAAGAAAATGAATCTGCAGTTTTTTTCCATTCCGCAGTAAATACAACTCGTTTACATACTTTCCTGATGGACTTTCAGAACATTTCAGTTGCCTAACAGTAAAATCGAGAAATGTACGCGCTTTTTACATCATAAGTAACTCCAATTAAAAAGATGCATTACAGTTGATTAGGAGTAGAATCCTGCTATGCATGACACAAATGCTCTGATGCATTTTGTTATTTTAAAATAGCGTTTTTTATGTTTTAACGTGAAGGAGAGTTGCTTTTGATAATCTGTTTTTTTTTAATTATTCGGAGTGGGCGTCAATAAAACTCATATTCAATTAAGTAACGTAATATAAAGTTAAACCATCAATTATTTGCTAAGAAATAAAAAAAAAAATAGCATGCTTTATAGCAGGATTTCGTACGACTTTAACTTGTTTCTACTCTGTAATGACCTTCACTGTTTTTCCACTGAAGCAAAAGTCGTAAAAATGACAGCTAAAGTGAGAAGGTTGAGGTGACGGGCTGGCGTCATCTGCGCCTGCGCGAGGTGCCATATGTTCCCTAAAACGCTTTCATGCTCCAGCACTCAACCTCCTGTCTGACATTAGCACCACTGACTGCACTGGTGACAGTTGTTTTGAAGAGGAGAGGCCAGAGGCAGCCTGTGACTTTTACATCTACAGCTAACTACTATTTCTGTTACCTGCTTGCCTCGACTCACACAAGCCACTTTGTAAATCCACCTCGGGCAACTCGGTAGAAATAAGAAATGTGCTCCTTTGAGAATCCCAGCCAGTTCAGCTGCTGCCACCTCGAGTTTAGCACTTTGGTGAACATACTCTTTTACAAGGCTGGCCATTTGCTCAACGCCTGAAGGCAGCTCCACTTCAGACTTCAGTACAGAAAATGAAAACTGTCTATTGTGCATAAAAATGCCACACAGGGCCTTGTGACAGGAAGCGAGCTTTAAATAAGACATGCTTTTCCCATCATACAACAGAAAGTTTTATTTAGATACGCCTGCATCACTTTTGTAAAGAAACAAAAAACAAGGAGGAATAGCAGGAGAGCTTCACTTTTTATATTTTAAGTTTACACCCACACTCTTCCCCGTGCTATAACAAGGTATTTTCTTAGTATTCTGTTTAGCACCTCAGTGTGAGATATTCAGTGTTGTCGGTGTTTTGATTTAAAATATTGCTCACAGTTTTCGATTTTTATAGAATTGCACCATATAAATGAAGGACTTACTTACACCACTCTTTAATACAAAGCATGTTCCCTTTATATTACACACTAATTTACAGAACAAGTGAACACAGTTTTAAAAATGCACATACACAGACACTATCTTGAATTTTTTAGAAATGCATTTTAGTTGTATGCACCACCGTACCAGTTTCCAAAAGCTTTACTAGCAAAATCTGAAGAACGCAATTAATGGCTATAAAGTTGCACGGCAGGGGGGGCGTGGCAAAGCACGCATGAGGAAGACCACACTTCTGTGAGCTCCGGTGCCGATTTGGCCTGAAGCCATAATTCCATCCCTTAATTTTGGGAGTGATCCCCTCCCCCAACCCCCTTCCCGGCACCACTGGAGGTGGGGCAAACTGTACTCCACAGCACCAGGTGGTTTGAGGGACTTTCCAAAGCTATGTTGCCACAGAGAAAGAATCGGAGTGCTGAGGGCGAAATGAAAGGAAGTTGGCAGTTGTAGTTTCCTGCTGGACATGTTCTAGTGTTCAGGAGTGTGGTGTACTGCACTTTACACCCACCCATCATAGGCGTCACCGGTCATGTGTCCCTGATAATAAAATGGGCTGGGCACACCTGCCCTGGGCCAGAAATCCAGTACCCTACTACTGTGTGTGTGTGCATTATTCCACAAGCATGTGGGCCTAGGACCCACTACTCTACAGCAGTAATGGTATGCAGTAGTTGAAACCAGTGAGGTAGCCGCTTGTGAACCCGAGTGGGGGCGGTGCCTACTAAGGGGCCACCACCCATCCAGGTTTTGTCGTAGAGTGCTACCACCATCTGAGAAGTATTGGGTCCTGGAGCGCGGAAAGGAAGGTACGCACATTAGCAGGGAGGTGAATGGGCAGAGTCTTGGAGGATATACTTTACGATGGGTGTCAGATGTCAGTGAGCTGGGTTTTAGGAGGGTGATATGGGGCTAGAGAGAGCCTGCATGCTGCTGCAGCCAGAGAAACCCATGTATTTCTGCTGCAACATTGGGACTGAGGCAACCTCCTGAGTCAATGTGTCCAGAAATTCTGCCTTGAGGAGGAGCTGGCCTTTGAGGCATGCAGTGCGAAGAGCAACAGCACATGGTGGATGGCAGCAACGTTCATTGGGGGTGAGCTTTGAGCCCTGAGTAAAGGGAGGTTATCAGGGCTAACCACTAAAGAGGACAATGACTTCCCCTATAATTCATTGCAGAGCGTGGCCCTGGAACAGCTGATGGACGTTAGTGATACCTACTCTGACCATGAAGAGTGAACCTCATCACCCGGAGTGCTGGAGTACAAGGAGGGTTGCAGCATGTTGGTGGAGTGCTGTAACCCTTGCATGCATGGTGGTGGGCTGGGCTCCACAGTGGAGGAGTACTTGGACCCCCCATAGAGTGTCTGTTAGATTTGGGGGTCTTTAGTTGGCACAGGTAGGTACTTGTGACAAATAGGGACCCTTGCCTCTAGTCAGGGTAAGGGAGATACACTCCTAAAATAACCCCTGTTCACCCCCTTGGTAGCTTGGCACGAGCAGACAGGCTTATCTCAGAGGCGGTGTGTAAAGCATTTGTGACCACATACAGTAATCGAGTGACAACACTACAAATGGACATCACACAGGTTTTATATAAAAAATAAGTAGGCTTTATATAGATTTACCACAAGACCATAAACAACAAAAATACCCAATACTATTACTTTAAGATGGTAGTTTTTAGCTTGGTTCAGCTCAGTTCTTAAGATGCGACACTTTGCGTCAATGTACCTTACGATGTGTTGCGCTTCCACAACAGGCAATGTCGCAGCAATGGAAATGCGGCAAAGCTCTGGTACAAAGAAATAAAGACGTGAAGATCTTCTAGATGCGGCATGCTTCTCCGGGGATGCGAGAAGTTCTCGGTTCAATGCGTGGACTGCAGCGGCGATACCCTTGTTCAGAAGTATGACGGCAACAGCTCCAACTGCGACACTCTTCTCCCACGATGCGTGAAGCTTCCGCACGATGCGCCAACTACAGCGGCGACATCCTTGTTCAGAAATGCGACAGAAGCAGCTCCGACGGCGGCTGCTTCTCGGGGATGCGAGGCGCTTTCTCCGATGTGGTGCAATGCGACAGTTCCAGCGGCAACACCCTTGTTCAGAAGTGCGACGGCAGCAACAGCGACACGCTTCTTCCTCGTTGTGAGACTCTTCTCTCGATGCAGTGCAGTGCGACAACTCTAGCGGCGACACCCTTCTTCAGAAGTGCGACGGCAGGCAGCAGCGACGGTGACACGCTTCCTCTTCGTTGCAAGACGCTTCTCTCGATGCGGTGCAGTGAGACAACTCCAGCGGCGACACCCTTGTTCAGAAGTGCGAAGGCAGCAGCAGCGACGGCGACACGCTTCGGCTTCGTTGAGTCGCGCTTCCAGCTCCTTGCGACACGCAGTCCCTCAGAAGGCCCAAAACAGCAGCAGGCACTTCCAAAGAACTATGGGGAGCTGGGGGTTGAAGTCTGTTGTCCCTGAGACTTCAGCAGGAGGCAAGCTCTGTTCCAAGCCCTTGGAGATCCTTACAAGTTGAAATAAGCACACAAAGTCTCTTCTCCTTCCTTTGGCAGTCAGGCAAACCACTGCAGGCCAATCCCCCAAGCAGCACTTCAGCTTAGGGATAGTCTCTCCTCTGTTTCTTCAGGTTCCGCTCCTCAGTAAAGGTTTCTTCTTGTTCCAAAAGTGATCTAAATTCTTGGGTTCAGGGTCCCACTACTTATACCCCAAAATCCTTTGTTCTCTGAGGGCAGAGGGGCCTTGACCCGGTCTAAACCAGTTCCTGAGCACTCTGTTTACCAGACTTCTCCTTTCCTTTCACAGTACAGGGCAGAAACATCAGACGCCCCACAGGAGGTGGAGCCAGCATTGTGGAAGGCAAGTACAGCCCTGGAGCACTTTGTTGACAGGATTCCTTCTCTTCATTCACTGTGCAGGGCAGAGACATCAGCCGCTCCCCAGGAGGTGGAGCCAGCATTGTGGAAGACAGGTACAGCCCTATTCAGGTCCCAGGTGCAACTCCTCCCACCCATCTGGATGCAGATCTCTCTATTCACCACTGGGACACCTCACCCTGTCTCCTGGAATTCCCCAGCCCTGTCACTCAAACTCCAGACAAAGGAATACCCACAGCCTGCAGAGGCAGGTTTGAATGGTTAGACAAGAAAATACCTACTTTCTAAAAGTGGTATTTTCAAACACAGAATGTTAAAACCAACTTCACTAAAAGATGTATTTTATCATTCTGAGTTCAGGCATACTAAATTCGAATTTCTACCATGTTCTCTGAGTCAGTTAAGATTATAAACATATAATAATCTAACAGCCCATTCTGGCCTATGGAGAACAGTTAGCCTTGCAATAGTGAAAAACGAAAATGTCTGTAATTCACTATCAGGACATGCCACACACATCAGGGCATGTCCTACCTTATACTTACAATTCACCCTGCCCTTGGGCCTACCATGGGGTGTCTGATATGAAGAAAAGGGAAGGTTTAGGGTCTGGCAAGTGGGTGCACTTGCCCAGTCAGCATGACAGTACCAGACTGCACACAGGCTCTGCAATGGCAGACCTTATACACATTTTACAAGGTTGCTTCTGTGGGTGGCACAACCAGTGCTGCAAGCCCACCAGCAGCATTTGGATTTACAAGCCGTGGGCACACTCAGTGCACTATACTAGGGTTGACAAGTAAACCAAATCAGTCAATCATGGAATCACTAATCAATACATTCATTTACAATAGGGAGCACTTGCACTGTGGCACTGGACAGCAGTGGCACAGTGCCCAAAGCATCTAACACCAGCAAAAACATATGAGGCAACAGCAAAAAATGGAAGGGAGACCCACGCCAATGGTGCCAGGTCTAACAGTCTCCATGTGTGTGGATGTCTCCATTGGTGGACATCATATGTGAGGAGTATAAAACAGCCTGCTCATCCTCCTAAGTCCTGAGGCTCTGGAACGGGGGGCACTATTCAAGGAGTAGGAACGGGTGGGGGCCATCTCTCTCTATAACTGCCCCTGGAAGAGTTGAGGCAGCGTTGCTTTGGAAGCCTCTATAACATCGCACATGCAGATATTGGGGGGAAAGTCAGAGGACAACTTTCAGAAAGGTTCCACTATACTACTGGCACTGGGTACTCATTTATGTGCAGCATCTGATGTTGGGGGCATCTACCCATTTTACCTGGAGTACTATTTGCGAAGCACTGGCAATCAAGGAGGTTCTGCCCTGCTGAGCAGTTGGAATGCCTGAAGCATCTGGTTTCGCACATCTGGCAGAAGTTTACGTTGATAGCTATATAAATATATATTCCTAGACCCCTAAGCCTATACCTTACTTGTTGCAGCAGGTGAAGGTGAGCAGTGGTCTGATATTTATGTCCTCCACCACTCGGAGGCCCTTCAACTCCTATGGGAAATATATTGTCTTCCCATCTGGCCTGTGGAAGTGGAGGATTGATGAAAAGGATCATGGTCAAGCTCAAACAGCTGCTGAATCTGGAGGGCCCCTTGGAGAAAGCAGATGTCGAGAAATAGGTCTCACAGGAGGGTGGTTCCTTGCAGGACACCCAGTGTGTCCTTCTGCCTGACACGTTACTACTCCACCTAGATAAAGTTTTGACTGCTATCACAGCATCTAGGGAGGTGCTTTAAAAGAAAATGTAAATGGTGGTGTTGGACGTAAACCTGTTATGAGCAGACCAGAGAAAGATTGTGTAAAGGGTGACACCTAACTAAACCTCTCTGTCAAAGTTAGTGCCTGCAGTGAAGGAAGCTGGCACTCGCACTCCTCGATTGGGAGGAACTGTTGCAATGTCATATGGAGGACTTGGAAATGAGGAACAGCAAAAGCATCATACGTGTAAATGGGCTGCCCGAGGGGATAGAAGGTCTGGATAGATTTCCATTTCTGGACTGCTGGCTCCTTGATGAAGTGGCAAAGGATGCCTTGTCACCCTTCTTCTCGTTGGAGAGGGCGCTTCGGGTTTTGGTGAGGAAGCTCCAGCATGGCCTTCCGTTGTGGGCGATGGTGGCTAAACCTCTCCATTATCAAGACTGGAATACAGTCCTGCAAAACCCTTCAATATTGACGATGGCAGGGTGTCTATTTTCCCAGATTCCACTTTCCTTTTCCAAAAACAAAGGGCATCTTTCCTAGAAGTGTAAAAGGAGTTGAGAGAAGCTGGCTTGAAATATGCCGTCTTGTTCCTGGAGAGGTTGAGGGTCATGGTCGATGGGACCTGCACATTCTTTGTTGACCCCAAAGAGGCCTTTGATTCGATTGAATTGTATGGTCCATGCAAACCATTTCTGCTCATCCTGGACTGACGCAGCAGTTCAGTCCAAAACGTAAAAAGAACATGCAGCAGCGGTAAGTTCAGAAGCCTACCCTGATCACAGACAGAAAGAGATACAAAAGCAGCACCTCAGGTGGCAGGAGCACTTAATTAGACTGGGGTGCCTGGAGATGATGGTGAGATGGCTTTGGGACTTGCATCAACAGACATGGATTCTGATGTGCTATGTACCCTGGGCGATGTGCTTCCTGGAGTTATCTCCCAGACTGCTAGTGAAATATAATGTTAAACAATGGATGGGACTTTCAATGGTTGGACTGTGCAGGAGTCTGTTAGAACCACTGCATCCCGGGATGTATGATGTATGAGAAAAATGAGGTCAGGGGGATATTGCATTATCTTTTGGGTTGTCACTGTTGATGTGCTAATTTATTTTTATGCACATTGTCATTGACCTATTACCTACATGCATGCATGGGTTTTGTGGGGGTGGGGGCATGACTGGACAGGTGTGGGTATTCGTGACTGTAATCACCCGACCACCCTCACAGTACAAGCACTGTGTGGTGCAAACATTATTTAAATGGGATATTGATATGGGGCACTCTCTAAGATGGTTGGCTGGATTGTGCAGATTCCCGGGGGACACAATGGACTCCAGAGCATAACTTCAGATGAGTGAGGTCTCTGAGAATTAGGATCAGGGGGATACTACATTATTTCTCAGGTTGTAACTATTGTTTATGTAGTTCACTCTAAACATATTGCCATTGACCTCAGCTTTATAAACATAACTGGGCAAGGGTTTCCCTTTATTTGTTGAGGGGTAACTGCTTATCCCCTTCACAGTTTGTGTTCTGGGAGTAGTAAACATTATTTGAGATGGTTTAAAGTTTGGCTGCTTGGACAGGAGACTGTTGCTTCTCAACCTGTGGGATGGGGAGTTCGGTTTGTTGTGTGAAAATCCAGATGGTTGCAAGGGGTATATTTGGAGGCAAACAGGGCTCTCCATGATATACCATCAGGATGGGGGGTGTTGCCCACAGGTTTATAAAGAATACTGTTGGCGTAGTTCAGATTCTGTAACACCACGATCAGTGCTTTGCCTTGTCTTTTCCGATCTGTGAGCAAAGCACATTTTTCACCAAATTACTTCGAAGTCACCCATATTCTGTTGTAGTGAAGCTTTTCGTATATACATAGTTACTAATGCAAAAAAAATGTCTTGGAGCCACATGGGTTAATTGATTAGCTTTGATGTGCCATGTGTTTCTTCCACAAATCTCATGTGTTTCAAAATAGATTTGTATGAAAATATTTAAGTAGAGTCAGTTTCAAATCTCAACTCAGTCGAAAATAGAAGAAACCCGTTGGATGGTTGCCAGTTCGGAGCTACTATGCAAATTGGTCTCGCATTTGTGAGATTTAAAGGTATTGGTGTTGTAAATGACAAAGTGTTTTACCTACTAAAGGAATGAAACAGGAAAGAATGTGTAAACAGGAAGCATGCTAGAGAAAGGAGGAAAATCACATGGAGTAGTAATGATGGAGCAGTAAATTTTTTTTTTAGAACAGTGTGCAAAAGCCCATTTATAGATAGAGGACTAGCAAGAAGTTGCAGCTCCTGAGCCCTTTTGATAGTAAAAAAAAAAAATGAAGTATAAAAAAACTGTATAGAAAGAGTGGGCAATGGATAAGATGGACGGTTGATGGCGCACATATAAATTGCTGCCAAGCGACGGCTTCGAGTATGCTGGCCACAACAGATGAACTAAATGTGTTACTTGCAATATATGGGCGCTGTGCTACTTAAGTTCTAATTCCCTGTTATGGAAGCAGCGTACTACAACGCACTATGAACCAATTGACACTGTGGTGTTCTGACACAGGGAACGAGGCACAACCATTTGCCTCTTACAGGTGGAAATCTGTAAGATTTTGGAGCGGTGATGCTGCCTTAGAGCACCTCCTGCCACCTTCCCTCAGCAGCAGGATCCGCATGTCCTGCTCTATGGCTCCGATTTGCCCTCCATTTCCAGCACGCCAGGAGCTGAACTCCATAGCTGCCAAGGTTTCAGATTGCTATGTGTGACATTTTCATTATGAGTGACATTTCAATGACTATGAGTGACACTTCCAAGCGAGCAAAATCAAACAATGAAGACGAGAAAAACATACAAATATTAGGAATTACTCCCCTCTGAGCAACAAAAAACTGTAAGGATATCTTAAAACTGCAAAGCACCAGCACTAACGAGAGATAGACTGCTTGGCTGCAGTGCTCAGCAACAGAGGGCAGGCACGCACTGCAGCTGCTCAGAAGATGATTCAGCCGCACCATGCAGATTGTGCGATATTGTTATGTGTGACACTTTCAAAAGAATTAGACAGCCATCAATAGCTTTTTTTTCGGAACTTCATTTTTTTCATAACTTATTCTTGTAACTAGCCTTTATTATAACCCATAGACTGCAGTGTACATCAGAACCCTTTTGACAAAAGCTATCACCAATAGAATTTCCTTTTCCTTTACAGACCCAAAATATATTAACATTCTTGATGGCTGCAGATGTAGATAGTTAGCAATTTAAACCAATGCTACTCATTAAGACCAAAACTATAACTCAATTTGGATAATAATGTCAGGGACGAATATTTGGTCAAAGTTCGAAAAATATACCTCAAAACAAATGCACAGTGCTGCTCTTTGGCACATTATTCTGTTCTACTGACCTGACCTCACCTCTTCATTACTGTGGTCCCAGGATTGCAGCTGTTCCCAGAGCTGTTGCAGGGCTGTTTTTTGCTGCTGATGACGTGGAACAGAGGGCAAGTGAAAACTAACTTTTATCCATAAAGGAAATCTTTAACTGGTATGTACCACTCGGCTCCTTGGGTGTGAGCAACATAGAAGGGCAGCCAGCGGCATCAGAGGCACAGTTATTATGTAGTCTCGTGGGCGGGGGGAGGAAGGGCAGGAGCACGAGAGCTATGTGAAAGATATGTTCTCGCCTGAACTCCTACTTTGCCGCCGTCCCGGAAGAGGCAGGAGGAATCAGATCTGGGTGGCAGGCAACCGGCAGCACTGTAAAAGCCCCATCAAAGCATGTGGCGACATAAAAGGAGGACTATGTTGAATGTCCACACACCATTTATGTAGCAACAGGATTCATGGCGGCCATACTAGAAAGTTGCATATTTTTTAATTACAACAATGGTTGGTTGAATAGAAAGCACAACTCGTGTACACATTTAGGTGAAACCTGCCTACTCAACCAAACCACTTGTGATGACTGGTGCCTCGCAGCACGGCTCCCGGGTCCTGCTCCTCCGGCTCTACCTCCTCCGAGGATGACAACTCCCCCGCCAGCCTCCCGGGCTCCTGCTCCTCTCTGCCGCCTCAAGGGGAAAAGACAAGGAGGTCAGGAACCGGGCGCACATGGGTAGTCAGGGCCCCAGGAGTAACACGCCCCTAAGCACACAACGGTATAGACTTTCCATTATAACTAACTTTTCACTACTGAGCCCGTGTAGTTTAAAGCGAAGTGTGGGTGGGAAAGATATCAAACATGCAAAGTGAATTGAATTAAATCCCCACTCAAGCAAGGACAGCGATGAAGCGATTAAGACATATGGAAATTTACTTTGAAACAGGCTGCTGGTTTCAAAATGTGTTGTTCTCAATGTTGAGCCCTTGTTCCCGGTGTGCGAGGCCCCTCTCACACTTCGAATGGGTTTGAGGCCAGTTACTGACTCCATTGTTAGATTTGGCAAAAGTATGCCCCCACTGCGTTTACGGCTGAAATGCGGCCTCCGTTGTCAGATGTAGCAATAATATGCCCCCCGAAATTATGGAGAAGGACAGGCTCCTCTGAGTGAGCCCCTGTACCGCTTCATGTCAGCTGTGCCGGTACGGGCCATCAGGTATCCCAGGGAAACGTAGGAGAAGAAAGACTTAAAATGCACCTTTGGCCATGTTGGCAGCCGGGCTGGCTGCTCAGAAGCGGTGGTGTGGGCGGATCCCCCTCGCCACTCAGCCTTGCATCCCGCCTGCTCTGAGCACCCCCAGGCAGAGCTCCCATGCTTTGAGACTCTACCCCTGCCCTGGGCTTGACTGCCTGTGGCTGCCTGACTCCCCCACCTCCCGGCCCCCTGCGCACACATGACTCACCCAACTACACGCTTCCTAGCTGCAAAAAGGTTGAGGATGTTTCCGTACAGCTAAGCTGACGTTTTTGGAGTTTGGGAACCAGGTTGGAGCCTCGGTGTCCTAAAAAAAAAAGTTTTCACGCGCGATCGTCCCCTGCAATCCCTGTCTAATGATTGCAGTAAAGAGAAGCTGTTATGGAAAGTTTTGTTTTTTTCTGCAGCGCGATGATAAAACATAAAACCAAAAGCACACACGTTAACTCCTCGAATGAAAAAAACAGCTGTGGCGAGATTGGAAAGGCGCCATTGTTACGCTACATTAAAAGTGGGCGCGGCCGCTAAATGAAGCATGTCGTCGTGGTTGAGTTTGGAGAAACTCAATAAAAAAATAGAACAGGCCTGGTGCAACAACCGAGTAAAGGGGCCAATAGCCATGGGAGGAATAAAATGACAACATGAACGTTCTAAGGAGGGGCTAACAAGCCTCATAATGAATTAAAAGCAAGCATTTACACACAAGCCAAACGAAAAAGATAGGCAGGATAGTGGGCGGGGCTTCTCCCACTACAGCATCTCTCGACGAGACAGCACATGCGCTGCCTAGGCGAGACCTAAAAATAGATTATCAGACAATGTTTTGTCAAACAACCTATCTATTACAAGTTAACTGTCTCAGTGCTCAAGACATTCAATATAAAAATACTAAGCAAAGTGAAGGAAAATAAAGAGCAATCTGCTTTTAATTGATGAATAAGATTTTTTGACTTAATAAAATTTCGTGTTCGCCGGACGCACGAGAAAAGGAGGCATTCTGGGTGATGTGGTTGGATTGTAGCCACCATATTATTCGCTAATCTGAAGGATTAATTCCAAATGCTTTAGGCATGTCATTCTGCGAGAATGTCATGCTCAAGTTGCGATTTAGTGAATGAGATTTCATGTTTCCCGAATGGCCGTGTCAGAGGCATTTGTACTTCAATTAAGACATCAGACCCTAGATCTTTCTAAAACGTAACATTGTAATGCATGAGCTGTACATTTCTATGTTAAGCTGTTCTGGCGATTGATACGGTTTCTTGGATGGGACAAGAATAGATTGTACTTAAAGATTCTGCAACTCTGTCATCTCGTTCAGCCCCTGGGTTGTGGTGTTAAATCGTACAATTAAGTAGGCTTTTTTCTGAGTAAGACCTCGTTCCAGTTCTCCGACTCTCGGATTCGGGAGAGCGGCCGCCAGGACTGTCCAAAAAACTAATTTTCAGTATGTTGTTTATCAGGAAAGTGCTTAACGAGCGGTTCTGTTGATTTGTGTTGAATGATCCTTTGCCTAAATTCCTGGTTTGTTTTTCCCAAATACAACTTGTTGCAGGGGAAAACAATTCCATAGACATGTTTATCTTATAATTGGTAAATGAAGTATGTTGCCATTTAATTTTATTGAATTGTAACTCAGATCCCTCTTGTGTTTGATTGCAAATTACAAGGCTCAGCATTTACGATGGCCTTATAAACGAGAAGTTCCAATGTTGCCTTAGATTTCTTTTGGCTGAGGCTGAAGGATTAAATGCGCTCATAATCTGTTATCCTGCACTGATATATTTTTTTTAGAGTAAACAAAGGACATTCAAAGGCACTGTTCAGTTTTGATATTAGATGCCAATTTTGCATTATGTTTTTTTTTAATGACTTGTTTGTGGACAAAAGGTGGATACACACACGAGTCTTTCAGATATAGATTTTTCTTTTTTGTCTAGAAGACTTTCACGTGGGGTGAACCAAGCTCATGACACTGAATGTTTTAGTAGTTTCTGAGGATAACCTCTTTGTTTTAGTTTCTCAACCTGATTTCATTTTGGAAAAAATTATCAATTGCATCTAATCCATAAGAATTGTCCATGGGACAAATTCTCTCTCAAACTTCTTGGATGAAAGCTGGAATGGTGCAAAGCATTATTTCTGTCAGTTTGCTTTTTATGCAACGTTGTTATTATCTGTGTTTCTTTACCCATAATCTCTGCATCTAAAAATGTGATTGATTTTCAATTTTTATTCACAGGGGATCTGTTGTTCAACCAGTTACAAAAATGATCTAGGGATCCTTCATCTCCCGTCCAGATGCATAAGATGTCGCCTATGTGTAGATGCCAACTTGTGACTTGATGTCCGAAAGGGTTGTTATGTATACATGTCTCCTCAAATTGCACCATATAGAGAACTGCCAGCTCTGGCACAAAAGAACAACCCATCACAGTTCCCTTAGTTTGAAAGAAGAAACAATCTTAACATTTAAAACAGTTTCTTCTTAAGGCCAACCATGCCAGGTCTACAATGAACTCAGTTGGGATGCGGTGCGATCTTGATCTTGTTTCCAAATAACTTTTGATAGCTCAAAGGCCATCCTATTGAGAAATTTGAGTGTAGAACGAAATCACATCAAAGGTTGCCAGTAAATACCTGTCAGGTTCATAGTCAGCTCCCTCAATTTTGTTTATGAGACTCATTGTGTCCTTGAGAAATGATGGAACTTTTTGGACTGAAGGTTTTATGAATGTATCCACATATTGTGAAATGGGTTGGAGAACAGAGTTGCATCCCGAGACTATAGGGCATCCAGGGGGAGACTTATCCTCTTCTGGTATTTTTGGTACAAAATACATTAGAAGTATGCGCAGGCTTATTTTTTAAAAAAATTCACACTCTTTAGGACCTACATGGCCATTTTCAAAAACTTCATGGACAATCACATACATTTCACCTTGGATATCTTTTGTAGGATCTGTTGAAATCTTATGAAAAAATTATTGGTTGAGAACCTGTGTATAGCCTTCTTTTCTGTAGTCCTCTATTGACAAGATCACTACTACACTCTACCGATCAGCCTGTTTGATAACAATGGTATCATCCTCTAGATGGTTTTTTAAGCCTACATGTTAGTCATGTTGTTTTTAACAAACTCTTTACTAGTTTCCAGATGATTAATGGCTGAAAGAACTGGTTGCTCAAACGTGAGCACTTGTTTAGGAATCAGATTGGATGGGGAAGAAAAGTAGATTTATTTTGAATAACGGAGTGTTCCCCCACTTGACGGTAATACTTTTTTTTTAGAAAGAATGCTTTTCAGCGTATTTTTCAGAAGAATACCAATACCTCCATTTTCAAGCAAACAAAAGCAGTTGGTCTTGGTAGCAGAAAGGACAAGCCATTTTCAAGAACCCTGTGCTCAACTTCTGTAAGGTTTCTTTGAGACAAATTGATAATTGGTGATTTTATTGATTTTTGTAGAACTACAATCAGGTCCTCATTTCCCATGTTTGTTTATTTTTTGTCTTCCTCTGTATTGATATGTCCCTAAAAAAGTTGACTGTTTTTTGACATTGCGGTTTTGGTTTTAGGGTCCCTCCCCAGGGTCGGAGTCACCTGTAGATTCTGTGGATGAGGTTTTGGAGAAAGTAATACATTTTTGTTTGGAATTTTCCTGGTACTCTGAGAGTACACTTCTTGAGTCAGGTCAAGTGTAAAAAACATCTCTTATGAAAAGGCACACAGTTTCCAAGCTGAATGATATCTTATCTCTCTCAAATTTCGTGTTTTTTTTTTAATGGTGAAGTCCTTAAATTCAGTGATTTCCATCTCTATTTTTTCAAGAAGTGTCTTTTTTTCTGTCAATGCTTGATTATCTCTGATCTCTTGTTCTAGTGCTAGAATCTCTTCCAGCTGTTCTTTTGCTAGTCTCCGGGCTGTCTCAATTGATAGGACCATAAGGTATTGGCTGCAGTTTGTACCTATGTAGCTGTATCCCTTCCAATATTCTAGATCCTCTTCAAGGGAATATATGACGATACATCGCATGTCATTACAGCATGGTTGTTACAACGCAAGTGTTGCTAAACTCGTTGCTATTACATCGCAAACTTTTACCATGCATATGCCTTTACCACGCATGTCATTACAATGCAAAGTCATGCATGGTAAAGGCATACACTTGGTAAAAGTGCTTAAGGTAAATATATATATATATATATATATAAACAAAACAGTCTTCAGCGGGGGGCGCACAATCCAGCTGGTGCACACGGCGAAAACAGAACCAGTTTTTGCACTAATATTCTCATCAAATGAAAAAATACGTGGCACTCTCCTTGAATATTTCAGTAATTTATTCAAATCATCTCTCTCCTCTTTCTCTACGCGTTTCGACCATCTCAGTCTTGATCACGGCAGTAAACAGAGTCCTATGTTTGTTTTCACAATTTATACTTAGTCTCCACTTGCCCATTAGAAGGCATTGTGGGACTCGTAGTTTTCAAATGCAATTTCAATTATACAATCATTGAAAATCATAAAAGTGATGGATTAGGGTGATCCCATTCATAATCCCAGTAGTTTTAGAGGCAATGTTGTAGCTTCTGATGACTGTTAAATATGCTTTTTCACAATTTTGTAATTTTTACACGTTTAGTCTATTTGCATCATACTCGCGCTATCTGTTCTTGCGTGGGTGTCCGCATTTAGTAGGTTGACACCTGCCATTTGATATTTTGATAAGTCTCAACTTAGTGCCCTGTATTCACTGAGTTGGGCTGAGTGCTATATATATATATATTATTGAAAAAATACCATGCACAGGTGAAGAAAAAGAATGTAGCAACTGACACAACGTCAGGCAACAAGGAGTGTCTGACCCAAATAACAGACAGCGAATCCAATACCATACCCAATTCTGAATCATTGATTGACACACTCTTCGAATTAGCATGTGAAGGAACTCCAGCAGGTGAATCTTATGAAACCTTTTCTAATAACACTCTGGCATCGACAAGTACAACAAGGGAGACTCCCTTCAAACCACCTTCCTCGTTTTATCCTCTGATGTTGAAAGACACCATTGATATATTTCAGGAAAAAGTGATTACTGAATTAAAAGCCCTAAATAGAACAACATATAATGGGCCAAGACGCAGCAAAAAGAATGCACAAGAATTACAATATCATTCCCTGATAACAAGAATTAAAAATGACAAGGAAATAGTTGTGCGTGGTGCTGACAAAGGAGGCAATGTGGTACTCTGGAAAACAGAGGAATACGTTAAAGAAGCCATGAGACATCTAGAAGACAAGTCGTGTTATGGAAACAGCAACAGAGTGGCCTGGAACGCGACGCAAACTTCTTTCCGTATTACCTTGATGGCATGGCGAGAAAAGGGCTTGTTAACTTCAGACGAATACAAATACTTGTGGAAATCCAATCCAACAATCCCGATTCTTTACTTCATACCGAAAGTGCACAAAGACAAAACCAATCCTCCTGCCGACCTATAATATCTGCCCGGAACAGCATCTTTGAAAACACTTCTGTATATGTTGACTATTTCCTACAAGATCATGTTCAAAATCTAAGGTCATATATCAAAGACACTGGTGACTTTCTTTCCAAAATCAAGAACTTTAAATGGAGCAATGAATACTTCTTAATTACCCTCGACGTGACGTCACTGTATACCTCTATCAGACACAATGATGGACTACGAGCCATGAAATACTATCTAGCGAAGAAGGGATCACAATATGAGGAACACAACAAAATGCTTGTCAATATGGTTGAACTGTGTCTCATGAACAACATTTTTATTTTTCAGAACACCATGTACCAACAACTGAGAGGCGTAGCGATGGGGGCCAGCTTCTCCCCCAGCTATGCATGTTTACACATGGGCTGGTGGGAGGAGCAGGTCCTCATGGTGAAACACTCTGAAACATTTGAACGCAACATCAAATGCTGGCTGAGATTCATTGATGATTTGTTTTTGGTTTGGCAAGGCACTGAGGAGGGAGCTTTGGAATTTATTGAATCACTCAATAGTAATGACCTCAATCCCCACTTCACATCCAACACTAGCAAGACCAATATAGTCTTTTTAGATGTAGAAGTGTATGTTGAAGCAGGCAAATTAGAAACTAGACTTCACAGGAAAGCCACGGCGGGAAACACCATCCTACATGCAAGTAGCGCGCACCCAAGTCACCTTATACAGAGCATCCCTTATGGTGAGCTCTTACGCATTAAGCGCATTTGCAGCCATCCAGAAGCTTTGAAAGTGGCGCAACAGGAATGTATCAATAGATTTAAGGCCAGAGGATACAACAAAAAATGCCTAGACAAAGCTCTCACCAAGGTTAACCTCCCCAACAACAATAAGACACCGGCCACTAAGACACGGCCCAGGGTCCTTGACAATTGTGTTGATGATTTCAGATTCATCTTGGACTACAATCAGCACCACATGTCAGTTAGAAAAATCATCAACAAACATTGGCACTTTGTCAAGCAGGACCCTATCATAGGCACCATGGTACCAAAAAAACCATCATTGACTTACCGTAAAGGGATTTCCATGAGGGATTCTCTTGTTGACAATGACCCATGCGGAATCTCAGCCAAGGGATCTTGGTTGGCCCAACGATTAGGCTTTTTTAAATGTAAGACCTGTAAGGCCTGCCAGCATGGAGTTTCCACAATGAGCTATTCCACTCCTTTTGGCGGTCCAAACAAAGTCATTACCAAAGCCCTGAACTGCAAGACAGATTATGTAGTTTATGTCTTAGAGTGTCCCTGTAATTTAAGGTACATAGGTAGTACTATACTACCAGGCCACAAAAGGGTACTTCAACATTTACGTGCTATTAAGAATAAAGATCAAGCATACCCGGTAGCACGGCATTTCCATGAAAAGCATGAAGGCAACCCCAAAGACCTCAAATATTTTTTCATCGATTCTGTAACTAGAAACAAAAGAGGGGGTGACAGGGAAAAATTTCTGAGATTATTGGAAATGCACTACATCTTAAATCTGGATAGCAAACATCCAAATGGACTCAATAGCTCGGAAGAATTACATGCGAGTCTTTAATTAGGTCTTCTATCCATAATTTATACATTTCTGAATATTTTAGCCTTCTTGCCGTCCTATCCAACTACAGTTGCTTAGATTTTTAATATCACTCTAAGACACAATCTTTTATTAACAGTCACAACCATGAGGGTATTGTGGTAAAGACATATTTTATGTTCAATCACAGTCATAAGTGAAAGGCTTATTGATGCCCCCTTTTGTAAGATCTACCTCTCCCTTTCTCTCAATCACATTAGTTTTTATCACGGTGTTTTTAGGTATTTTTTAGCACTCAATCAAATATAAAAGTTTTTTTACATGTACTTATATCTTATTTTAAGTATATGTTTTTAAGTAAAAAAGAAAAAAAGAAAAAATAGATCTCAACACTATGGGTATCAAGTCTTGCACTATTATATGTCATCTAGTAGGTGGGCTTTAACAGTGGTTCAACAAACTTACAAATTAAAATGTACGCCCATATTGAGCTGTTGGGCCAGTTAACTTAATTTAACTTATTGTAACTCATTTAGCTATCAGTCCACGGATTGGTGAGACTACAGATGATTCAACATTGAATACACGAGAATATGATCAATTGATAGTTTTAAAATATTATGATATTTTTAATATTTAATATTTAATATTTAAGGATTGATATTTATTGTGTATTTTTATATGTGTCTTTTATAAGCTATATTTATGCACAGTTTATATATATTTTTAACTTTTTCTAACTATCTCAATTGTGATTCGTTTTACGTAAATATATTTATTTTGATATTTATGCACATAAGGGAAATCCCACTAAATGATGGCTCTAATATTGGAGAAACAATATGCTGCACTGGCTACAACAATTTTATCTCATCAAATTTTGATCAACTTGAGCGTAATTATTATCCTTTGTTATTGCATGTTATTTTATTTTATTATCTTTCATCCAATAATATTATATTTTTTTCTGGATTTCCATGTTAAAAAATTGGACCGAGTTTCTTCAATGAATACTGTGAATAGTTTGCGTTGAACATTACAGGATTTATCCTGAGATTAATGTAACAGTCTAAACAACAACGTTATACTACACATTTGTGTTGATTAATGAGTCACAGGAAACGAAATATACATGGAAAACCACTGTTAAAATACTGCCCAATCGGATGACGTGATGTTAAATGTATTTTTCCTTTAAATACCGCATGTCATTGGTTAAACTGCGTCATGTGATCAAGTCCCCCAGGAGGGATGAAACGCGTTATGGCTGCCTGGTTTGTTTTGGTTTGGTAAATAAACCGATATTTGAAAAGAATCCGTGGTCCGTGCTCCCTTCTGCTCAGCTGGTCAGACACGAGAGAGGAGAGTGCTCTGCTGATATATATATATATATATATATATATTCACTGAAAAAACCATAGGTTTCACACACGTTATAGTTAGGAATTAGCATTTAAAAAACCTTGCAAATTCACTTAAAAAACCATAGGTTTCACACATGTTATAGTTAGCTGGACATTTCACTCGTGAAAAACCATTGAAATTCCCCCGTTATAGTTAGTGCAGGCAACTATAACTCACGCGACCGCAATCCTCTGCTGATTACGTCAGATATTACATCACTGTATTTAGACACTTATTTACCCATGTCTTCTTCCATTAATTTTTAGCTATACATATATTGCAAATTAATTTTTTTCAGAAAGACACATATGTCATCAGTGATGTAATATCTGACGTCATCTGCAGAGGATTGCGGTCGCGTGAGTTATAGTTGCCTGCACTAACTATAACGGGGGAATTTCAATGGTTTTTCACGAGTGAAATGTCCAGCTAACTATAACATGTGTGAAACCTATGGTTTTTTAAGTGAATTTGCAAGGTTTTTTAAATGCTAATTCCTAACTATAACGTGTGTGAAACCTATGGTTTTTTCAGTGAATTTGTACGGTTTTTTAAATGCTAAGTTATGTATTTTTTTTTTTTTTTAAAGGTTTTTCACCGTGCGCGCACCGCGCGCCCAGGTTACGCAGTTCGCGGAATTTTTCCGTTTTTCTACCGTACACGCACGCTACGCGTACTCCGCGATTTTTTGCAAAACAATTAAAGGAAATTTTGGCCCTTGGGGGTCCTTCTGGGACCCCCTGACAAAGGCTAGGGGGTCAGGAACTGTCCACCCTGCCCCCTTTTCACGTTCTCCACCTTTGTTTTTCACCTCCTCAGACTGCGAGAGACAAAATGGTGGCCGACACTTCCTGGTTTCGACCGATTCGAATGTTTACTAAGATCTAACAACCAGAATCGCGCTCGCGCACGGAAGCGTGCGCGTACGGTAAGTTTTACCGTACGCGCACGGTGCGCGCTTACAGATATATATATGCTTTTAAATGCTATTTTCTCAGGAAATACTGAACAGATTTACACCAGACCTGCAAAAGGCACATCCCTTACCTGAGGACTACCTCTCTGCCAAATTTCAAGTAATTCTGTTCAGCCGTTCGGGCTGTGGCTTGGACTAATGGTCCTATGGAAAAATGCATGGGGAAAATGCGTTTTGGGACCCCCCCTTTTTCTCAGCCCCCGCTTGACGAATCCCCCCGAGACTTTTAGGGAAGGAGCGGAGCGGAGCGCCCCACCTATTTTGAAAATTTCGCGAGGATTCGTCAATCGGCGCCAAAGTTATTCCAAATGGAATGTTGCGGATTTCCTACGGAAACACGATCCTAACTATAACTATCTACTGGCGACCGGCAGTAGATTATATATATATATATATATATATATATATATATATATATATATATATCCTACTGGAGGTAGAACCTTGTTTTCATAGGAAAAGCATTTTTGATTTGCCAATAACTTTGGCACCGTTTAGCAAATCTTCACGAAATACTCAAAACTAATTGTTTACTCAGGTCAGCTCCTGTCATTGAAAGTTTTGGGGTGATTCGTCAAGCGGGGTGCGAGGAAAAAGGGGGCCCCAAAATGTGTTTTCTCTATGTTAATTTCAATAGGAAACTCTAGACATGGCTACAGCCTAAACTGCTGAACAGAATTACATCAAATGTGGCAGAGAGATAGCTCTTGGTCCAGAACGCTTTTTTTTTTTAAATGGCGTAAATCCGTTCAGTAGTTTTTAAGATATTTAAAGATTTACAGATTTCGATATTTGAGAATAGTGTGATATGATTGTCTGACCGCTCCCAAGCACGAGCTTGCCACTGATTAGCTGCCAACACTTCAAACCAGGAAGTGTTGGCAGCCATCTTGTGACTCGGTACTGAGGGAGAAGGAAAAAGGTGAGAGGAACATTAAGAAGAAAAGGGGCCAGGGTAAAACCACCCTGACCCCCTAGGATGGGTCAGGGGGTCCCACAGAGACCCCCAGGGCCCAAAAAAAGCTTTTTTTTAAAAACATGTTTGGCTGGATTCGCACACCCGGCACAACTCCGGCTGAATTTGATGTTTTTTAAAAAACAAGCGCGGGCTACCGCACTTTGTTTTTTAAAGCTCCCGGGTAGGCCAGGTCCCGGGGACCATCCCAATTTATGTAGTGGGGGCCAGTGGGGGCTGGCGGGGGCCTCTATAGCCCTGGGGATCGCCACCTCCCCGGGGCTTTCTTGGAAAATGTGTGGGGGCAGGGCATTCCTAATTATGTTTGGGGGTCTCGCGGTCCCTCAAAGCCCCAAGGACTGCCACCTCCACAAGGCTTAAATATAATTAAAAAAGTGTGGGGGGATCCTGCCCCACCCCACACTGTCCCGGGGATCATCACCTCCCCGGGGCAAACTTTATTTAAATATGGGGGTCAGTTGTGGACCCCTGGCCCCGGGGACCACCACCTCCCTGGGGCTATGCAAATGATGGGAGGGTGGCTGCGTGGCCCCCCTCCTGGAGCCCTCAATGGCCCTGGGGACCGCCACTCCCCAGGGCTGACTCCTGCAATGTCCCGGTGTGCCCACCCACGGGACATTGCCATTTGCAATGGCAGTGCAGGAGCACGTCTCCCGCCCTGTCATTGCAAACTCTGCTTCGCTTCATGGAAGCGAGAGCAGCAAACCTGCTCTGACTTCCATGAAGCAAAGCAGAATTTCTTCAGCAGCTCCCCTTGTCCAAAAGCAATCCCGGCTCCCTCAGGATGCGGGCAGCCGTCTGGAACTCCCCGCAGTCCCCAATGTGAGGGCCGGCCCCGGGGATGGGGTCCCCAGGGCCAAAAGTGGCCTGGGAGGGGGAGCCACTCGGCCTCCCTACCATAACATTTATTTTTTTTAAAAAGGCTGGCCAGGCCCTGAGGAATTGGGGTACCCAGGGCCATACTCGGCCTCAGGAGGGGGGCCACGCAGCCCCCCTCTAAAAAAAATGACAAGGCTGGTCAGGCCCCAGGGGATGGGGTAATCGCAACTGATTGTAAACAACACTCCACGCTTGCACAGTCATTCAAGTATGCACTTTTTAACATATTTCCCTTATAATTATTATTTAGTTAAAAAGTTGCAAGAAATTGGATTATTACTTGGGGTGGGCAATTGCCTACTTCAAGGAATTCGCAAAACTCTTGTCAGAGTGACCCTTCAATGTTTCTAAATTAACCTGAGCTGAACACCCTAGTTGCTAAGGCACAAGATAATTTAACAAAATGTTTACAGTATTTATGCTGTACTAAAATAGCAATAAAGTCAAAACACTAACAATAGAAATGTAAAACTGGTTCCGAACAGTAGAGGAAAATGAAATTAAAAAATGTACACTAAAGCAACAAAAAACCAATAGGGTAACAAGAAATATGAGTTTTAAAAGTCTTGAGTAAATATACTTCCAAAAAAGTGGAAAACTCCAGTGGTAGTCCATAGTCATGTTAGACTAGGACCTAAGCACAATAAGAGACCAACAGCAATAGAGCCCAGGTTAGATACACCAACCAGATTTGGCCCAGTTGGAGGTTTTTCCTTGGGACTTACTCTTTTTCCAGGAAGTCAAAATCCTTTAGCAAGGCAAGGCAGCAAGTTGTATCCATGGAAATCTTCATGAAGTTGGATAGGAATTGAAGGAGGTACTGCTGAAGCCATTAGTTATGGTGTAAAAACTCCAAGCATGATACACTTCACCCTGTGGAAGTCTTCTGGTCAGTCCAAAACGTTTTGTGTTTTTTCTCAGTCAAGATTTTTACCTTTGAATTTAGCCTTTGTTTTGGTGCTTGTAAATCTTCAGCAGGGCATGGCTGCGCAATATTCATCAAAGTTTCATGCGGCTGGAATTCTTCTTGAAGAGTGGCTGCTAAATTGTATTTGCTGCTGCAGAAAAGCTCTGAGTGGGCGAAACCTGATTTTCTTAGCCCAGTGAAGTTGTGCCTTGGTCGGATAGGCTTAGGTGGTTTGTCCCAATCCTAAGGAGGTCTGGAAGTCCAAACATTTTCTAACTCTCAGGGCTGGTAGTAGAAATCCAATGACCTCAGGAACATAATTTGGGGACAACAACTTACTTCAGTAGAGGCCACCAGCAGGGCCAAGGTCAGGTTCAGTTGGTAATGTTCGAATGGGAACTTCAGGACAAAAACAGGTATCTTTCAGCTTCTTGTTGCCCTTCAGCCACACAGGAGGTCAGCCAATGGACTTTTGGAGTCCACTTCTTTGACCTGGGTACAAGAGGGAGCAGGTCCAGTAGTTGATGGTTTATTCAGGTCATAGATAGCAGATAAAGACCTCATCTGTTCTCCCCCAGATCCATATAGTGTGTTGATTTTAGCTAGTAGGTGGGGTTGTCTACTGGCACCAGGTAACCCTACACAGTTTCGAGCAGTTCCTGTTTCACAAACTGCAAACAATTCCACAGTGGCCTCACTCTGAAAATTCAAGATGATGAAAAACTTCTCCCATTGCTTAGAGCCTCTGTGCCCACCCAGAGCTGACGTCATGATGTTTAGAAGTCCCCCTCCTCTGTGGTCACTACTTCAAACTAGTTTTGTAGACAGCCCCCCTATCCCCTGCACTGAGTTTGTTACCTCTAGTAAATTCAGTGCAGAGTACACCTCAACTAGTCTTCCTGCTACAAGAAAAGAAAGCACCTCACCTAAGCCATTGTCTCTGCTCTGGGATCATGTTTTCATGCCTCATCAGGGCTAATAACCCACTGGGTTACTACGAGAGAGCTAATACAGATTAACTTCAAGGAGTTTCAGGCAATGAAAAGGTAAGTTTCTAAAAGTTACTTTTCCCCAGTATTTATTAACATTCTAACTTTACCATAAAATTTGGCTTTTAACAAGTGGTAAAAAGAGTGGTTTAATCTTATTATAGCTGTTCCTAATCTTGGTATAGCAGAATTAATATTTAAGCTTGTTTCCCAGTGTTTTCTATGGGCCAGTGAGAGTCCTCATACAGTAAAAATAGCTTTCAGGTTCTGGTCACTGTAAGCACATATAAACGTCAAATTTCGACATGTCCTACTCTTAAATACCATGCACCCTGTCTTGTTGACTTTTATTATTATTGAAATGGAAGGTTTTCTCCTGTCAAATAGGGTTATTTTAATATGTCGCATTGCAGGATATACATTGCAGCAGCCAGGCTACACAGGCTAGGCCTGAAGCCATGTTTGCCCCGCTTCTAGAGTTCATATTAGGTGCTTCAGTCCATAAGTGCATTCAACTTCCAGGTGTAGGTCGCACTTTCTACACCATACACAAAGATCGTAGGGGTAAGTTATATGTGCTGATTAGAAATAAGCCAATTCAACCAAATTTAAAGGGGAGCATGGGCAATTTACCAATAGCTAGCAGGGCAAAAGCACAGAGTTCTAAGCCAGCAAAACAGCACAAAAATCTGTTGGGATATCACACAAAAAATGGTTATTTCATACAAGAGTACATTCTTAATATATTCTCTAAGTTGATGTAATTCTGAAATGATTTTACAACTTTAGATACACAAAAATGCAACTGGCAAAAGTAAATTCCACATATTGAGTCACATAACCAGGATCAGTGGATTTCGTCCCTCGTACATTGCATTTTTAAAACAGAAAACTTGCTAGAATGGTGTATATTCTATTTTCGCAGATCTATGGTTAGACGTGTCAGCCAACCTGTCTTGGAGAGTGGCAATGCAAACTGGAGTGAACACCCACAAAATAGTAACCAGGAAGATCCCAACCTGTAAACACATGCAAGGCTACTCATGTGAAAGGCAGATCTGGATAGAGGGGTTGATGCTGAACCAGAAGATACCTTGGACGCACGGGAAAAACATATCCCATATGTACCTTTACAATAGAAATTCAAGTACAAATATAATCCCTTCAGATCAAGAAGAGCGACATCTATATAAACACTTGAGCTTTTCGTTTTATACTGTTTTGCCATACCAATTGATTTGAGTACACACAAGAAATGTTCAAGTCAAGTAAAGTTCTCAATAACAGCAGAGACCTGAAGAAATTCGTATGAGGACGAAACGCGTCAGCGATCTTGAATTTTAAGAATTGAATAAAGAATAACAAACTTTCATATCTACAATCAAAATGTATTAGTGGTTTCCTTTCTCTTGTTTGGGTAGATATATTGCTTACTTGTGTTTTTCTGCAATTATGGCTATTAAATAAGTTCCATCTACACACAATTTACATGCTTGAGTGCTGGGCCACCCTCTGCGTAATCTGGATAGAGGGGTTGTCTATGGGAAAAATACTGAAATTATTTTGTGTGCAAACATTGCATATGCAAATGCATATTTCCTCTTATTGAACTCATAGGAACTATTCATCTGATTCTAATTGGGGATGAAGAAGTGTTTCATGTTAAATTACTGGGTATCCATGACTATTGGAGACTTCCAGGAATAAACCTGGGACTTTAGGGTTTCTTAGAGAGTCGTATATAGGAACAAGTATTGGGAAAGCGTAGGTGATATAATTTTTTTATATTTTATTTTAAGCATAGGCCACACAAATATTGGAAAAAATGCCTAGGCCTACATTTAGTGGCCATGTGCTTGTAATAACAAGCTGAATTAAAATATTAAACCTCATATAACTTTAATAGAACAATACAGGTGCATCCTCAGAGGGGGTTTACTTAGAACATGTTTTATAACACTTTTTTTGTTTTAATGTATCAATTGAAAGAAAGAATATTGACGAAAAGAAGAAGTATGAATAGTGCTGGATTGCTGTAACCTGAAGACCTTGATTAAACAAGAAAAACTGGAAAGGAAATAGAGGAAGCCAATGTAAATTATTGTTCCACCAGCCCTGATTCTGAAAAGCACTTCTTTTTAGTCAGATGTGCACAAGTGATCAGGTGAAATGCTATCATTCATAGTTCTAGACAAATGATAGATAAAGTGGGCTGACATATTGTCATGCTGTGCTTTGTGATGGGCAGAAGAAAAATGTGAATGGCAGTTCACAGGCCAAAAGATGAAGAGGGCTTAATCAAAGCTCTTCTATATGTTCATATATGTATGCGTGTTTTATATTTTTTATTTGTTTGAAATACATGAGGGTGGCAGAAAAACTAAAACTGTATTTAGATCAGACCTAATAAACCTACAAGAGTAGATTTCTTACCGTCACAATGTCAAGCCCTTTAAATCACAAACAAAAGACATAGGGCGTGATGTAGGTAAAATCAAATTTGCGAATCCTAAATAGCGAATTTTACTGATTCGCTATTAAGGAGTCGCAAAATTGAATGTAGGTAGGAATTGCTAAAATATTAGCGATTCCTTAACATTCCTTAATAACGAATCGCAAATTGAGATTAGCTAATAAGGAATACCTACCCATTCATTCCTATGGGCTAGGAGGCTCATAGGAATGAATGGGAAGATATTCACTATTTGCGATTCGCTATTAAAGAATGGCAAATAGCGGGCGCTATATCAAGGGTGCCAGGGTGTCAAAAGGACACCCTGTTGCACCCCTGAAATGTGCATGTGTGCACATGTGGCGCACATACATGCCCTAAGGGCACGAATCTGTGCCACATGGCACTTGAAAAAAAAAAAATTTGTTTTTTTAAAGGAAATCGCTAATTACCACCAACTTGAAGTTGGTGGTAATTAGCGATTCCTAAGGCTAAAGTGCACTTTCTTTTGTGCTACTTACATTGCATTTAAGGAATCACAATTTCCGATTCCTTAAATGCAAGAGCAAAATAAGGAATCACAATTTTGCGATTCCTTATTTTGTTAGTAGGTGTAGGTTTAAACTCACCTACATTGCACACAGCCAAATAGCGATCGCTAACGCTGAAATTCTGCGAATTTCAGCCTTACCGCTGACTATTTGGCCACCTACATCTGGCACATAGTTACAAGCTTATTGTTGGTGAAGCCAAGGTTGGCACAGCACTTTGGATTACAAATTGAAAGATAATTAACCACCCTCACTGCTCTCCCTTGATATATTTCGTCAGGACAAATGTGCCAAAGTTTGTCAGGGGAAAAGACCTTGAATAAGTCAGAACAGAATTGAATGGAGGGAGCAAAGATTCATTGATTCAGAAAGGATTTTCAAATGGCAGCTTAAGATATGTCTCTTTGGCATCTCTGACGCTTTGTGTTAATCACTCATTCTCTGATGCATTGCTCCCCCGGATGGACTAAGTGTATGCAGCCACATTCATTACCGCATAGCCCCAGGATGCTCCTTGGGAGTGGCAGTGCACTCTAGAAATACAATATTCAATTCAATTCAATGTCCCAAATACTTATTGTGAAAGTTACGCTTCATTTCGACATTGAAAACCCAGAATAGTAGGTATGTACAACATCTGGAAAATATATCACCCTGGGGTACTGGTACTTACAGTTGTGCTAAAGAGGTCGCCCTATTCAGCAGGATGTATAATCAAGACCATTGAATCGGTAGGATCAGAGTTCATTACAACAACAAGAACTGGGGAAAAAACTTCATGAAAACGTAGATCCATCTAGGCTAAACCAGTCAGATTTTTAATGAAGCATTGAAGTATGTCGTATGTCAGAACCATTTTGCATATACAGTTTGAGACGCTCGAACTGTTGTACCAAGCTTTATAACAGTATTCCTCTCCATAAACAGCTCTGATCACTTAAAATCCATTTAGCATTGCTAAACTGTAAATTGACACCAAAGTTTGGTTTTTTATTGCGAACATTTATCATAATATAACTTCATTACCTTGTTTGCAGATTGGTGCTGTCAGCGGTTCGTCGTTTTTGCATAGCAAAGAGATAGTCCAAGGAATGAAGAGAAACAAGTCATGCTTAGCAATAGCTTATTTAGTGGGAACAAATGCTTTTGAAAATTGTGCTATACTGTACCCACTCTAGTAGGAACAAAATAAAAGTATTAGGTTGAGGACATTTATCTCTGCCATGCCAGACATACAAGGTTACAATTCTCTCATTCTGTAAAATCTGTTTACTATTTACTTTAAGTCGAGCACATTTTTAATAAATAATAGGAAACTTTACTATGTTTCTCTGAAAACTGGTAGCAATAAAGTATTGAAATCCGACAGCTCACCGAAAAGAATTGGAGGAAGCATTTGCTCATAGATGAAATGCACTAAAACTCACACTCCACTTTTAATGTCTGAGGCACCAGGTGCAGAGTTTAGGTATTAATTTGTGGTTCCTGTTATTTGGCCAAAGTTAGACCTGACATCTATCGTGTGCTATTCCCCCAAGTGCTTTGCTGTCACCCCTCCTGTTTGCTGGCTTTTGTTTTTGTTGGCTTTAGGACCCTGTCCACTTTACCGCTGCTGAGCAGTGATAAAGTGCTTGTACTATCTCCTTCAAATATGTTAAAATTGGACTACACCTAATTGGTGCATTTCATTTACTTTTAAGTTGCTAGTAATGGTACTACATGTAGCCAGTGCATGTAATTGAAATGCTCCTAGTGGGAGTGTAGCTCTCATTGTGCCACTCACCAAAGAACCCTTTCTAAACATGTCTTAGGCCTGCCACTGCAGCCAGTAGTGCAATTCTAAACTGCCATTTTTACCTGGCAAAGTGAACCTTTTTCCAGGCCTAAAAATTCCTTCTTATTACTTCTACATCACTCTTAAAGTAGGTCCTAAAGGCTCCCATGGCAGGGTGGCTTTGATTGAAAACGTAGAGTATGTACTTAGGTACCACATGTCCTGGCTGTGAAAAACTCCTAAAGTCATTGTTAACTGTTGTAAAGTCTATCTCTCCCAATGACTAACAATGGGTTTTTGCATATAATAATTTCTAACTTTAGATTGGGAGAAAATAGAGACAAGCTGTTGACACTCAAATGAATTGTAATTTAAAATCCTCTTTAATGGTGACTGTTAGATTTGGGGATCTCTAGTTGGCAGAGGTAGGTACCTTTGACCAAATAGGGATGCTTGCGTCTAGTCTGGGTAAGGGGCTACACTCCTAATATAACCCCACTCACCCCCTTGGTAGCTTCCTTGGCGATGCGAAGGCAACTGCTGCGGTGGTGACACGCTTCTCGTCGCTGAGTCGCACTCCCAGTAACACGCAGTCTCTCAGAAGGCCCAGCACAACAGCAGGCACTTCAATTCCCAGCAAGGGAATTCAGGGAGGAGCTGGTTGGTGAAGTCTTGTATCCCTGAGACTTCAGGCAGGAGACAAGCTCATGTTCAAGCCCTTGGAGATCTTCTGCAAGTTGATGAAAAGCACACTGAGTCCTCTTCTCCTAACTTTGGCAATGAAGCAACCACTGCAGGCCAACCCCCAAACACATAGCACAGGGGTAGTCTCCTCCTTCAGCTTCCTGGTTCTTCTCCTCCGCAAAGGTTTGTCTTGATTCCCAGAAATGATCTAAAATCTTGGGGTCTGGGTCCCCATATTTATACTAGGATCCTTTGTCCCCTGAAGGCAGAGGGGCCTGTACCTAGTCCAAAGCCGTTCTGTGCAGTCCTGGAGCACTTTGTTTACAGGAATCCTTCTTTCCTTTGACAGTGTGGGCCAGATACATCAGATGCACCACAGGAGGTGGAGCCAGCATTGTGGAAAGCAGGCACAGCCCTATTCAGACCCAGGTGCTGACTCCTCCCATGTCTCTACATGCAGATAGGTCTATTTAGCCCTGTGCTGACTCAACCTGTCTCCTGGAATCCCCCAGCCCCTGTCACTCAAAATACCAGACACACAATACACAAGCTAGCAGAGGCAAGTTGGATGGTTAGGTAAGAAAATACCTACTTTCTAAAAGTGGTATTTTCAAACACAGAATGTTAAAAACAACTTCACTAAAAGATGAATTCATCATTCTGAGTTCAGGCATACTAAACTCGAATTTCTACCATGTTCCCTGGGTCAGTTAGGATTATAAGGTGTTATAATCAAACTGCCTATTCTGACCTATGGAAGCAGGTAGCCTTGCAATAGTGAAAAAACAAAAATGGCTGTAATTCACTCTGAGGACATGCCACACACATCAGGGCATGTCCTACCTTTTACCTACAATGCACCCTGCCCTTGGGCCTACCTTAGGGGTTTTTGACATGTGGAAAAGGGAAGGTTTGGGGGCTGGCAAGTGGGTGCAATTGACAAATCAACATGGCAGTACCAGACTGCACACAGGCTCTGCAATGGCAGGCCTGAGACACACTTTACAAGCTTCTCCGGTGGGTGGCACAATCAGTGCTGCAAGCCCACCAGCAGCATTTGATTTACATGCCCTGGGCACACGCAGTGCACTGTACTAGGGTCTGACAGGTAAACCAAATCAGCCAATCATGGAGTGAGAAATTCATTACAACAATTTACAATAGAAAGCATATGAACTTTAGCAGTGATCAGCAGTGGTAGAGTGCTCAGAGTCATGAAATCACCAACAGCAGGTCAGAGAAAATACAGGAGGAAGGCAAAAAGTTCAGGGATGACCCTGCAAAAAGGGCCAAGTCCAACACAACCCCCTTCCAGCCAAAACGCAGGGAAGACCAATCACTACCCTGATGGGCTTCTCTGCTTTGTGTGATAGAACATGTACCCTGGCCCGCAACAGCAGGGGCATCTTCCAGTTCTACGCCAATCTGAACCCAGTTGGATCCATCTGTCCATACTCTCAGAGCCCATGAAGCTAACCCATGGGGAACCCTTCTCCTCACCTGTGGACACCATCTGTGCAGCACCTAACCTTAGCTTGCTCACAGGTGTGTCCCAACAGTAAGTCACAGTGGTCACTGACAGTTGTCAGTGATGGGACCCAGGCCTTATGCCCCTCAGGGCTCTCAAACCTCTGTGGCATCAGAGAGCCCCAGGTCCATGGCACCCTTTAGTCACTCTCCCCCCTGTCAGGTCAGGTATGACATCCAGACACTGACCCACCAACCCCGGGCATGTACACGTTGGCAGGACAGGAGACTGGGGTGGGCTTTCCCACACCCAGTCCTCCTCCTCCTCGGGGCTCTGTACCCTCCCACCTGGAGCAGTACCCCCTTACAGAATTGTCAGGGCACCTGTGGCAGGTGTCCTGCACAATACGCCCACCAGTTCAGGGGTTCTATCCTGCAACTGGGATCCCAGCCTTGGATCTGTACCTTTAGACTGGACAGAGGTCAGGGGTGAGGCTGCCCTCTCCCCGCCCACCTTACTAAGGTCCTGCAGCCTCCCACCTGGAGAGGTGCTCCCAGAAGATAGACCGGTAGGGGTACTGTTAGCAGCTGCCCCTTCCTCCAGGTTAGGGGCAATACCCTGAACCTGGCCCTCCAACCCAGGGTCTGTACCCTTAGGTTTGACCTGTGCCTGGCAACCCAGGACTTATGGGGAAGTACACCAACCCCCCCAAGGGAAACACACTCCTCTAGAGTGGTATAAGAATCTGCCTGGCGCACCAGGACTTCCTTGGGAGCACACATGGCCCCCCGAGGGTAACACATAACTAATGTGTTGTGTGACAGTCTGCCTGTCGCAGATTTACTGCCCCTGTCCATCTGACAGGGTGCAAAGATAAACCAGGTCAGAAGCGGTGTCGCCATGGTTACTCCTATGGGGCTCAGTCCTTCTGGTTGGACCCTGGCCCACTGGTTCTCCCACTGGGGACTCTCTCCCTCTCTCACCCCTCAATCTGGACTTCTGCACCCTCCACTCAGGAGTGGCACTGCCAGACACCAGAACTGATGGAGGTCTGGTTACAGACACTCCCATTCTGGACTACTAGTACAGCCTAGGCTCCCTACCTGGTGTTCCCTTATGGAACCATCCAGGTCTTGAGACCGGGTTTCAGGCACCTTGGGACATGCATCCCACACACTCCTTCTCCACTGAGACAGGACGTGAGCCCCTACACCCTTCCCACTACACTGGGACCTAGCTGGGCTACTCTGAACCTCTTCCACCACACAGGTTCGGAAGATTCCAGAGCCACTCCTTTTAGGATCACCTCCAAATGCCTTATTTGACCCTCTTTCATACAGCCAGAGGTCTGCCTTCCCGATGAGCTCCCTGGGGTCAGAGAACTCACTCTCCAACAGGTGTTGGCTTAGCTCTGGAAACAGGGACTTACAATAGGCTCTCCCACAATTGGATCACACAGCCCCCCACAGTGGTTAACCAAACTATCCTTCACCTCACCATCCAGTGCCTTGCACGCATACTCCACACCACTCTCCTGAGATTGGCAAGACAGTAGCTGACTGTCTCTGTCAGTCAACCCACAATCTTCTGGGTGGTTTCCACATTCACCCACCAGGACTTCAACCATGGGGGAACCCCGCTCCCTTGTGGTAAATAAAAATACCGGACTGAATTTCATACGGGATCTTAAATAAAGTAAAATAGCTCAAAATAACAAGAGGCAGAATCCGTGGTATAAGAGGTTTTCTAATGGGCTTTATTCCATTCAAAATGGCCGACTCGAGTCGCGGCCTTCAGGTTCCGTCACCACGAGGGTTCAGGAAGTGAAGTACAATATTTTATTGACAGACATGTATTTTTATAATAAATGCATTACAATGAAACGAATGTAGAAGGCGTAACATTTGATAAGAAAAGTGACGTGACAGTGACATAATCGAAACTAGGCGTAATAAGGAATAAAAGAAACATGATTGGTTAGGATTATCAGACATAGGTGGATCTATAAGATAATACTTGGCATAGATGCGCGCGCAGCAGCATGACGTGTAATTGACGTGCAACTAGGGGGTGAAGGGACTTGACATTTAGCTCTACATGTGGAGACGAGAAGTCTGGGGGTCAAGTCAACCTGATTCCCAAATCATATCTAACATCCTATGTTTAAAGAACTATGTTATCCACAAGGAAGAGACTCTCGGACAGAATCTATTCTATACTGACTGTGTGCGTGTACAAGCGTCTAAGTGTCTATATGAGATGCGAGGGATAGAAAACTTTCCATGGCAACAGGGCTATGAATCACTTGCAGGAGGACGGAAAGGCTGAGTCCTTGCTTGTGAGCTAAAGGAAATGTTTACCTAAATCACTGGACAGGAATGCATCGGCTGAAGAGCAAAATAGATAATTCGAAGGTGAAATACAACTTCTTGGCAGACAGGCGAAAACTGGCCGAGGCAGGCACCGTTAGCTGCACAGGGAGTAGGACAAAGTTCATGGATACAGATGCGAGCTCAAGCTGAAGCTGTCAGAGACAGAGAGCAGGGAAAGGCTTGAGGACAGAATCGGGCCTACTTGCCTGAACTGTAAAAATGAAGTAACTTAGCCATATAAAGTCGGTGGCCTTTCATACTTAGGAATCGAATATCCAGCCCTGTGATGGCGGATCTGACAGAGAACATGTCGACGGTAGACACACATATGTTTGCGTCTTAGAAACTGGAACTGGAGGGAACATACATGTACTTGTAACATGCATATAGAACCGTTGGGGTCCAAGATAGGGGACATAACTGATCAGGAAAATCCACATTTCCACATTCCCTCCTTGTCCCCTTCTTGCCCTTCACGAGACATCAATCTTCATCATTCCATTGATTTGCTCATGGAGCATCATTTCTTCTTCCTTCCGGCATTCTGAACGAGACCTGTGATATGGAATGCATGATGTGGCACACAGACCACAAATCGCTGGTCCACTTTGCAGGCATAAACAACAACTGAAGAGCATAAGAAGGCCAATACCTAGGAAGGATAAAACTCTCCATCCCCAGGCTGATATCACACTCCAAAACCACCCGGACCACGTCCAAGTGCCTGGATTTTCGTGTATCTGGCTTACAATCTTATGAAGGCGTGTTATAGCTTTATATACAGATGGCGAATTTTCTGGTATGAATATGCAGCAGCTGGATCCGATGACCCTGCAAGCTCCGCCCCTATCGGCCAGGATGACATCAAGGACAAGACGATTCTGGAGAACAACAATTCTCATCACTGATTGTTCCTCTGTCAGATTGCCTAGGGCGGCTATAGTCTCGTTTACTACAGCTTCAAGAGTCTTGGTGAGTCTGCGTATCAGCTTACTATTTGATATTGTACCTATATAGGGAAAGATACCTTTATTGAAATCTACATACTTGTCCCATGCTGTCTCAGTATAATCGACAACTGGGAGATCTCTTCGCTCTCTATTGTGTACTAAATGAACATTTCGATAATAATCAGGGGGAGCTAGGAAAACAGGTGGCAAAAGGAATGCTATGTAACAGGTACCATCCCAATCTAGAGGCAGACGCATATATGCCGTCTGACCACATATGAAGTAAGAATGGCGAGAAGCTCTAAATGAAGATTTGCCTTGATCACTATATTCTACTGTAGTAACACATTGGCTATGGCCCATATGTATGGAACCAACTTTTCTTACACATAATTCACCCTTAACTGGAAATACTGACATAGTGGGCAGAATTAGTTCAACTTCGGATTTGACATTCAGAATCATAAGATTAGGCGTAAAATTACCTAATTTATACACTTCATTCTCTAAATCAGTTCCTGTTCTACTGGGGTGACCCTCCTTATTAGGGTGACAGACTTTGAATAAAACTAGATTCAGATTTCCCCATATCCAATGTTGTTGATAAACTGCTGTGTCTGGGTCTATGGAATTTAATAAACTAAACCATGCTCCACAGGAGCCATTGTGTGTGAATGGATGTGGAAAGAAAGGCAGAACTCCTTTGTTATTCTGATAGGGAGGAAGTCGGCCACACACCCAACAATTGGTCGCATTACTAGTCTGATGGGAATGATGTAACATACTAATGAAGGTGTTATTGCGCAGCGCAAGTCTATAAGATAATTCATGTGGCGGTAGGTCACTAAAAGAATGTTCTGCAGCAACATTATAAACATGTCTAGAGATAGGATGATATATGTGCAAAATCACACTCGTAATAATTACTGAAATACTCAATAAAAACAAAATTAATAATGTCCTCATACAGTAGCTACGCAGTGATTTACAATACGCCTGTCGTTTCAACATTTCTCGGGTATTTTCTCTACTCAGGTCCAAGGGATACATGTCGGAGACAATTCAACCGCTTCACCTTGGAGAGGACTTAAACAATCAAATTGCTCGACTGTTTGGGCCTAAGCTTTAATTTATAGCACTGAGAGTCATTCTGTTCAACAAAAGGAAGTTTTGAATCAGTCTGTGAGGGAGTGCAGGGCACAGTGTCTATATCTGAAGGTAGTCCATGAAATTTTTTGATGTGACTTGAATGAATCCACCCTTTGCGTCCCTCGATCTTCACGGCTGTTCTTGTGGTCAACAGGACCAACTTGGGTGCTTTCCACCTGGGCTCCAGTTGATTTTTCCTGTCGAAATTTCTCACAAAGACAAGATTACCCGGAACAACGTCATGGGGTTTCGCCTCAGTGTTGTCGGGAAAGGCTGCAGCTACCTGTGAACGAGAAGATTGTAGTGCAGACATCAAGGAAGCCAAGTAATCTGTCAGCATGTTACAGTCAATATCAGTTATTTTACGGGGTATAGGCGTCCCCCACATATTCGGCGGTCTACCGAAGATCACCTCATACGGGGATAGCCCTGTTCTAGAGTGTGCTACCATTCTCATGTAAAAGAGTGCAACTGGTAATGCTACTATCCAGTCGACACCTTTCTCTCTACATATTTTGGACAGTCTGATTTTCAGTGTCTGGTTATGTCTTTCTACGAGACCTGCTGCCTCGGGGTGTCGGACACAGTGGAATTTCCACTGATATCCCAACAAGAGTGAGACATGTTTCATTAATTCGGATGAGAAAGGCTGACCGTTATCTGAATATACAACACGTGGTAAACCGTACCGTGGGAAGAATTCTCGAACTAGCTGCTTGGCAGTAGTCGGGGCAGTGTAATCTGATACGGGATACGCCTCTGTCCAACGGGAGAGAGCGCAGACAACTACGAGAACATATTTGAATCCTCGACAACGTTCCATCTGAATATAATCCATCTGGAGGACTTCAAAAGGATGGTCAGGAGGCTGGAATCCACCCTGCTCTACGGGAACACTCTTTCCTGGATTAAACTGACAACATATCATACAGGTACGAACTTTTTGTTTAGCTGCTGCTCGTAAATGTTTGTTGAACCAAATGTGCTGAATGCTGTCTAGCATAGCCTTCTCTCCTAAATGTGCTGGACTGTGAACTGTAGCTATAATGGCTTGAACCATGGAATCAGGGAGAAACCATACAGATTTCTCCTTCGTCATCCATCCTTGATCTGTCTGGATCCCTCCTAGTTCAGTCCACTTCTTTATTTCTTCTGCTGTGGCATGTGTCTGTATGTCAATTACGTCAAGTGTGGGATCCTTAATTGTCATACACTGTGTTGGTGTCTGAACTATTGGCTTTGTCATGTCTAATGTGCGATTCTGAGCAGTCTGTTTAGCTGTTCTGTCAGCTAAATCATTGCCTTGAGAAATGGTATCAGTAACCTTCGTGTGTGCTTTACATTTCATAATCGATATAGCAGTGGGTAGATGTATTGCGTCTAACAAAGCATGAATGAGGGGTCCGTGCTGAATGTGGGCACCATGGGAGGTTAAATAACCTCTCTCTCGCCACAGCACGCCGAAGTCGTGTACAACTCCGAATGCATAACGTGAGTCAGTGTATACATTAACTTTCTTATTTGTGGCTTGAATACAGGCTTGCGTTAGGGCAATAAGTTCTGCTGCTTGGGCTGACAAAGTATCTATACAATTTGTCTCAATAACTTCAGTGTCTGTTGTGACTGCATACGCGGCCACTAAATCTCCTGTACTTGCTCTCATGCATGATCCGTCTACATACAACGTCAGGTCTGGATCTAACAATGGAACGTCTGTCAAGTCTTGTCTAGGTTTCGTCTTTATTTCAATGATTTCAACACAATCATGAGCTAGTGGGTCTGTTCCAATTACAGGTAATAGTGTAGCAGGATTCAATGTATTACACCGTCGGATCTCTATGTGTGGTTGAAACAATGTTAGTTCATAACCGGTAAGTCTTGCTATGGTCAAGTGTTGTGTTTGTGTTCGGTTCACAAGAACCTCTACTGCATGTGGTACTTGAACTGTCAATGGGTGTCCTAATACTATGGCATCGCTTTGTCTGATTGCTAAAGCTGTCGCTGCCACTGATTTCAGGCATGCAGGCAAAGCCTGAGCTACGGGATCTAATGTACTGGAAAAATAAGCACATGGCTTGCGTGATCCTGCTTGATCCTGAGTGAGTACTGACAAGGCAGTACCTTCGCGTTCTGTAACAAAGAGTGTAAAATGTTTGCTATAACATGGTGTTGCTAAAACAGGTGCTTGACATAAAGCTTCCTTTAGGCTTTCAAAAGCTTGTGTATGTTCCTGAGTCCAAGGGAGAACAGTCGATGTGGCTGCCTCCTGTGTGGTTAACTGAATGAGTGGTTTTGCTAGAAATGCGTACTGAGGGATCCACTGCCTACAATATGAAGTGAGGCCTATGAAAGCTCGCACCTCCTTTTGTGTCTGGGGTATTGACATGTTAGCAATTAACTGGATGCGATCTGGTGTAAGCTGCCTTCCCTCCTTGGACAGCGAGTGACCAAGATAAATAACTCGCTGAACACAGAATTGCAGCTTAGAAGGGGACACCTTGTGCCCCTTGTCGGCTAGGAAATGTAAAACTGTCAGAGAAGCTTTTTCACATTCTGACTCGCTTCTCGCGGTGATCAGCAGATCATCGACATATTGAAGCAGTGCAGTATTGACTGGCATGTGGATACTGTCAAGTTCTCGTTTCAATGCTTGGCTGTAGATGCTGGGGCTTTCTGTAAATCCTTGGGGAGCGCGTGAGAATTTAAAGCTGCGCCCATTTAAACTGAATCCGAACAAGTATTGGCTTTCCGGATCTATTGGGACGCTGAAAAAGGCATTCTTGAGATCAATTACAGTAAAGAATGTTGCTTCGGAATCAATTGCTGTCAACAATGATGATATATCAGGGACCACAGGGAATTGTGGTACAATACACTTGTTTAGTTCACGCAAATCAATAACCAATCGGTATACTGGTGGGGCAGTAGGATCAGTTCGTTTAAGAATCGGAATTATCGGTGAATTACATACATTGGAGTCTGTTTCTACAACTACTCCCTGGGCAATCAGCTCATCAATGATTTTCAGCAAAGCCACTACAGCATCATGCGGTAACTTGTATTGTCGCATTCGTGGTAATACCACTCCTGCCTTGAGTGTAACTCGGTATGGTGTAATGTTCATGCAACCAACATCCGTAGGGCCTTGTGCCCATAGATGTACTGGTAAAGTCTGTAGTCGGGGATCCATGTCTCTAGACACATAGTGACCTTTAAAATCACGCAAAAACAACCTTACTCCTTCCGGAGAACAACATATTATGGCTCCTAGTGCTTTCAGAGTCTTAATTCCTAACAGATTTTCTGGGCATGATTTAGTAAGCAATAAATCTGTAGTTCGTGTCAAAGGTCCTATCGTAAGTGGTAGAGGCTGTGATACTTCATTAACAATAGGTTTTCCCGAAAAACCAAGGGAAACATTTTGAGAGCCTGAGAGGGGTGCCCCTGGAACTTCACTACGTTTTATGGTTGTTCGACTTGCCCCTGTATCGAGTAAGAATTTTCTATCTTGACCTAATAATTCACTATGTACATAAGGTCCTTCTTGATCTACAGGAATCTCGATAAGCGGTAAGTCAACTTCCCTCTCTAGGCTGGTTCATGCATAACGCTGATACTCAGGGTATTCATACTGTGCAGTCTGATACATTTGTCGTGTTGTGGTTTGTGTGGCAGTAGCAGGCAACGGTGGTGCAGCTGGCACAAACTGTATGGATTGCTGTGAGGCTGGCATGGACTGTTGCTGAACTGGCATGGACTGTCCATGCTGCATAGTTCCTTGTTCATTCTGATCTTGTCTAACTAATCGTGGTCTCTCTTTTGCAATACCTGTAGCTATATTACGTTTCAGGACTGGACAATCATGTACATAATGGCCTAGTTGTTTACAGTAATTGCAGGTTCCTTTTACAGGAACTGCAGAATCACCAGAATGTGTCACACCCTTTTTGTGACCATCTGCTGGTACTGTCTGAGAAACTAGCATTTTTATTTTTGTATCCTTCATGCGTCTATGCTCGTGTTCTTGTTCATCCCTAATTCTATTGTGATGATACTGTAACATTTGTAGCATTTGCGACGGAGTGTTACTTTGCCAGGTACTCTCGAATTTCAATATTCTATTCTTTACTGGAGGCAATGCATTTTCCACTAATTTTGTCACAAATAAATGTGGATATGAGTCACTACTTGCTTTTATACCACTATTTATACCAAAACATTTTTCAAATCGAGCATAATAATCGCTTGTGTCTTCATCTTGCTTTTGTTTACAGGCTGTGATTGCACCCCAATCTTCCTTTTTTGTAGTTAATAAACGTGGCAGTACCTGTACTAGTAAACCTGGTAACAGTTTAACTTTATCCCCGAGTCCTGAACCTGCAGCTCGGCCCCTTTCTTCCTCTGCTAATGCTGTCCAGTCTATCTTTTGGTCTCCTACTTCCCACTCTTTTTCTTTCAGTTTTTCATAAATGCCAGCAGGCAAAAGCACCTTTAATATCGTCATAATATCAGGAAAGGTGTACTCTCCCATCAGTAACATGTCTTTAATTTCTCGGTGGAAACCCGCTGGGTCCTTGTCATGACTAGGTACTACTTTTTTCATTTCTAATAATTCCATTTTTGATATGGGTGTGTAAACAAATACACGGTGAAACTCATTGTCTTCGCCTTTTATTGGGTGCACTTCTCGTAGGGGATTTTGTCTATCCATATAGTACGGCGCTCTTTCTCTGCGGGGCAGCGAGAGAGGATCCGGACTTACAAAAAGGACATACTGTTTACGTGATACTAATATCTCTTTAATTAGCTTGTTACTAGAACCTCTCCATCTGTTCGTGAGTAGTTCCGTTAATATATCAGGTAAAGGACCAGGGTCAGCATGTTGGCTCTTATATAATATGAGGAGTTGCTGAATCATATATATTCCAGCTAAACGTTGTTCATCTGTACTGAGATTAAAAAACGTGTGTGCTACGGTCTCATCACCGTAATTTTCAGGACTGTCAATCCAGTGAACAGCTGATCTGGCTAATTCTTGCTCATCCATGGAATCGAGGAGGTGGTAACCTCTTCGTTCTCGTAGTATTTTATCTGCGGCTTGAAACGAATGTTCAGGAGATTTCAGATTTATTACAGGCGTCGGATACGTTCTGCTATTATTTGGACATACAGAGTGTATGGGATCAGAAAAACATCTAGTATTTTCACAGGATCTTCCTCTGCCTACATAGGCTATGGTCTCTGACTGTCTTGCGGAATTCCCTGATTCGGACACTTGATCTTGCTCGAACTCGTCTGTTCCCAATCTCTCTTCATGAATACGCTCTATTTCTTTACGTATTTTTCGGCACATGGCTATTATACAATTTTGCTTATCGTGTCTCCCTTCTGATATATTCTGACTCCATCTTGTAAGAATAAGCATTGCATTCGGGTCTACCCCCGGACGATCTTGATTTCTGATTACACAGTTTATGAGGAAACGTAACAGCTCCCCCTGTATCTCTACTTTCTGGAATTCCATAGCTCTGTTAATACATCCTGGATCTCGTCCTGTTTGAACAAAATGATATATGTTATCTAGATGCGTAGTCATTCCTGGTAACCTTGCTAAATACTCTGCGGCTCGCCTGATACGTAATGATGCCAGGACCATTTCGTCCTCTTTACCAACCACTGGGTCATATCTACAATTTACAAGGAGTTCCTTAAGCGTACGTTCACTTACGAATTTAGGTGTACGTGAATGCGCTGACTCTTGAAAAACAAGTTTATTTATTCTGGGTGGTGTAAAGGTACTGCTAGCACCTCCCGTGGCCCCATCTGGGGCGTCGGGTGTGAATGGATTCGTTGAACGTGACACAGCAACTATGGGTGTCGATACCCCTATAGGATCGACTGCGGAGACAGATGCGGAAACAGATGTGCTTGCCGAAGCTTGTATCGGGACTTGCTGTTGCACGGGGACAGATACCTGATCCTGACGTTGAACCCCTCCGCCAGACGGTCTAGGTGGTGTGGCGTTAGCATACTCGGGGGCTGCATCGTCTAGATATGAGGAAAGAAAAACATCTTCTGCGGTTCTGGGATGCCCTTTTGGATGTACCTTAATTGGAAATAATGGGGGTGGCAAGTCTTTTGGCATCTCTGGAGCAGCCTTAGGTAGTCCTTCGGCTAGAAGGGGATACATACCATTCATAAGAGCATTTCTTTGTCTATTTACTTGTTCTGATTTCACTCGGATACCTTCCTTAATTAATAGATTTTCTTGAACTTTATTTGAACTTTCTTTACTCCTCTCTTCTTGTCTACGTGCTTTTTCTGTACGTCTATGAGATTCTTTACGCCATAACTCAACAGCGTCTTTCTGTGACTGTCTGACCTTTCTTTTCCATAACTCTTCCTCCACTTTCATGATGCACTCTGCATCCCAGGTTCCCGCTGCGGGCCACCTTTGACTTTCCGGTAATCCCTTGGTATAATCTACCCATAGATCAAGAAACAATATGGCATCTAAGCCATGCTTATGGTACATAAAATGTCCTGGAGTGTCCCTAGGAGGAATAGGAACTGCTTCTTCAAGCACCCCTTTTCTGGTAGTAATCTGTCTTAACTTCGAGAAGAGCGGCATATTTACAACTGATCTGATACTTACTCTTGAATTTTCTTAATACGAAAAACACAATAAATGAACAGTGAACAATGAACAGTCATTCATACCACAATATGCAAGACATTTTCTGAATACTTTAAACATTAAACATTAAACATTATAACAATGATCGACAATGATGACAGTCTGCCTAACTAATCACCACGCTGAATTCTTGACAATAACTGAATACTTCGGAATACTTGATATACTGCTAAACAGTACATATACACTGCTAAACAGTGCAGACCGGATTTGTGTACCCAAATCCGTCTTGACCGGCACAACCTATGTGCGCGTCAACACGCCTCCCCGGCGATGGTACTCACCGAGTAGCTCCTTGAAACGGAAGGCCTCAGAGAATGGACAGGACTCGATAACTGCGGACAGCGGACCCTCTGGACGTCGGGATTTCGGAAAACCTGGTGGGCCTCTGTATACCTCGGATCTTGCTCTCTCAGCTAGGCTCTGGTCGGGATACTTCGCACTTCTCACCGCCTCGTCTGGGTTGATCGCAGCCTCAGTCGCCCCCGTTTGACCGGAGGGAGCTTACAGGAAATCCTGCTGGTACGCGTTTATGGTCCGTCCAGCTGTGGCAGGAGACCGGGCCTGCAACGCACCGCCGGCGCGTGAGATGAGAAAGTGTCCCTGTTCGGGCGCCATTATGTGGTAAATAAAAATACCGGACTGAATTTCATACGGGATCTTAAATAAAGTAAAATAGCTCAAAATAACAAGAGGCAGAATCCGTGGTATAAGAGGTTTTCTAATGGGCTTTATTCCATTCAAAATGGCCGACTCGAGTCGCGGCCTTCAGGTTCCGTCACCACGAGGGTTCAGGAAGTGAAGTACAATATTTTATTGACAGACATGTATTTTTATAATAAATGCATTACAATGAAACGAATGTAGAAGGCGTAACATTTGATAAGAAAAGTGACGTGACAGTGACATAATCGAAACTAGGCGTAATAAGGAATAAAAGAAACATGATTGGTTAGGATTATCAGACATAGGTGGATCTATAAGATAATACTTGGCATAGATGCGCGCGCAGCAGCATGACGTGTAATTGACGTGCAACTAGGGGGTGAAGGGACTTGACATTTAGCTCTACATGTGGAGACGAGAAGTCTGGGGGTCAAGTCAACCTGATTCCCAAATCATATCTAACATCCTATGTTTAAAGAACTATGTTATCCACAAGGAAGAGACTCTCGGACAGAATCTATTCTATACTGACTGTGTGCGTGTACAAGCGTCTAAGTGTCTATATGAGATGCGAGGGATAGAAAACTTTCCATGGCAACAGGGCTATGAATCACTTGCAGGAGGACGGAAAGGCTGAGTCCTTGCTTGTGAGCTAAAGGAAATGTTTACCTAAATCACTGGACAGGAATGCATCGGCTGAAGAGCAAAATAGATAATTCGAAGGTGAAATACAACTTCTTGGCAGACAGGCGAAAACTGGCCGAGGCAGGCACCGTTAGCTGCACAGGGAGTAGGACAAAGTTCATGGATACAGATGCGAGCTCAAGCTGAAGCTGTCAGAGACAGAGAGCAGGGAAAGGCTTGAGGACAGAATCGGGCCTACTTGCCTGAACTGTAAAAATGAAGTAACTTAGCCATATAAAGTCGGTGGCCTTTCATACTTAGGAATCGAATATCCAGCCCTGTGATGGCGGATCTGACAGAGAACATGTCGACGGTAGACACACATATGTTTGCGTCTTAGAAACTGGAACTGGAGGGAACATACATGTACTTGTAACATGCATATAGAACCGTTGGGGTCCAAGATAGGGGACATAACTGATCAGGAAAATCCACATTTCCACACCCTGCTCCTCTCATCGAGAGTCAGTGGAGTGTCCCTCCCAGCACTAGGACCATTAACCCCTGGGCCAGCTCCCCAATCTATCTCAGGGACACTGTGCACCACCGGAGCTACCTCATGTCCTTGAACCTCCTGGCGTAAATCAAGCCCCTCCAAGTCAGGCGCCAAATCTCTAGGTGTGTACACTACTTCCTCAGCACTCAATAATACAAGTTTTCTGCCACCAGAGGGAGGAATCCCTAAGCTCCTGCCTTTCAACTCCAACTCCCTCATCATTCTCTCATGCTCAAAATGCATTCTCTTTTCCTCTAACGCTATCTTCTTCATTTCTAATTCCATCCCAAGCTCTATTTCCTGGCTCTCTATGTCTTTCTAAGCATCTATTTAGAGCTTAGCTAGCTCTAACTTGTGCACCCTCTCCCTCTCTCTGTCCTTCAGCTCTCCTGGGGACAGACCCTTGGAAGAAACACTGCTGCCTGCCCTGGAAGGTACTCTACCCCTGGTTGGGCCCACTGGCCCCTAATCTGCCCATCTAAATTCTCTGCCTCCACCACCGGCTCCTCAGGATGCTCACTGGCATTCCTAGATTCCAACCAGGCCCTCAGCGCCTTTTGGTATTCCTCTCTCCTGGTGATGCCTTTCACAGAGATTTTAGATTTCTTGCACAAAGCTTTGAGATTGGGCACTGTGTAAGCATCAATTCTCTCTTCTTCCCATTCAATGTCTACAGATGCAATGGACTCTGGCGTACTCATGGTAGAAAAGACTGGCAGTTCTCATGAATCAAAAATAGAAAAGAAGTTCCAAGGAAAAAAACTCTACCAAAATGTATGTGATTACGTTTGGTCTGCACTCAATAGTAGTGCACACCAAACACTGTATATGAGTCACAAATGCAAGTCCAGAATCCCATCGCTGCCACCAATGCTAGATTTGGGGGTCTCTTCTTGGCAGAGGTAGGTAGCTTTGACCAACTAAGGACCCTTGCGTCTAGTCAGGGTAAGGGGCTACACTCCTAAAATATCCCTTGCTCACCCCCTTGGTAGCTTGGCACGAGCAGGCAGGCTTATCTCAGAGGCAGTGTGTAAAGCATTTGTGAACACATACAGTAATGCAGTGACAACACTACAGATGGACACCACACAGGTTGTATTATAAAAATAAGTATTCTTTATAGAGGCTCATCACAAGACCAAACGACAAAAATCCACAATATTGTACTCAAAAATAGACTTTAAAATATTAGGAAATAGCTCATTTCTCTTAAGATTGTAAATACGACACTTTACTCTCAAAGTACCTTGGATGCGTAACGCAAAGCAAACAAAGGGGCCACAGGGAAGGTGATGCGTCAGTTCTTTACACTCAGGGGAGTGGATGCACCGGTTCCTTACTGCTGCTCAGGGGAGTTGATGCTCACTTCCTTACTGTGTGGGGAGGTGATGCGTTGGTTTTTTACTGCTCTCTGGTACCATGCGATAAGATGGCGCCTCGATGCGATACTTCTCGCCTGTGCAATGCGACAAAATGGTGTCTTGGTTATGGTGCGACAACGTTGATGCGATGCGTGCACGCCCAACAGCTGTGCGGCGACTCAATGATCTTCTGAGCCACGACAGGCCCTGCGACACCTTTATCCGGTGATGCGACAGTGACCTCTTCGGCGGCGGCACGCTTCTAGGTGATGCAACGTGCTTGGGTGATGCGATGGCAACAGCAGCAGCGGCGTCATGCTTCCTTGGTGATGCGACGGCAACTGCTGCAGTGATGACACGCTTCATGTTGTTGAGTCACGCTTCCAGCTCCCAGCGACACGCAGTCTCTCAGAAGGCCCAGCACAACAGCCTTCACTTCAATTCTCAGCAAGGGAATTCAGGGAGGAGCTGGTTGGTGAAGTCTTGTATCCCTGAAACTTCAGGCAGGAGGCCAGCTCAAGTTCAAGGCCTTTTCAGATCTTCTGCAAGTTGATGAAAAGCACACCCAGTCCTCTTCTCCTTACTTTGGCAATGAAGCAACCACTGCAGGCCAACCCCCAAACACACAGCAGAGGGGTAGTCTCCTCCTTCAGCTTCCTGGTTCTTCTCCTCAGCTAAGGTGTGTCTTGATTCCAAATAGTGATCTAAAATCTTGGGTTCTGGGTCTCTATATTTAAACTACTAAATCCTTTGTCCTCTGAAGGCAGAGGGCCTGTACCTAGTCCAAACCAGTCCTGTGTAGTCCTGGAGCACTTTGTTTACAGGACTCCTTCTTTCCTTTGACAGTGTGGGCCAGGGACATCAGACGCACCACAGGAGGTGGATCCAGTATTGTGGAAGGCAGGCACGGCCTATTCAGACCCAGGTGCTGACTCCTCCCACCACTCTACATGCAGATAGGTCTATTCAGCCCTGTGCTGACTCACCCTGTCTCCTGGAATCCCCCAGCCCCTGTCACTCACAAAACCAGACACACAATACACAAGCTAGCAGAGGCAGGCTGGATGGTTAGGTAAGAAAATACCTACTTTCTAAAAGTGGTATTTTCAAACACAGAATGTTAAAACCAACTTCACTAAAATATGTATTTTATCATTCTGAGTTCAGGCATACTAAACTTGAATTTCTACCATGTTCCCTGGGTCAGTTAGGATTATAAGGTGTTTAATCAAACTGCTCACTCTGGCCTATGGGAGCAGGCAGCCTTGCAATAGTGAAAAAACGAAAATGGCTGTAATTCGCTCTCAGCACATGCCACACACATCAGGGCATGTTCTACCTTTTACCTACAATGCACCCTGCCCTTGGGCCTACCTTATGGGTGTCTGACATGTGGAAAAGGGAAGGTTGGGGACTGGCAAGTGGGTGCCCTTGCCAAGTCAACATGGCAGTACCAGACTGCACACAGGCTCTGCAATGGCAGGCCTCAGACACACTTTACAAGCTGCTCCGGTGGGTGGCACAATCAGTGCTGCAAGCCCACCAGCAGCATTTGATTTACACTCCCTTGGCACACACAGTGCACTGTACTAGGGTCAGACAGGTAAATCAAATAAGTCAATCATGGAGTCACTAATCGATTACAACAATTTACAATAGAGAGCATATGCACTTTAGCACTGATCAGCAGTGGTAAAGTGCCCAGAGTCATAAAACCACCAACATCATGTCAGAAAAAATACAGAAGAAAGGCAAAAAGTTCAGGGATGACCTTGCAAAAAGAGCCAAGTCCAACAGTGAAGTCGAATTTTAAGTTAGAATTCTCAAAATGCCACTTTTAGAAAGTCAGCAATTTCTTGTTCCAACCATTTGTGCCTTCTGCCACTGTCCCGGGTCACATTACTGTGAATTGCATTGCTGTTTGTGGTTACTGCCAGACAATGACAAAAGGGTGGCATAGGAATGGTGTGGATGGTCCTACCGGGCACGATAATTGGGTAGGGGTTGCAACCAGCCCCACTTTCACTTGGAGGGGCTTTGTACCCTGGACCCACGAAGGTACCGGACACTAGGCCTGCTCTGCCATTTGCCAACCCCAGACAGTTTGGTGCCTTGGCAGGGGAAGGAGAAGACTGTTCCAGAACCAGACGTGGGAGGTCGGAAAGGGGCCCCCCACACAAAGGTTGGCAGTAGGTATAAATATTGGATCTTCAGAACACTCCTCGACCTGTAGAAGTTACAGAAGAAGGACTGCCTGTTTTTTTAATATCTTTTTATTGGCATTTAAACAGTAAAGCCACATTGTATATCATGGGTAGCAATATTGACAGCTGTGTGGCAGGAGCCCCAAACCAACCCATCAATCACAAGTACTTAGATGTCATTGGCTAGTAAGGATGGGCTGTCTGGTTGCCAGAGAATATCCCTGCAGCTTGAAGGGACGACTTGCTATCTGAGAAGGAAAAATGAACCTGCTTGCTTTCTTCCCAGGCTACCCAGAGTGACTCCAAGTGTCAGTTGGTTACAGGAATGGAACAAGCTTCAGAGTCCTCTCTCCAACTTCCCAGCTGACCTGCTGCAACTGGGCCTGCCTGGACCTACAACTGGACCTGCATGAGCACTGCTGTCTTCTGCTGGAGGTAGTCCTTGATATTCTAGAGTTGCCTCTCCAGGTCTTGGAGCCTTGGTTGTCATCAGAGTCTACTCCTCCCAAAGAAAACATGAACAACTGAGGTTTGGTCTCCTCATCACTGCACACTGGACTGTTCAGGCCAAAACTCTGTGGTCTGTGACGACTGCCAATGTGAAGCTCTGGTGAACACTGCTCTTTGCACAAACAATGACAGGCTGCGCACCCAGCAACGCAAGACCTGCACTTCATGCTACAGCTATGACAGTCCTCAATGACAGCCAACATGATGCTATAGCAACAACCATTCAACAATGCTTTACTGGCTCTTTGCACTACAGCAACGACTTTCCATGTCGCCAGACTTGCTCTTCGCGATACAGCGACAACTGTCTGCATTGCTCAGCCTCCTCCTTGTGGCTTCCTTCAATGTGAACAGGACTCTTTGTGTCTGACTTTAAAGGTCACTCTTCAGCGTGACTAAACTGATCTCTGTATCTGAACCAGCTCCATTGTGGATGGCCTGAACTTTTGACTTTCCTCCAGTTTAACGCACCCAGATAACCTTGGTTGGTGCTTTGTACTTTTAGGAGTTATTTTCATTAAATACTATAGCATTGATTATCTCATGTTCTACTGATTTTCTGGGTATATTTTATTTATTAAAATGTACTGCATTTTTTCTACATTGGTTTGGGATTTTTCTTGTGTTGTTTTTTCACCTTAGTACTGTTTGTGTGCTGCATAGATACTTTACAAGTTGCCTCTAAGTTAAGCCTGACTGCTTTGTGAAAAGCCAAAGGATGGTTAAGCACAGGTTAATTTTGTGACTTTTGTGGTTCGCCATGACAAAGATTGTAGTTGTTGCCTGAGTGAGACTTCCACCCCCTCAACCAAGAACCCAATTTATTACAGCCAACAATAAGGGTCAAAACATATAACTCAATCCTTATTGCTAAACTTTTGATAACTCACAGTTAATGAAATGTATGAAACGCACAAAGACCCAAGGGGCTCATTACGATGTCCGCCCGCCATCGTTGCGGTAATGGGACCGCCTGCTAGACAGGCGGTGGTCCCACCACAAATATTAGGATGCACCCGCCATACTGGCAGGCGCATCCTGGGCTTTTAACATTGCGGGCGGTGCTGCTGGCTGCAGCACCGTACGCAATGGTAAAAGTGCTTGCACTGCATTTCCCTGGACCACGTGGCAGGCACCACGCGGTGCCTGCCACTTGGTGCATGGAAATGCTGGGAGTTGCCATGGGTCCCCCCCCAGTGCATCCCCCGCCACACAGAGGGGGCCTGCAACGGGCCCTTGAATCCAGCCTCCGCCTGTTTTTTTGAGGCGGGATGACCGCCGCAAAAAGACAGTCAGAAAGGGATTTTGTAATCCCTGTGTCCTGGTTCTGCAAGGTGGGCGGAAAAGGACCGCGTTGCGGAAACGTGGCGGATAGGCTTTTCATCCGCCGCAGACAAATTGGGATTTCCACCGCCATCCTAATTGTGGGAATTTCCTGTGTGATGGCGGAAGGACCGCCATCATAATGATCCCCCTAGTGTTTTTTTTAGGTGCACCATAGTCACAAAAATGTAAAATTAGGCTCAAACTAACTCAGAAATAAAACTTTGCTGGGGTCAGTCTTCCCCTCTTGAAATGTGTTCTGATTTCAATTGATATTTTATGAGATAACAGTGGTATTAACGGCACATGAGTTCATCAGACTACTTTACAGTACATGTTCATTGATGTATGTTTCATACTGACATCTAGTTATCGACTGGCCAGCAACTTCCAACTATTTTTTATTTTTATTTGTGTTACATGTAGGTCAAACTTAACCCAAAGGTATCAGAGCACTTTACATGAGCACCAGTTGCGTTACAGATGGACACACTCATTTTGTTAGGCACGGGGAGATTAAGTCCTTAAGATCTTTCATTAATTCATCCCCACTGGTGGTGAGGAACCGGTCACTGGGGAACCCACTCAGGATTTTGATGAGAATCTCCTTACCACTTACTCTTAGATCACGATTCAGCGAACAAAGAAACTTTTGCTAGGCCTAAAGTCCGGCGCTCCTTCAGACCTCTGTATGCCCTCCATACTTAAACTGGCCCCTGACGTAGTAGCAAATTTCCTGTGCAAGGTGTTCAATTATATACTTCGATCTGGTAGCTACCCGGACATCTGGAAGGAAGCCGTTGTCTCACCTATTCTCAAAAAACCTAATGCTGACCCCCTAGATCCGAAAAACCTTCGACCAATCTCTCTCCTCCCTGTACCTGCTAAACTCCTTGCGAAATTAATCAACATTGAATTGATGAAATGTGTTGAATTCCAGGAGATCTTGGATCTCTCTCAGTATGGGTTCTGCACCAGGCACATCACCGAGTCTGCCCTTATTGCAGCCACTGACTGTATTTACGCGCAGTTGGTCAGGGTGGTTCGGCGGTGTTGATTATGCTCGACCCATCACGGCCTTCAACACCGTCTTCCCGGTGTGCATGGTTCAGCTTCTGCGGGAAGTGCGTGTCACTGGAAAGGCCCTGCAGGTTCTCCACTCCTTTATTTCAAGCAGAACCCATATTGTTAGCTGTGGAGACTTCAGAGCTAAGGCCTTTGGCCTTCCTTGTGGGGTTCCCCAGGGATTTTCTTTGAGCCCCAATCTTTTTATCCTCTATTTGACTCCTCTGGTCGAGCTGGTGAGGTCGTTTGGATTCCAGGTGCCCTCCTATGCAGAAAATATGCAAATTATTGTTTTTATCTCAAATGATTTGCAATCAGTCGCTGAGAAGTTCAATCAGGGCATGTCCAGCATTATCTAGTGGATGAAGGGTAATTCACTTAAGATCAATGCAGACAAGAGTGAGGTGCTGGTATTTGGCTCACAGAATTCCATCTGGTCAAATGCCTGGTGGCCTGCAGAATGTGATCCCCTTCCTGTCCCAAATAGGACAGCAAAAAACTTGGGGGTCATTTTTGATGATGGTGTGACTGCTGATGCACAGGTCAGTCGCACAGTTAGCACCTGCTTCCATTTTCCTAAGAAGTCATAAAAAGGCGTTCCCATATATTCTGTCCGAACTGCATTAGCTGACCATCATCGCGCTAGTCACCTCTCGGCTGGACTATTGCAATGGTCTGTACCTGAACATCAATGTGGTCTCCCTTAATAAGCTCCAGGTGGTACAGAACACAGCAGTAAGGCTGATTCTTAAAATTCCAAAGCATCAATCAGCCAGGAAGGGGATTCGTTCCTTGCACTGGCTCCCCATCAGAAAGCGTGTCTCCTTTAACATTCTGTGCTTGGTATTTAAGGCCATTCACAGTAAAGGCCCACCACATCTGACAACTCTTTTCCAATGCTACACTCCTAGGAGGACCTTGAGATCCTCCTCACAGAAAAAACTGATGTCTCCTAGATTTTGGAGGTCCAGATGGGGTGGCCGCTCTTTCTCTGTAGCAGCCACCAAGCTTTGGAATTCCTTGCCCCCCTTCATTTCCAATACAGACTTTTTACTGGTTTTTAAAACAATTTTGAAAACATGGTTATTTTCATCTTAGATGGCTGAAGGTACGGTTCCTTCCTCCTTCGTCTGCCCAGTGCCTTGACAGCTTTGGGAATAAGCACGCACTATAAATATAATCCTAGTCATATCCTATCCTAAGTGAATTGCCCTGAATCACAGGATGTTGAGCAACCCTGCTGAGATTCAAACCTGGTTCCCCAGCTTCGAGGTCGACAGCATTGACTATTCTATGTGTTTTTAAAGTTTTTGGCTCGAATTATAGCATTTGTGAAAATTAACGAAATACTGAATTTCTGTGGAAAGTGTATTTACACAGCCAAAAATGAGCAGAATCATAGCACCGCCAAAAATGAAATTGTTTACAGTTTACTCTGCTTGATTGACATCATACATCATAACTTGTTTCATTGGTGGATGATGAGCTTTGAAAGTAGTGGGGCATAATTCCAGCCAGGAGTTCACCCCATTACTGCCTGCCAGGAGTTCACACACTTTTTCTTTTGAATTCGCCTCATTCATGCATAGTCCCTCTCACATTTACTGTCTTATTTATTTTTATGTATTAAATGATATCATTTATAAAGTTCCCTGTCACCTAACAGGTGTTTTGGCAGTGAGAGAATTCCAGGGAAGGAAGAGTGAATGATTCCTCTAGTGTAAGCAGTAATTAAGCTTTCTAAGAGAGACAGTGTTTAATACTATTTCATAACTTTAGGGAACAGCCAGGTTTTTAGTGCCTTCCTAAAATGTAGTAAGTTTTGTGTTGATCTCATGGTGTCTGGAAGATTGTTCCATAGACGAGCTGCTGCAATCATGAAGACTTGTCCCCCTTGTCCTGTTTTCCTAACTTTGGCCACATAGGCCAGATTAACTGACGAGGAACATAGGCTGCAGCCTGGGACGTACCATCTAATCTTCTTTTGCAAATGGATTAGCCCGAGTTCATGATCTGATTTTTAAACAATACAGAGGGCTTTGAACCTAATTCTTTCTCTCAGTGGTAGCCAATGTGAGTCTTCCAATGCCAATGACACAGATGACCGTCTGGGTTTATTCAAGGCTAACTTAGCCACCACTGCTTGAAATCTGTGCAGCCAATTAAGAAGGTATCCTGGGTTTTCCAGCAGCAAAGCAGTATAGTAATCCAGCCTGCTTAAGATGACACTTCAGACTACCAAGGATCTAGATGAGGTAGGCAGTAGTGGAAGAAATGTACGTAGTACTCTACTTAAGGGAAAAACAAGACCCAGCAGTCTTATCTATGTGAGATTCTAGGCTCAGTTTTTTGTCAAAGGTAATCCCCAGATTTATCAGAGCCTCTGACAGAACAGGAGTCTGGTCAGGGGAACTGGCCAAAAGTTAGGGGGAAGTAGAACCGGAGACTTAGTTTCTGAGCAGCAAAGACATTCCGTCTTGCTTCCATTAAAATGCAGAGTTGGAATCCCCTTCACTCACTCCAATTCACATTCTCTCACATACTGATTCTCAATCATATTTACTCACACTTCTATTCACACACAAATGTACCCATACTTAATGGCTCTCATTCTCACTTAAGTGCACACTTACACACACTCATAGACTCTGGGCCCTGGCACACCTGCACCTTCTGCATCATTGATAGCAACACCCCTGGCTCACTCACACTCCCTCGCATAACCTCCATCAACACACTCACAACCCCTCGCTCACTCCCTTATACTCACATTAACTTATCCATACACACTCTCAAACTCAGACTCTCACTTTTACTCTCATTGACACCCTCAAACACACACTTTCACTCAAACCCATTTACTCTCAATGACACACAAACACACATGCATAGAGAAATGACTTTTTTAACTGAACTTGCTTAGCATAGCAGGCATCTGGCACTGGATATTGAAAATAGCAAGCCATGATTCTCAAAGAGGAGACAGACTGGGCAGCAAGGCCAGGTTTGAAAAGAGGGAGACTCACCTCTAGCCCTCTCTTATCTTCCTGATAGGACTGCAAGCACAACCCTATAACAATCTGGGACAGTGTTGGGGATTCTGCCCCTGCGTGACTTTGTATGGACTTCAGTGATGCACTGATGCACTGGCAGACACATTTTGCAGATATAATGTGCTGCCTGGGGCTTGTGCAAGCACAGTATGTCTGCTAAATAACATGGGTTGTGCCTTTGTGAGGGAATTGTAGTTGAACTTCGCCTTTAAGGCATGTACAATCCAGACATGTAGCTACAGAGTGGCATGTATTAACAGCCCTATATGGCTGGTTCATGCCTCAGCGCCCCTCCTACTCCTCCTATCAATAGGAGCCTGGAGACGAAGCAGAGAGCGCTCACCTGTGCTCTGGCACTCTTCTTGAATCCCTGAACCTTGTGTTTTCATGAACACTGCTAAACTGAAAGATGTTCAGCAGAGAGTCAATGTGGGGCATCACAGGAGGCAGAGGGCCTGCGCCCTGGAGCCCCTGATAAGCATCCACATCTGCCTGTTGCCTCATTGCAGAATTAATTAGTTCAGCCACGCACTAATTAAATGAGGAACCAGTGATTACCAGAGAGGAACCAGGTGATTACAATACAAGAAGCCACTATTTAGGCCCTCAGTGTGAGGTGTCCAGGAAACGAATCAGTACTTCCCCACCCCAGAGTTACCAATACTGAGATACCAGGAACGCCACAGGTAGGGAAATGTTTTCCATTTTGAGCTGGTCCCTGAGGCATTAATAAAAATTGGAGGAATTAACAGGAAACTCATCTTATGGGTCCAATTCCCCAAGTTGTTTCTCGTTTTGACCCAGATATTTAGACAGAGGTTTCAGCTGCTTTCAGCAGCCAGAATCTCTGGGCGGGAGTAAACAGATCTCCTGTATACTCACCTATCTCACAAATCCACCAGAGCCAGGCTTTCTAATTACCGGCCCATCCCGGAATAAGTGGTCACGCCTAAGGAGGGCCTAAGAGTTATCCTTCTGTCCTCACAGTGATGTAAGCCTATTAACATTTTTTACAGTTCTACCCATAACAATGCAGGATCCGTGGGAGTAAATCATGTGAGAGGTATGTCTGTTCAAACAAACACATGCTTGTCATTATTGATCCACCAATGGAAGCAAAACACAACAATTCAAAATATGGAGCAAATTGTATATGACCCTGAGAAACGTAATGGTGACTTTAGTAGGTGAAAGTGAACTATTTAAACAGCTTAATAGCGCCTCCTTTGCAAATGGACATTCCTGACTCTTTTACAAATTGTCCTTGCGACAGGTCACATCGGAATGCATCAAGCACCTATTCACTTCTAAGATAGAAATATTTTTACATTATTGACACGTTTATTGTGAACTGTGGTATGCACTGTGAGGTTATGGAGATCACATAATTTCCATTTCAAACATTAGAGAGACCGAGCTCTTCTTTGCACGGAGGTAGTCAGTGTGATGCATATATGTGGACCTACAGAATGGGATCCTAGCAACAAGCAAAACAGCACAGCACACATTAGTGGATACAAAGGAAGAGAGGTGGGATACTATTGCATGAGGAAGGGCTGGAGCACGGCTGGGAGTGCAGAACTATTGTTAGATTGGGAATTGGAGATGGGGTGCAGGCCAGGGTGTGGGTTAGGTTGGAGAGGGTGTTTGTGCTGCAGTCAGCAAGTGATACTGTAATGAGGAGTTTCTAGTGTTGATGTGGTAGCATGATTATACTTGTTGAGAGGATTAACGGTGTAACTGTAGAAACTTCAAAGGTAAGCACACATGTTGAAGTGATGCAAAGGCCTTACTGGGGAAGAGTTATCAGATTGTCTATAACTGTGGATAAGCCGGGTCTGATGGTACTGCTTCGTAAGTCTTCCCTACTACCTCAGAAATATGAATATTCAAAATAGAAATTTTTGATTGAAGACTTGCATTAACTCGGATCATCTCCAGCCACAAATGTTCTAATTTGTTCACCTCTGGAAGCAAATGAAATAATGATAGTATTTCAACATAATCGCTAACTAAAACCCACTTCGATTCAAAATGACCCAATTTCGGATACGAGAAATATCATATTTTACTCAGCATGCTCTCAGCCACTTAAATAATATCTGCTACCAGAGATAAAATGAGACACAATGAAATCAAATATACTGGATGTATTAGCACAAAATCAGTAATAGGTGTTTGTCAGCTTGCCAGGTTGCAATCAAATGAGAATAGATCACTGGAGCCGCATTTTGTAAAGACCTGAAGATGAAAAGCCTAGCGTTTGGAAATTTGAGCCACAGTGTAAAATGCGCGGTCCTCATCTGTAGAACATCTCGTGTGAAGAACACAGACTGTTTCCCGTGGGAAACCAGACTCCAGTCCATAGTCTGCCTTTTAATGGAAACACAGGATACCTCCCCCCGAGAGGGATGCAGATATCTGCTGTTAAATGGAAAATGCAATACACTTAAATCTGCGAGACCTGGTGTATATGAAGGGTATCTCATGCATGGCACATAAATAAAATATAAATCATGAGATAATGGAAAAGATAGTGCCTTGCCAACTCTATTATGCACAGTCATAAAATCAGTGTCCCTGAGAAGATGTGGGGAATGCTTTTAAAGGTCTTCGACTTTGCCAGTGCTCTGCCTCCACTGAGGTTAAACTGTAGACAATGTGAACGGGTTTGCGATATCCTAGTTTCAAAGTTTTATGTCGCTTGAAGTAGTCCCTAGGAGGTGCATTTTCAGTTTTGATACTACACATTTGTTGTAAACTTAGAGGCACTTGCATCAAACATTTTTGCCTTCGCAAACGGCCGATGCAGCAAACCCCAATTTGCAATTCGTTAACCTGTTACTGAATCGCAATATGGGTTTGCGATTCGGTATTTGGAAGGGGTGTGTTTAGGGCGTCCCTTCCAAATACTGAATCCTAACGGTATGCATGAATGTTTTGTTACCGTGAATGCGGTTGCAAAACATTTGCATATTACCACCTACTTCAAGTAGGTGGTAACCCATTCGCAAAAGGGAAGGGGTCCCTTTGTAAATGGTTGTAAAAACATTTTAAGAGCAGGCAGTGGTCCCACGGACCAATGCCTGGTCTTAAAAAATGAAAGGAAAACTTATCATTATACTTTTTTTAAAAGCAACTCCTTTTACTTTAAAGAAAATGGGCTGCTTTCCAAAAAATTAAGATGGCTTTATTTAAAAGCAATCACGGACATGGTGGTCTCAGCAGGCCCCCATCCCCGTGATGTTTGCGATTCCTAGGGGGACGCAAATTGCAAACTACCTCATTAATATTAATGAGGTGGAGCGATTTGCGACCCCTAGGAATCGCAATCTGAAAGTCTTTGAGTTTCGTGCATTGTAAATTGCGATGGCCTAATTGCGATTCTGAGAAATTTGCAGTTAGGTATTCGCAATTTACATTTTGATGCATGTAGCCCTTAAGTCCTAGTATTTTTAACAGGTACTGTATCTCAACTACTTTTACAGTATATGATTGAAGACTACTTTACTGTTCCAACCAGTCACTACCTTGAAAATGAGGTTCTTATCTAGTTAAAACAAGTTGATTGCGTTTGAGCTGTGCCCACTGGTTAAAGACATATATATATATATGAAGTGCACAATAACAAACACATTTGAAGATTTGGAAATAACACCGAATGGATTGTTTGGCAAAAAGTTGGGAGTCAACGAGTAGAAATAGCACGGCTTGATGTCATGGCATGCTTTTTGTTAAAACATGTGTAGCTGCTTAGCTTTTCATCACTTAGGAGTGTAAAAAAATAATTTGTGCCTTATTGTTTATTACGCTAGTCAATATATATGTGGCTTGTTTATGCCATGCAATTCAACTGGCATCTTCTGCGATTGGTCAGATATCTGCATCTGGAATTGCGTGAAACAATTGAAACTGTAAAGTTACAATTAAACTGATACTAAAACACATTTCCTGATGTATTGTGAGCTACCAGAGCAAAGGTGACAGAGTACAATAGATTATTAAAACGTTTTTAATGTATGGTATTCACAGATAACAGCATCAAGACTCAATAATATGCCAATTATACACAAATCTGCGTGAGATTAGGTGTTCTGTTTCAGACATCCACCATCTCCAACACTGCTTGCACATCATTCAGAGACGGATGTCCAAAGCCTGCTTGAATCTCATCTCAAACAGACAGAATTCCTGGTATTTATCAAGAAATAGTACATACCTGGCTCAATGATATGAACCTTGATGGCATCGACCCCAACTTTTGTCAACTGCTAAGTTACTTGGATTCACTCTGGAAACCTACCTGACCCTCATGGACCACAATGCCAAAACAACAATGATGGCCTGGTGCCATCTCTTTCTTCTACAGAAAGTGAAAACATTTTCTACTAGAAAGCGACTTTACAACTACTGTTCAAGTGCTTGTACTCAAGCTTCTGAATTGTCTCAGCATCTGTGGTCTCCCAAATGACACCTTGGCATCATCTTAAGGGCATCCTTTAGGCCACAGCGTCTCTCTTCCAGGCCAGAAGAAATATGATCACATCATCTCCATACAGATGGAGCGCCACAGGCTATTTTAGGTAGCCAGTCCATATTGAAAATGAGATGCATCATTTGCTATGCCATCATGACTAGCACCCTGTGTAACTTTTGGGCATGTTTACTATCTCTGGTGTCTTTTGAAACATCCAAAAACAAGCCAGAAATTGAGATAATCTGTCCAATTGGGCACGAGGTTTGCTGCTCTGAAGGTCTGATGTTGTAGAAAAAAGAAACACAAAAACAGACTCTTAGCACTCTGCTGTATTTCTCCCTATACTTGGAAAACAACGACCTGCTGCACACCAGCAAATCTGGGTTCTGTTGTTGTAATGAAACAGCACTGGTAGAAGTGGCAGATTTCATCAGACATATGCGCGACGCAGAAGGCAAGGCCCTGCTGGCTATTCTGGGTGATCTGTCAGCGGTGTTTGATACGATTCCTCATAACACTCTATTGGCACACCTCCAGTCTGTTAGGATTTAAGGACAGGCCCGGAAATGGTTGTCCTCTCTCCTTGAAGATAGAATACAAGGGGTATGGTGTTCTCCTTTCTCAGCTGGACCCCGAAAGCTTAAGGTGGGAATACTGCAGGGCTCTGCCTTAATCCCCACACTGTTTAATGTGTATCTGGTACGCCTTGCAGGCTTGGCAGACGCTTTGGGTGCCAAAAAGTTGAAACATTTCTCAGAGAGAAAATCAGAAATTGTCTGACCAAAATTCAACAATAGGTCTCCTTCCGTCAACTGAAATGTAATGCCAGGAAAACTGAGCTCCTCTTCTTTGGACTCAGAGCAGAGGATTCATGGCAGACCTTTTGGCCAAAGGATGCTCCTCCGCCACTAATCCACACCAAATCGGTCAAAAATGTAGGTATCAGGTTTAATGGACAACTCTCATTTTGATTACAAGTCAATGCAGTGGTAGGAACCTGTTTTGTCATGTTACGTATGCTGAAGTGCCTTCACTTCCTCTCTTTGGCAGATAGACAACAGGTGGTCCAACCTCTGATTACATTAAGAGTGGACTATGGCAATTCACTGTATTTAAGCCTGTGTGATCATCTGATTAATAGGCTGTAGATGGTTCAGAACGCAGCCGCTCTAACAAAATTCTGCATTCCTTGGAGAACGCATGTGTCTCTGCTGGAGCAGAGTTTTCTGTTGAAAATTCATCGGGTTTTGAAGCTTCAGTTGTCTAAACGTGGTAAAATAAAATTACTAATTTTAATCATTAATTATTTGTTTTGTGTAAATGTTTTTTATTAATCAATATGTATGTATTAACAAGAGAAAACCGACACGAGGGAACGCTTACGTGTTGCTATTAACAATGTGCATGTTTTATTAAATAAACGTTGCTGAGTGCTGTTTATTTTTAAGCACGAAACGCTTTTGAATTAATGCTTTTCTGTGTTGCTAAAGCTAGATAATTACTTACACATAAGGGTATTAGTGGGGTTAACACTGTTTAATCACTATGCTGTGGTAACGTTGTTTTGTCTCTTTCAATTAAGATGGTCTATTGTGGCCTATTGTGGCCTACTAAAAGATGGCTGACTTTTGAAGCCTGGTTTCGAGTGAGAATTTGTGATGGAAAAGGCCTTGCTTAATATGGACGCGAGTCATCTGTCCACAGTCCTTGCCTGGTTAAAACTTTCCGTGAGGACAGCAGCAGATCTGGGCAAGTCTCCAGATGCATTGGGACAGCAGCCTTGGCAGCCTTGGAAAACAAAGGAGCTTTAAAGAAAGACTCTAAACTCTGAGCTCACCAGAGGAAATGTGTGGAAGTTGAGAAGATACATTTTAAGATTTAGTTCCTGTTCTGTCTTTTTATTTTTGTGACTTTTTCTGAGCGGAGATTTTTCCAAATGTAGCGATGCTACATCCTTTCCTTCTCGCTCTGCTCAGCGGTTCGGCGGATGAAGTAATATTAAATGTTTCTTTCCTTTGTCTGAATTATTATAAATATACTAGACTAGAGAGGGTTTTCATTCCATTGCGTTTTGCCACTTTGCCATTTTCTTCCCAAACCTGCGTTGGTGAGGATCGATGCTGTGAGGACGGTGACTTGGGAGATTTCTACTGAGAGACTTGTCCTGATGACCCATTCTGACATTTAGCTAGAATAGGTAATTATGAGAAAATGATTTATTCTGATTAATTTCTTTTGACTAATTTAGATAAAGAATCATAATTTTAAATACGGTGTTGGTGATTATTTCTTGTCAATTATTGAGTACTTTATTTGATTATTAATGTATAGATTGTTTAGATTATGACAATTGCAATAGCTAGGTCTTATCGACCTCGGTGTAGATGTGGGGTTTAGGAGTTTAGGAGTTTTCTTTCCACAGGTTCAATGCTGGTAGAGTATTTGAGTGTATGTTAGTGAAATGGGCCCTAGTGTATGGTGAGTGTATGTGCGTGTAACTGTGAAATTACTCTATCCGTGGAAGTAGGTAGATTTTGTACACCCCAATCTGCATCAAGTTCCTGGTAGCAGAGTGATGATAGTTATTGATGATTGTCTTGATCTGATTAGATTGCTTGTACATTAGCTTATTGATTATTGATTATTGATTGATGTTGGTATATGTACTAATACTATATGTTGGAGTCGTCATGTTGAGTTTTATGTAGTGCTTCTGGAACTTGGGAGCTAGTAGCAGTTCCGTAGTAGGGCAGAGGGAAGTATATGCTGCTCTCGGGAAAGACGGGATTGTTGGTCCTGTACGTATGCAGGAAAATTCACATTGTCTGGATTCGGAATCAGTGACATTGTTATATGTTACTATTAGAGATATTTCTGGTATATAAGGAGTGCGTATGGTAGTGAAGGTTATCTATGAAACTCTGGTTTTAAGTCCCAGGGATCCGTAAGGTTCGCCGTTAAAGCTTATCGCGGGAGAAGTAATAGGTATTCTCTGAGCTTGTTTGAGAAACTGGGTAGAAGTAAGCTGCTTGGTTGGTGTGTGTTATAATTCTGTAGTGGAGCAGATTGTTCGCTGTTCTCGGGAAAAGCAGGATTCTGTGTGTATGTACTATATTTTCTTGTATGAATGTGCGTGAATGTTTGTATACATTTAGTTGATTGTAAGACTCTTTGGACAAGTCCTAGAGGAAACAGTTAATGAATGTATGTTAGAAGGGCAGAGTAGAGGGATGTGCTACTGTGTCAACGAGAGGTTTCTTGTGAAATAGATTTTCTTTACTAATCTCTGGTTAGCGAAGCAGACAATGGAGATGTTTATATGTTGTAACTAATAGATTTTGTAGAAATTTGACACGAAGTCTACTGAGAAATTTTGTAAAGGAGGGGTAGACGAGTGACAAGAGACAGGAGACAGAAGCGACTGCAGCGACTGCTGACGTCAAACAGACCGCGCTCTCATTGGATATTAGATCAGAATAGTGCTCGCGCTGAGATTGGTGCGTTGGTGTGAGCCGCGCAAGGATTGGTGGAGCTATTCTAGTGACGTAACGTTCCAGGATTGATGCGTTAGTGTGAGTCGCGCTGTTATTGGTTGAAAAATCATATTGTGTAGTTGTATTACGGAAGGGATTAGAAAGTTTTGGTAAGCGTTAAAATGTATTACCAAGAGGAGAAAAAGAAAAAATCTTTGTTCAGAAAGATTAAAAATTGGTTCGACAAGGATAAAGATGTTAAAACGAGAGAGGGTAAATTGTTACCTCCATCGAAAACGCCTGCATCCTTCATGGCTGCGAGATATGGGTATCATACCTGTATATGGTTGGAAAATTGGGTTAGGTATACCAAAGAAGATGGAGTTTTAGCATTTCCAGAGCATGGTTCATTTAATCTGGCCGTGTTGAAAAATTTACGGGAAAAGATGTTATGTCTTGACCCAAGACCAAGGCCGACACAATTCGAGGCTTTAGTGGAATGGGAAGAGGAAGTACATGAGCGAGAGAAACAGAGGTCTGGAGGCAACTATAGGTATATGTTCGGGAGGAGACATGGTCGTGAAACTCATCATGATCGAATGACGAGATGGCGAGATGCTAGTATGTCAGAGGGATTATATCCTGTGAGAACAGTTGAAGAGGGAGCAGAAAGGGTTCCTGAGGCAGAAGTGAGAAGATATGGAGTTAATGAATATGAGGATGAGGTTTTAAATGACATGATTTACAAAAGACCACCTCCATATAGACCAGAACCAGAAGAGAGTACACCAATTGTTTCTCCGATAAGAGATACGCATCGTATCATTGAGACAGAAAATGTGACACCTGAGTTAAGAAGTGGTAATCCTTTCAGGGAGAGAGAGAATAGAAGCAGTGGCGAAAATACGAGAGAATTAGCCAGAACTACATCGGAGTTGACTGAAAGGATCAAGGAACTGACAAAAAATCTAGATGCTGTTACGGTACCCGTAACCATAGGTCCGGTTATGCCTGTTTTTGATAAGCAGAGGAAGGGTGAGAATGGTTTGGTTATTCCATATGTTGGGAATAGATTGACAAGTTTGGCTGGTCCTTCAGGAGATTCAGGAGAAAGGGCAGGAAAATTCAGACATGACACCTGTAATGAAGGATTAGAGGAGTCTAATTCAGGACTGGATGCTGGTGAAGCTAGTTGTTCAGGGATGCCGATTTTAGAACCGCAGAAGAAAGTGGTTCCAGTGAGAAAATCTACTGAAATAACAGCTGAGGATCTGAATGAATGGATGAAAGTTCTTCAAAAGAGGGATAAAGATTCACAAGCAATTGATGTTGCTAGGTTACATGTAGAATTAGAAGAGCTTGTTGCAGGGACAGTTCCAACAGAAATTCTAAAAAATCATCATGATGGTGAATTATTATTCATGTGCAAGAATATTACCTGGAGAGCGAGAAATACACATGACAGATTAAGAGCAATAGCAAATGATTATGGAGTTGACATTGATAAAGTGAAAGTTTTGCAGAAGTCTTACTGGATGGATTTCACAGATAAAGACATAGAGAATTTGAATGGTACTGGTAGAACAGGACAGATTAAAGAGATGATCGCTTTATTGCGAAAATGGGGTGATGTTGAAAAGTGGAAGGATAGATGGTACAAAAAGAGAGAAGAATCAGGGGATAGGACTTATTCAGCATTTCCTGTGAGAGAAAAGGAAAAACCAGTGGATATTTATCCTATGAGAGAAATACCTGGAGGAGGATATGTACATGTTCCATGGACCAGACAGGATATTTTATCATTTACGAATGATTTCCCTCGATTGAGAGAAAAGCCCGTCGAGTGGTACAGGCAGGTAGACAGGTTTGTGAAATTGTCAAAAGTGCTGTGGATTGACCTGAATAGTCTGTTTGATATAATTGTTCCAGCAGACTTGTGGGCTGAGTGTAAAATAGTTGTGAGTTGGCCTACTGAGGAATATCCAAGGGATCAGAGAACAGGAGCACCAGATCCAGAAGTAATGAGAAAGTATGAGCAGGTGATTGTATACCTGAAAAATAAAGTACCTCCAAAGGAAACAGACTGGGTTAAAATAGATCGAACACATCAGGAAGCAAAAGAATCAGTTCATGCTTTTTACGAGAGGCTGATACTGGCATTTAAACAATTCAGTGGAGATGAACACCTGGGTGACAAGGATTTGAGTCATTTTGTATACAGATTTGTATATGGCCTGAGACCTGAGATTAGTGAAAGAATTCGTGAGCATACTGTGGATTGGCAGAGTAAGACAATAGATGAGATTCTGAGACATGCAAAATACTTCAGTGATGAGATTGAAGCAAAACAAAGAAAGCTGAAAGAGAAAGCAATGTGGGCACAAGTGAAAGTTGCGGAAAGACAGGAAGCACAGCTGGTGGAACAAGCGAGTAATGCAGGAAATAATGCAGGGAATAGACCTAGGTATGCAGGGAAAGGTAAGGGGAATCTTGAGGAAGCTAAGAAAAAGTTCCCATGTCACAACTGTGGCCAACTGGGACATTGGAGATCAGAATGTACCAATCCACCATTAGTGAATAATGAGGGAAACTCCTTGAATCAACAGGTGCAGAACGGAGGGAATAATCAACAGCAGCAACAGCAGAAAGTTGTGAGACAGCAGAGTCAAGAGCCAAAACCGCCCTTGCCGCAGAATAGAGGAGCACAAAAGTATAATCCGGATTCGGGATTCTACAATGATGAGCAGGTAAACAAACCAAGGCGTTCTAACCAGGTACAACAGTACTTGTTAAAGAATGAAGGGAGGGAGTCTGAGGGTGATTATTGACGGTGCCGAAGAGAGGAGGAAGAGTGCATACTTGGTGCAACTCTAGAAATAGACCAGGCAGGACCATTTGTGGATGGAAAAATAAGTGAAGAAGGTGTTACTTTTTTAGTAGACACAGGTGCGACAAGATCAACTGTCAGGTCAACAGATATTAGAAATCTTCCTCTCTCGGATGAAGCAATCCAAGTAGTTGGTGTAGCCAATACACAAATCAGAACACGTCTTACTGAACCAGTAAGAGTACAAATAGGGAAATTTTCAGACATGCACAGATTTATCGTCTGTGACACAAGTCCAGTGAACCTGTTAGGTAGGGATCTACTCTGTAAGATGAATTGTACAATTTTTTGTACACCAGATGGAATAGCTTTTGAAACACCAGATGAGGATGTTTTGTACCGAATGACTCTAGAAAATAGAGAAAGTGAGTTAATTGGTGCATATGCTGTTTTTGATCCAAAGGATTTGCCTCAAGAGCTGAGAGACACAGTGAAAAGGACAGTTTGGGATTTTACTGGAGAGGATGTGGGATTGATGAATAATGTAGATCCTGTGAAAATTTCAGTGAAAGAGGAAATTACTTATCCTAACATTCCTCAGTACAAAATGACACCAGAAATAATTGAGGGAATAACTCCTATAATTGAGAAAATGATTCAGCAGGGAGTTCTGAGAGAACTACTGAGTAGTCCGTGTAATTCACCGATAATGGGGCTAAAGAAGCCTAATGGGAAATTCAGGATCGTACAGGATTTGAGAAAAGTTAATCAAATTGTGGTGGCATGTTGTCCTATTGTGCCAAATCCATCAGTGATTTTGTATCAGATTCCACATGATGCTGAGTGGTATACAGTGATTGATTTGTGTCATGCTTTCTTTTCAATTCCATTGCATCATGACAGCCAGCCGATTTTTGCATTTAGATTTGGCCAGCGTATCTTAGCATGGTGTCGTATCCCACAGGGGTATACAGAGAGTCCTTCAATATTCAATCAGTTATTGAAAAAGTCATTGGAGAGTTTGATCATGCCTGAAAACTCAGTATTAGTGCAGTATATCGATGACCTACTTGTGGCATCAAAGACACGTGAAGCTTGTGAAGTAGATACTATAGCTTTACTGAATCATCTGGCAGATGGAGGATTAAAAGTATCTCCAGCTAAATTGCAATTCTGCAAGAAAGAGGTGCATTATCTTGGACACAATATTGAGAAAGGTCTGAGAAAAGTGACTGATGACAGGATCAAAATTATCAGGGAAATGAAAGCCCCAAAGACCCAGAGGGAAGTGAGAATGTTCCTGGGAATGGTGGGTTATTGTCGTCAGTGGATAATTAATTTTTCGCTGATAGCAAAGCCACTGATTAAGCTGACTAAAAGTGAGATGACAGACCCATTGGAACTAGATGGAGAACAAATGGCAGCATTCGAAGAGCTGAAAAGCAGAATGTGTGAAGCCCCTGCTTTGGGTATGCCAGATTATGAAAAGGAGTTTGAATTGTATTGCAGTGAGAGAAATGGATGTGCACTTTCAGTGTTAATTCAGAAGCATGGATTACTGAGAAGGCCTATTGTGTACTTCTCATCGACACTTGACCCTGTATCTGTGGGTTTACCAGGTTGTCTGAAATCTGTGGCTGCAACATGCAGAAGCCTAGAACAGAGTGAGGGAATCATAATGGGATATCCTGTAAGGGTATTCGTACCTCATAATGTGGCAATTCTTTTGACAAGAAGCAGAACCCAGTACATGTCACATAGTCGGTTGACTAAATATGAAAAAGTCATTCTGGGAGCATCAAATGTGACTCTTGAGAGATGTGTGAATGTGAATCCAGCGACATTGTTGCCGGATATTGAAAATATGGGTGTGAAAACAGAAGATGATCACAATTGTTTGGATGTGCTTGATTACTGTACAAAACCGAGACCAGACATAAGGGATCTTCCCTTGCATGAGAGTGATCATGTGTTGTTTGTGGATGGATCATGCCTGAGGAATGATGAGGGTGTGCTATGTGCAGCATATGCAGTGTGTAAGGTTTCAGAAGTAATGGAAGCATCATCATTGAAAGGAGTGAAATCTGCGCAAGTTGCTGAATTAATTGCATTGACAAAAGCTTGTGAAATTGGGAAAGATTTGAGAACGACTGTGATGACTGATAGTCAGTATGGATTTGGAGTTGTGCATGACTTTGGCCAACTTTGGCTACAAAGAGGTTTCTTGACGTCGAGTGGGACTCCAATAAAGAATGCTGAAGTGATTGGGAAATTGCTTGAGGCGATACAGCTGCCTAAAGAATTAGCAGTTGTGAAATGTGCTGCTCATGGACAAGGAGATGATTTTGTGACAGTTGGCAACAGATACGCAAACGACATTGCACAATATTGTGCAAAGAATAATCAATCTATTAATCGGGAACGAGAGAGTGAAATGTCTTTTTGTTCTGTGATGTTTACTAATGTCTTAGAGACATGGGATGAAGTGAAACAGTTGCAGGATGAGGCAGAGGAGGAAGAAAAGAAAGATTGGATTAAGGCAGGTTGTGCCCCGAGAGAGACAGACCATGTTTGGGTCTATAGAGATGACAGACCAGTAATGCCGAACTCCATGCTGTCGACAATGGCAAGGATGTATCATGGCCAGGGACATTTGGGAAGGGATGCGATGATCAGGTCTTTTAAACAGACTTGGTACAATGCAAAGTTCAGGACAATTGCAGAAAGTATCTGTCAAAGATGTTTGATTTGCCAGCAATTTAACACTGGGAAAAAGACAGTGGTGAGTCTGGGAACAATAGGCAGAGAAGGAGGTCATTTTACAAGAATGCAGATTGATTTCATTGAAATGCCCCAAGTGAACAGACTGAGATATGTACTAGTGGTAGTCTGTTTGTTTTCAAGATGGGTTGAGGCCTATCCGACTAGGAGAAATGATGGAGTAACAGTGGCAAAGTTACTGTTAAGAGAGTTGATTCCTAGGTATGGATTTCCAGTAACGATTGAGTCTGATAGAGGTGGACACTTCGATAATGAACTCATGAGTTTGATTTGTGAAGCATTAAGCATACAGCAGAAGCTACATTGTGCATACAGACCAGAGGCTTCTGGTGTTGTTGAGCAGATAAACGGCACAATTAAGAACAGGATTGGTAAGATGTGCTTAGCCACTGGCATGAAATGGCCCGATGTTTTGCCTCTAGTGCTGATGACTATCAGATCTACTCCAGATAGAACTACTGGTTTAAGTCCGCACGAGATAATCATGGGACGTGCAATGCGACATGCATATGTACCTGTCAATAAGTTGATGACAATAACTGATGACATGATTTTGGATTACTGTAAAGGCCTGGCTGACGCAGTTCATTCTGTGTTTCACCAGATTGGAGAAGAAGCTACTACACTTGAGAAGAAGCAAGCTCATGATCTGAGTCCAGGAGACTGGGTGAGGATTAAAGTGCACAGAAGAAGAAATTGCTTGGTTCCGAGGTGGGGAAGACCATGACAAGTCATTCTAACTACGACGACTGCAGTGAAGTGTGCTGGTGTGAAAAACTGGGTGCATGCGAGTCATACTCTGAGAGTTCCAAACCCAAAGGATGGGACTGGTAGAGAGTATTTTGAAGAGTCAGATTCCAGTGATGATGAAGACCCAGAACCAGTGAGAAAGAATCAAGGTTCAGGAAAAGAAGCCTTTTCTTCAAGTTCAAGAGAACCATTGAAAATTTCAGAAAGGAGATCTGATTCTGAAAGAGAGCCTGAAGTTCCAAAAAGCAGTGGAGGAAAAAGAAAAGAAAAGAGCAGTTTCACAGAAATTAGTCCTGAATCAGAAGAGGAGGAGATTGAAGAACCACTTGAGATTATTTCTGAAGAAGTAGGGTCAGAAGAAGATAGAGAGGGACAGATTGCGGAAGACCCCCGAGGAGGTGTAGGGAACACTTCTAATAAGCTAGGTGAAGGGACAAGTAGACAGCAAGAAGATTGCGTGTCGGAGACCCGAGGAGGGAAAGAAGTAGGGAAGTCTCAAATAGTGGTGAAAAAGACTGTGGAGCGAAAGAAAACTGCTGAAGAACAAGAGCGAAAGAAAACTGCTGAAGAACAAGAGGCATTTGAAACAGAATCGGATGAAAGTGAAAGTGAAAAATCAAAGGGTCGAGTTCTGAGAAAGAGAACTTGGATTGGAGAAAGAAATAATACAGAAATAAGACCGAAAAAGGTCATAAGAGGAGATTTTTGGCCTAATAACAGAGTAAAGAGGCTGAGATACAGACTGATAAGAGGAAATTCATCGAAAGCTGAACAAGTGAATGAAGTATCGAGTCAAAACGAAGTAAAAAGGAAGGAACAAAAGGAGTCAAGAGAACCTGAGGAAATAAAGAGAATTAGAAGACCCAACCAAAAGTACAGATCACCGGAATGGTCTTATGTGGCACTGTCTGAAGAAGGAGAAGAAGAAACAGTGACTCGAGATAATCCGGAGGAGATCTTGAGAAAAGTGGTTGAGGAAAAGGAAGAATCTGTTGGAATCTTAAAAGTTATCCTGACTGACATTGGAGAAGAGTCAGATGCACAGGATGTTGTTGATGATCTGATACAATTTGATGTTGCTGAAGAAGAAGGAGTGAAAAGTGATGAATATCCAAATTGAGTGAACTGAAGAAATCACTTGGAAAAAGTGAAAAGGAGAAAGTCCAAAGTTTGAGAAATTACAGTAGTGGAGTAGTAGAGGCTAAGTCAAAAGACAAGGTCAAAGTAGTAAAATGGCTAACATAGAGAATAATCAAAGTAGATGTGCCTTCTTAAAAAGATGGTGTAGAATGTGCTGCTGCTGTACTGGATTATTAATGCTACTATGGGGTATTTTAGCTTTATTAGTTACATTTAGAGTTTCAATAGGTACATTTGAAATACATACTGAGAATGAGACAAATGTAGAAAAGAATTCGCAAAAAGTAGTTCCAACTAGAATTAGTAATACTTACATGCATAAAGATAGGTCAATTAATGATTTTTCTAGTGATGTTTTTTCAAAGTTGTTATACGAATATGTGAAAACAATGGAAGTAAGGGATTGCTACGTTTGTATGCAATTACCTGCATCCGTTTCAGAGGGTGTTACTTATCACCATTTACCAGCTACGTATAGAATTTCTTGTAGTGTATTAAGTAGTGTTTTTTATTTGTTAGGGAAAATAGATTATAAGATGTCTAACAAAGATAGTATTTTTGGGCACTTGCCAATGAACAAAGAGCTGAATCCAGCTAAAGAAGCTAACATTTTTGGTGAGATTTTTATTGAAAAAGAAGAATTAACATTAGATTACATTTTTAAGAATAATTTAACTTGTAGTTTGGAAGAAGAGGAGAAAGCTTTCCTGAACATGGTGGAGGAAAGGAGATTGAGTATGCATGAAAAGGCAGGGAAATATAAAGTGAGTGAGACAATTTGGGACATTGAGATGGGAAAAGAATTGAGAAATGGAGCTAGTCCAACTTTAGCTTTAGATGCACCACAGAAGGGTAAGCTGTGCATTACAAGAGGGAAATCCCAATATGATACATATTTTGTTGGGACTAGTGAATGTCATGATACATACTTCATTGCAACAGGATGGGGTTTCAGAGGTGGAGAAGATACAATTTTTCCAGGAGTGTATTATGTTTGTGGGAACAAGGCTTATTACAAGTTGCCTGACCATTGGTATGGCACGTGTTATGTGGGCCTGGTTTTTCCAAAGATTTTTCATATAGATAGAATAGAAGATGTAGAACATATTAATTTACTAATGCGCTTCAAGAGGGAAACTTGGTTTGAAACTGTGGGTGACATTTTTGGAGCTTTAATTCCAGCAGTGGGAATTTCTTTAAATGCTAATGGGATTCGGAAACTGTCAACAGTGGTGGATCGCTTATCGACAAATACCGCTGGAGGGTTTCTTTTGGTGAATACGGAACTAATTGCCGTGCGTGCTATGTCTATGCAAAATAGACTTGCTCTTGATATTCTATTGGCTAAGGAGGGTGGAGTTTGTGGAATGCTGAAAGTTCAACATTGTTGCACTTACATTCCAGACGAAAGCAAAGACCTGAAGGTATATATCAAAAATATTACTGATTTGCATGAAGAATTAGTACCACTTGAAGCTGAAAGTATCTGGACTAAAATAGCTAATAAGGTGATAGCTGTTAAGAGTTTTATTGCAAAAATAGGTAGTACTATTGTGTGGGTTATTTGGTGATAAAATCACCAAAGGGGGGATTGCTGGAGCAGAGTTTTCTGTTGAAAATTCATCGGGTTTTGAAGCTTCAGTTGTCTAAACGTGGTAAAATAAAATTACTAATTTTAATCATTAATTATTTGTTTTGTGTAAATGTTTTTTATTAATCAATATGTATGTATTAACAAGAGAAAACCGACACGAGGGAACGCTTACGTGTTGCTATTAACAATGTGCATGTTTTATTAAATAAACGTTGCTGAGTGCTGTTTATTTTTAAGCACGAAACGCTTTTGAATTAATGCTTTTCTGTGTTGCTAAAGCTAGATAATTACTTACACATAAGGGTATTAGTGGGGTTAACACTGTTTAATCACTATGCTGTGGTAACGTTGTTTTGTCTCTTTCAATTAAGATGGTCTATTGTGGCCTATTGTGGCCTACTAAAAGATGGCTGACTTTTGAAGCCTGGTTTCGAGTGAGAATTTGTGATGGAAAAGGCCTTGCTGAATATGGACGCGAGTCATCTGTCCACAGTCCTTGCCTGGTTAAAACTTTCCGTGAGGACAGCAGCAGATCTGGGCAAGTCTCCAGATGCATTGGGACAGCAGCCTTGGCAGCCTTGGAAAACAAAGGAGCTTTAAAGAAAGACTCTAAACTCTGAGCTCACCAGAGGAAATGTGTGGAATTTGAGAAGATACATTTTAAGATTTAGTTCCTGTTCTGTCTTTTTATTTTTGTGACTTTTTCTGAGCGGAGATTTTTCCAAATGTAGCGATGCTACATCCTTTCCTTCTCGCTCTGCTCAGCGGTTCGGCGGATGAAGTAATATTAAATGTTTCTTTCCTTTGTCTGAATTATTATAAATATACTAGACTAGAGAGGGTTTTCATTCCATTGCGTTTTGCCACTTTGCCATTTTCTTCCCAAACCTGCGTTGGTGAGGATCGATGCTGTGAGGACGGTGATTTGGGAGATTTCTACTGAGAGACTTGTCCTGATGACCCATTCTGACATTTAGCTAGAATAGGTAATTATGAGAAAATGATTTATTCTGATTAATTTCTTTTGACTAATTTAGATAAAGAATCATAATTTTAAATACGGTGTTGGTGATTATTTCTTGTCAATTATTGAGTACTTTATTTGATTATTAATGTATAGTTTGTTTAGATTATGACAATTGCAATAGCTAGGTCTTATCGACCTCGGTGTAGAAGTGGGGTTTAGGAGTTTAGGAGTTTTCTTTCCACAGGTTCAATGCTGGTAGAGTATTTGAGTGTATGTTAGTGAAATGGGCCCTAGTGTATGGTGAGTGTATGTGCGTGTAACTGTGAAATTACTCTATCCGTGGAAGTAGGGAGATTTTGTACACCCCAATCTGCATCATCTCTACTTCTCAGAGACCTGTATTGGCTTCCTTTGGGAAAAGGATCACATTTGGGATCCTACTCTTCATCTATAAAGCATTATATGGGACATGCCCAGGGTACTTAAGAGAAGTCTGCGCTCATCAAATCTCTGTTTGGCCAAAATCTCCTCGATCCACAAAGTAAGGACCGGGGTAAGATCCTTTTCCTTCCTGGGTCCGTCTCTATAGAATACATTTCCCCTGGAATTAAGACACCTTAAAGCAACCCCTATGTTCCAAAAAAATTAAAAACATGGCTCTTTTCCAGCAACTGATATTGATCCCATGCTTCCCTCGATTGGTCCACTTCTTTACTGGTGTCAGAACACTCCTTGGAGTATCAATTGCACTTTAGAAATACCTTTACATTTACATTTAAAATACTGCCAGGAGGGGGCTGTGCCCAGAGCCTAGCACAGAAATAATTATTTCTCTCAGAAGCAAGCTTGCGTGGGGAGTCCCCCACTACAAATCCATATTGAGCCCAGGAGTCCCCATCTTCCCGGGGGCCTACGCAGTACTGCAGGGTCCAAGGACTTCATTCACAAATCCCATGACAAAGAACAGGGCCCCTGGAGCACTGTCACACTCTTTATTCTGCTTCAGGGGAGGTTCCAGTCCTGGCAAGAATCCCGTGCACCTCCTTGGCTATTGTGTACCCATGTCTGGAGGGCTGGATGGCAGAGGCAGAAGCACCCCACCTGTGGTCCATGTGAGTGAGGGAAGAGAGGGAAAAGTGCGTACCACACCTGGGTGAACAGCAGTATGGGCAGAAGGGAGCCCAGAGAGTCAGGTAGGCAGAGCAGGAGTGAAGCCCTGTGCTGCCTCTAGAGAAGAATAAAGGCTTTGGGTGCCCAGGGTGGGACGAAAGCACTCAATGAAAAAGGAAAATTAGAGAAAGGCATGCAGTGTGAGAACACAACACAAAGGAGGCAACCTGCTCATTAGAAATGCATTTCCCTGGAAGGGTGTTTCCCATAATTCCCTATAAGAGGGCTGAATCTAGAACATTGGCTTATGTGTTGTCTCAAGGAGAGGGAAGGGCACGATCAACATTGGCTCAATGTGTTATGGGGGCTGTGGGGGGTGCAGCAGTCACCTTGGAATGCTAATAAAAAAGAAACCCTACCATTTCAAGAGGATTACATCTTTGAACCCATGAGTGGTTCACCACACTGTTCATTTAAGCACTCCCAGAGCTCTAGAGTACAGTGACGCCCATGGGTGCATGATATGGCCATAGATAGTAAAGAAATACTCCAACACACATTTAATGGGTGTTTTGAATACAAAATGCTTTATTGATGGTATTACTGATAAATAGGGAACTGTTTCATATTTTGTAAGGAATACTTTTGCATACGGATGGTGTTTCTTTTAATTTTAATAGTTTATCTTTTCAAAGTATCATATGTGGTTAATTTATCAACTTGTTGACACACCCAAAAAGTCACTAAGCCTTCCTTATTTAAAATGACACCCTCTGTGATATATATACTGACACAGTAAAGGAAAGAGAACTAGCAGCATTGTCAATGTTCATACACATATATATATACATATATATATTGGAGTTTGTGCTCTCTTTTCTCGCCAAAAGGAAGTGAAAGGGTGCACTTGGTGGAATCTGATACGATACGGAAGCTGGCTGCCTCCATTTGACGAACCCCCCTCCCCGGGAGCAGGCAGCGGCTCTCAGCCAAAAACAGCTACAAGGATCCAGGAGGAAATCTTTGCGGCAGCCCCCTGATGCAGCTACAAATATAATCACCAGCCACAAGACAGCGAAGGCAGGGTCGGAGGACTCGCCTAAGACAACATCACGGCGGTGAGTGTATTAGCATAAGCGCAGGTGGGGAGGTCATTTGCAAACAAAATTCAGCCAGCGAAGACAGCAATCACACAAGGCACTCATAAGTGTTTCAAAATGTCAGCGGACGCAGTATAGGAAAGGGAGGCTGCAGCGGATTAGTTGTTTAGCAACAAACCAAGTGCCTTGAATAGTGGTCAGTAATCCAACATGGGCATAAGTAGCAAAGAGACTGTTGCTAAATCATTGCTTAAAACATTAGAGAAATGCATGGGCAATGAGATCACAAAGTGGTGGGAGCAAAAATCCCATCAAAAGTACGAGGAAGCAGTTAGAGTCCCACGTGGGCTCCGAATATTATTGTCTCCTAGCTTTGATAACCCCAACATGTTAAAAGAATGGGCTGAGAATAATTTGATGGCATCCATGAACTTGGTAAAAATATTAATTAAATATCCCCAGAGTGATCGTGAGGAACTTTTGCAACAGATTGACAAGATCAATGAACAATTGGGGAAGATTGAACAAACAGATTATAATATGAAATCTAGAAAGGAAATTCAAGAAAGGTTGAAAAAACAAGAGGACAGGATCAAAGTTAGAAAGGCTCACAAGTTTGCCAGAGACAAGGCAGACTATGACCTGGGACAGATCTTTACATTTGCGCGCAAGTATGATAGTGCTAAAAGGATGATGGCTCAACAACATGCCGAAAACGATGACAGCATCAACAAATCCAGAGTCGATGGGTGCAGCAAATGTTGGTTCATCTACTTCTGACCTCAGCTCAGCAATCAGTGAAACCGAGTCAGAAGATGGAGGATCTAGTACAACAAATATATCAGGAAAAAGAGGCAAACTAAGTCTGGCTGAGTAGTTAGATTTCTCAGACAAACGTTAAGGCCCCAGAACCAAATGAGACAACAGGACAACGAAGGAACAAAAAGAGACAAGCAAGGTGCAAATGTCAGAGGTGCAAGAGCCAAAAAGCCCCGATGGCGCAGGAGACAGGTAAAGATGACAACACTTTAAACAATTTATCCACTTTGACTAACTAAGGCAGAAACCCCACTATTATCGCTTGAGCTGTCTTACTGCCAGGAAAGCAATTTTAATTACGGGTGCACCAGAGTGGATGTTTTCAGCTTCATTAGCAAATTAAAATTAAAAAAGTTCTTCACTGTAAAAGAAGGCATCAACCAACAAAGAATGACACAAGACAATACAAATATGACCAAAGAAAGCCTTCAGGTTTCTGATGCCAGTACTCTTTTAACCATGTATGAACTAAGTAATGAAACTAACTATGATCAACATAACCTGGGGTCAACACAGGAAAGATGGCAAGCTCTGGACATAACACAATCAAGTGCGGGCAGTAGCCCCTTCAAACCCAAATCAACTTTTTTTCCCATGATGCCTAAAGATGCTATAGACATTTTTCATGAACGGGTAACTGAAGATCTAAAAAAACTTTACCACAGAGTGAATCTTAGGAAGAGAAAGAATAGGTATTGTGACCGCCAGTATGAAAATCTGATTGAAAAACTCAAAAACAATCCTGAGGTTGTTATAAATAAGTCCGATGAGGGCAAAAACATAGTTATTTGGCCTAGAAAGGAATATATCCAGGAGGCACATCGCCAATTAAACAATACTGACTGTTATGAAAAGACCCCCATGAATGAATACAAGAAATCAAAATATGGTTTGAAAAAAGATCTACAACAATGGAAAAGACAAGGACTAATTTCAAATGAGGAATACAAATTCATGCAAAGCAAATTACCTGTACTCCCTACGATCTATTTCATACCAAAAATTCACAAGATGACTACCCCAATCCCTGGCAGACCAATCATCTCTGCCATAGGTGGGATGTGTGAACATGTAACACAATATGTAGACTTCTTTCTCCAAGATCATGTACAAAAACTCCCTATGTACATTAGAGATACCGGAGACTTTCTTACCAAGTTAAATACAGTTGAACGGATAAATGGATAACTGCTAATCAAGTTAGACATAAAATCGTTAGATACGAGTATAGATCATTACTGTCTAACAGCAGTAAAATACTTCCTGGATACTAGACCGTTAACATGTTATAATCATAAAACTATGTTATTAGATCTGATCAGGTGGTGTTTGTTTAAGAACTTTTTCTTATTTGGCAAGGATCTGTTTAGACAAAAGTGTGGAGTTGCTATGGGAGCCTGTTATTCCCTCAGCTATGCTTGCTTGCATGTTGGCTGGTGGGAGGAACAGGTTCATAGGACAAACCACTCAACAATGTATTCCACACATCTCATGCACTGGTTGCGACTTATCGATGACGTTTTTATTGTGTGAAAGGGTGATCAGGAGAGTGCAGAAAAATGTCTTCAGGAAATCAACAACAATACTGTAAATCTGAAATTCACATCACAGATTAGCACTCATAGTGTGGAGTTCTTAGATATCATGGTGCATGTAGTGGGTGACAAACTAGAAACCACACTGCACCGCAAAACAAGGACGGGCAACTAAACGTTGCATGCCAAAAGTTCACACCTGAGGCATCTAGTCAAAATTATTCCTTACGGTGAACTCCTTAGGCTCAAAATAATATGCAGGACAGAGGAAGAATTGCAAAGGTGCACACAAGAAGTCAAGATAAGATTCAGATTGAGGGGGTATGATGAGAAAATCCTCAATGAAGCTACCCAAAAAGCCAATGGCAGAATTAGGGAGTCCTTGTTACAACAGAGGCAACCTCACACAGAAGAGGAACCTGCATCCACATGCAAGCCTCATGCAGCATAAATGAAGATAGCACACCTCGACTAATTACCACGTACAGACGTCAAGAAAGACAGTTGAGGTCAATAGTTAATAAAAATTGGCCCATAATACTCATGGATGGAGTACTGGCACCCAGGCTATCAGCTTTACCAATAGTTACCTTTAGACGGGCATTATCAATTAGATCACAGCTAGTTAAAAGCAGCCCAGAGATCAGCTTGAGCACAGGGTAGCTTAAACCTAAGCAGGGATTCTTTAAATGCTCCACCTGCAGGGCTTGTAGGTTTGGGGAGAATACAGCACATTATGTAACACCTTTCAGCCCCAAAAAGAGAGCTATAAAAGGTAACTTAATCTGCTGGACAGAGGATGTGGTGTATGTGCTGACTTGTACCTGTGGCTTGAGGTACATGGGGAGTACCAAGCTACAGGTACCTGTGAGAATTTTACAGCACTTAGGGGCTGGGCCATCGTGAACAACGATGTCACATCCCAGTGGCTCGTCATTTTAAAACTGAACATAACAATGAACTCAGCTGCCTCAAATATTATATAGTGGACGCTGTCCGAATCTCCGCTATGGAGGCAACAGAGAACAAATGTTGAGACAGCTCGAGTCACGCTTGATTTTAGGATTTGACTGCAAAATACCGATAGAGTTCAGTAACACTGAGGACCTTCACAATTTCTTGTAAACCCCAGAGGAAGCTTATAAATTTATGTAACTCTGGAGAATAGCCTGTTAGGCTATACACTCAAAGTTGTGATTTAAGCGCAAATTAAAAAGTTAGACATATGCTAGCCGGTCCTTTTAACGATGCCTGAAATCCACTTAGATCTGGTAAAAACTATGATAGGACTAACATAGGGGTGACTAAATTGATAAAGATGTACAAACATAAATTTGAAGCCTGACGCCCAATATGAATATCTACTTTGAATGAATATAAAAAAAAAAAAAAAAAAAGATTTCAATTAATGTGTTACATTTTAAATTGACAATTTGCACTTAGTATATGTATGTATTGTGATGCATTAAGCACTTTAAGCACTTTGCACTAATGTGGCAGCTTCTATGTACATTAGGCAGCTACTATGCACACTAGCACTTTAATGAGAATGATAGGCTCAACTTGCACATCTGATGGCGTAAAGATGATTTTAGAATTCATGAAGATATTTCTGTGGTATAAATACAAATAATATTGAAAACATAAATACTGTGGTGCAAAAATAGGGGACGAGGTATGATATTAAAAATGCATTTATGTAATAAGATAACAACTGTAACATCTCCCCGGTATCCATATAACGAAGATACAGCCACCCGGTGGATTAGGTTTTTAATGACCATACAATGTAAAATAGATAATCTAATTATTTCATAGTACATATTCACCTATTTATTTATTTATGTATTTATCGATTTTTAACAAATGTATGTGTTAAAGATTGGGAATCCAATGAATGTTTACAAGTATCATGAAGCCCTAGGACCAACACCGGCTGGTAAAGTGGTTGAGATGAACGACGACTTAAGCAAAAAATTGATTCTTTTCACCTTGTCTATTGTGATCACATGACACTAGGGGGTTGAACAAAAGATCATGTAAAGCGTCACTGGGTGACCGAAACGCATTATGACTAGGAAACTATGAGAAAATAAAGAAAATCGCACTACTACAAGTGGAGTTTGAGCTCTCTTTTCTCGCCGAAATTTATATATATATTCACTGAAAAAACCATAGGTTTCAGGGGTGTTATAGTTAGCTGGACTTTTCACTTGTACAAACCCATTGAAATTCCCCCGTTATAGTTAGTTCAGCTAACTATAACTCGCGCGCCCGCAATGCACTGCTGATGATGTCATATATTACATCACTCATGACATGGTCAGTGACATCACTGATGACATCTCAAATGACATCACTGATGACATCACTGAGGACATCATCCAGTGAATGTCTGTTTTTCTGAAAAGTAAATATGTTTTATATATGTATATCTCAAGGTCGATGGAAGAATAAATGGCTATATAAGTGTCTAAATGGATGATTTGTTTTTGAAAAATTGATTGTGTAACTGACTGATTAAGTGTATCATAGTGAATACATGGCTTAGTGAGTAATGTTTAAATATGTAACTATCTGTATCAGTCTCTCACTTTGTGTATAAGTGGCTGCATGGGTTGGTGAGTAGCTACATGGGTGTCTATATAGGTTATTAGTTGGTTTTTTTAGTATCAGTCTGAGTGTCTGCATGGATCGGTGGGTGGTATTACGTAGTGCATAGGTGCATGAATGAGTGACTCACTGTTTGTATGTTTTGAAGACAGCATGTGTGCAGGACTGTATGGGTGGATGAGTGTGTGTATGGGTGTGATAGTGAGTGAATGACTGTCTCAATAGTGTCTTTATGAGTAACTACATATGTTTTAAACTAGTATATGTGACTATTGGTGTATATAAGTGAGTATATGTGAGAGTGAGAGATTGAAAGAGTTCCTGTATGAATAAGTATGTGTTTCTATAAGTGATTGTTTTAAAGACTAAGTATGTGTAAGTTTCTGTAGAAGTAAGTGTGGTGGTGTGTGTATAACTGTATATGCAAGTAAATGTATGTTTGATTCTTTATTAGCATGAGTGACTATGTGTGTGAGTAACTCTATGGATGAGTGGCATTGTGTAACAGGATGTATAGGTGTATGAGTACATATGATGAGTGAGTACATGTATGAGTGACTGTATAGGACTGTTGGTGAATGAGTGGATGTGTATGTGGATCTTAGAATTACTGAAGAGGTTGTTGTAACTGGTATTGGTATGTCCATTGTTTTGAAAATTTTAGTCTCTATTTTTGAATGTGTGTATCAAAGGTTATATTAGGGTGAGAGGAGGTCTGCCACTCTATCACAAGGATGATGTCATCAGTGATGTCATCAGTGATGTCATTTGAGATGTCATCAGTGATGTCATGAGTGATGTCACTGACCATGTCATGAGTGATGTAATATGTGACGTCATCGGCAGTGCATTGCGGGCGCGCGAGTTATAGTTAGCTGAACTAACTATAATGGGGGTATTTCAATGGTTTTGTACAAGTGAAAAGTCCAGCTAACTATAACACCCCTGAAACCTATGGTTTTTTCAGTGAATTTCTGAGGTTTTTTAAATGCTAATTCCTAACTATAACGTGCCTGAAACCTATGGTTTTTTCTGTGAATTTCAAAGGTTTTTCAAATGCTAATTTCTAACTATGCCTACAGAGATAGGACCTGTGAAGAAAGAAGAAAAAATGCACAGAAAGAAAGAAAGAAGTGCAGAAAGAAGCAACAGAAGTCCTCAAAGACGAAGAAAAGTGCAGGAAGAAGGATAACGTGCAGAAAGAACAAAAAGAAGAGCAGAAAGAATCCTTGTTGCAAAATCATCCTGTACCCTCAACTTTTTACAGTGAAAACACCTACATACACTAGGGAACTTTATGCGTTGGGGTCCCCCTGTGATTAGCATGACCTCCTCTGTAAGCCCCTAGTATATAATAGGGCAGGGGGATTAAAACTACCTCTTACAACAGGCCACAGGGCGTTTTTGCACACGTTAACTCAGGCCCCGTCCCCTCCCTTCACCACTGTGTAAACACGCCCTGTGTCCGTTTTTAGTTGGGAGATTAAGTTCATTTGAATCCTGAGGGTCCCTAGGGTCCAACTAGCCGACTAGGTACCTCCAGTAAGTGCCACAGAGCTGCGTTGCAGAGAGGTGTAAAAAGTGGCACAGCCTGGGCCACCTCTCTGCAATGCAGCTCAGTGGCGCTTACTGGAAGCACTTGGTGGGCTAGTTAGCCCCCAGGGGCCCTCAGTATTGAAGGGAATTTATATCCCCAATTTAAAACGTGCCATAGTGCGTGTTTGCACACGTCACCTCAGGCCCCGTCCCCTCCCTTCACCACTGTGTAAACACGCCCTGTGGCTGTTATAAGTTGAGAGATTAAGTCCCCTTGAATCCTAAGGGTCCCTAGGGTCAAACTAGACCACTAGGCACCTCCAGTAAGGGGCTTGGCCTCAGAACACCTGTCTGCATCGCAGCTCCCTGGTGCATACTGGAGATGCCTGTTGGGCTAGTTGGCCCTCAGGGACCCTCAGTATTGAAGAGGAATTAATTCCCCAACTTACAACTCCCCAGGGGGCGCGTTTGCAGAGTGCTGCAAGGAGGGGGCGTGGCCTCCGGCACGATGCCAGTCTTTTATTTATTTTAATTTTTTAAGAAGGGGGGCTGTGTGGTTCCCCTTCTTATTCTAATTTATTGGCCCTGATGACCCCATCCCCCAGGGCCTGTCTCCTAATTATATTTTTTTGACCCCGATCCCCAGGGCCGGCCACTGTTTTTTATTATTTTTTAAAAATATGTATTTATAGACACACCTAGGACATGCTGGACAAACCGTACGTACCTATCACCATGACGATTTGAGTGATATTCATTAAAAGGCGACTATGTATACAATGAATCCACGTGGAATGTATTTACACCACTAGTGAAGCTCTGACATGTCTGAGGCCCTACCGTGCCTAATCCCGGTAGACACCCTTGTCGTTTATTTATACAAACATTGGTAGCTATTGACGGGCACATTTAATACACATGCACACCAAGCCATTCAAAGGGGATTCGACAAAAATTCAACCAAAACTATGTAAGAACCCCCCTCACGGTTAATAAAACACACATCCACTGCCGGATGTGTAATACTTTTTATTTTACTCTCTGGAAAGGGGACGAACATCACTTGAGAGTCACAGCACGCTCCTGGCAGAGCCCAATGCTGTGTTACACCCACCATTGCCTGCCGAGTGCCACACACCTCTGTGTTGTATTCCACCAGCTAGTGCATATGCTATGACACTCTCTAGCACATGTGCACTGTAACACCACTCCGTGAATATGTCATGCCACACTTGTCTTCGCACGGGTTATATTGCCCCATCTAACGTGCCTTCCTCGATGCCTATGTTATAACGCACAGTGCTATGCCATACATATTACAATCTGGGATCCATATCTTTGTCACAGTGCATATGCAACGTTACACTCCCCAGCACATATTTTATATTACAACTTTAGAGACTAGTTAGGTTACACAACACTGCCCTGTGCAAATTACACTCCAAGGCGCACATCGCATAGCACACGCTAGTGCCTGTGCTATCTTGCGCTCTCCAATGAATCTGTCATTGCGCACAATGTATTGCATATTATATTTCACGCCCGGTTCATCTTATATCACACTTTTTGGTGCATAGTTTATACCATACACTATATCTAGTTTTCATTTTCAATCGTGCTCTCAGGACTATGTTCTATATAACACTGTGTTCACCTACCCTTTTCACAGGCATTACATTTTGCGATAGGGGGTGGAGGGTCAGGGGGTGTTTCTGCCAAGTGAGCCCGGAGTCACAGTCACAAACGTCCTCTTCTTCCTGAATAAAAGTGAGATTATGCTGCATACTTGTTCATATTTTAAGTAGTTCGCACAGACACACGTTTTAAAAACAATAAAGTTCCTAATACCCGCCTTCTCTGAACAGTTAGCTTGCTGCCCCATCCCCCTCCTCCCTATCCTCTGTTGTGTGAATCCATAGACTAGCCTCCTCCCTCCTGCCATGCATGGTCTGATGTGCTGCCACTGCCCTCAATTTAGTATGATGTACCAGTCCCCTCCTCCTGCTCTCCATTGCCCAATTCTATGCCCCATCATTGACCTCCTGCTTAAACTCTGTGCTTAGCTTGCTGCCCCTATTCTCCTTCCCCCTGCCCTCCGATGTCTTTGTGCATGCCCCTGCTCCATCCTTTTTGCCCACCATGTTCCATGGACCTGCCACTCCTATCTACTCTGAGTGTTCTGTTGAGCTGCCACTCCCCTCCCACCTGCCTAGCATTGTCAGATGACTGTAACCTGTCCCTGCCACCTCCACCCTGCCTGTCCACATGCCATGCCCCTATCCTCTTCCTCCTGTCCTACATGGTCCATTGTACTGCCACACCCTTCTGCCCTCCCTGGTCTGTTGTGCTGCAACTGCTCCTCCTGCCTGCCCCGTGCGGTCTGTTGTGAGGCCCTTTCCCCTGAACTTTCTTGTCTGTGCACAGGTCCTGACCCTCCCTTCTATCCTCCATCGTCCTTTGTGCATACCCCTGCACCCTCCTTCTTGCCCATCATAGCCATTGTGCTGCCACTAACCCTCCCACTTGCCATGCATGGTCTTCTGTGCTGCCATGGCCCCTCCCACCTTCCCTGTGTGGTCAGTTAGCTGCCCCTGACCCCCTCCCACCTTCCCTCCATGGTCTGTGTGTATGCCATCACAGTCTCACTGTTGCTCTTCATGGTGTGTCTTGCTTCTAGTGCCTGTAAAGTTGGGCCTCAGGCCCACATTGGTGAATGAATAGACTCAGATACCCAGTGAAGGTACATCGGTAACTGGCCTCGAGCACGTGCACTCGGGCTCCTTTATCGACGGGGCCACGTCACTCGTGACACCCGTGATGGATGGGTGTGGGGTGCAGTGTGTCCAGCCCCCGAGGGAGTGGCTGGGATTACAGCTTCCTGTGAGACACTAGAGCGTGTCTCGCAGGACACTACATTCCTCCCCAACTTTATTGAAGGACAAACAAAGAGTCAAGTCCAACCTGTGGGGAAAAACACAGTTGATGAAATACCACAGGGTCCATCAGCTTCTCGAGTCAGGTGGCAAGACGACATCAGACGTGGGCTGGTGACCTTGGCTTGCAGCAGAACCTTCTCCGCGGGCAGTCGTAATTTACCCTGAGGGACTCAGGGCACGACTGCTGGCTTGGAGATGTCCGCTGCATACCGTCCGTTCGCTGACAATAACGTGTCTTGCATGGCTTCCTCTTGGCTGACGTCGGTGATGGTCTGTGGTGAGATCTACTAGTTTTTTTTTGGTGGTCTGCGTCATGACCATGGACGGGGTCTAACGTGAGAGTTCACGGAGGTGTTGCTGGACCAACTGTCCCTGTGGAACACTTGGCTGCGACCGGTACTCTGTCGGTGGGGAAATGTCTCTTCTCGATCTCCCGCCTGGGGAGGCCCGTCATCGGGGTTGCTGCGGGACTGTAGGAAGGCTGCGCTGGAGCCGTTGCTTGTGTGCCGTCTGGGGGCAGCTGCAGGACCGCCGAGCCGTTGCTTGGTCACACGCACAACCCTCACGGGTGGAGGGGTGTTGGCCAAGACTTGCACTCGCTGTCGCTGTTCCGGTGTAGGCCAGGTTCACAGGTGGGTTTGGGTTCCATTTGGTCGGCTTGTGTGGCAACGGTTCCGGACTCCAGTCCATCAGTACTCGGGGAGTGGTGCTTGACGCAAGTGTTGATGGCTGGCGTGGTGATGGCTGCCAGCCACGTGGTGAGTCGGAATTACAAGTGGTGGTGGCTTGCTGAGAGAGTTCGGATGTCAGGATGGACCTGGGCAGCCACGTGCCTCCGCCTTGCTGATGTTGAGCGTCCATGGCGGTTTAACAGGTAGAGTGTGTTGATCCTCTCTTGCCGGGCTTGGGAGCCACTGCCGACTCCAACTTGAGGCGGTGTGAGGACGGACACTCCGAGCAGATCTTCACCCGGGCATCTGCGGACAAGAGCAGGGATGCCACTTGACTCGGACTTCCGACACTTGGAAAGCGGCTATTCACCTGGGGAGGCGTTGTGGAGAGACGCGGTTCGCGACTGCTGCGGCTTACATTCGGTTCTCCTGTGAGGCCGTGTCCAGGGACAGTGGTCCGCCTTGGTGGCTGTCAGATGTGTCAGGGTGAGCTCTTGGCTTGCTGTGAGTCCCTGGTCTTCTCCTTTTTCCGGTCTGTTCAGTCTACCTGTGTCTTCCGGTTTTCCAGGGTGACAGGGCTGTCACTCTTCTTTCTTCGAGGGCGATGCGCTTGGACCTCGCGGCGGCGCTGATTTCGTTTTGGCGAGCTCCTTGCTTGCTGGGCGACGTGATGTCCAGTCGCGTGTCGCTGGCGTTGGAGCGCCCGTTGCTGTGGCGGCCTGCCACGTGGAGTGTGAGACTCCTCTCTTGCCTGTCGTGGGTCACCGCCGACTCCATCTTGAGGCTGTGTTGAGGAGGACACTGTGTCACGGACACTGTGACGCTTTCGGGCCACTGCGGGTGCGATTCCTCTCTTGCCTGTTGTGGGTCCCCGCCGACTCCATCTTGAGGCAGTGTTGAGGAGGACCCTGTGTTGCTTTCAGCCCACTGCGGGGCTTCGCTGGTGCAGTGGGGACGTGGTCGCTCTCTGTGCTGCATTCAGCTGTGCTTCGTTGCGGAGATGCATCTATCTCCCGGGCGCCTGCCCGTGTTGTCGGATTCACTGGTGTGGTCTTCTGCGCGCTTCGGACCACGTGCGCTCGGTGTTTTCCTTGGGAACTCTCTTCTGGCACTGGTGTGCCTACGGCATGGTTGGCGGTGGTGCCTGTTCACCAGTAGGGGCGGGTGATGCAACCTCTTTCCCGGTGGTGGCATTGGGCAGCCACATGGGGCGAGTGTTCTGTGCCAGTCCTGCTTGTGCTTGCTGTGCGGCTGGTCCTTCACTCTTGCTAGAGGGGGTTGCATTTGGGGTTGCTGCCTCAGTTTGGTCAGTGCTTGCTTAGGCTGGAGGAGCTTCGAGCTTTCTGGGGCCCTTGGTGATGTGTCACCATCTTTCTCCTTTGAGAGTCAAAGCAGCCCATTGGGGTGACGCGCAGTGCTCCCCATCTTCGTGTGCTTCCTTTTGGGGATTACTGTCTTCCCGGGTTTTGCTGCATAGAGACAGACACTGTAGGCCTTTCATGTGTTTTCCTCTTGCAGGGCAGCTGAGTGCCATCAGCTCTTGTGCTGGCTGTGCTTTGCAGCCTCAGTTCTCCTTGAGCGATGACGGTGCCGAGCTGTAGATGTCCCTGCCCTCATCCGTTAGTTTAGGTGGGGTTGGGTACTCTTCTCTGTTGGCGCACTTTCTCTCTTTTCCCTTGGTGCTGTGAGCTCAGGCTGTTCCGCTTTCGGGCCTTTGGTCATGGCGGTGCGTGTTCGGGCTTCACGCAAACTCTCTGCGGGGTTACCAGTCTCTCTTTTGCGCTCATTGTGCTGTGTCAGCTAGTCTGATGAAGTCGAACTTGAATAAGTCAGTGTTTTTCTGATGTCTGGCATGTCTGTGCACCCACTTCAGGGATTGACGGAGGTAGCATTCCAGGTATAGGTAACTAGGAGGTTTCTTGGCTCTCACCAGGTGCTCAGTTACTTCTCTTCAGCCTGCTAGAGCGTCCCTAGGGTGCGTGCTGTGCACTATGCGTTAGCGCTGCGTCACAGGCTGTGACCTCTGCTTCTCACTGGCTGTTGCCTGCTCCTCTGTCGCTCAGGAGTTCGACTTGTGAGCTGTCTTGGAGGCGGACGCGCTGGTCCCTTCCTTTGCTGATTACTGAGGCCAGAGCAGGGTTTATGTCTGAGTCTGCAGGGGAGCCTGATGCAGCTAACATGTTTGGCATGACCGCTGCTGCTAACCTCTCCTCTCACCCTCTGGTGTGTGCACACTGGTGGGTCCGGCAGGGGGGGAGGGGGCTGCTAGCTGTTGCAGCACTAGTTGCATGGTCCCTGGGCTTGAGTTGTGCAGCACTCTCGCTCGGCAGGGGTGTCGGTGCGGCGTGTGGCCACTAGGTGGCACTGTGATTCACAGGTGCGGTGCAGGCATGCACCCGCGGTGTGGCTCCGTACCTGAGTGCTCTTCCAAGCCCGCAGCAGTCCCTGGAGGAGCTCCTCCGTGCTTCTTGGGGCAGTTGCAGTTCCACCATTGGCAGCCAGGTGGCGCTGGCTTCTCTGAAGCTGTATTTTCGGTGAGGCTGATCAGGTGGGTGAGAGACGCAGTGCTGGGGAACTCATTGCCTGAGTTCCGGTCGGGGCAGCCGCATGGAGGGTCTCCAGTAAGTGTTGGCTTTCCCTTCCATCACGTTACCGCTTAGCATGCTGATAGCTCCTTCCTGGGTGGCGGGTGTGCCTGTGATGAGCGTGAAGCTGTTCTCTCCCGTGAAAGAGACGACTTTTCTAGGGGCAGCAGTGCCGCGTTTGTTGCGCAAGGCCCTGCCAGTGTGGTGACGGAGGACAAATGCTGTGTTCCCTGGCAGCTGCTAGGTGGCGCTACGCTCTTCGCTCCAGTCTCCCTTCGCGTCAACGGGCCTTTTCACTGACGGGCCGCATTCGGGTGCACGAACCGGGAGTACTCACTGGGGCGGCTCCCGCTGGCCGGTGGGACCTTTGCTGACGGGCTTGACAACCTGGAGGGCCGTGTTTCCCTTACGGCACCTCTGCGCTGGGGCAGCTGGTGGTGGAGATGGGTGGCACAGGCTCTTCGCACATCAGCAGGAGAGGGGCTGCAGACCTGAGTTCAGTGCTATTGCTTCACCCTTGTTTCCGCTCTGGCCGGGCTACCCACTTCCCCACTGTGTGGTCAGTGCTGGGTTTTCATACGTTGCCGCCTCGTTCGCGGTATCGCGCAGAGGGTTGGCGGGAGGGGCTTCGCCGCTGCAGCTATGACGTTCCCCCTTCCCCCTACCAGGGTTGAGGCCGCCACGTTGTGTGGGACCGAGCCTGTGCTTACAGTGGTAGTTGCCGGTCAGGCCCGTCGATGCCCCGTCCAATGCTGTCCTCTCTGGTCGTGCCCAGCATCGGTGGTTCCGTGGCCTATGGGAGTGGGAATGGTTCAGCGTGTCTCCCCTGGCCAGGCGAGTGCCGATCGGCAGATGCAGTTGCAAACCGTGCAGGCGTGTTAGTGCGGGGGTGCCCCAGTCTACGTTTCTCCGCGGGGCACTCCGGGGAGCCAAGCGGTGCACACGTGGGGTCAGACCCGCTCGTCGCCAGTGTAAAGTTGGGCCTTAGGCCCACATTGGTGAATGAATAGACTCAGACATCCAGTGAAGGTACATCGGTAACTGGCCTCGAGCACGTGCACTCGGGCTCCTTTATTGACGGGGCCACGTCACTTGTGACACCCGTGATGGATGGGTGTGGGGTGCAGTGTGTCCAGCCCTCGAGGGAGTGGCTGGGATTACAGCTTCCTGTGAGACACTAGAGCGTGTCTCGCAGGACACTACAGTGCCCATCCTGCCTGACCTCCATGGCTATCTTGCTGCTCCTGCCCTGCCCCCTTGCCCCCAGCCCTCTGTTTACATGTGCAGACCCCTCCTCCCTCCCTCCTGGCTTGTCTGTTCCATTGTAATGCCCCTGATCCGTCCCTCCTGCCCTTTATGGTCTGTTATGCTGCAGCTTTCTCTCCTGTCTGTCCATTATGGTCAGCTAGCTACCATTGCCTCTTGCCCCTCTGTTCTCTGTTGTCCATGTGCATGGTCCTGTCCCCTCCCTCTTGCTTTCTATGGATTGTTGTGCTACACTCCCGTCCCGCATGCCCTGTGTGGTGTATTGTGCTGCTGCAAACCCTGATGCCTGCCCTGCAGGGTCAGTTTGGTGCACTTCTCCATGTCCTCCTGTCCTCTGTTATCCAAGTCCATGTCCCTACCCCATTTCCTTCTATGATCCAATGTACCATACTTGCGAACATTTTGAACTTGGTGAGAGGGAGATTTTGAAAACAAACTGGGGTATTGATTTTCCCCTTTGAGTTACATCGAAAAAGAGGAGATTGTAGACAGGAGACAGATCAAATAAAGCCCATTTGAGCTTAAAAACATTGGACGTTTCCTGGCTGAATCGGGTCTGTTGGCATGTATGGTTGTACTACCATTGCCTCTTCCTTCTGCCCACAATGGTCTAATACATTGCCACAGCCTCTCTTGCAAGTCCTGTATTGTTGGTTTGTTGCCCCTGCCCCCCTTTCCACTGCCCTCCATAGTCTGTTGTGCTGCCACGGCCCTTCCTGCCTGCTCAGTGTGGTTAAATTGTTGCCTTTGCACCCTCCTACCTGCCTTCAATTTTCAGAGTCCGTTCCCCTGGCCTCTGCCTCTCAACAGTATCCTAATGAACAACTAGATTGCTAACATTCTATATTTATTACAAAAGTATGGAACGCCTGACGTCATCTTGATGTAATCAAAACTGTAATACCTAGAGCATTTCCTTTAGAAATTACATATATGAGAGGGTCTTATTGGCATCAAAGTTATGGTTAGTGCTCTAAAAGACTAAGGACATATTTTCTGAGTTTTCAAATAGCGACAAAGCACTTTAAAATTATTTGTTATCTTTATGTTTTTTTTATCCAGTTGACCACTTGATTAAATGTTGCACTTAGGGGAGAGGATGTGGTGTTACTTCCAGAACTGCAGACTGTGCAACTGGGGAACCAGGTTGGAGTTTCTGCTTCAGCTCGACATTCTGTGATTCTGGTCAAATCACTTAGTCTCCCCATGTCTACAACCAAAATGAATTTGTTCTTGTGTGATGTAACCAATGCTCATGTAAAGCACTCCAATACCTGACAAGTCTGCGCTATATAACACTGCAAAAACACAAAATAATAAGTGTTTTGCACACTTCTGTCACAGGAAGCTGAATCCAACAATCTGCTATGTGATGCAGAAATCAAATTCCTTAGGAGTGTAAATACCGTAATTCCTGCAATCTACGGACTCCCAAAGATTCATAAAAATCAAACTAATCCCCCAATGCGACCAATAGTTAGCGGCATTGGTTCTCTCCTAGAACCTTTTAGTCAGTATGCTGACTCATTTCTAAAACCCTTAGTAACCAAACAAAAATCCTATGTTAGGGATTCGGCACATATAATTTCGATGATCGAGGGCACCAGCTTCCATGAGGAGAAACAATGGCTGGTGACCCTCGACATCGAAGCCTTATATACTAACATCCCTCAGGATGATACCATTAGGGTTGTCAGCCAATTGTTAACACCAGAAGCCACAAGGGGTGCCAATAAAGATTTTATTATTGAATGCATAACCCTGGTCCTCAAGAACAATATGTTTCTCTTCAAAGAAGACCTGTTTTTACAACGTAAGGGCACCAGCATGGGGGCTACCTGTGCGCCGAGCCTGGCCTGCCTTTATGTGGGCAGCTGTGAGGATAAACATGTCTATAATGAAGCGGCGCCATTCTACGAAAACATCTTGATGTGGCGCCGCTTCATTGAGGACATCTTCTTCATTTGGGAAGGAGATGAAGCTGTCCTTGATTTTGGGCTACATTTGGGCTCTTTTGTCTCCGGTGGCCATCTTGGGAGATTTATTTGTTATGAAGTTTCCTAATTTCCTCATGTACTGCAGTCTCCTCAGTAGGAAATGCTTTCAGTTTTTTACTTTGATTCCATCATGAAGGTATTTAGATATGTCACACATTTGCCATAAATTCTGAAAGTTAGCACTCTAGTTGCTCATTAGATCACTGTAGTAAAACTACTGTTCACCATGGAAGTCTGCTCCTGGTATTAAAAGTGCATGTTTCAGTCTGCATGTCAGAATTTTTTAATGAAATAGAAGAAGATTTGAGAAGTCACTCAAAATGTGCCCTCATTTTCTTTCTTCAGCATTAATCATAATTTCTATGGCAAATTGAACCCCCTCATTGTGTTCCTTTTTAAATTAAATGTTTTAAGTGTTACCAGTTTATTCCAATCAAGATGGCTTCAGGTGTGCCATACTTTTGTCATAATGAAGACAGTAAGCGCTCTAGTTGTTTTTAAGAACACTCTGGGACGTTCTGTCATTGGGCTAAACTTGGGCTACATCTGGGTGATATTTGGGCTACATTTGGGCTCTTTTGTCTCTGGTGGCCATCTTGAGAGACTTATTTGTTATGAAGTTTCCTAATTTCCTCATTTACTGCAGTCTCCTCAGTAGGAAATACTTTCAGTTTTTTACTTTGATTCCATCAAGAAGGCATTCAGATGTGTCACACATTTGCCATAAATTCAGAATGTTAGCACTCATTAGATCACTGTAGTAAAGCTACTGCTCACCAGGGAAAACTGCTGCTGGTATTGAAAGTGCATGTTTCAGTCTGCATGTCAGAATTTTTTAATGAAATAAAAGAGGATTTCAGAAGTCAAAATGTGCCCTAGTTTTTCTTTCTGCAGCACTAATCATACTTGTTATGGAAAAATGAACCCCCTCATTTTGTTCCTTTTTAAATTAAATGTTTTAAGAGTTACCACTTTAATCCAAGCAAGATGGCTTCAGGTGTGCCATACGTTAACATAAATAGGACTGTTAGCGCTCTAGTTGTTCTTTGGAACACTCTGGGAAGCTGCAGTAGAACACAAAGGAATCAACTGACAGTCTCTGCCCTTGTTGGATGTACATGTTTTACTGAGAATGTCAGACTTCATTCTCACATGACTGAGAAAGATAATGTGAATTTACAGAAAATAAGCTCTCAGTTTAGCTTATAGATCACCTTCCAAACCTCTGTGGGAAAAGCATGAGAAAATATTTTTCTCTCAATCATGATATCCCAGCAGAAGGCTTTTTCACATGGTGAAATCACCTTAGAACATACCACAATTCCTAAAATGAGTATGGTACCATCAACAAATGATTTATAATGTAACTAAAGTCTTAAAACCTTCTATTAACTGCAATGCTTTTTAATGAGGTGCTATCATGTATATTGGTCCTAAGATGGCTGCCAACACTTCTTGGATGAAGTGCTGACAGCCAATCAGATCTCAGGATGAGATGTGTGGTTAGGCTCCGCCCACATATATATATATGATTTTACTTTTGATTTTCTCAGGAACTACTGAACAGATTGACACCAGACCTGCAAAAGGCACTTCCCTGAGCTGAGGACTACCTCTCTGCCAAATTTCAAGTAATTCTGGTCAGCCGTTCGGGCTGTACCTTGGACTAAAGGTCCCTATGGAAAATTGCATGGGGAAAACGCGTTTTGGGACCCCCCTTTATTCTCAGCGCGGAGCGCCCCAACTATTTTGAAAATTTTGCGAGGATTCGTCAACCGGCGCCAAAGTTATTCCAAATAGAATGTTGCGGATTTCCTATGGAAACACGGTCCTAACTATAACTATCTACTGGTGACCGCCAGTAGATAATATCTATATATATATATATATATATATATATATATATATATATATATATATATATATATATATATGTTACCTACTGGCGGTCGACAGTAGGCAGTTGTGGTTAGGACCTAGTTTCTATTCAAAAAGTGTTTTTTCGATTGCCACTATCTTTGGCATGGTTTGACGAATCTTTAGGAATGTTTCAAACCTAATGGGGCGCTCAGGTCAGCTACTGTGTTGAAAGATTTAGGGTGATTCGTCAAGCAGGGGCCGAGAAAAAAGGGGTGTCCAAAAAAAGCATTTTCTCCATGCTAATTTCTATAGGAAACTGATGACGCAGCTACAGCCTGAACTGCTGAACGGAATTACACCAAACTTAGCAGAAAGTTAGCTCTTAGTCCAGAGTGCACTCTTTTTGTTAAATGGTGTAAATCTGTTCAGTAGTTTTTGAGAAAATGAAATATTTATGGATATCTATATATGGACGCGAAGGATCTGCGAACCCTCCTGATCCCGAGCCTTGCAATATGATTGGCTGCCAATAGTTCCAACCAGGAAGTGTTGGCAGCCATCTTGGAAAAGGGTTGAATAAGAAATGGGGGCAGGGTAAAAATGCCCTAACCCCCTAGGCCTGCTCAGGGGTTCCCACATGGACCCCAAGGGCCAAAAAAAGCACCTTTTTTCATTTTCAGCAAGATTCGTGCAGGGTGCACAAATTCCACTGAAAAAAAAAAATGCGGGCTCCTGCACTTTGTTTAATTAGGTCAGGTCCCAGGGGCAATTATTTGAATAGATGCGGGAACCAGAGCGGGCCCCCGCAGCGCCAGGGACCCTCACCTCCCCAGGGTTTTTTTTATAAATAAATAAAAACATGGGAGAGGTGCCTGTCACACCCACGCAACCCTGAAGACTGTCACCTCCTCGGGTCTCACTTTAAAAATGTAGGGCTCCAAGGCCCTGGGACCGCCACCCCCCAGGGCCAGCTCCGGAAATGTTCCGGGGTGCCCCAAACAAACTTCTGCTTTGTTTCATGGAAACAAGAGCAAGAAAACTGCTTGTGCTTCCATGAAGCGAAGCAGAATTGCTTTTGGGCAAAGGGAGCTGCATGTCACCAGCTCCCTTTGTCCGAAAGCAATGCCAGCTCCTGCAGGAGGTGGGTAACCGGTAGGGACCACAGTGGCATTGGGGCTCACCCCGCAGCCCACAGTCTACAGCAAAAATGGCCTAGGAGAGGTGACAAGTGACCCTATTTCCCCTATTTTAATGTTTAAAAAAATGCCTTGACCCCTGTGGATGGTGTCTCAGGGGCTGATATGGGGCAATTGAACTTGATTGCAATAATTGTCTTTTTTCCTCTTGTGATTTGAGTCACAGCCTATTGCGGCTCACAGCGTGGCCCCAGTGTAATGGTGCGGTGGATTCACGGATTCACCTTGAATAAATAATTAAATATTATATAATTCAGAGGGTAGTGTTACATTTGTAAACTTTTTTTATAGAGCTAGTTACATTGAAGTTAATAATCACATTAAATTTAATAGCGTTAGAAATTATATGAAAAAAATATTAAAAGTTAAACTTGAAAAGATTATTGTTTTGTAGTACATTGAATTTATGCTTTTGTTTTTTCAATTCATGACGGGTTTGTGAATTCGGAAAATATTTAAAAGGAGAATGTATGTTAAAATATAAATAAGTTACACTGTTGGATTATAGAATGTCTCTAACAAGAGCGGATGTTTTCATTATGACTTTGTTGGAGTTACATGTAAATGCGGATGCACAGCTTAAGGTTGTTGAGAAACACTATGTTTCCTCCATCTGGGAAGCAAACTATCACTTCTGTAGATGTCATGCCTATCAAAACGTAGATTTTTGTTATAGATGGAGCCCATCCTATGGTGTCTGAGGTAACAGAAACAGCTTTATTGACATTCTTCCTAGCCTTCTCAATCTATGGACAGAATTGATTTGACCACTTCCATTTCTGTCTTTGACATATATTAGAATATACAAAGACAGTTTGAGGCAAAAGCAACATCAATTTTGCAAAGGTATCCTTCATAAGGATTTCCAGCCCTATCCCAGTCAATGTGCCTAGGTCATTGCCATCACAGTGCACAATCATGAGGTCGGGGGTTGGAGATGCAAAAAGGTTTTAACCAAAGGCATCAATTGGTTGCACTTTAATCCTCTCTGTGCAAACTATTTAATATCCACATTTTGCAAACCTAGGTCTTTGTCAATACCTCTGTGTTCAGCATACCTTTTGCCCCAGAAAACATTGAATTGAATTGAATTAAATAGGCTCTTATATAGCGCATGGCTACTCGAAAGCATCCCAGCGCTCAACAAGGATCACCCAAGGACAAGAAAAGTACCATTAACTAGAGAACGGCTCTATGTCCTCGGAAAGAGCAAGGTTTTCAACTTCTGCCGCAACACAAGCAAACAAGGCTCCTGGCGAAGAGTCAGAGGAAGGGAGTTCCAAAGCTTGGAGGCATTTAATGAAAAAAGACGCCCACCAGAATGAGATCTATTTATTCGAGGGATCACAGCCAAGTTTTGATCATTGGACCGAAGATTTAGAGGAGATTTGTAGGGAATGACCAAATTTTCTAAGATGGGAGGGCCTGTCCCATGGAGGAGTTTGTGTGTCAAACACAAAGATTTAAAGAAAACCCGCTCTTTCACCGGAAGCCAGTGGAGGGATTTGAGAGAGGGTTTGGCTGATGTGCGGTGGTTGACACCCATTAAAAGTCTTGCCGCCGCATTCTGAACGACTTGAAGTAGCTTAGTCGTAGAGGCTGGTACTCCTAAGTACACGGCATTCCCATAATCTATCCTAGAAAGGATCAGAGATTGTACTAAGATTTTTCTGGCCCTTTCTGGCAGTTGTGGGAGGATTTTTCGTATGGTTTTTAAAATCCCAAAGCAGGTAGCAGCAACTTTTCTGGCCTGAGTTCTGAACGTAAGTTCCGCATCGAGCCAGAGCCCAAGACTTTTAATTTCTGATTTAGAAGTAGGGCCCGGCCCCATACACGCAGGCCAGAAGGTTGCGTTGTCAAAGCTAGCCTGCCGTCCCAACAACAACAGCTCTGTTTTTCCACCATTCAGTTTGAGGTGGGACTGGTCCATCCAGCGTGCTACAGCCTCTAGACAGTTACGCAACTGCACCGGAGACTGTCTAAACTGATTCAAGGAAAGCACCAGCTGAGTATCGTCGGCGTAGCTCACCAGCTGGACCCCGAAAGGGGCCACTATCCCCGCCAGAGGAGCCATATACACATTAAACAACGTGGGGCTGAGGGACGACCCCTGCGGAACCCCACATTGTAATGGAACCGGACCAGAGCAAAAGTCATTCTCTTTTTTTTTTTTTGTTTTTTTTTTATTGAGCAAAATTCAAACAAAAAGGTTCAACAATGCATATTCAGTCAAAAAACCTATTATGCCATCAAGTCCAAAAAATAGCAACAAATTTGATACAGAAAATCATACAAATGGTTTACATAGGAATAAGATCCAGTAGGGAAACTTAGGTTAAATTAATTATACAAAAATAGGAAGAAGAGAAAAAAAAAAAAAAAAAAGAGAAGAAGAAAATACATAAGGAAATACATCAATTAAGTCGAGGGAGGTATGTCATTAAACCTCTGATTTGAATACCATTTGGACATAGGAGCCCAAATCTGGGCCCCAAGAAGCCTGTTTTTTTTACCTCTGGAACTATATATTGAAAGCTCCTGTTTATAGGTTGCCAAAAAGCGGCTAAGCCACATCTGAAAAGTGGGTGGTTCAGGGTCCTTCCACCGCGCAGCAAGAATAATACGAAAAATAGCAGTGCCCAAAAAAAGTATCCGTTGTTCTTCAATACTATGACCGAGAGAATCATCATGTCCCATTAAATAAAGAGTTACTGATTCTCGGATGTCATGTCCAAATACCTGAGCCCAGAATCCCATAATCGTAGCCTTTAGTAAACCTAATTTGGGGCAATCCGCGAACATATGAATTAAATTCGCTTGGAGTTGGCTACATCTAGGGCAGCTATCATCAGCCCGTAAACCCCAGGAGAATAACTTTGCAGGCGTAAAATAGAGATTATAGAGAACTCTGTAGTATTGGGCTTTAAGATTGGAGGCAATAAAAAGTTTAGATGAAAGGGCCAAGCATAGGTCAATGTCAACATTTGGATTAGTTAACCTTGTGGCCCAAGCCTGCTCTACCCGCTCTACGTCATCTACAGTGTTTTGGATCAGCAATTGATAGAGAGTGCCAATTCTAGTAGAGCGTTTTCCAATGATAGAAAAGAGATTGATATTATCCAATTTAATTCTGGGGATACAGTTGCGAATGCTTGTAAACACCTGAAGGTATTTCAGAAAATCGGTGGTTGGAATAGTAAATTTCTGCTGCAGCCATCCAAATGACGGAGTAATTTCGTGACCAAGAAAGTCACCCACTGTATTAATACCTAAGGACTCCCACCTCCGGGAGGTAGAGTCGTTAAGGCTAATAGAGATAATAGAGCTACGCCATAAGGGGGTATATTTTGTAAATTTTGGAATAGCTAAATGTTTAGATACAGATTTCCATACCTTCCAGGCATCTGTGACTACCTTTAACTTAATTTTTTTATAATATAATGGTTCAACCTGCCTTAAAAATAGGCCTTGGCATTTAGTCACAAGACTCAGCTCATAAATGGAAGGGATAGAGGGTTCCATAGTAAACGAAGTAGGTGTTTTAAAACTCAGTAATGGGCCCATATGTTGAAGAAGTGTTGCCCATAAGTATAATGTTAAGCTAGGAATACCTAGCCCGCCCCTCTCCTGGGGTAAAGTCAAAAATGGTAGGGCTCTTCTAATCTTTCCAAAGCTCCACATAAACTTAGACATGGAGGAGTCCATGATCTTAATAAAACTGCCTCCTGGCAAGATCGGGATTGCTCGAAACAGGTAGAGTATCCTTGGAAAGATATTCATTTTTAGATAATTAGCCCTGCCAATTATAGAAAGATGTAAATTATCTACTCTCCTTAGGTCAGTCTTTATTTTGTTATTCAAGGGAGTATAGTTAAGATGGTCAATTTCCCTCATATCAGAAGACAGGCAGACACCTAGGTATGTGGCTTGCTTCACTTTAAAGGGACTATCCAAAACCGTGTTATTTGTACAGAGAACCATTGTTTTATCCCTATTAAGGGAATAACCTGAGAAGGTGCCAAAGGCCTGGGTGATTAGTTCGATTTCCTGAACTGCGTCAGCAGGATTTGTTGTTAAAACAGCCAGATCATCGGCATACGCCAAAACTTTTGTTGAGACCACACCTATATCAACAGGTCGAATACCGGGTGAAGAGAGCAATTTTACAATTAGGGGATTAATATAAAGGGCAAATAATATCGGGGAGCAGGGACAGCCCTGCCGCGTCCCCCTCTGTATCTCAATAAACTCCGACTCCGTACCACAAATGGAAACTTTTGCCTTAGGATCTATATATAAAGTCTTTATGGCGCTAATAAACTTATTCCCGAAGTTATTAGATTCCAAGACACTCCACAGAAAGCTCCATGAAACACGATCAAATGCCTTCTCGGCATCGAGAAGGATCATCGACATCTCCCCCCCCCGTGGTGCCCATGATGTCAAATAGGGTGATGACTCTCCGGGTGTGATCCGTAGTGCCCCTACCGTGGATAAACCCATGCTGCCACGGGGAGACAAGATGCTCGACGATCCCACTCAACCGATTAGCTAGGATCTTGGCATAAAGTTTAGAGTCGGAGTTTATAAGAGATATAGGTCTATAAGAGGATGGGAGATGCGGGGGTTTACCTTTTTTCGCAAAAATTACTATATTGGTATTTTTCCAGGATTCAGGTGGGGTTGAATGATACTGGACCCCCAGAAACAGATCCAATAAATAGGGGAGTATTTGTTTACCTAACACCTTATACAGGTCAAGCGGAATTTTGTCCGGGCCTGCTGCTTTACCATTTGCAAGATCAGAGAGTGCAATCTCCAACTCCGAAATTGAAATTTCTCTTTCAAGATCTTCTTTGACTAATTTGTCGACCGAGGGATTGAAATCTTGGTCCGATAACCAGTTATTAAGAAAGGTTTTTATGACGCCATCAGGATATAAGTTATCGCTATGATATAACTTCTGATAATATTTTCGGAATACCTCAACAATATCATGTGAAGAGGAATATTCTTGGCCCTCATACTCAATCCGCTTGATCTTATTTTGAGATAGTTTTTGTCGTGTTCGAAGGGCTAAATATCTGCCTACATTCTCTCCAGATTCATATAATCTGCTTTTATTAACTTCGTATATTTCAACAGCTTTTCGGGTTAAAGTGCTGTTAATTTCAGCTTTTAATACTAATATTTTTTGGAGAGTATCAAGGATTGGAACTCCCTGTTGTATCTGGGCAGCATGGTGAGTCTCAAGATTAGACAATTCGCGCATTAGATTCATATTGATGTTGTCCTCTATCTTTTTGCGCCGAGCCACAAACGCAATAGTCTCCCCCCTTAATGCTGCTTTAAAACAGTCCCATACAATCAGTCTAGGAGCACTAAACTGATTGCAGTCGAAAAACTCCTGGGCCCATGATGTTATATGGGCTATATATTGGGGGTTAACGAGAAGCTTTCTGTCAAAGGACCATTGCGCTTTCGGCTTCTCACATCTTGGTAAGTCAAAAGTAAGGGTAAGTGCATTATGGTCCGAAATAGTTTTTGGAGACTTGATTATGTCGAGCAAAAGCAGATCCTCTAATGATGACATAACATAATCAATTCGAACATACTTGTTGTGTGGGTATGAGAAATAAGTAAATCCGTCATCATTTTTCTTCCTCAGTCCCCAGACATCAAGTAGATTATAACTATCCATCAATTGACACAGGGCCCTATATACCCTAGGCTTACGTCCTTTATAGTTTGAGGGTGATTGAGTATCAAAACACCTCCCTACGGCAATATTAAAGTCTCCGCATAGAATAAGAGGGCCAGGCCAAGAGGCCAATTCTAGCTCTAGATCTCTAAAAAGTTGGGGATCATCCAGATTTGAACCATAAATTGCGCAGATTATAAGACCGGATTTCAGTTGAGCTATAGCCCATCTGCCATGTTTATCGGCCAATGTACGAGTAGGATCGCCTATTATAGATTTTACAAGAATAGCGACTCCTCGTGTTTTAGATGTTTGTGAGGTGGCTGTAATAACATTATACCCCGGAATGTTTAACAATTCTTTATCACAATCTGCAATATGCGTCTCCTGTAAGCATAGTATATCAACGGGATCTTGTCGTAGTAGTTGATATAATTGTGCCCTTTTATTTCTGTCGTTAAAACCCGCGATATTCCAACTACGAAGTTTTACTCTCCCCATCTAAGATGAAAAATCCCGATCTTGACCATCAGAAAACAGTAAACTATGTGAGAACAAAAAACAAAACACAATTCATAATCTAAATCCCTCTTATTACTACAATATATTATATATTCCATATACAAAAAACTTAGCATTGTCTTATTTGTGCGAAATTGCTAATTTTTATACTTTTCCCCCCCACCCCTCCCCCCTGTCCCCCCCTCCCCAGACACCAACCACCAGGGCATTTAGACTCTAAAAGAGTCTGTGATGATGGAGAGACATTCCCTAACCAATACCAATAAAAATAAACTTACACGGTGAAAGCCAGTAAGACTGAATAGGTGCAAATTTAGTGATCTTTTGATATTTGAATAAGAGAAATCAAGGAAAGAGAAAGAGAGAAAAAAAAAAAAAAGGAGAGAAGAAGAGAAAAAAAACCCAGAAAATAAACATATAAAGGTGACTCGTAGATAATAAGAGTAGCAAACTAAAGCAGGGTAACTATTCCAACCTCCTTAGCTATATTATATTATCATGATTCCAATAGTTATATCTGAATATATAGTAAATATGTAATAACTGTAATCAAGCTGCTACAAATCCTTAAAGATCCTAAAGATCTAAAGCTTACAAAGACCTGGATAGACCCCCTACCAAGACGTGTACCAAATTTTGAACTCCAATAGGCAAAGAAACAGAAGAGCAAAAAAAGCAAAAAGAATCGGAAAAGAAGAACATCCCAACCCATTCTTCACTCCTAGACTCAGCATTTCCTAACAGTTCCTAACATATAATTATTCAATTCCTAACAGGAAAAAAAAAAAAGAGCTTAAAGCTTAAAGCTTCAGGACAGACTATCCAGAAACTCCTTGGCTTTAATTTCTGAGGTGAAAAATTTAGCCTGACCATTATAAATGACTTTAATCTTAGCAGGATTGTTGAGATACACCTGAGCTTTTTTTTCTTGGAAAGGTTTGATCAATTGGCGAAGACGCCATCTCCTCTCCACAGTGATATGGCAGAAATCGGGCCTCACAAAGTAAGAGAAAGTGTCTCTACTGCGCCGAGCTTCGGGTCTTGCTTTCTCAGCAATAGCCTGACGGAGTAAAAAATTTCCGAAAAACACCAAAACTGCACGACTTGCGATGAGGCCCTTAAAGTAAATGGGGTTCTGTGAACGCGTTGAACTTCCAAGTCCCAATTCCAGGATGCGAGCTCAGGGAGTGTGTCCTTAAACAACTGAATAATAAAGGAGCGTATATCGTTGCCCTCAATTTTTTCCGGGATTCCGAGTACACGGAGGTTGTTGCGCCGAAGACGATTTTCCATATCCTCCAGCTTCCATCTAATATCTTTCAGCTCGGCTTCGTGGGCTTCCACTTTCTCCTGGGTCACCGTGGCTTCTGCTTCATTCGTCATTATTCGATCTTCGATCTCCGTCAGTCTTATATTGGATGCTGCAACAGTTTTTGAGAGTTTTCGAACTACACCCTGTACCTTATGCAGGGCTAATTGTGCCCTACGGCCATCCCTGGAGGTCTGTTCCCGATGGGAGGCAATGGCCTGCAATACTGTATCCATCACAGAAGTCAGTGTGGTACTTTGCGGATCAGTAGCGGACAACTCAGGATGAGATATGGAGGTATGACCCTGTGAATTTAGAACTGTTGCTGGAGAATAATCCCAGGCTAGCCCTGTAGCACCGTGATGACTCCTTTTCTTCCTCAGCACAGTTCTCCTGCTTCCCCTAGACTCTCCCTGGGTTAGGTCATGATCACCTTCAGTTGCACTAGTGTCAGAACCAGTGTTAACTTCTGAGTCCAAATCTGAGTCTTGTGACCACCTAGGGTCTTCCGGACCTTCAGATATCGAATAAAAATCCGACGGGTCTCTGTCTGTGTCGAGTGAGTCAGAGGCAGCATGGCCCTTACAAGCCTCCCCCCTAGGACCCAGAGACCCATGGAGAATATTTCCCGGAGTGTTTGGTGCGGCACCAATCAAAGGTGCCGCACCAAACAATGTTCCCACTGGGTAAAATTTACAAAATTTCTAAACGAATTTGATTTATGCAAGAAGTGATTTCCATAATGTTGAAAACAATACTGTTCCGCATAATTAGCCGCATTTTCATACAAATCCTCTGCATCAAAGGCGGCATAATACTTCAAGTCTGAAAACAGTGCTTCAATGGCGTGTACATCCCAATCATCAGAACGTATGTTCTGTTTAACTACATCACCCATAGAAACACGAAATACATTAGGCACATTAATGACCTCTGTAGGCCCATGAATTTGAAATTTAACAGCATCCCATGCTATTCCATCTATGACGGGCCAGGCAGTAATATTCACAAAAGTCTGGTCCCTTTTCATGATGTGGGATGAGGAGTGGGGGGCCAAAGTTCCATTGATAAGTCCAATTGTCGATCTCTCTTTGAGATAATGGCCATCCACCAAACGGAAGAACACTACAACAAATCCAATGGACATAAACAAGAAAAAACCAAAAAGCATCAACCAGATGTATGTCCAAGGAGCTATCAAAAAATGCTTCTTAAACCAGCTCACAAAAACAGCAATGTTTGATGGGGGAGGTGAGGGCAAAGAGTCAGTGTCAAAGGAAAAACGGGACTGGCCAAGCGCTGTAGATTGTAAAACAGGCGAAGGTCCACGTGTAGGATAAGCATACTCAGTCTCAACGGACAAACCACCAGCCGGTGGCATCAGCAAGGGATCGGTAACTGAATGCATCTCGATTGCAACATCAGACAAGGTGGTAGTAGCAGGAACCATCATTGAACTTCTTTGCATTGTCTGGCATGAAACTGCCGGAGTCATACTAAGAAGTATCGGCCACTCGCTGAAGTTTGACATTGTCAATAGAGATGTACCTGTTTTCTTTGCGACCAGGAAGTGGAGGTAAAATGACTGTTCTTGTACCCTGCACTCCAAGCACTGGAACTGGTGCTCGATAAGAGGGGCCGAACTCCTTCTTGTTCTCCACCTTCTCACGGACCAGATCACCAACTCGGGGTAGCCAGCCGACTACCGGAATCTGAACCTCAGCTTCAGACGTGGAGGGCAAATGTTCTTTCGAAAGAGAGTCTCTGGCTTCTTGTAGAGTCTGCAAAACAGCACAGTGATCATCTACGTCAAAGGGTGCGGTCGACGCCGCAATGTCTAGACCATCAAGGTCTGGAACAAACATTCTGATTCCGAAGAGCATCATGTACGGGGTCCGCCCACCCAGAGACCTTCTAGGGAGATTATTTAGTGCACGTTGAACGTTATACAAATGGGCTAGCCAGTTCCGGCCTGTGCCTAAAGCAACTGTAGCTAAGACTTCACCAGCAGACCCATCCTCAGCAACATCCAGTGGAACCACAGCATTCATTTGGGGAAACGCTGAGTCGGTGTCATTCATGTCCAAATTGAAGCTCTCCGGCAGCACGGACGAGGATACAGCCACACCAACCATGGGGGAGAGGACAGGGGTAGAAACAGCAGGAGATGCAGCGTCAACAGAGGAGGGACATAAACCTTGTACATCCCTACCTTCAGGGTTTTCAATCCTTTGACCTCCCGCCACTTGCGAGTAAATGATCTTCTCACCCCCTGAACTGCCCGGTATACAACTTGCCGGCTCGGCATCAATCGGCTTCACCGCTGCTTTCTCTCGCTGGACTTGCTCGCGAGCACCACCTCCAGGCAGCACACCCAGGTCCAACGGAACCACTGCAGTGGATGTCGGCAGTTGAACGGGGGAGGGAAAGGGAACAGCACTGGGCGTCTTTCGTAGAAGCTCCATCACTGAGGGGCCAGGTCCTGGAGTAGGCGGTAATCGCTTGGATGATTTTGCCAACATCACCGGGGCAATATCCAGGCTGCCGGGTCCTTCCAGGTCAGGGACCTCACCACGCTTCCGCGCCAGCTCCCAGTCTCTGAGAGCCTGCTTTGCTGCCCGAATTTTAGAAGCGGGTGCTGCGGCATTCTTTGGTGCCATTGCCTTGCTGCGATCCAACTTCGCAGCGTCTAGGGAGCAGGAGATGCCTTGTGTACTTGCTGTAGCGTCCTGTGGGCCAGCAACAGCGACGGGAACACCAGTGAGAGTTCCACCCAGCCACGAATGTCCAAAAGCCCTCAAGACCCCAAAGCCGATCAAAGACGCCAGGACATGCAGGTGAGAGCGAGGACGTAATACCGCGGCCGTAGTTTCATCTTGTGGAGCTATAGCAAACGATCCAACCCCCTTCATCCTGCTCGCGATAATCCCGTGGTGTTTTTCCTTTTTTCCCCCCCCTCAGGGATAGTTGAAAAGTCTCACCACTTCTGCTTAAATATTTACCCCCTGTTCCAACACCAGGTTAAAAAGTTCATTGCGCTTCTAATTCCATTTCATTTTCCTGCTGAAAATGCAATAATGCACCCCTCAGTCCACCAAAAGTCGGTACTGGTCAGAGGAGCATCTCACAGCGGTCTAGAGCGCCGCCGCCATCTTGCCCCCAAAAAGTCATTCTCAAAGACCTTAAAAAATCTGTCCTCAAGGAAAGATTCCAGCCACTTAAGAGCCTTGCCCGTGATTCCCACATTACTAAGACGGGTAACCAGAGTATGATGGTTAACTGTGTCGAAGGCAGCACTGAGGTCCAGGAGGATAATGGCTGCGCTGCCACCGTCATCCAGAATCCTCCTGGCATCCTCCACCACCCTCAACAAGGCTGTTTCTGTTCCCTGTCCTTTCCTGAATCCAGTTTGTGATGGATGAAGCAAATTATAAGTTTCCAAAAAGGAAGCTAATTGAGAATTGACAAATTTCTCAGTAAGTTTACTGATGCCCGGTAGTAAGGAGATAGGGCGATAGTTGGAAAAATCCCCTGGGTCCAAACTAGGTTTCTTAAGTAAGGCCCTAACCATTGCTATCTTCCATTCTCTAGGCACAATGGCAGAGATCAAAGAGGCATTTACCATATTCACAATTGATTTGCTGACAGTTGGAAGGACAGCATTTAAAATGCTCATTGGGGCAGGATCACGTGGGGAGCCACTCTTTATGGCATTCAGCAAGGTAGGCAGGAGATCCTCCCTGAGAGGAGAGAAAGCAGAAAGCCTAGGATGATCCGATTGATACTGACTAACAGATGGTGCTTTAAAGTCGATTGAGGAAGGTGGGGGAAGCGTATCAATGATCTTTTTAATCTTGGTACGAAAGAAAATCGCCAATTCCTCACATCGGCTAGCTGCTTCATCTGAATCAGGCCGCGGATCGGGGACTTTAGTCAGTAATTTCACTATTCTAAATATCTCCCTGGGAGCATTGGCAGAGGACTCGATTTTACTAGCAAAGAAAGCAGATTTAGTGTTAATCAGGGCGGTCCTGTATATCTTTAGAGCCGCTCTTTATCTGCTTTTTTTTTCACTGCTAAACTCTTTCCTCCATTGCCTCTCCTCCCTCTTACACTCTTGTTTGAGAGCTCTTAGCTCCTGATTAAACAGCGGATGCTTGGTGAGGCCTTTCTTAATTGTGATCGATTTTTTAGGCACCAAACTGTCCAAGGAGCGTTCTATCCACAGGTTGAACTCCTGATTAGCTCTCTCCACGTCTAGGTGGGTTGAAGGTTCAGTATGCTTCAAGATGTTTATCCATTTAGAGAGGTCGAGCTTGGACCAACGCCTAGCTAGCCCTTTACAAAGATTTGAGGACGAGCTAGGCTGAGCCACCTTCCAACCAAAAGGAACCACCATATGGTCTGACCAGGGGACCGGGACGGGTACCTCAATGACGAGGCCAGGAATGTTACAAAAAACAGGGTCCAGCAAGTTACCCTTTGAGTGAGTAGGATGTGATACCTTTTGGCTTAGGCCATAACTACCTAGATCCTTTATAACTTCTAAAGCGGCCAGATCCGAGTGTTTATTAAAATGAAGGTTAAAATCTCCCAGCACCAGAAAGTTAGAGACAGTAGCGGCTACATCCATTACTGTTTCAATCAGGTTTTCCTGAAAAAGCCCCAAAGGGCCCGGGGGGCGGTAGATCAGGAAGCCTGAAAAAAAAGTAGCTGGGGATATTGTAATAGCAAAGTGAGCACTCTCACTGTCCGAAATTGAAAGCTCGAGTAAGCGGCAAGTGATGTAGTCCTTATAGATGATGGCGATCCCTCCCCCGGTTTTAGCGACTCTATCCTTGTGCTGGATCAGATATCCAGGGGGCAATGACCGCACAATATCCGGATCTGAAGTGGGGCTCAGCCAAGTTTCCGTAAGAAACAGGATATCCAGAGATTTATCAACAAGTAAATGAGAGATCTCAACAGCATGTTTGGGAAATGAGCGGCAATTTACTAGTGCCAATTTTAAATCCCGTTCACATCGACTTCTCGACTTATCACTCTCTGTAGTTCTAAATGCACAGGTCGTACACATAAATTGTCCACGCGCTAAATTTAACGCATGATGGCAGTTCATGGGTATGTTGCTCTTTAATGATAGTAAAGACTGACGTGAATACGCAAGAGGCGACATACATACTGAAGCAGACGGTCCTGGCCCTAGGCCCGACCGTGCGCGAACGGGCGCAAACGGGCTTACCTCTGGCGCACCTCCGGCGCATAAACGGCACTCCCGCTGCGCGTATCCATGAGTCGTTTAAGTAGGCTGACGACCTGACCACCGGAGCGCTAACAACAATGGCGCTCCCAAACGGACCTTCCTCCCCCCAATATGGCGGCAATATCGGGACAGGGACCCGCTCTAAAAGCGGTGAAATCACCGATTTAAAGTGCAAGAAATGCGTGACTGGGGAGATAGCTCAAAATCTGATGCCGCAGATTAAAAACAGGGCAGAACAAATAAAGTCCAACATAAATACAAAAACGAGGAGAAAATTAAAAACACACCACAGCAGAGGCTGTGCAAATAGCAGCGTATTCCAGTAGCAAGCAGCGCTTCCAGCACCCAAGGGTACCTTGTGCTGGCCGTCAATCCATACTGTAAGCATTTTCAAGTGATGTGTGGAAGGAATCAAAAGATGTCTGTAGCTGAGTAAGTCAGTTGGTGTAGTGAGAGGTATCTAAAATGGTGGAGATGGTGCTGTTTTAGAAAAAGCAGATAACTGATTAGTTGGTCATAAACATTGTGTACTTAAAAAATAAGATGCATGTTACTTTCCTAAAGAAGCATATTTCGGATTAGTTACTGAAACATGTTTGAAAGGTACAGTAGCAAAGATAAGGTAATATTTTGCAAATGTCAACCACACCTGCTATTTGCATTTATAAGCTAGTGTGCTGAACTTGAAAATATGGTGAACCTGAGACCTTCTGGTACAGTTAAATGTTGCAGAAAGTGTTACTATGGAAACTAGGATTAAACAGAAGGGGGGAAGGGTTGAAACGTAATTGTGGTTTTAAAATATGAAATGCTAACTTATATGTAAGTGATATGCTACTAAAGTACGTTTTCCCAAATCAGTACTATGTTGAGAAGTAGTGTGTTGTTAAGAAATAGTACTAGTATTTTTGGAATTAGGTTTTTGAACTCCCGTAAGGGTTTGCAGCTTCATCGCGACACTACACTGCATCACCACGATAAGTCGTGACTCCTGTAAATTACAGAACCCCACTGGGAACTTTTAGAAGAGACTAAGAAAGGGTTAATATATGTAACCAATAGAAATGGGTTTCAGAATTTGAAATAATGAAGGAAGCATTTTGATTTGTTACTTACATTCATTTGTCTGCAGAAAGAGAGGTAAAGTTTGCCTTTACTGGTTTTACCTTGTTGAGAGTGGTGCATTACTTTTATTGTGTGAAAAAGAAACTCTTTTATGAGTTTCTGATATTTCATATTCTGCAATGCTGTTTGAGAGGTGAGTTACAAATTTGTAAGATGTGTTATGCATTGTGTAGTAGTGCTTCAGTCTTTGCAGTGATATTTTTAACTTTGAAATGCATTATTTTCAAAGTTTGCAAATTATTAGAGAAGTGTGATGTTTGAAATATGTTACTAAATGTATGAAAGTGTATTGTAGTTTGTTTTATTGTACTGAAATGAAGATTGAAATAGGTTGTTCATAGTAATATGTGTGCTTCATGAGTCTCTAATCAAAGTAGAACAGAAAACGGGTGTTTAATTTATATTGACAGCTGTATCACACTATATTGCAGTCTATATATCTCTATACCCACGTTCCCTGAATTATGATCAGAAAGGAATTCATACACTTTCTTCTACCTACATTTAGAGAGTATGCAGTCTGAAATATAGATATTCAAGTATTTTTATGTGTGAGTGGTCTTGTGACTGGGACATATTACTCACTTGTATATATAGTCTCACATGTGTTATGCATCTGAAGATGCTTGACGTGTGAAACACATGTATACAACTATTTGTAAGATTCTTTTAAGTATGATGCCAGTAGCAAAAGGCACAGACACACACATGCATGTGTGTTCAGGAATATGGTGAGACTTACAATAGTGTAATGAGAAAGACACAGACATACGCATGCATACATTCAGAAATATGGTTAGACTTATTTCACTGACATGGAAAGGATTGCTGAAATAAATTTGGGAAGGCCCAACATTCTGAGCAGTTGGTGAATAGTGAAGCTGCCAGAGAAAAATGAGGTTTAAGACATGTTGGTAGAGGTATTAGGGATTAGGCTACTTCATATGAGTCTCTGGAAAGCTGCACTCAAAGTAGGCTGTATACATTTTAGTGTCTGCTTGAAAGTGGAAAACCAATCAGTCAAGTTTAAAGGCCTGTGTGGTCTTGTGACTGAGATATTTCACTGCTTGCACATATATTCTCACACCTGTTATGCATCTGAAGATGCGAGACGTCTGAAACACAGGTATATGACAATTTGTATGTTTCTTTTTATGTTTGATGACAATAGCAAAAGGCAGAGACACCTGCATGCATACAGAGACATGGGAAGGATTGCTGCTTTAAATGTTGGTTCTTTCTGTACTCGTCTTGCCTCTTTGTGCACCTCTGTTGTGTTTTTGTGCAACTCTGTTGGCTCTTTCTGCATTTCTGTTGCTTCTTTCTGTACTCCTCTTGCCTCTTTCTGCACTGTTCTTTCCTCTATCTGCACCTCTCTTGCCTTTTTCTGCACCTCTGTTGCTTCTTTTTACACTCCTCTTGCCTCTTTCTGCACCCATCTTCCCTCTTTCTGCACCTTTGTTGCCTGTTTGTGTACCTCTCTTGCATCTTTGTGTATCCCCTTTGTCTCTTTCTGCACCTCTTTGTCACTTTCTGCACTTCTCTTGCCTCTTTCTTCCCTTTTTGTTGCATCTTTCTGTACTTCTCTTGCTTCTTTTTGTACCAGTTTGCCTCTTTTTTACCTCTCTTTGTTCGGTCTGCACCTCATTTGCTTGTTTCTGCAGTTCACTTGATTCTTTATGTAGTTTTCTTGCTTCTTTGTACACATCTTTTGTCTCTTTCTGTACCCCCTTAACTCTTTCTGTACCTCTCTTGCCAAATTCTGTATGTCTCTTGCTTCTTTCTGCATGTCTCTTGTCCACTTTTTTACACCTCTCTTGCCTTTTTTGGACCTCTGTTGCTTCTTTCTACACTCTCTTGCCTCTTCTTTTTCTACCCTTCTTCCCTCTTTCTGTACCTATGTAGCCTCTTTCTGCACCTCCCTCACCTCTTTCTGCATCTCTCTTGCCAGTTTCTGCACCTCTCTTGCTTCTTTTTGCATGTCTTGTCTTTTTCTGAACTTGTCTTGCTTTTTCTGTAGCTCTGTTCCTCTTTCTGCACCTCTCTTGGCTTTTTGGGTACCTCTGCTGCTTCTTTCTACACTCATTTTGCCTCTGTGTGTACACTTCTTGCCTGTTTCTGCTCCTGTGTTGCCTGTCAGTGCAACTCTATTGGTTCTTTCTGCACCCCTCTGCCTCTTTCTGAAACTCTCTAGCCACTGTCTGTACTTGTTTTGACTCTTTCTACACGTTCTTGTCTCTTTCTAAACTTCTCTTGCTTTTTTCTGTATCTCTCTTGCCTCTTTCTACATCTCTCTTGCCTCTTTATGTCCTTCTCTTGCCTCTTTCCGCATTTCTCTTGCCTCTCTCGCACTTCTCTTTCTATATTTATCCTGTTTCTTTCTCTACCTATTTTGACTGTTTCTGCACCTCTTTCAGTTCTTTCAACACCGCACTTGCTTGTTTCTGGAGGTCGCATGCTTCTTTCTGTACTTCTCTTCTTCTTTCTATACCTCTAGTACCTCTTCTGTACCCCTCTTGCCTTTTTCTGTACTTCTCTTGCTGCTTTCTGTATTTCTCTTGTCTTTTTTCACCTCTTGCCTTTTTTGCACCTCTGTATCTTCTTTGTACATGCCTCTTGCCTCTTTTTGTACCCTTCTTACCTGTTTCTGTACCTCTGTTGCCTGTCTCTGCACCCCTCTTGCCTCTTTCTGCACCTCGCTTACCTGTTTCTGCATCTCTCTTGCCAATTTCGTTACCTCTATTGCTTCTTTTTGCACGTCTCTAGTCCCTTTCTGAACCTCTCTTGCCTTTTTCTGTGTGTCTTTTCCTCTTTCTGCACCTCTCTTGCCTCTTTCTGTACTTCTCATGCCACTTTCTGCAAATTTCTTCTTCTTTCTGCAGTGCTCTTGCATCTTTCTGCATTTCTCTTGCCTGTTTTTGCACATCAGTTCCTTCTCTTTTTTGTCTTGCTTTTTTCTGCACCTCTATTGCCTTTTTCTGCACCTGTCTTATCTCTTTTGCACCTCTCTTGCCTCTTTCTGCATCTCTTTTGCCTCTTTCTGCACTTCTCTTGTATTTTTGTGGACCTATTTTGCTTCTTTGTGTACCCCTATTGCCTTTTTCTGCATCTCTCTTGCCTCTTCCTGCACTTCTCACATTTTTCTGTAGCTGTGTTGCTTCTTTGTGCATTTTTCTTAGCTCTTTCTGAACCTTCCTTTTTCTTTCTGCACCTTTTTTCTCTTTCAGCATCTTTCTTCCTCTTTCAGCAGTTCTCTTGCTTGTTTCTGCAATTTGCTTTTTTTATTTGTTATGAAGAGAACAGCAGTGCAATTGCTCATTGGTTATTATGAATATTGACATGTAATTAAGTTTAAAATGATTAATTGATATAACAATCTATTGCAATTGCTCTTTGTTTTTTAGTGTATTTTATTTGGATCACAAATTAGAGGAGGCAAGAAAAGAAAAGAGAACAAAGAAAACAGTACTACTTAAAGAAAACTAAAAAGAGTGCATTTGAAAAAGAGCAAAATGTTACTCAGGATAAAATTTCTTCTGGTAAGAATACTAAACAGTTTCTTAAATAGTTGCACAGAGATTAAAGAAAGTCAATACAAATGATAGGAAAAAAAAATGTTTTACAACAAACCAGAAGGAAAAAAAGAATTGTAATGGTAAAAAAAAAACATTAGTTTTTGGAAAAACAACACATATTATAAGAAGGCAAAAACTATTTAAAGAGATAGGTATGACAATGTTTAGAAGTAAAGTAATTGACAAAGGCTTCATTGAAGCCGAAACGCGTCTCTTAAGTCTGGGGGTCGAAGGTGACCTGATACAATAAAAGAAGCCATATACCATCAACCTGAAGTCCGTGCCTTCTTCATTTGGAAATTCCTGTTGAAGTTAGGTGTTTTGTTAATTCAAAATGTATTTAAAGAATGTAAAGAAGATCAGCAGCGTATAAGAAGAAGCAACACATTGAAAGTGTAGCAGATACTGCTTTTGAATTGGAAACAAATATTATATTAATATTGAAGAGAAAGAGAACATTGGAAAAAACAATTTTGTTTATGAAAGAGAAAAGCAAAAGAAAGATAGTTGTTGATAGAAATAACTTTTGTTAAATTTTACTGGAGAATGGAAGTACAATTCTAGTACTGATCCTTTCTTTAATGAAGAAAACTATTTTCAAGAGAAGACATTAGTACATGCAGTTGATACTTGTGGTTGATACTATGAGATCAAAGATGGTTGTCCCATTCCAAAGGAAAAAATGGTTGTTAGGAATGTGGAAGAAGTAATAGCTGAAGAAGTTCAAGGGAGGTGTACACAAGCTCCTGTACATTGGTGGGATTGTAGCAGTATTTGCAGTATTCAACAGGAATTTATTGACATTTTTTGAATTTTTGTACAAGAATATGCAAAAACGTATTAAACAGAAAATTAAGATGTTACAAGGACTAGATCCATGTAAAATAAGAAAATATACGAACTCACAGTCATTCTTTGGCTTGTCTTTCAAGAAAAGTGTGCCAAAGTACTTTTCATCATTTAAGAATGTTAGCGGTACACCACTCTGAAATGCAGAAGTTAGTAAGGAGACTACTATGTAAAAACTTCTGCATTATGGTTGAGTGAAATTAACACATCTCTTTTGCACAGTTCAGTATCAGATGTACAAACGTTTGTGATGATATACTGTGTAGTTTTTTTGGTTCACAATAGGTGTGAAGAGAAAGTGAAAGTTTGAAAAGTGTAGTTGTTGAAGAACACAGGAAAGAGATTAGTATTGATAAGTTTGCAGAAGAAATGACCAAGTTTAAGACATTTTCATCTGAAAAACTATGTTTGTATTTGTTGTCAACGTACTCTTATAGAAGTCAAACTAGGATTGTTGATTTATATTTAAAAAGTGAAAAGGAAAACAATGATAAGAGGCAGCAATTTGCTGCTTATTTGTTGGTAGAAGGTCAGTTTGAGTTGGCCACTGATCAAGTTATTTGTAAATACTGTTACAACGAATTAGGAGAGAACACATTTCCAGCTAGAGCAGTACATAACAACTTAGATTTGGTACCTATTCCTCAGAAACTGGCAGATTTGAATGCATATGAGTCTATTCTTATTCAATCTGTACACCCATTTCAAGCCCTAGTTCATATGTAGCCGAAAACATGTTAGCTGCCACCAACAGATTTACAAAGAGGTCTAAAAGGAAAAGTTGTGTACTTACCTTTAGATAAAAATTAAAAAAAACATTGAAACTGTTGCTGTAGACAGGGAGGAAAATGAGCCAGAAGTTGTTCTAATAATGGTGTACCAACAAAGAGTCCAAAGATTTGGCAAGAGTTTGTAGATGTTACCAAACTTCACAAGGCTACATTGTACCTATCACAGAATAATATTTTTTATAAGAATGTAAATGTTGATGAAGGAGTAATATGCTTAGAAGATGAATCACTAAGTCAAGTAGCCAAATAGAAAAAAGTGGACAAGTCCAGGAGTGAAGAGATTTATGAACATTATACTATACATCCTCTACATTCAAAATAAATGACAGGAAACAGTATTGAATTATTTCAAATGAAGGAAGCAATGGGAACTCCGATGAGTGTATGGGGAAAACATTGAGAAGGTTGTTGTTCTCCATAGATATTCCCCACTGGAGAAGGCGGACGATTTGATAAGCGAGCTATACGGATTCCAGCTTCAGAATACCGCTCAACAAGATTTTACTCTGAGGATCCAAGATTTTGACAGTGCATTCCATATATATATTTCATCTTCTGTTTGAAAGAGATTTGTCTGCACTTTCATAAGCATGTTTCTGCAAAAGAATTCATGGACAAAGTTCAACAAAGAGATGAAAATTTAGAATCTCAGTTAATTAATTTGATGGCGTGTCAATGTGATAACAATGAATATTTGTTTTGTTGTCATGGTGAACTTATATATATGTTAAGAAACGTAGGTACACCTACTTGGTTTGTAACACGTAGCTGTGCTGAATATGCGTGGGAATATTTACTTGAATTTCTACGAGAAGCAAATTCAAATGTTAAAATCATTAAATTAAAGACAGCTGGAGAACTCTGTTCCTTGTATCCTGTAAATATCTTCTGGTATTTTAACCATAGGTTTCAAAGTATGATGTAATTTATCTGCAATAAAAACATTCCTCCTCTTGGAGAAGTTATTGTTTTCTTTTGGCAAAAAGAATACCAATCCAGAGGTGCTCCTCATATACACATGCTATTATGGATAAAGACTGCACCAAAATTTGGAACTGATACTGATGAAACTGTTTTGTCTTTCATCAAACAGTGTGTTACTTGTGCCATTCCAAGAGATGGCGGAGAAAGGAGCTTGAGACAACAAGTTTTATGGTTTCAAAATCAGCGATGTGGGATATACTGCAGATGAAAATATAAGTGTAAAGGGAAATTTAATACAAAATGTTGTTTTGGATTCTCACGTCCTATAATTTCTAAAGGAAGATTAAATAGTTTTCTGTCAGCAGTAAGGCAATGTAATAACTCAGGAATCTCCCAAGAATACATACAACTTAAAAAGAACAGAAGCTTCAAAATACATTAATGACAACAATCCAGTTATTTTGAAAATGTGGAATGCAAACATGGATATTCAATATGTTGCAGATAATTCAATTGCTGTTTCTCGCTATGTTACATCATATATAACCAAATCTGAAAAGACATAGATGAAAAAAATGTGGGAAGAAATTTCTGCAGAGAAGAGTCTTTGCAAGAAATTGTACAGCTTTAGTTTGAAAATGCTTTCCCATTGAGAGATTGGATCCTATAAATGTTCGGATTGCTTGAGCTCTGACAGTTTATTGTCAAAGTCAAGAGGAATCATTTGGGTAAGTCTAGGTGCCTCCACATGAAATAGAGTATTGAAATATTTACAAGAAATCGAATACTTAGCACAGAATGAACCAGAAAATACAGATATTGTTAAAACTAATATGTTGGATACATATTATCCCAAAAGGAGTCTGTATGAAATACTTCAACATTACAGCTTTAAAAGAAAAGTTACAGAAAATATAAAAGAGAAATATGCAGTAATGGGATGTGACCAATGTTTAGTAAAACATGCCAAATGAAATAATATTAACCACAGAAAACTCAGTTGCGAAAGTGCAGATAGGAAAGTATTTTTCTAGTTAGCACTTCTGCAAATCATCAAGGCTTGGCGTAGTGAAAAAGAGTTACTTGGAGATTTTGACTGCTATGAAGATTCTTTTAATGCAACTAAAGATAGCATTCAGTGCATGATTTTCCCAACTTATCTACAAATGTTAAATCATGAGTTTTAACAAGATAGTACTATTGCAACTAAAATAGCTAGAGAAAGTTCACAAGGCAGTCAACGTTCTGGTCCACTGAGTCAAGAACCACTGGGACAACCAATTATTGAAAATGAAGCAGCAATAGCCATGAATGAGTTAGAAACTGTAATGCAACAAGCACAGCAGGATACTATTCAGTTGGAAAAGTTAGAAGAACAACTAAATATTGAAAAAAAAGAAATATATCCACAATTCAAACAACATGGTTTGCTGCACGAAAAAAAGAATGCCAATGTTTGTCATTTAAACCTATTCTATTGTACATCAGTGGTCAAGAAGTAACAGGAACAAGTTTCCTAATTAAAGTTTTGACCAGTTATCTACACAAAACTACAGAATCACATTTATCTTGTGTTGTAACAGCTCCAACTGGATTAGCAGCACACAACATTAAAGGAATTACTTTACATTGATTACTTACTCTACCTGTTGAGCATGATAATATATTGGAATATCAGAAGCTATCTGGAGAAGCTTATTATGAAGTCTCAAGAGTACTGAAGAAAATGAAACTTTTAATCATTGATGAGGTAAGCATGGTCTCAAACTTAATGCTTGTCTTTGTACATTTAAGAATGCAACAGATTTTTTTTTTAAATCAACGATGTTCTGTTTGGAGGAAAACATTTAATTGCATTCGGAGACGTACTAAAACTTAATCCTGTAATAGGACAATCTGTTTTTAAAACACTTGTCTATGAAGACACAAGGAAATCTTTGGGAATAATTGGAAATAATAATATGCTTGCAGAAAACAAGTCTATAGTTTGCCTAATGCCAACACTGCAAGAGTGTCCTATATTTAAACAACAGCTTCTGAAACTAGAAAAACAACAAATTGTGGAAATTGAAGCTATTGATAAAATCAAACACCAGGGAGTGACTATTCTTCTTACAGAGAAACTACAGGCTAAATTGCATTCTTTGGAAAAGTCTGTATCTAAAACTGCAGGCTCAGAAAAGACATTACATGGATCTATAAACCGTCGGGTAATTCGGTGGCACCATTTGAATGTAGAAGAAGGTTTAGTAAATGAAGCAATGGGAAAAGTAGTTGATTTTGTACATTTTCAGAATAGAGATAGAATAGAATGTTTTATTATGAAATTTGATAAGATTAAGGAGGTAAGACAGATTTGACGTTGTGTTATACGTTTTTTGCTTGCAAAAGATTTGTATGTTCGCAGACAACAGTTTCATCCATCTTTAGCATATGTAGTAACCATTTATAAATCTCAATGTTTAAGTATAGTATTGGAAGTACAATGTTTAAAGAGGGAATGACATAAGTTGCATTGTCTCGAGTAAGAACATTGTGTGGTTTGCATTTGATAGATTTTGATGAGATAAAGGTTAGTGCTTAAGAAGACTTTATGTTCCTGATTGAGGTGAATATCCCACATATAAGAAACGCATACTGTGTCCAAAATGGAAGTATGTCTAAGATGCAACCGAGGTTCAAAAAAGGAAAGCAACTGAAGAAGAGGTTAAAAGTATAAAGAAAAAAAATAGTAAGTGTTAATGATTTTGTAGGGTACCAGTTAGTGAACAGTTCAGATATCAACTGTTATGCTAATGTGATTCTGAATGTTGTTTTTCATTTATGACATCTTCATCATGAAATCATGGGAATTCATGAAAAAAGATTCTGTTCTTTACTTCATCATGTATATCAACAGTTGATAAGTGACAGAAGTAAAACACATACTGTTTCTGGCATTGGGCATCTTTTATATATATATACTTGTTCATAGACATTTACTCTCAACATACAATAAGATGCACAAGAATTTCTAATGATTATGCTTGGAGTATTAGAACATGAAGTAATACACATTGTAAGTTACAAGTGGAACCATAAGTGTGAAGAGTGTTCATTTACTTGTACCACTGAAATACAAACAGAATGATCCCTATACTTGACAATAGCAGACAGCGAATCAGTACCTTTTAACAAATTGATAAAAACAGAAAATCAGGATGTCTGATTCTCACATTGTAGAACAGAGATGTTGTCTCCATTACATATAGAAAGATTTGGTAAATATCTCATTTTAATGTTACAACGATGTAGAGAAAATGGAAGAAAAGTGGACAGAAAACTTACAAATTTTAAAGCAAGTTAAATATCTATTTCAGGAAGAATTATACAACAGCAGCTATTATTTTTCATGAATGACTTACTGCAACATCTGGACACTATACTGTTTATTTAAAGTGTAACACAAAATGTACACTTGAAGACGCCTGACATGGAAAGATACTACAGAGCCGCACAGACCCTGCACGCTCACGTGTGGATACATGGGCCTAGCAATCTACTGCAGCGACTTCTAGAAGATAACATGATCTCCCCTATCCCTCTTCCGAGGATGCTCACTGGGGCCTTGCGGCCTGCCCCACGCACAATAGATGCAGTAAACTGCACAGGGCACCAGCTTAGTAGAATAGCTAGGAAACACAAGTTACAATTCAGATACTGGCCACCCTGTCCAAATTAGGGTTTCAGGTGGGAGATATTTTTCAAGAAGGGACGGGTAAATTGTGGGATCAGGTGGCGGCACCGGAATGGAGCCACTGGATGCCTTTCAGTATTTTAGGTTTCGCAGCACCTTGCGCGAGCTGTTGGGCCAAGAGTGGCATGAACCTCCAGGTCTACAATCCCTAACATACTTGCTGCAATCCCAGATGCCACACCATGGAATAACAGCATTATATACACTTTTTGAAGTTCAGGATATGCCGAATAAACTTAAGTTTCAGCTAGACTGGGAGGAGGAGTTAGGAACAGAACTCACACCCGCCCAATGGGTATTGTGCTTTAACAAAACCAAATCGATCTCCTTAAATGGTCGTCACAGGTTATTGCACTTTAAGTATTTACACCGCTATTACTAAAGTATAGCGAAAATGTGCAGGTATGGGTTGAGGGACGACAGTAAATGTTCACGATGCTCCGTAACAGTTGCTAACTTCCTGCACTTGGCCTGGGACTGTCCAGGTATAGTGAAGTTCTGGACTGAGGTTATCAATGCTCTAGCTAACATGCTAGAATGCATTGTTCCAGAAGTGCCACTCGTGGCCTTGTTGGGGTTCGATAAACAGATACCTAAAGGAGTGCAAAAGCTAGCTGCTATAGGCATTCTTCTAGCGAAATGCAGAGTAGCGATGAGATGGATGGGGGGCCCTTTGCCCACTTTGGCGGAGTGGCAAACTGGCCTGGCATATTGCTCAACACAATCTGAAAATTACAATGCCTGGATGCCAGCAAAATGTGCGCCCAAAGACATATGGGGACCTTTCAGACAATATTTACTAGTCAGCGCAGTTATGGATGATTCCCAGGAGCAGCAGGATCGGGAGGGAGTTGGATGAAAGGGTATGGTCAGGAGGTAAATATTATGTTTTTATTCTCATATGATGTATATAGCCATGGCACCTTCGTTTAATATTGTATGTGTTCGGTACTATACTTGCCCTGGGGAAGGGAAGCGCAAGATTCTGCAGTCTGTCCATGTTAATTGAAATGACATCATTCCGCCTATTGGGAAGATGATAACAGAAAGTAGACAGCACTGCAAACTATTAGTATTTAGAATTAGTGTTTTAATTATTATTTGCGCTAATTGATATTGCATTTGGAAAATACTGTTTAAAAGCAAATAGTTTATATATTTGTTCTCTATACTGTACAAGGTATAAATGAGAGTCAACATTTTGGCAAATATATTTGAGATAAATAATAGAGTTAATGTAGATGAAGGAAGTAATTAAAGTGGGGATAGGAAAATGGATAGGTACACATATTGATAATAATTTTTATGCTGATTTGTTTTTTTTTCTACAATCAATTTAAATTACTTGAAAGATAAGAATACATAATATACTATGCATGATAACCTGGAAAAATATTTAAAATGGAATTATATAATATTTGTTTTTAATATAAATAATGTTCCTCATTTAGACTACTTAAAAAGTATGACCTTACTTCTGTGGAGCAGTATCACATTTACCTTTCACAAAAGAACATAGACCCATAAAAGTGCTATGATTGCAAGTTATTTACTCCTCAGTATACCACACAGGTGTGTATTGTACTCTCTATCCAAGGACTTCTGACACGCATATATAGATTACAGATGTCTACTTCTGTGAGTCAATACTCTCGTACAACTGCTAAGATCTGTGCTCCTGTATAGCAAACTACATAGTTTTGAACCTAGAGTCATCAGATGCATAACCCATGTACATGTGTTCACGTAGAAGCCTACATATACTTGAATACGTCTAATTCACATCAATTATTTTCAAAATTTGCATACAAGAAGATGTATGTATTACTTTCTCCTCCTTTTACATGACAGGTGGGTATTGAAAGTGCTTTTTATTATATTTGAAAAGGTACCTGTTTTGAAGTATGCGGTATCTCCTCATTTTAAGAAGTATTTTAAGACATGTTATAGAGCTACTAGGCCTAACTTTTAAAGGATAGCATGCACTGTATATGGCACAACCCATGCACATATTCAAAAATTCAAACACTATGCTTCCACTCTTTCATTCACACAGGCCCTATGAATACGCCCATCCAATCATCCAGATACTACTCATACACTCACTCGATCACCTAGACACTACTCTTGCACAGTTCCCATCATCCATGTATTTCCCATACACCTATGTATTCACCCAGGCACTACAGATATATTTGTGTATTCACCCAGGTACTACCTATGCACTCATGAAATTACCCAGGGACTTGTCATGCACTCATGCAACCAAATGGCACTATGCATGCACTTATCTAATCACCCAGACACTACCCATACACTCATCCATTCACCAAGGTACTTTCCATGCATGCATGAAATTACCCAAGCTGTTGCAGTCACCCATTTATCCAGGCACTACCCATACACTCATCGATTCAGTCAGGCACTGCTGATGCATTCATGTCGTCATGGAGGTACTACCCATTTATTCATGCAATCAGCTAGCCACTACCCATGCATTCATCCAGTGAGCCAGACACTACTTTTGCACTAATCCATTCACTCAAACACTACCCATGCACTCATGCATTCCCTGAAGTACTACCCTAGCACTCAACCATTCATTCAGGCACTACCCCTGCACTCATCCATTTATGCACGCACTGCCAATGGACTCATGCAGTCATCGCGGCACTACCCATGCACTCATCCAATTTGCCTGGCTCTACCAATATGCTCATCTATTCACCCAGGTACTACCCATGCACTCATCCATTACTCAGGCACAACCCACACACATATTCCATTCACCCTTGTACTATCCATGCAGTCATGGAATCACCGAGACACTGCTCTTGCACTCACTCATTCATCTAGGCACTACCCATGCACTCATCTACTCAGTCAGGCACTGCCCATGCAGTCACCTAGTGAGCCAGGCACTACCCTTACACTAATCCATTCACTCAGGCAGTACCTATTCAGTCATCCAGTCACAATTCATTCACTCAAGTATTCATTGAGATGCAACCCATGCATTCCTCTATTCACTCAAACACTATCCTTGCACTCAACTATTCACTCAAGCACTACCCATGTACTCATCCAATCACTCAGGCACTATCCTTCAACTGAACCATTCATTCACGCAGTACCCATGCACTCATGGATTGACTCAGGCAGTACCTGTGCACTCATCTAATCACCCAGGCACCACTCATGTACTCATTCAATCACTCAGACACTACTCTTGCACTCAAACATTCACACAGGCATTACCCATGTACACATCCATTTTCTCAGGCACTACCTGTGCACTCATCCAAAGATGCAGACACTACCCTTGCATTGATCTTTTCATTCATGCACTACTCATGCACTCATCTAAGCAACCAGGCATTACCCTTGCACTCATGAAGTCACTCAGGTACTACACATGCACTCATCCAATCAACCAGACAGTACCTCTGCACTCATGTAATCCCACATGCACTATCCATGCACTCATGCAATCACTCAGAACTACTCTTGCAGTCAACCATTCTCCCAAGCATTACTCAATATCGCTGGTTGTGAAGCTCTGGGCTTTATTCTCCAGCTGTCGGCTTCACATACCTGCACAGGAATTTTGATCTATAGACCTCCAGGGCCTTTAGGCTCGTTTTTCGAGGATTTACAGGTGGCACTGTCAGTACCCTGTGTGCGCTCGGCACACTGTGTACTGCTGGGCGACTTAAATCTGCACATGGACTCGACAACTGACGCCGATGCATCTAAATTACGGGACATTACCGAGATGCTCGGACTGACCTCTTTCATCGATAGTCCAACGCACGTGAAAGGGCATACGTTGGATTTAATCTTTTCCACTGTGCCAATTAAGGTGTCCTCCCCTTTGCCGGTTCTATGGTCCGACCATTATTTAATTAATTTCGTGTTGTTAGCTGAGCACCACACGAGTCAAAGAGCTCATAAGGACGGGTCTCGTCAAGCTAGAGCCTTTCACCTGGTGTCAGCTGATATGCTCGCTGACGCACTCCATGCACATCCTTGCATTACGACTGGGAACTTAGAAGTCGACCTGCCGCTAGTCCAGGACTGGCTTCGGACAAGATTCGAGGAGCTTGCCCCTCGGAAACCGGTCAGGACAGCCCCCTGCCAGGATTCCGCTCCTTGGTTCACCGCTACTCTGCGAAAAGCGCGCCAGGACTGCAAAAGATCTGAAAGGCTCTGGCGGCGCAGATATGCGCCTGAGGAGAAACTGAAGTACAGGGGTGCGATAAAATCCTATCACAGACAGATTGCCAAAGCTAAAAAGATCTACTTCGAGCATAGAATAGACCAGGCTGATAACACGAGCCGGGAACTATCCCGAATTGTGAAGGAATTCGTAGAGCCGGTGGCGGCCGTTAGGGTTCACTCCCATACTGAGGAGTGGATCAAGCAGCTTGCTGACTTCTTTGTGGACAAGATCCGTAGGATTCAGGACTCTTTCGATCGGGTGGGGTCCCTGGAAGTGGCTGCAGCTGTGGAAAGTGATCTGAAGGTCCTTCCATCCGCTGCAGCCGAGCTGGCGCCCACTCTTTCGACGTTCCCCCCGCTATCCTGCGAGTCCTCTCTGGAGCTGCTTTCCCGGTTGAAATCTGGATCCCCCTTGGATGCGTGTCCGGCTAAATGCCTGAGCTCGGTGGCACCAGCTATTAACAACTTGCTGAACCCCTTGCTCAACATGTCTCTGAGTTCTGGAGTGGTCCCTAAAGAATGGAAGCATGCTCTTATTCTCCCGCTCATTAAGAAACCTCTGCTCGACCCTTTACAGTGGGCCAACTATAGACCAATCTCCCTCCTCCCTGCTCTGGCGAAGGTGGCGGAGAAACATGTTCAGCATACTCTTACCACCTTTATAGAGAATAACAAACTGCTGCATGACTCCCAATCTGGTTTCCGTGCCAATTACAGTACGGAGACAGCTCTTGTGGAGGTGACCGACGCCATCAGGGAAACGCTTGATCTTGGGGGAAAGGCTATGTTGGTCTTGCTGGACCTGTCGGCGGCATTCGACACCGTCCCACACGCCGGCCTCCTCCTAAGACTCAGGGAGGTAGGTCTGCGGGGGACGGTGTTGGACTGGTTTCAATCCTTCTTAACCGACCGTCGGCAGGTGATCTGGGCTCCTCCGTTCTCCGCGGAAATGCCTTCGCTAGAGGTGGGGGTGCCTCAAGGATCCATCCTGAGCCCCACCATATTTAACATTTATGTGGCCCCTTTGGCGAAGGTCGCTGAGGCATTTGGAGCCCGGGTCATCTCATACGCTGATGACACCCAGCTCCTGTTTACCTGCAGGAAGGGAGAGGTTTTTAATGGTGACAGAATTAGAGACTGCCTGAGTGCTGTTTTTGCATGGTTTCAGCACCAGAACCTGAAATGTAACTCGGATAAGTCCGAGTTGCTCTTTTTTGGCTGCGCTGAGGACCCTGGCTGGAAATCGTGGTGGCCTTCCGACATGTTCCCCCCTGAGAAACCATCTGCCCAAGTAAAAAATCTGGGTGTGGTATTTGACGACAGTCTTTCTTTTCGTCCCCACATCACGGGCCTGGCGGGGAAATGTTTCGGTATCTTGAAGATGGTGAGGAAATTTCTCCCACTGCTTTCCCTTCAATATCGCAAGAACATCGTGCAAGCACTTGTGGGCTCGCGTTTAGACTACGCTAACGCACTTTTCTCTGGTCTGCCTAAATATCTGGTATCCAGATTGCAAGTTGTCCAAAACTCGGCGGCCAGAGCCATTTTTGGCCTTCCACGGAGAGCCAGTGCCTCTCTACTGCGCGGTAGGCTGCATTGGCTGTCTATCCCTAGCAGAATTAGTTTCAAGGTCCTTACGTTGGCGTTTAAAGCCCTCCACTGCATTGGCCCAGCTTACCTCAGGAAGCGGATTGCTCTCTACGTTCCCCGGAGGAGTTTGAGATCTGCTGACCTGGCTAAAGTGGAGGTACCAGTGATCAAACGCGTGCGGATGGGAGGCCGGTCTTTCCAGTTTATGGCGGCCAGTTTGTGGAATGAGCTCCCTCTGTCACTCCGCAAGGCTAACAATCTTCTGGCCTTTAGAAAGGAGCTCAAGACGCTCCTCTTCTCCGCCTAACCAGTGGGCCTACAGTGTTTCTGCCGCTGGGTTTTTCTTGGTTGTGTTCAGGACTCTCTGCCAAAGCGCCGGGACACCCGTTCTGGGTAGCCGTGCGCTCAAGAAATATAGTTCTAACATGTACTCATTCTTTCATGCAGGCATTACCCATGCACTCATTCAATCACCCAGACACTACACCTGCACTCATACAATCACCCATGCACTAACCATGCACTCATGCAATCACTCAGGTACTAGTCATGCACTCAACCATTCACTCAGGAATTATGCATATGCTTATCCATTCACTCAGGCACTACTTATGCATATATCAAATCACCCAAGCACTACTCTTTCACTCATTAATTCACTCATATATTATGCATGCACTTATCCATTCACTGACACACTACTCTGCACAATTCTTACATTCATCACACACATTTATGCAAGCAATCACTTTCACTACACAACATTTTTCCTGTTTTATCCAGTCTATGTCGTTCCACGAGAACCTTTTTTATTTTAAGTTTTTTTTTGTATTTTGTAAGAATTTTTTTGGGGTGGTATTTTTGAAACAAAACTTGCAGACTCCAACATCAATGTTTCTCAAAAACAAAGAAACACAAGTTTTTGAAATCCCCGCCAAAAATTAACACGTGTGTGTTTTTAGTAGATTAATTATTGCATCGATGGATTGCTCTCCAGCACAGAGGATAGTTTGGCATTTTCTGCAGTTTATGGGTAAATCTGGGAGTGAGATGTAGTGAGAAGTGCTGCAGCCGATGTTGATGACTTTATTAGGGTCATCCAGGGCAGCCTACTCCCTCTTTTCCCGAGCCATGACCTCTCTTGCCAGTCGAGAAGGGTGTATCATTTCCAGCTGCTTTTTCATTGATGATATCCCAAAAGAATTTTTTTTCCTACCCCCCGAGACAGAACTTTAGAGAGTGCATAACTTTACGTGCATTAACTTTCTTCTCACCGTCTGGAATGGTGAAAAATGCCCAAACTATACTTTCTTTTTTCTTCTTAATGGGCTCCTCAACTTCTTCTGGATCCTCCAGCTGTTCTTCCTCTGGATAAGAAGATGTCATTTCAAAGATTCGGAAAGACAAAATACCCAAAAAAATAATAAGTTGTAAGAGCCCACAAAAAAGATGTCCTGACGGGGAGACACACCCAAAACAAGAAGAAAGCAGCAGGTTTTGGATCCTCCTTCTAACAGTATGAAGCCCTTTTTAACCAATAAAAAGCTTTCTTTCCATGTCACGTGGAGTTGCGTAGGGGTCAAGCACTCATTGCGTATACGTCGCGGACCTATGAGATGAGCTAAATTTAAGTTAAAAGTATAAATTGCTATTAGGAAATTGTGTTTGAAACTATTTTAGTGGAAAGTCTTTAAGCAAAACAGATATTTAAACTTGCAATATTAATATTTCATACTTTGTAAAATTCTGCCTGAGTCGCGACCCCTATGTGATCCCAGAAATAAGGGCCGGCAGGGTTCGCAACTCCTTTTTGACCAGTGCGCGATGGTACCCCGTACACAAAAATTTATTTTTAAGTTCTTAAAAATATTTTTCTACTACAGTAATACTAATTTTTGGGATTGAATAATAAACCTCTTCGCTTGCAAGTATGTTTTTTAGACGGATGTGCACACTTAGATCTGTGGCTGGTGCACGATACCATTGTGTCCGTAATAATTGGTATAAAATATTTCAAAACAAATGTATAAATCCTATAATACTATTTTTTTACACTCAGTAATAAACCTCTTTGTGAAAAAAATATATTAATTCATTCTAAATATCTATTTCAGACTAACATTCGTATAAGGGATTCATGCACACACTGCGTTAAAAAAAGACATAAAGAAGATATTTAGCATAATATGACAACAAATCATCTTTGTATGTGTATATGTTTATTCACTAAAAAACAGAGGTTTCAGGGAAGTTATAGTTAATAATTAGCATTTTAAAAACCTTAGAAATTCACTGAAAAAACCATAGGTTTCAGGGACGTTATAGTTAGGAATTAGCATTTAAAAAACCTTAGAAATTCACTGAAAAACCATAGGTTTCAGGGACGTTATAGTTAGAAATTAGCATTTAAAAAATCTTTGAAATTCACAGAACAAAACACAGGTTTCGGGGACGTTATAGTTAGTTGTACATTTCACTAGTACAAAACCAGAGAAATTCAGCCGTTATAGTTAGTTGAGCTAACTATAACTCACGCCTCCACAACACACTGCTGATGACATCACATATTACATCACTCATGACATGGTCAGTGACATCACTGATGATGTCACTGATGACATCTCAAATGATGTTAATTTCCACGTCAATCCAACCTCTGCCATACACAAAAAACCCTTTTTAAACAATTTGCAGCAGATCCATGGATCCTTCACAAATTCACAGCAAAATAAAATACTTTTTGAATATTGGGGGCCAACTACCCCTCCTATTACCTCCAGTAAGTTCCAAACAGCAGGATTGCTAAGGTCTCATAGCAGGCCACAGCCGCTTTCCCCACCACTCTGCAAACACAATTCCTGGCATGCTTTCAGATGAGGATTAAAGTCCCCTTCACTGCTGGAGGTCCTTAGAGGCCAACTAGCCCACCTGATACCTCCAATATGCCCTAGATAGTGGGATTGCTGACAGGTGGACACAGGCCACGCCCCCTTTCTCCACCACTCTGCAAATGCACCTCCTTGTGGGTTCTGGGTTAGGAGATTAAGTCCCCTTGAATCCTGAAGTTGCCTAGGGGCCAACTAGCCCACCAGGTACCTCCAGTAAGACCCACACAGCTGGATTACTGATAGTGGTCTGAGGCCACACACCCTTTTTACACCACTTTGCAAACACACCTCCTGGCGTACTGCTGGTGGGGCAATGAGGTCCTCTTGTGTCCTGAGGACCTCTGGACTATAGTGGACTTCATCCCCCAAGCAACAGTGCACCAGGAGGCGCTTTTGCAGCAGTCCCCCTGTTACTCCCTGGGGAGCTATTTAACTGAAGCAATTCAATCTTTAGAAGTTGCTGACATATGGTATGACACTCCAACAAGACTATCCTTCAAATTATCATTGAACTCTCGGGTCCTATTACTCATCCAGGCAGAAGACGTGGCAGAGATCACTTAAAATACATTAGCACCCTTACCCTTGTATTCCTACAGTTCTCTGCTCCTGCAAATCTATCTGCAAGAAAATATCAACAGCTCTGTGAAGTTAGTAGTCATGCAAATTAGATATTTGCTGTATCCAATTAAAGAGCACAGATTGACATGGTCCTCAGTTTTGGACGCCTCCTTGCATTGCAGGCGTCTTCCCATAAACATGAATCATTTATTTGTCTTTCATGATGCTGTTGGTCAGTGAGCACTAAACACAAACTTTACATTATACAGATTAAGCTCTTTAACAATTGAATGACCTTTAAGGAAGCAGCAGCACACTGCTTTAACACTAAGAACATTTTCAAACTTTTTAAAAAAGTTCTGGTCTTGCTTGATCACAGCCTATTAACGTAATCATTATTTTATTGCCTCATGTATCTTATACAAGATTAATGATTCATTTAATCGACTGTCGGGCATGTTATACAGTCATACGTTGGCACAAAGTAGCACAAGGGACTTTGGGCCAGATGTAGGTAAATCTGAAATACCGATTTCTTAATAGCGAATTTTACCGATTTGCTATTAAGAAATTGATATTTCCTATGTAGGTAAAGATTCGGTAAAAAATATCAAATCCTTAATATTCCTTATTACCGAATCGGTAATTGAGATTCGGTAATAAGGAATACCTACCCATTAATTTCTATGGGCTTGGAGGCCCATAGGAATGAATGTGAAGACATTCACTATTAGCGATTCGTTATTACCGAATCGCTAATAGCGGGAGCACTTTCAAGGGTGCCAGGTTGTCAAAAGGACACCCTGTTGCACCCCTGAAATGTGCATGTGTGCAAATGTTGCACACATACATGCCCTAAGGGCATAAATGTGTGCCACATGACACTTAACAAAAAACTAAAAAGTGATTTTTTAAAGGAAACTGGTAATTACCACCAACTTGAAGCTGGTGGTAATTACCGATTTCTTAAGGCTCAAAAGCAATCTTTAATGTGCTTCCTACATTGCATTCAAGGATTCGGTATTACCGATTCCTTAGATGGAAGAGCAATAAGGAATCTGTATTTACTGATTCCTTAATTACCGATTCCTTACCTACATTAGGAATGGCCAAATACCTGTCGGAAACGCTGAAATTTACCGAATTTTGGTGTTACCGACTGGTATTTAGCCACCTACATCTGGCCCTTTATGTTATACTAGATGAAGTTCGACAAATCTTCACAAAAATATTTTCCAAAAAAGTGTGCCAGTGATTTTAGCTGTGCATGGAAAGTTTCAGGGTGATCCATCAAGTGTGGGTTAAGAAAAAGGGTGGGTCTAAAAAAAGTGTGTTTCCCGTGTTAATTCACATAGGTATTGTTGGACTTGGCCCTTCTGGCATGTTCACCCCTGAACTTTTTGCCTTAAGCTCTGACATATTGGTAGTGATTTTTGGCCTCTGCGCACTTTAGCACTGTGGCCCAGTGTTAGCACTGTGGCCCAGTGTAAAGTGCTTGCGCGTGCTGAGTGCGTGTGGTGAGATTAGCCTGCCCCCCCATAGGAATGCATGGGGGATATGTGTGTCCATGGCACTTCCTAGTATGAGAGGAGTGCAGGGTCGAGTTTAGTATGTGCGAACTCGTGAGAATAGATGCTGCGCAATGGTGTGCACAGATTTATTGTGACTAGTGGAGAAGTGCCACTTTTAGAAGGTGGCATTTCTCTGTGCTGTGTGATGTGAATTGCATGTCTGGCTTGTGATTGACAGGAGCTGAGAGGGCTGGGGAATCCCAGGAGCCAGGGTGAGTCTGCCCGGTGGTGAATGGAGAGATCTGCATGTAGATGGGAGGGAGGAGTTACACCAGAAACCTGAATAGAGCTGTGCCTTCCCTCCACAATGCTGGCTCCGCCCCCTGTGGTGGGTCTGAGCACCTAGCCTGTCCTGTGAAAGGGAGAGAGGAGCTGAGCAAAACAAAGTGCTCCAAAGCTCCCCTGAACCAGTTGTATCTGGTTCTCCCATTGCCTGTACCTTTTAGACAAAGGAAATAGTGGTATAAATATAGGGGCTGTGACCCCATGAAAATGTTCTGCTTTGGATCCTGAAAGGAGGGGGCTTGCTGCTGGTGAGGCCCAGGAGAGACCGCCATGGAGGCTGACTCCCTGCTGGAGGGCCCTGTGTGCTGGCCCCTGGGCCCTGCATTGCCCCCTTGATGTCTCAAGGACTCTTCTTTGGGACACTTCGTGCTTTGGCCTCTAGGGCCCTGTGAGCGCTTTGCTTTTATTTTCCTGAAAGCGCTTTCCCTGCCGCTGTGCTCCCTACAGCTTAGGAGGAGCACTGCGATCACCCTAAAGGAAATCCCCGGCATTGGGATTCCCCCCTGCATCGCGGCATTTTTTTGCTCTCTAGCGGGTGCCTACCCCGCTTTCCTTTCATGCCTCGCAGGTGCCCACCCTGCATCTTCGATGCCCTTCTAATTCATGTGCGGGTACCCACCCCGCGACTTTGTCTTTATTTAGTGATTGAGCGGGTGCCCACCCCGCTTTTATATATTTAATTAAGAGGGAGCCTACCCCTCATTGTGCCACGAGAAACGGAATCACTGCCGCGACCCGAGTCGCACTTCGAATCCCTTCCGGGCCGCTGCCCAGCGCGACCCGGAAGGCAGGCAAGGCTGTGCCTTTGTGGGCGGGACTTCCGGGACGGAAGGGAAGCCCCACGAGAGCGGAGTCCGGTGCCAGGAGTGAGGCGGGGCTCCCAAGAGCGAGGGAGAGCCCCGCGGTGGCGGCTGTCGGAAAGGAGAAGCCCCGGGTTCCAGGAGGGGGCCAGGGTGAAGATCAGAGTCCCGAGAGAGAGCCGGGTGAGTAGGGCTGCTCTCTGGCGGGAAACCGCATGGTGTGCAGAGTGTCTCAGGACGTCAGGAGCCTTGCGGGCTCCATCATGAAGTCCCGGTCCCAGAAGGGGAACGGGCGAAGCGCAGATAGAGGAATCCTTCCCCCAGAGCTGGTGAGTGGGGGCTCAAGAGAGGTCCGTGCTGCTCCCTGTATCGAGGCACAGTGTCATTGCTACATTCCTGAGCATCTCCGTCTTGCAGCGGGCCGCTCCACCGTTTGGGCATATTTATCTCCATAGTCTAAACGGCTCTAACGTGGCCACCATTTATGTGTAAATTCCCCTTGGGGGCCGTAATTGTTCTAGAGCCCCGTGTGGCTCCAACGTGAGGGCACAGAGGTGCCCAGGCCCATAGCCGCATTTCTAGCAGCTGCCCCGCTCGCAGAGGGCAGCTGCACCTCGTGGACATTTTTATTTTTAGGGCCCGTCCGGGGCTCTATCACTTGGCCATAATTGTTTACAGGGCCAGAGGGGCCGTGTCCTTTCCCCAGTGCTTGGGGGTATGTTTATCTTCAGAGCCAGATGGCTCCACCGTTGGGCACATTTGTTTGAAGGGCCACTGAGAGCCCGTGCCTCATTTCCCTATTTCCAGCTGCCCAGCAAGTAGTGGGCAGCTGAACCATTTAGGTCTTTCTTTTAGGGGACATGTTCTTAATGCAAGAGTGAGACACTTTCCTTCGCCCCCATCTTTTCCTTCACAGCTGCGCAGCACTTAGTGCCAGCTGCTACGTTTAGGCCTGTGCAAAGTGTGCACCCTTGACTTGCTGCACAGGCAGCGCGCCCTGACTTTTGGACAGAGGGCATTTAAGCCCCTTTGGAGATGGCCAGTTGGCCAGGGGGAGTGTTAGGTTTGTAGGGCACCAGGCCCTAATGTGATGTATGTTCTAGGATTACGCACCCTGTGTTATACCTCTAAATGTGTTTTATGATTATGAGGTTGTTTTGCATTGTCTGGCTTATGCTAGTGAGATTATGTTTCACTGTGTGATTTATGCCCCTAATGTGAGTTATACTTAGGAGGTTATTGTCTAATTTGTTTAGACTTATGAGAGAATTGCATAATGTGTTTATGCTGGTGAGGTTGGCGCAGAATGTAATTCGTGCCTGATTTGATGCTGTGCATAATGTAGTTTATGTTACAGGCTGATGCTAAGTACAGTGATTACCAGTAGTTACTGGTTGTGTTCTATGTTTATGATAAGTTCTACATTTACTAAGTTCACTTTGTGATGGTACTGACAGTGGTCCAGTTGGCCCTGTCAGGTGTAAATAGTCCCTTGTAAATATGATCTAGTGCCAGGTGGCACCATGTATGTTATGTGATTACTATTCTAATGTGTTATGATAATACAAAGGCTATTTTTATATATAACCTTGTGTGGAGTTCCTTTTGTGGTGTGCCTGGGATGTTGTTGCTGTGTGCGTGCGCAAATGCTTTACACATTACCTCCGGGATAAGCCTGACTGCTCGTGCCAAGCTACCAAGGGGGTGAGCAGATGTTATCTTTGGCGTATAACTTCCTTGCCCTGACTAGAGTGGTGGTCTCTTCCTGGCTTTGGCGCAAGCCTTAGCCAACCAGAGATCCCATTTCTAACAGGTATTTTGAACATGACTACAGCCCACACCTCTGGACGGAATTACAGCAAATTTGGCTGAAGGGCAGCTCTGGTCCAAAGAGCACACCTTTTGTTATTTGGCATAAATACATTAAGTAGTTTTTAAGATAATAAAGGAAATCCAAAATTGCATATTTAGAGGCGCAAAGCCTCCACATATATTGCCGATCTCGACCAGGAAGTGTTGCAGTCATCTTGGGATTCGGACATAGCTGAGACCCAAACATAAACATTAAAAAAGAGAAGGGAGAGGGTAGAAATACCCTGACACTGATGCGTGGTGCTAGAGTGCTCCTGGGACCCGCCAGGGCCAAAAAGCATTAAAAAAAAAAACGTTTTGCAATAAAAATTTACGAATTTTCAGAAAAAAAAACAAGTGTGGTCTCCCGCACCTGTTTTTACTTTAGTCCTAGGGTGGGCCAGGTCCCGGGGTCATGAGTATGTGTTCTGAAAAAAAAAGCAAGGGGCACATGGGGCTCTTTTTAGCCATGGGGACCACCAGCTCCCTTGGGAATTATTGAAATATGCCACACAGACCCCTACATTGGGCTCAGGGGAATACTACCTCCCCTGGGATTTTAAATAATAGTGGAGTGGCTGCACAGACCCCCTTCCTGGGGATTTAATATGCCCAGGGGACCACTACCTCCCTGGTGCCAAATACATGATTAAGAGGGCCTTGCAGAAGCCCTCGCCCTGAGGACCTCCACCCTCCAAGGGAGGGCCAAATGCATATTTAAACTAAAAAGGAGGCCGTGAGGCTCCCCACCCAGGTCATATATGGCCTGGGAGACCAATATCTCCCCAGGGCCAGCCGATGCATACTAAAGAAGGGAAGCCTCCCTTCTGGATCCATTAAGGACCCTCAGGACCACCTATCAGAGCCGGCTCCTGCTAGCTCCAATACTTGGGAGATAGCAGTTTGCTTCTGATTGATGGGACCTGTGCCAGCTCTTGCCATGTGAGAGCAAACACTACCTCTGCTCTAAGTAAGTGGGAGCTGTCAAACTGCTCTCACTCGCTGGGAGCAGAGATTTAATCTGTTTCCCTGCCCGCTGTCATGCGTGGACGGAAACAGATGAGAGATTACTCCCACACAAAGGGAGCTGCATATTTCAGAGCTCCTTTCCTGCAAGAGCAATGCTGGCTAGAACAGGAGGGGAGGAGCCAGCCCAGATCTCAGGGGCATGAAGACTCCCCCCACGGTACCCAACAGATTGCAGAGAAGACAAAAGAGGGAGAAGAAAAACCAGCAGTAAAAGTAGAAAAAAGCGCAGAAAAAGGACGTGGAAAGGCATGTCAGAGGACAGAAAAAGGAGCGGAAAACACAAATCAGAGGACAGAAAAATGAGCAGAAAAGGCAAAACAAAGGGCATAAATCTAGCAGAAAAGGCACAACAGAGCAGAAGAGGGCAAAATAAAGAACTGAAAAATAAACATTGAAGGTAAAACGAAGGACAAAAAAATTAGCAGAAAAGGCAAACCAGAAGGCATAAATCTAGAAGAAAAGGCACAACAGAGCAGAAAATGGCAAAACAGAGGGCCGAAAAATGAGAAGAAAAGGCAAAGCAGAGCAAGAAATGAGCAGTCGAGGGACAAACAGAGGTAGACAGGTAGACAGACAGCAGAGGATAGTGGACTGTGGGAAAGCTGAAAAGGAGAACTGTCACGGGAGAGCTAGCATGATGACTTGCTTAATTTCCACAGAAATTAAACCTCAACGGGAAAAACTTATATATATAAACATAGTAGGTTCCCCAATTGAAACTCCACTTCTGTAAAGGACAAATTATCCTCACCTCCTCGGCTTGACAAAGGCAAAATAAGTCTGTTTACCTTGATGATCAATTGAAGTGTAATGTGTAGTGACTGTGATGAGTGGGTTATTTCTTGTCCTTACCTGATGAGATCAGATTCCATAGTTCTCCCATGAAATGACTATACACATGCGAAAAAAATACCTGAAGCCCATTTGGCCCTGCTCAGACACTCATGCACACACTCACAGATGCACTCAGACACTCCCACACCCACCCACCCACAAACCCACTCAAGCACTGGTGCACCTACACACAGAATCACTCAAACACTCTCACAGCCAATCACAGACCCATCAAGACACTAATGCAGACAGCCACAGACCCACTCAGATTCGAACACCGATTCACAGACCCACTCAGACACTCATGCACCTACATACAGAACCACTCAGGTACTCATGCACTTGCTCACAGATTGACTTACACACTCATAGAGGTACTGACAACCCATTCAGACACTCTCACACCCACTCACTGACCCACTCATATACTCACTCAGACACGCATGCACCCAATCACACACCCACTCAGACACTCATGCACCCAATCAGACACCCACTCAGACACTCATGCACCCAATCACAGACCCACTCAGACACCCATATACCCGGTGAGACACTTTTACAGCCTCTACCAGACACACTCACACACTCACACATCCATTCCCACACCCATTGAGACACTCATGCACGCACTAAAACACTTACTCTCAAAGGTTACAGGTTACAGTTAGGAAAGACAATTTTAAAAACCATAGAAATTGACTTAAAGAATCAAGGGTTACAGGCACATTATATTTAGCAAATAACATTAAAAAACTTAGAAATTACAAGGACGATATAGTTAAGAAATTTAATTTGAAAAACCTTAGAAATTTACTGAAAAAAACAAAGGATACAGGGACGTTATAGTTAGGCTCAGATTTCACTCATACAAAACCAGTGAAATTCAGCAGTTATAATAACATGAGGTTACTTTGACTTACACCACTGCAATGCACTGCTTATGACCTCACATATTACATCACTCATGACATGGTCAGTGACATCACTGCTGATATCACTGATGACATCATCCACAGAATCACTCACACACCCACTCACACCCCTATGCAACCTCTCATACATGCACACAACCACTCACATACCCATTCACAGAGCCATGCAAGTCCTCACACAATCACTCACTCATCGATAGAGCCACTCACATACCTACTCACTCACTCATAGTAAGTATGTAAGCAACCTATTTATAAGGAGCTTGAATGCCCTGTGGCATATAGGTGCTAGTGTTCTCAATATATTAACACAGACAGTTGGTGTTTAGTAAAAGGCCTGAGAAAAGAACCAAGTTGTTAGCCCTTTCCTATATAGAAGTAGATTGGATTGTGATCTCATCATCCAGGGCAACACACAGTCCTACACTCACATACCCACTCATACCTACAGCCTCTCAACACAGCCACTCACTCACCCATACAAGCACTCAAACACTCATGTAACCATGCAACCACTTACCTACCCATTCATACATCCATACAAGCACTTCCACAACTGCTCACTCACCCATACAGCCAGTCATATAGGCACTCACCAATACAGCCACGTATACACCCAGTAACTCACTCACACAGCCATTCAATCACCCACTCACACATTCACTCACACACCCACTCACCCACCCATACAGCCAATCACACAAACTCACTAACCCATGCAGCCACTGGCAAACCCACTTGCTTCCCAATACAGCCACTCACACAGCTACTTACACACCTAGTTATACCCCCATACAGGCCCTCATACACTCTTGCACACACCTATACAGCTACCCAGACACCCACATACACACATTCACACCACCATTCACATAATATATGTTAGAAGTAATATTGTGTATTAGTAGTACATGTAGGGGGCATTTTACACTAGAGGCATATTTTTATTATTTGCACCAGGCACACCTTTTAAAAGATGCACCCTGTGCAAACAATGAAAATGCGTCATATTGCCATGAAAGCACTGCCAAAAGGGGAGCGAGTTCCTGCAAAAAAAATTGCAGCTGCTTTGCAGCCACTCTGTGGTTTAACAGTGCAGGTGGCACCCTGCCTGCACTTTCAAAGGGGATTAGCGATCCCCTTACAGTAGGGTGCAGTCAGTGACTGCACCTGCCTGCAAGAGGATGTCTTGGGGATTCATAGGATGCCCTTTACCCCCTGCAGGAGCTTGCCATCAGGGGCGCACTGTCAGAACGGCCACCTTTTAGGTGGTGCACTGTCGGTGTGCCTCCTGACAGCTTCTTTGCCTCTGCGCCTGCATCTGTAATACGGCATGGGCACAGAGGCATAGGGGGTCCTCCATTTGCATGGGGTATGGCCTCATGCAAATGAGGGCACACCCCCTGAAGATAGTGCTGGAGCTTTATGAATGCCAGCACTATTGGTATTACAGAAGGGGCCACACAAGCTTCTGCAGCCTCTTCTGTAATAGCAAAGTGCCCTAGGGGCATGCAAAACGGGCACAAAAGCACATTGCTCCCCGTGGTACTTTAATAATATATACCTTAGTATACTAATTTAACTATTGTAGTACCTTAGTGTACATATTTAACAATCATAAACTCATAGAAAATACTTACACTCACTCGATGATATCATCAGTGATGTTATTGGCGATGTCATCAGTGATGACACTGACTATGTCATGAGTGATGTGTTATGTAAGGTGATAAGCCGTGTATTGGAGGGCATAACTCATAGTTAGCTCAGGTAACTATAACTGCTGAATTTCACTGGTTTTGTACAAGTGAAATCTGAGCCTAACTTTATATATATATATATTTACAAGAGAAAAAAAGTGCCACAGCCCGAATCTGGAAATGACCATATTTAATATAACTGGTACAGGTTGCAGGTTACAGGGTGCAGCAGAGCGTTGTTTGACCTGACACGTTTCAGCTGAATGCCTTGTTCACAGGTAAGTCACAACTGCGCATGTTTCAGGTGTTTAATTAGTTGTTGTATCACATGCCTGTGTCTCTTAACACTACAATTCCCATAATGCCATTCATATTGCCACAATGGTGTCTTTCCATACTGCAATACCTTGCTGTAAAAAGCGCACGCACAGGCATTAATTGATGTTCTCTCAATATGGGGGGAACTTTCACAATCCATTAATTCCTCGCTGCCTCCCAGAAATCCATAAATACGTACACGTCCAGATCCTACCACGCCAAGGTGTGTGCCTAGCATGTTGCCCTTTCTCACTTCCAAAGTAACAATTGCCGGTAATCCATAGGCTTACAAGGAAGTAAGCGTGTCATGCCCTTCTCATTCAAACACTCCAAAACTCCTCTACCGTCGAGGGCTTCCTTGTAAGCTTATGGCTTACCGGTGTTTGTTACTTTGGAAGTGAGAAAATGCAACATGCGAGGTGCACCCCTCGGAATGGTAGGACCTGGTACATGCACAATTGTGACTTATCTGTGAACAAGGCAGTCAGCTGGAACGTGTCAGCAAACAACGCTCTGCTGTAACCTGTGCCAGGTATATTAAGTGTGGTCATTTCCAGATCCGGGCTGTGGCAATTCTTTTTTCTTGTATTAAATTACGGGAAGCTCTGTCACCTGCAGCCACGGCTGCCCTGCAGGGTTGGGGGCCCTTGACGGCAGAGGAGTTTGGAGTGTAGATATATATACAATTCATCCCAATTTTGCGATTGACAAGACAGGTCATGCACAGACTCCATGATACCGTGCTTCTTTATTAATAGAATTCATGTCCATATGACAGGTTTCGGCTGCTGTCCTGCGGGCTTGATCACATATATATATATAATCTACTGGCGGTCGCCAGTAGATAGTTATAGTTAGGACTGTGTTTCCATAGGAAATCCGCAACATTCTATTTGGAATAACTTTGGCGCCGGTTGACGAATCCTCGCAAAATTTTCAAAATAGGTGGGGCGCTCTGCTCCGCTCCTACCCTGAAAGTCTCGGGGTGATTCGTCAAGCGGGGGCCGAGAAAAAAGTGGGGTCCCAAAACGCATTTTCCCCATGCATTTTTCCATAGGGACCTTTAGTCCAAGGTACAGCCCGAACGGCTGAACAGAATTACTTGTCATTTGGCCGAGAGGTAGTCCTCAGGTCAGGGAAGTGCCTTTTGCAGGTCTGGTGTCAATCTGTTCAGTAGTTCCTGAGAGAATCAAAAGTAAAATCATATATATATGTGGGCGGAGCCTAACCACACATCTCATCCTGAGATCTGATTGGCTGTTAGCACTTCATCCAAGAAGTGTTGGCAGCCATCTTGGGACCAATATACATGATAGCACCTCATTAAAAAGCATTGCAGTTAATAGAAGGTTTTAAGACTTTAGTTACATTATAAATCATTTGTTGATGGTACCATACTCATTTTAGGAATTGTGGTATGTTCTAAGGTGATTTCACCATGTGAAAAAGCCTTCTGCTGGGATATCATGATTGAGAGAAAAATATTTTCTCATGCTTTTCCCACAGAGGTTTGGAAGGTGATCTATAAGCTAAATTGAGAGCATATTTTCTGTAAATTCACATTATCTTTCTCAGTCATGCGAGAATGAAGCCTGACATTCTCAGTAAAACATGTACATCCAACAAGGGCAGAGACTGTCAGTTGATTCCTTTGTATTCTACTGCAGCTTCCCAGAGTGTTCCAAGGAACAACTAGAGCTCTAACAGTCCTACTTATGATAAACGTATGGCACACCTGAAGCCATCTTGCTTGGATTAAAGTGGTAACTCTTAAAACATTTAATTTAAAAAGGAACAAAATGAGGGGGCTCATTTTTCCATAAAAAGTATGATTAGTGCTGCAGAAAGAAAAATTAGGGCACATTTTGAGTGACTTCTCAAATCCTCTTCTATTTCATTAAAACATTCTGACATGCAGACTGAAACATGCACTTTCAATACCAGCAGCAGTTTTCCCTGGTGAGCAGTAGCTTTACTACAGTGATCTAATGAGCAAAAAGAGTGCTAACATTCTGAATTTATGGCAAATGTGTGACACATCTGAATGCCTTCTTGATGGAATCAAAGTAAAAAACTGAAAGTATTTCCTACTGAGGAGATTGCAGTAAATGAGGAAATTAGGAAACTTCATAACAAATAAGTCTCCCAAGATGGCCACCAGAGACAAAAGAGCCCAAATGTAGCCCAAATATCACCCACATGTAGCCCAAGTATAGCCCAATGACAGAATGTCCCAGAGTGTTCTTAAAAACAACTAGAGCGCTTACTGTCTTAATTATGACAAAAGTATGGCACACCTGAAGCCATCTTGATTGGAATAAACTGGTAACACTTAAAACATTTAATTTAAAAAGGAACACAGTGAGGGGGTTAATTTTGCCATAGAAATTATGATTAATGCTGAAGAATGAAAATGAGGGCACATTTTGAGTGACTTCTCAAATCCTCTTCTATTTCATTAAAAAATTCTGACATGCAGACTGAAACATGCACTTTTAATACCAGGAGCAGATTTCCATGGTGAACAGTAGTTTTACTACAGTGATCTAATGAGCAACTAGAGTGCTAACATTCAGAATTTATGGCAAATGTGTGACATATCTGAATACCTTCATGATGGAATCAAAGTAAAAAACTGAAAGCATTTCCTACTGAGGAGACTGCAGTACATGAGGAAATTAGGAAACTTCATAACAAATAAATCTCCCAAAATGGCCACCGGAGACAAAAGAGCCCAAATGTAGCCCAAAATCACCCAGATGTAGCCCAAATATAGCCCAATGACAGAAGTGTGCAAAACACTTATTATTTTGTGTTTTTGCAGTGTTATATAGTGCAGACTTGTCAGGTATTGAAGTGCTTTACATGAGCATTGGTTACATCACACAAGAACAAATTCATTTTGGTTATAGACATGGGGAGACTAAGTGATTTGACCAGAATCACAGAATGTCGAGCTGAAGCAAAAACTCCAACCTGGTCCCCAGTTGCAAAGTCTGCAGTTCTGGAAGTAACACCACATCCTCTCCCCTAAGTGCAACATTTAATCAAGTGGTCAACTGGATAAAAAAACATAAAGATAACAAATAATTTAAAAGTGCTTTGTCGCTATTTGAAAACTCAGAAAATATGTCCTTATTTTAGTCTTTTAGAGCACTAACCATAATTTTGATGCCAATAAGACCCTCTCATATATGTAATTTCTAAAGGAAATGCTCTAGGTATTACAGTTTTGATTACATCAAGATGACGTCAGGCGTTCCACACTTTTGTAATAAATATAGAATGTTAGCAATCTAGTTGTTCATTAGGATACTGTTGAGAGGCAGAGGCCAGGGGCACGGACTCTGAAAATTGAAGGCAGGTTGGAGGGTGCAAAGGCAACAATTTAACCACACTAAGCAGGCAGGAAGGGGCGTGGCAGCACAACAGACTATGGAGGGCAGTGGAAAGGGGGGCAGGGGCAACAAACCAACAATACAGGACTTGCAAGAGAGGCTGTGGCAATGTAATAGACCATTGTGGGCAGAAGGAAGAGGCAATGGTAGTACAACCATACATGCCAACAGACCCGATTCAGCCAGAAAACGTCCAATGTTTTTAAGCTCAAATGGGCTTTATTTGATCTGTCTCCTGTCTACAATCTCCTCTTTTTCAATGTAACTCAAAGGGGAAAATCAATACCCCAGTTTTTTTTTCAAAATCTCCCTCTTACCAAGTTCAAAATGTTCGCAAGTATGGTACATTGGATCATGGAAGGAAATGGGGTAGGGACATGGACTTGGATAACAGAGGACAGGAGGGACATGGAGAGGTGCACAAAACTGACCCTGCAGGGCAGGCATCAGGGTTTGCAGCAGCACAATACACCACACAGGGCATGCGGGACGGGAGTGCAGCACAACAATCCATAGAAAGCAAGAGGGAGGGGACAGGACCATGCACATGGACAACAGAGAACAGAGGGGCAAGAGGCAATGGTAGCTAGCTGACCATAATGGACAGACAGGAGAGAACGCTGCAGCATAACAGACCATAAAGGGCAGGAGGGACGGATCAGGGGCATTACAATGGAACAGACAAGCCAGGAGGGAGGGAGTAGGGGTCTGCACATGTAAACAGAGGGCTGGGGGCAAGTGGGCAGGGCAGGAGCAGCAAGATAGCCATGGAGGTCAGGCAGGATGGGCACTAGAAGCAAGACACACCATGAAGAGCAACAGTGAGACTGTGATGGCATACACACAGACAATGGAGGGAAGGTGGGAGGGGGTCAGGGGCAGCTAACTAACCACACAGGGAAGGTGGGAGGGGCCATGGCAGCACAGAAGACAATGCATGGCAAGTGGGAGGGTTAGTGGCAGCACAATGGCTATGATGGGCAAGAAGGAGGGTGCAGGGGCATGCACAAAGGACGATGGAGGATAGAAGGGAGGGTCAGGACCTGTGCACAGACAAGAAAGTTCATGGGAAGGGGCCTCACAACAGACCGCATGGGGCAGGCAGGAGGAGCAGTTGCAGCACAACAGACCAGGGAGGGCAGAAGGGTGTGCCAGTACAATGTACCTTGTGGACAGGAGGAAGAGGATAGGGGCATGGCATGTGGACCGGCAGGGTGGAGGTGGCAGGGACAGGTTACAGTCATCTGACAATGCTAGGCAGGTGGGAGGGGAGTAGCAGCTCAACAGAACACTCAGAGTAGATAGGAGTGGCAGGTCCATGGAACATGGTGGGCAAAAAGGATGGAGCAGGGGAATGCACAAAGACATCGGAGGGCAGGGGGAAGGAGAATAGGGGCAGCAAGCTAAGCACAGAGTTTAAGCAGGAGGTCAATGATGGGACATAGAATTGGGCAATGGAGGGCAGGAGGAGTGGACTGGTACATCATACTAAATTGAGGGCAGTGGCAGTACATCAGACCATGTATGGCAGGAGGGAGGAGGCTAGTCCATGGATTCACACAACAGAGGATAGGGAGGAGGAGGATGGGGCAGCAAGCTAACTGTTCAGAGAAGGCGGGTATTAGGAACTTTATTGTTTTTAAAACGTGTGTCTGTGCGAACTACTTAAAATATGAACAAGTATGCAGCATAATCTCACTTTTATTTAGGAAGAAGAGGACGTTTGTGACTGTGACTCCGGGCTCACTTGGCAGAAACACCCCCTGACCCTCCACCCCTATCGCAAAATGTAATGCCCGTGAAAAGGGTAGGTGAACACAGTGTTATATAGAACATAGTCCTGAGAGCACGATTGAAAATGAAAACTACATATAGTGTATGGTATAAACTATGCACCAAAAAGTGTGATATAAGATGAACCGGGCGTGAAATATAATATGCAATATATTGTGCGCAATGACAGATTCATTGGAGAGCGGGAGACAGCACAGGCACTAGCGCGTGCTATGCGATGTGCGCCTTGGAGTGTAATATGCACAGGGCAGTGTTGTGTAACCTAACTAGTCTCTAAAGTTGTAATATAAAATATGTGCTGGGGAGTGTAACGTTGCATATGCATCTGGATCCCAGATTGTAATATGTATGGCATAGAACTGTGCGTTATAACATAGGCATCGAGGAAGGCACGTTAGATGGGGCAATATAACCCGTGCGAAGACAAGTGTGGCATGACATATTCACGGGGTGGTGTTACAGTGCACATGGGCTAGAGAGTGTCATAGCAATGGTGGGTGTAACACAGCATTGGGCTCTGCCAGGAGCGCGCTGTGACTCTCAAGTGATGTTCGTCCCCTTTCCAGAGAGTAAAATAAAAAGTATTACACATCCGGCAGTGGATGTGTGTTTTATTAATCGTGAGGGGGGTTTCTTGCATAGTTTTGGTCGAATTTTTGTCGAATCCCCTTTGAATGGCTTGGTGTGCATGTGTATTAAATGTGCCCGTCAATAGCTACCCATGTTTGTATAAATAAACAACAAGGGTGTCTACCGGGATTAGGCATGGTAGGGCATCAGACATGTCAGAGCTTCACTCGTGGTGTAAATACATTCAACGTGGATTCATTGTATGCATAGGCGCCTTTTAATAAATATCACGCAAATCGTCATGGTGATAGGTACGTACGGTTTGTCCAGATTGTCCTAGGTGTGTCTATAAATATATATTTTTTTAAAATAATAAAAAACAGTGGCCGGCCCTGGGGATTGGGGTCAAAAAAATATAATTAGGAGACAGGCCCTGGGGGATGGGGTCATCAGGGCCAATAAATTAGAATAAGAAGGGGAACCACACAGCCCCCCTTCTTAAAAAATGTAAATAAATAAAAGACTGGCATCGTGCCGGAGGCGACGCCCCCTCCTTGCAGCACTCTGCAAGCGCGCCCCCTGGCGAGTTGTAAGTTGGGGAATTAATTCCTCTTCAATACTGTTGGTCCCTGAGGGCCAACTAGCCCAACAGGCATCTCCAGTATGCGCCAGGGAGCTGCGCTGCAGACAGGTGTTCTGAGGCCAAGCCCCTTTTTACACCTCTCTGCAACGCAGCTCTGTGGCGCTTACTGGAGGTTCCTAGTTGTCTAGTTTGACCCTTGGGACCCTTAGGATTCAAGGGGACTTAATCTCTCAACTTAGAACAGCCACAGGGCGCGTTTACACAGTGGTGAAGGGAGGGGACGGCGCCTGAGGTGACGTGTGCAAACACGCACTATGGCACGTTTTAAATTGGGGATATAATTTCCCTTCAATACTGAGGGCCCCTGGGGGCTAACTAGCCCACCAAGTGCTTCCAGTAAGCGCCACTGAGCTGCATTGCAGAGAGGTGGTCCAGGCCGTGCAACTTTTTACACCTCTCTGCAACGCAGCTCGGTGGCACTTACTGGAGGTACCTAGTGGGCTAGTTGGACCCTAGGGACCCTCAGGATTCAAATGAACTTAATCTCCCAACTAAAAACGGACACAGGGTGTGTTTACACAGTGGTGAAGGGAGGGGACGGGGCCTGAGTTAACGTGTGCAAAAACGCCCTGTGGCCTGTTTTAAGAGGTAGTTTTAATCCCCCTGCCCTATTATATACTAGGGGCTTACAGAGGAGGTCATGCTAATCACAGGGGGACCCCAACGCATAATGTTCCCTAGTGTATGTAGGTGTTTTCACTGTATTCTAAGTGTCTTTTACCATAGCACTGGCTCTTGGACTGGTTAGTCATACTCAGTTACCACCAGTATCCGTCTGAAAAAGTTGAGGGTACAGTATGATTTTGCAACAAGGATTCTTTCTGCTCTTCTTTTTGTTCTTTCTGCACGTTATCCTTCTTCCTGCACTTTTCTTCGTCTTTGAGGACTTCTGTTGCTTCTTTCTGCACTTCTTTTTTTTTCTTTCTGTGCATTTTTCTTCTTTCTTCACATGTCCTATCTCTGTAGGCATAGTTAGAAATTAGCATTTAAAAAACCTTTGAAATTCACAGAAAAAAACATAGGTTTCAGGCACGTTATAGTTAGGAATTAGCATTTAAAAAACCTCAGAAATTCACTGAAAAAACCATATGTTTCAGGGGTGTTATAGTTAGCTGGACTTTTCACTTGTACAAAACCATTGAAATTCCCCCGTTATAGTTAGTTCAGCTAACTATAACTCGCGCGCCCGCAATGCACTGCTGATGACGTCACATATTACATCACTCATGACATGGTCAGTGACATCACTCATGACATCACTGATGACATCTCAAATGACATCACTGATGACATCATCCTTGTGATAGAGTGGCAGACCTCCTCTCACCCTAATATAACCTTTGATACACACATTCAAAAATAGAGACTAAAATTTTCAAAACAATGGACATACCAATACCAGTTACAACAACCTCTTCAGTAATTCTAAGATCCACATACATATCCACTCATTCACCAACAGTCCTATACAGTCACTCATACATGTACTCACTCATCATATGTACTCATACACCTATACATCCTGTTACACAATGCCACTCATCCATAGAGTTACTCACACACATAGTCACTCATGCTAATAAAGAATCAAACATACATTTACTTGCATATACAGTTATACACACACCACCACACTTACTTCTACGGAAACTTACACATACTTAGTCTTTTAAACAATCACTTATAGAAACACATACTTATTCACACAGGAACTCTTTCAATCTCTCACTCTCACATATACTCACTTATATACACCAATAGTCACATATACTAGTTTAAAACATATGTAGTTACTCATAAAGACACTATTGAGACAGTCATTCACTCACTAACACACCCATACACACACTCATCCACACATACAGTCCTGCACACATGCTGTCTTCAACACATACAAACAGTGAGTCACTCATTCATGCACCTATGCACTACGTCATACCCCCACCGAACCATGCGGCCACTCAGACTGATACTCAAAAAACCAACTAATAACCTATATAGACACCCATGTAGCTACTCACCAACCCATGCAACCCCATATTTAAACATTACTCACTAAGCCATGTATTCACTATGATACACTTAATCAGTCAGTTACACAATCAATTTTTCAAAAACAAATCATCCATTTAGACACTTATATACCCATTTATTCTTCCATCGACCTTGAGCTATACATATATAAAACATATTTAATTTTCAGAAAAACAGACATTCACTGGATGATGTCATCAGTGATGTCATCAGTGATGTCATTTGAGATGTCATCAGTGATGTCATGAGTGATGTCACTGACCATGTCATGAGTGATGTAATATGTGACGTCATCAGCAGTGCATTGCGGGCGCGCGAGTTATAGTTAGCTGAACTAACTATAACGGGGGAATTTCAATGGTTTTGTACAAGTGAAAAGTCCAGCTAACTATATCACCCCTGAAACCTATGGTTTTTTCAGTGAATATATATATATATATATATATATATATATATATATATATATATATATATATATTACCTACCTAGGTAGTTATAGTTAGGACCCTCTTACCATAGGAAAACCGCAACATTCTATTTTGAATAACTTTGGCGCCGGTCGACGAATCCTCACGAAATTTTCAAAATAGGTGGGGCTCTGCACTCCGCTCCTACCCTGAAAGTCTAGGGGGGATTCGTCAAGCGGGGGCTGAGATAAAAAGGGGGTCCCAAAACACATTTTTCCCATGCATTTTTCCATAGGACCTTTAGACACAGCTACAGCCCGAACGGCTGAACAGAGTTCCTTGAAATTTGGCAGAGAGGTAGTCTACAGGTCAAGGAAGTGCCTTTTGTAGGTTTGGTGTAAATCTGTTCAGTAGATTCTGAGAAAATAGCCTTTAAATCAATATATATATCTGAGCCAGCTTACGGTGCGCTTACGGTGCGCTTACCGTACGCGTACGGTGACGTGCGCGAGCGCGATTCTGATTGGCTGTTAGATCTAAGTAAACATTCGAATCGGTCGAAACCAGGAAGCGGCGGCTGCCATTTTCTCTCTCGCACTCTGAGTGGGGCAGCAAAAATAAAGCCAAAAAATGTCTAAAGGGGCAGTATATTGAGATCATAACCACCCAGAATTGATATAGGGGTCCCCAAACAACCCCCAAGGCCCAAAAAAAATATTTTTTTTTTTTCGAAAAATCGCCGATTACGCTTACCGTACGCGTACGGTAAAAATTTTAAAAAAAAAAAAATTATCCACACTCTCACCACCCCGTGTGCAAATGGTGCCTGAAGGGCACCATTTGTGCTTGGCATATTTCACCTGTGAAATTAATAAAGAATACATTTCACAACGATGCGCATAATATGTCCCCCATGTGCGCACGGTGCGCGAAGCGCATCGTGCGTACATGGCCCATCCCGCATAACGTGGGCACGCGGTGCACGCAGCGCACCGCGTGACCACCGTGCGTGCACGGCACTAACTGCGTAAAGTGGGCGCGCGGTGCGCGAAGCGCACCGCGTGCTCACTGCGCGCACGGAACGAACTGCGTTAACTGGGCGCGCATGCCACGAATGGCGTAAAGTAACTTAGCATTTAAAAAACCGTACAAATTCACTGAAAAAACCATAGGTTTCACACACGTTATAGTTAGGAATTAGCATTTAAAAAACCTTGCAAATTCACTGAAAAAACCATAGGTTTCACACAAGTTATAGTTAGCTGTACATTTCACTCGTAAAAAACCAATGAAATTCCCCCGTTATAGTTAGTGCAGTTAGTGAGGATTGCGGTCGCGTGAGTTATAGTTGCCTGCACTAACTATAACGGGGGAATTTCATTGGTTTTTTACGAGTGAAATGTACAGCTAACTATAACTTGTGTGAAACCTATGGTTTTTTCAGTGAATATATATATATGTATATACATATATATATATTTTCCACCAATTTCCTCCAAGGAGGAATCACTGCACACCAAGGAAGTTGTAAGTTTAAGGGTTTTATTCTTTTAAGTGCAAGTTATCACCAACTCCACCACCAACGCGTTTCAACCACAATCGGTCTTGCTCACGGTATGTGAGTCTTTTTTCAATGTTCTTTATTTATAGTGTCACCCATATTAGCCATTAGGAGGAATTATGGGAGTTGTAGTTCGTTTTCACATATATCATTTCACATGTTTGCGATTTATCGATGTCAAAGCAATGTCATGTTTCGGGGTATTATAGAATACATCTGCATACTCTGAATATTTACATTATGTCTATGTAAATACTGTAATCATACATTGTCGTATGTTGTCTTGGAGTTCATACTGTTGATAGCAATATGATTGCTCAGTGCATTTTTGGTCGCAGAATCTGGGCTAAGTGCCCATTTTTATTCGCAGAATCCGGGCTTAGTGCCCATATCGTCATATTCAGTTTAGAAACTGGCAGATGTAGATGTTTCGAGTTCATACCCCTTCATCGTTGTTCTAATGTTTGTGTTGTACAGTAGGCTCATAGATGGCTGTGTAATTCTTCATCGCCGTTAAGGCCAAAAGGGGCCTTCGTCTTGAAGCGTATGATCATCTTGCTTTCCATTCTCCTTAGTTTCAGTGTTCTGTTACCTCCACGTTCGTTTTTCGGGACTGTTGTTAATCCGAAATATTTTATCTTCTGTTTCATGTCTTCTTTGTGAATTTTGAGATGTTTCACAATGGCATAGTTCGTGTCATCATTCTGAACTGCCCTCAGATGTTCCAAGATTCTTTTCTTTAGGGGGCAGATGGTACTGCCTATGTACCATAGTCCGCATCCACAGACAATGACATACACTACGTATGTGGATTCACAGGTGATCCTTTCCGAGATGTTAAATATGTTGCCCATGAAATCCACAGTTTCCTTCATGTTCATGCCGTGTTTGCATGCTTTACACGTGTTGCACCGTATAAAACCTGTTTGTTTGTTTGTCAGCCAGTTTTTGGATTTACTGGTGGTTGTCAAGTGGCTCTTGACCAGTTTGTCTTTTAAGGAGGGAGCTTTCCGATACGAAATGTTCGGATAGTTGCCAATTTTATGACCAATGTCTGGATCTTTCCTCAGAATATCCCAATGTTTTTTCAAGATGTTGATTATCTGGTAGTTTTCTTTGCTATATGTAAGGACCACTCGAATTACGGCATCTTCTTCTTTTGGTTGTTGCGTCTGTTTCAGAGTCTGTGCCCGGGGAATCGCCCTTGCTCTTGCTTGACCAAGTTTTATGTCTTTTTCATTGTACCCTCTTTGCTCGAATCTCCTTGCTGTTTCATCGAAGGTACGTTCCATTTCTGAGTCATCTGAGCAATTACGTCTCATACGTAAGAATTCTCCGTACGGAATGCTCTTCTTTAGTTGTGGAGGATGAAAACTTTCACCATGTAGAATGCTGTTGGCAAGAGGAGGGTCTTTTAACATCGGAGGAATCCCTCTTCTTAAATAATGACAGTCCAGTGATGCCCACCATGTATTTCTTACCGAAAATACATAAAACCTTAATAAATCCCCCAGCAAGACCTATCATGTCGAGTTGCAACTCTCTCGACGAAAACATATCAGATTATGTGGACTTTTTCCTGGCACCACTAGTTACTAACCTAACATCTTATATAAAAGACACGGGGGATTTTTTAAGAATCCTAAGTGATCTTGGCTGGCACAAAGGATACTATCTCGCAACGATCGATGTAGTATCATTATATACTTCCATCAAACACAGCGTTGGACTCCAAGCTGTTGAGTATTTCTTAAAACAACGAAGCATAAGACAATCCAAACACACTACAATGCTTATGAAAATGATGGAGCTCTGTCTCTATAACAACATCTTCATCTTCGATGGCCAGATATACTCCCAGCAGTGTGGCACTGCTATGGGAGTTTCATTTTCTCCTAGCTACGCCAACCTCACGATGGGGTGGTGGGAAAAACTGATAGCCTGGGATGAAATCAATGAAAGATACACCTCCAAAACAGAATTATGGCTACGTTACATCGACGATCTTTTCCTCATTTGGAGTGGCAGCTTGAGTGAATTTGAAGAATATATGAAAATTTTAAATGCTAATGAAATCGGCTTACAATTCACGCACAACATCAGCGATCAAGAAATTCAATTTCTAGATGTAACGGTATACATAGAAGATGAAGAAATCAAGACGAGACTGTACAGAAAACCAACAGCAACCAACAGCATTCTACATGGTGAAAGTTTTCATCCTCCACAACTAAAGAAGAGCATTCCGTACGGAGAATTCTTACGTATGAGACGTAATTGCTCAGATGACTCAGAAATGGAACGTACCTTCGATGAAACAGCAAGGAGATTCGAGCAAAGAGGGTACAATGAAAAAGACATAAAACTTGGTCAAGCAAGAGCAAGGGCGATTCCCCGGGCACAGACTCTGAAACAGACGCAACAACCAAAAGAAGAAGATGCCGTAATTCGAGTGGTCCTTACATATAGCAAAGAAAACTACCAGATAATCAACATCTTGAAAAAACATTGGGATATTCTGAGGAAAGATCCAGACATTGGTCATAAAATTGGCAACTATCCGAACATTTCGTATCGGAAAGCTCCCTCCTTAAAAGACAAACTGGTCAAGAGCCACTTGACAACCACCAGTAAATCCAAAAACTGGCTGACAAACAAACAAACAGGTTTTATACGGTGCAACACGTGTAAAGCATGCAAACACGGCATGAACATGAAGGAAACTGTGGATTTCATGGGCAACATATTTAACATCTCGGAAAGGATCACCTGTGAATCCACATACGTAGTGTATGTCATTGTCTGTGGATGCGGACTATGGTACATAGGCAGTACCATCTGCCCCCTAAAGAAAAGAATCTTGGAACATCTGAGGGCAGTTCAGAATGATGACACGAACTATGCCATTGTGAAACATCTCAAAATTCACAAAGAAGACATGAAACAGAAGATAAAATATTTCGGATTAACAACAGTCCCGAAAAACGAACGTGGAGGTAACAGAACACTGAAACTAAGGAGAATGGAAAGCAAGATGATCATACGCTTCAAGACGAAGGCCCCTTTTGGCCTTAACGGCGATGAAGAATTACACAGCCATCTATGAGCCTACTGTACAACACAAACATTAGAACAACGATGAAGGGGTATGAACTCGAAACATCTACATCTGCCAGTTTCTAAACTGAATATGACGATATGGGCACTAAGCCCGGATTCTGCGAATAAAAATGGGCACTTAGCCCAGATTCTGCGACCAAAAATTCACTGAGCAATCATATTGCTATCAACAGTATGAACTCCAAGACAACATACGACAATGTATGATTACAGTATTTACATAGACATAATGTAAATATTCAGAGTATGCAGATGTATTCTATAATACCCCGAAACATGACATTGCTTTGACATCGATAAATCGCAAACATGTGAAATGATATATGTGAAAACGAACTACAACTCCCATAATTCCTCCTAATGGCTAATATGGGTGACACTATAAATAAAGAACATTGAAAAAAGACTCACATACCGTGAGCAAGACCGATTGTGGTTGAAACGCGTTGGTGGTGGAGTTGGTGATAACTTGCACTTAAAAGAATAAAACCCTTAAACTTACAACTTCCTTGGTGTGCAGTGATTCCTCCTTGGAGGAAATTGGTGGAAAATTGAATCGAGGATTGGCCCGTCCTCGACACTAGCACCCGCTATGCGAAAGTGCGCTCTCCCTTGGGGCCGTTTGACGAGTCGTCCATATATATATATATATATATATATATATATATATATATATATATATATATATATATATATATATATATATATATATATATATTACAATAGAGCATTAGCACTTTCCAAGGTGACAAAATCTTTGTTGAAAACATAGCACTTGCACTTTTTCTAAAATGAAGGTTATATAATGTACTATTGGAACTTGTTTCCCCAAGTGAAGAAAGGGCAATAACCAGCACTCGCATTTTAAATATTACACAAAGGAAAGTATAATGAAAACGTTTCAAATCTGAACTACATCAAAATATTCCAGTCCAATGACAAACTCTGTGTACAAGCTTTCTGGCGGAACAGTTGAAACGTGACGTTATCAAGCATGTACAGCATTTGAGAAAATGAACCATGACTCTACCTAAGGACATGCACCCTATTGGGCTTACAGTGGTGGCACAATAATGTTTATTTTGGTGGAGCACCTGATCTAACATGAAATACTCCAAATCCTTAATTTTGTTGTCATGCATCTCTTCAAAGTGTCTCGCTACTGGATAGTCTGGTCTTTGTTTATTTATTTAATGTATTTGATGGGTTTTATATAGCGCTGGCTAAACCTGGAGGTATCAGAGCGCTTTACATGAGGTTCCACATTGTTACAAAGTTACATCAGTTACAAATTACATCCATTGCTAGAAAACCTTTAAAGAGCATAGAAGACGAGATAAATGGAGCGTAGAGGGGTAGGGGAGTAAGGTAAAAGTGTAGGAGGGAGATACGGCAGAGAGGCGAAGGAAAGTTTGCCCAAAGTCCGGCTAGGTAGGTAACGGCCGAGGGGGACGTCCACAGCCTATCTCCTCTATAGCTATCAAGGTAGCTCCACCGGGCATAAGCCAATATGCTAAGTCTCAAAGGTCGGTGGCAAGTTCACATATTCAAGGGTGATTGATGGGTGAGCCGAATGGGGGACATGCTCGAGGTCTGGTCGATGTCCAATGTTTGTCCAAGAGTAGTAGCACATCGTGGTAAAGAACCACTGTGGTGGTCATCTTGGGGTCAGGCAAGGGATTCTGCCCCTGGTGTTCCATTTAGCTGGTCCCCATTTTTATCTTTCACCTATGTATTCTCAGGGGCCCCTAGGGTAATTTGTGTCTCTTCTTCAGGTGTCTCCTGGGCTGTCTCAGTAGGCGACTCCTCCTCGATGCCTATTCAGCTGCCATTTAGGGTCCAGGGTGCAGGAAGAGATCGCCAGAGGCGGCGCAGAAGCAGGCTCTCAGGGGGTGATCACTGCGTGATCCCCACACTCAAAGGGGGGTGTTTGTTGTGCAATGGAGCAGCTTGAGGCCAGCGGCAGTGTCCGTTTGCCTCCAGAGGAGTAGAGTATTGCCGTTTTATAGCTGCAAAAAAGGGAGAGACAGCCGGCATTTGAAGATCAAGTGGGGCGCCTCCTGTTTCCCTCTCACTCGCTCATAAAACTTATTGAGGGACCCCCTTAACCCCCGCATGTTTCTCTGAGGGGTCAAGGCCCCGGGGGAGCAGGCATCGACCGCTGCCCCCTGTTGCCATTCTAAAGGCGCTGCACAACTAAGACGACGCGGGGGGGGGAACACCGCTCAACTACGCTTTCAGCTGCAGGTATTCCTGAGCTCCTGAAACATGTCGGGTATCTCCGCTGCGGCCGCGGCTCCATTTTGTACGCAGCGACCAGAACCCATTAGCGGACGGAGGCTCCCGTACTCCTGGCACTCATTGGCTGCAGTTTGTGTGTTCAGGGCTGCACCATCGGTAGCAGCTTCTCCACTATCAGCCTCATGCATCAAGCCAAAATCCAGTCGGTAAAATACCGATTCGCTAATAGCTCCCGGTATTGAGTTAAAAATACCCAATCCCAATGCATCAACCCACAAGCAAAAATCGCTATTTAAGGAATCCTTAAATAGCGATTCCTTAAATAGCGATAGCATTTAAGGAATCCCAAATTGAGATCCCTTAATTTAAGGAATCTCAATTTGGGATTCCTTAAATGCAATGCATGAAAGTTAAAAAATTAGAGAATTCGCTAATAGGGGGAGCAAATTACCATGAAGATGAACTGCATGGTAATTTGCTAAAAGTTTGAAAAATGCACTTTTGTGCATTTTTCAAAGTTTCATGTTGCGCACACACATGCCCTTAGAGCATGTGTGTGTGCAACAAATGTGCACATATCAATTTCAGGGGTGCAATAGGGTGTCATTTTGACACCCTTGCACCCTTGAAATTGCATGAGCAATTTGCGAGAACCTACTGGTACTCGCTATTTGCTCATGCAATCTCCAATTCATTCCTATGGGCCTGGAGGCCCATAGGAATGATTGGGATGGCATTCCTTCATTGCTACTCGCAATTTGCTAGTAGCAATTAAGGAAAGTTAAGGAATCGCTATTTGAATAGCGATTCCTACATGCATAGCCTTTTGCTATTCCTTATTAGCGATTCCTTATTTTTCGCTAATAAGGAATCGCAAATGGCATTGTTGATGCATGTACCCCTTTGTTCCTAATTGCTCTAATGTGTTCTAATATGCGCTGATGTGCACTCAAGATGGTACTGCCTATGTAGAGCTTAGTACAACTGCATCTAAGAACATATATGTCAAATTTGCTCCTGCATGTAAGAGCCTTCATGATCTATATATATGTGTGTGTTTATGAGTATGTATGTATATACATATATGTATATGTTTATATATATACACCCCCACATATTATCATTGTTATTATTAACATTATAACACTTGCCTTAGGGGAACTATTTGGCTTGTAGTCCCTCAAAAATAGGTGCTATTGTTATACAACTGAAATCTTAGTCTTTTATTAATGTTTAGGAGCAAGAACAGGTGTGACCCATATCTTTCTGAGCAAGTGCTCAGCTCACTGATTAATCTTTGGGCACCAAAAGCACTTATGTGAACAATACATTCGCCTATTCTATTTCAGTCTGTCAGTTTTTCGAGTTTAATGTGATGAAAGCTTTGATTCTTAGTTGGTTAGTGTTTGCATAGGGGTGTAAATTTCATAATGTGTTGCATTTACTGCACACTTTTTTAAATTTCAGGATGTCAAGCAAGCCAGAATTTTGCTCGTGAACAATACAGTGTTTATCTTAACATACAGATTTCACTGTGGTAAAAACCAAAATCTGCATGTTATTCCCCAAAAACTTGGAATAGATGCTATTTATAGTATCAGATTTTATTAGGTGCGATATTTCAACACACTTGGAATCACAGCCCAACTTAGCTGCCTAGCTCCAACGCAGGCACTCTTGCACCATAGTGCAAGGGTGCCTGTGTTGAGGGGAGAGTTTGTTTATGTGCAGGAAGGTCCCCCTTCCTGCACATAAAAAATCCTTTAAATGCTGTTTTCAAACTTTTAAGTGTGCTGCTTAATGCAGCACACATAGAAGATGCAAAACTGTATTTTTTCAAAATGATTGTTTATGTGCAGGAAGGTCGCCTGCACAAGGCAGCACACATGAAAACAGCAAAAACAAGGAAAATAAAGTATTTCTCCTTGTTTCACCTGTTTAAGACCAGGTTTTCCCTGGTCTTAATTTTGGCGCTGCCTCCTATTTACCCTGAGCTTGTAAACAGGAGGCAGCATTAAAATCAATGGGCGCTGCGGTGGAAAGCCCACTGCAACAGCCATTGCCCTCCCCTTTCACGGAAATACAGCATGAAAGGGTGCCTTATTTACAAGGCAGCATTAAGCCATGTTAAATGGCTTAATGCTGCCTTGTAAATAATGCGAGGCTACTATGGCCATCAGAGCATCACTGAAAGTGACGTTGTGGTGGTGATACGGGCTTTTAAATATGCCCCATAAACTCCTCCCCCTAGAGTGATGAGACCGGTTAAAAAATAAAAGTGAAGTACATAAGGCTTCCAGCCTTCATACTTTTGTAAAGTGCCACTGCTTGAGAGTGTAAGTGGCGTGTGCAAATGGAGTGTTCAGTCATTTTTATCAGTACACTTGCAGTATTTCAATGCATTTGTGTAAAGCTGTGGTTAGTGTATCCCCAGTTGAATACATTAAAAGAAAAATAAGTACAATTTAATCACAGGTTCAAACACTTGCAGCGTCCTTTGCTATTAGTTGTCATTAATGACAGAAACATTTATCAGCAGCGCTCCTGCAACCTGCATTGCTTATCTCCATGCCCCTCTGATGCAAAGCAAATTTGCTTTTCTTTTGGCCTATTCGCCGTGTAACAGATGGCGCACTAGGTAGGAAAGAAGAAATGACGAGCAACAATACCAAATGCCAAGAACAACAATTGCTGGCCTCTCACATCAAACACCCCATGCCCAATCAAATCTATAATTCATTATGAAAATAAAAAACACGATGCAGCTTATGCAGGCTTGTTTTAAACTTGTTTGATAATTAAAACATTAATTTATTCTTTAGAATACATTTCAAACACGTTTTCTCATATTAAAATGTTTTGTTTTCTACTGTAGGAGAAACATTGTATATTAAAAGGACTGTCAATATTTAAGAGTCAAAGAAACCTCATCTCCTACAGCGCTGACATATGTTACACGTTTTGCTCCATTTATATGCTCGTATAACTCCTCATCTGCAATCGGTCCATATCGCATTTTCAACCGGCATAAAATGGGCCAATAACATTTGCAACTGAACACCTGGAGTGCTGCTCTTAAATAATCACCAATTTTATTGTGAATTGTAAATGCACAAAACATGACAACACAATGGCACCTAAACTAAAGTGATAAGCGACTTTCTAGTTCTGGCGTTAGCCAAGGCCTTTTGATTTTACTCAAATTGAATGGATAGTATATTTACTTAGTCGGTGCTTTCCTTCAGCTCTCATCACCCATTGGCCTGTTGTGTTACTCACATTTTGCTTTTACCCAGTACATCATTCAGCATGGAGCAGTGAGTCAGCCTACTTCAACCACTGGCTAACTTGACTTTGAGTAACTGCTTTTATGCCTTTCACAAGGAGCACACCCGTACACAAAGTAGTACACTTCAGTGCCAGAGTTATAGCTTAACTTTATTATCGCTTTAGTGTTGACTTTGTGCGCGAGGACTGTTTTCTACCAAATGTGGGAACAGTGCACATACCAGCTTTATCAGTTCTTGTCTCCTCCACAGGTGGTTGTAAATTCCTTTTGGAGTGACCTTTGTTTATCCCACTGCTGCTGTTTCACAGCAAACCTCTTTTTAGCATGCACATAATGGAGTGTAGGTGTGTACTCCTGGATGTCATGCTGTTATCTATTTTTAATTTAGGACTACATTTATACTTGTAAACCAATTGAGTGTGTATGTCTCACTTATCTGGCTCTCCAGGTAGCTTTCAGGGTTCTTGTATGTTATGTGTATATAGACATTTAGCTCTTGTATTACTAATTGAAGCTATGCAGTTTATTCCAATTTGCTGATCTGTCTTTTTCTCTATCTTGGCAACCCTGTCTGTCTATTTATAATTCCTTGTCTACCCACCTAAGGGGCACATGTGCAAAGAAATGTTCCTGTCGCAAATGGCCCGATTAGCAGAATCAGGCCATTTGCGACAGGAAAAATTCATTTTGGGATGTACAAAGCCAAATTATGATTTGGTAACTTCTTACCAAATCCCAATTTGAGATTTGCGATTCAGTATTAGGAAGGGGCATGTTAAGTGAGCCCCTCCCTAATACTGAATAGTAAGAGTATGTATGAATGTTTTGTGACCAGAATGCTGTCACAAAACATTAGCATTATACCGCCAACTTCAATTTAGGTGTAATCCATTTACAAATGGGAAGGGGTCATCAAGGTGGTCCGTCCCCTTTGTGAATGTAGTGAAAACGTGTTTTTTTTAAGAGCAGGCAGTGGTCCCACGGCCCACTGCCTACTCTTAAAAAATGAAAAGAAAACTATTCATTTTAATTTTTGTAACACAAAACGTTGCTTTATTTAAAAGCAAGCTGAGATATAGTGGTCTGCTCTCTCCAGCATACCATCATCCTTGTGTCTTTAGTGATTCCCAAAGGGTTTAAAAATGTGACCTACCTCTTGAATATGAATGAGGTAGGTCAAATGTGACCCACTGGGAATCAATTACAGTGCAAAAGACACTGTTGTACAATGTTGTTTGCGATTTCGTAATAGTGAATTGCTAAAACTCACAATTAGGAAAGTGCAAACCCAAAGCTATGTACATATGGTCCCTAAGTATCTATTAGTTTGTTAGTCTATCTGCCTGCCTGCCTGCCTGCCTGTCTCTCTACCTGCCTGTCTGCCTCCCTACCTAGGTTGTCGGTTGGAGGGTGTCAATCCTTCTCAAGAGATAGGCATAATCCTTGTCAGACATCTGGTTGGGGCAAAACTGGTTGGTGTTTCTTACTTGAACTCCATCATGGTCGGCCTGAAATCGTGCCTTTGGCATGGTCTACTGCAACCAGTTGACCTGTATTGCCGCTTTGCGCTTTTGGCACTATTTTCACCGAAATCTCTTAAAGTTCATAGTTGCTTTTCACCTTATTGGATTTTTGCTGTTTTGCTGTCATTTTGTTCACTATATTCTCTATTGGTATAAATTAGAGTAGGATTTTTATTGTGTTGTGTTTTTGACTTTTATATATTCTCTCCAAGTTGACACGGTCTGTTGTGTCCAATAGCCACCAAGAGTTGAGCTCAGTTTCAAAATATTGAAACCCTTAACTGGACCTAAAAAGGCAGTGTGCTATTTACTTGCGGTATACTACCATTCACCCCAATTAATAATTCACTTTCTCTCCACAAGCCATAGAATATTTAAATTTAGAAGGGTTTAAAGACAATTTGAGGCCATGTACAAGTGGAGACAGCAAGGGCAAGGGACTCCTTGCAGGATGCAGGTTACACAAATGTAACACAAATGGCTGAGTGGGGAGGACCTTTGTCAAACTGACCTTGTCATATGCCAGAGGGAGGCTTGTTGGTGGGTGAAACCCATTTTCAGTTTATACTCGGGTCTGGTGATGCATAGTGATGCTGGGTTCCCAAAATACATTTGGACACAAAATAATGGAAATTAATTTTGAAAAAGTGGGCACCCTTCAAGTATTTTATAGGCATCACAGTTTGTAAAATAATATTTTAGGTTACTTTTACTTGAATTGAGTTTTATCATATGCAAAGATTATGATTTCCCTAGTCTGTTAGCTGATGAGATCCCTGAAAGGAAACATATGATGCGTTTTCTGCAGCAGATCAAAGGTCTGCTATAAATGAATCTCACATTCCATAGGAGGTTAACATCAAACTGCTGGATGTAGAGGGTGGGCCTAGAGTTTCAGAGGTGATTGTTACACCTGGTAATTCGATAAAGAGATCCCAGCTCACACAAAGGCCAGAGAGCAGACTGGCTGCTTTCCCTTGCAGAGAAGGTCCCATTAAAATAAATGAATGGGAAGAGGATGGCCCTCATGGTGAGGATAGAGGGAGAATGCTCTGAATGACTAAGATCACAGGAGGTATGACCAGAATGTAGCAGAAGGTAGGAGATGGTATAATTAGTTTTCTTGGCCCCAACCGATGGCTACAGTCTCCACCTCCATGAAAACCTTCTGAAACAGTAGGGAGAACTGAGAAGGGACAAAGAACTAAGGGGCATATTATCAAGCACGGCGTTAAAATTATCGCTGCTTTAGCGGTAGAAAAAAATGGGCTTGATAATATGCCCGTGAGAATTCCAATAGAAGCCCATGTTGACACCAGAACATGGGCTTCTCTTGGAATTCTCAAGGGCATATTATCAAGCCCATTATCGCTGCTTGCAGGAGTACTACTAGATGTTCCCATTCCTGATGCACATTTCAGTTTTTCACTAGATTATCATTCTAAGCCTGGTGGTGTGAATCTCATGATTTCATACCAGGTATCATAGTTACTTGAAATAACTAACTGGTGAATTTGGGTTTTGCTTGTTTGAAATGGTATCTTTAACCTGACATGTTCATCTAACTATGACATCTCTTTAAACTTTGCATCTTTCTGTGAATTTCTGATAAAAAAAAAAAAATAAAGTTAGATATTATGACCTTTTCTTACTAGAACGTCACTTTAACCTTTGTTTTTTCAGTGAATTCCTCTGGTCTTTTTAACATAAAGTGAGATGTTTGTGGATTGGAGTCGGACCTGGCACTCAACTCCCAGCTGGTGACAAACATCATTTTAAGTAACAAAGATTTACTGGCTTTGTTAAAGGGTCAGACGCCACAACATAAAAACCAGGGGGGCCATAGGCTTTATCAACTGGACAGAAGATCAACATATATAGAACAGATCTATTGTTTTTTCAAAAAGTCACCACTTACTACAATAAAATGTATATTTTATGAATCCACACATTGCAATGTTTAAAAATAGGGATTGTCACAACATGTTTTCAAAAAAACATTTTTTGAATAAAAAGATTAAACATTTTGTCAGAACAGGGTTTAGAGGACCACAGGGCAGGCAGGAACTACTGAGCCCAACTGTGGGGGTTGAGGCATTTTACTCCTGAGGTCCTGACCTACTATGGATCCTGAGCAACTGAGCCATGTAACCCTTCAGCACTTTACTCTTAATGGTTGCGCGGGTCAAGCAGTCCATGGCTTTTCAAAATATGCTTAAAAGCAATAAACAATTGTAGTTAAATACTTGCTTTTATGGAAAAAATGAATAATTACATAAGACCATAAAGTAAAATACGCCATTCCCCTGAGGTCCAGGCTCTTTTGCTGTTTAGAGGTTGGTCCATGAGTTCCACTCCCATCTCGCTAAAGGTAGTGGGTATACCCTGTTCACTATAGGGGACATTCAAGTTAAGCCCACTGCCAGTCCCAAGTCTCAGGAGTCAGACTTCGACTCTTCATGAAAGACAAAAGTGTTCCAGCGCCAACAGCATTATATGGCAGGCAAGTTCCCCTGTGGCTGTCTGGGCCATAAATCATTCTTACCTGCCGCAGCAGGATCTGAGAGACCAGAGTCTCTGAGCATGCCCTCTTTGCAGGCACTGAAGCTGTATTGGCTGTTTCTGATATGTTCCTTACAAAGCCCAGGAGGGACATCGGTCGGGTATACTCAAGTTCCTGACAAGGCAAAGGCTGGGGTTGCTTGAAGGGTCCTCTGATGCTGGTATATTTCTTGACATCCTCCTAATAGATGAGGGGGTTGCGACACTCCTTCTGCTGGTCCTCAGTCGGCGCCTGGACCTTTTCTGGTCACTATGGGAGCCTCCTCTTGACAACGACAGTCTCAACCAGATCATGCTCCTTGCATGGTCTCACCTGGCATACAGAGTCACTGTCTCTACTCCATACAGTAGCTACAGACTGATCTGCATGGCAGAAATCTTCAAGGTAGCCCCACCTGGTAAATAAGGTCGACTACTTTGCTACACACATGAGTTACGGTCCAATCAGCTAAACCCCAACTGGCATACTGGGTCACTGGCTGACAAGCTGCACATGGACAATGTTCCAATTGGTACACCAACAGTCATGGATCACTTCATGGTGGCCTTCCTTTGGCATACAGGCCCTCACTGACTTTTCCCTTCACATGAGCGATGACTTGATTAGTCGCTACAGGGATCCCATAGAGAATATCCCCACTTACCTCACTCCCTATAGTGCTCTCCTCTTCCTTACCGGGCAAACTAGTTTTGGCAAGCAGGCAGGCACTCCTGCTCCAGACTCAGGTGGCTTTGAAGTCCCGGGGTGATATCTACTTACTTGTCTGGTGAGCTACCAGTTCTATTCACAGGCAGAGGTATTGCAGAGCATCTCCTCCTCATGCAGCCCAACTGGCTGCTTGAGAGTTGATAATTTTGGGGGCCTCGAACTCCCCTTCTTATAGTCCATTTCCAGAACCCAAATGCAATTTAGAGTTTAAGGGGCATATTTAAAACAAAGTGTGGTGTTAGCCTTTCTAGATTAATGCAGCACTCCGCCACTTCAGAAATGCAGGGCTGCACCATATTTATAACAATATAGTGCAGCCCTGCATTTCCTCCTGCACTGGTGCTAAACTTAGCAGCCTAGTGCCAATGCGGGCATCCTTGAGCCATAGTGCAAGGCTATCTACATTGAGTGGAAGATTGTTTATGTGCAGGAAGGTTTCCTTCCTGCACATAAACAATCTGTAAATGACGCTTTGTAAATGTATGTGTGCTGCTTAATGCAGCACACATAGAAGTTGCAAAACCTCATTTGTTTGTGGATTGTTTATGTGCAAGAAGGGTCATCTTCTTGCACATAAACAATCAATGTCAATTTGCTGTTTCTATGTGTGCTGCGCAAGGCAGCACACATGGAAACAGAAAAAACGAGGAGAAATAAAGCATTTCCCCTCATTTTGCCTGTTTTAGACTAGGTTTTCACTGGTGTTAATTTTGGCACTGTCAGTCAAAATTAAATTCCCTTTGGGAATATATACAAAAATACTAATTACAAATCACACACCATTCGTACCCAATCAATCAATATCACCAAGAAATCCTGATAGAATCAAAATTCCAATATATAATTTTATTCCTTCATAAGAAACCAGTTAAAAATGGTATAAAGTTTACAATTTATACATTCGATATGACGATAAATATACGCAGCAAATCTTGTTCTTTACAATCACAAATGTCACACCAGAAATGGTCCAAAACCAATCAATCATTCCAAGTTCTCGAAAAATTCATATTATAGAAAAAAGGGAGAAAATATCATAGACATTAATTATTTTGTTATTATGGCTGGCACTCGAATCGAACCAAACAATCATTGGTTAAACCACTATGTTGGTAAAGTCTCTTTGTTCAACCAAAGCAGAGTCGATTTAGTGCTTTAGTAACTCAGCATCTCCAGACATCATTACAGTTGGGGCACTCAGGGCAGGGGTGCAGCCCATCAACATGAAAGGGTTCTTTCTGTCCCAACAAGTTCTTAAGTCATTTAGAAAACAAATGGTCATTAACTACAGCCATATAACTAACCACAGGGGGCCTGTAATACAGCAGAAGAGCCTACAGCTTCAGCTCAGAATGCTTAAAAAAATTGGCAAACTCTCCTGGGGTCATGGTTTCAATGACTCAGGAAACATTCTTTTTTTTAAATTTTATATAGCGCGAACTTGACCCGGTATCGGGTATCTGACCGCTTTACACGAGCACCAGTTGCGTTACATGAGGACACAAGGACACACTTCTTTTTAATGTTGTCCGGGGGCTGTTGCGCTCTTCGCAGCCCTTCAGAATATTATAAAACAATGCTGGGTGCTGCCTATGTGCCATCTAGAGGCACTACCAGCATCATAAAAATATGATTGAAAAGCCATTGCAGGACATTATGAGGCGCTTCTTGATGTAGCAATCAACAATAAATTATCAACTCCTGGCACTTAGGGCCATATGCATCAAGCAAAATTGTGATCGCAAATGCCGAATTTCGGCGTTTGCGATCGCAATTTTGCTTAGTGGTATGTATGAGGCAAATCTGCGTGCAAAATAAGGAATCGCAAAATTTGCGATTCCTTATTTTGCGATTGCATTTAAGGAATCGCAAATTTCAAGTTGGTGGCAATTTGCGATTTCTTTGAAAAATGCTCTTTTTTGCATTTTTCAAAGTGCAATGTGAAGCACATACATGCCCTTAGGGCATGTATGTGCGCCACATGTGCACCCATGCTTATTTCAGGGGTGCAACAGGGTGTCCTTTTGACACCCTTGCACCCTTGAAATTGCATTCTCAATTTGCAATTCTCTAATTGCTAATCGCAAATTGAGAATATCTTCACATTCATTCCTATGGGCCTCTAGGCCCATAGGAATGAATGGGGAGGTATTCCTTAATTGCGAATCGCAATTTGAGATTCGCAATTAAGTAATATGTAGGATTCGCAAAATGTATTGCAAATCCTACATACATAGCATTTTGCGATTCTCAAATTGCGATTCGCAAAAAATCGCTATTTGAGAATCGCAAATGAGGAATTAGTCACTATTCTTTTTTTCAAATTTTTGTTGGGGTACTACGGCGCCCACCCAAGACACCCACACTTTCATTTCATATGTTTATTTTTTTGGGGTTGTGGGGATAGCCCCAATGCTCTTGTGGCCCCGGCTGGCTTCTCAGCCAGCACTCATACTGGGCACCACCAGGAGCCTGCAATTATATTTTTTAAATGAGTGCCCTGGAACCCAGCCAAGGCTCCCACTACGGCAACAATTGTCTCATGCTGTGGGGGGATTTCCAATGCCCCATTGCGCCAACCAGCTACCCACCCAGCACCCATTGAAGTGCTGAAGTGAGTTGGCTCTAACTTTGCTCCCACCTGAGCGACTGCAGAATTTTTCACTTCTCCTGCCCGAGTGGAAGCAAAGTTGTGTTCTCTGCTAGGGAGAGCGGGCAGGGAATAAAGTCTCTATTTCCTGCCCACACCTCAGGACACTGCAACTGAATTAGGCCATGGGGGATGGGATCCTTGGGGGGCAATAAGAAGCTAGAAAACGGGGGCCGCATGATCCCTCTCCTAAATGTTATACGCAAACCAAGTGGATAGGTTTTCTAGGGCCTCATTAGGGATTGGGGAGGTTGTATGACAGAGGCATTTGTGGCTGGACAACACATGCCTCTATAATGCGGTACCAACCACAAATGCACCTTAACCACCCATTCCATTACCATGCATTCCTTTACAATGCAATCTCATTGTAAAGGCATGTTTGGTAAAGGGATATGCGTGGTAAAGATCATCACTACTCTCTGACCTCCTTCGCACCCTAGGCCCTAAAATCCTATCTCCCTACCTTCCCCCCCGCCCTGAGGCCTAAAACCTACCAACCCTTCCCTTGAAGCTACTCCTTCTCCTACCTCTCTCAAAGGCCTAAAACCCTGCTCCCTGCCTAAAGTACCCTGACCCCCTGCCCTGAGTCCTAAAACGTACCCCCATGCTGCCCTTAATACTACCCCTACCCCATCCCCTGCCCGAGGCCTAAAACCCTGCCCCCTTTCAAAACAACTTCCATGACCTCTCGCCCTGAGCCCTAAAACCAAACCCACCCCGAAAAACTCTCCCCAAACTCAGCCCCAACCTATAAAACTACCCTGACGCTCCTGCCTTGATGTTAGAGGTTGTGCTTCCTGTACTCTATTTATCTGTAAAACGCAGGAAAACTCCAAGTCCCAGAATGCTTTGCCAGAGGGAGTACCTTGTATGCCTTCCCATGCTGCCTTATACTAGATCATGTGACTGCTGCCGGCATATAGGCTGCCTGATTACGCCCACAAGTGCTTGGCCTCACTTCCTGTATTTGGACCACGCCCCTGTTTCCTGTTTGGATCCTTCCTGGACTGGTTCCTCGTCCGCCTCCGTTTCACACGAGTTTGCGGAGCCAAAACCGACGGAATTTACAGCACAAGACTGTTCGGACCTTGGTAGGGATTTTCTTGCCCTCTAGCACGAGGACGCGATGTTTCGAAGATTGCCGTCTTCCTTGTTTGTGACATTAGCGCTTGCTACGCGCTGATTTGCCCTTTGCCCTCTAGCGCGAGGACGCGCTGTTCCGAAGATTGCCGTCTTCCTTGTTTGTGACGTCAGCGCTTGCTTCGCGCTGATTAGCCCTTTGCCCTCCAGAGCCAGGGAAGCGCTGTGGAACTCCCGGTGGCCTAAAAAACTGGTAGGCGTTGTTCTTGGAGGACCCGCTCGAACGCCCCAGCTGGATAGTCTGTCCTGTGTCTTTATTTATCCGCAAAAGGTATCAACAAGGAGAAAGGACTATTAATAGAAATAGAGGCTTCTCTTGGTGATGAACATTCAACACAGCGCATTGTAAGTCGCTGTATGTATCCTTTGTTATGTGAGCTTGAGGCACCAACATCACCCATACTGTTCACCGCCTGCCCTAATTCCCCTGGTGCCACAGAGAGGAGCAGGTTCTTCTTGTTTTGAGTCCTCCTTCTTTTCCTTCTTTTCAAGAAGAGTCCTTCAGTCCACATTCCCCAGGTCTATTGGTGTGAGTATGAGAAGGCATATAACGTAATGAATACAGCGTGGAGGGGGGGGTCACAAGGGATTAAGTGTTACACATTACTTGTTGTTTTCTGTCTCCCTGTAGGAACCCTGACACCCATACCTGCCATCCCAGCAGAAGACCTGGTGGTCCTTTCTGGTCTCTTCGCCCTCTGGGGGGTCTAGGTCTTCCTGTAGTGTATCTATACCTATAGGGGACTGGACCCTGTGAGAGCGTAGAGACTTTCTCTTCGCTCCCGTGGATCTCGGACTCTCTGTCGTTGGACCTAGAACCGGACACTTGAGCGTTAAAACCCTGTCCTCTTCCCAAAACAAAAACTACCCAGACCTACCTCACCCTGAGCCCTAAAACTGCCCCACCCCTAAAAACTACCCCCCAAACCTTGGCCAAGCCCCACTTACCTGTCTGCATCCAGAGCTTCCTGTTCAGATGCTTCCTCTTCCTCACCTTGCACATCCGGACACTAGAACTTTATCTACCTTAACCACACATATGCGTGGTTAAGGCAGATGCATGGTTCAGGCAAGCGTTGTTACGCTTGCAGGATGATGGCATGCGTGACTCATCCCATGTTGTAAAGGCCATTTAAGGGAGGAGGGCAGCATGCAACCTCCCCAAATTATCAGTATCAGTGCTGGGGGAGGGGATCCACAGGGTCTCTATAAGGTTCGGGGAGTGGGGTCACCCCTCCCCCTTAAAATATTGAAATGGCTACTCACCGGGACCTGGCCCATCTCATAGGTCTAAAATTAAAAGAGCTTAGATGGCCGTTTTTTTCTCTTCTCAGTTTCACCGATCCATTGATCCTCTGTGGATCTGCAACACCGATAAAACCAAAAAAGATGACTGAGTTTGAAAACAGCTGCCACCACATCTTTGTTAATGTCCCAGAGTTCTAAAAAGTTTTGGAGGGTTGAGGAGAGTACAGTAGCCTCCCAGCAGAATTAAAAATAAAATGCAGTAATATTCCTGGGTCACTGAATCCATGACCCCTTGTGGTTGCTTCTAAGGTTGCAGTTTGCGTCCTGAATTTTTTTACAAAAGACGTAAAGACATGTTTAACGTATTTTCAAGAAAAAAAACTTTATTGAAACTATTTTGTGAAAATCACTATTATTAAACATTGCTGTTAGAAGGTGGTTCTGACACTATGGGCCGCCCGTATTTTTGTTTTTTGAGCACCTAATTGTTGAGCTTTTACTGTGGGCCTCATAAGTTGGGACTCACCCACAGTAAACTCATAATGAAATAGTCTGCATGGGGATTTTACTGGAGTCCCCCTGGATTGACCAGGCCACTGCGCAGCAGCGGGAGTAAGGGACACCGGACAGGTTACATGCAGGCACATGTGTACATGTGTGAGCACACGTGTGCGGGCTGCGCTGGGGAAATTCCTGGTGTGCGCAGCCCCAGGGCAGATATTAGGTGAATGGTGTGGCAGGACTTATGCAGAATTCGGTGGTGACATGGAATAGGCTCTATATAGTGGGAAGAAACATGCCAGGGAAAGTCAGTGTGCTTTACAGTGTTTATTCCATTATTCTCTTATGGGGATAGGGAGCCCTGTGCTAGTTTTACTTTCCTAAGGCCTACAGATTCCAGACACGCACTAAAGTCCACTCTACCAGATGTGAGAAGAAGTATTCTGCAGAGTCCAAAGTCATATTTTGACTGCTTTTTGGTCATCCAGAAATGTCACATTTCTCTGAATCAGCCATAACTAGGGCCTGGGTGAGGGCTGACCTCTGCAGGATGGATTGATAACCTTTCTTCCACAAGCTAGGGCCTCTTCTCCATGAAGAGAAGATGGGTGGAGCTACAGGCTCATCCATCAGCAGCTATCACTGGGTGTCAGGCACCAGACTGCACCAAGGAGGGAAGGCAGCACGGGGAAGGGGCTTTTTTAGAGACCATGTGGCAAGACATCCTGGACGATGCCATTTTGAACAAACCCAGAGGCTGGGCAGGAAGGAGGGAGCCGGGGCAGTGAAGTGATGTGTCGCTGTTTGATAGGACAAACAGAGACTTCCTGCCAGCCCCCTACTCAACTTTTAAAAAGTGCTTGCACAGGAAGAGAGGCTCTCTCTGGGGTGTGGTCTGCTGAGGCAGAAGGTGCTGGAGCCTGGCGCAACGGACAGTTGGAAGGAGGAACCCCCTGAATATCCCAGGATCCAGAATAGCACCAGGAGAGGAGTCCAGGACCAGTGAGCAGAAACCTGGGCCTCTGCGCAGGGAGAAGAGAGGCCCAGGAGGAGAGCAGGCAAAAGGCTGGCGCAGGGAGCCAGTGAAGACCGCTCCCTGCAGAGTGCACCCTCAAGGAGACCAGTAGGGAGAAAGAGAGTGCTGCCAGTGGCTGGGGAGCGCCGCAAGGAGCAAGAAGAGGCAAAGAACATCCAAATCGGACTCCTGGGGGCTGAGATACACCCCCCAGAAAGTAGGCGACCTTTGACCGCTGGAGGGACCGACGACAAAGCACTTGGGGCTCCGCCACCGGCCCATGATGTGCCCTCGGGGTCAGGTCCCTGGGGCTGCTCCCAGCAGAAGGGAAGCCGGGAAGCGCCGTCGCGCTCCCTGTGATGATGCCCTTTGAGGGGGCCAGGAGCCCACCTTGGCCCCTGCTGAAGAAGAAGGCGGGGGAGCTCCATCACTCCCCCCGCGGAAACATGCCCCGGGGGCTTAGGACCCCATCTCTGGGCCCCGCAGAAGAGGAGGAGGAGGAGGCTCGTGCGGGGTGCCAGGAGCCCACCCTGGCCCCCACAGAAGAGGCGCTCCCCGGGAATATGGCGTGGGGGTCCGGGACCCCATCCGACTCCCCCGAGGCCCGGCGAGAGCCGGAGAAACCGGCGGAGTCTTGCGTGTCTGCCCGCCGGAGTGGCCAGACCAGAAGTGCTGAGCCGGCTCCCATGGCAGCCCGCCAAGGTGCTGGTTGCGGTAAACAGTCAAAATATCGAAAATAAAATTTCGACCTACAATAATATCGAGTTTTAAATATCGAAGGGACAGAATATCGATGTCAATAATATCTATGGACAGAATATCGACCCTAAGGTAAGTATGTTTATATCGATGTTAGTAATATCAAAGTTAGTAATATCGATATCAAATATATCGATGTTACTAATATTGATGTTACTAATATCGATATTTATATTATTGTTATGTATTTTATTATGTATTTAATATGCATGTGTTATATGTTTTTTGTTAAGTGTTTTACCGGTTTTAAAATATATGTATACACTTTTTATATGTTAATAATGGTTTTTTAAGTAAATTTTGTGTTTTAGTACTGTAGCGGGTTGTGGGTTTATAGGGGAATAGGGTGGGAAGTAATTTAATTGTAATTAAGTAACAATTTATTTTTATTTATTGGTATTGATAATTATATTATTGTTAATTAAGTATTAATTAGTTTTTATTAATTGATTAATTGATAATTATGTTAAGTGTATTATTTTATTATTGGAGTGTGTTGTGCGTTTATAGGGGAATAGTCTTGCAAGTAATTGAAATCTTATTAAGTAATTATTACATTTGTTGTTGGGTGTTGATAATTAATTAATTGGACATTAATTATTAATTGGTAAATATTTGAAATTATAAAATTTTGGTTATGAAAAATAATTTGTTGTTGATCAATCATTAATAGTGAATTAAATATGATTAAATATTATGTATTGATATTTCTAATTAATATAGGAATAAGTAATTATTAATTGGTAATTAATGTTTCATTATTATTTTGTGGTATAATTTTTGTTAATTGTTCAATATTTTTTAATTGGTAATTACTCTTTAATAATTCATATATTTTTGGTTATGAAAAATATTTTATTGTTTAATATTTATTATTGGGTAATTAATATTTATTAATTATTTTTATTGGTATTTATTATTAATTTATTGATGATTACTTATTAATTGGTAGTTATGTTTGTAATCATAATTTATTGGGATTTGTAAATAATTGTGAGTTATTTAACAATTAAATCACTAATTATTTTATTTATAAGTATGTTATTTTTAACTTCTACGCTATCCAACACTTTCCCTACTGTTGCACTCTCTGGAGTTGGAATAGTAATTTTTATCCCTACGCTATCCAGCACTTTCTGTACTGTTGCACTCTCTGGAGTTGGAATAGTAATTTTGACCCTTACACTATCCAACACTTTCCCTACTGTTGCACTCTCTGGAGTGGGAATAGTAATTTTTACCCCTACGCTATCCAACACTTTCCCTACTGTTGCACTCTTTGGAGTTGGAATAGTAGTTTTTACCCCTACGCTATCCAACACTTTCCCTAATGTTGCACTCTCTGGAGTGGGAATAGTAATTTTTACCCCTACGCTATCCAACACTTTCTCTACTGTTGCACTCTTTGGAGTTGGAATAGTAATTTTTACCCCTACGCTATCCAACACTTTCCCTATTGTTGTACTGTCTGGAGTGAGAATTGTAATTTTTACCCCTACGCTATCCAACACTTTCCCTACTGTTGCACTCTCTCGAGTGGGAATAGTAATTTTTACCCCTTCGCTATCCAACACTTTCCCTACTGTTGCACTTTCTGGAGTTGGAATAGTAATTTTTACCCCTACGCTATCCAACACTTTCCCTAATGTTGCACTCTCTGGAGTGGGAATAGTAATTTGTACCCCTACGAATTTGGCCCCTTCTTGCGGGGCCCGGGCGGGACCGGGCTCCGCAAGAAGAGGAGCCGCCGGGGGTGGTCTCCCTGAGTCACCAGGAGCACTGCAGGAAGCACTTACCCTCAGGAGCAGCCAGGGGTGGGCTCCCCGAGCTGCGAAGTATCCCTTGGGGGTCCGGGTGGGACCGGGCCTCCCACCGATGAGTGGAGATGCGGAGAAGCACCATGAAAAAGTGCTGCATGGCTTTTCCCGGAGCAGCGGTGGAGCTGCTGCTCAAGCATGCAAGCCTTCCCATAATGCTTTGGAGGCCAGGACCGGCCTGCAAGGTCAAAACAGCATTTTCTCGGCTGGTGGTGGCCCCAGGAGGACGGGGTCACCACCATATCTGTGCCAGGGTGCAGGGAGAGCTGCAGGAGAAGGCAGCCTCCCCCAGCATGAAAAATGAAAAGTCCCTCCCTAAGTCTCCTGGGGACTTCTAATGGATAACCCCTCAAGGGCTCAGCCCTCATTTGCATTTTAACTCCTCTTGGGCTGGAACTTTTATTCTATAGCTGGAGGAGGATTGAGAAGTGCATCAAGGAGTGAAAGGCTGAGTTGGGGATGTCTCGAGAAGGACATCCCCTGGAGGTGAAGGAGTAACTGCACATGTAGTGCATTTACTAATGTTATTTCTTTTAGAGGGACTGAAAGTCACAGGTGTAATGTGAAGTACCTGTGTAAGGTGTTGTCATAAGCAAAGTGGGGTTATGTTGTCAGACATTCCTGCTAGGGTGTCTGGCTCTATCTGCGTAATCCTGTGATTTCATCTGTGATGCCTATAGGAGCTGTAATTGCAATGCTTTCTAATGATCCACAAATGTGATGAGTACTGTCATTCTAATGTGATGCTTTAACATGTATTCTTGCTGCTGCGCTTAGGTGAAGAACCCAGACTGCTAGACCATAAGACGTAGAGGTGTATACTTCATGGTCAATAGGAAATGCTCAGTCAGGGCTATGTGTCACCAAGGCAGGGTTACCTATTTTAAATGCGTGTTGAGGTAATGGGGTGGGTCTCCACTGGGATGGTGCCAGTGCGCAGGGGCCTCACTCCAGGTTATGTTCAACTAACTGCATTCGGGGCAAGATGATGTGCATACATGGGAGTGGTGGTACTAGACCCCACTCCCCTGCAGGAGGGGTAGAGATGTTATGCAATTTCACAAAGTTAATCTAACCGCGTATGTATATTTGTAAATTGGTGCATAGTATTGAGTAGTGTGTGTGTTTAATAAATGTACTCTTACTTTTATAAAGCAAAGTACAGACTGGACAATCAATTATTGAGTTTTATTTTTGCGCACCTGCAAATGGCGGTTACTAGCCCAAACCACCTTCCTTGAGTAAGCTTCAGACTGCTCTGCAATGCTACCCTCTGAGAGTCAGGCGCTACAACTGGGTGTTTGGTTCCCAGTGAAGGACAAATGTAGTCATGTTATTTGTGCAGGCCTCACAGATGCTGCCTCGTTTTCCAACAATTGCAAACTGAGAATTTTCTAAAGCATACATTTGATTATAATTATTGGTGAATGTTTGAGAAAGCCAATAGATGTGCTTTAAGCATTTTGATTTGCTAACCACTTGAAAAAGTCAATAGGACTGGTGCTTTTTATATTTTGGTCCTCTGAACTTTTGACAATGCCAGTAGATCTACCTTACTTAAAATTACACCTTTTATATTGTTATATGCTGTAGTCAGCCATGCCCTCATTGGGGGATGCGTGCAGGATCTACACCACACACAGGGAAGGACATCTTAGTTTTCCCATGCATGGCGTGGGTAGGTGTCTGCGGGGCGTTGCGCACAGAACCTGACCTGCACCCATCCCCACACCACTCATCTCATGTCGATGGACATCTTATTTTACATTAAAAAAACAGATGTAGACATAGTTTTAAATGAACAAAATATTTGAAATTTACCAGTTAAAGTTATCTCAAGTAGCTATAACTTGTGCCCTGAAGTTGTTTAAAACTCACACCCTGCCATGCACTGCTAATTACCTCACATATTACATCACTCTTCACTCATGGTGTTGGGACAGGAAGTCTTCTGCATTTCTTTGGAAAGAGTGGTTCCCCTGCCTTATGCTGATCTCCATGCAAGTCACTTAAAAGCTACTGTATGGTTTCTAGATCCATACCTCAGTGTGCATGACAATCATACATGTCCACTGAGTGTCTCCCTGTTTACATGGATTGAGACCGTAGATCTTGGCTCTGAGGTCGTGGGAGCATGCCCAGTCCCCCCCTATTTATCAGAGAGTGGCTGCTGCCCTCTCTACCCAGGCTGTGGTAGACTGACAGTGGTGGTAGCAATACATCTATAGTCAGGAGGGGTGAATAACCAGCCACCCTCTTGATCAAGTCTGTGCTGTTTATCGCTTGCCTGGGGTTCTGCTGCCTTTGTCTACCTGATGTGTATTTGAGAGGCAGTGAGTGTACTGGGGTAGGATGGTGAGATGATCCACTGTGTGTAATGCGAGCTGTTCTGCTGGACATCCCAGCCCCCCCTTGCCCTTCCCCATTTCCATAGAGAGGCCTTGTGAGCTGGGGTAGACACTCAGCTCTTATCTGGATTTAGCTGCCTAATTCTGCTAAGAGGACCTTCCCTGGTCAGTGCCTCCTGGTCTGGTGTTTATTCAAAATCCTCTTTAGGGAATAGTACAGGTTGGTACAAGGGAAGGCATTAGGTCTTCCTGTGCATGCTGTGGGCAGGCATTTAACAACCGTGAACGGTTTGTGATTGGAGGTATGATCAGTATTCAAAAGTAGCAGACCCTCTGATTGGATCAGCCTATCAGTCAGAGGTGATCAAATTCTGGCCTTAGTAGTCAATTGTTGTTCAAGACTGGTCTATGACTGAAGAGGTGGCTCCCATCAGGTCCATCAAAAGAAAGACAGCCTCGCGACCCGCAGTGTGAAGGCAAGGCAAGATAAGACACTTGCTCACTGCATCTGGAACTTGAGGAAGTTTTCTCTACGACTGATGGTTTCTGCTGCCCAGAGTTCAATGAGGAGCCAGAGCATCAACAGCATGGGATAATACCAGCTGTTTCTGTGAGGCTTGTTGAGCAGGCCCTTTGAACAAGGAAATTGCAGACAGCTGCGCAAGGAGAAAAGGAAGCTTGCAGCACATCAAGGAGACAGAGAAGACGAAGCGTGATCCCAGTCCTTGAAGGTGAGATCGCTTTGCTTAGACTCCTCCCCTGTCCCGTAGGAGCCTGTAAAAGCAGTAGCTGGGGAATAGAGGCCAGTGAAAGAGGGCCCCGCCTTTCTTTTTGTGAAATCTGGGGTATTAGGGTAAACTGGCACTCTGTCCAGCACTACCCTCCTACAGATAACCTGTGGTTACTAGACTAGTGGGACTCCAGTAAAACTGTGGCAAGACATCAGGCACCTGTGATCAGAACCCTGATGCCACTAAAGCAGTGTCTTTACTCAGGGTGGGAGGGCACTGATGCTTTGGGTGGGGGTTATGGGGCTGATCAAGAACCTTTGACTTCACATCATTTGCTGAAACTATATCCTTTCAATCCAAAGATTGGTATCAAGGCTCAAGCAAATGAGAGCAACAGTGTGCAGCATGATCTGTAAGATGCAAAGTTAATTGTGTGTCTTCATGTTAACTATGTTTTTATAGTGCTTGGGGTCTAGGGACTATAATTCTGTTTGGGGTGAGAACTCTGGGCCAGAGTGTTGTAGAGACATCTGGTGTTCACTGTTTATCCTATTTTTATGTGTAGTGTAATTCTCTTGTGTGTATTCAACTTTTATAAAAAAGTAAATCACTAACTGGACATTGGTTTTATCAGCTGGTAGTACAGTGTGCACTGTATTCTGAATATCTAACCCCACCTCACCTCCTTGAGTAAGCCTTAGACTGCTCTGTCTCGCTACGCTGAGAAAGTGAAGTGCTGGAAAGGAGTATTTGATTATCCAGTTTTGGGCCCACTCGTACTGAGTCCCCAGGACACCAGTAGGGAACACTCCAGTTGATGTGATAGGAGCACAGTAATCCGACCTCCCTGGTGCCTAGGAAGCCGGGTTTAACATGTGGCATGATGTATAACATCAGTGACAGCATCACTGCAACATCTAAAATGACATAATTGACAACAACACTGTGCATGGTGGAGGCATGAGTTATACTGGTGATTTTCAGTGGTTTTGTTAATTTAAAACAGTGTGTCTTAGCTGACATTTTCATCCAACTAAAACATCCCTTAAACCCTTGGTATAGTCATTCAAAGAAACAATGTGGGACCTTTAAGAACATATTATACGTTTTTATTAATATAACTGCCCAGGTTTGCTGGCTATGAACAGACTCCTGAGTTCATTCAGAGATATAACTCTTAGGCAGGCACACAAAGACTTTGCACTGCATCTCTGGAGTACTGATAGCATTGTTTCATGAATACACTCCATCCCTGAAACACTGCCATAGTTTCTGTAGGACTGAAATAATGAATAGTAAATTGTGATTATGCCATGTATGCAAAAGCACATAGTATAATCTGCTATTTATTATCATTGTTGAAAGAAGGGAGGGGCATCTTGATTCACTCAGGGCTTTACATTGCATCTCCTGAGTAAGAGCATCATTTTGATATGAGTGTGGTGAAGAAAAGTAAAGCTAGTGGTGCTTCGGCTGTCATACAGAGATGCATTGGATAGGTGTAACAGTTATTCACCATACACCTCGCAGTGGTGGTCACCAAGGTGTAGTTCTACTTAAGGTCAACATTCCCATTGGAAAATAGTTTTTTCTGTTATACCTGACAGCCTTAGGGTGGGTTTCTCTCCAAACCTTTTGCCTGCTTGCCTCCAAATTTGTTGTATTCTTTTTGCTGCCCTTAGGACTCAGTGCACTTTACCACTGACAACTAGTGCTAAAGTGCATGTGCTTCTCCCCTAAATATGGTGTGATTGACTTTTTCACACTTGCCATATTAACTTTACTATAAGTCTTTAGTAGAGTGCACTACATGTGCCTGGGGCCTGTAAATTAAATGCTACTATTGGGTCTGAAGGACTAATTGTGCCAACCACACAAGAAGCAATTTAAAACATGTCTCAGGCCTGCAATTGCAGAGCCTGTGTGTACCAGTTTACACTGCCATGTTGACTTGGAATTTAAAACCCCTTGTCAAGCATGAAACTCCTCCTTTTATTACATATACATCACCACTAAGGAAGGCCCTAGGCAGCCCATAGAGCACAGTGCAAGGTAATTAAAATATAGGATATGTAGTTTAAGGTTTGCATGTCCTTGTAGTGAAAAACACCCAAATGTGTTTTTCTCTACTGTGAGGCCCATCCCTCTCATAGGTTAACGTTGGGATTTCCTTTTCACACCTAAAACTGTAATTCCTGATTGAGGAGTAGCTCTGTCATGTTTCATATTATTGTAATGGTAATAATAAATCCTCTGGCAAAGATGAATTTAGCATTATTATTTTAGGAATCCCACTTTTAGAAAAATTGCATTTCTCTGCTCTTAGCTGTGTGTGCCTGCAGCCTGTCTCCAATGCATGTCTGGAGTAGGTGACTACGGGGCTTTGTGCATTCTCTCTATACACTCACACACAAAGGAAGGTTAGATGTGACTGAGAGTTCATTAACATCCTGATCAGTCATCCTGGGCAGGATGGGAAGGAAGAGCTGACACACCTGACTAGGCAGTGCCCTGTCCAAAACAAAGGCTGCATACCCCCATATAGTGAATCTAGAGCCACAGCTGGGAGAGAGGACCTCTGTATACTTCAAAGCCCCTCTTTTAAGTCACCTACCCTTCAAAGGCACAGCTGGGTATAATAAGTGGATCTCTGACCCCACCAGGCAGACACTACTGGACCTGTGAATAATTTCTGCCAGGAGGAAGGGCTGTTGTGCATATATAAGGACTGCCACTCTGCTTGATTGCTGCTCTGGACCAACTGCTTTTCTGCTCTGCTGCCCTGCTGCCTGCTACACTCTGCCTTGCTGAGGAAGAACTGGACTCTTGCTTGATCCCAGAGTGACCTCCCAGGGCATGCTGGTTTGTCTCCTGTTTTAAAACTCAGGGATTCCAAAGCCTGCTCCTGTGCCTTGTCCATTGGAAGTGGACCCAGTTGCCTGCTCCAGTGGAACAGACACAACATCTGCTGCGTTCGTTAGAACCAATACATTTCCTCTGTTGTGGGAACAGAACCATTGCATCGCACTTGGAACCAGTGCATTGCCATTGGAACCAATGTACTGGAACCACTGCATCATTGTGGCTGCAGGAAAGATGTTCAACACATCCCTTCAACTGTGTGGAGAAACCCGGCCCATCGCACTCTGATCCAATGCATCTTGAAAACGGCGCTCCATCTTTGGAACAGGTGCATCCCTATTGTTTGCATGGAGAAAATCGATGCATCGCCTCAACTGCAGGATCGACACCTATGCATCAGTCGGCTGCAACCAGCATCTCACTGTTGCAACAAGGACCAAGGCACATTTTTCTTCAGCAAGCATTTCATTTCTCCTGTATCCAGCCTGTGCTCTATCGCGGTCAGCCTGAACTCTTGACTTTGCCCTGGTCCAGCGCTACCAGATAACCTCATACATGCTTATTGCTACCAAGCACTATTTTTCACTTTTAATCTTGACTTCTACTTTTTTTCGTTTTGCTCTTGTTTTATTTATAAAATCATAATCTATTTTTCTAAACTGGTGTGGAGTCTTTTTGTGGTGTTTTCACTGTGATACTGTTGAAGTGTTGCACAAATACTTTACACATTGCCTCTTAAGTTAAGCCTCCTTGCTCTGTGCCAAGCTTCCAAAGGGCGAGCACAGGTTAATTTATTGTGTGTATCTGACTGACCCTGACTTGGATTGTGCTTCCTGCCAACCAGAAACCCACTTTCTAACAGTTTCGCAAACAGCTTTGGCACCATTTGATGAATCTTCACCAAACATCCAAATAAAATGTTCACCATTATCAGATATTGCCTGGAATGTTTTGACCTGACCTATCAAGCGGCGTCAAGAAAAATTGGGGCGGGGTCATTAATTGTTTATTTCCCATGTTAATTCCCATGGGAAATTTCGAGAAGCTATATCGAAAGAAAACAACTGAATGGAACTATACCAAGTTTGTCAGAAAGTCAGAACCTTATACAAAAAAAGCATGCTCTTTAATGTTTGGTGTTAATCCATGCAGTTGTCTGAGAAATTACCATTTAAAGATGTGCTCAGAGTGCTCCTGAAGGAGTTGATACTTAATAGGTTAAGTATTCTCACTTTTAAATGCAACAAATCAATTCTGATTGGCTGGCAATAGCCTTAACAATATATTGTGGCAACCTTTACAGAACCTATAGGGCCAACAGCGACCTTATGTGGACTAGAACCACAGCAGTGTGACTTCCACATGCCCAGAAGAGGTGGGTGGCTCTGACTTCTGCTGCCCCTGATGCTTTGTAAGTGGCCAAACAGGAGGCTAAGGGATCTGGATGTTCAGGCAGGGAGGACACTGCCTTGTGGGTATTGCTGAGGAAGCCATGGGTCCAGGAGAGATGGCAAGTGCCAATACAGGAGACAGGTACTGCACGGAGAGGGAGCATGATAGAAAGTGCAAGCGCCTACAAAAATTAGAGGCCATGATGCCACAAGATTTCATTCCTGGTGAACAAAGTTCACCACCAGTAGCAAAACACCAAGATCACGAAAGAGGCACTATGGGGCCATAGAAAACATAAAAGAAAACAGGGTCCCCAGAGGGGCTGGCTCTGGCTGGGGTATGGTAGAGGCAAGGGCAGCCAGACCTCAAAGGAAAGTAGGCATGCTCATGAGGGCATTAAAAAATAAATAGAAAATGCTGCGCAAGACCACTAATAAAATATGCACACACTAGGACTCATAACCCTTGTGACATTTTCTGTCTCTGTGGAACCACAGACCGGGAAGGGGTCACACTGATCATTTCAGTGAGTATTGGAAGACTGCCCGACATGCAACAGCCCCCCAGAAGCGCACTCCGAGATTTCACCCTAAGTCTCCTAGGGGGTTGTACGGATGACACCCGGTAGAAGTTCCATTGGTCTTCAAGAACTTGTAGATCTTTTTATTTTAAAATAAGGCTGTAAGGCAGAGGGACTCTTGTTGGTTTTTCATAAGTCTGCCCTTGCAGAATGTTAAAAGTAGAAGAAAGACTCATGTACACAGTGTTAACATTCTAATACATTTTCAAATTAACAAAGGAGCATGTGTCTTAATTGAGGTTATAAAAAGTTAACAGACAATCATTGTATGTTTTACTGAAGGTTGCAAAAATATTGTGAAGTGATTTATTGACAACCACAAGGTTAAACTTGAGCCATGCCAGGCTTAATAAATGTGCTTATAAGAGGGTACCATCATAGAGTTTTAGCTGCTTTGCTATGAGTTTCTTCTTTTCAAAATGCTGTGAAACCATGATGATGCCAATAGGCCTGATTTATTATACATGCATCCTCTAGTATTGTATTTAGGCGTATATGTGGGGGGATATAATGGTTTTACTGTGTGGCTAGGTTGTGATCTGCAGTAACCGTCACTAAAAGTATTTCCTCCTGCCTATATGCACATTTTTAAATAATGTGTAGTATTGAGTAGTGTGTGCGTAATAAAGTAATTTTCCTTTTTATATGTAAAAGCACTGACTGGAGAATGATTTGTTGGGTTTTTGTTGTGTGCTTGCAGACTGGACTACTAACCCATTCCTACGCCCCTGAAAGGACCTTGAACTGCTCTGCCTCACTATCCTGATAGAATCCAATGCTATGATGGAGTACTTGGTTCCCTGCAGGTCGTAGATTAAAGACTAATTACTTGTGAGGCATCCACATCCTTTGAAAATAGATAGTTTGAATAAATAGGATAAGATAGATAGGATAGAACATACAGGATAGAATACAAAGGATGTAATGGATAGGACAGATAGCTAGGATAGATAAGTAGGATACATAGATTATAATATGATGATATATAGATAGCTAGATAGGTAGATAGATAGATACATAGATTATAATATGATGATAGATAGATAGATAGATAGATAGATAGATAGATAGATAGATAGATGGATAGATAGATAGATAGATAGATAGATAGATAGATAGATAGATAGATAGATAGATAGATAGATAGATAGATAGATAGATAGATAGATAGATAGATAGATAGATAGATAGATAGATAGATAGATAGATAGATAGATAGATAGATAGATAGATAGATAGATAGATAAACAGACAGATAGACAGATAGATAGAGTTTGGCTTGTGTACTTATCTCTAATATTATACCCGGATTTCTTCGATTGTTGTTGAAGGGACTTCAACAAATCCCTTCCACAGACTACACCTCCCAGCAGCCTCCGCCACTGGAAGAAGACCTGCTGCCTGGTTTTCCTGCCACTGCCTTCCATATCTTGGAGAACCGAATTCTGCATCGGGGGACACAAGTGGGCAGTGCCCAGGTGAAGCCCAGGCCAAAGATGGGCCTGTCCACGCCCATCTGAGCCAGGACGAAGATAGGCCCCCCTCTTTCACCATCGTTTCCAGGTAACTCGCCTCACATTCTCCTGTTCTGCATCCAGCATATGCCCCTCTGCCTGTCTGGGACTGATATATTCACAGCAGGTAGCTCCCCTACAGTGCTCACCCTACCCCCTGGCAACCTTGGCCCACTACACGTGCCCTCATTTGCCTGCCTGCTCTCCCTCAGGACGGCTTTTCCTGCTTACCCCCTGTCCTGCCACCTGCCCTGCAAAACCATCAGTTTCCCCTTTTACTGACCTACGAACCAGTAGTTCCTCTCACTCTTACCTTCTGCACCTCTCTCTACCATTCCAGGTACCTCCCCCATGGAGGTCTACCTCCACTTCTTCCCGCACCCCATTTTCCTCTAGCATGGATACCGCAGTACATCCACGCAGAGGACACATGCAGAGGGCTCGCTGTGCACATGCCTGGACCATGCCCAGTGGCAGGACTTTAACCACCACAGACTGCCACAGCTCTGCCTCAGATGAACTTTGACCCCAGAACCCCAGATGCCAGGGAAACAACAACTATGCCAATACCTCCCCTAGGACCACTGAATGCCCTTTTTCCTGCCGGAACTGCCGCTTCACCTGCATCACTGAGGATAACACCCACGCCATGCCCATCCGCCACACCACGTCACACACACCCAGCATCAGGGTCGATCCAAACACCCCTGGAAAAATGCACTGCATGCTGATCAACACACACTTACTTGGAAAACACTCTATGAAAATCTGGGACACTATTATGACGCATGCCCCAGATGCAGTCTTAATCACAGAGATTCGGCTTAATCCCACATCCGCTCCAGACATTGCACCAGCCACCTCCAATGGATACAAGATCACACACCAGGATCGATCCAAGAGAAATGTCAGTGGCAACACCATCATCTACAAAGAAAACCTTGAAGGCTCTACCACCACAGATGACTCCACCCCCTTCATGGAGCACCTCAACATCCAACTCCGAACAAACAGACAAAACACCATCAGAGGCACCCTTGCACACAGACCTCCAGGACCCTGCCCTGCCTTTTGCAAAGTAATCCCTGATTTCATCGCCCCTATTACAATCAACTCTAATCTTTACATCTTTCTAGGAGACTTCAACATCCACCTTGAGAACACCAACACAGCAGACCTTCTAGAAAGTATGGCCACCCGTATCAAGGACAGCGCCAACAACAACATAGTCCAGGAGTTGACCAACACCTCCGTAACTAAAAACAACATCACATCCTTGCAAGCTCTCTGTGATGCCCTCATGGACTTTTTTCACAACAAAATCAACACTATCTACCAAGACTTAGCATCCCCACCCCCACCCCCTTCCCCCGGGACATCAGCTCACCTCATGGAGATCCCTCACTGAGAAGGAAATGGTGTCCGTCATAAGATCCATCCAGTCTGGAGCCCCAGCATATCCTTGACCACACAATACACTCAACCTCAGCAGACAACCCATCATCAAACAACTCACCAAGGTCCTCAACTCCTCGATCACCATGGGCAACTTCAGCCAGAAATGGAAACATGCTGAAGTTAAGCCGCCACTGAGGAAGCCATCCGCAGACCCAGGAGAACCAAAGAACTACAGACCCATCCCCCTGATCCCTTTTCCAGCCAAGGTCATCAAAAAAGGCATCCCCATCAAGCTCACTAGACATCTGGAGAACCACAACCTTCTACACCCTTCTCAACCCGGCTTTAGAGAAAACCACAGCACTGAAACAGCCCAAGTTTCACCCACAGACAACATCTGAATGATGCTAGACCACCAAGAAACAGCAGCCCTCATCTTCAGTGATGTCTCAGCAGCTTTCAACACAGTATCCCACCACCCAATGATCAACAGACTCCACCAGATTGGAATCTACAGGGCAGCCCTCAAGTGGTTTGCATCCTACCTCACAGAAAGAAAGCAGCAGGCCATCCTCCCTCCCTACTCCTCATTCCCTAAGAACATCAGCCCAACCCTCTTTAACTTATACATGACACCCATGGCCAACATCATCAAGAGCCACGGACTCAATATCATCTCCTACACTGATGACACCCAACTCATCCTCTCCCTGACAATGACCCAACGTCCACCAAGGGCAAGTTTGAAAGATGCATGAAGACATAGCCTCCTGGATGAATAACAACTGTCTCAAACTCTGGACTGACAAGACAGAAGTACTCATCTTCGGGAAAGGTAAGGATACTCTCTGGAACAATAAAGGTGACCACCTCAGCTGGGTCCAATCCCACTGAACATGCCCAAAACCTGAGCATCATCCTTGACAGACAGCTATCCATGAAGAAGCAGGTCAGCACCTTCTCCTCTGAATGCTCAGGAAGCTTTTCAGATGGCTCCCACCCAACACCAGGCGAACACTCACTCAAACTCTCATCACCAGCAGACTAGACAATGGCAACTCCCTCTACATAGGAATCACGCCCAACTCATGATGAAACTCCAGACTATCCAGAACACAGCAGCCAGACTAATTCCCGACCTTTCCAGATGGACACACATCACCCCCATTTCAGGAAACTCCGCTGGCTACCAACTTGAAGAGATGCCAGTTCCAGCTGCTCGCCCACCATTACAAGGCACTACACAACAAAGGACTGGCATACCTCAATCGAATGAATTTCCAATAACCTACCAAGAAACCCCACTACAAATCCCACTCCCTGCAGCCATCCGACGCATCCACTGGATGAACAGTGGAGGCCGTTCCTTCTCCCACCATGCAGCTATGGCCTGGAACAACCTCCCCCTACACCTAAGAGCCTCACTATCACACTTTAGCAGATCTAAAAGTACCTCAAGACCTGGTTGTTCAATCAATAGGAGAACAGGCAGCTTGATCTCCTATGCCTTGAGATACTCACAGGTGATGCAGCTATGTTCTACAAATCCTGAGTGATTGATTGACCTAATGATAATCATGTTTTGCACCGCTTTACTTTAAGGAGTACACTAGATCTAGACCTAAACCAGACACTGTTATTAAATGAATTATTTGTTCAAATGCTGAGTCATGCCTTTGTCAGGTTGATGCACACATGTAGTAACAACTATTGCACAATTACACTTATACTATAAAATTCAAGCTCACATGCTCAGACTTTGATTTGTCACAAAAAGAACCTCCAACTGAAAATCCTTCTTGAGTTTTCTGAAACACCTGTTTACATTCCTGCACAGGAAAATAAGAATTCAATTCCTCGACTCTAAAATAATTTGTGACCTTGGTACTGATATACAAAACATATTTGAATATTAGTTAAACACAAAAATGTTTTCTCACATGATGCCCTGAAAGAATAACAGTATAATAAAAAAGGCCCCTTTCCCTTCTGTTTTATCTCCATTTCTCCACTTGTGCTTTATAACAGACTGAATCCTTCGATCAGCAAGGGAGCAGAACACACATGTATTTGATTAGTTTGAATACATTCTAAACTCAATCGCTTATAAGCGCAAGTTACCATTTTAGCATCTCCAGTCATAAAACATTTTGTCTATGGAAAAGAATCGAATACTCAGACAAATTTTAATGTTATGAAGAGAGGACACTTATAATGTACATTAGCACAGGTTGATACTTTTTTTAAAATTAAGTATAGATGTATAGAGATAACAGGGTCACGTCTTTAGAAAGAGTAATCATTCCTACTAAGAGTGAGACTCCATACTAAAGTAGCAGGTGGAAATAAAAACGCAACAACAAAAACTATGGGGGTGCACTATATTAGACAGAGAGATATTTGGTTTACAGCGATTAAGGAAGATCTCCCAACCCTTTATCCAAGGAACAACAATAAAAAGGGGAGGTGGGGGGGACCTTATTCCCATAGTCATCTTTGGTTTAGCATTTCCAAAGTAATGATTTCCTAACGGAAATCGCTATTTTGGAAATGCTAAAGCAGCCCATTGGAACGAGTGGCATTAAGTGGCACATGCATCAAACTTTATATTTGCAATTACCAAATAGCGATTTTTAAGAATTCGCTATTTGGTAATCGCAAAATGCAATGCATCAAAAAAGAGTGCAAATAGCAATTTTCTAATAGCGATTCCTTAAGAATCACAATCGCAATTAGGGAATCGCTATTTGCTATTGAGAGTCCATTCTTTCCTATGGGCCTCAAGGCCCATAGGTGGGAATGGTCATGCATTGTCTAAATTGCGATTACCTAATTAATTAATTGCAAATTAGGTAATGCAGAGGCCTAAGGACCCCCTGAGGTGCCCCCTGACAAAACAAGCATTTGCAATGCAATAGGTCTCGCATTTACGCTGGTTTGAGCTATTGGCATGGCAAATAACAATGCCTTTTATTTTTGTTTTTGTATTTAAAACATAAATCAAAGGCTTTGTCATTTACAATGCCAATAGCTTAAACTCACATAAATGTGAGACCTATTGCATTGCAAATGCTAGTTAGGTAAACATGCCAGTAGAACAGGATACAGAATTGACTATGAAGCTGGCACACTTTGTAGGAGGGAGGTAACCGGTTTTGGAGCAAGCAGCACAGTGGATGTGCATCCCCACTTCCCGATTAAATGTACAAACTGATTTCAAGTCGTGCCAAGTAGATTGAAAATAAATTCGCCTGTTTTGAATGTTCGCGAAGCCTGGCAAGTGATGCCTGGTCGCCGTCCGCACTAGGGGGCGGATTTACAAGCCCTGTGCGCCACTTTTGAGCCGCCGTTGCATCACTTTTGTGACGCACCGGCGGCGCAAAGCTAGCGCCATGCTGCGACAGATTTACAACATGACGCATCTAGGGAGATGCGTCACATTGTAAAGCCCTGCACCACATTAAACTTGCGTCAGGTTTAATGTATGCAGGGCAGGCGTTACGTCGGAAAAAGCCTCGGAAAAGTGACGCAGTGAAATCTACGAGATTTCACGCAGTCACTTTTCCGACGCTGGTGCGTCAAATCCTTACGCCTGCTTCAAGCAGGCGTAAGGCGTGACGCACCATGTTAGGGATAGGGCAGGTTGGAACAGTGCTGGAGTTGCGTCACGCTTGCGACACAACTTCAGCTCTGCGCCAACCTTACGCCAGCAGATGCGTCACGCATCTGCTTGTCCTTGCGCCACGATGCACCGCATTGTAAATGCGACGCATCTGCAGTGGCGCAAGGGCAAACTTGCGTGACGCATCTTCCCTGGCGCATCCCTGCTGATTTGCAGGGATGCGCCAGGGAACGTAAATCTGCCCCTAGATGTCATGCATATGCACAAAATAATGCAGCAAAAAGGGTACGGGCGAAGAACCATTCCCTTCCCCCAAACACCTCCCACGGCCGCTAGCATGTGAGGAACAGATGATAGCATGTACTTAAGTAGTTCGACCTACTTCAAAGGAGGCACACTGACGAGCCGCTGCCGCCGGAAGGCCCCGCATTGTAATGTGAGGCTAAAACAAAACGCCATCTCACCGGGTTATCAATGCCTCAGCGTACTGACACTGTCAAGGCTCGTAGTAGTGAATTTGGCTAACCACAACTGACATACAGTCCCTTCACACTTTACATGAAAGGAGTGTGTCACAGTTTATTTTTAATTTTCCATTTTACACAGCAATCCCATATTTACAGAACTTTATTTTAGTTGTTTTGTGGTTTTATATGGGATAACCCACATCGGGTCGCTAGCATTGTGCATTACAGTTCGCAGAGAAAATTAGCTTTGTGTGAAATGCAGCCGAGCACTTTGCCAGGGCCGGTTGTGGTTCCCAGTACGGCCCTGCCCCTACATGGATGAGTTCATATCCAGTTCTAATATATTTTGATTACGTTTTAAAAGGGCACAAACTCCTTAATCACATGTATAAAAAGGAAACTCTTATTTGCAAAATAAATTCTATATAGCTGATGCTGTAAAACTATTGTACCAAGAGTGAGGTTTCTTTTAATGACCTACTTGTGGTAAGGTGCTTGCAATAGGCTTAATTCCAATTAAAGTGACATTTTTGAGCTACCCCAGCTAGTTTAATGATGAACATTTCATTTGTGTTGCCATGCTTACCAATTATATCATATTTATCACTTAGAAATCTGCATATTATCTTTTAATGTGAAATACGAAGCAGTTTAGCACTATTTGTGAATGTATTTTTATTCACGATTATAATATTACTCCATCTTATATTCAAATGAACCTAAATAAAGCAGAGTACACAAAATATAAGTTTTAACAGCTCACGAGAAAGACATTTGAAGTAACTGGCTAATCAAAATTCTTTGAGAAGGAGCACGTTTGATTTTCAATCTCTTATTTTGGCTAATATTACTAATCTTAAGTGAATTTGATTTAAATTCTACAAGTTTGTTGAGAATGGGAACCTAAAGTAAAAATGAAGTGCATCGTGATCAAGTACTATCTAAAAATCTCTACTTTTAGGAATTAAGAGCCAGATGTACAAAACGATTTTGTGGTTGTAAAATCTGTGAAGTCACAAAATCACAGGGCGGCGGCAAAATTAAATACTGTATTGTACCAACAAAATGTTTTATTTTGGTAACTGATTACATTGCAAAATGGGTTTAGAAATACATATGAGCCACTATTTGGTAGGGCATTTTGAGGGCATCCCTTCCAAACTGTGAACCGCAATGCAATGGATCAACGTCTTACAGCCATAATATGGAAAACATATTGTCCGCCAAGTTGAGGTGGAAAGTCATTTTTAAAAGTGTAGGCTTCCCTTTTGTAAATTACAAAATAAAAAAAGTTTGTTGTATGTAGGCAGTAGTCAAGGTGACAACTGGCTACTCTCAAACAAACCTTTCAAGATATATTTTTTTAAGCTTCCAGGAAAACGGCCTGAAAAAAAAAAGCCGGATTTGAAAAGTTATCACAGATATGGTAGTCTCAGGACCTCAGTAGGCCAACATTCCTGTAATGGCCATCAATTTAAAAGAATTGCAGTTTGCCTCAGGATTAGTAAAAGAATAGGTCGGATTGCAGCTCACTACCAATGAAAATTTGCGAACTGCCCTTTTAGTATATAGGTCAGTTTGCAAAATGTTATTTTTTACGTAAAATTTGGTGCACGCTTTGTTACTATATTTTGTGAACATAATCTACATACATCTGGGCCTCAGTTCTTTGAAACACATTTCACTATCAAACAGATTTTCCAGTTATTTAGGATCTCCCATATTGAAGACACTAAGCATCTTTACTGTGGAATAGCAAGATATCCAGAAGCATGTCTCCACACCACTTAAATGCGGTTATCTTGTTTGATACTAGATTACCAATGTTTTTGTTAGCTACATAAAATTGTCAACACAGTGATTCTAAACCTGTGGTTCAGGGACCCCTCGGGATCCGTGACAATTACTCAGGTGCCTCACAACTGTTTCGAAATTTGAATAATATTAGAAGAGGAAATTGAATGTAGATAAAAAAGCACAATTGAACATTTTAAGAAACTGTGTAAACGTGAAGGTATTTAAAATTGGAGGCCTAAATTAACTTGGCATTCACACCTTAATTCACTAGAGCAGCACAAGTACAGGAAAAGGAATCTAGTATGGCTATTACATTTCCTCATTTAGAAATAAAAATAGGGGCCTCATTTATGGGTTTTTTTTTGTCAAAGGGCAGATCAGTGGGCTTGCTGCTGCGCTGCCCTACTGCAAAATAAAAGGGCAGGAATGTGTCTTATCTATTAGATACAGCACATTCCTGTACTTTCCCCCTGAGCAGGCACAATATGGGCTGCTGTGCGCCAACGCAGGCACCTTTGCACCATATTGCAATGGTGCCTGCATTGCGAGGATGATTGTTTTTGTGAAGGAAAGATAAACCTTCCTGCACAAAAGCAATCACAAGAGGCTTTTTTCTATTTCTATGTGCAGAATTTGAAGACAATCCTGGCCTCTATCTATTCTCTAGGTAGAAAAATGGAAAAAGTTTTTTTAGAACAGGAGGAGTACACTCTAACCTGAGCCAAGGGCCTAGGACCTAGGGGGCATGACTTGGGAGTTAGGACTCTTTCCAAAGGATGCCGGCAGCAGGGTCCAGGGAGGAGTTATTTAATAATGGTCAGCAGGACAGTTGCAGTAAAAGAGCCCTCTGGAAGCTTGTTGTGTCATTGTAGCTCAAAAAAAAGGTTAGCCAACTGACCCTTCGAGTCACTTCTGGGACTGTAGACTTACTGTAACCAGGTCCTGTCTTAATTCAGGTTGCAGACAGCAGGCTGTTCTTCTGACTTGCAAGGGTTCCTCGGTTTTCTGCGGAGGGTACAATAAATGCCACATTTATGCCCAGTGCCGTACATTGGGTGGGGGAAACACGTGCCACTCGCTAACCAATGAAGTAAAACTTCCCTGGGGTAACTACCCACTTTTTATGGCATGTCCTATGCCTTTTAAACTATCTCACAGTACTCCAGTAAATCCAACATGACACAACTGTTCTTCCTCTTATCAGAGCTTCTTGTGCCCGCCCAGAGGTATGGCTATGGTAATAGCAAACCCTCCCTTGTGGTCCCTCCAAAGAAGACTTGGGAACCCTCCTTCTCCCAATGGGTTTGAGGCCAAGTTGTCTAGAAATATAAAGGGAAGCAGGCCTAGGTGTGAGCTACATCTCACATTGAGACGTTAAGCATCCCTTGGAGCTCAGGAAGTGCGCAGGAAAGCAAGAAAAAGACTTCCCCGCAACTTAGCCCTTTGTCCACTGTCTGGGAGCAATCCAATTCTCTCCACAGTGAACCAAAATCAGTCATGTGACACTGGACACTGGTAGTAATGTCCTTTAGACTTTAGGCAGGAATTTCTTATTTCCAAAATAGTATAATGAAATCTGACTTGATCATTAAGTTGGATTTTAAATCACTATTAAAATGAGTCCTTGAATCAGTTGTCTAGCTGCTCCCAAACTGAAACTAAGCACCATAGGTTGTTATAGTGTAGCCTAGTGTTTACTTGCAGGAGAACCAGCCTTGCCACAGTGAACAATGACTGTGTAGGTTTCTCTGCCAGCACATGTAAAATACTGCATACACAAGCCCTACTATTTAAATACTGTTCACCCTGCCCTATCTGCATTTAGGGTCTACCTTAGGTTATAAATATTGAAAAGGAAGGTTTAGACATGGCAAAAGGCTTCTTTCACCAGGTTCAAATGGCAGTTTAAAGATGCCCAGCCAGGCTGCAACTGCAGGCCTGGAGACAGATTTTACAATGCTCCTTCAGTGGACAGCACAATGAGTGCTGCAAACTGATAGTGGCATTTTATTTACAGGCCCTGGTTGCATGGGGTACCATTAACTAGTAACCTAGTGTGCTAATTAAGGATATGCCAATTTTAAAATGTTTAGAGAGGAGAGCACAACAACTTAACCACTGGTTAGCAGGAGGATAGTGCACAGAGTTCTATGACCAGCAAAAACTGGTTCAGCAAAGGAAGACAACATTCTGGGAGACTACCACACAAAAGAAGGTAATTTTCAACAGGGATACACTTGAAATTCCAGTGGATACCATGGAACTGCCTGTTGGATGTGTTCCACTGTCAGTCCCCTTTAAACTCTGGGACAAAAGGTTTGAACAAATTCTCATTCTTCTTTTGGGGCTCGAGCAACCACCGGAGTACACTTGAAAGGCTCTGAGGACCCCATTGGAGACCTTAGAGACTTTAAGGGTATCAGACAGGAGAACAGCAAAGTCAAAGTCCTGTTGCCACTCAACAGCTGGTATTGTTCACAGAAATGGCCTCTTAAGCTTTGTAATGTTCCTGGAGCCACCCAGGGGATCACACTCATGATCCTTTGAGATCTTTCTGGATTTCAAGTGGAAAGGCGTCCAACCTCCTCAGGGCCTTCTAGAAGCAATCAAGCGGCCAAATTGAGAATGATACTTAAGATTAGGTGGGCAAACCTCTCACAGGACAATATACTGAGAGATAAAATAGGACACACCCCAAGACTCACATTCTAACTTAATTTGTCTTTCAAGGACATACTAGTTCATAGTCATCTGGGACAAAAAACCTCCACTTGGTTAAGACAAAACAAGTATTTTAAATGTTGCGGACACTGTAAAGCAAGCAAGTACAGTGAAAATTTACAAGAGGTTACACTAGATATAATGAAGAAAACATGGCACATTACCAAGCTAATAACCGGCAAGTCTGATTTTGTAGTCTATGCCATCACATGTCCTTGTGGCAAGTGGTATATTGGTTCCAACAATTTCCCAGTCCACAGATGCATTTTAGAACCTTGCCATGGCATAACCAACAGAGACATGCTCTATAGTACAGCTAGACATTTCCTGGAAAGACAAGATGGAGATTAAACCAAGGCCAAATATTTTGGCATTGACACAATACCCAGACACCCAAGAGGAGGTAGCAGACTCTCTCCTCTATGCAGATTGGAATCCTGTTTCATTATGCAGGATGGCTGTTTGATAACTCTGACAATGAATAATGATGAGTAATTAGACTCAAATTTATAGGTATACATGGGCAGTCTCCCATCCTACACAGTCCAAGACTGTTTTTAAAACTTGCACCTTTAATATTAACGTTATCAACTTTTTCTTTCTTTTCTTCCTTATTCTTCTTCATTCAATTTTCTCATTTTCGAAAGTGGGCTTACACATTGAGGTTATAGAGACCTATATCAGGAGTCCTGAGATACTAACTTTATTATTCATTTTTACAGAATGCATAAAGGTCGAGAATGAATGAAGCCAATAGCAGAATTGCACCTAGGGAGTTAATCTGCACGAATAAGGTTCCTCCACTCATAGTAACCTTTTTTCTTCTCTTTAGATATCATCACAGGATTGGAGGAACAGTAGGAATGAGTGACCTCAACAACATTGAAAGCAAACTTTGAGTATGTTTGGACATTTCTTTTGAATGCTACTATAGGCATGAAGCCAAATGTGTTTTCCTTTTCTAGTAATTTATTTTTATAATTTCTTGTTTATCTACCTACTCCCCCCTCTCCTTTCCTCAGTTGAGAAAGACTGTCTAGGTAGAATTTATTTCCATAATATAAAACTTAGGAGTCCTGGGGTCCTGTACCTGGATTTTATGGCACGACACGGAGGCCAATATTATGCAATAATTCCTCTATTGCTACCACTCAGCAGCAAGAAATAAACATCATGTTCTTAGGATAAAGAATACAGAACCTCTAAGAACATTCCAATACTAACAAAACTCCTCTACATCATCTGCTCGTCCTTCTTTTATTGCTGCTGCTCAAAGAGATAAGTATTAATTAAATTGACAATTTAGATGATGCTAATTTAAGAAATAGAGGCTTGGTTACTGTATGAAAATTTTAAATAATAATATAAGTATGGTATTAACTTAATGATAATGAATTTGAATGTGTATAGATTATTTTTCGATTTTTTGGATAATATGAGTTTATTGGGAAAATGTATTTAAAACGCTTGGATTTGAAAAATAAATACATTTTGTAAAGATCATGAAGCAGATCAAACGTTTTTCAGATTTATGAGGTAAGTAATGTTCAAACACGTTTTGGTTTGTAGCGCGTCTCAGGTTTGTAAACGATTTTAAAAATGAAATGAAGAGAAATGCACTTTTTGGTGTTATTTGAGTAAGAGGATTAATATATTTGAGGAGTTAATTCGGTGTTTTTAAGGCTGATAAGGGGTTTCTAATGAATTCAGTTGATGTGCGTGGTACGCGCGAGCGCTTTTTAAAGTTTTATTGAATACGAGAAAGGCTCGCGTGCTTACCGTGTCGCAGAAGCCTTTATCTGACGGCTTCGGTAGAATGTTTTGGATCGCGCGTTGATTTTTCAATACGCGCAGGATGAAACTAAGTGAATAGTCTCTTTGAAGCTCCCGTACAGACGTCGGTTGCATAGCAATGACGCTTTGCTCGAGAGACTAATTCCAATCAGCTCGTTTGTGAGGTGATTCATTACGGTGTGTAGAGAGATTTAAGATCGGAGATAAGAAATGTTTTAGAAGTGTTGGAAAGCTGACATATTTTAGAAATTGAATTAAATATAAAGTTTAAAGAGGAATAAAATTAAAAATAATAAATGTTGGGGGTTAAGTTTTTTTGTTGTGAAGAGATTTTGAGTTTGAAAATATGGAGCAAGGAGAAGGTTCTCCAGAAGGGAAATTAAATAAAGCAATAGAGAAAATAACAACAGAAGTTTCATTAAGAATGGAAAAAAAATTAGAAATGTTAGCTACATCTAAGTCAAGTTAGAAAGATTTTGGTCAGCTCCTGAGAATGAAATTGCGCATTGTAGCAATAAGAAGGCTTCAAGGAAAAGGAAACATGTTTCTTTAAAAGAAGAACATGGTAAGAAATCAAGATCTACTGTGGTAGAGCATGTTTGCTGTTCTGACAGGCAAATAGTGGAGACCTCGGGCAAGTAAGAGGCCCAAGTGATGAAGCCAAAAAAGGTATGCGCAGACATAAATATGTGGTGTGTGAGGATTCCTCTGAGAGTGCGGAGATAGAACTAAGTTGTAGTTCTGAATTTGAGTCTGACGAAGAGTTACAGGTTAAAAGAGCAAAAAAGGATGAAAATAAAGGATCAGAGAGTAAAAATATAAAAGATCCATTGGGTGGTGATATGTTTGACCCATTACTTATAAAACATCCTTTTTCACCTGAGTGGTCACCATCTGATCATCTTGCACAGTATTTGGAATACTGGTTCAGAAGGGAAATTCCAAAGGAAGTACGAGTTAAACTCAGATCTGAGTGCCCTCGACCTATTGTTGATAATAAGGTGTTGATGACACCAGAACTTGATTGAAAAATGATTGCATTTTTTGCGAAAGGGGGTCGTGACCCAAGGAAAGGAATAGATTGAGGGTTGAAGTCTTGTCAAGACAGGTTATTAGATGTGGTTGGACCAGTTTCAAAAATATTTGACATGGCAGAAGAGGCCTATGTTGGTAAACACAATATTGATGTACAGGAACTTCGTGAATGGGCTCAAAGGGTTGTATGTTTATTAGGCAACGCAAATACAGCTTTATCTATTGAGAGAAGAAAGAGTTTGTTACTAATAATTGACCCAAAGTTGGTAGACCTTGCGGCTAAAGAGAAAGGGCCTTTGGCTAAGGGACTCCTGTTTGGTGATGAATTTATAAAAGATTTATCAAGGTATGTAGGGGCATTCAGCAGCCTACAAAAGTCTCAGTGAGAGATGAAGATGGTGTTTAGTGAGCTTGTTTTTGGTTCGGCCTGGAGAACGCGGAGTTGGTTCCCCGGCCGAGGTCAAGGAATCACCAGAGGCTCTTTTTCATGTGGATTTGGAAGCAGAGGCTACCAGGGTCAACAGTATTTTCGTGGTGGAGGATTCTTTCCGCAACAACAACGTGCAAGAGGAAGATACAATAGAGGAGAGAGACGAGGCATAGGCTCGAGTGGTAAGTCAAGACCCTTCTGTTATCCACTTAAAATTGGGCGGCAGACGCCCAATTTTCAGAGGTTTGGTGGTCAATAACAAAGGACCCTTGGGTGTTGGAAACAGTTCAAGGCTTCAAGATAGAATTTATAGCAAAAACCAGTTCAAACAATGGTACCGAATCGTATGCTTTTCAAGAAAGAACAAATGAAGATGATAGACTTAGAGGTACAAGATTTAATAATGAAAGGAGCAATAGAAAGAGAGAGAGAGTTCCTGGAAGGATTTATAAGCAATATTTTTCTGGTGGAGAAAAAAGACAAGGGGGGGCATGCGCCCAGTAATAAATTTACGTCAGTTGAACGATTGGGTGGTATATCACCATTTCAAAATGGAGGGAATACATCTGTTGAAAGATATGTTATTGATAGGAGATTGGATGGCAAGATTAGATTTGATGGATGCTTATCTTACAATACCAATATGGAGAGAGCATCAGAGATATTTGAGGTTTGTGTGGAAAGACCAGTTGTGGAAGTTTGTGTGTCTACCTATCGGCCTGTCATCCGCTCCGTGGTGTTTCACGAAGGTACTACGGCCGGTGGCAGCATTTCTGAGAGAGAGGGGTGTTCGAATGGTAAGTTATTTAGACGATATTTTGATAATGGATCAGGACAGGAATACTCTTCTTTCTCATATGAAGTTAGCAATAGAGTTACTAGAGTCTCTGGGTTTTGTAGTGAAAAGGATAAAATATCAATGTGTACCAAGTCATCAAACAAAGTTTTTAGGATTTGTGATAGATACAGTGGAAGCTGTTCTGAAACTTCCAAGAGAAAAACTAAACAGAATTTGCAAAGAATCGAAAAATGTATTGAAATTGAACAGCATCTCTTTAAGAATGTTGGCCCGCATAGTTGGACTTATGTCTTCTACAATTCAGGCAATTTTTCCAGGTCCATTACATTACAGGGCATTACACAGGTTGAAGGCTTTCCATTTAAGGAATGGTTTGAGATATTCAGAGAATGTATGTCTTTCGCAGGAAGCAAGACAGGAATTGATTTGGTGGCTGAGGAATATGGAAGCGTAGAATGGGCGAGCAATTTTTGGAGAGAATGCAGATCTTATTGTGGAGTCAGATGCAAGCTTGGAAGGCTGGGTTCCAAGATGCGGATTGCTAAGTACTGGAGGTCAATGGACAAGTCAGGAAAGAAATCTACATATCGATTGCTTAGAATTATTAGCAGGATCTTTCGCTATAAAATGTTTTGGGGAACAGACTGCAAAATGTTCTGTCATTTTAAGGATGGACAATGTTTCTGCAGTGCGATATGGCAACAGGATGGGAGGTCCACGATCGAAAGGTCTAGCAGATTTAGAGACAGTCTTTTGGGAGTATTGTTTGGAGAGGAATATTTATGTTCAAGCAGAACATATCCCAGAGAATTCCAATTTAGTGGCAGATTGGTTTTCGAGGAACTTTTTCGATTCCAGCGATTGGATGATAGACAGGATGGTATTCACAAAGTTGAACCAATGTTGGGGTCCATTTCAGATAGATCTCTTTGCAAACAGAACTAACACTCAACTAGAGAGGTTTTTCAATTGGCATCCGGATCCAGAGGCAATGGGTATAGATGCTTTTCTGCAGGATTGGAGAGGTCTATGCCCATATGCTTTTCCTCCTTTTTCAATGATAAGCAGAGTGACAGGGATGATTCAGAAGTGGAAAGAAATGTTGGTGATGATCACTCCGTTTTGGAGCTCACAAGCTTGGTACCCTATGTTGTTGGAGAGGAGTGTGGCTTTACCAATTCTTGTACCTATGTTTCAAGGGATCTTGCGGGTCCCTCTGGGGGAGGTTCACAGTCTGGTGGATTCAGGTCAACTTAATCTGCTGGCATGGAGACTTTCAGGAGAGTCTGGAGTAATCCAGGACTTTCATCTGAAGCTTCGAAACTCATTGAGGAATCATGGGCACATGGAACAAGGAAGGTATATAAGTCGGCTTGGAATAAGTGGAATGGTTGGTGTGTGGAAAGGAATATGGATCCCGTATCAGCAGATGTAGTACGTGTTTTGAATTATCTAACTGATTTGTATAAAAGTGGTTTGGCATATAGGTCAGTGAATTTACATAGATCTGCTATTTCTGCAGGGCATATTTTGGTGAATGGAATTACTGTTGGTCAGGACAATATGGTTAAGAGATTATTGAGAAGTATCAGGTTGGCTAATCCACCTGGTCCAAGGTATACTTCTCTTTAGGATGTGTCCATTATATCGCGTTTATTTGAGTCTTAGGATGATAATAGGCTTTTGGACCTAAAAGATTTATCTTATAAACTTACAATGTTGTTGTGCCTTCTTTCTTTTAGAAGAGATTCTGATGTACGTGCATTAGATATCACAGGCAGGTGTTTTACTCCTGAGGGTATTTGTTTTTATATTAAACAAAGAACGAAAACTAATTCTACTTCTGTTTTTTATCCATACCTGCTAGTTAAGGAAAAACTTTGTGTTGTGCGTTGTGTGAAGGAATATGAATGTAGAACAAGGCCTAAAAGACCTGTTGGGTTGGATCAATTACTCATTTCTTTCAGGTACCCATATAAAGCTGTTTCGTCACCCACTTTGGCTAGGTGGGTGAAAACTTTAATCGGAAAAGCACGAATGGATATAAGTAAGTTTGGTGCACACTCAGTGAGAGGTGCAGCTGCATCAAAAGCACACATTTTAGGAGGTAGTCTGCAAGATATTTTAAAATGTGCAGATTGGTCAACAGATTCTGTTTTTAGAAAAATCTATTTTAAACCTATTGAGAGTGCAGCTCAATGTATTGTTGATATGCTTTGAACTTGCATAATGTTGGCCTCCGTGTCGTGCCATAAAATGTAGATTTTCCACAGCCTTGGTGGGCTGAAAATCTTGATTTTATTAAGGACACGGAGGCTAATATTATCCCTCCCTTGTTGTCACCCGACCCTGATGTTTATGTCTTGTATTTATGCAGGTCAAAATTAAGCTGATTGGGATTGGTCGATTTCGGACATATCTCATCTCTATGTTTGGGAAAGAAAGAAGATTTCGATTTGTTGGAATTGCTTCCTGTTTATAGACTCAAAATATGAAATATGTTTTAAGTTTTCTCTTTTAGCAGGCAATGTCAGAAGGAAGAGCAGATGATGTAGAGGAGTTGTGTTAGTATTGGAATGTTCTTAGAGGTTCTGTATTCTTTATTCTAAGAACATGATGTTTATTTCTTGCTGCTGAGTGGTAGCAATAAAGGAATTATTGCATAATATTAGCCTCTGTGTCCTTGATAAAATCCAGATTTTCAGCCCACCAAGGCTGAGGAAAATCTACATTTACAATCATGGTGGTCTGATGTATGAGCCATTATAGATCTCACGAGTGGCTCCACTAGGTCTGGTTAAGTGGTTTTGCCAAAATAAAAAAATCAATGCTGAAGGACCTTGGGTAATGTAATTTAGACCCACATTAGATATCATCTGATTTGTGTAACAAACAGGGCTATTTAAAAATATAATGGTGACCCTTTGTATCACAAATGTACATTACTTGTTATTATTTAGAATTTAGATTGAATGTGACTTGTGTATCAATGCATTACAACACACTGCTCGAAGGGTTGGAGAGCAGAAGTCTGTTTTCCAGTTTTGTCGTGTCCTCCGTGACACTGTATTTATTCACGTTGCTGGAAAACTATGGTCAAGTGACCAAGACCAATGCAGGTCAAAATGGGTTACCTTATTTTTTGTGCTGCCAAATGATATATCCCAGTAACACCAGTGTAGTAAAAGAGCCACTCTTGTGGTGTTGCACCCTATGATGATCTTCACTACCACTATTTTATCTGACTTTAGTATGTTATTCTACCCTAGCCTTAATTTGGGACGGTCCTGCATATGCCTGCTTCTCTTCTGTCTTGTAATCTTGCTGTTTTTTAGTGGGAGCTGTCATGGAGTAGAACAGTACTATTAGCTCTGACGTGGCCTCATGTCATCTTGTTTTCTGACTTTGCCTTGCTTCTGCGTGCCCAGCAGTGGTTGCAAGTTGTTTGGGTTATGAGAATTATGAGCTCTGACTATTGGCTTTGACATGGCCTCATGTTATCTTGTTTTCTGACTTTGACTATTGGCTTTGACATGGCCTCATGTCATTTTGTTTTCTGACTTTGCCTTGCTTATGAGTTCTTACTATTGACTTTGACATGACCTCATGTCATTTTGTTTTCTGACGTTTGCCATGCTTATGAGTTCTTACTATTGGCGTTGACATGGCCTCATGTCATCTTGTTTTCTGGCTTTGACTATTGACTTTCACATGGCCTCATGTTATCTTCCTTGCTTCTGCGTGCACAGATGTGAATTATCAGTGCTTACTATTGACTTTGACATGGCCTCATGTCATCCTCTTTCTCTGGCTTTGCCTTGCTGCTTGCACGTCACTGAACAAAGTGAACTGGATATTATCTGTAGAATGTGCAACTCTGCTTCGAAGTCAAAATGCGGGAGTTTGGCCAGCCTCTGTCTTGGCCTTGATGCAGACTGGTACAGCCAGCTCAGTTTGTTCCAATGAGAAGGGGATAAGGTTTTCTAGAAGCTTTACCCCACATTGAGTAATGGTATTAAAGCTGGGAACCTACGGGGCCAGGTGGAAGTTCACCACAGAATAGACGTATTGCTGTGGAGGTGACGGAACTCGAGTCCTGATTGAAACACCTTCCTGTGCTGTTGAAGGGCTTCCCAGCTTGAGTTGGAAAGGATGATGCGAACTCAATTGGTGAGGTGTTCCTTACCATTTTGTATATATTTTCTACTCTTTGCTATTTGTATATATACTGCATTTTATTTTACTTGTTCATTTAAAAGTGTTTGATACCTGAGAATCTGCATTTACTGATATATTAGGCCTTCCGTTCTCATCAATAAACTTGTGTGTGTTATTTTAAATGCATCAGAATTTGTTTATTTGCCTTGCCTAAAGGGAGTGCTGTGTCCTTTCCTTGTCTTTAGGAAGTGCTGCTCAAAGTGTATTATTTAAAGGTGCAGTGATAAATTTGCCTCCCAGGTGGGAGTGCAGGGTTTGGGTGTGTCCTTTTAGTGAAAAGCACATTCATTACACACCAGAAGGTAGTTTTAGTTAGGATGTAGTTTCCATAGGAATAGCATTTTTCCATTTGCCCATAACTTCGGGGTAGTTTGACAAATCCTTACGAAATTATCAAAACTAGTTTGCCGTTTACTTCACCTGCTGCCTTGAAAGCTTTGTGGTGAGCCATCAAGTGGGGGCTGAGAAAAAGGAGGGGGCCAAAAATACATCCCCCAAACCCAGGGTCTGCCTCCTCCCCAGGGCTTTATGTTTGAAGAATGCGTAGGAGCCATGCAGACCCATCAGCAGCCCTAGGGACCGCCACCTCCCCAGGGTTTAGTCAATTTGAATGTGGGGAGGGTGCGCAACCCTGGGGACCACCACATCCTTGGGGCAAATTATAGGAAATAAGGGGGGCTGTGAGGTCCTCCTCCTGGAGCCAATATTGGCCCTGGAGGCCACTGCCCCCAGGGGCAGCTCCTGCTATGTCCTGGGGTGCTCAGCCCCAGGACATAGCTGTTTGCTATGGCTTGGTGAGAGCTTTACCGCTCCTGCCAAGCCAGAACAAACTGTGCTCCAGAGCTTAAAAAATACTCTTGATTGAAGTAGAGCACAAATGTATGTTTAGCAGCTCCCTCTCAAAACAATGCCGGCTCCCGTAGGAGGCAGGGGGCCAGGGGAAATGGCGGGGGCCTTGATGCTACCCCGACAGCTCCCATCATAAGTGACTGGGTGCCCTGAGTGGTACCAGGGCACCCTGAAGAGAGGCCGTGACCAAGGGTATGGGGTCAGTGTAGACCAAAATCAGCCAGAGAGGGGGGCTGCCTGTCCCAATCGCCTTATTTCTTTTTTCCAAAAAATATTTTTAAAGGCGGACCCGAGGGGATAGGGTCCCCTAAGACTAAAATTGTCCAGGAGGGGGGCTGTGAGACCCCCTTTCCCATTCAAAAACTGCCTGGCACTGGGGCATGCAGTCTCCGGGTCCCAAATCGGTCAAGGAAAGGCAGGCCACATAGCCCTCAGTCCTGTAATAAATGACAATAAAGTGAAAAAAATGAGGGACTGGCAAGTCGCTTAAGGCCCGACCAGGTTTCTCCACCACTGTGCAAGCGCACATCCTGGGGCACTGCTGGTTGGAGGATGAATTCCCCTTGCATGCTGAGGGTCCTTAGGGCCAACAAGCGCTCCTGTTACCTCCAGCAGGTCCCACAGATCACGATTGCTGAGAGGACTTCAGAGGCCTTGCCCCCTTTCTCCACCACTCTGCATAGACACCTACTAGCACACTGCTGGTTGGAAGATTAAGTCCCCTTTGCTCCAGAGTGTCCTTGGGGGCCAATAAGCCCTTATGTTACCTCCAGTAGGTCCCACAGAGCGCCATTGCTGGGAGGTCTTCAGAGGCCATGCACCTTTATCCACCACTCTGTAAACATGCCTCCTGGCACACTGCCGGTTGGGGGAGGAAGTCCTCTTGGATGCTGAGGGTACTTATGGGCATGGCAGCCTCCTGTTACCTCCAGTAAGTCCAACACAGCAGGATTTCTGAGAGCTGGTCAGATGCCCTGACCCCTTTCTCCACCACTCTGCAAATGGGACTACTAGTTAAAAGAACATAGAAATGCACTTAAAGATCAAAGGTTACAGGAATATTATAGTTAAGAAATACAATTTGAAAAACCTTAGAAATTCATTTAAAAAACAAAGGTTACAGGGTCGTTATAGTTACAAAATAGAGCTTAAAATACCTTATAAATTAACAGAAAAAAATAACGTTTACAGGGATTCTATAGCTGCACTCAGATTTCACTCGTACAAAACCAGTGAAATTCAGCAGTTATATTTACCTGACCTATAACTATAACTTACGCCCCTGCAATGCACTGCTTATGTCCTCACATATTACATCACTAAGGACATGGTCAGTAACATCACTGATGACATTACTGATGGCATCACCGATGTCATCATCCAGAGAACCACTCATATCTCATATAACCTTTCATACGCCCACTCCCACACAACCACTCACATAACCATTCACAGACCCATACCAGTACTCATACCCAGTCACTCCTCCATAGAGGCACTCACACACCCATTCACTCACTCATATAGCCATTCACACAACCATTCACTCACTTATAGAACTGGCCATACTACAAGTCAATCACCCATACAGCCACTCACATAGCCATACACTCACCCATACAGCTACTCACACACCCACTTATTTACCTACACAGTCACCCACACACCACTGATTTACCTGTACAGCCTTTCAACACTGCCAATCACAAACCCATACAAGCACTCACACATCCACTTGCTCACCCATGCCGCCATTCAAACAAACACTTTCAAATACAGCCACTGACACACCAACTCACTTAACCACTGACACATAGAGTCACTCACTCATACAGGCATTCAGACACCCACTCACTCACCCATACAGTCACTACACACCCACTCTCCCACCCATAGAACCTCTCAACTTAATCCATGGAGAGAAACAAAGTAAATAAGCTCTTTATCAACTAACCTGTGAGGACAGAATAGACAGTTGTTTATCATGAGTAACATTGGAAAATATGTCAGAGTATCAGTTTTGTACCTGGTGACTGGAAGAATGTTCACATGACAGTCAGACCATTGTATACTGACAATTGTCACAAATGGATGGTTTCTATTATAAAAAGTAACTTTCCTAGGCGTAGGGAGACGTCTTTCGTCAGTGCCTGGATTTCTTCTTTCCTCCATTGCCGACTGCCTTCTGGCCAATCTTTACATGCTCCTTGCCTTCGCTTTTCTTTTGCTGATAAGCTTACATGTTGGACAAATCAGAGTTGGCTGTTGAGAGACCAGACCTGCATTTTCCTGATTATTGCTCCATTCCCTTTGCCTATGCCCATGGACAATTTCCCTACTGGATTCTAACTTGATCCCTTTGCTCATCTTAAGACAACTCTTTTGAACTATCCTCCTGCCTTTGTTGGTGATAGTAATTCAAATCTTAACCATTCTCTTTATGGATTCTTTTATCTAGCAATAGGTTCACATTGACTAAATGTGTGTTTTATGCTACGTGCTGTAGGATTCACGACTAAACTGCTGATAATGTTACTTATATGCATTGTTTTGGGATATTTAATACAATAACCATTTATCTAAAATTGTCTAAGTTGTTTATTGTGTCTTAATGTTCTTTCTGCAGAAACTGTGCTTACAACTATCTGATTTCAAAATGCATGAAAGAGAGAGTCATAGATTATTTTCAGAACATCAGGTCGTTCTTTTGCTCTTGTTCTGTGTAGCCAAATCTGAGCTTCTAGTTTGTATAATTCTTGTTAGATTGAACTTCTTTAGAAGGTTGTGTCTTCCAATTGCAACACTCTATTTCCACAGCGTTGTTCTGAGAGTAGTGTACTTAAACCTGATCTCTAATTTGTGAGTTGGCTATCAATGAATGGTCCACATTGGGTGGCCAACAGTTCAACATCCTGATTTCACACCCCTCACTATGACAAAGTAAGGTCCATTAGAGGACCAATGCCTCTGTGGGTGAAGTAGAGAATCTAAGTGAAGCGACGAAGTTTAGCATAACAACTGCATGGGCCCAGTGCTAGAAAAACAAAAAGAAGCCTCCACTGCAACACAGGCAACCTCAACTACTTGCATACACAGTCCAATTTCTATTTTATAACTCAGTACTCTTGGGGACTTATCAATCAATCAATCAATCAATCAATCAATCAATCAATCAATCAATCAATCAGGGGTTTATAAAGCGTGCTACTCACCAGTGAGGGTCTCAAGGAGCTGGTGGGGTTGGGTAGGCAGCTCCGGCTCAGTCGAAGAGCAAGGTCTTGAGGTCCTTCCTGAAGATGTGCAGGTTAGGGGAGAGTCTGATGCTGACCAGGAGCTCATTCCAGGTTTTGGCTGCGATGTAGGAGAAGGCCCTTCCTCCTGTTCTGCTTCTGCGGATGCGGGGTGTCTCCGCTAAGGTGAAGTTGGCGGATCGGAGAGTTCCTTTGGGTGTGTGGAAACAGACTATCATTGAGGTATTTGGGTCCGATGTTGTGAAAGGATTTGTAGGCATGGGTGAGAAGCTTGAAGGTTATTCTCTTCTCGACCGGGAGCCAGTGTAGGTTTCGAATGTGTTGTGTCATGCGTTTGTGCCGTGGGGTCCCGAGGACGAGTCTGGCCGAGGCGTTCTGGATGGTTTGGAGCTTGTGTAGAAGGGTCCTGTTCATGCTGGGGTAGAGGGCATTTCCATAGTCCCCTCTGCTGGTTATGAGTGGGTGACTGCTTTTCTGTGTTCGGGGGGATCCATTTGAAGGTCTTTCGGAGGATGTGGAGGCAGTTGAATCTGGTGGAGGTGACGGCGTTGATCTGGCGCATCATGGTGAGGGAGGAGTCAAGGATGATGCCGAGGTTCCGAGTGTGGTCTGTCGGGGTGGGAGGACTCCCGAGGGCAGAGAGCCATCACGTGTTGTCCCAGGCAGAGGTCGAGGGTCCCAGGATGAGGACCTCAGTTTTCTCAGTGTTGAGCTTCAGGCAGCTGTCCTTCATCCATGCAGGGACGTCCCTCATTCCTTCCTGGAAGCTGAGCCAGGTGTCTTCGGGATCCTTCATGATGGAGAGGATGAGTTGGGTGTCATCGGCGTAAGATACTATGTTGAGCCCATGCTGTCTGACGATTGTGCCGAGGGGGGCCATGTAGATGTTGAAGAGCGTGGGGCTGAGCGATGATCCCTGTGGTACTCCGCAGTTGATCTCTGTGGGTTCGGTGATGAAAGGGAGGAGTCTGATCCTCTGGGTTCTGCCAGAGAGAAATGATCGGATCCAGTTGAGGGCAGTTCCTTGTATCCCAGCGTTGTGCCATCTGGCTGCGAGGGTGTGGTGTGAGGCAGTGTCGAAAGCCACGGAGAGGTCTAGTAGGATGAGGGCTGCGGTGTGTCCCTGGTCGAGTCACATGCAGATGTAGTCAGTGGCTGCGAGGAGGGCAGTTTCGGTGTTGTGGTTGCTGCAGAATCCAGACTGGGAGGCGTCTAGGATGGAGTGCTCTTTGATAAATGTGGGCAGCTGGGCATTTACGACTCTTTCGGCTTATGACACAGCACAGATATTTTTGCGGTTGCCCGCTTTCCAATTTGTGCTTTTACAAACTGCAAATGCTGGTTCATCAAACTGTATAGCAAAAAGAAAAGAGGCCAGTGCAGAAAATCTTGGTACCAGGGAGCGTGGCCCTCACTTCCAGTATGGGATCATGAGACCTTAGAGTGTGTACCATCCACAGAAGAGTCAAACTATTGCTATTTTGCAGTAAACTGACATTGCACTTACCTGCCGAATTTAGATATTGCTTTGCAAAGGATGTACTGTGAGTACAACATACTTTACTCCACCCATTTTTGAAACTGCGACATCTATGGAATTGAGCCAACAGATAATTGAAATTAATATGAAAGAAAAGCAAACTTAGATGAAGCCACAGGCTTCGAGGATTTGATATATTTGAATCATCCATGCCTGGTTCTCCTCTTCAGTGGAATTTGTTGATGTGTTCTCACTGAAAAATGCTTTCACAAACACCACCACAGTGAAAAATCCTCTCAACTAGCAGAAACTGTGACAAATTTTAGCCATTAAAATTGATTGAAGGCAGGTTTGACCTGCATCACAGGATACTGTGTGAATACTAGGCCTAAGCAGTGCCCTTTCCTTGGCTGGATTTTTCCCCATTGATTCCTTTGGCAAGATTTATTACACGCACATATTTGATCCACTGACCTTTATTGAAATGTTCTCTTTTAAATAAACTTGGTGTGGGTTATCAGGATCTTTTTCCTAATTTAATGGGTTTTGGTTGGTTCTGTTTTGTATGATGCACAAAATGTCATGTAACCAGGGACACTGATCATCCGTCAGCTAAAGTTCTGCATGCCTGTATGCCTGGAAGATCCTTATGAGTAGAGAACTATGGATCACAGTGTGCCACTTAACGTGGGAGTGCAAATAATCTACGGGCCTTCAGGAAAAATCTAAAAGAACGTATCAGTAAATTGTATGACAGACGTCAAAGACACCCGAAACAACAAAAGGAAATGTGGCATGATGGAATAGCTGCTGTGCAAATTGCTACCTTAATACATAATCTATGTTATCAAACTCCCATCACGCGGTCTAATAATGATTTCTGGTAAGTACTCTGGCACAAACACGACTATGGCATGTGTACAGATTGCTAGCCATAGTCTAGTAATGGCATGTCTACAGATTGCTAGCCACAGTCCAGTAATGGCGTGTGTACAGATTGCTAGCCGCAGTCCAGTAATGGCATGTGTACAGATTGCTAGCCGCAGTCCAGTAATGGCATGTCTACAGATTGCTAGGCACAGTCCAGTAATGGCGTGTGTACAGATTGCTAGCAACAGGCGAGTAATGGCACGTCTACAGATTGCTAGCCACAGTCGAGTAATGGCACGTCTACAGATTGCTAGCCACAGTCGAGTAATGGCATGTCTACAGATTGCTAGCCACAGTCAAGTAAAGTTTACTCCCAACATAATGCAGAACTATATAACCTTAATATAGTCATCATCTCTGTGATGTTCTGTTACAGTGATATTCATTAGTGGACAATAGACTGCATGTTGACACAAATTAAAACATCAAAACAAAATAAAAAGTTAAAGGAGAACATAAACAGCAGCCAATTTCAGTCTCGGTAACCACCTGATCCACAGGCATTTTGTCTTTGCAAATAAATGCTGCCTGCGATGTAGTTCAGATCTGAATGGGAATTAAATAAACTGACATGAGGATGAGTTTTTTGACAGAATTACTTATGTATCAAATAAGTGAAGACCGACTTTTTTCTTTTAACTTTAAGTTCGGAGTGAGATATCATTCTCGATTCTCCGGGGATCAGTCAGACCCCGGGCCCAGAGGATGAGACTCTTCATCACATCCCTTCTAATTGCAGCTCCTCTCGCCGTGATGAGATCTATTGTTAGAAGCAGGCTCCGGCGCTGAGGATGATACAGTGATTAATAGAGATCTTCCTCTAATTCCTGTGGATGTAAAAGCTAAAGTTACGATTAAGCCAGGGACCCCAATTACTGAATGATTAATGAAATTCTAATTGTCACACTTTTGCCCTCATTCATCACCTGACTTGGAGTGAGCCATCACCGGCAGAGTACAACAAGAGAGAACATATTTTACAATCCCTGTTCCGTAGATGGATGGATGGTGGAAGCTTAAATGGGTCAGGGAGAGAACCGGTGATGCGATGGACCCTGGTAGGATTCGGTTATCATCAATTTAAGAGTGTCTGATGGAGATGAAATGAAGGAGAAACCTGCAGTTAGGGAGATGGTAACACCCTTCACACGGTCATCACTACCTCGCCTCAGATTTAAGTGCCTGAGTTTGAGAGTGCCATGAATTCTCGTTATTTGGAACTACATTGAGTTTAGGCATAATTCAAATAAACAGTAAAATATTGCAGATTTCATTCATCATGCTCATTTAAAAAAAAAAAAAAAAATCAGTTTTGATTTATTGCTTTTGGTCATATATTCAGATGACAAAATGCATGGTGTTTTAACATCATTTCCATGACTATCTATGCTGTTTGTGTTACTATGCATATGAAGGGCACCCAAATACCAAGCTAGTAAGATTGGAGGGTGGTGAGCTTCAGATTTCCCAACCATCACGCTGGTACATAATGTTAAAATACATTATACGACAAGCAGGGTGCACAAAGGGCTTAAGGGGTAGTGGAGAGGGAGAGGGGTGCGAATGGTAGGGGAAACTAAAGGAGAGAAAACTAGGCCTGGGCGTAGTTCGCGAAGTAGCACTTCGCGAAGCTACGCAAAGTGAAGTTCGCACTACGCGAGCTACGCGTAGCACATCGCGAACTGCGTAGTACCTTGTTCGCACTGTGCCAGATGTAGTTTTCAATGATTGCACAGTGCGGACAAGCAACCGGCACTGTGCAATCATTGAAAATGGCATCTTGCACAGTGCGAGCTGTAGTTTTCTGCTGCTCGAATAGATTTTTACTCGAGCTTCAGCTTTCTCAACGCAAACTGGTAGTTTCTCATCGCGAGCGGTCGCGAGCATACGCGACCACTCGCAATGAGAAACCTGACCTCCTCGCGTTGGGAATCTCGCCGGGAGGTTTATTTTCCATGCTCGCGATCGCCAACTTGCAGTTGCTGATCGCGAACAAGGAAAAAGTATCGCCGGGATGTCATTTTGCTTGCTCGCGGTCGCCAACTTGACGTTGAGGACCGCGAGCAAGCAAAAAATGACCGCAGCACTACGCGACACTACGCTACGCGTGTTCGCACTGTGCTACGTGCAGTTCGCGTAGTGCGAAGTAGCGCGAACTTCGCAAACTACGCGAGCGTAGCGTAGTGCTTTGCCCAGGCTTAGAGAAAACACACTATTTGTGAAATAACCAACATTTTTTAAGTCTTTCCAAACAGAGAGAGGTAGGGAAAGTGTGTGTGCGTTTTTGTCCGTGTGTGTATATAAATTCCTGGCGAAATAGGACACACACTTCACCATAGCCAGCTGAAATGTACCCAACTATTAAGCGCAAACCAAAAAACAGAAGGGTGTAACACCCCAAACACCCCCTTGAAGCTGCGCCCCTGTACCAAATGTCAAACACCTAATCATCGTTTTACGTCAAAACTACAACTAAAGAAATGTGCTAAACGGCACGCCAACGCCATCCATCTCTCCAATGAGTACCAGGAAGCAGGAAGCATTGTACTATTAATTAAAAGTGTAATTTTGTTTATAACATGGGCTACCAAACCTGGAATGCTACTACGTTGAAGGGGGGCCCTCCAGCCCTCGTGGGGCTCCAGTTCAACCCAAGGCCTATGCTTTCCTGTGAGGGGAAATCCCATAATTTGTTTGGCACAATACATTGACGCCTTTAGGACGGTCAGAAATATAAAGCAGTAGGCTCTCTTATCTTTGAACTGAATGTCGTGTACAATGAACTCCACAGGGCAGCAGTTGCCCACATTAGATGTATATGTTGAGGGCACATTTTCTTTTTTTAACAAATGAAATAGTGTTTGCATCTCGGGTATAAGTTGAGCTAGGACAGAATGAGATGAAAACCGTAAGATTCAAAGGGTTTGCTTTTACATTACAACAGACAACTCAGAGAACACTTTCAGGGAAAATAGGTGAATGCAAGAGGAGACAATGATACAGTTCTTTACCAGAAGGGCAACTAATGAATACTAAAAATAAAGAGTCAGACCCTGAGTACGAGTGGCAAGATTCCCCATGGATTGTTAATCCAGGGTGAAATTCCACCACCTGCCATTCAGTATGAGTGGCTTGGTTTCACTAGGTGCAAATGCGCGCACAAAAAACCTACACCAGGTCAGGGTGTGGGGGGCAGGAGCTCACACGGACCATGAAACACCATGACAGAAGCATACAAACCCACCTGTCGGCCCCATTTGCCCCTATTATCCCCCTAGAAAGAACATCCCATAGCTCTGCATTAGCGGCCACCCTCTCACCCTCTTCAGGAAGTACAGGCTGGGGCACTTGTACAGCTCAGGCTGAATGCAACCCACGTACCCCATGTAAAGAACAGATCAGGGAGAGCAAACAAGACTTCCACCCAACTGTGATGGCCCCTAAGCCATATGCCTCGTGGCTAACGCGCTGCAGCGCTTATTCAGACACCAGGACACTCGGTGTGGTTCCAGCGTGGTCCCGACTGCCGTTTGGGGGCTACGCCCCTTTATTTATAGCCAGCACCTACGTCATGCATCAGCGCTCGCGCATCCCCTCCGACGCAGGTAGACTGCACCGCTACCCCGCATCGGAGGATACTACATTCCTTCTAACCTTTATCAAAACAAACAATAAACATTGACCGTGTAGGTCTGTTACCAGTTACTAGAATTCCAGTCCCAGGTCCGTCACAACAGGAAGTCAGCCAGCTGGGAGGATGGCGCCGGATTTCTTCTCAGGCCGTATCCGGACTGCTGTCCCCGCACTGATGGTATTGTTGGGGCCACTCCTTGCGAGGCTGCGCTCCCTGGGGACCTCACCTGAGGGCTTGGTGACCGTCTGCCTGGTGTTCCTGGCAGCGAGGTTGCACTCTGGTCGGGCTGATTCTCGTCCTCGGTGGGGGTGGACCATTGATCCCCTTCTGGGCCTTCCTCCGCTGGCGGCTGACTTGGCCGGTCGCCCTGGCGTTCTGACAAACGCGGGTCTGGAGTCCCGGGGTGCACCCTTTTGAAGAACGATATGTTCCGGGTGACCTCCTCGGTTCCTCTTCTCGCGGTGATCAGAGTTCCAGTTCGGCGGACTACTGTCCAAGGTTTGTGTTCAAAGGGGAGCCGGAATTTGCTCCCGGGATACCTGTCCTTGAGATAGACTCTGTCCCTTACTTGAATGGCTGACGTCCGGGCTCCCCGGTCGGCCCTGGCCTGGTCATTGGAGTGGGTCCTGTTGGCTAGGACCTTCCCAGCGTCAATCTGAGGCGGGATCCAACTTGGGTGATGTGGGATGGTGTCTCGCACTACTCGGCCCATGCTCGCAGGTCCTGGAGCTGCCTCTGTCGTGAGATGAGGCGTCAGCCGATATTCTCTCAGGAAGCTGTAGATGGCCCTCTCGAGCGGCGACCCATCGGCGTGTGCAATGCGTACCACTTTGTTGAGGGTCCGCATGAACCTCTCCGCTTCCCCATTGGCCTGAGGCCAGCGCGGGGTCACTTTCCGATGTTGGATCCCCCACTCCTTAAGATAGTCAGCAAACTCTTGCCCTTGGAAGGGTGGGCCGTTGTCCGTCTTTACCACTTCGAATATTCCGTGCGTGGCGATAGTCTTCTCGAACTTTGTGATGACCTCCGCGGCGGTCTGGCTTCCCACCACCTCGACCTCCGGGTACTTTGTATAGTTGTCGATGATCACAAGGGCATAGCGTCCATCTGGGAGGTGCCCGAAGTCTGCACTCACCCGCTCCCATGGTCGCTGGGGGTTTTCCTCGGTGATGACGGGCTGGGATGATCCGGCTGACCCGACGCCTGGCACCAAGAACATGTTCGGACCGTTTGCTCCACCATAGGGTCCATCCCCGGGAACCATACCTTGGCTCTCAGCCGACTCTTTGTCTTCACCATGCCTTGATGGCCCCGGTGTGCCAGGTCCACCGCTTGCTGGGCCAGACAGGATGGGATCACCAGTCGCGGGCCCCGAAGAAGACATCCGCGGTGATCAGAGTTCCAGTTCGGCGGACTACTGTCCAAGGTTTGTGTTCAAAGGGGAGCCGGAATTTGCTCCCGGGATACCTGTCCTTGAGATAGACTCTGTCCCTTACTTGAATGGCTGACGTCCGGGCTCCCCGGTCGGCACTGGCCTGGTCATTGGAGTGGGTCCTGTTGGCTAGGACCTTCCCAGCGTCAATCTGAGGCGGGATCCAGCTTGGGTGATGTGGGATGGTGTCTCGCACTACTCGGCCCATGCTCGCAGGTCCTGGAGCTGCTTCTGTCATGAGATGAGGCGTCAGCCGATATTCTCTCAGGAAGCTGTAGATGGCCCTCTCGAGCGGCGACCCATCGGCGTGTGCAATGAGTACCACTTTGTTGAGGGTCCGCATGAACCTCTCCGCTTCCCCATTGGCCTGAGGCCAGCGCGGGGTCACTTTCCGATGTTGGATCCCCCACTCCTTAAGATAGTCAGCAAACTCTTGCCCTTGGAAGGGTGGGCCGTTGTCCGTCTTTACCACTTCGAATATTCCGTGCGTGGCGATAGTCTTCTCGAACTTTGTGATGACCTCCGCGGCGGTCTGGCTTCCCACCACCTCGACCTCCGGGTACTTGTATAGTCGTCGATGATCACAAGGGCATAGCGTCCATCTAGGAGGTGCCCGAAGTCCGCACTCACCCGCTCCCATGGTCGCTGGGGGTTTTCCTCGGTGATGACGGGGTGGGGGTGATCCGGCTGACCCGACGCCTGGCACCAAGAACATGTTCGGACCGTTTGCTCCACCATAGGGTCCATCCCCGGGAACCATACCTTGGTTCTCAGCCGACTCTTTGTCTTCACCATGCCTTGATGGCCCCGGTGTGCCAGGTCCACCGCTTGCTGGGCCAGACAGGATGGGATCACCAGTCGCGGGCCCCGAAGAAGACATCCGCTGTTGTCAACCGAGAGTTCATCCTTGACCCGCATCAGTGACTCCAGGACGGCCTTTGCTTGCAGCGTTCGTCTGGCCATGGAGGACTGGATGAGGCGCCAGTCATTCGACTGGACTGCCGTCAGGGCCAGTTGCAGGCATTCGTCCCTCTGGGTGGCTTCCACGATCGTTTCGAGGCTCATGGGCAATGGCCGGGATCTCTCTGACACCATCCGGACATATTCTTCCGTATCTTCAGCGTCCTCTTCTTCCGCTTTAGTGGCCACTCTGGGATGTCTCGAGAGATAGTCCGCGGGATTCGAGGAGCCTGGCTTGTACTCCACTCGGTAGTCGTACTCCTGTAGTTGAAGGATCCACTTTTTGATCCACGGCGGGGGCTTTGATGCTGATCCTTGAAACAGGGGAATGAGGGGTTTGTGGTCTGTGGACTCAGTGAACGGGTTGCCGTACACATAGACGTGAAAATGTCGACAAGCCCAATGGATGGCCATCGCTTCTCGCTCTATCTGCGAGTACCTCTGTTCTGTGTCTGTCAAGGAGCGGCTCGCATATGCTATCGGGGCCCATTCACCATTTTCCTGCAGCTGTGTGAGCACTGCCACTAGCCCACAGGGGCTGGCATCCACTGCGACATTGGTGGACCGGGCCGGATCAAAATATGACAGGGTGGTGTCGGCCGACAAGGCCGCCTTGGTATCCTTAAGGGCTTGTTCCTGCTCTGGTCCCCATTGCCAAGGGGTGGTGGATTTTGTCAGTTCCCTGAGGGGCTTCGTGAGGTTCGACGAGTCCGGGACAAACCGCGCGCAGAAGTTCACCATCCCTAGGAAACTTCTTATTTCTGAGATGTTGGAAGGTGCCGGAGCGTCCTGTACATCTTTGACCTTGTCCGGGTCGACTCCTTGGTCGGAGAATGTGTACCCAAAGAAACTGATCTTCTTCTTTAAGAATTGGCACTTCTCCCTGTGTAGGGTCAGTCCGGATTCTTTAATCCTCTGGAGGACCCCTCGCAGTCTCCGATGGTGATCTTCTATCGACGAGGCGAACACCAAGAGATCATCGCTTACGTTCAAGACCCCTGGTAGCCCGCTGAGGACCTCCCGGATAGTGTTTTGGAACACCTCCGCGGCGCTTGACATTCCGAAATTGAGGCGTCGGTACCGCCTGAGGCCGACATGCGTTGAGGAGGTGGTGATGTAGCGAGAGTCCGGGTGTAGCGGCAGTTGGTGATTTCCGGACCGAAGATCCATCTTTGAAAACCATCTTGCACCGTTCAGTTCAGGATGTCGTCGATGATGGGGGTTAGGTGACGCTCCCTTTTCACCGCGGCATTGGGGAGTCGCATGTCCACACAGATGTGGACCTGCCCCGGCTGTTTTGGTTTTCTCGCCACTATGATCGGGGACACCCACGGGGTGGGTCCACTGACCTTCTCGATAATCCCCTGCTTCTCCAGTGCCTCTAGCTCGTCCTCCACCTTCTTGCGCAAATGGAATGCAATGCACCTGTGCCTCAGCGCCACCGGTTGGACTGACTGGTCGATGTGGAGAGATACTTCTTTTCCTTTGAGGCATCCGATGCCCTTGAAGACGTCTTCGAACTCCTCCAGGATGGGCTCTAATTCTTCCTCTTCCGCTGACTGGCCACTGATCAGCATCCCGTTTCCCTCCGAGGTCACGTACACTGTGGTGGGGATCCTGATGTCTTTGTGGCTCATCTCCGTCTTGAAACACCCTAAGAGCGGGATTGGTGTCTTCTGTCCATACGCGAATACTCTGATTCTTGCTTCGCTTAGTGGGGGGCTTGGACTCAGTTGCTCATACACATTGGCCGCCATGAGCTCGATCGATGCCCCCGTGTCTATGGTGGCTCTCACATCCTGGTTGTGGATCTTGACTTTGCACCTTGGAAGTCGTCTTCTCTTCCGTCATGGCTGGTCTACTGCGAACACGTAGTGGACCGGGTATTCCCCTGCTTCATCATCCATATCCTCTCCGTCTCGCTCTTCAGCCACCGTCTGTGCTGCCTCCTTCCGTGACTTTGTGGATCGGCAGACTGCCGCGAAATGGTTCATCCACCCGCATGCACTGCATCTTTTCCCTCTTGCCGGGCAGTCCTGCAGGCGATGGGGCGTGCCTCCGCAGTATCCGCATCCTTTTCTCCTGTCTTGTGGCTTTCTTCCTGCGTTTTGACGCGATTTGGGCCTTACCGCGTTGGTTGTGTCCACCGCGTTGACCTGCTCCGTCTTGACAGGGCGGTGGAGCGCCGCATCCATGTGCGAAGCCCTGGCTTGCGACAGTTCTTTTGACCGGCCCAGAGTGAGGATGTCCGCAAGGGATTTGCCGTCCTCCTGAAGAATGTTGACTCTGAGTTTGGACGAGTAGCATCCTTGTATAATCTGACCTCGGATTTCCTCCTGTTCGTCTCTAAATCTGCATGTGCTGGCCAGTTCCTTCAGGTGCCCATGGAACGCGTCAAGCGATTCTTCTGCTTCCTGCTTGGCCTGGCGAAATATGAACCGTTCGTAGTCCCTGTTCGCCATCGGCTCGAAGTGCGCATTCAGGGCATTGAGAAGCGTGACGTAGGTCTTAGGTGTAGCCTCCACCAACGTCTTGTAAATGCGATGGATGTCTTTGCCTCCCAGGTGGAGGAGTAGGGCTCTGCGCCTTTCTCGGGCTATGCCCGCCCCTTCGAAGTAGATCTGGAGGCGATCGGTCCAGTCTCTCCATCGTGGGGCAAGGGAGGAGGAAGCTCCGTCGACCACAAACGGCTCAATGGCGGGAATCGACGCCATCTTGGCGCAGCCGCAAAGACACTTCGCAGCACGTGCGCTGCTTACCTCCTGGGCACAGTGGCAGCCGCCTGGCTGAGGACAGGGGAGACACAGTCAGGGCTTCTCCTGTGGCCTGTCCGTGTTAGGCCTCGCCGTAGGGACCTCCGCCCATCAGGGTGCCGGGTACACTCCTCCACGGGCTCCGCCGGCCGTGTGTGTGGCAAACTCCCATCAGCAGGCACACCCTAGGGGAACAAGGCAGAGCAGGGTGTCTAGCAACCTGCCTGGGGCACATAGCAGGTGAGCTCAAACAAGGCGAGACAGCAAGGAGCCAGGGCTGAGGGCACCGTCACTGTGCATGATGAAATGGCCTGTCAGCACCTCAGCATGGGGTCCTTTCTGCCCCTCGCCGCCAGTGGGATGGCCCCTAGGCCATATGCCTCGTGGCTAACGCGCTGCAGCGCTTATTCAGACACCAGGACACTCTGTGTGGTTCCAGCGTGGTCCCGACTGCCGTGCGCGGGCCACGCCCCTTTATTTATAGCCAGCGCCTGACGTCATGCGTCAGCGCTTGCGCATCACCTCTGACGTGGGTAGATTGCATCGCTACCCCGCGTCGGAGGATACTACACCAACCTTACCCTGACCCCGCCCGATACCCACCGGCATTCTGAGGGATTGTTCCCTCCTGCGCTATGCAAGTGGAAAACGCCTGCAGTTTTGACTCTGGAATCGGGAAAAATTACACTGAAAAAAACCTATAATTGTCGTTTTTTGTTGTGGGGATACAGGTTTGAAGCGGAGATTCTCATCCCGTGGTATCTCCACAAGACCATGAAAATTGTAATCAGGGCCTGATTCTATCTGTCTTTCTCGTTGACATATGTCTTAAACGCACCACAATTCACATTTTAATCAATCAATTAGTTACTTTATGTCTTGGAATCATTTGTAATCTGTTTCGAGTACCTCAATATCATTCTCTAATCATTATAAATCAATTTAAGTAAAGGACATAAGAATATAATCTACAATTAAATGAGGATTCTCTCATAGACCACCTCAACAACACTGATGATAATTCACATAAATGCAGTGAGTGTAATGACATTTTCAGCTTTTTCATAGGCCACATTTCAGAATTAATTGCATTGAAATGACGTTGTATGAGTTAACTATCTGGCAGAACAGTTTGGGTGCCATGAAATAATGGCATTCACAGCATCATTCAGACATACCAAAAAAGAAGAAGGGCAGACCAGTCAATAGCAGAGGTCATTTTCTTTATAATTAGTATGCGAACGAGTAAGAAAAAGTAATAACGAATACCACTTACTGAACCCTGTGTAAAGTTTAAGCTACTTTAGAAACAAAAGGAGACTTTTGCTGAAGAATCTCTCTATAACTGAAACCAATAAAAAAATTAGCTGACAGAGAAAAGCTCTTCATTGCCCAATCCTGTGTGGTGAGGTGAGACAACAGAGTTTATTATAGCCTTATAGCCCGCCGTAGCGGGCTATACCCTCTATTAAAGGCCCGCTCCCGCGTTAAAGGCCAGAGCCGAAGGCGAGGGACTTTAACAAGGGACGGGACTTTAATAGCCGGTATAGCCCTGCTACGAAGGGCTATAAGGCTATTAGAACATTCTGCCACTAGAGGGCAGAATGCTCTAACAAATTAAACAAAGGTTTCTCGAAGCTCGAGGGGATTTAAATCCCCTCGAGCTCCGAGAGGCCTTTGCAACACATTGGAATGTTGCTCTGCGGGCCTTTACCGGCCCGTAGAAGCACGGAGCACTCCATTGTCTACAATGGAGCTCCCAACATTTCAATTTTCTAATAGTTGGTATGTCTGCAAGTAATAAAATCACTTTCTTTCTAGGCCCAGTCAAAAGTTCCAGTAATTTGAACCTAAGCCCATCACCATTGTAGCTGTGGCACAGAAGAGACAGACTCAACTTAAAGTAAATATGTAAACAATTTAGAAGTATAAAACAGGTAAACAAGTCAATAAAACGCAACAACAAAATCCCACTTACATGTATCAAAATACAGAAAATTTAGTAAGCAAAATGAAAAAAATCTAATGGGGGATCTGGATGTATAATTTTTAAAGAATTTAAATGGAAAACACATTGAGAATTGTAAAGCGTGAATGGTAGTCAATGGTTGCAGTAGACAGGGACCTAGGCTTGATTTAATGCTAACCGCAATGAAGCCTGAGACGGATAGAGCGAGTAGATAGGGCACACTAGGGCATGGAAGTAGGGAAGCTCAAAATAAAGTTTCTAAGTCCCAATTTGAAATTGGACTTTAATTTTCTTTTAACCTGAAAGTAAATACAATGCTGTGGGCTGTCAGTTGGATATTTTTCGCAGTCTGTCTCCTTGCAGTTCTAGAGCAAATGTTTTAAAAAATCCCTAAAGTTAATTTGGTGTCCACTCAACCAAATGAGTACATTTTCTATGCCATCAGCACCTCAGGAGGACCTCTTACAAATAATCAGGGTGTCAGGCAAGGGCAACAGCGAAGTCTAGTCTAGATTTAGTTGTCATTGGTCAGATGCGATTCTTTACAGGAATGTACTCTTCAGCTTTTTTGTGTTCCTGGAGGCACCCAGGGGGATCAGACCTACTATGAACCTCTGAGATCTTTCTGTCATTGAATTTCAAGCTGAAGGGGCTCCAAACTCCTCAGGGCCTTCCTACAGGTCACAGATGAAAAGTGTAGCATGGTTCATTCTATCCAGTATTCTTCCCCAAGTCCAACAGTGTTCTGAGCAAGGCTGGGTAAGGGTACAGCTTTCTGGAATTTACCAGCCTGTGGGTGGAGGACACCATAAGAAACTCCTAGTTCCTGAACAATGGAATACATGTTCCCATGCCCTGATCTACCCGCATTTGTAGCAGTTCCTGTGTCAATGTGTCAGGGCAAAGTCTTCAGCCACATTAAACTTGGGAAATCAGACTGTGAGTGGGGAGTGTTCTATAGTAATCCTTGTGTTCTCCCACATCTAACACTAAATCCACTTTGCAGCTGGCACTAAACCCACAAGAAACCCAGAGACCGAAGTCTGGTTGGACAAAAGCAGGGTCCTTTAGCAATCAAATAGGCAATATACAAGAATTGTTCTAGCATTCTTTTCTTTCCCTTTGTTGTGCGCCAAAGTATCACATATGGCTCAAAAGACATGTCACGCAGGATTTGACACTGTGGTGTCCAGTGCTTTATTGCAGTTTGTGAATACCGGTGGGACCCGCAGCATCTATTTTTTGGACCAGCACTTATTTTTCCTCATTAGATATTGACGGAGAACAAGTGGAGAAAAGCAATCACAGGGGAAAGAAGGGCGAAGAGCAAGACAGAAAAAACATCCCAAAGGGAGAAAGCAGTAACCTGTAAGAGAGAGCCAAAGTGGCAGGGTGCTTCTGGCAATGCATTAAAGAGGCTTGAGTTGGATTCATGATTACACATCCGGTGTCCCAACATGTAATAGCACCTGTCATGGCTTCTGAGCAGAGCTTTGGGCACTGACACTCATTCATTTACAAATTAAGCAAAATACTCAATTGTGCTGAATTGCTAGGCCTTCCATTCACAGGCCTAATACAATAAAAAAGCTAGAAAATGTTAAACAATGGAAGTCCCAGGACCCACTGAATAATACAGGTGAGGTCCATCTTCAATGATACAAAATTGGTTGAAAAAAGATTGTCCAGTGGTAAATGTACTCCTTCTTCATGTTTAATTCACACTGTTTCTGAAGACATGAATATAAAGAAATTAAATGATAGACCATTGCTGCAAAAACAAAGAAGAGCAACACTCTCATACAGGATTATGAAAAACCTGATGCATTTGAGACAAACAGTCTTCGGCCAGTGGAATTCATCAGTAACTGTACAATAATTTTGAAACACGTAAGGGAGGAGAATATGGCGGCTGGCTAGCAGCAGGTTGCAGTAGCTTCTCCTAGTGTGCCAAATACGAGCGGTGATTGGAGAGATAGAACACCGGAAAGATGATGTTGGCAAAGCTAAGCAAATCCAGCAGCAACAAATGAAAGTTTACGAACTTGGGGTTGTTGAAAAGACATTCTGAGGTGCAGCCACGGTAGACGCTGGCGAGGGAGAGCAGCACTGGTTGAGAGCTGCACTTGAGTTATGCCGAGGTCGGTGAGTGGCCGCCAGCATTCCCTCCAGGGGTGGGGGGGAAGAGACAGCCTCTGGGGTTATGCAGAGGCCATAGTGGAATTGTTGTCTATTCGACAGCAGGAACTCCTGGGGCAGCAACAAGTGGAAGAAGATAGACAGCAGAGACCAGCTTGGGGAGTGAAAGGACATGCTGGGAAAGACAAGGATAAAAGCAGAGGTGAGGCTAGTTTTGAGAAGGTGGCCGTTAGAGGATGGGGGAGGTGAAACTAACTCAAGGTACTCCTTGAGGAGTGCTAGAAAAGAGAAACTTCTATTTCATCAGACTACAGAGGAGGAGAAGGCTCTAGAAGGTGGGGTTAGCAGGAGTAAGGCAGAAACTATATTCCCATTTGTGTAAAAAACAGCCCCAAATTATAATCTGGAAAGAATAGAAAGAATAGAACAAAGACAAAGTGAGGTAGAACAAAAGGTGAGAGTTACACCCTGCCTCAGAACTTTTTTCAAAGTTCTACCAAAAACCCTGAATTTAAGTGAAGGAGGGGGCATGACAGGTAAGGGAGTGGGTGGGAGGCATAGTTAGACTCCCGGGGGGAGAATGAAATGTCTGACTGGGCAAAAGTCACCAGCCTAAATAGATTTCAGGTATCGACTGTGGATGACTTAGTATACTCAGAGGCAAGTTCAGATAATCATCAACCAGTTGTATTAGGGCCTGGAGAGACCTCAGTGATAAGCACAAAAAGGGATCCTGTATCCTCAGAGTTGTCACTTGGGGTACAACTACCCGCAGAGTGACGAATCCCAGGATGTATGTAAGGAAGGAGGAGGTGAGAAATGAAGGACTATCAGTGGAGGCACTGATTTTGAATCTCTCATTAGAAATTAAAAGCAGGTTTGAGATTTCAGAAGCCAACCAAAGAGAGATTAGGATGACATTTGAGAACCTTGAAAAAAAGATAGACGATCTCACAAACAGAACTACTATCCTCGAGGAATCAGTAAAAGGACTAAAAACTAATGTTCAAGCTAATGAGGAAGCCATCAATGCTTTAAAAATAAAAGAACAGAGCCATCAGGAGAGGCTGGAAGTATTGGAAAATAATCAGAGACAGAATAATTTTCAAGTCCTGAATGTACCAGGAGGTGTAGAGGGGGAAGACTTGAAATCTTTTGTGATTAATTTGATTAAAAGAGGATTGCAAATGGAAGAGCTCGAGCAAGAGCTTTTTAAGGACATCCAAAAGGTTCATAGAGATTCCTTTAGACTAAATCCAAAGAGAGTGCAGCCAAGGAAGATTCTGATCAGTTTCCTCACCCTCAGCCTAAGTGACAGGATACTGTTAAGAGCTTTGAAAACGAAATCAATAAAAGTAGATAAGGTCTCATGTAAGATAAGGTCTGATATCTCCTATATAGCATCTAACAGACAGTGGAAATTAGGAAAGAGGAACAGCTCACTGAAGAAATTTGGGGCCGCTGCACCTTTGAAGTTCCGAGCAGCCCTAAAAGTGATGTTAAATAATAAAATGCATAGTTTTCATTGGCCAAGGGAAGTGGATTAATTCATAGAGTAGTTTGAGGCCTGGTAATTAAATAATCTACGCTCAAATTTGAGATATAGTTTTGAACCTTCGCTTAACTTTCTTTTTCCGTTTCACTACAAACAAATAGTAATTTTGATTAAGTAGATGGTTGTAAGGCATTAGGCTATAGGCTTCCTATAAACTCTTCTTTTTTAATATATACGTAATGGAGATGGGCACACCAGGATGGGCACCCATAAGGCTGAAGCCATGAAATAATGGGGGCAGGTTCTCCAGGGGTGGGGAGGAGGGCAGGTGGGAAGGGACACAAGGTGTCGAGCATGTGGGGTAAAGAAAATTACCTCAGGCACTTCTAATTCAATGGATACTACTTAAAACTTAAAAGGAGATGGCTGAGAGAAGATAGCTTGAATTAAGATATTGTACTGGAATGTGAACGGGTTAAGGGTAAAAGGGAAGGAGTGAAAGATTATTGCAATACGTAAAAGATTACCGCGCTCAGATAATAACTCTACAAGAGACATATCTAATGGAAAAGGAGTGGTTAGAGTTAATTAAATCAAGGAGATAGGAACAACAAACAATATGTACAAACCACTCATCAGCTACAAAAGGGGAAGCCATTCTATTTAAAAAAGATGCTAAAATAAGAGAGTTATATCAGATAGTTTAGGAAGATGGATTATAGCAAAATTGGTGGCGTATGGACAAGGCCTTACATTAGTAGGGTATTCCGGACCTAATATAGAGGAAGCAACCTCTTAAATAGAGATGTTAGCAGAATTGTTAAACTTCCCAGACCAAGTTATTATAGCAGGAGATTTTAATGCAGTCCTGGATAGTAAACCGGATAGATCAACTGAAAGTAGATAAATAGTCAATCAAACGATGGTGGCACGGGTAAAACATGCCATGAAACAAATGGGCTTAAGCAATATATGGCGACAGAGAGCAGGGGCTAGAAGAGTATACACCTATGATAATAGGAAATATCAACATCAATCCAGGATTGATTATTTTTTAAAGACCAGGTTCAGGAAATTAAACACATAGGGGCTCATCTACCGGACCACTCTGCTGTTGTATTAGATTTAACACTAACAGATAAGAATGCACAGAGCAGATGGACAATAGACCAAATTGGTTACTTGACCAGAAACTGGTAGAAGTATTGAATAAGGAGACAAAAGAACTTTTTCAAATTAATGTAGGCTCAGCTCCTGTGGGGGTAGTATGGGATTCTTACAAGTCATATTTAAGGGGACGAATAGGTAGCCTTTAGGCAGCTAAGGGGCAGGCATATTGGGGGAGGTTACAGACCTGGAAAAGCGAAAAAGAAAAATAGAAGATGTAATAGCCACATTGAATTTAAAGTATGGAGAGACAGAGGCTTTACAGTTAGAGCTACTGAAATTGAAAAGAAAGTTAGCCTCTATACTACTGCAGTAAACTACTAGCATGGAAGATAAAAACAGACCGAGTGAGGAATTTTCTTTGTGAAATTAAGTGTAAGGATACTGGGACAGTTGTATTGAGTTGCAAGGAGATTGAGGGAGCATTTTACAACTATTTACAACTATTTTGGAAAGCTATATCAAGGGGACCTGAAGATTAAGGAAAAAGAGATGGAAAGTTGACTTAACCAGGACCTTTTCAAAGTTTTGAATGAAGGAAAAACACTGCTCTAAATTGTCAGATAATAACTCTTGAAGCAGAGCAAGGACTTAAGGTGGGTAAACAGGGGAGGGCAGCGGGCACAGATGGGTTGCCGCATGAGGTGTATAAAGCCCTAAGAGGAGTCCTAGTTATTTTGACAGAACTTTTTAATTAGATTTTCGAAAAAGGATCGTCCATACCGGAGTCATAGAATCAAACAATTTTTACCTTAATTTTGAAACCAAAGAAGTGTATAAAGAGCTGTGATTTGTATAGACCGGTGTCATTATTAAAATGGGACTATAACATTTATGCTAAAATTCTGTCTGAAAGACTTCACAGTGTTTTAGGTAACCTCATCCATGAAGATCAGAAAGATTTCAAACGAGACCTAGCACTACACACAATTGGCTCTATAGACCTGGATATTGCATATAACATTCCTTTAGCTGTCATAGCCCTGGGTGCTACGAAAGCATTACATTGTGTAAATAGGGTATTCTAGCAAACAGTCGTGAAATCTTTAAATTTAGGAGATAGGTTCTGTAAATCACTAGCCACAATTTATAAGTCCCCGAGTGCTAAAGCGTTGCTGAATGTGAATTTGATGCCCCCCTTTAAGATAACTAGAGGGATGAGACAAGGCTGCCCCCTGTCTCCTCTATTGTTTGGTCTGTACATTGAACCACTAGCAAGAAGAATTAGAAATGAAACAGAGATATCTCCTTTTAGGTGCAACAGCTGGGAGAAAAAAGTAGCTCTGTATGCTGATGACCTTATAATTTATACAAAAACAACAGTTGATGGACAGAATGCAGAACAATGTCATACATTCACCCCAGTACAGCGATCTGGGCCTAAATCCATTGTTTTTTGCTCACCATGCCATTCCAGTTGAACCCAGCCATATGCAAATCAGTCTTGACCCTGTGCCTCATGGGAACAGTCCAGCCCGAACTGCCAAGCCAGGTCCTCCCTGGACTGGAACCAAGCATCCTAGGACTGGTTTCGGGATTTCACCCCTCTTCAGCCAGGATAGCTTGATTCCAGTGGCATGGAGAGCACGGGACTCACGTCTGAGCATGCACGTCCCACTCGGGGTGACAAATGCAAAAACAACAGTTGGACAGAATGCAGAACAATGTCATACATTCACCCCGCCTGCCCGAACTGCCAAGCCAGGTCCTCCCTGGACTGGAACCAAGCATCCTAGGACCGGTTTCGGGGTTTCACATTTGTTTTCTTTTGCTCTTCTGCATCTCTATATTTTTATTTTAAGGCTACATTTGTGGGGATGCTAATCCACAGACTGAAAATCTAATCCTTAGGGACACTCTTGATGTTCCCAACAAATAGGGAGACCTCCCTCAAGAAACATAATCACAAGTGTCATACACCATATCACCATTATTATTGTATTACCTGTATTACGGCACCGTAGCCTTAATGCCAGCCAGCTTGAGGTCTCTCCTGTAGGAGTGCCACAGCCATCTGTGGAACGTGACATTCCTGCAGTCAGGGCAACGTCTGGGTGCAATTTCCCATCCCAACTGTTACAACATCAATATAACTGCACTGCCCATGGGGAGGTCCCTGGTATAATCCTGGATCTGGTGGACGTTGCTGCTGATAAGCTAGCGGATTCAATTCTGTTACAGGAGATGGAATCAATCCTTCTCAGCCCCTTTGGTCCACATGAGTTGAGCCTAAGTAGGTCTACCAAGAGATTGACCATGGGGGATTACAATCATTTACTCACACCCATAAAGTTATCTGTGTTAAACTGCATTCACCTTCAGAGCAAATTCCCTAAGTTTATCTGGACTTAACCTCCTTGAATGAACCCAAAGGAACTATTTGGGAATCACACTCCAGCCGAATTGGGTGGCTACAAACTGGGGCAGAAGGCCCTGCCGTGGAAGTTGAAAGTATGCTATAAAGAGTAGGATTTGTTAAGCTGGGAAAAGAGATGGGTGAACTGATACCACAGCCTCTCTGGCCCCTCAGGTGGCAGCACTCTGAGACTCTCTTCTACATAACCTGGACATAATTGCGTTGGCTCTTAAATTTCACTCTAATAAATTTAGAGATTCAGGTGGATCTCCTTATTACCCTTGCTGTCCATGTAATGGGCATTGACAATAATCGAAAGGCTCGTAACGAAATGGTCCTCAGAGTGTAGGCCGATCCCGCAGCCAGCTACCACACTTGCTAATGTTCAACTACACTAAATCTCCTTGCCTCTTTCCCATTAGTACTTTCTGCTTTTCTGGAGGAAGTTTAAGGCACAATCATCCAGCAAGATAACTGCCTTATTAGAATGTGTTGAACAAAGGAGAGCTGGACGAAGATGCAAACATTAGAATCAATGCAACCAATCCCCCCTCTGAACAGTAAGGGACCAGGTAGTTCTAATGAGCCCCCCCCCCCAGAAATGCATTGCAGCTTCTCCTCCTGCACTAACTGACACCATTTCATTATTTACAGGGCTGCCAAATCAGGTGCACCCTGAAACCCCTGCATCTCATGGTTCCTTTCTAAAAGGGAGAGAAAACAGCCGAGGAAGGCCAGAAAGAACCAGAGTAACCGAGCTGTCATCAGAATTATCTACCACAAGCTATGCCATAAATCAGCAAGTATTCCCAGGCTACATACAGTGCCTGAAAACCTGTTTTTAACAACATTTCTAAAGCGATCAACTATTTACTTTGGACAAAAACACAAACAAGGTTGGGTTTCAAGTCCTCCTGTCTTAGTCGGAAAAATGTTGAACCGCCTCTAGTAGTGTCTGGTGTAATTCTTCTGTGCATGCGCTGGAGGGTAGCAAATTGTGTAACAGAGGATAACAAATAACTACAGTGCATGATGGAACTGGAATAAAGTGCTACAGGGTTACATTACCATGGTCAATCAGACAGTTGGTCATTTAATTCATGAGCCAAAGGCTCTTGCATCAATCTTTCAAGCTGTCTAAAAATGCAGGAGCAGAAACAAAAAATCATATGCCTTTTTCTTCTCATGAGAACAGACAAGAAAATAGGCTTTGCAGTGCAAGTGACTATAGGCACTATTAGATTTCAAAGGACTCTCCCATTCTCCATGCAAAGTGTGCTAGCCGACGTGGTAAGACTTTATAGTTATCGCACCTCTGATCATTCACTGAAATTATAACACACAGGTTTATTTTGCAGACTCGTTTCGTCCATCGACTCTGTAACGTAGGCTCTTTGGCGTCATATTTTGCAGCATTGTGTTTTGAGAGTCCAGCTTTCTGATGCGTCTGGTACATTTTACAAGTAAAAGTTATCTCTTCAACCCTCACCCATTCTTCCCTTCTATAGCAGGGAGGTTACGCTTACGTTTTGCATCTGAGAATCTACCTCTGACCAATACCTCTCTCCTAACCGACCATTGCTGTGCCCATGTACACATTCTGAGAAATCTCAATATCGTGTAAGAAGGACATAGAAGACAGATTTACATAACATTATTTTAGCATGTGTTTATTTGTCCATTTTTCTAGGACAAATGCTTAGCTTGCTGTATTTTCCATTGATATGAATAGTAAAATGTTAAATTGCTTTTCAGGCAGAAATTTTTCATGAGTACAGGACAGAAAATATTTTAGAAAAGTGGAAAGCACAATAGCTCAACATGTCTTTTCCTTGAACTCCTAGCTCTAATTTCATAAAGATCAGGCTATCCAGTTTGAAATTTTATGCACAATAGCGTACTTTACTTCTTAGATTATTCAGTACACCTTGGAAAAAACTGCCATGGAAAGTCTATTTAATTGTCATAATACTTTTAAGTTCATGCTAGAATAAATGAGAAAATAAATATGAACTCCACTTGTTAGTTTGCTTAAAATGTATATCATATTGATGACCAGGGCATGAAGAAAGTTGGATTTGGTGCAGGACTACTGACTCCATTTGTCAGCATTTTTAAACAGAGCACCTTTTGCTAATATTTATCAGCTAAACAAATCATCCTTGGCAGTCACCAGACGCAGCGCTTTCCTTTTGCACTTCTGCTTCCTTAGTATCCAGAGACACTGGTAAAGGGATTTTTTTAGAGAATCCAGAGTTTCTCTACCTTGATGTAGGAGTGCGAATTTGTTTATTAAGCCTGTTTTGGAAATGTTGAAGTCACCATACCGTACGTGCTCAACAGAAAACTTTCAGAAGCACCACTGAGAGAGGGGTTCTGGTTCCATCCATCCGCAGGTTCCCTTGAGTACAGAATTTGATTGGAATTAAAATATTGCCTTGTTGGAAAATCAAGGTTCAATGTAGCAGGACAGAGTTGGTTAGGGTGACAAGCCAGTTATCACATTTATTAACCTGATGCATTTATTAGGAAAAGTTCCAAAATGGCAGTAGACCACGCATATGTATTGTTTAAAGTATATATTAAAGATAATAGGCATTTAAAGGTGGCTTTATTATGTTCTGTGCTAATTACTGTATACAAGTATTTTTGATTTTACTGGAACCTGGAATCTCACAGATAACACCAACAGGCAAAGGTTTTTCTGAGATTCCCCCTTCTGACAAATACTGGGGTAGATAATTTGTCCTGTGATTATCCTTGTTTTCATGCTTATAAGTAATTGCATTGGAATTGTTTGCCACATGTTATTTTGAAGATTTCTTTGCAGTGAAGTCAAATGCTCAATGCAGTAGACCTGATTGGCTCATTTGGGAAAGTTATATCATATGCCTAGGCTGCCCTGTTTCTAGTGTTTATTTATTGTGAACTTCAGTGGTGTTTCTGCAGTGTTTTCAAAACCTTTAGCGTTCATCAGTGTTTATTCAGCTGCCTAACCACCACAATAGATGGAGAGAAGGGTGGGTAGGTCAATCCATAAAGAGCATAAAGGGTGACTGTGTTGTGGTTAACTTCCGTAGGCCACAGGTGGTTCGTTACCTTTTACACCACAGTGAGACAACCTTTGCTCCTAGCACTGGCATTTGTGCACTCCCTTTAAGATATTTCTATAAACCATCTGCTGGATTCTTAACTAATAGACCTACACCAGTTACAACATTTAATAGGTTTCAGGCACTGTTGGACTTGGATTCCCAAGACCTATAGCCCAACTGGGAAGGATACTAGCAGCTTATTCTAATGTCTTGGAACCTATGTATTCTGCAAATGACCATAAAATGGAAAACACCACTGACAAGGTTGATGTAGGAATTGCTTCCAGCATTTTAGAAAGGGATGCAGGAGAATTAAGCACGAATATCTGTCATAGGGATCAAATATGTAACCCTAACAATAGTCAGAAGGCTACAATATACAGTAATTCTGGTGGACCATCGACATGTATGGCGGATGTGAATGGTGTGTATGTTGAGATGGGTTCCTTAACTCAAAGTAGTGAGGGGGATACCACAAACAATAACTTTATTTGTAATTTTGCAAGTGAATGTACTGGGGTAGAGAAGTGTGGCTCAATGATTAGAGCGGCAGACCCTGATGCAGAGGTCTAGCCCGGGACCAGGGTTCAATTCCCCGCCTCGGCGGGTCTTGGGCTCAAAATTCCATGGACATGATAATTCTTGCCTCGGTGCCTATTCCAATCATGGAGTCCCACTCGGCAACTCTGGGCAATAGCTTGCTTAATCTCCACAACGGCCCCCACAACGCTAAGGATGCCTGGCCTCCACCTTGGGGGTGCCCAGGAGTGGACGCCTCACAGGGAAAGCCAGGATGGGTTCCACAGTGGTATTCGTACAATCGCCTTGAGACCCTTGCGGGTGAGTAGTGCGCTATACAAGTATCAATTTACATTTAATGTGAGGAAACGCCAAGATTAGGAAATGAAGCTGAAGGAACAGGTTATGAACAAAACATGGAAGAACGCCAAGTTGAGATAAAACTGACTTCGTGCAACATAGCAGGGCTCAGAAAAAATAAAGGGGATGTAGTATGGCTAGAATATATTGCTCAAAGTGAAATAATTCTACTTCAAGAAACATGGGCTTTGGAAAACCCCACAAAGTAGGCTTTAAAACTATTAGTGTTGCCGCTATATCTTCAGTTAGAGGGAGGCACTCAGGAGGTCTTGCTATCTGGGTAAAAATTACCCTAGGTGTTAATATAAAACAGATAGATTTCCCTTGTCAGGATATCTTGGGAATAAGGTTTCTAGCACCAGAGAAAAGGGAAGTATACATTTTAAATATATATTGTAGACCAAATTTAGCAAGCAAAGAATCTGAGGTTATTGAAAATCTAGATCAGTTTTTAACCTCAGTTAATCAAAGGGCTTTGATAATTGTGGGGGGTGATTTCTACCGCAAATTCGAACCTGTGGTCGGATTTGAAAATATTTTTGAGGAAGAGGATATGGCCAATAACTTCCCATCACTGGACAGTAGCCCTGTAGTATCCTGTACATCTGCCGTTGCGCAGTTAATAAGATTGGTGTCAGGCCACGGCCTACGTGCCAGCAATGGATGATTGCCTTCTGATAGCCCAAATGCCCCCACATTTAATAGGGGCAATTCCAAAAGTTGCATAGACTATATATTGGTATCTATTGCCTTATGGTCAATGGTATATGATCTAGTAATTGAGGATAGAACTGAGAGTGATCATTACCCTTTATGTCTGACACTGGACGTTAACCCCTTCCAGTTAGCCACCCAGAAGGTAGGTGCCACTATCATCAGTGTACTTGAGCCACTATTATCCAACAATCGTAGAGCCCTTAGGTGACCTTCGATAGGGAGAAATTAAATGGCTATTAAAAAGATTTACAACACTTATGTCGAGATAGTTTCCCCGTACATACATCTATCTACAACAGAGATTCCAATTATGGAAATACACCATAGGCTGGTAGAAGATCTAATGCCCATATTAAGTAAGATTCCAAAAGAACGTAAAAAGGGGGCAACAGAGGTAGCCACAGTGGATAATCCATGGTATAATAAAGAATGCCGAGAGGCAAAAAAGGATCCCATCCAGGCATCGAAAGCCAAAGATAAAGTAATCCTAAGGGAGAAAAGGACCCAGTACAAGAGGTTACTAATCCAAGTGAAAAAAAGCTGGGAAGATAAACATCTGGACTGAGTTAATTACTGCAGCTAAAACAAATGACCAATCAACCTTTTGGCGTTTCATATCTAAGGGCAACAAAAAAAGGAAATGTTGCAAAGATCTTTTTTTAGATGCAAACACATGGGTAACTCATTTTTCCCGCCTCTATCCTTCATCCACAAATGATATCGAGTATAGTCTACAAGACTACGAAACATCCTTAAGCAGTGCCTCATTACACTTTAGCTTGGAGGAAATATTGGTAGCAATAAATGCAGTAAAACCGGGGAAGGCACCCGGACCTGATAAGATACCAGGTGACCTATGGAGCCACGATAAAGAGGTTTGGGGTCCCTACATCAATCTTTTATCCAACTCGGTTGCCTCAGGCGTGCCCATACCAGAAACGTGGAAAGGGGCTGAGATTGCAACCATTTTTAAAAAGGGTAACCGCCATGACCCTTCGCACTATCGACCGATTAGTTTAATTGATGTTTTACAGAAGATATATGCACGACAAATTTTAAATAATTTGAGTGATTGGATTGAGGAGCATAATATTTTATCCAAATATCATGCAGGTTTTAGAGCTAAAACTAGCACAATTGACCAGGTTTTTAGATTTCTTTGTATAATTTGGAAGTATACTATATTCAGGAAAGGCCATCTGTATATTGCTTTTGTAGACCTTAAGGCAGCCTTTGATCTCATCCCTAGAAACCTCCTCTGGAAATCATTGCAAGATCAGGGAGTTCAAGGGGAAATCCTCTTGCAGATAATAAGACTACATGAGGATAATTTTGCAAGGGTTAGATGGGGTCTAAAGGGTGAACTTACTGATCCTATTTACGTAAAAAGGGGGGTAAGGCAGGGATACATGCTGGCCCCCACTCTATTTTCGTTGTATGTCAATGACATTCCTGAATACCTTTTGGGCTGCAAACGCAATTCTCCCAAATTAGGGGGGGTGCCAGTACCGGCACTTTTATTTGCTGATGATACAATTTTAATATCGCAAACCCCCAAAGGACTCCAAAGTTTATTAAATATCTTTGGGACATAGTGTGAACCTAAGGGCCTGGAAATAAATTCTACCAAAACAAAATATATGGCAGTTAACCCACACAAATCTTTAAAAACAAACTTACCTGTCAACAATGAGAAGATAGAATATGTGCTAAATTTTAATTATTTGTGACACCAAAATGAATTGGAGACATCAGTTGGAAACAAGTAAAACTATTTCACTCCAAAACTGTGCCAATAATAAGAAAACATGAGAATAGTTTGTCTAAAGCAGTATCTCCTGCCCTCAAGGTATACAAATATAGGGTGCAATCGGCATCCCTATATGGGGCAGAATTGTGGGGCCCCGCTACTAACAATACATTTACGGTGGAGGAGAACACATTTGTTAGAAAATTATTAAGCCTTCCGGTGCGTACACCGTTAATACCAATAGCAATGGACCTAAACATACGCCGCACTGACCAACAGGCAGTTCTACGGCCATTATTGTTTTGGGTCCCCCTATGGTCTACAGACGAACTCGTTCATTACAGAGAAGGACTAGAGGAAATCCTTAGACTCAAAACTGGCACTTGGTTGCCATGGTTAAAACATATCCATGATTGGTTCTATAAAATAGGACTTAAACACTTTTGGGATGATCCTCTAGGATTGTCCATGGGTTCAAAAAAACTGTTGAAGCAAACCTTCTGGGCTTTTAACCAAGACACATTGTACCATTGTTCAAAATTAGGCATACTATCTTCATGGTTCCTAGTAATGAAATCAAACTGGAACTTTGAGTTTTTTGGGGCGAAATACAACCACAGTTGGCAAAATATTTATATTTGAAACTTCGCTATGGTTTTTTACAGATAAATGCAAATACAGTAAAATGGCTCCATAGCGATGGAGACACACATGTGAGATGTTGTGTTTTATGCCATACAGGTGCAAAAGAAAATGAACTACATCTATTATTATTCTGCCCAGCTTATATACACTGCAGGAGGAAATGGATTAAACCCATTTGTCGTCTTTTGGGCACCAGATTCTGTCATGAAGCAGAAAGAATACTGTGAACAGACACCATGCAAGCAGTGTTTTTTAGTGTCAGCAGATGCCAGTTTGGCATAAACCTAATAAGAAAGAGAGGAGGGTTGAAACTTTAGAATTTGTGTGCGCGCTTCTTAAGTACACATGGAACCCTTATTTAGGTCTATACGAGCTTGGTATCGCACTAAGAGGAATCATGCTCTAGTACGCATCATGTTAGGCGTATGCTACGACTTTTGTACATTTTAATCGATTTTTAACAGATTTTACCTGTTAAATTATAATAGATGAATTTATTTTAAGAAGGTCAAAAACTAAATGCTGCTCAATGCCACTTTACCAACAAATGTACTAAATGATGGGATTTTATCTATATTTATTTCTCTTTTTAATCTTTAAGAAAGGTCTTGCATTGGGACACTGATTCCCAATATCTGCGCATTTGTCTAGCGGAGTCCCTTTTGTAATATTATCACATGATGTTTTTTTTATTGTGAAGTGTATTAATTGAATGTAATCTATTATGGTTTTTCAAATCGAAATAAAGATCATTGAATTGAATTGAATTGAATTGAATTGAATTGAATTGACTAAAACTGTGTTTTGCCAGTGTTTACAAAACATGTATTTTCAAGTTATTGATATAAATCACGTATTTAGTTTAAAGAAGAAGTAATGCATGGTATGCAGTGTCTTTCCACTGACAGTGCATCATATGGCAGTGTATCCACCAAACATCTAGTAAGTTGGTTCTGTCAGCTTTATGACTACTAATTTTGCAGTATCTGCTCTGACTTTCCAACACATAGGGGCCGATTCTGATCCGGGTCGGAAGGGCACCGAACGCGATCCGGCCGGAAAAACTACGAGCCGTACGCGTGTTTTCTGCCCGACTCGTACAGCTGTACGAGCGAGCCAGTATGATGCGAGTTACATGAAATTCACCGACCGAGTCATTTCCGGGTCTGAATCCCTCCGTACGCCTCGGTCGTAAGCTAACCGTGGCGTGCAATGGATGCAATTCACGACCGAGCCAGTACGATGCACGCACCGGACAGCCTGTGCGAGCCGGAGTGTCCGGCTCGTAAAAGCTCCCGGAGTCGGACTTCGGGGGTCCGCGTCGAACCCTCCGACACCCGCAGCTGTACGACTCGCACACAGGGGGAGACACATGGGTCTCCCCCACACAGGCATGTACGGCGCAGATTGCACCGATGCATACCCACTGTAGGGGGCACACTTGTTAGAGATGTACAAATTCAGTCAATGGGAGCGCCTGTACGCGTCGTACAACTGGCTCCCATTGACTTCTATGGTAGTCCGACCGAACTGATTCCAACAGCATACGTGCGCATCGTACTCGCTCGGTCAGACTGTAGGGGTCCGGCTCGGTTGGAAAACACTCCGGATCCGACTCGGTCGGAGTGCTTTCCGACCCGGATCGGAATCGGCCCCATACAGTTGAATTATTTATTACAACTTCAACGTATTCCTATTGCCTACATTTCTGTCTCTATTGTTTCTTTAGTTCTGCCTTTATTTGTACCCGTTTGTTCAAACCAAAAGGGTTCGCTTCATAGGCAGATTGTTCTTGGGCTGCTTTTGTTGACATATAATGTGAGTATTGCCCCTTAGCAATGACCTGACACCCTCCATGTCCTTGTTCAAACCATATCAATCCATATAAATGCTTTTACTGGGCACTTTGTAAGGTGCCTCTCACCTCGCCAGCCGTGAGGGGAACGGCGCTTCAATCTGGAACTTTTGCCCTGTTTGCTGCAGTGCCGTGAGGGGAACGGCGGAGAAATCTAAAACTACCGCCCCCATCATTCCCTCTCCCGGGCGCCTGCCTACCGCGTCATCAGGCAGCGCCGGGGAGGGTTAAAGCCTCGGAGGAAGACCCGCTGCGCGGGACGCTTTTACTGGGCACTTTGTAAGGTGCCACTCACCTCGCCAGCCGTGAGGGGAACGGCGCTTCAATCTGGAACTTTTGCCCTGTTTGCTGCAGTGCCGTGAGGGGAACGGCGGAGAAATCTAAAACTACCGCCCCCATCATTCCCTCTCCCGGGCGCCTGCCTACCGCGTCATCAGGCAGCGCCTGGGAGGGTTAAAGCCTCGGAGGAAGACCCGCTGCGCGGGACGCTTTTACTGGGCACTTTGTAAGGTGCCTCTCACCTCGCCAGCCGTGAGGGGAACGGCGCTTCAATCTGGAACTTTTGCCCTATTTGCTGCAGTGCCGTGAGGGGAACGGCGGAGAAATCTAAAACTACCGCCCCATCATTCCCTCTCCCGGGCGCCTGCCTACCGCGTCATCAGGCAGCGCCGGGGAGGGTTAAAGCCTTGGAGGAAGACCCGCTGCGCGGGACGCGCCCGGGCAAAGCCCGGGCCAAGGGCGGGCCCGTCCTTGCCCGTCACTGACCGGAGCTGACGGGGCGGGGCAACCCCCCTTGAATCCGCAATACCATCATCATTCATCTCAAGGTACTGTGGTCTTTGCTTTCTAACGGGCTGATCGCACTATTTCTGTTTATTAACCCAGTCTTCCCCATTGACTATTTGTTGACTACTGCGGCGTTTGGCCTTCCTCTGCTAACTGCCCTCCTGACTCTCGCTATGCCACCTAAAGATCGTAATAGCAGAGCGGCCAACGAACATTTCTCGGGAACGATGGACCAATTTGTCACCAAGGTCAATTGTGTTATTGATAAGGAAATTATGCTCTTGGAACGCTGCGTCTCGCAGGACCTTGCAGCAGCTAGGAGGTCCTCCATGGGCTATTTTGCCAATGTCCGCTCTCCTGTCCAGCACAACCCTGACCTTGCTTCCACTGCTCGATCCGATGTGGATTCTATCACCCAGGGCTTGCCACCTAGCGGATTAGTTGCTACCGACTCCATGGAGGAACAGTCCTTGCCCCTTGACTCTTTGTTGGCTTCTCCCCGACTGTTACCGTCTCCTACCAGTATTGTTCCAGAGCCGGGTATCAGGCAGTTGCGTACAAGAAATCCTGGGGCAATTTCCAAAACTAAACCTGGGTGTACATTAAGGGTGGGCGTAGTTCGCGAAGTAGCACTTCGCGAAGCTACGCAAAGTGAAGTTCGCACTACGCGAGCTACGCGTAGCACTTCGCGAACTGCGAAGTAACATGTTCGCACTGTGCAAGATGTTGTTTTCAATGATTGCACAGTGCGGACAAGCAACCGGCACTGTGCAATCATTGAAAATGGCATCTTGCACAGTGCGAGCTGTAGTTTTCTGCTGCTCGAGTAGATTTTTACTCGAGCTGCAGCTTTCTCAACGCGAACTGGTAGTTTCTCATCGCGAGCGGTCGCGAGCATACGCGACCCCTCGCAATGAGAAACCTGACCTTCTCGCGTTGGGAATCTCGCCGGGAGGTTTATTTTCCATGCTCGCGATCGCGAACAAGGAAAAAGTCTCGCCAGGATGTCATTTTGCTTGCTCGCGGTCGCCAACTTGACGTTGAGGACCGCGAGCAAGCAAAAAATGACCGCAGCACTACGCAACACTACGCTACGCGTGTTCGCACTGTGCTACGTGCAGTTCGCGTAGTGCGAAGTAGCGCGAACTTCGCAAACTACGCGAGCGTAGCGTAGTGCTTCGCCCAGGCCTAGTGTACATCCTCCAAGGGTGGGAAGGGCAAGATTACAAAAAATATCCAAAAAACAATAAACGATCATGGCCCATCGAATAAGACTTTATTCGTTTCTGACCCCCACTCACAGTTGGCTTTGTTGGATAAGTCTATTCCTCAACCATACTCCTCATCTAATACACCATTGTGTCAGGATGTTATGGGGGGGGCTAAGCGAAGCAGACAAGAGAGGGTCCCCAGGTTTACTAAATATACATGAAATTGTTGAGGCTATCAGGCTTTTGCTTCATCCTGTGAAGAATAGAATACTTAAAATCGAACAGCAGCTCTCCAGGATTGAATGCAGCCTTGGGTCCCTGTCCAATATTCAAAATAATAGTCTCAGATCAGGGGCACCGAATGTCCCGGTTAATACTAGAGCAGATAAAGATATGGTGGCCCCCCAAATTCACCCTCTAGTCTCCGAACAATGTCAATTAGTACTTGCAACCAAAGAGTCTACTTCGGTCGTTGCCCATAGGAATTCTAGACACCCTAGCACTACCCAGCTAAAAGAGGTTCCTAGGACCCCAAAACTCATGTCTCCAAGCAGGGCAAATATCTCCAACCTACCACCCGAAACTGCCCCATACGTCGTTATTTTGGCAGGGGTCCCAGAACAGGGCGAAAATGAATCCGAGTCTCCCATAACCCTTAGGAATAGGGTGATACACTGGCTTAACAAAAATAGACCTTTGCCAATGTACAAAAGTAGTAGAATACTTACAGTAAGAAGGGTCCCATGGGTGGGCCATTTGGCAAAGAATATAATGGGGGACTGTATTCTAATTAACTTTAACGATCCCCAAATTGTTGACCATATTTGTAACTGGAGATACCCTAGTACAGGATCACTCATTAAAGCTTTACCTCTGGCTTATTTTTATCCCCCTGGTCACTTCATGGACGTCTGGACACATGTCCATCGGACCAGGAGAGGCATCTCCCAGATGAGTAGGCCTTCATGCCCACCGATGCTAGATCCTGTTCCCACGGAAAATCGGTATGGCTGTATAGAGGCTGTTGACTGACTGCAGGGTAATGGAGACATCTCATCTACTCTCCTGAGTCGCCCAGGTTCCTCTGTACTAGGTCCTACTATCCCACCAGTATTCCTAGGTACGGACCCATCTACTCTAATGGATTTACCGAGGAGGCCCATCCCCAGTCATGAAGACCACCTGCCAAGTACCCCTATCCTTCAGGAAAAACCCCTTGGATATATCAAGCTTCTTTCCTGGAACGTGGCAGGTTTACGCAATAAGCTCACTCTTCCAGATTGGAGTGAACTAATTGAGGAACATGACATATGCATGTTTTAGGAAACCTGGAGTGTAGAGCCACTGTATAAGACAGGGTACTGTTGCTTTTTTGAGCCAGCAATCACAATTGGGCGTGGCCGTCCTTCCGGCGGACTCACGGTTTGGGTCAGGGCACACCTCAATCTCAAGATCATACACAATAGTTGTTCCACGCCAGACATAATGAGACTCTCCATTAAGGGTCCAAAGAATGGCCATTCTTGGGAAGTTTTCAATGTCTATGCTCGCGGAACACCTGGGGGTGCTAAGTCTCCCACCATTACATCTCTCTCAGGTATGCTTTCTACCTGCCCTCTTGATTCTCTCTTACTAGTGGCTGGCGATCTCAACTGCTCTTTTGAACCACTTGCTATAGATGATATCCTGGGAACTCACGACGAGGACACTAGATGGGGCATTCCCTTATTATCGCTTAACCCTGTAAAGAGATGGTCCCCGGTCGTGATCCTATTAAACGCATTAGCCTTAGAATTTGGTCTAAGAGCTGCGAACGGGCGCACAGCCTCCGACCTGGGGGGTGCTAACACCTTCAACAGGGTCGCCTGTCAAAGCAGAATCGATTACATCCTGATTGACAGGAGAGGCTGGAAATCTGTTGCTGATATGATAATAACCCCCTCAACCAGCAGCGACCATAACCCGTTATCACTTAGCATGAGAGAGCTTTGCCTTAGCCATGATCAAACTCCTTCACATGGATTGCAGACGCTCACCAAGATACTCCACCCCTCTAACTGCAACAGATTCCTCAGGTGGTCTAAATTTGTCCTGTCTAACACAAAACTTGCTGCCCTGGGAAGAATCCTTGTTGAATATACTGCCAGGCTCTCCATGGCATCGAATGATATGCCTGGCTACACCAAAACCTTCGAGGATACCATGGCCTCGATTGGTTCCTTGTTTCTTGACCATAGGAAAAAAACAACACCAAAATTTAAGTCAGAAAATGAATGGTTCAACAAGGATTGTAGATTAAAAAAAAATACCCTGATCCTTGCAATTAAATCTAATATTCCAGGTGCGGTCAGGGAAGCGAGGCAGTTTTATAGACAGGCACTTGTTACTGCAAGAAAAGACTGGGATGAGCAGCGTTGGGATGCTTTAAAATCTGCAAGCCACTCTAAAAATGGCGAGCTTTTCTGGTCCATCTTGAGAAAATCTTCTATGTATGACCAGGACAAAATCCCCAACCACATTACGGACAGGGAATGGTTTGACCACTTTAGGAACGTTTATGTAGGGGTGGGGCCTGAGGAGGATCAGGGTACCTATTTGAGGTCCATAGCCACTCCCACTGAACAATCCCTATTCGACAAGATCGAGAAGAAAGAGGTAGAGACCGCCATCAATAAAATTGTTTCTGGAAAGGCCCCGGGGCCAGATGGTATCCCGGGTGACCTTTATAAAGCAAATGTCGACGGATGGGCAACGTATTTTGCAATTTTTATTAATAATCTCCTGGATTGCTCCCCGGTGCCCGATTCTTGGAGGGGAGCAGAAGTAATTCCCATCTTTAAAAAGGGCTCAAGGGGTGACCCAGCGAACTATCGCCCAATTAGTCTAATAGACGCTGGTCAGAAATTGGTCGGCAGGGTCCTCCTGGAGAGAATCCACTCCTGGGTAGACGAAAAAGGCATCATGACAAAGTTCCAAGCAGGCTTTAGGGCCTGCACTAGCACAATCGATCAAGCATTTAGGCTGGTGCTACTCTATTGGAAGGTGGTCATTATTGGCAAGGGCGCCTCATATTTGGCGTTCATCGATCTTAAGACCGCCTTTGACCTGGTTCCTCGTGATCGCCTGTGGTTGATTTTGGAGGAGCTGGAGATCCCCCCTTACATCCTGAATCTTCTCATCCGGATGCATACTAACAACTTTGCCCGCATCAGATGGGGAACTCAGGATCAAAAAACCGATAAAATCCCGGTTAATAGAGGGGTTCGCCAAGGCTGTGTGTTGGCACCTACGCTCTTCACCCTTTTCGTGAATTGTGTAGTATCTTACTTGCTCAAAATTGAAGCTGACGTCCCCACATTGGCGGGCGACAAAGTCCCTGCCCTTCTTTTTGTGGACGACACTCTTCTAATTTCAAAAACACCTGCAGGACTACAGAAGCTCTTAGACCGCTTCTTTTTGTTCTGTGAGCTGAGAGGCCTTGTCATCAACACCTCCAAAACTAAACTCCTTTACTTCAACCCTACTAGATCCTTCCGGTCCACCCTGACCCTAGATGGAAAACCACTTGAGCGTGTTAAGGAGTTTGACTATCTGGGGATTAGAGTCACTGATAGGCTCAAGTGGCAGCCCCATATTGACAAAATGACACTTAACTATAGGCGGGCTATAGGTAGCCTGGGAAAGGAATTTCGCGCCTCCACCACTAAACCTATCGCCCCAGCTTTGGATATCTATGCTGCAAAGGCGGTAGGCAGCGCCCTATATGGCGCAGAATTATGGGGCTTTTGCTGCGTAGATACCCTAGTAACCAATGAGAACAAGTTTTTTAGAGACCTTCTATCACTCCCGAGGGGCACACCGACTAGTCCTCTATTGAGCGACCATGGAAGGCGCTCTATTAGAGACCTAGTCACTCTTCGTCCTTTGTTACAATGGGCGCGGCTGTGGCGTACCCCTGAGCTCTCTAATTATGCCGATGGCCTCAGGGAGGTCATGAATTTACCGGGAGCTCACAAGATCGAGTGGTTGACAAAAATTAAGAAGCTCTTGGTCGCAACAGGTCTCGCATTTGACCGGGTTCTGGGGACACCGATGTCTAAGGATGCGATTAAAAAGCATATTGGGCATGGATTGATGCCCGGACCCATAGTGACCCCAATCATGGTAGGCTCACAGAGGCATTTCACCAACACAAGCTTGTCCCTTTCCTAGAACCATATCTGGACTTTATCTCTAAGCCCAGAGACAGAACGCTTTTCATCCAGTTCAGGTTCGGGACTCTTCCCCTCCGCGATAGCACCAGCAAGTGGAATCCCCCGCATAAGACCCTCCCTGATTGCCCTACCTGTTTAGGCATTGTTGAAAATATTTCCCATTTTCTTTTTGTCTGCCCAGCCTATGCGTCCCCAAGAATGAAGTGGCTCAGGCCTGCCTGCCTGCAGCTTGGGACAAGGGACAGCTTTACTGCCCTGAGAATCCTTAATTCAACAACAAACACCACTATAATTTGCGGAGTGGCCAAATTTTTAGGATGGGCATGGCTGATCAGGCAGAGGTTGATTTGCTCCAGTTAATCTCTCTTTTTTATCAAAGCTGCTAAGTTTAATTCCTTTTTAATTATTTATTGTGTACTATGTATTCAGATCCTTTTTACGACATGTTTTAAATGTACTGTTTTTATGTAATTGTGTTTTTTATAGTATTGTGCTTTTATGACATTACATGTCGAAATAAAGCTTGATTGACATATAAATGCGAATTATTATAACTTTTTTCTATACAGTTTTTCTCTTTTTTAGACTGATACTGATTCAGGGAACTACAAGTGAAGTCACCTCTGGGACTTTTATTGATCAATGATTCCGGACTACATGATGATGCAGTTTATTTTTTGCCCAGTTTGTGAATCCTCCTCTCCTTTTCAATTCTCACACCATCGTACCTCTGGGCAGGGTCTCTTGCACAAGGGAGATTGACATTTATTTTTCACTTTTTGCAATTTTAAAACGCTACCAATTTTGTGTTCTGTTAATTGAATGTTTTTATCAAATTTTCATGTACTGTGCTCGCAGCCTTTAGCAGGCCATTCTACTGTAGCCCTCCCTAGCCCTTCTCACTCCTTAGGGTGGATGCCTCCTTCTTCTTGTTATGTTTTGAGGAAGGAGCATGTGGTCTTTAGCACTGTAGTTATTTGTTATCCTCTGTTACACAATTTGCTTCCCTCCAGCGCATTTACAATTTTAAAAAGCTACCAGTTTTGTGTTCTGTTAATTGATGATTTTTATCTTGTCTTACCAAATTTTAATGTACTGTACTCGCAGCATTTAGTGGATCATTCTACTGTAGCCCTCCCTAGCCCTACTCACTCCATAGGGTGGATGCCTCCACCTCGTTTTATGTTTTGAGGCAGGAGTATGTGGTTTTTGGCCTTGACATTGCGGCTCTCAGACTCCACAGTTTGACTACCAATGAAAAACAAGCAGTGGTAATTTGTAAAATTATACGTGCTGGGACTCTGTCAGGAGGAAGCTTGCACCAGCCCATTGCTCCTATTAGTGCAGCCTAAAACAGAACCATCTAGTAACCATGAATGTGGGTAAAGGGTGTGGCGTAATGGCCATTGCTGCCGACCTCTGAGCTGGGGAACAAGGTTTAAATCTCAGTGTTTGCTCAACATCCTGTGATTCTGAGCAAATCACCTATTCTCCCCGTGCCTACCATAAATTATTGTGTCCTTAACTGGTGCTCGTGTAAAGCGCAGGTGTTGATGATTAAGTGTCGGTGCTGAGCACCGGAAACCACTGGCTCAAATTAAGTACTTCAAACAAGACACATATGCTACTGTACTCATGCATTTGCTCTTGCACATAGAAGGCTTTCATTTTGTTAGTTTATAAACTTGCCATAATACGGTTTTTCTTCGGTTCATAAGGAACACATTTAACAGATTTAATTATTGGTGACATTATTCATTCGGATCATCTTTTATGAAAGAAAATATATTATTTAATGGCATATTTATTGAGTTTTCTTGATTTAAATAGGACTAAGACACCTGTTTGGATTTGTGAAAAACGTAACTGAATCATACTTATGCGCGCTTTATAAGAACATTTTTATTAGAATAGGCCTTGTTTTCCTCTGAACACCTTTCATTACATTTTCTGGCTCTAAGGCGCTGTTTCAGGGTCAACGAAACATTCGCATTCTGGAAGTTTTAAACTAATGCAGATGCAATGCTCTCTGGTGCCTGTGGTGGTCACAGCGGTTGCATACATGCATTGACATCATTTTGACAGATTGCTTTTCGTGTTTACTTGCCAAAAAAACAATTTAGAAATAGAAGCCGCATAATTCTTCAAAAAAGTGCATCTGTAGGTTAACACTTACTGTTGCGGTAGGTGTACATAATTTTTGAAATAAAAATACCCACTTCTCGTCCTCAGAACTGGCCTTTGCATAACATTCTACAAAAGGGTAGCTGTACACCTCGCAAATTTACGCCCGTGTAAAGAGTTAGCAAAGCTCACTGGACACAAAACTTTTTCTACTGCTTGAAATATTTTGCTGAGAAAATAATCCCTTCATTTCATCCTTGCCAGTGTTTGAGGTGATTCCCCAATTTCCACATTGGATGAAGATTTACGTCTAGTCTTGGCAGGAGTAAATCTGATATAATGCAGAGTGGGCTTATGCTTTCCAAATGTTTGTGAATAATGCCTAACCTGCGCGAACTTGTGGCAAAAAATGTATTCCCACGTTCTGTCACACCACGGTGGCGTAAAAACAATACAACAGAGCATCACTATCTGAACTAACATTCGGATTTTTAGAATTGCAAACATGAGGTTTCTCTTGTTCATCTTGACATATGCATCCAATTTAAAACTTTGAGCCAACGGGTTCCGGCATTGGCCAAAGGAGTGTGCACTGTTAAAAGCAGAAGACATAAGTTATTCAATTTAGTGAAGACATGTTGTTTAAATGATTAAGTGACAGAGTCAAAACCATGAAATATTAGGAGGCATAGGCTGCTGAATGTTCACTACTTACAAATGCAGGGCTTTCTAGTGCATGCGTTTGACTCCATGCAAGGCAGACTCAGCCTTCCCTCTTTCCGTAGTCAGAGAATTATTAAAATAAATCGTAAAGTAGTAGCACTGTGATTTACCTTACCTTGTAATGAAAAGTGTGGTACAGTAAAACACTGTAATAATAATAATAACAATACTAACCCCATGGATCTTATGGATGTGCTGGACACCTCTGTGTCAGTGCTGAGGACGTGTCCAGCACGTCCTAGCACACTCTGTGGGGAAGCGCTGGAACCGTCCCCGTAGGCCTCTAGTCACTTGCCCCCAACAGGGATGGCAGTCTAAGCACTTCTTCTGCCACCCCAACGCATCTCCCCCGGTGATCTGGTTACATCAGTAGGTGTCAGGGAGGTGCTAGAAGCCACTTGCTTCCAGCGCATTGGGCTGTAAGTTCCATCACATGGCGAGGGAAATCATCAGCAGGAGAGACACTGGGGAATGGAAAGAGTTTTTCCGTTTTTTATCCCCCCTGTGTCTTTCTGAAGTACATTCCTGCTGAGGGATCACAGGTGGGACCTCAATCGCACAGGTGGAATTGTCATTGTAAATGTATTCATATAGCACTTACTACCCCGGAGAGGTATCAAAGCACTTTTTGGTGAGTAGCATGCTACTCCGGAACCCAAAATGGATTAGTGGTGGGTTAGTATAGGGAAATGTGTGTTAGTTTGAGCAGTGGACATGTCAGTTTTTAGTTGGATTGAATAGGATAATGAAGGGATAGAAGAGGGAAGAGTGTTATTTGTGAGACCATAGTAGTAAGATGAGGCTTGGGATGAGTAAAAGGAGAGATGGAGGAAGGACGAGTCTCTAGAAAGGGATTAGGGAAATCATAGTAGTAAAATTAGGTTTGGATACATGAAGGATTAATTTATAAAGGGTTGTTTGGGAGATCATAGTAGTCAAATTTTAAGGTTTCGGTGAGCTAAGGAGGGATAGAGGGGGAAGAGTCTAGAAAGGTTTTTCTTTTAGATCATACTAGTAGAATGAGGTTTGGGATGAGTCAGAGAGTGGAGGTAGAGGATATATGGAGAGAGGTATAAGATGAGGCAATAGTGGATTGGAGAGATTCAAGTTTCTCTTCTTCTAAAGTAGGAGTAAAGTAATATATTTATAGATAAATAATTACATAGAAAGGGTATACAAGTATATTTTTTCTTCTTTTACAGTACTTGTAAAGTAATAAACATAATGATACATAACTGCATAGACAGGGTATCCATGCATAAGGAAGATAATATATTGAGTTTTAAAGTTGTATTGTACAAACTCAAACTTTCAAGTGTAGTTGTACGTGAAGCTAAATAATTTAATTTTTGGTTTTTTAATTGTATCCGTTCCTCAATATTTCAGAAGTAAATTTTTACATATTGTGATGGATGAATAAAAACAGGTACCCATAAGCATCTAATCAAATAACAGTGACTTATTAGCATGTTAAGCATAGAATAAGATATATACATTTCCTATATGTATTGTACAAACCAAGACTTTCAAGTGGGGCCATACTTAAATCCATTTTTTATACCATTTTTTTAAATTCTATCTTTTCTTGAATATTGAATATTTAAACAGTGAAGGACTTGTAGATAGTTATTATAATATTTACATGTTGTGATAGATGAATAAAACAGGGACCCATAAGCATCTAATGAAATAATTTACATGAAAAATATGCGCAACAACTACGTTACCAATAAATATACATATTTCTACAATGAAATACACATACTTATAATCACGTTATAAATGCTTACAAACACAAGGATATGCTGTACATTATGTTTGAGTATGGTGATTATGCAGGAATGAGCCAACTCTTGAGTAGTAGTATTCTGAAGGAAAGTTAGTTTTCTGTGGATCTTATTTTTTGGGGCAATGAATTCCATAGTTTGGCTGCTTCGACAGGGAAAGATGTACCATCTATGTTTTCATCCTTGTATGGTGAGGTTTTGAGACGAGGTGCCAATCTTGAGCGGGGGTTTCTTGATTTTATTCCTGATGAAAATGCGATACTGTTCCATGTACTGCTTTGTGGGTGATACAAAGCAGCTTGAAGGTGGATCTTCTGGCAACCGGTAACCAATGGAGGACCCTCAAGGCAGGGGATATATTGCCTTGTGGCTTTACATTTAGGAGTAGTTTGGCAGCAGAGTTATGAATCTGTTGTAGTCTTTTCATAATTGATAACAATGAACCATGATAGAGGTCATTGATGTAATCAAGTTTAAACAGTACAAGAGGGATAGAAGATTGTACTTTGTGCGGATGTTGTGTCACAGATGTTTAATAGTAAAGAAACGTGATGATGCTGATTTGTCCACTTGGCTATTTATAACTTGGAATCCATGGTAATTCAAAGGTTTCTTACTTCCTTAGATACTTTAAAAGTTGTTCCCAGATCATCAGGCCAGGCACAGAGTGGTTCATAATTTTTCCATTTGCCACACGTGAGAATTTCTGTTTTCAAAGCATTGAATTTGAAATTGAGATGGTTCCATGTCATACACTGACCAATGGCTGTGAGGCAACTGACGATTTGCGAGTTTCCAATGTCTCTGAGGCTTTCCAGTTTAAGGATTATTTGTGTGTCATCTGCATAGTTATAGCATGTGAGGTGAAATTCATTGATCATTGCCGGTAATTACTTCATGTAGTTGTTGAAAAGCATAAGTAAGACGATAGAGCCTTGAGGGACCCCTACTTTTGTGAAGAATAGTTTAGATGAGAAAGGGGGAGAATGGATGACATTTGTTCTGTTTTGGAGGTATGATGTTATCCAGTCGACAGCAGTCCCCTCTATGCCGGCTTCATAGAGTCTTTGTATTAGATTGTCATGGTTAACTGTGTCGAAGGCAGCTGAGAGGTCCAAGGGAAGTAGTGAAGCAACTCCGTTTCCGGTCTCCTGTGTATTTAAGGTCATCACAGATGGCAATGAGGGCAGATTCTCTGCTTCTTCCTGGGTGGAATCCTGTTTCACAGTCTGAAATTATGTAGTTATGAATGAACCGTGACATCTGGGAGAATGCTGCTCTATCAGTTTGGCCACTAAATGTCCATTAGTAATTGGTCTGTAGTTGTTGGGTCATGTGGCTCCAGGTTAGTTTTCTTTAATAATGGGCGTATGTATGCCTTTTTTATGTCTTCTGGAAAGATTCCTGCAGTTAAAGAATTCTTGTTGATTCTTCATACTGGAGCGGCAGCAAAGTTATTTAAAAGAATATTCTTGAAGATTTGTGGTGGACAAGGGTAAGAAGGTCAATCGGATGGCCTGCTTGCCTTGACCCAATCCATAAATTCGCTTTGTGATATTTGTTTGCAGAAATGCAGCAGCTGGATTAGCCTACTCTTAGAGGGGATTTTTGGAAAGGGGTTGGTGCTGGTGGTTTTCTTTTGCTTTAAATAGGAGTCCAATGTGGCTTCTTTGGTTGTGTAATGATTTGTCAGTTTGTCATTGAATTCTTGAGTAATGAGATGAGTTCCTTCTGTGCATTTTGGTTTATGAAATTCAGTGAAAATGTTATAAAATTCTTTATTTGCACAGTTCGCATTTTGAATTCTGTCTGAATAGTAAGTTTTAAAGCTTTTTTGATTGTTGACTTGTATATTCTGTTAAGCTTGCTTAGGTGAAGTTTGTCTTGATTTCTGTTTGTTTTGAGCTAGGTGTATTGCAGCTTTCTAATTTGTTGTTTTATTTTTTTTTGTGCTGTAGTCCTGCAAGGTGCTTGTTTCCCTTTATCCTGCTTTGTTGCTCTTAGTGATATTAGGATATCAAAAGCTTCCTGTAACTTGCTGATCTGTGTTGGATGTTAGTTATGTTTCTAAATGTTCAAAATGGAATTTGTTCCATGGTCAATAGGTGAATGAATGTAAGGTGTCCTTAGGTGTGTTGATTGATTTTGGTGTTTTATGTTCGCAAGCTACCAAATGGTTGTCTGATCATGTGAGTGGAGTAATCATTTGGAAGGTAACTAGCTCTGGATTTGCAAAAATGACATCAAGGACGTTTTCAGTGATGTGTGTGGGTTTGTCTACAATCTGATGTAGGTTCAGTAGTTATAGGCCAAATCATGATAGTTTTAAGATGGGGCATATTGGGTTTATCCAACTAAACATTTCGGTAATCAAGAATGCATAGGTCTGAGAGTAGTGTTATAAGGCTTGATACTGTGTCTAGAATGGTGTGGGATGCATCTAGTGATGAGGGCCTAAGAACCTTGCATGGAAATGTTGTCAGCTTTGGTGACATTTATTGCTTGCTTGAATATCACAGCTAGTCCACCAGTATTTGTGGTAGGTGTAGATAGAGATTTTGGGAGAAAATATGGTTTAGCATGTGTATTATATGTGTGGTCATGAAGGTGAGTGTGGGTGCATTTTTCTAATATGTTACTGAAGGTTGTATGAAATTGTGTGTGTGAGATTTTTTGAGCTGGTGTGTGTTATGTTTTGTTTTTGTGGAGTAGTGAGAGGATTAAAGTTATGTATAGTATGGAATTGTGCTGTGTTGGTAATGTGCTGATTTCTGATTGGTATAGAATAGAGTGGTGTTTTGTGAGAGAGTGATAGTACCATTGTGCGGTAGTTGGGGTAGAAGAGTGTATGAGTGTGGTTTGTGGTGTTTTGTTGTGGTTGTTGGACATTGAAATGTGACTAGGATTTATCTGTAGTAAATGAGGAAAGTGTATTTGCTGTAAGTTTGTTAATATGTTTATGGGTGTGGCTGGGTTAAGGTGATTGCTGGTGAATGGAAAGTGCACCACTAGACACCAAATAAGTTTTTTCTGGGGGTGGGAGCAGCCTCTTGAGCAAAGGTCACGCTCTGTTTGTAAGAGACCATCATTTAGCTATTTTCTGCCCCTCCCAGGGGCTGATCAGTCATGTTGTAGGCCGATCAGACCCAGTGGGTAGGGTGGAAAGCCACTAAACGGCAGGGATTTTTTTGGGGGGGTATGAGTGACCTCTGGGGCATCTTTTGGAAACTTTCCACCATCCCTGAGGGGATATTGGCTATTTTTTAGGCTGATCGACCCCAGGGGAGGTGGAAAGCCAGCAGACACCAGGGATTTGTTTATTTGTGTGAATGGGGAGTGACCCCTGTGGCAAGGGTAGCTCCCTGTTTATAAGAGACCATTTCTGGCCATTGTATCCCCCTCCTGGGGGCAGATCAGCTATTTTTTAGGCCAATCTGCCCTGCAGGGGGTGGAAAGCCACTAGACACCAGGGATTTGTTTATTTACGTGTATGGGCAGAGACCCCTTGAAGGACACAATTTTACTTTGCTTTCAGGGGGCAGATTGGCCTTTGTGTTTAGGATAATCTGCTCCTCCCCACCCCCAGGTGGTGTAATCATTTTATTTATGGGGAGCAACCCCTTGAGCAAGGGTTGTTCTCCATGACTATATGTTTTGGCCTTTTTCCGCTTCTCCGTGGTGGTAGATCCGCCATTTATTAGGCCAATCTGCCCCCAAGAGGGGTTGAAAACCACTAGACACCAGAGAAATTGAATGCCTTTTATTTTCAGTACCCAGTTTTCAACATATCAGATTTATTTTGTATGCCTATTTGCCCACGAGGGGGGCAGAAATCCACTAGCAACCAGGGAACATGTTTGTGTGGTAAACTGGTGTTTGGCTGGTGGTAAGTGCGCTCTGGGGCCTGCCTGGCTGTTTGGTTGGTGGTGTGTTTGAACTGTCAGTGCAGAGTAGGTGCAATTGATTCTCTCTCTAGCTGTCTGTGGTAAGGTAGAGGTATTTTTGGAGTATAAAGTTCCCTGTGTGGTTTGCAGTAATAGTTTATTTTAGCTCATTATATTTACTGTTTGATTCAGCCACAGTTTGTTTAGTCCGAATTTAACACAGTGTTTATTGTTGTTTTGTTGTTGTGTTTTATTAGTAAGCATTATGACTGCCCATGGGCTGACTGCCCAGCAGGTTGTTTGTTTATGTTTTTAAATCTGCTTCTTAACATGGCTCTGACACTGACTCTGAATCTGAGGCAGAGGATCAAGTTGAAGATTCGCGAAGAATGGGCGAGAGTTAAAGAGATAACTTTGTTTTGTAAAATGTACCAAGTGCATCACATAGCTGAACTCTAAAAACACAAATTTCCAAATATGATGCAACAGAACCTGCTAACTATAGCTCCCGCCCCCTCAATGCACTGCTGATGACATTACATATTACATCACTCATGACATGGTCAGTGACATCACTGATGACATCACTGATGACATCTCATGATAGGCTGCATTGAGGGGAAGGATTGTTTATGTACAGGAAGGTCTCCCTTCCTGCACATAAAACAATCTTTAAATGACATTTTGTAACTTTTAAGTGTGCTGCTTAATGCAACACCCATAGAGGTGGCAAAACATGATTTTTTCATTTGGATAGTTTATGTGCAGGAATGGTCACCTTCCTGCACATAAACAATCAATGGCAATTTTCTGTTTCTATGTGTGCTGCACTATGCAGCACACAGGGAAACAGCAAAAATGAGGAGAAATAAAGTATTTCTCCTCGTTTCATTTTGGCGCTGCCTCCTAGATACGCCACCCTTGTAAATAGAGGGCAGCGTCAAAGTCAATGTGTGTTGCGGTGGAACGCCCACTGCAACACCCATTGCCCTCCCTTTTTATGTTAAGTAGTGCGTGAAACTGTGCCTTGTTTACAAGGCAGCGCTAAGCCACGTTAACTGGCTTAGCACTGCCTTGTAAATAAGGCGAAGCCCCCATCGCCATCACAACGTCACTGAAAATGACTTTGTGGTGGTGATAGGGGCTTGTAAATATGACCCTGAGTCTCAGCACCCAGCGAGGTAAGCCTCTCTTCCTGTTTAGAGATAGGTGGTGTTTCAATCTTAAATTGAGAACATCTCACAGCCTGATTAATAGATTAATGATGGTACAAATGTCCCTGCCTTGGGCATATCTCTAATCCCACTTATTGCTGGACATTTGTCAGGCGTCCACCATTCTTATTCAACTCCATCTCAAAGCATAACAAGCTACAAAACAAGCACCAAGTCGAACCGTACCAAGTGTCAGAAATAGACTAAAACACAACATACCCATGCAGCAACAGAATAGTCTATAGCATATTAACAATGCATTGCTCAATGAAGCAATCCACAGTAGAATAGACTGAACATACTTTTGTATTTTGCTTAAAATTAAAATACAAGCGTGTGGTGTCTATGCATCATTTCTCAGTGCACTTATTTTACATACAAATGTTGGAATGTTGCTTTGTACTTGCCAAAGTATTCCATGTATTACATGTTTAGAATGTTAGGGTTGGAGGCTGGAATTGCTTCTCTAGCAGTTGGAGCAGCCACCTTGAGCCCTCTACTCCTGTTTACTTCTGTATCCTGTTGACTAGAATAAACCCTATCAAAGAGTGAAGATTCCTTGTCTACTTGAATTGCTGTACAACATTTCTAAGGAGAACACACTTCAATTTTGGCGACGAGGATGGGATGAATAATTTTTTTTCATCTTCCAAACTAGATTTACGAGCTGCGTATCATCAGGTGGAACTGGATGTGTCTTCTAGGCACCTCACGGCTTTCGTTACACCTGATGGTACCTTCCAGTTTCGTAGGATGCCATTTGGCTTGGCGTCAGCTGCTTCTGTATTTCAGAAAGTCATGAGTAACCTATTTAAAGACATTTCTAATGTAGTTGTGTTTCAAGATGACATTTTGGTGCACACTGTTTCAAAAGAAGAACACAACATGGTACTTGAAAAAGTACTCACAGTATTGCAAAACAATCATGTTACTGTCAGAGAAGATAAGTGCATCTTTCTAGTAAATGAGATTGAATACTTAAAACATGTTCTTTCCAAGGATGGTGTTAAACCTAAACCCAGCATTGTGGATGGCATCGTCAATGCACCTCACCCTATTGACAAAGATCAACTTCGATCGTTCATTGGGCTTTGCGAATTTTATTCCAAGTTCATAAAGAACTTTGCAAGTCTCACTGAATGTTTCAGAAGTCTTTTAAAGAAAAACTCGGATTTCATATGGACTGCCACTTGTCAAGACCATTTTCAGCGCATCAAAGAAAGTATTCTTTCTGCACCTGCTCTTCAGGCATACGTGAAAGGGCGAGATACATTTGTTACTGTGGATGCCAGTTCTTATGGCATGGGTGCTGTTTGTCGCAAATGTCTGGCAACAATGAGCTTACGATTGGCTTTGCATCCAGACGCATGAAAGATGTTGAACTGAGATATTCAGTTATTGAAAAAGAATTGCTTGCTTGCGTATGGGGAATTGAAAAGTTTAAACCATACTTGTGGGGGAGAAAATGTTGTTTGAGAACATGTCACAAACCTTTAGTGGATATTCTTTCTGGAAACAACATCAAAAAAGCAACTGCCAGGTTAACCAGGTTATCCACCAAGCTTTTAGAATTCAATTTTATTGTACAATACATAGCTGGAGGAAAAAATATTAAAGCTGACTTTTTATCCAGACAGCCTGTGCAGGTAGACAGGTCTAATGCTTCAGAAGATGATGTTGAAGAATGTATCATTGCTAGCATTGATGATACAGTAATCTGCCCTGACATGGTAGAGTGGCATAAAGCATTAGAAAGTGATTTATTACTTAAACAAGTTATGGAATTTGTAGTGAAAGGTTGGCCTAAGGAAAGATCTGTTGACTCTGAGTTACAACCATGTTGTAAGGTTGCAAATGAGTTATCTCTTGAAGGTAATCTTTTAGTCAGAGAAGGTAAATTGATCCCTCCGTTTTGTTTTCGACAAAGAATCCTAGAAACGGCGCGTTCAGGTCATTTGGGTATGACTGCTACCAAGCGCAGAGTTCGTAATGATTTTTGGTGGCCGTCTGTTGATCGAGATGTGGAAGCACTTGTTGTTAATTGCACACAGTGTTCATACAGTGACAAACATTTGGTCACAAATTCACCATCTCCCAAACCTTCAATTTCTCCCAACAGAGTGTGGCAAAAGGTTGCAGTAGACTTTCTTGGACCGTTTTATGTACTACCCAATTGTATGAAATATTTCATAGTTTTAATCGATCACTTATCCAGGTGGGTAGAGGTCAGAGGTGTGTCTGAACTTAATACCAATTCTGTCATTCATTTTTTTCAAGATGTATTCAGCAGAGAGGGTACACCTGAGGAATTACTTACAGATAATGGAGTTCAGTTTACTTCACAACTCATGTAAGATTTTTTGACAAAGATGGGCGTCAAGCATTTACGCACTCCTTTATACTTTCCTCAAGCGAATGGCAAAGTTGAAAGATTCAATAGGGTCTTAGTTGAATGCATTCAGAGTGCCATCAAAGCTAAAGTAGATTGTGAATCTGCCATTAGAGATGTAGTTTGGGCATATAGGACTACTCCTCACTCAGTATCTGGTTGTGTTCCTTTTGAGTTGATGAGAGGGAGGAAAGTGGTGTCTACGCTCAATCCATTTTGGAAGATGAATTGTTTGAATAAGAAATGTGATGTTGCAGAGAATTCGCTCATTGCAAAAAATCGTAGTGATGAAGCCAGTGTTAGGAGATGTGATAAACTCTCCATGCCTGTCTCCAAGAAAGAAGTAAAATTTGTTGTTGGTGACCTGGTTCGTGTCAAGGACCCTCTTTTGTTACAAAAAGGTAAATCAAAATTCAGGGATCCTGCACGTGTAATCATAGTTAAAGGTAACAGTGCAAAATTAGAGAACGGTCAATGGTGGAATTTTGGTCGCTTGGCAAGAGTCAATCCTGTTTATAATCCAGTGGTAAATTTTGATGAGAGTTCTCCTGAGATGAGAAAGAGTTCAAGAATTAGGAGGATTCCTAGTAGGTATGTCCATTAAGGAATTTTGTTCACAGCTTTATCAAATGTGTAATTTTCTTTTTTGTCAAAAGGAGGGAGATATATGGTGTCTATGCATCATTTCTCAGTGCACTTATTTTACATACAAATGTTGGAATGTGCTTTGTACTTGCCAAAGTATTCCATGTATTACATGTTTAGAATGTTAGGGTTGGAGGCTGGAATTGCTTCTCTAGCAGTTGGAGCAGCCACCTTGAGCCCTCTACTCCTGTTTACTTCTGTATCCTGTTGACTAGAATAAACCCTATCAAAGAGTGAAGATTCCTTGACTACTTGAATTGCTGTACAACATTTCTAAGGAGAACACACTTCAAAGCGGTCTGGAGATATTTGACAATATTCCGAGTCCAGTTCCAATCTTCTTCTTGAGTGTACGTTTCTTAAGAAAAAGCATCTCACTAACGTGCCAAAAACAAATGTATGTTTAAAGGATAGGCAGAAACTGCTCTTATGGCAGAGTGGAATTTCTCTTGGTGCAGTTCATACTGCTGATCATTTTGTGAATGTATACTGCATTCATTACTTTTGACCACACCTCACCAAAAACATGTCTTGAATTGCCCTGCCCCAAAATATTTCCTGCAAATTCTCTAAAACTATTTCTATCAACTTGCCTATGTTTAACCTAACCCTTACACCCCTTATAAAACATTGGATGGCAATGAATGTAGTTGAGACATGTACTCATCACACTAGTGTGAATATAAACTTCATAGTAATAACAAAAAGAAAGATTAGAGGTATGCAGTCCCCAACTTCACACAGACAAACAGAAGAGCTTAACTGGCATGTGGCAAAAACGACACGTAAATGTGGCAAAGTATATAATGCCACATTGACTTGTGCCCCAGCCATTCAGATTAAGTCAGTGTTAAGATGAGATGTTTTGTAGTTCTTAAGGGACTAACCATATTAATCATCGTGACTGCTATCAATTGTATAACTAAATATAAAATATTAATATGCATGCTTCAATTTTATTAAAAAGATACGTGGCATATTAAATGCTACATTTTACCTGAACTGTAAATGTGGAGCAGCCAAAGATTTTCAAATCAGCACTAAACTGTGTTTGAAAATGGTCTACATTGTGATACAAAAGTAGCTTTTTGGCATATAGAAGCCTGGCGGATAATAGGATTTTGCTATAATACAAATTAAAAGAGCGGCCATCTTTTCACTTATAGGAGTTAAATGGCCGTGCTAAAAATGATAGATTTTCGAAAGAGAAAATACGCTGCCTTGCAAGTGCTGTGCCTGCAACAACATTATTGGATTATCACACATATCCTTCCCCAAGGAGGCCATGGTCATTAGTCTTAGTTAGATACATGTTTTTCGTCATTCAAGCCTCTGTCACCACTGCAGTGCTGTCAGCGAGAATCGAAATCACACTGTCCACTCAGTCATAAAGCCAGAAATACATTTCCTTCAAAAGAACCACTTCATACTTCAGTGATCCATGCAGAAGTATGAACTATAGTACGAAGAAGGGACAGGTAATAATGCTATAATTGAAATGGCACTACTGATGCTTCATTTCATCACTCACTTTGGCTCTTTTCTTGTTAAATTTTAGCTCTCCTGGGAGTCAAGCGGGAAGTCATACTGTCCTCCAGGCTGCCAAAGCCAAAGCAAAAACCAGCAGCATTTTGCTAGCAGAATTTCATACATTCAATCCGGGCAAAAGAAAATGTTTCAATATAAAGCAAAAATACCACATTGTTCTTCATCTAAAATGTTGACCGAAGAGTAAAAGGATGTTATGGCTTGGTATGGTAATATTATGTTACTTTACCTTAAAAAAATTGAAATGATCTGAAATAATCCAAGGTTAAAGTTAGGTTATAGGTGAGAATGTCAGTTCAAATTTAACATTTTAAACAAAAACAAAACCACAAAAATTCACCAAATTAATTGAAGTAACTATAACTCACCACACAGTGTTGTCATCAATGATGTCATTTAGGATGGCATCAGTGATGTTAACAATGATGTATTAGAATGTCATCAGTTATGTTATAAAAGACGGCTAAGTGATGAAGTCTACAGCGAAGCTCCAATCGTTCGCAACCCTGCAGGATTGGGGCAATCCCCAATGTATTTATTTAGGGGAGTTAGGGAAGGGTCAGAGAGACCACCCCACACACAGGGTCTAGGGGATCAGACTATTACTACCCTTACCCCTTATACCTGATTATTTTCATTTTTAGTCTATGGGGACTGAGTCCCCGTATCCTGTAATGGCGGCCACAGCATTTTACTTCATGTTACAGCTGACTGACTGTGTCATTTTAATTATGCTTGTGTAATAGGAGTATGTTGGGCAATTCCACGCTACTGTTTGATGCAGAATTACTGATAACACAATTAAGCCTGCTCGTGTATTTAAGAGTAATTTGGGGGCAAACAATCCTAGCCCCAAGAGCAAATTTATCAACCATGAGCAGCCGCATGTGCTCGCTATTTGTGTTGTACTGCATTTAGCACCATTTCTTAATGTAAAATGCATCCTCACACCTATTTTAGATGCAAGGGTACATTTTGTGCTAAGAATATAGCACCTGATGCTGGGAGTAAGTAGGGGGGAGTTCTACCCCAACAACGCAATTAGCACTATTTCTTAGTGCAAAATACTTTATCATGGCTAGTTTGGAAACCAATTGGTATTTTTGATTTAAGAAATAGCCTGAAATGCGCAAATACTCTTTTTGCATAATCATGCATAATCTTCTGGAATTTTTAGGTAATTCTGTATGATTACGCTCTGCTAAATTACTCAAGTTATCTCCACCCCTAGTTATGGCCAGTCAATCAGTGCACGTTTCTGCAGGACTTACTGGAGCCTCTTGCTCCAATGGGAGCGAGGAGGCCGATAGCAAACAAAGCCACTTTGGCTAATTAAATCACTCCATTAATTGAACTTGTATGTCTGCAGGGCACCCACGAAACACCCGCAAATCCAATCATCCAGAAATCTATTAATTTTGAACCTTAATTTACCACAAACTGCTGAAAGGATGTACACCAGATCACAAAAATCATACTTTGAATATAGATCTAACTTTCTTTCAAATCTGGTGTAATTCTGCTCAGTCATGTTGCTTTTAGCAGTGCCTAACATTCCCTGTAGAAATTGCAATAAGAATGTGCGTTTTGAGACCACCCCTTTTTCTCAGCTCCTGCCTGACGATTCCCCCAAACTTTTGAGGAATGTGCTGAGGTGGATTAACTTTTTGGGAAAGTTTTGTGAAGATTCATCAAACGTCACCAGCTATAAAGGTATTAACTAAACACATATTTCACCTTAACCACAGAGACTGTGCTTCAAGAGAAATCAAAATAACAGTTTTTTGCAATTGGGAGTTATGCCACACTAATGTCACTTCAAATTGACATCAATTAGAGGTGGCACTATTGCCCAATGTAACACTGCCTCCAATTAGATCATTGGAGGGATCGAAATAGGAGAAGGTTCTGCCCATGATCACCACATATTTCAGTAGTGAGGGTTTATCTCACTGAGCCACCTTGCCAAATATGTAACATTTGTCAAGGTAAAGGCATTTCAATAGTTTTCAATTCAAACATACAATGCAAGTTTTAAAAAAAGTATTGCAAAATCAAAGTTTAACAGCTTTAGACTAACGCTTTTACGCTGTGTTATTGCAATAATTGTTTTCTAAACTTGTAGAACTATCACACAGCAGATCGCCTGGCCATTTCTGCAGGTCAGAACGTGAAACGGGGTTAGGATACATGACATCAATCCTTGGTAATTAGCAGCAAGTTTATAGATCTTGACACGCTCCGCGTTGCATTGAAGACCCTGAGGGAGAGCATTACAGCTGGCATATGCTATCGGATCAATGCTGGTGCAGGTGTTACTATTGACAGATGGAGCCAGGTGACAAATACGAGATGAAGGATGGCTCAACGCGCAGAAATGAAACAGGGATGTGCTAAAATACCCATCTGTCTATTTCAATGAGCACTATATACATATTAGCTTTTAAAAAAGGCAAGAACGAGTCCCCCATGAATCTAAACTGTCATTTCAAATTAAAGCAATGCATGTGTCTAGCACCTTGTCTAGAAGGGAATACATCTTTCACAGAAATTATTAAAGTGCGTAATTGGAATACCAGGAACGTGCAAATCAGCACAAGGCAATTCTCCCAGGATTTGGCCAACTGTATTGAAATTTTGGAGTCCGTGGTGAAACTGAACTTGCTCACAATGTGCAGTAATCTCCTCGGGATTACAGGATACTCGGCTGTGTGGTCCATTTGAAAATCTGCAGCGCTATTAGCATTCTCAGCAGGCTCACGCTAGGGAGGGCTGCATAACATGTCCATGCAGAAAGAAAGCCCAGCAGGTCGCTCTCCATAGGTGGAAGGGAATGTTAGTCACGCGGCACTGGCTTCTAAGAATCCTAAGAAAAAGTCACCAATTTTCAGGCAGTTCTAATGGGGAAAGATAAAATATTGTGGAATCTACAGTGGCGTTTATTGTGCCACGAATATGAAACCAGTGGCAGATAAAAAAAAATACCTGTGGTGCAGGCTAGAATAAGAGAACGAAACAGAAGGTTTTCATATTGTTTTTTCTCATTTTTACATTGCGATTATTATTTTAAAACATATGCTTAAATGCTTTGTTAACGTCAGGTGAGTAAGTATACCTGTCCTCAGTTTTGTCCAAAGGCTTCTCAAATAAACTGATCTCCCGGGGTTATTTTGAGCTGGTGGTTACAGGCAGGACTGGACTGGGAACCAAAACCGGCCCTGTCACACTGCTCAGCCGGCCCCGGGGGTGGGGGGGGGGGGTACAGCCGAGCTGTTTGTCAGGGACGGTTTCGGCCGATTTGTTACAGGGCCCTGTAACAAAAATGGCCCCCCAGCCAAAACCGGTCCCAACCCTAGCGGCCCACTGGGGAAATGCCCCGTGCCCACTACAGCTGGTCCATCCCTGGTTACAGGTGGGTCCCACCAGCACTCATTTTTGGAGACTTCCCCTCATTTGTTCCAACAAACAGATCCAGAGGAAGAGAGAGAAAAACACAAAAGGGGGCAAAGAAGAAGGAAGAAAAAGGGAGAAAGTGGGAATGATAAAGAACTTGAAGAATGAGAGAAAGAGGTTGGGAATCTCCGATAGTGGATTTGAAAGGCATAAGGTGCAATCAGGATTCCACAGGCTTATATTCAGTGTACTGACCTTTCCTAGCATTGGCCACAAGCTTCAGAAACAAAACTTTTGGGACAGCACTTAGGGTTTTATTGCAAGTTGGCGATCTTCCTGTACGACCGCCACTGAGGTGGTCCAAGGAAGACCACCAAGCCCATGGTGAACCTGCCCACTGAATTCCGATTTGAATCCAGGTAGGGTGGGTAGAGTGGCAGCGGTGTCATGGCGGCAGGTATGGTAGGCTCATTGGAGAGCCTAAACAGCATACTTCTGTTGTGACAGCATCTACAGCACATTTTTGCACGGTGTGGCAAGCAACATGTCATGCATTTCACACAGCACACGCATGGCCATGCACTTTTAGCGGGACACATCATGTGCTCCCTGCACACACCCCCATGGGCAGATATGTGGGCCCATTTCCATGCCTTTCTGCCAAGCATTTCATGGCGGGGTCCCTACCATGAAATACTTGGTGGAAGTGGAGGTCCACCGCTGCGATTTCTGCCTGCTTTTCCCAGGACTGCCGTACTCGTCCTCAGGCCCTTATTGTTTTACAAATGAGGAATTTGATTAAGTCATGGAGATGGCAAAAACTTAGACCAGTTATTTCAGCAAATAAAATTTGCTGTAATTTGGCCAAGATCTTAAAAACAGACGGAAAATATTTTTTGTCGATGTCAAAAATAATTGAGAGGGTGAATAACTAAATGAATATACATATAAAATATATTATCACTGAAAAAGCAAAGGTGAAAGGGATTACAGATTTTGTAGTTTTTCTGGAACTATGCCTGTGCACTGTGACATTGCTGTACACCTCTGTGGAACACCATGGGATGAGCAACCTGACAGCAGCTGAATAGTATGTATGGTTTCCCCAGTTGTTTTCCTGCTGGCTTTATGGACTCAGAGCTGCACCCTATGATATTGTTATTCCCTGTCCCAGTGTTAAGCTCCGGCCCCTTGCACTCTGAAATTTGATATATCCAATTGACTTATTTAGCTTTCCAGTAAGGCAATAGGAATTAGTGCAATAAATGTGCCGGAGGTTCACTCCTCTTTTTATTGCACAATAATAATCACCCCACTTGTTCTTATTGGAATATATGAGCCTTATATCAAACAACTGTTGGAAACTCGTTATTCTGTTTATCCTCTTACCCCTGATGAAGGGTGTTACCACCCGAAATGCATTGGGTTACATCAACAAAACTCTTTGTGCAGTACTCAACAATCATCTTCTTCCTCTCTTTGTGAGCATCAAATATGGAATATGGACTAAAAATTGTGTGACTTGTGTTTACCAAAACTTGTTGGTTTATGTCCCAAATAAACAACGTAACATATGAATTAACTTCGGATTACTTTGTAGGAAACTCAGCCCACAAGCTGTTCTTTGTTGTGTGCTCTGAACCTAGTTAACCGTTGGCTCTCTAGTTAATAGCAATATTTTCATGGACACAGCCAGGTCCATTTTCAGAACAGCACACACTCCTAGTTTAAACATGATCAATTTGTTCACACACACAAATTCTTGAGTTCACAGTAACACAATTCTAGTTTTCAAGAAAAAATGCTTTGCCATTCTCAAAATCTACTTTTCTAGAATATTTACGCCCCCCCCACCCCCAACTTGTAAACAAACAGGTCTGGGTTCTTTTTTTTCTTGCTTATATTTTTGGGTTTTCATTTTAAACCGGGAGAAGCAACCAATTCCCAAGCACTGGGGTAAAGTACATAACATATTCAGCATAAGCAAATAAAAAAATAACCGAAAAAATACCCACATGAGAATAAACATGTGACGCAATATCAAGGAAAAGAAGAGCACCTTGGACAGGCAAAATAAATCCCAAAGCTCAAGTAAAGGCGGATCAGCCTTGGGAGACAGCCATCTCGGCCAACCAGCCCCCAACGGGATCCCAAATCTGACCCAGCCATTTCCTCCACAGCTCATTATCAATTAGCACCATCTCCAGCCTACTTGTGTGAAAAAATTCCCGCCACCAGAACCATGGATCAGATGGCTCACTGGCAAGCCGGAATCGTGCTAAACCCAGTCTAGCTAACGTGATGGAAAATAAATATACTCCTGCTAAACGGGTGGGAATAGCTGGTCGAAACCCCAGCAAAATAAGCTTTGGGTCAGCAGAAATCACTGCATTAGATACACCACCCAATTTACCAAAGACAAATTGCCAAAACAGTTGTAGCACAGACAGGATGCAAAGTCATGGACTACACTAGCACCTGCCAACCCACAACGAAAGCATCGGTCGTCAGGCCATAGCTTCATAATATAAAGATGATGCGAAGTATAGTATCAGTTATTAATACATTTAAGGAGATACAACTTAATCTGAGGTGCATTCAAAAGTAAATGGGAAATCACATTGCTATTCCAATGAATTGTCCAGGTAAACTTCTGATCCAAGCCAAGAACTCCACTTTTCGGCCTTCTGCTGGAACCAATCCTCAGCTAGATTATGTGATAACGTATAAATTGATTTGTAGACAAACCAGATATTTCTCTTCTAAGGAGTTTTCCCATTAAGATGCAAGCCAGAATTATCAATGCACTTCAGGTCCTATTCCTTAAGGTTAAAAATGTAATTCCACAACTGTAACTATGTAAAGAAAAACATAGATGGAAGGGGAATCTGCTGCTGTAAACTGCTAAATGAAAACACATCACCCTCACAAAGTTGTCCTAAGGCTAGAAGATTAATCCATCCCCATATCTCACAGAACCCATCATGAATGCCATTAGGAAAATTAGGGTTATAGCCAAATAGATAAGCAAATTAAATGGGGTCATAGTCAGACATAATCTCCTAAAAGAGGACCAGAACTGATTACAATTTAAGCTGGTATGCTTAAAGCACATTGTGTTGACAATACCAGAACCTGGACAATCAGATCACTCAACCAGAGAAACTGTGAAGACATGCCAGCCTGTGCCCAGGGCAACCACCCCAGCACTGACCAAAGAAGTGTAAAAAATAGCACCAAAAAGTAATACCTGTAAATGGGAAGCAATAACCCCATCTTAAAACTGCTGTAAAGACTGAATACAACATCAAGGTTAATGATAGGCCCAGATACACTTCTCCCTTAGTGCCTGCACTCCAACAAAATCCGCCGTAGGAAGAAAGATTGGAATAGTATGGAAAAAAGAAAGATATTGCGGGAGGATAGTCACCTTTATAAGATTGCAGTGACCTATAAGCCCTAAATGCAGATGATTCCACAACTTCTCATAGCTATGCTCCAAAAAATCAAGAATGTTAAGTTTCAAGACGACCACCAAGGTAGACCAGGGACTGTACCCACCTCCGATCCTGGACAGGTGGAGCTACATTAGATAAAATCAGAGTCCTTTAAGAGTTCAACTTGTAGCCAGCAACCTTTCGAAATGATTGGGCTGCTACCACCACTGCCTTTAAGCCCCCAATTGGAGCTGGTGTCAAAACTGAGATGTTGTTGGAATTGGCCCTTTTTGCAGGGTTATCCCTAAAGTTTTGCTTCTTCCTCCTATTTTTTCCTGACCTGTTGTTGGTTTTAGGACTCTGGGCACTTTGACACTGCTGATCAGTGCTAAAGTGCATATGCTTACCGTGTAAAATGTGGTATGGATTGGTGTTTCCATGATTGGCCTATTTGATTTATGTGTCAGTCCTTAGTAAAGTGCACTGTGCGTGCCAGGGCCCATAAATCAAATGCTGTTGGTTGGCTGCAGCACTGGATTGTGCCACCCATGCAAACAGCCCGTAAAGTGTAACTCTGGCCTGCCATTGCAGAGGCTATGTGTGCAGTCTGGGACTGCCATGTCGACTTGGCAAGTGCACCCACTTGCCAGTTCCTAAACCTTCCCTTTTCTACATGTTAGCCACCCCTAAGGTAGGCCCAAGGTACCCCTGCGGGCAGGGTGCTCACACATCAGGGCATGTCCTACCTTTCAAATACACTGCACCCTACCCACAGGGGTACCTTGGGCCTACCTTGGGGTAGCTAATATGTAAGAAAAGGGAAGGGTAGGGCTTGGCAAGAGGGTGCACTTGCCAAGTCGACATGGCAGTTACAAACTGCGTGCAGATCCTGCAGTGGTAGGTCTGAGTTACCTTTGAAGGGCTGCTTGAGTGGGTGGCACAACCAGTGCTGCAAGACCACTAGCAGCATTTGATTTACCGGCCCTGGGCACACAAAGTGCACTTCACTAGGGACTGACCAGTAAATCGAAAGACCAATCATGGAATCACCAATACATAACACCAATTTACAATAGGAACACTTGCACTTAAACACTGAACAGCAGTGAGAACGTGTACAGAGACAGCAACAAAAGAGTCGAAACCAGGAGGTCAGAAAGCAAAAAGACAGGGGAAACATGCCAACAGATGCCAAGTCTAACAATGGCCCATAAGAAGTGAGATCCTTTCCCTTTTTTGGAAAGACCACAATATTTGGCTCACTCGAAGACTCGGGGATGTTATCCAAAGTATCAAACAAATTAAAAAGAACCTTTATCACTGGGGACAAAATATGTAAAAAGGTGATGTAGAATTCAAATGGTATCTGGTCAGGACTGACACCTTCCTGCTAGGCAAGGTGCTAATGGTCCCTTGAATCTCAGCAAGAGGGATAGGTGCCTTTAGCTTAGACCGCTGGGTTTCCTGGCAGTCCAAATACCCCTGAGTAAATAGAGAGTTATCCTCAGTGGAGGAGAGACAATCCTCCCAATAGAGGTTCTGACCAAACGGGTGAAAAACTTCACACACTAGGATGGGATCCGCAACTAAAAAGCCATTCTCACCCCTAATTTGCTGAATGTTATTGAAGCTAGATCAATCTTTTACCCGAAATTCCAAAATCTGCCCCATTTCCTGTATTGTGCAAGATGACAGCTCGCAGCTGAGCCAGTGCTGCGGCTCGGTGGCCTCGAGCTTGGGAGTCCTTTAATGGTGTGCTTAGTAGCGGGTCGCATAATGCAAGTATTATGTAAAATGGTGGCTCGTGGCTGAGCCGGTGTTGTGGTCAGGTGTCCTTGAGCCTGGGAGTCCTTTTATGGGGTGCTTAAACCGAGATGGGTGTCCCCCGGTTCCCTGCCTGATTACTTACCTTTGTTTTCTGGGCCCCACAGATGGTTTGCAGTTCCTCATGGCTTCCTCAGAGGCTTACTGGTTACCGCTCTGGCTGCCAGCGTCAGGGGAGAGAGCTCGAAACGGCAGACATGCTGACCGTCTTATCAGATGCTGTTTGGGTGCGGGCAGCAGCTCGATTTGAGGGAGCATGGATTTTCGATTCCCCTGCTTTGGTGAGGCTGGCTGGTGTGGGTCCGGTGATTGTGGTCTGGGGCCACTCGCAGCTCTGAGGAAGGTGAATATCGGTGGTATTTGCCACTTTGTTGTAGGCTTCTTCTTCCAGGATCTGCTTCACTATTTGTCTGCTCCTTTGCTGCATGCATTGTTGAGGCCTGAAAGGTTTGCACTCTGCCTGTTGACAAGTAAGTTGGAATTTGTTTCAGAGGAGGAAGGCTTTGGGTGATGCCTGTATTGTAAGGAGGATTTGGGCCAGGATTACTGCAAAGGGTGCCCTGAGGAAGGGTGGTCGACTTTTGACATATGCCCCTCACATATCCCCGATCTCCCGAAGCTGGAGAAGAAGAATTTGCTGCCTGGTATTTTGGGAGATGGCAATATGAATACCTGTAGTGCGCTCAAGGGGAAGAAAGTGGTCATCTGTCAACGCACCTCTCCCCCTAGTGGTCAGGAGAGGGTAGAAGACTCCCCTGTGTTGGCCACTGTGGAGACGTATCAAATTGAGAAAGCACTGTGAGACACCACTGGATAAGGTTCATTCGCATTAGGGAGGGACAGTCCAGTACCTCGTACCCAATGTACAATGGATGCATTTTGAACAATGGGCCCATCCCTATCCACTGCAACTAGTGAGCCCTGTCAGGATGGGGGGCTGGTGCCCTTATCGGCAGTCACAGCTTTTCTCTTCCGCTATAGTGAAACAACATCTGGCAATGACAAGTTTGCTCCTTCGATTCTTATATTACCTCCTCAGAAGGACCCTCCGGTAGTCTGGTACCTAGAGACTCGAGGTGTAGAGTCTTTGGTGGTCTTCCAGGTACTGTCAGTCAGATAACAATCTTTTCCGGCTGCTCAGTTTCTCTTCCCAGGTAGTGTGGAGATGGCTGCAAAGGAGGAGGGGGTTTGGGGGGTCCTAAAGATTATTTTAATTTTCAGCTCTCTCTTGTACTGCAGCCTGGATGAAGATATGGAGCAGGCAACCCATACATTTATTGGCCTCTAATATTCATAATGGCCTTTCCAAGCTTATGCCTGAGCTCTTCACCCCTTTCATTTCTATTCCCCTAAGCAGGAGTAAGGGAGATGGCCTGTCCGCGGATTCTTCAGAGAGCCTCATGACTACTATGTTCGATCAAGGTCTAATCAATCCAGTTGCTCCTCTGGAGGTGGAAGATGAGCTTCTGTGGGATCCATATGGAAATGCGTTGACCACTATGAACAATTCTACCCTGGGTGTATTGTCCCTGGTTGTACCATCTGGATCTAAAGATCCAGCACCCTCCTCTGGATCTCCGCCTGCTGCCCCGACACAGGACTCCCCCACGCTAGGGGCCATTTATCATGTCCTTTTGCAGCACAGAGAGGATATTCATAGTGACTCAATGGCATTGACGGTCGCCCAACTTAAGGCTCAAGTGGTTCTTCGCAAACTATAAAAAATATGGACATTATTCAGCCATGGTTGGGGGTTGTGGAAGCCCTTCAAAAGGCAGTGGAATCCAACAGCCTGGTGTTGGCTCAGCATGAGCAGCAGATAACCAACTTGTCCTCAAGGGTGGAGGACTTGGAAAACAGGTCACGTTGGGGCAAATGTTGATGACCCTGTGGCTTCGTAGTTGGTTTGTTTCAAGAAGAATTTCTAGCTTTGAGTTACTGGGATATATATTGCGTGATACAGCAGGCTCAAAGTTTCCCCTTCCGTCATCCTAGTAAACCCGCCGAATACCCTCAGGCCATACTGATTTATATTGGGAACTTCATCCTTCGACAAGAGAACTTTCGGGCAGCGACTCCTATACTGCCGGCCAAAGCATGTGGCATTGATTTTTTTGTTTGCTCAGACTTTTCTCATCAAACAGTCATGAGGCATTGGCATGAGTCCATTCCAGTGCTTTAGATGATGGGGGGCACTATTTCTCTAATGGAGCCTGCAAACCTACAGATTTCAAAAAAATGGCCAGACTTTTTATTGTTATGATGGTCATAAAATACGGGAACTGTTACCCAAGTGGCAACCAGGGTTTGGGTGATGAGCTCTCTTCTTTTGATTCGGGTATATTTTTGGCTGGAGAAGTGCTTTGTCTGTTATCTTACTTATCTTTTTTTGCTGAAGCACTTGGCCTTCAACTGGGCTGGGAGCAGTTTCGTATGGGTCTTAGGGCTGGATATTTTTTTGGCTTATTGACTGAAGGGTTTAGGGGTTTGCTGCGGTCTTGGTGGAGTGTGAGTTGGGTTGATGATTAGGGTTTCTATTTTTTCCCCTTCCTTTACAGTATGCTCTATCTGCTGGGATGCTCGCACTGTCCCCTCCTTCTTGCCTTTTGTCATAGCTTTGGATTCTTGCGTGGCTGTGGAGGGCTGGGAGCTCTCTCTGTTTCTTTTCTTTTTCCTTGGTTGGTTGCTCTCTTGATGGGACTCTTGGGCAAGAGGAGCTGGGCCTGGGGTCGTTTCGGTGGTGGGCTGGTTCTGAACAACAATCAAGGTTGGGATTGGGCTCCTGGAGCTTGGGGCTGGACATGGGGGGTGGGCTCAGCCATATGGGAGTCAGGGATGGGTGAAGGGGTGGTTTAGGGGATATTGTGTCCACTCTTCAGAGCATTTGAGGTATTATTTGTGACAATTTAAACTGGAGCAGGGTAGCTTACACTGCAAGTGAAATATTTCACTTGGTTTGACAAGTTGGAATATCTTATTGTGTTGCGAGGAGAAGTAGCCCATGGATAATGTGTGGTTATGGCAACAGATAGTAGAGGCGGAGGTCCTGGGCAACAGCTGCATATTTTATCATGGAACATTAATGGGGTGAGGTCATTACAAAAGCAGAAACTTGTTTGGGAGTAACTGAATAATCTTAGACCACACTTCTTGTGTCTCCAAGAGACTCATCCGTCTCAGATTGAGGGCCCAATATTAAAAGATCTCAGATATTAGACATTATTCCTTTCTTGTTATACCTCTTCCCAGATGGGGGTTGCACTTCTGGTACAGGATAGTTGGTGGGAGGTTTTGTGACAAATAAGAGATTCAGTGTATGGTTGTTGGTGGTAACTATTCAGAAGGACAGGGATTACTTTACTATCTGCATTCTTTATAGGCCTAACATGAATGATCCGAAGGTTTTTGATATTATTTTATTGGAGTTGCATCTCTGGCCCCCACCCTATATTGTGTGTGGCGATTGTAACATTATAATGTGCTCTAAGATTGATTCAGCATCCTAGCTTGGGCCCTCAGATCAGCTTTTCGATGACCTGGTTCGCTGGGGGAAGCACTGATGGGTGGGGGGCAGTATTACAACTAATATCCTCATATGCTTTGGCCCATCTTTGGTACTTTAGGCATCTTAGTGAATCAGGTTTTTACTTTTTACTCTGCTCCTCATAAGGCCATGTCAAGACTGGAAATGTTTTTGGTTAGCAATGCACTGGATTCCTCTTCTAAGATTACACGCAACCCAAGGGTCCTTTCGGACCGTAATGCCTAGTCATTGTTTTTACAACTTATTGAGTCTACTCAGGTATCTGGCTCCCAGAGGTGGACATTTGAATGCAGGCTACCCTTGGAAGATGGCTATGTTATCTCATTGAATTTGCATATAAGGGAGTTTCTTGAAAAAAACATAGTGATGGCAACACTTCCTGTGATTTGGGATTCCGGACAGATGTCAGGTTGAGTAGCGTTTGGAAATGTTTGCCATTCTTAGAGCTTACCTTAGGAAAATAATCAGGTAGAGGTTGGTCAAAAGTGGGAGGGTTCGACAGATGACATATTTCGAATACAGGCATGGGTTCTTAATGTACAAAAGTGGGGCATGAAAAGATTAATATGTGTGACTGCTGGAAAAATATCCAAAAGCTTTTTGCCACTGCATAGGTCAATTACATTATCCGTCAACTGGCATTATAATGAAAAATAATGTTCACAACTTAGTTTAGGGGAATAATAAACACTTGATAAAATGTTATTATCCTCTTAAGGGTGCCTTTGTGTTGTTAAAGAGCAAACTGAAATTGAAACCAGTTTGTCTGGCAGCTCTTTATACACACCAATGGCTGTGGTGAGCTCCCAAATTATCTGTTAAATACTGAATTAACGGAGGACAATGCAGCTGCAACTGAGAGTAGGAAGGCTACAGTGGTGTTAATGATGACCACTGGGAAAGGATGACTCAACAGTATCGGTCTCGGAACAGGTGGCAACACAAAAAAGTGCCACAATAGTCCTTCCTTTGAAGTGGAAATCCTAAGACCAGAAAAGCAAGAGGAAACAAACTTAGCAAAATGGATTTAGCCTCTAGTTAATATAGGGGTGTGTGTGAAAGGTAAATCCAGGCTCTTTCCGTGGGAAGAAGGCTGTGAGTGTCCTGACAATGGGTCTCTAGAGAAGTTTTCTGTAAAGGAAGCTTGGAGTGCTGTAAAAAAAGGTTGGATTTTTATGAGAAAGCAGTTAGGATTGGGCATCAGAAAACCTCCACTCACTGTCTAGTGCACAAAAAAGTAAGGATATTAACACCACATCCTCATAGTATTTCTGGACCTATAAGAGTACCTCAAAAAAGAAAATGTTCTATCTAACTTATCGGTAAAGAAGACTAAAACTCTCATGCTCTACATTGGCACTCAGGAACTGGTTAGTCTCTCCACAGGTCATCTTGTTGGCCTATAGTTCACTGCTACAGAGACACAAATGCAGAAGTGGTTAATACTTGTAAGGAACTGAAGAAATTATTTGAAAGGGGCTAGAAGTCCATTAAATTATTAAACAAAATCCTTGTCAAGGAGAACCATTAAAGTCAATAAATAAACATGTGATTAACCCACTAGTAGTTTGGCACAAAGCAGTTAAGCTTTAACTCAGAAATAATGTGTAAAGTATGTATGCACCACTCAAACATTCCAAACCAATTTAAAATATAGTGAAAACGTTTATTTAGCTTGGAATACAACAATACCAATAACATCAATATGGGGAACAGAAACTTGGTAGATTCAATGGTCAGATACATTTTTACAAGCTTGTTATTTTCCAGAACATTATATATTTTTTAATAATACATTCAGTAAATGATGTGTACAGATTTCACTGATGTGAATGAATTGCTCATACCTAGATACAATTATTCTCACTTTGCAAAACTGAATATGGGAGACAACATTAAATGAGGATGAAATGCTGGTATTGACAAATGATGGTACCATTAATAATAATATAAACAAATCAATAATATGACTGCTTTGCTAAAGTAGTAACAGGTCCATTGGCTAACCAGACCATAGGTATAGCAAAATACATATTGACACTTCCAGTATTGGTAAGTTATGTCAAGACTGGGTGAATGACTTCTCATTGAAAACTATAACACAATATATAAATATGTTGCATGAAAATGTATACGTGTATGTTTTTCTTAAAGGTCCACAGAAACACTGAATACAACAATATTTAATTGTCTTAACTGCGATGTCTTTAACAAATTGACAGGCTGCAGATACAATTCCAAAAATATAGAAATAGATGCCTTACGTATACCAAGAACATTTGATGTAATAGATAATGAATTAAGGATTATTATAAAGAAGTTATAATCAATTTCGGCAATGGCTTTAATTGAATTTGATAATCTGGGAAATACATTAAAATATGCAAGCATGAACAGGAACACTTTAAAGCTGTAGTTACTTTACGTATTTCCTAACAGAATCTAAGATCTCAGAGTCCTATTAAAATCATAAATGAAATTTCAATATTTCACTTACAGAATTTATGTGATCATCAAAAAATACTCAGCAAGCAAGACTCAGTGTACAGTTCAATCATGATATAAGAGTTTGAAATATTACCTTAAATGGATGTATCACAATACCTATCGTTTTATTACGAGAAGGATATTTTATAAAAAAAAAGGTTTGATGGTACAGCCAACAAAGAAACTATTTTAAAGTATGCATGGGAAGTTCCATAGTGAATGCATTATTTACTTGACGAATAATCTGTATTTTTTTTATCAAATATATAATTTGTGATATTTTTATGTCCGATATTTTGCAATCAATATTTTGTCCTCACACCACCACACTAGCACCTATTCGAGGCTTGCTACATGCTGTATCACATCTCTTCCAGGGCCTGAAGAAATAGGATCACGTTATCCTCATCCTGATGGAACTCTTTGGGCTCCACTTGTAGGCTCACATAATCTTCAATGCCAGCTGCATCATTTACAAAGCTTTCACGAACAGCACCTCTGCTTATCATGCAGACAAGCTCACCATCTCTGTAGGATCTTGGCACACCCACAGCAAGGACACTATCAGATTGGAGACTAAGAAGTGTAAAAAAAGGAAACAAACAAGGCAACAGGCCATTTCTATCTTTGCACCCGAGATCTAGGACAAAGTTCCTGTCTCCATCAGGATTGCCTCAACGCTGCTCCAATTTAGGAAAGAATTGAAAAACACTATATCACAATGCATTAACCGTACTCAACCAGGATGAATGGTTCATGCACATAAGAAGCTATTTTAAAGTACACATGGGAAATTCCATAGCCAATGAAATGATTACTTGAAGAATAATCTGTATTTTGTACATCACAATAATTAATTTCCAATATTTTTGCCTCCCGATATTTTTCAATCAATATAACATCACCACACTGGGACCCCTTGGAGGCTTCCTACATGCTCTATTCAAGTTTTTAGAAATTTCACTTACATGTCAACAGATATATTTCTGATGATTGCAACGCAACTACAGTTGAAAATATTATCAAATGGAAGGTATCACCACAAGCAAAAATCTCAAGGGATTTTAGAAACAATGAAGAATAGTTCTCACATTGTGAGGTTTAAACAAAATTGTTACTTGCTTAAAAAATGCATCACATATTTAGACCCAGGGAATGAGCAGAAGGAATGCCATGGGTATGCTCTACATCTGCCAGAACAGGAAATGATAACTTCATTCTGTTGGCCAAATACTAACAAACTCTTATGTGCAAATCTTAATAAATTAACAAGCATAATTCTATTGTTATCCTACAAGATTTGGTGTTGGAATCAAAATGTGATTATTATGCAGCTCTAGTTTCATATAGTGCAAACCAAATACCCATTTTAGAAAATCCAGTTCCATTTTCATTCATTGAGGGGTCCGACCAGGATTTCATGTGTCTAACAGAATGGGCATAACACACAATAAAAAAGCGGGTACAATTATTTGAGAATTATTTAAGCGAAAATAAGGGTTTGCTTCACATGCAATAGGACATATATGTTCTACATTTTTTTCCTGGACTGGGCCTGATCTTGACACAAAGTAGAACTGCATTATTTATGAACACAACTATGAAAAACTAAATAGACTCGGAAGATTGAAGTCCAAAATGTCAGCAAGTCAAACCCAGAAAAAATGGCTTCTTTACAAGCACTTCGAATGAGAGTTGTCTCCCTGAAGGAGACTGAAACTCAGACTTTCTGCTACTTTCTCAATGAGGAATAAAACTACCAGGCAAAATGGTGTGAAGCATGGAGTGCTAATGCTAACCAATCGAGCTATTTTTAGCTAAGGAAGTCTTTTTATTACCATATAAATATATTATATGTAGTGGGGGTTAGATATTAATATGAATTAGAATGTCTGAATTTTTTTTATAAAATGCTTGCCATTATCAAGTATAAATAAAGCATACAAGACAGAGGTTACTTGTTGATCATTACATAAGACAGGGGTGACCATACGGCAGTGCTATTTCTGATGACATGTTACAAACAAATCTGCTTTAACTTTATGATGGATATGGCTACACTAATGCCCTAATTACGATGGTAGGCGTACTGCCATTGACAGGCCATTGATGGCGGTCCGCCCAACATCTAGGGCAGCAGTCTGACTGCCGCATTTCGATGCAGCTGATTGGACTGCAGAGGTCGTGGGTAGGACCACTGCCTCTGACAGGATCCAAGGTCCCGTCGGGCAGTGGTCAGGCTCCTATCGCTACAATGGAGGTGGTACCTGAGCAGGCACTGACATAGGGATTAGGTTATCCCTTTCTTATTGCCTTTTCATGGCTGTCCGACTGCCATGAAAAGGCAGACAGAAACGGACTTTGAGGGCCCGAAGCAGTGCCCCCATCCCCCATGGGCCACTGCTATGTGGCCCTTGGGTCACATGGAGTGCCCACCATCATATCCATGCACAGTGTGTCATGGACCACATGGTGCCTGGCTCACGGTGTATTGATGTGCACAAAGTGGCTTTTTCTTCTGCGGCTTGAGCTATGGCCCTTTTTCTGGCCCACAGCACAAGCCACAGTAGAAAAAAGCACTTTCTGACCACCTACATGGCGGTCTGATTATAATAGGCCAGGTAGGACCGCCGTTTCATTGTCAGTGGGCCACCTGCCCGATACGATGGTGGTCGGTGGTGCGACCAACCACCATCGTAATGAGTGTGCATATGAAAGGCTTAAGGCCTAGAAAACTAATCATGTGAATTGTAATAACAACTAGCAGAGCATGCAATATAGCAATATACTCTTATAAACAGGCTGACGTTTGTTGCATTAACAAAAATACCAGAAATGGAGCAAAGATGAAAATATTCCATTTTGATGTTCAGAAATCTACATATAGAGAGCAATAATGAAAGATTTTTCTGGCGAGTACAGAGCTAATGTAGAAGTAAGCATCCTTTGATACAATTGCTCATTTTTGGATATGTCTCTGAGGCATGGTTCACATAGTGATACAGATTCAAGAAGCTGTGTGGTGACTCTACCTTCCCTCTCCATAGAGAATGATTGGACAGGAAGGTACAAATAGACCTAAGAATTTGGAAGGGGCTGACATGGAGAGAATGGCTGATAGCTCATATCAAACTGCAGTCCTGACAGCTTCTTAGAGGTATGCAGGGATAATATATAGCTTAACATAAAGTAGTAATGAGAGTTTCTAATCATTCAGCCAATACCATAATTAGAGGGCTGAGGATAATATGGATATAAAAATAGGTAGGCGTTAGTCTAATTATTGCAGAAAGTAAGGATGTGTGATATTACATGCTTTGTGCCTTTCTAATTTCCATCTTGTTTTACATTATGGCTGCTAAGATAACAATAATGGTTTTCACTATTCTGATACGCAAAGTATGAGTGTTGATTATACTTTTATTAAAAAAATAGAAATTGGTACTGAATTTTCAATATATTTCTATTCAATGCAACCTGTGATAAAAGCTATTCTAAGACAGATGACATATATGCGAATTGAAAGCTGTTGTAGTTTACAAGGACAAGAATAAGGAGTCACTGATGAGGCTTCTATAAGAAATTCTATGCAGACAGCTGGACCAAAACAGGCTTGGATTGTGAAACCATCTACAGACCTTACATTTGATAACTTATGCCATGTCACTTTTAAACAGAACTAGGAGGAGTTCCAGTTAGCCAGAAAATCCAGGTGGCGCTTTTCATCAGTTTAGGGAACTGTATTTCTCGATTCTTGGAAGAGATCCTAAAGAAGTGATAATCTAGGCCAGATGTTCTCTCCCTATAGGGGGCAGCACGGATTCTCCTAAGCAACTACATTCAGGTATTTTGTTCCTTCCTCTTGATCCAGTGCTTCTTCTCAAGGTCTTGTGGCTGTGAAGAGTTTCTTAAAGATTTGTGTTACTTTTCAATTGATAAGTGGTTTTGGTACTCAAATTAATTAACCCATAGCCCCATTTTCCACTTGCTGTCAATGTTTTCCATACCATGTTCTCATCCAGGGTGCCCAACGTGTGAAACATAGCATGAGAGGACTTCTCGAGGAACAAGGAGCCATCTGACAAATGTAGCACACCTCAGGTTAACCAAAGCTGCGTATCCAAACTTTGAAGTAATTCTAGAAAATAGTGCTGCTCAGGAAATGTCACAAAGCAACAGACCAGGAAGGCTTCACAAGCAGTCCTGTTGAAAAGACCAAATACCTTCTTTGTCTGCTCTCAGTCCAGTTCTTTCAACCCAATCAACTGATTGTTGGCCACAAATCCTTTAAATGGAAATTTTTACTGTGCTCATTGTGCTTATTGGATACCATAGTTATGTATGAAACAATAATGTTCAAATGATAGAAGCAAGACTGACAGCCTTCAACATAGCACCCTTGCCACAGGATAGATTTACATGTGGGCACATTATCCTACTGGAAACCACACAGCTTGCCAGTTGTCTGACGCGGACCTAAATTATGAGTTATAGATGAATAACTTGTACCTTGGTAAAATTATGAAAATTCAGAACATTCCTACAGCACTGAGAGCAGGGCCGGACTAGGAACCAAAACCGGCCCTGGCAAACTGCTCGGCCAGCACCCTTGGTGGGGTGCGGCTGAGCTATTTTCTAGGGGTGGTTTCAGTCGATTTTGTAACAGGGGGCCGATATTGCCGACCCCTGGTAACAAAAACGGTGCCCCAGGCGGCCCTCCGGGGAAACGCCAGGTGCCCGCCACTGGCAGTCCGGCCCTGACTGAGAGGTGAGAGTTGGATCCCTTAGCAATGTACACAGAACTGGTGCATGGTCAGCAGGTATTATACCACAGCAGAAGCTTTAAATCCATAGACAGAACAACAACCTTAGAAGAAAAAACCTTGACAGATAGAAATTCTTATATGCTTGATTTGAAAAACGTACACTTGAGTGAAATGCGTGATTAGACGTGATTCCAATGGTTTGGTGGAAGATGGGATAGTAGCTAGTTGTCCATTCCCTTCAGTAAGTGTCACTGCTTGTGTGAAAAGATAGACTGCTGTTGGAGTAACCGACCATCCCCTTATTTATTTAATGTGCTAATAAAAAAACATAATGACAGTCCAACAACTAAAGCAGAGCCAAAAACTTCAAAAATATCGAGAATAATCTATTGTATGCATTTTTATTAAACCAGAGTCAATGTCTAACAATTCTTTTTGAAAAATCACTAATAAATCATAATATAACAAATTCCAACCACTGCCCACCCTTCAGATGTAGCCCTAGAACTCAACCATTCAACCACAGTCATCCACAATCACTCAAATCCACCTAATTATTTAGAACTCAACTTCATCAGGGTCTAGACATTAGAAAAAAGTAAGGATTTTTTTCCATCATCCATTACTTTTCAATTTTTAGGAAGCATTGCTTTTCAACCTTCCATTGATTAATATAGCCTCATCGCCGCCGTGGCGGGCTATACCGGCTATTAAAGGCACGCTGCAGCGTTAAAGGCCCAAGCCGAAGGCGAGGGACTTTAACAAAGCAGCAGGACTTTAATAGTCGGTATAGCCTGCTACGAAGGGCTATAAGGCTATTAGAACATTCTGCCACTAGAGGGCAGAATGTTCCAACAAATAAAACAAAGGCTTCAGGGAGCGCGAGGGGATTTAAATCCCCTAAGGCTCCCTGAAGCCTTTGTTCACAGCCAGAGCTGTGAAAAAAGAAACATTGGAATGTTGGAGCTCCGGGCTTATACCAGCCATTATAAGCCCGGAGCACTCCATTGATTTAAATGGTGCTTCCAACATTCCAATGTTCTAATAATATTTAGTCATTATAGCTCCACAACGTATTATATAGCCAATGCTTTCTTCTGTCTAATTTAAAATAATCTCTGTATTTGTAAGGATGCCTTCTTTGAAGTTGACATGGTTTAGTGTGGGATGCGAAAAGATGCCTTGAAGATAGAATCCTCTGTTATTGCTGTGGATTCCATGTTTCTATATATAGTTAAGTCCTTATCAATTGTTTGGCCTAGTGTAGGATATCTTATGAACATATATAATGCACTTCTGTCACGCTTGTCCATAGGCAAATGAGAATTAATTATGGGAACTTAATAAGACCAATAGCTTGTTGAGAATTGGAACTATTTTGGGTAGCACTATTCTACAACTGAGGTTTAATACACCCTCCCGGATGCCCAAAGCCTTGGGTCAAGATTATTGTGCATATCAGTGCCCTGAGGAAGGTAAACAGTCAGCTGACCGCAATGCACTAAAGCGTATGTTGGCATCAGAAGGCTTTCTGACAAATTCAAAGCTTCAGATTATGTTTATGTTGGACACATGAAGACAATGGCTATATAATAAGCTGTGAAGATATAATTACTAAACATTATTCATTAATGGTAAGTTGAAAAGGTATGCTTCCTAAAAATTGGAAACTTCTGGAAGGTAGAAAACACTGCTTGTGTCTATCTTATCGTCTAGACCCGGATGGTGTGGAGTTCTTTTGAATTGGTTGAATTTGAGTGAATGTGGATGAATGTGGGTGACTAGTTACATTTTTGGGCTGTATCTTAGGGGTGGGTAGGAGTTGGTATTCATCAATTTGCAAATGATAAATTTTTTTAATGAATTTGTTTAACTATCCTATCTGGATTGAATTGTTCCGTGCATATTCAAGAAGGATTGTTAAATATTAGATCTATATTTCTTTCACAGCTAATACAAATATTTGTAGGATAAATTATTGATTTTTTTGTGTGCATTTTTTGCTCTGCTTTAGTTATTTGACTGCTCATACTGCTGTTTTTATTAGCTTATCAAAGAAATAAAGACTTGGTGGGCTATTCATATAGTGTTCTCGGTGCCCCTGTCCTTCATCCTTTTTGTTTTCCAGCAGCCCCTCATTTCTCTATTTTCAATGGTAGACTGTTGACATTAGCATAGATAAATGGTTTGATGTAATTAAGGAAAACACATACAGGCACATGCATCAAGCACAAAACCGGCGCAAACGGGCAGATTCTCAGAATCTGCCCCTTTGCGACCGGTATTTTTGCATTTGGGATGCATCATCTCTATTTAATGAATCTCAAAATAGCGATTCCTTAAATATAGCGATAGCATTTAAGGAATCCCTAATTGAGATTCCTTAAATGCAATGCATTACAGTTTTAAAAATAGCGATTTCGCTATTAGCGTGAGCAAATTACCATGAAGCTGGACTTCATGGTAATTCGCGAAAACTTAGAAAAATGCACTTATTTGCATTTTTCTAAGTTTCATGTTGCGCGCACACATGCCCTTAGAGCATGTGTGTATGCAACATATGTGCAGAGTTAACATACATGGGTGCAATAGGGTGTCATTTTGACACCCTTGCACCATCGAAATTGCGGGAGCAATTTGCGAGTACCTACTGGTACTCGCAAATTGCTCCCGCAATCTCTAATTTTAACCCTATGATGATGCATGTGCCTGATAGAACGTTCTGGTGCTTTTCATTAAAAAAGCTTGGATGCAGAACAAGGACCATAGACAGTGCACCTCCGAAAGAAAGATTTGTGAGCGGGCATAGAACATCCACAAAAGCACACTGCAAGACTCCAAGCCCACCCAAATAGAGGAATGAGGCCCCCTGATCATGCACAGAGAAAATTCTCAGTGTTACCAAGGCTGCACTATATTGGCATGGAAAGTCGGTCTCTAATTCTTGATACGGTCCATGCAATCCTTCATGAGTGTCGGTGCGGACTTTGAAAACAGATACGTTCCTGGAGCACTTCAGGGTCCTTGCCAAACATTCATAGGCACCTCAAACAAACACAGGGAGGCAATTGAACCACTCTGTGTTTGTGCTACACTGCAATCTTCACATGACCAGGTGTCTCCAACCTTTTCTATAATGAGAGCTATTTCATTGACAATAGTCCAGAGATCTTCACTCTGACAATTATTGCAATAGTGACCACATCAGCGACAATCACCCCAATGACTAATTCAGTATCACAAAGGTACAAATATAGGAAAGAATAGATTCACTATTTTAAACTTAACATCTATGTACGTTGAGAATATATATATATCTTCAAGAAAAAGAGATCTGGGGTTACGAATGTAAATACAACTTACTTAACTTTATATACTTTCTGTAAGAACTTGGAGTATTAGTTTATTGGGGTAGGTACCCACCTAAAGAAATAACTATGATCCTTGTTAGGGTGACCCACTAAACCTACTACATTATCTTGAGCTCAAACCCTTGGTAGGTATGGCACAGAGCAGACAGGCTTAAGTTAGAGGCAACGTTTAAAGTATGAATGCAGTACCAAATCAAAAATAAGGTCTAAACACAACAAAAGAAAAATCCAAAATCAATTTAGAAAAATAGAGAATATTTTAATAAATATAATGACACCAAAATGACAAATATACATAAAGGAAAATTTGAAATATAAAAAAATAGTACCAAAAGCATTCAGCATCTTCAGATTGCACTTGGCCATACCAATTAGCGCATTAATACCAACCATGATGGAATGTGAGTTGGATACAGCAATCAGGTTCGACCTGGTAGGATGTTTTACCTTCAGACTTAAGCCCTCATTATGATGTTGGTGGGACCGCCACCAACAGGCCGTCAGTTTGACCGTCACATTACGATGCGGGCAGTCAGGCTGCACTGGTCTGGGGACAGATCAAGGATACTGTCACGGCAGTGGTCAGGCTCCTATTCCTACTATGAGGGTGGTGCTTGCGCAGTAACTTCCATATGTATTAGGATATCCCTTTACGACGGCCTTTTCATGTGGTCTGACCGCCATGGAAAGGTAGCCAGAAAGGGACTTTGAGAGCCCCAAGCAGGGCCCCATTACTCTTTCGGCCACCGATAAGTGGCCTGGGGGCACTTGTACTCTCCCCCTAGATATCCATGCACCATCAAGGTGAACTAAGTGCCTTTTACTACTGAAGCTTGTGCTGTGGCACTTTTCCTGGGCCACAGCACCAGCCAAAGAAGAAAAAGACCCTTTGCAACAACCTGCATGGTGGTACTATCATTATAGGGCAGGGGGGACTGACGACTCATTGTCGGATAGTCACCACCCTGCAGCAATGGTGGTTGGACGCTCGTCCGACGGCCATCGTAATAAGGCCCTAAGACTCTGAAATGGAAATCAAAAATCCTCAGCTGGGCAAGGCAATAGGGTGTAGCTGAAGAGGGTTCCACATCATCAGAGACAGTGGACAAGGTCTTGGTGAAACTGTTCACTTTTAGCAGGAAAGCTCAGAGCAACAGACATTTGCATTTCACACCTAAAGAAGGTCCCTCGACTGCCAGATATGTTTACCTCCTTTGCCCAGTGAAGATTTGTAAGTTAGGACTTAGTCACTTTTTCAGAGCTTGGATTCTTCCAGCAGTTCCAAACTGCAGGCTGTAGCCAAAGAGGGGTCCACGAGGCCGGATGCCTTCTGTGCGAGGTCCTGCTGAATTGGATTTTCTGTAGCAGAAAAGCTCCAAGCTAGAGCAACCTGAATAATTGGCAAAGTAGCAGAACACCTTTGTTGGATCAACTTGCCAGGTTGATTCTGGTCCTTCAGAAGTCTTGAAAGCAGAAATATTTTCAAGTTGCAGATTTCAGGATATGTTAGGAGGGGTACACTTTGACAACAGCCAATTTTTCAAGACACCAGGGGGCAGTACTTAGGGGTCAAGAGTTTATCCAGCAGAGGCTAGCAGCAAAGTCCTGGGCAGGTCCTAGTGGAAATGGTGAGCTGAGAAGTTGCAGGAAAGGCCTCTTGTACCTTGTTGTATCCCTTTACCTTAAACAGTAGGTTAGCATTATGATGCTTGTAGTCCACTTCTTTGTCACCGATACAAGAGAGAGAGCAGGTCCAGTCTTTTTGGCTCTTCCCAAGTCACAGATAGCAGATCTTCTGTTCTTTCACAGCTCCATAAAGTGTTCTGAGGAGATCACAGAAGATGCTTCATTTATGCCTTGCACTAACCTGTAGGTGGTTTAAACTTTTGACCACTCCCAAGCAATCGGATACAAGTTGCCAGTGGTTACTCCACCCACTTTTGCAGCATTTCCTGTATGCCCTACTGTAACCAATCCCACAGCACCCCTCTCTACCTAAAAACAAGATGACTGAATCTTTCTTTCCTAGTCAGTGTGTCAGGCTGGGTCTCTGAGCCTGTTGAATCTTGAGAACTGCTGCTAATTGCGAATTTTGCACATTAATACCTGTATGCTCTGTGTTTTTAAAGACCTTGCTATTTTAAAATCAAATCTCTTGTAGTCTTTTAATCTTTTTTGCCGACCCGCGGTGCCCACCTGTCAGAGCGAGCTCGGCCTGCTAGGGTTCAGCGTTCTAGCTCCACGTTCTTACGGGCTATAAAATCCACATTGGCGGGACCGGGCAGCGGATGCGCCGAAGGCGGGCCAAAGGCAAGCCCATCTGCGCCTGCCGGCGCCCGGAGCGTGCCCAGCGCCAGAACCCCTGGTCCATTTGGGCCTCGTAGCTTCACCAGAAAGGAACTCCTTGACCTCAGGAGCGGTGAGTGCTGTGCCCCTGATGTTCTCCAATTGGGTGGGAAGCATGGAGAGTCTAATTGTACAAGTTGTGATTTTCAGCTTAACCCAGTACTGAGTACTGCCAATAATGCCGAGCAGCCCGTGGTGGGAGTGCTGCCAGGCGGTGACGTGGAGCGGGGGGAGTGGCAGGTGGGGGGTAGTAAACTACGGATAACTGCCAAATAGAGGTAAGTAAACATAAAAATAAATAAAATGAATTTTGTTGCGCACACTTCATCGCATTTGACCAAATGCGATGCAGCGTGCGCAACAAAATTCATTTTATTTATTTTTATGTTTACTTACCTCTATTTGGCCGTAATCCGTAGTTTACCACCCCCCACCCTGCCCACCCCGCCCCCACGTCACCGCCCATCATCACTCCTACCACCGGCCGCTACTGATGCCGAGCATGCAAGGAAGGCGGGGATGAGGGCAAACAAAGGAGAAACCGTAGACCCTGGGACCTGTGTGAATGCCGTGTTGGCATCCAGTGTTAGCAGTGGTCCTTGGGGTAATGGTGGCAAGATGGGGCGGGACCAGTCCTTGAAATGCATATTATTAAACACGTGATCAGTGGTCAAGCACAAATATCAGCTAGAATGTCTGTTACAACTTGCCAATCCGGATATAGTTTTTCTGACCTGGACGGATGAGTCCTCTGACCCTGATTGGAATATGGCCCTCCTCCCAGGCTATGTAGTGACCAGACAGGACAGGACTGGGAATAACGGAGGCGAAGTGCCTTAATTCACCGAGAGCACCTAAAGGTGCGAGTCGAAGCAATCGCACTGCTTCCAGCAGAGGTGATGCGTTTCTCTTTCAAGCTAAATAACACCTCCACGTTCCAAGGCATACTCGTCCATAAGCCACCGGGCCCTAGAGCTGCTTTTTCCCCAAGCCCTTCAGACCCTATTAGAGTCCTGTCTGGACTTTCCCACACTCACGATTTAGGGTGACTTCAACTATCATCTGGAGTTAAGTACCAACTCAGACACCACCAGTCTCCTGGATATTGCAGCAGCATACGGTCTTACTCAATTAGTGTCTGAGCCCACCCATTCAGCCCGCCACACGTTAGATGGCATATTTACAAACAACTCAGATATTAGTTTGACTAAGACCTTGCCACTACCCTGGACAGACCATAGGGCGATCCACTTTGAAATGAGTACTAAAAAGCCTATCTTCTCGATCCCAAGCAGATCTTCTAGGGTAAGGACTCGGCAGTGGAATAAGATTCAAGGGAGTGACTTAGATCATGCCCTTAATATCTGCCCCCTCACATTGGTTAGGGACTTTAATGAAGCAGCGCACCAGTTTGACAACTGGATCCGCACAGCAATTAACCGTGTAGCGCCTGAACCAACTATCTCAGTTAAAAGAGGCTCAGTAACCGTGCCTTGGTATGGGCCAGACCTTAAACGCATAAAGGTCAATTGTAGGAGAAGTGAACGAATCTGGAGATCGGACTACAGTAAGGAGCATAAAGTGACCTACAATCTACAGTTAGAACAATACAAGGAGGCAATTATTGAGGCAAAACGTGTTTATTTCATGTCAAAATTTGAGGCTGCCAGAAATTCCTTTAAGGAACTGTTTAAATCTATTCAAATGTTAGCCAAATCACAACAGTCTAATCAGTTCAGACCGGACCAAGCCTTTTGTAACAAACTGGCTACTTTCTTTCAAAACATGGTGCAAACGATCTATAGTGACTTCCTAATACAGCCGGGGTTACGGATGGCGGTAACAGTCTATCTACAGAGGAGAAGGTAGCTCACTGCCAGCTAACTTGTTTCCGGCCGCTTTCTCAGGAGGAGGTCTACAACCTCCTCCTATCCACAAAGTCTGGCTCACCAAACGACCCCTGTCCCCCAGCCACCATGGACCTAGTGTCCCGAAACATTAGCACACATTTAACCCCTCTGTGAAACCAAGTTCGAGAGTCTGGTATTTACCCCGGTGCTTGGAAAAAAGCATGTATCAGGCCTATCCTTAAAAAGCTGGCCCTTGACCCAACTGAGACAAAAAACTATTGTCCAATTTCAGGGTTGCCGGTTGCTGCCAAAATTCTTGAAAAAGCTGTTAACAAGGGGCTAAACCATTACCTCGAATCCAATGATCTGCTTGACCCTACTTAGCACAGCTTTAGGCCATGCCACTCCACTGAGACGGCCCTGATAATGGCAATGGAGGAGATACAGAAAGTGATGGATGGGGGCAGAGCTGTTCTCTTTCTCTTAGACCTATCGGCAGCATTTGACACCGGGAATCACACGGTTTTAGTGCAGCGGCTGAGCGACGTGGGAATTGAGGACAAGAAGCAAGGGAGCAGAACATACATTGGGATAGTCTACAGTCTACAGTCCGACTCCTTTCATCTCCGTGCGGAGTACCACATGGTTCAGCCCTGTCTCCAACACTTTTTAACATGTATGTCACCCCTCTGGCTAGACTTATCAGAAAGCATGGCTTTACCTTGGTCTTGTACGCTGATGATTCCCAGCTCCTAATATCTGTGTCTAAACAACCAGAGACAGTCGCCAGTGGCTTTCATGCGTGTCTGACAGAAATTCTGAGCTGGATGAGCCAAAACTTCCTTACGATAGACACAGATTAGATGGAGGTTCTGGATTTCGGCAGGGGCCTTTCACTGTGGAATAAAACCTGGTGGCCGACAGAGGCAGGTGATTGTCCTTGCCCCACCAACAAGGTCAGGAACCTTGCAGTGATCTTTGATGATCAGCTCAACTTCTCGGCCCAGGTCAATCGTCTGACCTCCTCCTGCGTCTTCCTACTAAAGTGTTTACGGAAGATTTTCCCTTTCATCTCAGGGGAGCTTCAAAAACGGTTGTAGTAGCACTTTTTCTTTCGAAATTAGACTACTGCAACACGCTTTTTATGAGCGTTGATAAGTCTCAGACCAGGAAATTACAATCACTGCAAAATGCTGCGGCGCGATTGTTATTAAACATTCCCAAATGCCATTCTACCTCGGCGGGAATAAGGTCTATCCACAGGCTCCCTGTCCAGCAACGAGTAGAATTCAAGGCCCTCTGTCTGGTGTACAAGGCTCTGTATGGTGGAGGGTCGGTGGAGATCCAGAAGGTGTTTTCATGGTACTCTCCAACCAGAACTCTTAGATCAACAAACACGGGCCTCATCATACCCCTAAAATCCGTGGAGCAAGATGGGGAGGTCGGAGTCTATCATACTGTGCAGCCAAGCTATGGATTCAAATGCCTTCTAGCATACGACTCCAACCCAATCAGTTGTTGTTTAGGAAAACGCTGAAGACCTGGCTGTTCCCTCCAAACGAAATCTCCGGTTCTACAACTCAGTCTCCTCCTGTTCACACCCAGCACCAAGACGCCGTGGCATTCCAGTGCTCTATAAATGACTATCCTATCCTAGTGCAGAGCTCATGTGCCCACCCCAGAGGCGTGGCCATGGATATTAGCAATACCTCCTTTGTAGTCACTGTAAACAAATTTTGGGGGCAGCTCCCATTCAACTGAGAATGATGTCTGTCTGAATGGGGGTAGAAAGGGAAGCGGCAGGTCCAGGTATTGGCTACATCTGCCTGTGACAGGGTAGGCATTTTTTAATTAATCAGGTTCCTGGGCCCAGACTACAGGCCATCCTGTCAAGGGTAAAAAAAATGCCGCTCCCACACCCTAGGCATCTTATACCTTTTCTGGGAGCAAGCTCGCCTCTCGTCAAGGGGGCTATTCAGTTGCCAGGTGACAGGTGGTGCTCAACCAAATTTCCATTCAGAGGTTTAATCAGGGAAAAGGTAACTTTCTAAATGTATCTTTTCCAAAATATTTATCACAGATCCAACTTTATCAGTGAACTGGGCTTTCAATACATATTTTAAAAAATCCAAGAGTGAAATTTGTAGCTGTTTCCTAGCCAGATATATAACATTATTAAATGTAATATCATACCCCAATGCTTTCCTTTGAAACAGCCAACCCTGTTACATTGAAAATAGCTCTTGGCGACTTTTCACTGGAAAGACATGTTTAACATTCAATGTTCTACTTTTAAATACCATATGCCCTGCCTTAGAAAGATTAAGGCCTACTTTGGAGTGACCTATTTATATTTAAAAGGAAGGTTTAGGCCCAAATTGGGATTATTTTTACAGATTGAATTTGCCGTTTAAAACTGCATATCCTGGTTACAGATCTGCTGCTGTACTGGATGGCACAATGGGTTCTGCAGTTGCATTGTAGCATAGTAGGCTATTGCTCTCAGGTGGACCCAAGGTGACATTTAAGCTCCAAACAAACCTCAAAAATAAATGATTGCATGAATTTTATTAGACGATAAATGGGAAGTAGTGTCTCATGTTTTCTGTGAGAATTTCATTCAGTGGGCTTGGATGGCTTTTGTCAAGTGATGGAGCTGCTTGCTTCATTTAAGAAACATAATGGAGCACTATTGAAGGCGCACCCGGCGCATAGCAGAGTGGCGCCCTTAGTCGCGGAACGGGCAGGAGCAGCCAAGGGGGAGAGTTGTCCTCTGTTGTTGTCACCACATCGGAGGGCTGGCTCCCATGACGTCATTGGGGGCCGCTCAAGACGGCAGCAGCTTTATAAGGTCCCGCGAGGCGAGGGATCGGCCTCTTTTCCCTTCGCTGAGCACCAAGAGCCATCGCACTGGATTTGCACAAGGTGAGCACGGTAGATGGCGGGGGGCACAGTGGGGGGGACGACCAATGGCGTAGCAATGGGTAATATAGCTTTAGTAGATTATTAAGTTAAAAAACAAAAAAAAGAGGAGAAATAGGCAAACTGTCTCACGACCGGGGATAATTCCTATGTTGTTTTGTTTCATGTCGGGGCCACCTCGGGAGATGGAGACAGCACGATTCCGGGAAGGCGACCTGCGGATCCGGAGGAGGCGGCCAGCAAGAAGCACGAGGCAGGCCGAGCTGAAGAGCGTCATGGCGGCCGGGAGGCATGGTTGTGGACACTGAGGCCTCTTTTGTATCAGCAGGTTTGTTGTGTGCAAAATAAAGAGCACACGTCCAGTGCTTAGACAGGAACAGAATGAAAATAAGGTTTTATGGAGCAGATGAGGACTCAGCGTTCACTCTTGAGTTTATAGATGCTAAGGGAAATTACGGGTATAAGCTTACATACAGGGAACGGCTGTGGGCGTTGCATGTGAATATAGATATGTGTTGCTTCATTGCTATGCCCGGATGGGGAACCACTAAGGACCAAGGGGTGGAGCAATGGACCCTGGGCCATAGACCCCGGCCGCGTCACCGACTGTGGTGCGGGTGATTGTGGTCACGGGGGTGTTTCCTACGGGGGGGGGCTACTCCAACTCAGGTGGCTTGGGGTTGGCAGCGTCGCCGACTGTGGTGCTGGACCCCAGGGGTCGAGCGTTCTGTTCGCATCCACATCACGTGATCCTGGGCACATTGGTTTTATGACGGCAGACTCGTCCTCTTCCTGTGTACGGGGGCTATATAGTTAGTTTGCCGCCGGCCCGGAATTTGTTTTGGCAACACGAGGATTTAGTCAGCGATCCGGTCACCTGCGGGTAATTGTCGCCAACATGTATTGTTTCGAGGTGTCGCACCAAGCGGTCCAAGGCGCGGGATTTCGGCACCAGTCCCTCTGGAGCCATAGGTTCGGATCCCACCGCTGCCTATTGCTTAGCACTAGATATGTACTCCACACTCGGGCAGATTGTTCGAACCTCCAGACAGTACTTACTGGTGGGCCCACAAGTCCTATTCATTAGTTGGTTACCCCAGATGAGGGCCTAGTTGGGGTGGGGGCGACCTCGGCACGGGACGCTCCCCTACGCGCCGGGTGCCCGATGGTAGGTACCATTGTCTCATTAGCTACTTCCCGGTAGCGACTTTCAGGCTGCTTTGCATGCTCTTGGGCAGGCTAGGCCAGGCGATCTGCTCTGGTGCTCACTGGTATTCTTGCTATACCGGTATGCCTGTTGCCGGCAAGCGCCCACTTCGGGTGAAGTAGAATTAACTGGTATGTTTTCCAAGGGGGGGGCGCCCCTCGGTTTATGTAGGTTTTTTCCGACCTTTTGGGAGACGATGCAGTCCGTCGGCCACGTGGTGGAGTAGGTAACCATGGTTTCGAGCCTTGTGGTTGCGTCCAACATGTTCTACGGGCAATTATGTTATTCTCCCTGCCGTGTGTGCTAATGTAAAAGCGGCGATATGTTAAGTGCTCCTATACCTTCGGGGCGCGCTTTCGCCCCCTCTCCAACGCAGCAGTGCGGTTTGCTGCTTTATGGACTATGGATGGACAGCTGGGTAAGTTAAGCGGGGTTGCGCCTGGTTAGTACTTGGATGGGAGGCCGGGGATGTAGCTCCGTGCTGCTGCAACCTGGCTACGGTTTCAGGGTTATGAAGTGAAAACAGGCAGCTTTGGATACATGGGGGTTGCACCAATTTTTGCGGATGTCGAAAATTTGGTGAGTCCGAAAAGCATAGCTTTCGACTAGCATGCTAGGTAATACGGTGCGAATTTTAGGCTACTATTGGAGAATAATGCGGGGATTACACCCTTCACGACTGCTCCCCTTAGCGCTATTATATGTAATTTGCCTTCAGATCAGTGACAGTCTACACCCTTCGCGACTGCTTTCCAAAGCTCTATAAGTCATTTGTTTTCAGAATGGTGACCGTCTGAGGTTAGTAGGGCGATCTAGGTCAGAATTTTAAAATCTAAGCAACAAAATCGCTAAGGGGTACGGTTGGGTTAAACTTTGAACATATGCATTTGCCATGTATCTTTATGCCCATGACATAAATAGAACTCATGCCTAGCCTTAATCACAGTTACCTATGATTCAAGGTAACCAATGGTTAGGGGAATGTGGGGATCCCTGTTTGTTAGGGTATGGCATTAGGGGGTTGGCGGACTTAGCTCCGTGTTGCACTCTCCATCTGCGGGCTTAATTACATGATAATTACAGTTACCTGTGGTGCGGCACAGGGCCATACCCGTTTTTTGGTGTGCGTCATTAAGGGAGCTGTTGTACTTGGCTCTCAGTTGCACTTACCATCCACATGATTGGGATGTTTGGAGGAAAGCTTTGACAAGACAGTTGTTGTTGCCCTCTCTTGTGGTAGGCTACCAGTATATAGAGCACTATAGCCGCAAGCAGATGGTAGTACCCCAGCTTTAATACTCTATCGCAGAACATCGCAAACCACATCTGAAGCTGCTGTAGCAAGGCTTTCGCTTGACGCTACCAGCGTCACTTCGGTGGCAGGGGGACAGTTCCCCTCCCGTCTTTCTAGGGAAAATGGTAAGGGGTAGTCAATGACCAGATCATCTCCCTGGGGTACAAGGCTAAATACCTATGCATTTCATTATCCCGTGGAGGTAGTAAGGAGGTTACAAATTTGGGTAAAGCATCCCAAATAACGTGTAGAAAGGGATAGGTGACATAATCCCTGGGGTTCATTTGTGACGTAATCCATAGTCAATGTGGAGAATTGTGCCAGTAGTCCTCAGTGAGGACTGAGGGTGTGCAACACAATTCACAGGGAGTGAGCCTTGGGAAGGAATTCCACTTTAAAAGCTCACACCAAAAAAAAAAAAAAAAAAAAGTGTAGATTCACTGGGTCTGGCTTAATTGCCAAATATTTCGGTGCAGATCTTCTCCTTTCCTTTCAACTACAGCAGTCTATCGTAAGGGACTTAGGGTGTACATTAAAATTCACAAAGAGGGGGCCGTTGGGAATAGAAGGCATTTCAAAAACTCATCCAAATAACAGGTGGCAATTTATTGGTGAGGTAATCCACAGGTAATGTGGGGAATGAATAGTGTCAGCAGACCATAGTGAGGTGTCATGGTGTTCAACACAAGTAATGGAGTACAACACAAGTAACGAGTGGACTTGGGGAAGGAAATGCTGAGTGGCCAAATATTTGTATGCAGAGCTTCTCATTTCCTTCTAAGCGTCAGCTATCCTTGGGGAGGACTTGTGGTGTGCAGCACAATTATCATGGAATGGGCCTTGGGAAAGAAATGCATTTTTAAAGTGCAACCTAATAACGAGGGGCAATTTATTTGTGGCTTAATCCCCGGGCATGGGATTGGCGACCAAATCAACCATCATTAGGGTTGCTTTACTCGATGCCCCCTTTTTTCCTTTTCTTTTACGTGTCAACAGTTCTAGTGAGGACTGATGGTGAGTAACACAATTAACATGCAGTAGGCAGAGGGCAGTAGTGCAGAAGTACAGGCCAGTAAAAGACCGGCAGAAGAGAGGCCTTTGAAGAACACGAAACATGCAGCATAGCGGAGTAGTTGCTGTGCACAAGGGGGTGCCAGGTTGGTAAAGAGACTATGGCTGCTGTCAGCAGGTGAGGGCATTGGGAGCCCGGGGGCTGGCCGAAGGAAAAGAGGTTTGTCATGCAGGGGACATGGACATTGTATTCTTACCGGGGCCGCCTGCAGTTCTTCTTTGGGTTTCGAGCTGCTGGGAGGCGGGTCGATTGGAGGTCCTAGGACACTAGTTTCCTTGGGGATGGAAGTGGATATCTTAAGGTAAACCGGGAGATAGTGTAATGGGGGCTTTCCCAACCCAATGGGCACTATTAGAGGTTCTTGCTAGTTGCCAAGACACATTGTATAAAGCATTCTTGGCCCAGGTAATTTATCACAAGGCGGTAAGAGGTTTCGGTATTACGCCACTGCTTAATGACCAATGGTCCGAAAGGAAGCCTTTATATGCGGTCGGTAGTAATACCGCAGGCAGTATAGGTTAAGTGGGCCCCGGTTAAGGCCTTGGACAGGGTGGCAAAGAAGCTGATCTAGGCGAGCAGTAATACCTCAGATGCCCAGAGGAAAGTAATGAGGGTTGCGCTAGCAGGAATTTATCGTAGGTTCTGGGGTAGTAGTTCCCTTTGGGAGACAGGATGGTGGAAACACAGCTCGTCATAGGTTCCGGGCAGACGGGCATGGATTCCTTCAAGGAAAACGGGAGATAGTGTGAACTGAGGGGCCTTCACAACTCTAGGGCCAAGGAGAGGGTGAGTAATTTATCACAGGACTTCCCAGATAATAAAAGAGAGCGGTGGCATCAAGTTGGAGGGCATATGTTGGTAGAAGGGCAGTAGCTCGTTACACGGACAATGCTAGGGGCTATTGTGGAGCACAGTTAGCGTAGAATTTTATTTGCCCCCTAGTTTGGAGAAAGCCGAGCTTGGTGGGAGGAATTCTTGTAATAACGCGATGGAGCGAACTATGAGGCTAGGAGGGTCCTTAGCCAGACAATAAGGTTGATATGGCTTCCAGTTTTAAGGGGCAGTCGTTACCTAGTAGTAAAAGGGGTTCCCATTGGAGTACAGGAGGCAGAAACATATCTTTAAGCACCCATAGTGGGGTCGTGCGGGGGGGGGGGAGAGCCCCACCTTTAAGGAAAGGGGCGCTTATGGCTATACGAGGACTAGCAGCTCCGCTTAGTCTGTGTCCGCAGCTAGGTTTCCAACCAGTAGCGGGGACTCATCTGTAGGATATGGAATCTTAGGTAAGATACGGGGATGGCATGAGGTCGCAGAAGAGTATATCTACCCAGAGATCCCAGGGGCCCAAAAGGGGTAGGATTTTATTATCCCACTTGCTTGGACGAAGCTGAGCTTGGGGGGGAAGGAATTCGTACAATAACGCAATGGAGCGTACTACGCGGCCAGGAGGCTCCATAGCCAGACAATAAGGTCGACATGGCTTCCAGTTTATAAGGTGCAGTTGTCTCCAAGTAGTAAATGGGTACCTATGGGAGAATCTGGGGCAGAAGCGTGTCCTTAGGCACCCATAGTGTGGGGGGTGCGGGGGTTGGAGCGAGGCCCCTTAGGGGGGGCACTTTTTGGTCATACAAGTACCAGCAGTTCCGTTTTTGGTTAACAGCACAATTGTAGTGGTGTTAAAGAGGCCCATCAGGGGTAGCGGGGGGAGGGCGAGTTCGACAGTGGCCGACTCGCCCTGTGGCGGATTTTCTTCCAGAAGATATGGGGGCTACCCCAAATGTGGACTGATTTACTTGACTTTCCCCTTGGAAGGGGGTTGAATTAACGTGGGCACTGGGCAGGCAGGAGGGGGGACTGACCTGCTGGTGGTCCTGGCCTTTCTGCCCTACCCCGGGATGCCAGAAAGTGAACATTTTGGGGGATTTGGCCTAGTGGTAGGTCTCCCCTGGCAGGGATGGACCGCGATGCGGTGCCCTGGAAGTTACTAATCAAGGGATGACCTTGGTTTAAGGTGAGGGCGATGAATAAGGTTAAGGGGCCTGCTGGCACTTGACATTAACCTCTTTGAAATGTTCCTTTGTAAAGAAAGGTCGAGATACTGATGTGTGGCTTGCACAATCTATGAGCTGTTCATCTGCCCTATGACCTGCTTCTCAAAAACAATTATGTATGATCTGGCTGATCTTATGAACGGTGTTCTCATAACAATGTTTGCTTAACTATGCCAAAGGTTGTCACTTATCATTTCACAGTGAGTGGTGTCTATATGAATAAAAGGCTACGCCCTTGGTTAAACCACAGTAATGACTATTGTCCATCTCCTTGGGAGTGATGCGGTGGGGCGCAGCGAATGGCACGTGTGGGCGCACTATGAAGGCGCACCCGGCGCATAGCAGAGTGGCGCCCTTAGTCGCGGAACGGGCAGGAGCAGCCAAGGGGGAGAGTTGTCCTCTGTTGTTGTCGCCACATCGGAGGGGTGGCTCCCAAGACGTCATTGGGGGCCGCTCAAGGAGGCAGCAGCTTTATAAGGTCCCGCGAGGGATCAGCCTCTTTTCCCTTCGCTGAGCACCAAGAGCCATTGCACTGGATTTGCACAACCACCCACCCACCCTGGCAAGAAGGCAGAATGTGGCGATCTTGGCGGATTTTCTTCCAGAAGAAATGGGGGCTACCCCAAATTTGGACTGATTTACTTGACTTTCCCCTTGGAAGGGGGTTGAATTAATGTGGGCACTGGGCAGGCAGGAGGGGGGACTGACCTGCTGGTGGTCCTGGCCTTTCTGCCCTACCCCGGGATGCCAGAAATTGAACATTTTGGGGGATTTGGCCTAGTGGTAGGTCTCCCCTGGCAGGAATGGACCGTGATGCGGTGCCCTGGAAGTTACTAATCAAGGGATGACCTTGGTTTAAGGTGAGGGCGATGAATAAGGTTAAGGGGCCTGCTGGCACTTGACATTAACCTCTTTGAAATGTTCCTTTGTAAAGGAAGGTCGAGATACTGATGTGTGGCTTGCACAATCTATGAGCTGTTCATCTGCCCTACGACCTGCTTCTCAAAAACAATTATGTATGATCTGGCTGATCTTATGAACGGTGTTCTCATAACAATGTTTGCTTAACTATGCCAAAGGTTGTCACTTATCATTTCACAGTGAGTGGTGTCTATATGAATAAAAGGCTACGCCCTTGGTTAAACCACAGTAATGACTATTGTCCATCTCCTTGGGAGTGATGCGGTGGGGCGCAGCGAATGGCACGTGTGAGCGCACTATGCCATCTGTAAGCAGGCATTAGATTTCTGGTTGATCGTATGATCATTCTTTTGAGACTTCAGTGAACGGTCTGACTGCAAGGGCCAGACTGGGACAACAAATAGGCCCAGACACCAAAATAAAAGTGGCCCTCATTAGGAAAGCAGATAGCTAAAAAAACAAAAGTGGTAATATCAGGGAAATCAAAAGTAAAAAGTTGCCAAACTGGCCATTCAACTGGCTTACAACTGCTAAAAAATGTCCATCCACTGATCTGACAGACCTGCCCGTCGGGCACTGCCTGACTTCCCTATAGGCCAGTCCGAGCCTGCTGGCTACTCCACAGTGCAGACCACAACATTCTCAGTGTTTTTCTGCACGTCTTTCTTCTGAAATACTTTGAGTGCATCAGAAAGGATCGAATTGAATGCAGCTGTGAACTACGTGTAAGAGGAGGTTGCAATTTTTGTGGGGATTACTGCCCCACCCAAACCCCACAAATCTTTGCACAATACATGGGCTTCCAGTATCGGCAATGTTGTCGTTTATACAATTAATATAACATTGATCTAAGTGAGCAGCTTTTCAAAGATCATACTATGTTTTTTAGGTCTCGCCTGACCCAGCGCATGCGCTGGTCTGTCGAGACTTATTGAGAGGGCTCCAAAAAGTGCTACCAGGCCAGCCTAGAGCTACAGTGCATGTGCGCGGGTGCACGCGCCGCGCTTTACCGCGATTACTTTCACTTTCGCGGCCTCACGGCCGCTTTGATGTTTGATCGTGATCACGATAGCGATCACTTTCACTTTCGCGGCCGCAAGGCCGCTTTGCATAGACAATAGGTCTCGCTTTTGGGACCTTATCAGTATTTAGTTATGCAACTGTTGCATGGCTAAACACTTATAAGGTTCCAAAGGCGAGACCTATTGGCTATGCCAATGCTTGTTTTCTTTGCTTTCCGGCTTCCTGTCTAGTCTGCAATGCATCAAGATGCTGAAAGACACCAATGATTTCCACAGGATAAGTGTTTTAAAATGGTGTTTCTGACACTCAGTTACAGACCATCATGATTTCATTCACAGCACTGCAGAGCACAGTTTTGATGTTGCTGCATGATAATTTTTAACAATGTAAATCCGAGTTTGCTTGTGGCACGTCTATCATTCTTCATTTTGAGGCTGTCAGAAGGTCAACAAATCTTGCTCCAGATGGAAAATAGGAAGAAGTTTGATAGCTAATTAAATGTCAAATTGTGAAGAATCCATGTTAGCGCAACTCGGTTTTTTATAGTGGTTGTCGGACGCATTATCCCCTGTCATGAGCAGTGCACGAGCGCTCAACCATTTTGCATTCTAAGCCGAGAGTGGCCCAATGTGTTGTCAATTTAAATGGCCGCCAATGCTTCAAAGGGAATTTGTTCGTGTTTGCTCTCTGTCGTTCCTTTTATACGGAATTCTCGGTCTGATGTGCAAAGTAGTTCTCCAGCAGGGAGGGCCAGCTGACCAAGTGTGTGACAAGACGTGTGACAGCCAAGAAACACAATTGCTGTTCCTAGACGGATAAATGACACAGCAAAGACAGTCTCTAAAAGGAACCTTCATACTGCAAAGCTCTTGTGTGTGTTTTTTTTTTGTTTTGTTTTTTTTAAATGGCAGCTCTGACATTCTGGTGCTGAAATTAAATGCAACAATTTGACAAGGACGCATGTAAGTGTGACTGTCCTTTGAGAAACAAATAGAGAACTGACAGCACCGCTGCTTGCATTAAGCCGTCTGCCAAAATCCTGAGGTGGCAGGCATCCCCCTCGCGCCACCGAGCCGCGTGACATTTTGTGTACAGAAGGCTGGCGTCGAACATGGACAGTGGGATTTTCCCTCAACCCGGCGACATGTTCGAAATGCAGTAAATAACCAGGCAGAGCAGCAGCTGCTCATTCTCCAGGTCTTTATTCTTGGTATCTACGTTGTTTACCAGTGTGTTGCAACAAAATAAGTGTCAAATAAATCTGGTAATTGATGGAGTTAAACTCTGAGGAGTCATTGTCTAAATTATCCTCATTTCTTTTAATTAGCATCCAGCCACTCTGGCCTTAGTCAAAGCCGGCCCGTTTTATCATAAAAGGCTGTACCTGGAAGCGGGGAACTGATTGCGCTGGCTGCCTCGTTCCGGAATGAGATTTCTTGTAAGCGGCCTCTCAAGAGAAAATCAATCAATGGGGTGTTCCTCGTGATTATGTTAAAACTATTTTTGCCTCTGTTGCTCTTGGAAACACACTCCTCTGAAGGCATCTATGTTTTTTAATTCCCCGTCTGTTGCAGCGGTGATATATTTAAAGAACGCAGAGGTATTAGAGGAAATGGTGCTCAATGCATCACATCTACTGGCATTTCTGGCCATATGTTGATCGCTGCATGAACAATTCCCAAGGGAATTGACTCGAAATATCACATCAGGAAAGAAGGTACTGAAACAATACTATAAAACCCTGTGATCCCATATTCATGTTGTGATTCTGTATGTATAAAATCACTAATTGTGCATGTAAAAAACAAAATCGAGTATACATCGGCGGCTGGTCTGGCCTCAATACATGGGCTGGGTTTGTGATAACGAGCTCCCTGAGGGACATTCTAAATGCCAAGTAGCTGCTTATCATCACCCAGCCTTCTGTTTAGCCAGGCTTTGTAAATGTTGTTATAGTCATTCGGCAGTCATGCAGCGAGAGCCCATAGCTTGTACCAAGTCAGCAGTCAAAGGGTCATGGGCTTGCTTTCAAGGACATTGCAGAACTCTGACTTTAGTGTAATGCAATACATGTCTTGTACACTTACGTCTGAATGTCTCCTGGTATTGAGGAACTGGGCCAGACAGAGTGATGTAGGCTTCTCCATGCAGTCCTTTGTTGGTGAAAAGCCAGTCCTTGACATGTTTGATGGCCCTCAAATCCAGTGCATCCTTTATTCAACTGGTACTTCTTGGTTTGTGGTTAGACATACCTTGAGTGGCTCAAGAAGTTAGACATTTTAACCCCCAATGAGACTGGTTATTTTCACCACTCACTGGAACAGATGGTTCGCTACCTCACTTGCTGTTGCAAACATTTGCAAACCTATTTATTGACCTTCTCGAATGTCCTGTCTTGATGCATTCTGTGTTAGAGTACCTCAATGTTTCCTCTGTGTCTTTTTATGGTTGTTGTTTCTTCTCCAAGAGTCATTCCTCCTTTATTCTGGGCCCCATCCCCTCCCTATCATGTATGGCCAGGTAGCGTATATTCTGAGGGCTGGATATTTTTGTACTGTGTAACAACGTGTATCGTTATGAGCTTCTTCAGTACTGGCTCCCACAATGGACACAGCGTGCGATATCTCAATAAAAAATACAACAGAACTAGCCAGCCTACTTTGTGTTGCACTGGATAGCAGTGTGGGACAGACCTTTTTTTGTTAATGTTTTTTATTGAAAGTTCACAAGGTAATTATGATAGAAAAATAACTATGTAAAAGAATACACTTTTTTTTGTCAACATTTGTTTATTGAAACCTTTGTCACAAATAACAAACAGTGCATAAGGAATATATCTCACAATGCCTTTCAAGTATTTCGAAAGGCACAGGTACCAATCTGTAGGTAGCTAATGTAAAGAGCACAGTTTCTAATTGCCTTGGTAGATCTGTCCCTCAATGTTCGCAGAAAATTGCGTGCTGTAACAAAAAGAACAGAAATAAACCCAATCTCTCTCAGGAGCTACTGGGCCCAATCCTCCGCATAGCGCCAATATGGGCGAACACCTTTGAGAAATGAGCAATGAGCATCCAATGCAGATCTATTGGACGCCTTCTGCAAAATTGAATCAGAGTATATAACAGAGAACAACTATACAAAGTAATATAAGGGATAAAGAGAGAGAAGAGAAGTAAGTAAACCAACAAAAAAAAGAGAAACAATCCAACTACTGTGATACCCAGGTAAATGAGCGATGCAGACTTGTTGGCTGCAGGGGGGAGAGGAGGGCGAACCACGATGGAAGCATCCCACGACCAGCGCCAGACGCTATCCTCGTTTTGGCCGCCATATCACTGGTGTTGTCTCACAAAGGGGTCAGCTGTACTTCAGAACAGGAAGAGGTGTAACGCCCTTAACCTAGGGCTGTAGGCGAATAGGGGAAGACCCTCTGAGAGGTAGCTAACCAGGGGGAACCATAAATAGTCGAATCCCCTCCTCGACTCCTCCGTGATGTCAGTTAATCGTTCCATTGCCAGCGCCTTCCATAATTGAGCATGCCATTGGGAGAGTGAGGGGGCCTCTGGTCTCTTCCATGCCCTGGCTATAGCCATCTTCGCGGCTCCCAGACCAACCCACAAAATGGATCTGTCTGCATGTGTTTGGTATTTAAGTAGCAGGTCACGGAGACCAAGCAGTATTTGTTCTATGGACTCTCCTATTGGATAACCTAGTATGATCTTAATTTGGGAAAGAATCTCCTTCCAAAATGTTTGGATGACCGGGCAGTCCCACCATATATGCTTAAAGTCTCCCAGTAGACCGCAGCCTTGCGAGCAACGGTCGGATGTACCCGGGAAGATGGCGTGTAGTTTATGGGGGTGAAGGTACCAGTCATAGAGCGTCTTATAGTGGGCTTCCCTGAGATGCATGGATTTATTAAATTTCGCTATATCTTTATACAGGGATTCCCATTGCTTGTCTGAGGGTGGTGTCTGTAGCATGTGGTTACCACTAAGTCACTGGAGCTCTCCAAATCTTTCCGCTGCTTGACCTGGCCAATGTTGAAAAGCTCCTTAACCACCTCAAATCGGGCTCTCCCCAGGATGCTGCTCCCCCAACTGTTCTCAAGCAGGTCTCTGAAACAGTATGCCCGGTGATAATGCAGGTCATCAATGCCTCTTTAGCTTCAGGAGTAGTGCCCCCCAATTGGAAGAAGGCAAAGGTTCGTGCCCTACTGAAAAAACCTAATTTAGACCCGGAAGATCTGGGGAATTACAGGCCTATCTCGCTTCTCCCGACCCTCGGTAAAATAGCCGAAAAACACGTCAACCAGGTTCTTTCCTCATTTGCTGAATCCTCTGGTGCATTACACTCATCCCAGACTGGATTCACAGCTAAACAAGGAACAGAAACTGCACTGGTGGCGTTAGTCGAGGCGACCAGGGCTATTGTTGATGCGGGAGGCTGCGCTGCAGTGGTCCTACTGGACCTCAGCGCAGCCTTCGATACTGTAAACCATTCTATTCTGCTGCATAGGCTTCGCCTTGCAGGGATTTCCGGTGTGGCACTTAAATGGCTTCAATCCTTTCTATCAGACAGATACTTTTCCGTCTTTGAGGATGAGGTGTCATCAAGCGAGCTGCAACTGAGTCACGGCGTTCCCCAGGGTTCATCCCTCAGCCCTACTCTGTTTAACATCTATATGAGACCTTTGGCTGAGGTGGTGCTTCCTTGGGGAATTCAGCTTGTCACCTACGCCGATGACACGCAGCTGGTTGTTTCCCTGGTGAGAGACGATACCTTACATCAGGGGATTAACAATCTTACCCCTTGTCTCTCCAATGTTCTTGATTGGATGACCTCGTCCTGTTTGAAGCTAAATGGAGCCAAGACAGACATCATGCTGCTGGGCTACAAAGCCCCAATCAATTTGGACCCTTGGTGGCCACAGTGTCTGGGACCCCCTCCGAAGCCCAAGACCAAAATCAAAAGTCTAGGGGTCTGGTTGGACTCTGCCCTGAACTTCCAGCATCAGGCTAACAAAGTAGCCTCGACTTGCTATGGGCTCATGAGAGTTCTTAAAAAAATCCTAAACTTGCTTCCTTTTGAAGCCAGTCGTATATTAGTACAGTCGCTGGTCCTCTCGCGACTGGACTATGCTAATGCTATCTATTTGGGGGTCTCTGTAACTACAATAAAAACCTTGCAAGCTGTACAGAATTGTGCTGCTCGCTTACTCATGAAAGTCCCGAAACGATCATCAGCTAAACCCTCAATTAGACTGCTCCATTGGCTTCCAGTCCATGAAAGGATTGTGTTTAAGACTATGTGTTTGGCACATAAGTCTATTCACAACCTTGGCCCTTCCATTCTGGATCCTTTCTTTCGTCGCTATCATTCGATCAGATCTCTTAGATCTAACCAACGCAATCTGCTGGTTGTATCAAAAGTCAGGCTGGCCCGCATTGGTGGCCGTCGACTTTCGGTCCTAGCAGCTAAAGAATGGAATAAACTCCCTGACAACATCAGGCATGAACTAAATCATACTGCCTTTAGGAAGCAACTAAAGACATTTCTGTTTAATGTTTGACAGTGCCCTTGGTCTTTAACAGCGCTGGGATGCTCTAGGGTAGCCATGCGCTATATAAGATGGTATTCATTCATTCATTCATTCATTCATGTCTCCCCAAAACACTCTCTGATGTTGTGAATGTTGTGGTGAGAGTGTGAGTAGAAGGGTATACAGAAAGGAAATACATCCTTTGCCCATAGTGCCCATCTGGACATATTTCTCGATTGGCAGGTAGTCTTTAGTGGCAGCTTGGTGAATCTGTGGTTGTTTGACCCAATGAAGCAATTGAGTATAGTGGAAACGTTCAGTGATTGGTAGGTGGAAGTGACTCATGCAGTCATGGAAGGAGCGTATTTTAGAGCCTTGGAAGAGATCCGAGATCATCAGGCATCCCCCTTATCTCCATAAATCAAAGGGCCTCTCTTGAAGAGCTGAGGGGAAGTTCTTAGAAAAGTGTATAGGAGTATAAGGAGATGGGAATCTAGTCAGTGATAGGAGAGCCGTGCCCGCTTTCCTTGCCAGATAAATTTGAGCAGCATGGTTTTTAGCTCAGGGAAGAGTGTCTTGTCTGGTTGGATGGGAAGGCCTTGGAAGAGGTAAAGGAGACGTGGCAATACGTTCATTTTAATTGCATTGATCCTACGTATCGATGAGATGTAGGCTGTGCTCTGCTTTTTGCAGTCAGCTCTCAGGCGTTTAAGAAGGGGTGGAAAGTTGGCCTTGTATAGGTCTGTAAGTTTGGGTGTGATTTCGACCCCTAGGTAAGTGATGGCTTTACAGGCCCACTGGAAGGGGGATGTCTCCTCCAGATGTAGCTGAGTGGCCAAGGGCAGGGTGAGATTAAGGATGAACGATTTGCAGAGATTAACTTTGAAGCCAGAGACCGCCTCAAATTGCTCAAGTTCCTGACTAATGGCAGGGAGGGAGGTGGTTGGGTTGGTGACCGCTAGAAGGATGTCATCCGCAAATAAGTCGATCTTATCATCATCCGTTCCAAAGCGGATCCCAGTGATCTGTGAGTTGGCGCGAATCCGGGCCGCAAGGGTTCAACACTAAGAGCAAATAGTTATGGTGATAAGGGGCAGCCTTGTCTGGTCCCTCTCCCCAAGTGAACATTTTTTGAGGCCACCCCATTCACCATCACGCGGGACCTAGGGGCGCTAAAGATGACTCAGATCATCCTGATGAAGGCATCGCAGAAGCCGAATCGGCACAGAGAAAGCTCCAGGAAGTACCAATCAACTCGATCAAAAGCCTTCTCCGCGTCGAGCGACAAGAGTGCGGCCGGGATCATCTTCTTTTGGGACTTGTCTATTAGATGGAAGATGCGCCTAAAGTTGTTGTGGGTCTGACAACCCTTAATGAACCAGGACTGGTCGGGATGAATGAGGTCCGGGAGAAATTTCCCGATTGGCGTCTAGGTTAAGGAGGGCGATGGAACGATATGATGCACATTTCTGAGGATCTTTTCCGGGTTTCGGGATGATAGAGATTAGGGCTTCGCCCATGGCTGGCATTACTGCCTGTCGGGTCGTGATGTCATTAAACAGTGTGGTGAGGTGAGGACCCAAATCAGCTGAAAAAGTACGATAAAATTGAACGGTAAAGCCGTCAGGCCCTGGTGCTTTGTGGGGTTTCAAAGAGTCAATTGCAGCCTGGACCTCTTCCTCTGTAATACTCCCCCCAAGGCTCTCATTGGCGAAGGCAGAAAGCTGGGGCAGGTCAAGGGGAGCTACATACTGTGTTTGCTCATGTTCCCTGCGAATGTCAGCGCGGTATAGGTTTTGATAAAAATCATGAAACACCTGAGCTTTCTCCGTTTCACCAATGTGGGCTGTGCCATGGTCGTCTATGATTTGATTTTTGTATTCTTTCTCCTGTTTAGCTCGCAGTTGTTTGGCCCATAGAGTGCCCACCTTGTCCTTCCCTTCGTAGCCTCTGGCCTGGAGCCTCAAAAGTGTTTTCTCCGCCCTATTCGTATAGATTGCATTTAGTTTACCTTTGAGGGCCGTGACTTTTCTCAGTGACGGGGCTGAGGGAGAGGTTTTGTGCTGTCCTTCGGCCGCTACCAGCTCGCGCTCTAATTCTAGGCTTTCTTTAGTTTGGAGTCTCCTGAGGGAGGAAGCCAGAGAAATGCAGTGACCCCTTATATGTGCCTTAAACGCATCCCAGTTATTCGCTAGGGATGTGTCAGCTGGGTCATTAAGTAGGAAGAAGTTTCTAATTGCCTTGCACAGGTCATCTCGGTGTAGACGATCCCTACATAGGAACTCCGGAAAATACCATCTTACAAGTTTAGAGCGTGGGGCCGTCCAGTCCAAAAGGCAAGTCAAAGGGGCATGGTCGGAGAAGGCAATGGGAAGAAGGAGGGAGGTTGTGACAGCATGGGTCAGTGATTGGCTGAGGAACATATGATCAATGCGGGAATATGATCTGTGGACATGAGAAAAGAAGGTAAAATCTTTCGTTGTAAGGTGGCGCCAGATGTCCACATGTCATAGATGTTGGATAGTTTGTTTAAGTTGTGTGGGAAAGACCCCCCCTCCGGCTCTATGGACATGTGACGTATCCAATTGAGGATCCCAGGCGAGGTTAAAATCCCCCATGATACTCAAGTCACTCTCTGCAAAACCCATTAAGAAATCAAGAAAGGAGGAAAGGAAAAAAGAATACATTTCAAAGGAATTGTCAACAGAAGAAAAATATAAAAGATTCTACATTTTTCATTTATATGCAAGAAGTGGGAAAATAGGGGGAAAAAGAATCGAAAAAAGAGGAAAGATGAAAAGAAGGGTGGGGAAGAAGGATACAAAAGTAATAAGAATGTGTAGAGTGCAAGGAGAGAAAAGTAGCAAAGGGTAGTCAATATTAATCAGATGTAAGTTTTTTATACAAAGTAGCTGAAGAGATAATATGTATTCTGTGTTTATCACCAACAAAATTCCACCATGTCACTACAGATAGTTTAGTAAAGTCTTTCAAACATGAGATTACATTAAAAGCAAGTCAATGAAAAGATCTAACAATTGAGGGTCAATAGGTGATTGATCAACAGAAGGAGTTAATGAACGAAAAACTAAAATTTTGCAGTGTTAATGGAATGTTACATTGAACAATTTTTAAATATTTAGACCAAATTAAAGTTCAAAAAGTCTTAACATGGCATCAGTCATTAAAATATGTGACCTAGAGAACCAGTGTTTTTAGAACAGAACCAGCACAAAAGGGAGACAAATAAGTCACATTTAAGCAACATTTTCAGATGTAACAATGGCTCTTTGATAAATAAAAAATATTGACTGTGATATGAGCAGCTTTAGAAGTAGTGAATAATTTAATCCTCAATTTATACCAAGATTGGAAAGAAAATGATATGGATAAATGATCTTCCCATAGTAATTCTAAAGGACTTTTCACTTTAGTGGAGTATAGAGATAATAAGGTCTTATACATGAGGGCAACTTTAGAGATATTACCATGTAAGATATTATTTAGAGGTAAAACCGTTACTGGTAGTAATGAGTATGTGAAATGTGGTACTTGGAGAGTAAACATTGAATCGAAGAGGAGATTAATTGATATTCCATTGAAAAGGAGTCCGGTACATGATGTTGTGTAAGTAATGAAAGGATACAATAGTATTTTCCTTCACAAATTGATGTACAAACACAATACTGTGATTCTTCCAATGTTTAAAATAAAAAGATCTATTACGGATTTTAAGAAAGTTTTATTATAACAAATGGAGGAAGACAAGAAACATTGTGGAAATGTCACTTTATAAAAGAGAAGTGTTCCTAAAGGAAAAATAATTCAATAAGTAATGCTCAAAAAGTAATCCACATTTGTATGGGTTGATCATTAAAAGGCATAATTCATGATGTAAAACTGTCAGATTAAAAAAGAGGAGTGATACAGTTTAAAATCCAGGAATCCAACACCCCCTTCAAATTTTGGGCATTTGTGTTTAGATAGAGCAATTCATGGAATTGTATTATTTCATAGAACTTCTGTATAGATTGAGGTAATTTGCTCAAAATATTATTTAGGTATTTTAAAGTCTAGCATGGAAATGATGTATAGTATATGGGGCTCAATCATCATTTTAATACTGTCTAGTCTTCCCACCATGATAAATGTAATGGAGACAAGTCAAAAATAATGCATGTACTCTAGATCATAACATAGCAAAGTTATGACACAGTGATTCTGAAAGAGTGGAGAAAAATCTAACACCAAGATATTTAATTTCTGGGGGACTCCATGTAAAGTTGGTAGTGGCAAACATGTGTTGATACGAGCGAGCATTGAGGAATAAGGCCTTGGTTTTATTCAAGATTGGTTTATATCCTGACCTCTTTAGATATTTCTAACATTTCCTCCAAAACTAATAGATAGAGATTTAATAATTCTTTACTATCAGATACTCATATTATTACTAAAGCCACTACTTTTATAAAATATTTTTTCAATTTAATAATCCTAATGATAATTCTATTTACAATAATTGGAATGCATTCAAAGCTTCATTTCGGGCTTGTAATAGGTTAAAGTGCTCTGTATACTCTTCTATTGAATCAAATTAAAGTACTTGAACATGCTTATCTTAAATTTTCCATCTATGTTGCATGATTTGATTAATACTATATCAAACCTTAATAAACTCACTACTTTTGATGCCTGTCATATTTTGCTTAAGGCCAAATCTAAATGTCATGGTGGTCAAAATAAAGCTGGTAAAATTCTGGGTATTTTAAAAATTACATCTGAGTAGAAAACTATTGGTTCCATTATTAATCTTTTAGATACCTCTTTTTTGCTCATTTATAATGATATATAGCTCACTCATTTCAATAATTTTATAAAACAGTATACCACCAAGATACCGTTCATTCTGAATCTAATGATCAGGAATATTTTGATGGCCTCTATAAACCACCCTACCTTACAGACCTATGTACCGAGTTAGAGGCTGAGGACACAGTCCATGAAACTTTAGATGCAATTAAATCTCTGAAGTAGGCAAAAGCTCCTGGCCCAGATTGGTTTTCTATTGAACCTATTACTTCTTTCTCTCCAGTTTTTGCACCTAAACTCTTGGAACTTTTTAATTCCTTTGTTTCTCATTCCATAGCTAGTGGTTCCTTTTTGGATGCTTTGGTAACCATAATCCCCAAGCCAGATAAAGATCCAACATGTTGTAAAACGTATAGTACTATTTCACTTATGAATTATGATTGTAAGATCTTTGCCAAAATCCTAGCCCATATTTAGAATCTTTTGCACCTTTTCTCAGTAAACCAGACCAATCAGTTTTTTATAAAGGGAAGACTTGCAACTGACAATGCTAGGATGTTCTCTATAACTCTGGCTGGACATTCCACTGCCACATTTGCAGCACTCTCACTAGATGTTCAAAAAGCCTTTGGCTGTATTAATTGGTAATTTATGTTTACCATCCTTAAGTGGTTTGGCTTTGGCCCAAAATCTATTTCTTTTATAACGTTACTATACTCCAACCCTTAGGTTAGTGATTTTGTTAATGGTTGTTTTTCTTCCTATTTTGATTTACACCAAAGTACCAGGCAATATTGCCCTCTTTCCCCTTTATTATTTTTCCTATGTTTGGGAACTTTCCTGGAAGAAATCTGTTGTAATGCTGTTATATTTGTCTTCAAACATGTGGCTCTGGAAGTTAAGTTATATGTGTATGTGAATGATATCCTACTATATATGCCCAATCCTCTGACTTTCCTGGATACATTTTTCCAACCACTCTCATTATGATCAGATACAAAGATGGTGCCAATTTCATCAGAATGTAATGTAGGAAGCAACAATGTATTCACTAAGATATAATCAATTTTGATAATGTATTATGAACATTAGAAAAAAAAGAGAATTTCAATTTATCAGAGTTATAGGTTCTCCAAACATCAAAGGGGCTAGATGTAATCGCTGATTGAAATCCTTTGTATGATTTATCTGATATAATCTTGTATTTAGATTTGCTATCAGTAAAGGGATCAAACAACTGGATAAAACTGCCAACCATAATGATATTAGGATTGGAGATACTGGCCAGTTTCACCTTAATGGATTGCTACAATTCAGGATCAGATTTAACTGGGCCATAAACATTAAACAAAGTAATATGTTGACTATTAATGATAGCATTAACCATTACCCATTGTCCAGCTGTGTCATATTCAGTGGAGAGAACATGTAATTTCAAGGATTTATGGCAGAAAATAGCTGCGCCAACTTTACGAACAAATGCTGGAGAAAAACCTTACCAACCCATTGTATGTTTAGTTTAAGATGATCAGAAGCATTACAATGTGTTTCCTGTGAAACGGCAACATGTGAGTCAAACTTGGATAAATGAAAAAGTTACTTTTTTTGCTTAATCGGATGTACAAGTCCATGAACACTCCATGGGACAACGTTAAACATGTTAGAAATATTGAGAAAAAATACAGCAGATGGGTTGATGCGCTATATAAAAGGGAGAGGAAGCAAAGGAACATCTTTGAGAACAGAAAGAGCAGATAAAGGATATACATCTAGATCTGGACAAATAATAAATAAAAAGTGGTATGTAGCGCACCAACACCATAACAAGACTGACAAGGGAACATATAGAAATAAAGTATGCAAAAAAGAAAGTGATATATAGGTAAAGACAACAGTACAAAACATCTTAAGGCTACTGAACAAGTGTATCCATGCCCTGAGGTACACTACTAAGGAGAAACAATTTCATTTGTAAGGATCATCAAAGGATTTAGTAGTTTCTTTCTAGGTTATCGTAGAGGCATGGGAAGAGAATGCCTTAGTGAATAATTTGTTCACTCATCTGCCGTCGTATTACGAGAAATTCTTTATGTCTGGCATTTGTTGCATTGGAGAGATCTTGAAAGATGAAGATGGTATGACCAGACCAAACAAGACCATACCATAGCTGCTTTCAAAAGGTGAAGAAGGCCAGTGAGTTCTAAAAAAGGCATAATAATGCCATGAGGTCTGGAAGAATGAGGATGAATCTGACCTAGGCAATGTGCTCATTGCAGATTCAGAGGGGGAGAAGCAGGAATGGTAAGAAGTTCTGGTAGGAATTTCCTTAAGAATTGAAACAGATTAGGTCCTTCAATGACTTCTGGTAAGCCATATAGATGAAGGTTGTTGAAACGATTCCTGTTCTCCAAATCCTCTGTGTGGATTTTGAGTCACTGGATCTCATGTTCAAGTAATTGAATTTTTGTAGAGATGTCCTGCAAGGAACTCACATATTGTTACAAGTCCATATTTTGCATTTCATTGCAATCCATCTATTCTCAACTTGCTGCAGTTTCTCATTGGTAGCACTCATAAAGGACTGTAGATCCCACACCTCATCACGAATTGTATCCTGGACTGGATTACTAGAAGACAGGAGGATCATTTTCAGCTGTCTTGGGCTTCCTACAAGATAAAGAAGCTTTAGCTCAGATGAGGGAATCATTAGCCATCTTAATGCAGAGTGGTCTATGACACACTAGCTTGTGTAGGATTTCAGTCTTCATAAATAACTTCAGCAGGATTACCAAAAAATATTTCAGTAGAGTACTGAAACAAAATATTTAGGAATTTCAGCAAGGGTAGACCAGAAGAACAAAAGAGGATATTCACAGAGGCAGCTATGTGAATGACAATAGGCAAAGTGGCACATAAACATATTATAGGGAGGTAATAAAAAAAAAGTGATGCCACTTGAGCAGAAGAAAGCGAAAGCGGAGATAATCAGCATTTCCTTATATGGAACGCAAATGAAGAAAACGGTATAACATGTCGGCTGCACACGGAGAAGAAAATCAGCCCACCAGTTTGAAGGTTTCAGAGGCTGCAAAAGAGAGATAAACAAGACTAAAGGCACATCACCAGGTGAAATGAGATCATCTAATGACTTCAATAGTTGGTGGTGAACTCAACATGGCCTCAAGGGAGATGTTCATTATATATAAAATGCGAGCAGAGCGCCTCAGAAAATGGAGTGTGATCGCACAGAAGTCAGGAGACTCCACACTGGTTCTTTGACAAGTAAGCTGCCAAGATTCAAGAAAAAGGATCCCCCCGTGAGTCAGGTATGTTGCAAGGCAGAGCCAAGGTAAAGGAGGCCTTCAGAGTTAAGCAGAAGGCTTTGTTTGCGTTCAATATTCTCTGTGAAAGATGGAGCTTCATGGGTCTGCTGCCATCTAGATGGGTGCAGAAGCCACACCCTCAGTTTGGCACAGGCTAAAATATGTTGAATATGTTTAAAATCCAGCATATGAAGATGTATTATAAGAGAATACCCATAAAATACTGTTCAGTTGACTTGCACTGCACAAGTAAATGAATGCCACAGAAAATATTTCTCAGTCTGAGAGTGAAAGGCTATTTTAAAATAAAGAACTAAAATAATGGTCCATCAAGCCTGCAGCCTTATGCCATTTAGTGTGCACACACATTATAATTGTCATTTTACTTTAAGAAACCGATTAACAAAGCCCCTGTGGATTTCTAACTATGCTCTTGTGGAATACAAGATTAGTGTTGCAATTTCCATGATCAAATGTATTTACTGTTGCAATATTGGATTAGTAATGCTGTTATCATCTGCTGCAAATTTAGACAACAAATTCTAAAATGTTTCTAAAAATCTCTTGGCTCCATCCTTCATAGTTAGCCTTTCTAGATACGGATTTAATTTCATTTTCATGAAAACGGGATAATAACAATGCACTTTCAAATAAGCAAACATTTCAATGGTATTAGCTTCACTAAAATAAAGACAGTCAGCATGTTTGTTCTTTTCATTTCTCATGCTTTTCTACTATTTCTGTTCCAATGGCTGTCTCCTCACCCACAGGATCAGGAAAGACAGTAGGGGAAGTAGTGCAACCTTAAGGATGCAAAATAGATTTACAATACTTAAAGCTTCGGGAGATAGTTCTATCCCTAGCGGCTCAGCAATTTGGTTGATTTTGTTCTTCATATAAACTTTATTTATTGTTCATTGCTTATGTATATTCTTCTAAGTGTCGCTAAGCTGGACTATTTACTAAACCTGGCAATATAAGACGCCACATTCTTCATTATTGACAGCCTGACTCACTGATACATGCGCAGATACCTATGATAGTGTACTGTATTGTCTTTAAATTCCAGACTTGCTTTTCTATAAACATTCAGTAAGTGTCCTCACATCGGAACCCTTATATAGGCAGCGATTGCTGGTGTTTCTAGATACAAATGATGCAGTGAAAGTTGGCCATCATACCGATGCTTAAAAAACTGGAACAATGTTATATTTTTCCCAGTAGAAATCCCCATTTTAGGAAATTGATCTTTACTGTGTGGTCACCCCATATTTTTCTCCTTTTTCTGGATCATGTTTTTGCTGGACTTGAAACTCTGTGTAATGTTACCCCTGCTAAACAGGAGTAAAGTGCCTGTGCCCCCTTTTAAATATGATTAAAATGGCTCCCCACTGATTGACATATTTAAATTGTCTATAAGTCAATGGAATACGGGGTAGAAAGTGTACCCAAGGTCTGGAAGTTAAATACCACCTGTGGATTGCAGCACCTATTGAGCCAGCCACAGATAGGGCCTGTGGAATACGACTTCAGACCTACCATTATAGCCTTACAACTGCATTTAAAACCTGCAGTATGACCTGGCAGGAAAGTACCTTCCTTTTAGGTCATCCTTATGTTGGCCTTGTAACCCACAAGATGAGGGGCATGGTATTTAAACGTGAAACATGTAGACAAGAATTGTTACCATGTCCCTACAGTTACAAGACACCAACAGCTATTTCCACTGCAGCAGGGTTAGCTGCCCTGTACATAAAACCATATTAGAACATTGGAAATGTTGGAAGCTCCATTGAAAACAATGGAGTGCTCGGGCTTATAATGGCTGGTATAAGACCGGAGCTCCAACATTCCAATGTTTCTTTGTTCACAGCTCTGGCTGTGAACAAAGGTTTCAGGGAGCCTGCGGGATTTGAATCCCCTCGCGCTCACTGAAGGCTTCGTTTTATTTGTTAGAACATTCTGCCCTCTAGTGGCAGAATGTTCTAATAACCTTATAGCCCTTCGTAGCTGGGCTATACCGGCTATTAAAGTCCCACTGCTTTGTTAAAGTCCCTCGCCTTCGGCTCGGGCCTTTAACGATGCATCGGGCCTTTAATAGCCGGTATAGCCCGCTACGGCGGGCTATAAGGCTATAGTACAGACAAAAATATGAATTCATTAAATCCAGTTTGGCACCAGTTAGGAACATAATTCTGCAAGTAAATATTTAGGAAAAATAGCTTTTAAAAAGTTACCTTTTCCCTGCCTAAAGCTTCTGGGGGATAAATTACATTAGCTTTCCAACAGCTATATCTCAAGTACTTGAACTTAATGAGGTATGAAAACTGCTCCCTGTGCACGGGCAATGAAGTAGGAGTGGGGAGTTGTTTTAGTGCTCTGGCAAGAAGACCAGCTGGGGGGGAGGGGCTTATCGCAAGGGCCTGCCCTGTCACAAGTAAATGTCACGTGACACCTGAAAATGATCCCCCTTTGTCCGATTGGCACCAAACACAGTGGGAAGAAAGCTACCCCAGAGCTGGTTTGGAATGACCGCAGAGTAGTGGGCTGCTCATTACCCTGGCCACTCCTCTAGGAGGGCACACAGGTTCTGCAAAAGGGGAGAAGGGTTTCACAATTTCGATCTTTAGGCAGAAAGGGGCACTATGAAATTGTTTGCAATAGAGCACTCAGGAACTGATGCAAAAGTGGGGAAGGTTTCCCCTGTGAACATTTTTTTATTGGTTAAGGATGTGCCAGAGTCACCTCCAACCCACAGACTCACCAGTTCCAAGTGGATCTGCCCTGGACCCTGCTGGTGGTTCATGCTGGAGTAGGCCCAAGGTCCTGGGGGCCTTGGCTATGTCAAAGTGTACTTTTTGTAACACATTGAAAGACCTGGGACTTACAAATGATTGACTCCAAAGACCTCCGGCGGACCGGGACAAACCTGCAAAGTTGATCTGACCAAGGTGCATTGCTTCTGGCTGAAGATTCAAGTTTCTCCTGCTCAGAACTTTTTTACGCGAGCAAATCCATTTCAGCAGGACCTTGCAAAGAAGGGGGCAGATTTATGTTGCACTTGCGCCTCATTTACGCCGCCGTTGCGTCACTTTGGTGACGCAGCAGCGGCGCAAATCCTGCGCCATGGTGCGGGGTATTTACAAACGTGACGCATCTCCCAGATGCGTCACGTTGTAAAGCCCTGCGCCACATGTAGGCGTTCCAGGGCAGGTGGGGGCGTTCCGGCGCAGGAACGCCTCCTAAAAGTGGCTGAGTGAAATCTACAAGATTTCACTCAGTCACTTTTAGGCCCATGCTGCGTCAAAACCCTGCGCCTGCTTGAAGCAGGCGTAAGGATTGACGCAGCATTGTACAGATAGGGCCCCCCAGATCATTGCTGGAGCTGCGTCGCGCTTGCGACGCAACTTCAGCAATGCGCCACTTTTCGGCACAGATGCGTCACGCATCTGTGCTGTTTTTGCCCCATGGTGCGCCGCATTATAAATGCGGCGCATCCATGGTGGCGCAGCTGTGGCGCATAATAACTGGCGCATCCCTGCTGATATGCAGGGATGCGCCAGTCGTCATAAATCTGCCCCATGGTATCCAGCCTTAAGGAGCCTGCTTTGACTACAGCCCGCAGGAATCAGAGTGCCAAAAAAGTGACTAGATCAGAAAGCAGAAAACTTGACCGGGTGAAGGCGTCAAAGGTTTATGGCCAGTGAGAGGACTTCCCTGGCTGCAAATTTTGAATTTTTTCCACCTGCACCAACGTCTCCACCGGGAACTCATTGAACGAGTATCCAATGTCATGAAGCCCTTTTCAGATGCAGACAGCTGTCTAACACCTGGGGACAGACTTAACTCATGTAAGTTGAGGTAGCATAATTAAACAAAATTACAGCAAAATTATGCAGGAGTTAACACTATTTTCTTAGTGAAAAATGCACTCTTTAGTCCAATATTGGACCAGAGCAGGCATTATGCACTATAAAAATAGTGCCGAATGCAACAGAACAGTAACAACAGCAGCAACTCACAAAGTTTATTGTTCCTGTGTTCCTGTAGTAGAATTTATGTGGCAAATCACTCAGAATTACTTGAACGGGTGTTATTTTTGCAAATTTTTCATCAAAAGAATAAGACTCAATTTCTAAGATTACTACAAAGTAATAACATTTTCGCCGGAGTTTACTTGACCCTCCGAAGGATTTTGACTTCAAGAAAAATGGCTTAATCTCAAAGTTAAACCTCTGACCAGATAGAAGCTGGTTGATGTAGTAGACCTGCGCTCCATCACAATCAGCCTCAAATCAGGCCTAGGTTCCGGCCCAGCATGTCCAGTTGACCCTCTGTGGAACTTAATGCCTTTTGGCATAATTTATATTTTGAAATGTAAACATTATTTTCACAGGTTCCCAGTATTGGATTTTTATCATTTTTATGTTATTTTGTTAATTAAATTATCCTCTACTTTTCTAAATTGAAGTGGGATTTTTATTGTTTTGTGTGATTTTTAGCTGTTTCATTATTTCTAAATGCTTTACACATGTTCCTAAGTTAAGCCTTTGTGCCCTGCACCATAGCTACCAGGCATTGAGCTCATGTTCAAATTACTGAGAACTTTAATGAACCTTACAAGATAGTGACATTATTGATTGTGGTGGACTTCTATCTACCCCAACTAATAATTCACTTCTGACAATAGTGATAATCACTCATATTCATACAAAATAATTTCTCATAAATTTAAGGAAAGACATTGCTCTTCATCTTCAATTAAGAATTACAACATTGCCAAAGAAGGTTTTTTTTTTACAGTTTGTTTTCTCTTACCCTGTGACCTTCTTGAGGAGACACTTGACATCCTTACATCTTTCACACATAATATTCTGTGCATTGTGGCTAGTGTGAGGTGGTGCACTTTTTTGCTCAATGACCTTTGTATCCAATCCTTGACAGATCTGTGCTCAAATGTATCAAATAGTCATACTAGACTTGTTGCAATTTGCATTGAAATGTTAGCACTTTCTGAGACAAAATGATAACTTGGTAACATAAGTGTTTTTTTCTATACCAACTAAAACATGCAGTCTACTGATGATTGAAATCCCAATACAGGCTAAGTGTTCTCTGTTACTATTCACTGTTTCTAAACTGGTGATTTAAATTAGGTAAGACCATGTTCATGCACTTAAACAAATTCAACTTTTTATTACACAAGTATATATCATACTATTGTAAGCAGATTATTGTAATGCTAGTTTATCTAAAATATTACTACTCCTATTAAGTCCATCATTCTGTCTATATGGTTTTGCGAATACATCATACTTGTAGACTTCTCCTATTTAGGTAAAGCAATCAGCATTCAATGGTCCCTAATGTGCTGAAAACTAAGGAGCAATCTTTAAAATATCGATCAGTTAAAGAGAAAATTCAAGAGAAAATCCATCATTCACTAAGAAATTGTTCTTCCAATCAGGCTTTAGTGTGTTCTGTCTCTCCCCTTTATTCTTTCTTTCCCCTTTATTGTAAGCTTACAAACATTATTATCTTTATCTCTTGGAGTCAGGAGTGCGTATATGAAGTGTTTTTGCAAATGTAACCCTTCCACCAACTCTAAAAGACCTGTAGATAAGGAGTATTTAACTGCACCTCCTGAACTACTATCTCTAAACCTTTTCTCTGAAATGTTCATAATTTATTTTTTTGTGAAGAAATGTGTTTATAATCACGAGTTATGCTAGCATGGAGCTCAATTCACAAGTGGCATCAGGTTTAGAAAACATGGGTGGATATGGCCAATATACGCTTCCAAAAGTATTTTACTAACAGTAGTGACTAGAGTATAACAAGCAACGGAATAATGTTAAGTGATAATATGTGTATTAACTCAGAGTGGGGTGACTTTCACACAAGGTTTTCTATTTAGGCATGTTTGGAATTACTGTGTAGACACAGGGAAGGTTTTATAAACTACTGTTACACCCAAACATTGCAAAATCACAATAACCTATTATTCCCTAAATGTTTTTGTAATAGGATGTCAATTTGAAAAAAAGAAGGCACTCGGTGTTCAGTGTCATATTTCACACATCACTGTCCTGAGAAATTGCATTAGAAGAAAGAATCAAAGAAAATTTTCAAATGCCAAACTTTTATCCTTAACTTTTATGATCAGCAAAGAGATCTCTTTGAGGAGTAATTCAGTAAGACGCTGTTGGGAGCTGGATGAGGATGAGTCAGCATTTAACAACTTTTCATATTGAACTAAACGAAAATTGTATGTAGAGGTCTTAATATCGCATTTACCGTGTAATATTGATATTACTGTGCAACTAATACAAAAAGCAGTTCATTGGCATTAGGTTTTTAAAATATTTTAGGTCCATTATGTGAGCTTTTCAGTTGTTATAGGGTCCAGATTAATGGTATTGTGACGTGCTGTGATTTGGAAGTAACCCATAACCAGAGTGTGTGCATTAACAAAATCATGTTCAAGTTCAAAATAAGTTTATTTAGACTGTAGGCCTTAAAACTTGACTTGATACTCTACAGATAAATAACGTCATAAAATTAATTAACATCTGTAACATAAAACATATGCAAAACCCGCAATCCCATTAAAAGAAACATAATAAAATTGTTTACATTGATTTATGCACTTAAAACCGGATTTAGAAATATCCTACACTCCCTTCTAAAAAACATGCAATCCAGTAGCAAATGCTCATTGTTAGATTTCATTTGTAGTCCATAGAGACATAAACCTCCATTCGTTTTTAATCTCATTGCCAACCCCGTCCTTTGATACATAGGTTTTACACCTATTTGAAACCATAGGAGTTCTTGCCTTATAACGGGATTTGCCTATTCAGATAAATAAGGAAATACTGTATTTTTTTGCCAGGGTGCCCAAGAAAATGTTCCATATTTCTTCTTTAAAACATACTTCACGTCACTCTTCCTTGAGATTTCTAACATTCTGCCTCACATTTCTTTTTTGGAAACTTGAATTGGAACATAACAGCTGTGAAAGCCCAATAAATATCTCTCATTTAATCAAGACACAAGCTTCCTTAGACTCGCAGCCCAGTTCCTTTCACTTCTCAAAATTTCACCCATGCACAGCTGGGATAGCTTGAGCTCACTGGACTGTAATAGCTTATTCTAAAAGGTCAGGGCAGCCCTCTCTGAATGGCAAAACCATGAAGACATTCCCAACTCCAACCTTAGTGCCTGTACTATTGTTGATCTTGGCAGATTAAACACCCTTTTCAGGCACTGCCCTTCCATCCCTTCCCAGCTGTGCATCCCACTCAAGTAGAGTAATTCGGCGTCATACACCCATTTTGACCACCATTGCTTTAAAAGCTGTTATAACTGCCTTCAAAGTGGGACCACCGTACTCCTTCCGAAATTTGTTAATCCCCAATATAGTGGGCGGTTTCACCGTCTCACAACATGTTTTCCATTTTAGGTTACAAGACAAATGCATGCCCACATAACGATATGCTTCCACGGCTTCCATTCGGATCTTCTCTAAAAGCCATTTGTTGTTTTTCTTCTTTGACCCAATACTAAGATTTTGTTTTTTTCCAAACTTACCACTAGCTTCCTCAACTTAAAGTACCCATGGAAAACATCTAACTTCAGCGGGAACCAAATCTGGCAATAGGATTTTAAAATGTTCAAGTTCCATCATGCAAGCTTTTCAGTAGTTATAGGTCCAGATTAATGATCGTGTGAAGTGCTGTAATTTGGAAATAACTCATACCCAGAGTGTTTGCGTTAACATAATGAATTACTTGCTTATTACAGTTCTACTTGTTCACTTGCTTCAAGTGAAATAACAAATGCTGTGGAATATGTCCTTGTGAAGACATTATTATTTTGTACTCAAATAAACATTTAATTTTCTTTTAGTGAACAAATAACATTAGGCTTTTTTCTTTGCAGAAAATTAGAACACAGATATCATGCAAAACTCCATTCATCATGTGCATTCAGTATGCTTTCAAAGCAAGCCTTTCCTGCTAATCATGCGTAATACGCGCTGAAATCTTTAAGACATCATGTAATTATGTGCAAATTTCCATATTTACACCTTTGATCTCGTTCTATTCTCAAATAACATTTCAGCGCACTGAGCTCATCATGATTAGAGCAAGTGAACAGTTGTTTATTAATTAGAACCACAGAGGTGGAACATGAATTTAACCTATGCATTTCAATTCATTAGGCCCAACCATTTTCCACGATGAGTATTACACCAATCGAGGGAAGGAGGTAAGCTAGGAAGAGCATTACCCTCATCTGCTTATTTCATTTTTATATCCTCATCTGTTGATTTCATTTTTTCTTTTTAGGCACTGGTGTTTTCATATACTTCCTTAGTGTGCCATTGGTTGTCCTTACACTTTACTAAAATTAGTTGAATATCTTTGCGAAATTATACAAGCAAAAAAAATAAATGGGCAATTTCAATGATATGCATTAAGCACCAAAAGGGGCTTCAATATAATCATTTCTGTCTTTCTATTTGCGTTATCGAGGCACAGATGAGGGAGGTCTCGCTTCATTGAAGGTTTATGACTAGCACAAATCTCTGAGCACAAAAAACACAGCTCCAAGCTGTTTGCTTTATCTTATTTATTGGTGAAAACGATCTGGCCACAAACTGTTCGCTTTTCTCTTCAATTGTATTTTGAAATTTGCTGAATAAGCAGCCAGATGTTCGAAGCAGTTTTGAGGTCGCAAAGAGCCCAACCACAAAAAATGCATTTTTTTAAAAAAATTAACAAACACCAAACTGCAATTATCCAGAATCACAGTTTTGGGTTGTTATTCGGTATTTGGAAGGGGTGTTTTCCGGGCGTCCTTTCCAATTACTGGATCACAGTGACAGATATTGTTTTGCAACCGAATTGTGGTCACAAAACATTATTATTTTCCCACTGATTCCAAATTGGTAGCAACCCGTTTGCAAATGGGAAGGGGCCCCAATGGGATACCTTCCACTTTAAGAAGGTTAAAAAAAATGTTTTTACGAGGAGGCTGTCTTTCCACAAACCACTGCTTATTCTTAAAAAATTAAAGTTAAACAATTCAGTTGTTTTTTAAACACATCCGTTTTCTTTTAAGGGAGGCATACTGCATAAAAAATGCCTTATTTAAAAGCATTCACAGAAATGGTGACCTCGTATGCTAACCCCAGCAGGCCACCATCCCTGTGATATCTATAATTCCTAATGGGACGCAAACTTAGCCCAACCTCATTAACATTCATGAAGTAGATAGATTTGCGATCCCCTTGGAATCGTTAATTTATAAACAACGGTTTCATACATTAGGAATAGCAATTTTCCTAATTGCAATTTGGAGAAAATCTGACTTTTCTATCTGCAATGGAATAGTGCTTCAGCGCGGGATTAACCATTTTGATTCTCAGAGTGTGATTACAGCTCTTCACAGAGTGACTTTCTGAGAGTCTTGCTGCCAATCATGGTGTGGGAAAGTCAGCTGACTATCTTGGCAGAATGCCCTCAATTCCATGGGAGACCTCTTCCTGGCACCACCAGAAAACTGAATGCTTCTTTCAAAGAAAACAAAACAACCCTAGAAATAGAAGCACAGGACATGCCACAAAGTGACTGCCCTAATGGAAATGTTGCAGTAAAGTGGAACAGTAGGCCTAACCTCATTTCCAGCCTTCAATTGTCACTCGGCTAAAGCCAAAGATTTCTCGTATATAAAAACAAGTAGAAACAAATAAGAAATCCACAATTCTGCATCCTGTAAACATATGGAGAGAAGACACAAAAATGTAACCTATACTATCCTAAAAGTAAAATGTGTCCTCGATTGCTGGCTGGAGTTTCAAACCATCAAGGTCAAGTAATATTATTTCTTTTGCACAAGGCAATATAAATCATGTCCACTGTAATAGTAATTTAAGTTAAAAGCATTGTAAAACAGCATTGTCATCACTTACTAATGTATAAGTAGTACAGTTGTTCATGGTACAAGCAGGAAAAAAAGAACTGCTTTGACATCATAGAGACGAAGAATAAAAATATGTAATTGATATGTCTTTAATTATTGTGGACTACCGCTGAGGGGATGTAAACCAATGTTACTCCATTTTGAGAAAAACACCCATCACCCAAACCAAAGGAAAGTGTTAGTTTAAAATAAAATGCTTAAAACAAGTTTTTTTGTATTTTGTATTATTTGCTACCACATCAGCTTGTTTCAGGAAATAGTAGAATTGCACTCAACATCCAAATACAGGTAGCAATCTCTATGCTCAGGCATCTCAACAGCCTATTTTGCTCCATGGGTAAAATCCATACAAATTGGCCTGCAGATTGGTGGAGAATGCTACTCAGTAAGTACTAAGTACACATGCATACTGATGTCATTATGAAAAACGATTTTCGATATTCAAAGCTATGACTTAATTGCTGATCAGGAGATTGCACAAAGGATGGCCTAGTTTTATTCTATTCCCAACAGTCAATAAGTAGAGCAGGGCAAAATTCTGATTATGCCGGTGTAATCTTGAGTCATTTTTCCCATTTCACACTATGCTTGTTACACAAAATGCCCACAAATATGCCATAATGCCACATCGTGTAATTGAGATTGTGTTAGAGAAAAAATCCTATCAGGAGAATGAGAGAGGACAGAATATGAATGACTATTTTTTCCATTACATATTATTTTGCTCTCTTTTGTCAAGTCTCAAAAGTTAATTTTGGAATATAAACAACAATGCCCAGCACCCTGGGGAAACACTGCAGGAAAATGTCCCTAAATAAATGTGTGACCCCTAGAGGAACCCATCAGCTATAGAGCCATCCTGCAACATGTAGCCCCTCTTCATAGTTGCTCTTTCATTGTGCTCAGTCTTGCCCAAGAGTGGGCAGTCAATAATTGTTTGTTTAACCCCCTCTTGCTCCTCAGTTCCATCCTCCGCCCTCGTGCTATTCAGCAAAATAGGAATGCATAGTATGCCAGTAAATGCTTTTTTGCCAACATAGGCTGTTCATAAAGCAGTCATCCTATTGCAGGTGAGAATGTCAATGACTGAGGAGGCTGGAGCAGCAGCACCCAGCCTCCTGATGTCACTGGAATACACTGACTCCATTACATCATTGGGGGTTCGGTGGAAATCCTATGTCCCTCCCACAAACGCAGGACTACTGACAATTGTCTGCTCCATTATTTGTCAGCGGCAATAAAAATGGAAGAGGATGAAGCATAAAGCTGTAGGCTGTTCCTATTTTTACTTCACTTGCAGCAATTGCTCTGTAAGCTAGATATAGACTGAAGACCAGTTTTCTCCAAGGTAGTCAATGACTAGACTTCTGAGTCAATAACGTTTATTATTGCTAAAGTTAGATGACGTTCACTACTGCTAGGTTCAAGGTTCCATTGATTTTCAATTGAGGTAAAAGCAATTGATACTTAGTATCATTAGGGGTCACAGATATTCAAGACTTATGGTGATCATTCAAGCTCAAACACTAAATGTGGACTGTGATGAACAATAATGCTGGGGAGCCACTGATACTAATTTCTGCCAGGACAGGTTGATAGTCATGATTGTATTTAATCACAGATGCTGATGTTCATTGCTGTCTGGGACCATTGGGATGTTTGCTTTACCCTATAGTAATGAATGATGATTGAAATTCCACAGACATGCTATGAAACAAACTAGCTTTATTTAGAACTTACAAATGTTTGGCTTGCTATAAATCTGTTTAATAGTTTTTGAGATGTTTGTGTTACAAAAAGGTATTGCGTCAACTTCAAATACTGAATTTATAGGTATCTAGACAAATGAAATTTTTTCTTTGATTTACTCATACTTTTATTGCAGTTTACTGGCTGTGCAGAAGATATGGTAGGGTAATAGCATGTTAACTTATTCTTGACATGTTAAGATTTTTGTAGATCTGCCAAGTAGCTACAAAGTTTAAGCTGAAGGTCAAGATTTTGTTACTTTGCGGATAAATATGGAGATGGCAAATCTGCTATCTATAGCCCAGTGTTCGTATCTCACATTTCTTTCAGGTCAGTCATAAGGGATGAACTTTAAGGTGTGTTCAAACTGCATTGTACCAAAATAATTAAAAATTCAATCTTTTCAAATCTGCATACAAATTAAAATACAAGAACTGGGCCCAATTGGCTGAAGATTTTAATACAGAATCATCAAATGGAGACAAACTTAATAGAAAAAGAAATTTTGAACCACTTCTTCAGCTTTGCTGTTTGCTCAGATTCACTGCCTGTGTCTGGTTGTAAATGACTGACGGTTATGCACCGCTGGTTTGGGAAGGAGTGCTGGCGTTAGGCCAGGCTACTTGACTGGAGGCCACTGCAATGGCTGAAAGCTGTGTGCTTCTAATTTGGATAAGATGGGGAGAGGGGTTGCTGCTCATAGGCAAAAACCACAACCTATTGATTTTGGTGCTACTGAGTGTGTCGCTGGTCTCTCAGTCAAGACTTTTACCCAGACCTTGCTGTGTATGGCCAGTGCCTGAGTGCTAACTGGTTTGGGTGAAATAGGTTTTGGTCCTACAGCCAGGAATGGATACAGGAGCTTTTCAGTGCCAGACCCTGTGCCCTGAGTTTTATGTGCATTATACCAGGCCAAGAACAACGCTGGTCATGGGTTTGTGGGTCTGACAAGTGTATGCGGGGATGCAACGAGACGGGGACGTTCTTCCACATCCTGTGGGAGTGTCCACTGATACAGAGGTATTGGAATCAATTGCGCAGGTTCTGTCTCAGGTGGTGGGCTCCGAGGTTCCGGTGGATGCCAGATGGTTTATCCTGGGAGTGACATGGGAGGTAGTGTGGCCCAAATGGGCAACAATCTGGCTCGCGCTGGCGGGAGTGGTGGCAAAACGAAATGTAGCCAGACTATGGGGCAATGGAGGCTCCATCGGTAGAGGGCTGTTAAAAGGTATCTCGACTGGTGTCAGCGGGCTGAACACACGGTGTATCAGAGTTGAGGGTGCCCGCGAAAATGGGAAAAGATCTAGGAGGCATGGATGATATACCGGGGGACTTACTGACCGATTGAGGGGTATCGCCCACAATGGTGCGGGGGGATTCAGGGGTCAACTGGGAGTGCCACGGGCTACTTGTGAAATAAGGGAACTGTACAGGATGAATACTGCCATATAACTGTTTGGATGACCCACTGCTATGTCTATTGTCTTACTGCATGGAAAGCTCTTATTTTTGTTAATAAAAAGATGTTTAAAAAAAAAAAGAACAGCGCAGGTCAAAGGTAGACCCTGTACCCAAAGCTCACAAGCTACAGCAATATTCTTGCACTGCTGATTTGGGTGGCATAGGGATGCCGTAGTACTTGACCAAAACAACTAAAATGTAACTTAAAATGCTGCTGTTTTAAAAGTTATAGTTAAGGACTTTGAAGAATAGAACACAATTGCTAAAAATAATAGGCATTCTCTTAACGCATTTAGTTGCAGGAGTGTGACGTCCTAGTTTTTTTCACTACATCTATAGCCATACAGCTAATTTCCTTTCACTGCCGGTGCTCAGGGAATCCTCTAGCGTTCACATCAGAGGCTTCTCCTCAATACGTATTGCCTTTGGGGGCAGCGAATGCACCCCTTGGGATCTCTTTTCCAGTTCTATGACATCAGTGTAGTTCTCTGAAGTCACAGGAGTAAGGCAGCTGTATGCCACAGTCATTAAGCAGCGGCTCTAGAGGGGATAATTCTGCCCCCAAAACTCTAATTTTATGGAAAGCAATCATACAAAAGGGTAGAAATCCACATTTTGTACAATGCCCTTAAGAAGGATTTCTTCTTCTGAATGAAGCAGGACCAGAAGCCAGGAGTTGTGCTCCATCAACGGCATATACTTACATGGGGTAACAGTCTCCATGACATGAACATATACCATCACAGCTGTACCAGCTGTATAGCATCCCCACCCACCCCAAAAGTGGCAGGGTGAAAGGTTATATGCGACACTGGCTGCCATAGGAGCTGCATGCAACAATTATCTACCAGGGATATTTTGTCATAGTGAAAGCACCATTGACATTTACCACAGCTTCCACTACACTACACCCAAACTAGAACTAGGTTTACTGCTCTACCCAGAGGTCAGATTGAGTATTTGCCTCCAATTTGTCGACAGTATTGTGGCAGAAAGCACCTTTATATACCAAAGTTCGAAATTGGGTTACTAGTTGACTGGAGTGTGAGCCCTGTTCAAGGAGCAACCACAATCCTAGTCTGGGTAAAACACAAGCAAACCCCAAATTACCCTAAATTAACCTATGCTCAACCCCCTGGTAGCTTGGCACAGAGCAGTCAGGCTTAACTTGGAGGCAATGTGTAAAGTATTTGTGCAACATTCAAACAGTAAAACAGTGAAAGCACAACAAAAAAGATCTCACACCAGGTTAGAACACTAGAGATTAGTTTATTAAAGAAAACAAGACCAGAAAAACAAAAATCCAATCAGTAGGACCGGAGTTATGATTTTTTAAAGAATAAAGTGTAAAATAGCATCTAAAAGCATAAAACACCAACTGGGGACATCTGGTCACGATGGACCGGGTCAAAGTCGAACATTCAGGCGGACTCCCTGATGCAACGCGGGTTGGATACAGTCCCACTGAAGTGTACCTTCTCAGGTTTTGTACCAAGAGTCCTGTTAGCACTGGAGAGGGCTGCAGATATTGAGGAGAGTGTGGGAAACAGCCTTTCCAATCCAATGCAGGCTGAGCCACACATGTCATTTCCATGCAAGTAGAAGAAAACTTGCCTAAACTACACATCTGCCTTAACCACGCATATGCCGGGTTAAGGGTAGGCAGTCAGTGGCCTAGATTTGCAGATGTGCGGGAGAGGAACAGCAAGGATCAGCAGAGGAAGCTCTGGGATGTGACCTGGTTAATAGGGTTGGGACCCGGTTTGGGGGGTTGTTTTTAGGGTTGGGAGTCAGTTTTAGGGCTCAGGATAGGAGGGTCAGGGTAGTTTTTTGGGGAGGGGGTTGGGTTTTAGAGCTCATGGCGGGTGAAGGGGATATTTTCAGCAGTGGGTGTCAGATTTAGGGCTCAGGGAGGGGGGCTGGAGTCAGTGTGATTTTTTGGGCAGGGGCCAATTGTTAGGCCTCTGGGCAAGGAGTTGGGGTAGTTTTAAGGGCTGGGGAGGGTTGGATTACAGGGCTGGGGTATTGGGTGTTAGGGTGCAGTGCTGGGGGCTGGTATGTGCAATTTACCATGGATATCCCTTTAGCAATTATGCCTTCACAATTAAATTCATTGTAAAAGCATGCATGGCATTGTTCGCATGATGCGAAGAGCAGGCCGGGCATTGCATTAGGGTGGGCTAGAGCTTCGTGTTAGCAATCCTCCATTGGTGTTCAATGCTTGCTTTTGTGAAGAGACGGGCTAGACTTCGGTGCAAGTGGTGCGGTGTCGTGTGAACAGACCCATTTGCATCTGTGAAGAATCCAAAGCTTGATTTAAAGTGCCCATGTGCCACACCAAGGGTCAAGGACCCTGGAGGCACCACTTGGGGGTTAGGAACTGAGTCCAGGAGCTGGTTGGGGAGCCTTTTATGTCCCTAAGGCTCAGATCAGAAGGTCAGGAGACTCCCCCTTTGAGTCACTCTGGTTTCCTGGGTTCATGATGAAATTGCAGGTCCAGTTCTTCTTCTCCAGGCAAAAAGGTAGAATGTCAGCCCTGGGCAGACCAGCAGAGCAGTGGCTCTTTTAGAGCAGAAGTCCAGCAGAGTGGCAGTACTTGTAGCAGCACCACAGTCCATCTTCCTGACAGAGTATCCACAGGTCCAGAAGTGTACTGAAGAATTCTGTATAATTAATGTGTTAAAGTATGATGTACTTCGGCACTATTGAGCAAAAAAAACAAAAAAAAGCTGTGACCAACTAAAAGGGCCACTGCGACACTGGCAGAACCAGTTACTGTGCAATTGTGCGCTCAGGCTGAGGCATCACATTGCAGAGCAAGAATCCTACAGTTCAATAAGCCAAGTGCAGAGATTATTATAGAGATGTCCTTGCCAGTACTTAGAGGGGTAGGTTTTACACAATTCAGGGAACTGAGGGCTGTTTAACAACTGAAATACACCTAAAACCAGCCAGAACTATGGGTTTTACAATGGTTGTCTGTGTGCACTCTGCATAGAGGCCAAGGGTCAAGGATCCAATGACCGTGTATTCTGTACACCTTTTTGACCCATTGAGATGCACTGAGAAAAACTTGCACGCCTCGTGCCTGAACACAAGGGCTCTCTATTGTGGCGGCTATAAACACCTTGAGGTGACTCTGTTCAAAGCATGAAGTATACAGGAGTAATATGCTACATACAAAAACATGCAAAAACACAACTTCCTGGGAATAGCTAACACTCTAATGGCTTGCAAGATTCAGTACAACATGTGAAATATGAACGGGAAAAAAATCTCTGACATGGATTACCTATTATTGTAAAGAATGTGCAGAAATCATCAGTGTTTTTCACAGTACAATTAAGGACATGATTGTAGGGCACGATAGGGGTCCATTTCAATGTCCAGTCTAAAATACTATCAGGTCTAAGACCAGGAGGGATCCGGCCCACTTAAAGCCCTGCACACTCCTGAACCAGTGAGTGCAGGTACTTTAAAGTACTCTGGAGAATGAAATAAAGATTCTCAAGAAGGCAATACCAAAGCAGGAGAAGGCATATTGAGCAATGGAAAATAAATGCTGTGCATAACAATCATGGGTCAGGAAGTGTGTGGCTGTAGGCGGTGGTAAAGAATCCCGCAACTAAAAGCCTCTTGGAACTTAGCGTTTCCTGGCAGAAAGAGGCGGGGTTTGCCACATGGTAACTACACAATGTATGCTTGTCAGAGCAACTTCATCAGACGGGAAACGTCATTCAGGCCTTATCATTAGCACTGGATATATTTGGCAAAAATACATCTCTGTCACCACACTTTCTTCTAAAAAATTAGAAAATAGTGTGTTTGACCGATCTGTCTCTTCTGGAAAAGAGAACACAATTTTATTCACATGTATATTTCTTATTTTTATTTCTACGCAAAGACAGTCTTCATTCTCGCTGCCACCATGACAGTACAACCTTGTGTTGTGCTAAAGAAAAGTATTCACCCAGTGCAACGTGGGCTAATTACAGATGCTACCATGGCAAGTAGCAAAGTTCGAATCCCAGCATCCTCCCAAGATCTTTTCATTCTTGGCAAATCAATTAATATCACTGTGACTAAAAATGAATGTGATTTTCGGTGTAACGTAACTGGTGCTCATGTAGAGGTGCTCCAATACCTTTAGGTTGAACTTGTGCTATGTCCTTATTTAAAAAAAAGCAAAAATAGGACCTCAACCACGGTGCGAGTAGCGTAGAACTCCAATTAAAATAAATAATTCTGACTTGGTCCATGAGCCACAGAAAGAAAAGTAAATAATGTAGGGATTGGCACCTCTCAAGTGCTTATGAATTAAAAGACTGTAAACAAGAGTGATATTGATGACAACGAATAGTAAGTAATGGGTGAGCTAAAAAATCCTTTTTAGAGTGCTGTTGTTTATATAATATAGGTCGCCAAGCAGCCTGCAGACTCGACCTAAAAAAAGTTGTGTGAGGCAACAGATCAATGCTTAATTTGAGCAGGGGGGTTTTGGTGCTCGACACCGGCATTTAATTGTCGACACCAGTGCTTCTGGCAGTCTGCCACAAGGTGGCACTGTCTTGCTAATTTACAGATGGCCACAACAGTTAATTATCAATTTAATATATATTAAAGTGACTATTACCTGCTGCCCAATGCCATTCTTATAGCTTTGGGGGCCTGGAAGAGTCTGAATTGTCAGACTTGTAGGAATGCAATGGTTAGTAGTTGTGCTGCTACTATTATTGGCAGCATGGCAGGGGCAATGTGTGGTGCAAGCTGCAGTGATGAAAGCCCTGGTCCTGTTTTTTTTCCCCACAAATTAAGCACTGTAACAGATGTTAAGTTGCATTCATTTCCTTTTGTGGTAGCAGTGTACAGCATTGAGGAATGGCGTTATGTGCTCCAATGAGAAGTTGAGCTTCAAAATTTAAGATGGCACAGAGGAAGCTAAAAAGCCTTGAGAAAAGTATTAGTTTCATTTAATGAGATGGCACACCCACCTGAAGAGGTAAAAGAATACTTAGGAAGAATCAGTGGATTCATATGCTTTAGTAGAAAAAGTTTGCTGGAAGCTAATTTGATCAGGCGTGTTTTGCTTGACTTTTTTTGCTACAACTGGCAAGCATCAAGTAAAAAAATTAGATCAGTACTAAAATACTAGTATATACAGTTAATTTGTGCATGAGAAGGAAATTTCTTTTGGTGCACATATTCTAGCGAAGCTTTTGGAAAGGGATAGCATCAATATTATCACTTGAATAAATGATTAGATAGAGATGGTTGTCATACTCATTTTGGTAAACCTTTACTCTCAACACTAGCATGAGGACCTTAAGTAGATTTTAAGGGGGCAAAAAAGTACACAATTTCAGACGCTCATCAGAAAAGACAAATTTTCGAAGCTGGAAGGTATGTTTATTCAAATCATGACATTTTGATGAGGAAACCTTTTACTATGTTCTCATCACAAAAAATCCCAGAAGACAGTAGGTTTTAGAACCTAACATCTGAACAAATCAAATGCCACTATGAAGTCTTGGAAAATTGTTAAGAAAACTGTAATTGGTTAGACCAGAATATATAGGGAAAATAATCCACCATCATGAGAGTTATTGTTAAATTGTTGCATCGTCAATTGAAAATGGGCCAGTATTGGAGGAGTTTATTTTTAACAAATTTTCATTTGCAATTTATTTTAACAATTGCACACAGAAATAAGAATTGAGGAAGAACAATGTTGGTGTTGTCTTATAACTTAAAGGGGAAAAACATCAAAAGCATTTGGAAGGACACAAACACAGTCCAATAAGTTGGAGCAAAATGGACCTGCTGCAACAAGGACTTGCACTGCACCTAGGGAGAGTAGATGATGTTTGTGTTGTGAGAGTGACCATAGAGGAGGCACGCCCTCGCTAAGAACAAAACACCTTAGAAGGGCCCACTCCGGTAAGATGTGGTCCCTGAGGCAAAGACCACAATAGGCAATACGGCGAGGGTTTGCCTTGATGGGGTAAATCTCTAACACAGGGACATGAGATAACTAATACAAAATGGAAAGACAGTTCCACTGTAATTTTTTGACTAAATACCAGAACAAGCCACAGCACCCCCCCCCGTGCCCCTGTCCAATCCAGGGTGGATACAAATGCGCATGGACCATTATGGTCTGTAATGCATTATTTGAATAAGACCAGCACTATCCATGACCGGTTTTCTACAAGACGAATGTATCAGTTCCAATCTGAATCGCAGAGCTCACATGGCCTGAATTCTATTCTTTTTTACTCCCCCGCACAGAGTGTGACAACAGGCCACACACTCCCCGGAGGAACCATGATGCACTATTAAGGCATCGTATAAGTATGTGGATGTCGGAAAATTATTTATTTTAAAATGTCACAGTTCAGAAATATGAAATTATTCATAAGAGCATGTTGTTTTACCACAGTTATGGTTTCACCTTATCTCAGCAGAACAACACTAGAAGTGCTCACTCAATGTTTTATATTTCACTAACACGTTTGTCCACGCAGTGGTGCAGGAACGTACATAAATAAAGACGATGCACACCTAACTCTCCTTCTTATATCTCCACGGATATAAAAAACGCCAATTAGGTGGTATACGTAGGTATTTTTCACAAAGTGGCATGGCATGCAAGTAGCACGTTTTATGTGATTAAACATACAAGAATGGCACCAAGGAACTAGGGGGGTGATTAGGATAGCGGACGGGCGAAAGTCCATCTGCCATCCAATCATATTTGGGACCACCCGCCTACGAGGCGGTGGTCCCACAGGGCAAATTAGGATGCGACCGTCACTGTGGTGATCGCATTGCCCCTGTTTTGTACTGCGGCGGGTGCTGAGCTCTGCAGCAGCTGCCACAAGACTAAACAGACACCCAAAACATATCCCTGCACAACATGGCAGGTACCATTCAGTGCCTAGCACATAGTGCAGGGATATGTAGGGGGCACCATGTGGGGGCCCCACAGGGCATTGTCTTTTCCCAGAGGGTTAGGGGAGACCGCTACGGGCCCCCAATGCCGTTTCCACCTGCTGTTTTGCTGCAGTTTGACCGCCACAGAACGACTGGCCGAAAGGGATATTGTAATCCTTACAGCCATGCCTGACAGGCACCGCCACCATTCTGCGACTACAGGGAGGTCCGACAGGTGGTCGGATAAAGCCTGCCTGTCGGGACCATGTCGGTCAGTGTTTCCGACTGCCACCTGTTCGAAAGCCATTGTAATATGGCGGACGAAGATCCTGGTTATGATGGCAGAGGGCTCACCACCGACAGCCTGTTGGTGCCGGTCCCTCAGCCATCATAATCAGGCCCTAGGTTCCCATGGTCCTGAAGAAGTGCCATAGGGGCACAGCTCAATATATTTTGACCTATTGGATCGCAGCCAAAATACCAACCTCTTCTTCCTAACTACCCCCTAATTTTTTATCATAACGACTAGAGGCAGGAATAAAATAGATATACCTACTAGCCAGGTATTTTTAAATTATACCGTAATTTGGCACCTTTCTCCACTCCCTCTCCTCTTTACATATTAACACTTTCTTTATCATCACATAAAGATCAACAAGTGCTTCCGCGTAGATCATGGGTTGTAGCACGCCCGATCCACAGCGGATTGGGATGGACCCGATGATGAAGCACGCCACCAAGGGGTAACTCTGGTGGGTGAGCGTTTTACAAGAGAAACATTGTTTTTTCTGACAAAGGAGAGTTGTTAAATTACATTTACTTGGTTCTCTGTTTTTGATATAATAAGTTTGACAAAGGAGGATGAACCAGGGCCAATACTCTTTCTCCCCCTTTTTTCTTTGGAGATCCTAAATAGACAACAGATTAAAAAGTTGCATATTATATATTAGGTTTAAGAGTAATATAGTAATATATAACAATGTGTGCATTTGAATTAATATCCTGTACAAAGCTATGACTTCTGATGTAATTATCTAAAAATCTACCAGTGATGGAGTGACTCATGATGAAGTGCCTGCAAAGTAATGACTCCCGAAGTAAAGCCCTCCTTGTATTGGGATTTCATTATAAAATTGGAAGGTTGAGTGAGTCAAATAAAGTATTCAAGTCACAGACCACTTGCACTCAAAACAACAAACCATGTCTAAATTCACACATATTGATTGATTGTGTATGTGCAGAAACATAAAAGTGATTCAGCCGCCCATCAAAGTGAAATTTCATTGTCTAGTGAATACCACTGCAAATCTACTCTACTAAATGAAGCATACTGCACACCCCAAATAAATGTAGAAATGGGAATGCTGAACAAAGAGCTGTGCAATCAAGATAAAAATTGAAGTAAATGTATAGTTTACAACACCCAATATAAGCTGAACAAGGATTCCCCCCTGACATCCAAAATAAAGTAAAGCAAGACAAAAGAACAATCACACACAAAAAAAGCTAGTCAAGGCCATTTGTTGGTCATCAATATTACATGACCTAACCACACCAGTAACAACTATCATTAAACATAGGATCAGTTGTACAGATAATCAATGTAATCAATGTACAAAAATGACAATTGAACGATTGTGTAAATTAAAAATATCTAAAGGATAAAGAATTGGAGGAAGGGGGTAGGATGGAAAAAGAAATACACTGGAAGGCACAAGGAGGAAGGTGAACCAGGCGCACATGTAGAAATAGTAAAAGAAAAAAAGTTACAAAAATGCACTAATGACAAAAAAATTCTAATGAAATATTCAAACGAAAATCAACACAATTGCATTTTTCATAACTGAAAAAAGTACATACATTGCTAAGTATATGTACCCACAACCGTTGTTTGTAATGATGGGTTGTTGCCCATCAACTTAAGTTAAATCATTAGACCAAGGGCTGCATGGACTCAAAAGACAAACTATCCTGCAGACATGGAAGCTAACCTCAGGAAGTTTAGAGGGGGACACGGAAAATTGATTGGAAAGAAGACTTTTCTGGAAAAGTGACTTTATAAAAATTAACTTTTGGCTGCAACAGCCAGAGCTGGCTTAAAATCAGTTCTGACAAAAAATGCTTGCAATTTTTTCACATTTCTTTTTAAAGAAAAACATATTTGTTCATTTGTTACATGATTGTATGACATAATCCAAGCTCAAAAAGAACATATTTACAATTGTGACATACATTTTTCAAGGAAACATAACAACATCAAATTATATTAGATTTTTCTTCATCTGTGAGTTCCACATGGTTGGTATTTGATTTTTCTTCGTTTGTGAGTTCCACATGGTTGTTATCGCTGCCCTAAGCATTTCGGGACCCATGATCCCTTCCTCAAAGGCAACTACATTAAAACAGATCCAAAAAACAAATGTTGATGTGCTTATGCCAAGCCGAATGTGTGAACTTCCCTATGAATTCCTGTGTACAACATGCATAGTAATCTACTTATGTGCTCATGAGGCGAGAACTCCCTGATAAACTGACATTGAAATGGGTGGACGGGCGTAGACGGGCTTGCCTTAGGCAAGCCCGTTCACTTATAACATGGGATTTAATGTAATGTAGTGTGATGGGACAATGTATAGTTAGAATGCTCTATGGTATATGTGGAGTAACCAAGCACGTCATTGTGCTCTTAAGTTTAGGCTGATCTCAGTAGTAGGCTAGCCCAGTCATTGTTTTAGAAAAAACAACTTATGTCCAACTTATCATTGAGACCCAAGGAAGTCATGGTATTACATTTTTTGATCCAGAAAATTTCTCTCTGTTGAAGGATCTTATTAGGGTCTATCCCGACTTTGGCATCACAGTATCCAGTACCAGAAATCACAGTTGAGCAATGTTGTGACCTTGTTATAACCAATGTGCTGCTAAAAAAATGTCATATTCTTGTTGTGGATCATGCTCTTATGTTCAGTTATCCTGATCTTTTAAACAGTAATGATTTATTTACATCGCAATAATAGTTTAATGATTGGCTATAACTGAGGAGGTTTACTCTTTTGATATAC